>NC_060881.1:13100000-14392500 GCF_021901495.1 Neodiprion virginianus | reverse complement strand
TTTACCTCAATTACCTTCATTTATATTCTAATATATGGATGTATAATATAAATACATGTCAATAAATATATATATATATATATACGTGCGTGTGTATATATGTATATGTATATTATAATTTGCAATTTACTCTTAAAAGAAGGGAAATTTAGAAAAAAAAATTTTTTCAACTTTATTTCAATTTTTTAAAATTATGTATAATTATTAAAAAAATCCCAAACATTTTCAATTATTTGCTTACTTTCTATTTCATTTCATTTTTTTATGATTTTTTCCAATTATAATCATTTTTTATTCTATTACATGATTCACCTTAATTACCTTCATTTATATTCTATTATATGAATGTATAATATAAATATATGTAAATGAATATATAAACATATATATATGTATGTATATATGTATGTATATACATACGTGTGTGTGTATATATATATATGTACATTATAAATTGCAATTTACTTTTAAAAAGAGGGTAATTCAAAAAAAAAATTTTTTTCACATTATTTCAATTTTTTAAAATTATGTATAATTCGTAGAAGAATCCTAAATATTTTTAATTAGTCGCCCACTTTTTATTTCATTTCATTTATTTATAATTTCTTTCATTTATAATCATTTTTTATTTTATAACATGATTTACCTCAATGACCTTCATTTATATTCTATTATATGAATGTATACTATGAATATACGTAAATGAATATATATATATATATATGTACCTATATGTATACGTGTGTGTGTATATATATACATATGTATATTATAATTTGCAATTTATTTTAACAAAAAGGGAAATTTGAAAAAAAAATTCTTTTCCACATTATTTTAATATTTAAAAAATATGTATAATTATTAGTAAAATTCTCAATATTTTTGATCATCGGCATGTTTTTCATTTTATTTTATTTTTTGATCATATTTTTCTTTTATAATCATTTTTATTTCATCGCATTTTTACCCTAACTACCTTCTTCTATATTCTATTATATAGATGTATAATATAAATATATAAAAATAAAAATATATACAGGGTGTCCCTAAATTGAGGGACACGGACCAGCCAGCGTGATACCTGACTGAAATGCAACCGAGAATTTCTTTACCGGAAGGTCGTCCGACGCATAGTTTTTGAATTATAAGCGATAGCGTTAAGCCAATCAGAGTGCACCATTTCATCTGGATTTGCCGCCACGGAAATTGCTGTTTTGTTCGTCTGGGTGAATTATTATTATTCGGTTACAAAGTAAATATCGGCACCTCCCCTCTCTCGCTGTTGTACCCCTTCTCGAGCGCTGACCTCGGTATTGTTGCCGCGGCACACGCTGCCGGCCGCACACACACGGACGCACACTGGTGTGTGTGAAAATAAGCGAATGCCCAGCTACACAATACTACCAAACACACATCTACGAGTGAAAATAAAAATAAATCTCGAAATAAATCAGCCGATTTAAGATTTGATGTTATAAAACACCTCCAATCATCGATGTATGCATAAAACTAGAGATTTTAGACGATTGATATGCCGTTAGGGTTCATAATTAGTCATTCAATCAATCTGAATTATGCTTTCCGAACATTTTCTGTGTCTTTGCAACATAACTTTTCCACTAGTTTGAAATTCATCATTGACATACGATTCTTCAATAATGCGAGGAAACAACAACTCGCTGAATTGACGTGTCAATAGGTTTGTAAATCAATTACAATTCACCTGAGTTAACACAAAATAACTGAATAAATGAGAATTCTCGGAATCACTAAAAATGATAGCTGAAATCATGAGAATTATTTGAGATATAACTGAATTAGGAAGAGTTGTGATAAGTCAAGTTACTTTGAATAACTTTAGATTCGTGCCAAAATTTTATGTTTAGAGAGAAAAATAATTAAATTCAAATAAAAAAGTAATTTTAAATGAAGAAGAAGAAAATTTCCAAATACCTGAATTCAAATGAAGCAATTTGAATTTAATAAATCTATCCGAATTTAAGGAAAAATAATAATTATTATTTGGACCAAAATATTTTGAATAAGACTATGAATTATCAAAATATCTCTTTTGATATTAAGACTACACGCAGAAATTTACCAAATCGATTAATTTTTACCAATTCAATCGAGCCGTGTCCGATTATTTTGTTGAAATCGATTAATCGATACATCCATTATTCTCAGATAAGTGGCCATCACTAGCATTGATCTCAACAATTTGAACGTTACTTGCCACTCCAGACCCACATTGAATCGACGAGGAAATAACTGGGAATTCGAATGACACCATATTTTTTTGAGTTGAATTAATTGAATTTATTCATGTAATTCGACTTCATTTTTCTGGTCTAAATAATAATTATTATTTTTTCTTAAATTCGGATAGATTTATTAAATTCAAATTGCTTCATTTGAATTCAGGTATTTGGAAATTTTCTTCTTCTTCATTTAAAATTACTTTTTTATTTGAATTTAATTATTTTTCTCTCTAAACATAAAATTTTGGCACGAATCTAAAGTTATTCAAAGTAACTTGACTTATCACAACTCTTCCTAATTCAGTTATATCTCAAATAATTCTCATGATTTCAGCTATCATTTTTAGTGATTCCGAGAATTCTCATTTATTCAGTTATTTTGTGTTAACTCAGGTGAATTGTAATTGATTTACAAACCTATTGACACGTCAATTCAGCGAGTTGTTGTTTCCTCGCATTATTGAAGAATCGTATGTCAATGATGAATTTCAAACTAGTGGAAAAGTTATGTTGCAAAGACACAGAAAATGTTCGGAAAGCATAATTCAGATTGATTGAATGACTAATTATGAACCCTAACGGCATATCAATCGTCTAAAATCTCTAGTTTTATGCATACATCGATGATTGGAGGTGTTTTATAACATCAAATCTTAAATCGGCTGATTTATTTCGAGATTTATTTTTATTTTCACTCGTAGATGTGTGTTTGGTAGTATTGTGTAGCTGGGCATTCGCTTATTTTCACACACACCAGTGTGCGTCCGTGTGTGTGCGGCCGGCAGCGTGTGCCGCGGCAACAATACCGAGGTCAGCGCTCGAGAAGGGGTACAACAGCGAGAGAGGGGAGGTGCCGATATTTACTTTGTAACCGAATAATAATAATTCACCCAGACGAACAAAACAGCAATTTCCGTGGCGGCAAATCCAGATGAAATGGTGCACTCTGATTGGCTTAACGCTATCGCTTATAATTCAAAAACTATGCGTCGGACGACCTTCCGGTAAAGAAATTCTCGGTTGCATTTCAGTCAGGTATCACGCTGGCTGGTCCGTGTCCCTCAATTTAGGGACACCCTGTATATACATATACATATATATGTATATATATATATATACGTGTGTGTGTATATGTACATATGTACATT
The DNA here is from genome assembly GCF_021901495.1 of Neodiprion virginianus. Lineage (NCBI taxonomy): Eukaryota > Metazoa > Arthropoda > Insecta > Hymenoptera > Diprionidae > Neodiprion > Neodiprion virginianus. The sequence continues at coordinate 14,389,091 of NC_060881.1, read as the reverse complement.
ATAATTTGCAATTCACTTTTAAAAAGATGGAATCAAGAAAAAAAATTTTTTTTCACATTATTTCAATTTTTAAAAATCATGTATAATTATCAGAAAAATCCTGAATATTTTCAATTATTCGCTTACTTTTTATTTTATTTATTTTTTAATAATTTTTTTCATTCATAATCACATTTTATTTCATTACATGATTTACCTTAATTACCTTCATTTATATTCTATTATATAGATGTATAATATAAACAAATGTAAACAAATATACATATATATATAATATGTAAATAAAATATACATATATATATATATATATATAAATATATACAGGGTGTCCCTAAATTGCCTCCCACGGACTAGCCAGCATAATACCTCGTTAAAATCCAACCGAGAATTTCTTTTCCGGAAGCTCGTCCGACGCATAGTATTTGAATTATAAGCGATGGCGCTAGGCCAATCAGAGTGCACCATTTCATCTAGATTTGCCGCCACGGAAATTGCTGTTTTTTTCGTCTGGGTGAATTATTATTATTCGCTTACGAATTAAATATCGGCACCTCCCCTCTCTCGCTGCTGTATCCCTTATTCTTGAGGATGCGCTTCTGTTTACACACACAAGTGTGCGCCCATGGATGTGCGGCCGGCAGCGTGTGCCGCGGCAACAATACCGAGGTCAGCGCCCGTGAAGGGGTACAGCAGCGAGAGAGGGGAGGTGCCGATATTTAATTCGTAAACGAATAATAATAATTCACCCAGACGAACAAAACAGCAATTTCCGTGGCGGCAAATCTAGATGAAATGGTGCACTCTGATTGGCCTAGCGCTATCGCTTATAATTCAAAAACTATGCGTCGGACGAGCTTCCGAAAAAAAAATTCTCGGTTGGATTTTAACAAGGTATCATGCTGGCTAGTCCGTGGGAGGCAATTTAGGGACACCCTGTATATGTATATACATGTTTACGTGTGTGTGTATATGTATATATGTATATTATAATTTGCAATTCACTTTTAAAAGAAGGGAGATTTAAAAAAATAATTTTTTTTCACATCATTTTGATTTTTCGAAAATATGTATAATTATTAGGAAAATCCTCAATATTTTTAATTATCCGCTTGTTCTTTATTTTATTTCATTTTTTAATAATTTTTTTGTCTTATAATCATTTTCTATTTTTTTCCATTTTTTACCCGAATTTTACCTTCTTTTATATTCTATTATATAAATGTATAATATAAATATATATAAATAAAAATATATTCATATATATATACATATATATGTATATATGTATATACGTGTGTGTGTTTATATACACTTCTCGCAAAAATTAAGGGAACAACAAAATTTTCGAAATTTTTTGGTGATTTTCAACAGGCTGTATTTCAGTGAAAAATGGCCGTACAAGAAATAAAAAAACGAAGCTTTTGAAGCTTGAAGTCTCTAGTTTTTGAATTTTTTGGTTAAAAATTTTTCGAAGCACTATTAGCCACGCAATCCTTGGATCAAGCACGAAGAAAAAATCTTCAAAATTTTATACATTTTTTTTTCGCTCTACGGGCATGGAAAAATTTTTCCGAACCAAACCAATGCCTAGATCGCATAGCCTGTTTATTCAGCTTCAAGATGCTTTTTTTTAAACCTCGATACGACCATTTGTCTTCGAGATATCGAATTTTGAATGCCAAAGGATCCTTTTTCACTCAACTGCCGATATCTCTGGAACTACTGGTTGCACAGCGAGCCGAAGGGCAGTTTTTTTTTCTGCAGAAAATTTCCTACAAAAATCTGTCATGGTTGATGTCAAAAAAAAATTTTTTCCACCTGTAGCGTTAACGTGAAAAAAGAGCAAAAAAATGCCATTTTGCCTTTTTTTGGATAATCGATTGTATCTTCGTTAATATTGGGGGAAGAGCTTAGGTTAGAAGAAAATTTTACAGCCTAATGTACCCCAAAGGTCCCTCTAAATCGGTAGATCGATCGGTTCAGCGGTTTTCCTGGACCGATTGATTGAAATTTTGAAAAAATTAAGCGAACAAGGTTTTTGTTTCTTAAAGAATTTTTGGATAATCGACTGTATCTTCGTCAATATTGGGGGGAAAGCTTAGGTTAGAAGAAAATTTCACAGCCTAATGTACCCCAAAGGTCCCCCTAAGTCGGTAGGTCGATCGGTTCAGCGGTTTTCCTGGACCGACTGATTGAAATTTTGAAAAAATCAAGGGAACAAGGTTTTTGTTTCTTAAGGAACCTTGTTCTCTTAATTTTGTCAAAATTTCAATCAATCGGTCCAGGAAAACCGCTGAACCGATCGATCTACCGATTCAGAGGGACCTTTGGGGTACATTAGGCTGTAAAATTTTCTTCTAACCTAAGCTCTTCCCCCAATATTGACGAAGATACAGTCGATTATCCAAAAAAAGGAAAAATGGCATTTTTTTGCTCTTTTTTCACGTTAACGCTACAGGTGGAAAAAATTTTTTTTTGACATCAACCATGACAGATTTTTGTAGGAAATTTTCTGCAGAAAAAGAAACTGCCCTTCGGCTCGCTGTGCAACCAGTAGTTCCAGAGATATCGGCAGTTGAGTGAAAAAGGATCCTTTGGCATTCAAAATTCGATATCTCGAAGACAAATGGTCGTATCGAGGTTTAAAAAAAAGCATCTTGAAGCTGAACAAACAGGCTATGCGATCTAGGCATTGGTTTGGTTCGGAAAAATTTTTTCATGCCCGTAGAGCGAAAAAAAAAATGTATAAAATTTTGAAGATTTTTTCTTCGTGCTTGATCCAAGGATTGCGTGGCTAATAGTGCTTCGAAAAATTTTTAACCAAAAAATTCAAAAACTAGAGACTTCAAGCTTCAAAAGCTCTGTTTTTTTATTTCTTGTACGACCATTTTTCACTGAAATACAGCCTGTTGAAAATCACCAAAAAATTTCGAAAATTTTGTTGTTCCCTTAATTTTTGCGAGAAGTATATATATATATGTATATTATAACCTGCAATTCACTTTTAAGAAGAGGGAAATTCAAAATAAAAAATTTTTTGAACGTTATTTCAATTTTTTTAAATTAGGTATAATCATCAGAAAAATCCTAAATATTTGTAATTATTCGCTTACTTTCTATTTTATTTCATTTTTCAATCATTTTTTTCATTAATAATCATTTTTCATTTCATCCAATTTTTTACTCTTATCACCTTCTTTTATATTTTATTATATGAATGAATAATACAAATATATATAAATAAAAATGTATATATATACACACACGTGGGAAATTTGAAAAAAAAATTTTTTTTTTACATCATTTCAATTTTTTAAAATTATGTATAATAATTAGTAGAATCCTAAATATTTTGAATCATCTGCTTACATATTATTTGAGATAAAAATATTATTGATTAGAAAAATGCTGTCCAATTTACCTCATGAATTGTAATCTGGAACATTTATAAAATGGATCAAAACTTATTATGAAATTTAAGAACAACATACTGATAGATAAATTTTCATTTATTTGATTTCATATTTTCAATTTTCGAAAATTAATTACTCTGTCATTTAAGGAAAATAATTTATGCGAATAAATCATTTTCATTTTATTACATTATTCACCTCAATTACCCTCATTTATATTCTATTATATTATTGTATACTATGATCATATACGAATATATATGTATATATATATCTATATTATAACTTGCAATTCGCTTTTAAAAAGAGGGAAATTAAAAAAAAAATTTTTTTTAACGATATTTCAATTTTTTAAAATTATGTACAATTATTAGAAAAATCCTAAATCTTTTTAATGATCCGCTTATTTTTTGTACTATTTCATTTTTTTATGATTTCTGTCATTTATAATCATTTTTTATTTTATTACATGATTTACCTCAATTACCTTCATTTATATTCTATTATATGGATGTATAATATGAATATATGTAAATATATATATATATATATATATATATATATATGTTTACGTGTGTGTGTATATGTATATATGTATATTATAATTTGCAATTTACTTTCAAAAGAAGGGAGATTTAAAAAAAAAATTTTTTTTACATTATTTTGATTTTTCGAAAATATGTATGATTATTAGGAAAATCCTTAATATTTTTAATTAACCGCTTGTTTCTTATTTTATTTCATTTTTTAATAATTTTCTTGTTTTATAATAATCTTTTATTTTATCCCATTTTTTACCCGAATTTTACCTTCTTTTATATTCTATTATATAAATGTACAATATAAATATATATAAATAAAAATATATTTATATATATATACATATATATGTATATATGTATATACGTGTGTGTGTTTATATATATATATATACGTATATTATAACCTGCAATTCACTTTTAAGAGGGAAATTCAAAATAAAAAAATTTTTCAACGCTATTTCAATTTTTTCAAATTATGTATAATCATTAGAAAAATCAAAATATTTTTAATTATTCGCTTACTTTCTATTTTATTTCATTTTTCAATAATTTTTTTCATTTATAATCATTTTTCATTTCATCCAATTTTTTACCCTAATTACCTTCTTTTATATTTTATTATATGAATGTATAATATAAATATATATAAATAAAATGTATATATATACACACACGTATATATATATATACACGTGTATGTATATATATGTATATTATAATTTGCAATTTACTTTCAGAAAGAGGGAAATTTGAAAAAAAAAAATTTTTTTCACATCATTTCAATTTTTTAAAATTATGTATAATAATTAGAAAAATCCTAAATATTTTGAATCATCTGCTTACATATTATTTAAAATAAAAATATTATGGATTAGAAAAATGCTGTCCAATTTACCTCATGAATTGTAATCTGGAACATTCATAAAATGGATCAAAACTTATTATGAAATTTAAAAACAACATACTGATAGATAAATTTTCATTTATTTGATTTCACATTTTTAATTTCCGAAAATTAATTACTCTGTCATTTAAGGAAAATAATTTATTCGAATAAATCATTTTTATTTTATTACATTAATCACCTCAATTACCTTCATTTATATTCTATTATATTATTGTATAATATGATCATATATGAATATATATGTATATATATATCTATATATATATGTATATTATAATTTGCAATTTACTTTTGAAAAGAGGGAAATTCGAAAAAAAAAATTTTTTTCACATTATTTAAATTTTTAAAAATTATGTATAACTATCAGAAAAGTCCTATATATTTTTAATTATTCGCTTACTTTTTATTTCATTTCATTTATTTATAATTTTCTTCATTTATGATTATTTTTTATTTCATAACATGATTCACCTTAATTACCTTCATTTATATTCTATTATATGAATGTATACTATAAATATATGTAAATAAATATATATATATATATATATGTACATATATGTATACGTGTGTGTGTATATATATATATATGTATATTATAATTTGCAATTTACTTTTAAAAAAAGGGAAATTTGAAAAAAAAATTCTTTTTCACATTATTTAAATTTCTAAAAAATATGTATAATTATTAGTAAAATCCTCAATATTTTTAATTATCGGCTTGTTTTTTATTTCATTTTATTTTTTGATCATTTTTTTCTTCTTTAATCATTTTTTATCTTATTGCATTTTTTACCCCAATTAACTTCTTTTATATTCTATTATATAAATGTATAATATAAATATATATAAATAAAAATATATTTATATATATGTAAAGAAAATATATTTCTTTGAAAGGCGCATGCGCCATGTCGGTAAACCCGGGGTCGCTATAGACGGTAGAGATAAGAGAGAAGAGACAGATGTCAAAGAGGCTCAAAATAAAAGACCTCCATAGTGAAACGTCAAGGAGAAATCGGCAAATTAAACAAAGAACATAAATATCGTTTCTTTGTTTTCAGGTGAGAGTTTATATAATAAAATGCACAGATCCCTGAGGGAAAAAAAGGATAAAATAAAAATCTTTGTTTTCAGAGCAACGACATTTCTGGACACGAATAGAAAAAAAATAAGAGAAAAAAAAATAAATAAATAAATAAATACACACAAAAAAAAAAAAACACAGGATGGAGAAGCTGCGCTTCGAGTTCACGGTGAAACCAACAAGTGATGGAAAATCGAACACAATTGCGATAACCTCAAATGCTACACAAGATGGAATAACCTACGAAATGCCAGAAAAGCTGCAAGTGCTCAATTTCCACACAGAAATAACAAAAACAACCGCATTCAGCAGAGTGAGAAATAGCTTAAAAAAAAGGCACCAAACTAGGAGAGTCTGGATAAATATGACAAAAGAATTGACGACAATTTACATAGACGAAGGAGGAAACATACAATGCGAGGGCCAGTTTCTGGAAGAGATAGAAGAAAAAAAACAGCCGGACGCCGCTGCGGCAGGCGAAACGAGCGTCTGGGAAAAAAATTCGGAAAAACTAGTCGAAAACACACAAACAAACGAACATAAAAGCCTCAGGACTATAACAGAAAAATTTGTAATCGAAAAGTTTACGAGCAAAAACCCAAACGCCACCCAATGGATGGATAAATTCGAAAAAGAATGCACACGCTTTAAAATAACAGAGGATGAACAAAAAATAAAAATACTCAGACTGTTCATGGAAAAGTCATGTGCAGATTGGTACAGCTCCATGAGCATAAAATTAGCAAACGCGGACTGGGAAACATGGAAAAAGAAATTCTGCGAAACATTTGCAAACAAAGGATGGAACCCAATCACGTACGCGCTCTTCTACAAATACAAAGAAGGTTCGCTGTTGGATTATTCAATAAGAAAAGAGAAACTTCTACTGGATATGAGACAGTCAATAGACGCAGGCACCCTTATAGATCTGATTGCAGCAGGTTTACCAGAGTCTGTACTCAACAAAATCGACCGAGAAGCGTTAGAAGAAACGTCAGACTTGTTAAATGAGGTTAGTAAACTCGAACATATGGTAAATAAGAAAACCTACGCTGGAAAGAAAAAGAATACGAACCCCAACGTGCAAGGTAGGAACGAAGATCACAAACCTTGTACAATCTGCGAAAAGCTGAACAAAGGAGCGCGTTATCACCCCGAAGCAGCATGTTGGTTTAAGGTCAAAGAAGGCGAAGGGGAGAAAAAAAAGTTCGGTAAATATATAAACAACTCAGTGATAGAAGCCGAGTTAAACGAAACCGATCAAAAAAACGAGTAGTAACACCATTAATAAAAGTCAGACTAGTATTAGAAGATAAACTAGAGGTACTCGGAGTCTACGATTCCGGGTCAAACGTCTCTTTGATTAATACAAAATTATTAAAATTAAAAGAGTCAGGGAAAAATCCAAATAATGTAAATCTGATAACGATTAATGGTGTTAAAAAAACAGGGGGATTAACAACTCTGAAAATTAAAATCTTTAAAATAGAAGAAGAAGTGGACGTGCACGTCATTGATGAAGATAATTTCAAGTATGACTTTTTGATCGGATTGGACATGATAAAAAAGTTCAAATTGATTCAAAATGAAAATTTGGAAATAAGTCAGAAAAAAGATGTAAACACACAAAAAAAACAGGAAATAGAAAAAGATAGTAGCAACGGAAAAATAAATCGAAAATTAACCCGTATGGATGACGAAAACTCCGCGGTCCCAAATCATTTAATAAACTTCAACGAACACGTCCAAGAGAAAGACATTGAAATCAAACTAGAACATTTGAGTCACCATCAAAAGGTTGAAATAGAAAAACTTATGGATAGACACAAATCAGTCTTCGCAAAAGACAAATATGACATCGGCACGGTGAAAGAATACGAGGCCCGCATAGACCTATTAGTAGACAAATATTGCAGTAAGAGGCCGTACAGATGCACGATAGACGATAAAAAAGAAATAGAAGAACAAATATCAAAGTTACTGGATAGAAAGCTGATAGAAGAATCATACAGTCCATTTGCTGCGCCAGTAACTCTGGTATTTAAAAAAGAAGAAAACAAAAAATCGCGATTGTGTATAGACTTCAGAGACTTAAACAAAATAGTAGTGCCTCAAGCACAACCGTTCCCACTCATCGAGGACTTGATGGTGAAAACGCGGAATTGTAAATTTTTCTCAACGCTGGATATAAACTCCGCATTCTGGTCGATCCCTCTACGGATAGAGGACAAAAAAAAAACCGCTTTCGTGACACAAGAGGGACACTTTCAGTGGACGTGCTTGCCTTTTGGGCTAAAAATGTCACCGGCTATCTTTCAACGGATACTGAGTAACATTTTGAGAAAATACAACCTCGCGGAATTCGCTGTTAATTACATAGACGGTATACTGATATTCTCAAAGTCCTTTGCCGATCACACAAACCATCTAACGCAATTATTAGAAGCAATAGAAAAAGAAGGTTTTAGATTAAAGTTTACAAAATGCACATTCGTATCAGATTCAGTAAAATATCTCGGCCACATAATACAAAACAACTCAGTACGGCCGGTGAAGGGTAACCTCATTTCGATACGAGGATTTCCAGTCCCAAAAACTCAAAAAAACATCAGGCAATTTCTAGGAAAAATCAACTTTTATAATGAATATATACCAAAGAGCGCAATAATCTTGGCCCCATTACATAATCTTCTGAAAAAAAATCAAAAATTTATTTGGACAGAGGCATGCCAAAAATCATTCGAAAAAATAAAAGAACTTCTATGCTCACAGCCGATTTTAGAAATATTCGATCAAAACTTGCCAATCAACATTTATACAGACGCGTCCTTGGAAGGCGTTGGGGCTATTCTAAAGCAAAAGCAGCCGGACGGAAAAGAAAAACCGGTGGCATATTTCTCAAAAAAACTGAACGAAACTCAAAAAAAAACGAAAAGCTATATATTTGGAATGCCTGGCAATCAAAGAAGCAGTGAAATACTGGCAGTACTGGCTCATCGGAAAAACCTTCACGGTATACTCAGATCATAAACCGCTAGAGAATATGAACGTTAAAGCAAGAACTGTTGAAGAATTAGGAGATTTAACGTATTACTTGTCCCAATACGATTTCAAAATCAAATATGCCCCAGGAAAAGAGAACGTGGAAGCAGATTGTCTGAGCAGGAACCCAGTATTAGAACCAGATGAAAATAAAGAAGAACAACTGAAAATTGTAAACATAATAAAACTAGAGGATATTCGAGAAGACCAAAAAAACAATGAAAAAGTACAAAAGACTAAAAGGAAACTAATCGAGAGACACAACGTATACTTCAAAAAAGTTAACAAGAAAGAAAAAATAGTTCTATCGGAGGAATTCAGCATCAAACTTATAAAAGACATACACCGAAACCTATGCCACATAGGTATGAATCAATTGAAGAAAAAGATAGGCTCAGCATACACAACAAAGAATCTGACGAAAAACATAAAAGAAGTTTGCAAAGGCTGCGAGGTATGCATAAAAAATAAATCAAGAGGACAACACAAATTCGGCCTCATGTCTCACTTGGGCCCGGCTGAAAAACCGTTCGACATAGTCTCAATAGACACGATCGGGGGATTCGGAGGATCCAGGTCCACAAAAAGATATTTGCACCTACTAGTGGACCATTTCACTAGATACGCATACATCTCAACGTCAAGAACACAAAGCGCTAAGGACTTCGTGAAACTGATCAATAATATACCGGAAACGAATGAAATCGGATTACTCCTCACGGACCAATACCCGGGAATAAATTCGGAGGAATTCAAAGAATGCCTCAAAGAAAAATCAATCTCGGTAATTTTCACCGCAGTGAACTCACCATTTTCAAACGGCTTGAACGAAAGGCTGAATCAAACACTGGTAAACAAAATCAGATGCAAAATGAACGAACAAAGAGAAAAAAAAGCTTGGACTACGGTAGCGCGGGAATGCCCGAATAAATATAACGACACGGAACATTCAGTCACGGGCTTCGCACCAAAATATTTATTAGATGGCACGGATGTCACGATTCTACCGAAGGAATTAAAATTGGAAAAACCGGAAAGAGACTGGCTTGAAGACAGGAAAACAGCACTCAAAAATTCCATAAAATCACACGACTACAACAAAAAAATATTTGATAAAAATCGGAAAAATTATGAATTCAATGTAGGAGATATGGTGTATGTGGAAAACGAAAACAAACTAAACAGAAGAAAATTGGAAGAACTAAATTGCGGACCATTCGCAATCGTAGGGAAAATTTCGAATTCGATATACAGAATTGACACAGGCCACAAAAAAACAGAATCAAATCTTTTCCACATCACGAAACTCATCCCGGCGCCTACAAAACACAACGAGGAAGTACAAATACAAAGTAACGTAGAGGAAAGTCAAATTCGAGAGCACTCCGTTACTGGATAACCAACGAAAATTCGGTCGTCGAATTTTCTCCCGGGGTGGGGAAATGGAAAGAAAATATATTTCTTTGAAAGGCGCATGCGCCATGTCGGTAAACCCGGGGTCGCTATAGACGGTAGAGATAAGAGAGAAGAGACAGGTGTCAAAGAGGCTCAAAATAAAAGACCTCCATAGTGAAACGTCAAGGAGAAATCGGCAAATTAAACAAAGAACATAAATGTCGTTTCTTTGTTTTCAGGTGAGAGTTTATATAATAAAATGCACAGATCCCTGAGGGAAAAAAAGGATAAAATAAAAATCTTTGTTTTCAGAGCAACGCCACGTCTTGTTAATTTGCAAAAACCTAACCTCCAAAATAAATCACATATATATATATATACATATATATGTATATAATAGGGTGCTTTTTTTTGGACTATTTTTTTTTTTTTTCGGTCCCATCATGAAATTTTGTTGGAAATACAACAAAAAAAATTACCTGAAAGATTGAGCCCTTAATATTGATATTAAGTGCTCGCCCAAGGCATGTAAAGATTTCCCGCTTAAAATACACGTAAACTTCAATTTTTTTCTTTAAAACATCTACAGTTCAAAGGCATTCTATGGTGTAGTCTAGGACGTCAGTAGGTTTTCTTCACCGGCGAAGTCGTACCGGCCACCCAAACCCAATTTTTTCATGAAATTCTTTTCTTTTTGCCCGTATCTCGTAAATAACAAGAGCTACAAAAAAAATATTCAACAAATTTGTAGGAAATTTAATTTCCTACAAAAAAAGTTCCAGGAAACCAAATTGCTAACATCGATATTTATTGAGATATTGGGCTTTTAAGGTGAGGAAGTATGGAATTTTCATGAATTATTGAGTTAAATTGTCGAATTATTGATTGTCGAATATTTTTTTGTTTTGTAGCTCTTGTAATTGTAATGACAAGAAATGTAATTGTAATGACAAGAATTGTAATTGTAATGACAAGAGCTACAAAGCAAAAAAATGATCATAAGTGAACAAAACGATCAAAAAATGAAATAAAATAAAAAATACGCGGTTAATCAAAAATATTTAGGATCTTAGATATATATATGTATATTATAATTTTCAATTTACTTTCAAAAAGAGAGAAATTCAGAAAAAAAATTTTTTTTCACATTATTTCAGTTTTTTAAAATTATCTATAATTATTAGAAAGATCCTAAATATTTTTGATTAACCGCGTATTTTTTATTTTATTTCATTTTTTGATCGTTTTGTTCACTTATGATCATTTTTTATTATATTACATTATTTACCTCAATTACCTTCATTTATATTCTATTATGTCAATGTATAATATAAATACATATAAATATATATATATATATATATATATATATATATATATATATATATATATATATATATATATATATATATACATATATATATGTGTGTGGGTGTATATATAAATGTATATTATAATTTTCAATTTACTTTCGAAAAAAGGGAAATATGAAAGATAAATTTTTTTTTCTATTATTTTGATTTTTCAAAATTATGTATAATTAATAAAAAAACCTAAATATTTTTTAATTATTTGCTTACATATTATTTGAAATGAAAATATTATTTATTAGAAAAATGCCGTCCAATTTAACTTATGACTTGTAATCTGGAACATTTATAGAATGGATCAAAACTTATTATGAAATTTGAAGAAAACATACAGATAGATGAATTATTAATTATATAATTTCATATTTTGATTTTCATAAATTGATTATTCATTGATTCAAGAAAAATCAGTTATTAAAATGAATCATTTCTTATTGTGTAAAATCATTCAACCTAATTACCACCATTCATATTCCGATATATTATTTAAAATGAAAATATTATTCATTAGAAAAATGCCGTCCAATTTACCTCATGAATTGTAATCTGATACATTTTTAAAATGGATCAAAACTTATTATGAAATTTAAAAACAACATACTGATAGATGAATTGTTATTTATTTGATTTCATATTTTTAATTTTTGAAAATTAATTATTCTGTAATTTAAGGAAAATGATTTATGCGAATGAATCATTTTTATTTTATGACATTATTTACCTCAATTACCTTTATTTATATTCTATTATATTGATGTATAATATGAACATATATAAATATATATATATATATATATATATATATATATATATATATATATATATATATATATATATATATATATATATATATATATATATATATATATACATGTCTATTATAATTTTCAATTCACTTTTAAAAAGAAGGAAATTCAAAAAAAAAAATTTTTCACATTATTTCAATTTTTAAAATTATGTATAATTATTAGAAAAATCCTAAATATTTTCAATTATTCGCTAATTTTTTATTTTATTTCATTTTTTTATGATTTTTTTTATTTATAATTATTTTTCATTTTATTACATGATTCACCTCAATGACCTTCATTTATATTCTATTATATGGATGAATAATATAAATATATGTAAATAAATAAATATATATATATATATATATATATATATATATACATATAAATATATATATATATATATATATATATATATATATATATACATATAAATATATATATATATGTATACTTTTGTATACGTGTGTGTGTATATGTATATATGTATATTGAAATTTGCAATTTACTTTTAAAAAAAGGGAAATTTAAAAAAAAATTTTTTTTCACATCATTTTAATTTTTCAAAAATATGTATAATTATTTGAAAAATCCTAAATATTTTTAATTATCCGCTTATTTTCTATTTTATTTCATTTTTCAATCATTTTTGTCATTTATGATCATTTTTCATTTTATTACATTTTTTACCCTAATTACCTTCTTTTATATTCTATTATATGAATGTATAATATAAATATATATAAATAAAAATATATATATAAAATATATGTATATGTGTATTGTAATTTGCAATTTACTTTCAAAAAGAGGGAAATGTGAAAAAAAAATTTTTTTCCACATGATTTCAATTTTTTAAAATTATGTATAATCATTAGAAAAATCCTAAATATTTTTAATTATCCGCTTATTTTTTATTTTATTTCATTTTTTGATCATTTTTCATTCTATTACAATATTTACCTTAATCACCCTCATTTATATTCTATTATATGAATGTATACTGTAAATATATATAAATGAATATATATATATATATATGTATATATATGTATACGTGTGTGTGTATATATATATATATGTATATTGTTATTTGCAATTTACTTTAAGAAAGAGGGGAATTCAGAAAAAAAAAATTTTTTCACATTATTTTAATTTTTTAAAATTATGTATAATTATTGGAAAAATCCTAAATATTTTCAATTATCCGCTTATTTTTTATTTTATTTCATTTTTTTATCATTTTCTTCACTTATGATCATTTTTTATTCTATTACATTATTTACCCTAATGACCTTCATTTATATCCTATTATATGAATGCATACTATAAATATGTAGAAATAAATATATATATATGTATATATGTGTATACGTGTGTGTATATATATATATATGTATATTATAATTTGCAATCTACTTTTAAAAAAAGGGAAATTTGAAAAAAAAATTCTTTTTTACATTATTTTAATTTTTAAAAAATATGCATAATTAGTAGTAAAATCCTCAATGTTTTCAATTATCGGCTTGTTGTTTATTTTATTTCATTTTTTAATCATTTTTTTCTTTTATAATCATTGTTTATTTTATCACATTTTTTACCCTAATTACCTTCTTTTATATTCCATTATATAAATGTATAATATAAATATATATAAATAAAAATATATATATATACATATATATGTATATATATATAAACGTGTGTGTGTATATATATATATGTATACTATAATTTGCAATTCACTTTTGAAAAGAGGGAATTTCAAAAAAAAAATTTTCTTCACATTATTTCAATTTTTTAAAATTATGTATAATTATTAGAAAAATCCTAAATATTTTCAATTATTCGCTTACTTTCTATTTTAATTCATTTTTTTATAATTTTTCTCGTATATAATCATTTTTTATTTTATTACATGATTCACCTTAATTACCTTCATTTACATTCTATTACATGGATGTATAATATAAATATATATATATATATGTATAACATACATATATATATATATTTATTCACATATATTTATATTATACATCCATATAATAGAATATAAATGAAGGTAATTAAGATCAATCATGTTGTTCAGTCAACACCCAAATTGCCCGGGCGAGGCGAAGTTCGGCTTACCCGCAGCAAGAAGGCAGCATTAAGCAGAGCATAGATCACCCGACAATCGATAGCCAATCAATGAATTTCTAGTTCAAATTCACTGACACTTGCGCATTTCGCTATTCTCCGACGTCACTCGCTACGAATTTTCTTATTGGCTCTTAGCTATGGGACATGCTTAGTCTTCCTCACAGGGAAGAAGACTCGATTTTCAACGGTTTCCGCCATTATTACTTTCGGCTACCTCTAGTTTACCTCGTGTTCTTTTTCTTGCCGCTAATTCTTCTAATTCTTTGGCTACCTCTAGTTCACCTCGTGTTCTTTTCTTGCCGCTAATTCTTCTAATCCTTTAGCTACTGATAACAACAATTACTATGTGAGAATTCGCTTTAAAGCAATTATTAAACTAATTGTGATCTTGGGTGCATTCGCTACCACGTGTTGCTCTTGGCATTGTATATATCGGGTAATTCGCTAACTGTATATAGTGTGTCCAATAAATCTCGTTATAATTTTTTTTTGCTGAATTTAGTGCGCGCAGTTTTTTTATTGTGACGACCTGTACCAAACCAGATCCCGAGTCTCCTCTATTGTTAATCGCTAAAACACATGTAAAAAAATAAAAAATGATTATAAATGAAGAAAATTATAAAAAAATGAAATAAAATAAAGAGTAAGCGAATAATTGAAAATATTTAGGATTTTTCTAATAATTGTACATAATTTGAAAAAATTGAGATAATCTTAAAAAAAATTTTTTTGTTGAATTTCCCTCATTTTAAAAGTGAATTGCAAGTTATAATATACATATATATATGTATATACACACACACGTATATATGTATATACATATATATGTATATATATATAAATATGTTTTTATTTATATATATTTATATTATACATTTATACATATAATAGAATATAAAAGAAGGTAATTCGGGTAAAAAATGGGATAAAATACAAAATGATTATAAAAGAAAAAAATGATTAAAAAATAAAATAAAATAAAAAACAAGCGGTTAATTAGAAATATCAAGGATTTTTCTAATAATTAAACATATTTTCAAAAAATTGAAATGATGTGGAAAAAAATTTTTTTTTTAATTTCCCTTTTTTTAAAAGTAAATTGCAAATTATAATATACATATATATACATATATATATACATATTGTTGAATTATACGTAATTGCCATACTGCACACATACAAATGTAACAAGATATATCCATGAGTGAGGATGCGCGCGCCGCTAGGTGTGTATAGTATGTGAGTGTGTGTGTGTGCGCGCATGCATAGCGTAACACAGTCAGTCAGCCATGTAGATAGAGAGAGAGCGCATCTCGCTATGGCTTATACATACATATTGTAATCCTCATGTATCTTAAGAATCTTTCACAGTTATCAATAAATAATTTAATTATTGTTATCGTTATATATAATAAACCTCACGAATATATTTATTTCAATGATCCAACCTCAATATTTAACATGGTAGCAAAGCGCATGGTTGTGAAAAAGTGAGAGGTTAAGGTATACACGTGGTGTAAGAAAAACTGCAAAAGTATGAAAAAGTGAATAGTGAATCAGGTAAAGAACAATAAAAAAATGAAAACTGTGAAGAACCGAGTAAAATAAAATGATAATTTAAACGAAAAAAAACGAACTTTTGAGACAATGGAAACACGTGGTGTATAAAAAAAAAAAAAAAAAAGAAAGTTGAAGTGAAAAAAGAAACTGTGTGCTTAAATAAAAATGAAAAATATAAACGATTACGAATAAAATAAACCTTAAAGATTGTTGTGTAAAAAGAATTTTTCAAAATAAATAAAAATTGAACGAGATGCGCGCGGATAAAGATTGATATTAAATTTTGATAAAAGTAGCACATATAGCGAAGCTGAGTAAAATGACAAAGTCGGACGAAATGTCGGTACCCGTTTTTGACGGTCAAGATTACGATAAATGGAAAAAGAGGATACTTTTATTCCTAGAGTGGAAGAAGTGCAAAGACAATGCGATACGCGAAAAATCGAACAAAGATGATGAAACGACGTGGAAAGAAGCTAACATAAAAGCAATGAACTATATATATTCAAGTATTTCGAATAAGCAACTTGAGTTTGTCGGCGACGAGAATACCGCGTATAAAATTATGCACAAATTCGACCAAATTTACTTGAAACCGTCAACGAGTTTACAAATTTGTGTTAGAAATAGACTTGATCGATTACGCTTAAAAGACTTTGAAAATTCGAGTGCATTTTTCTTTGAATTTGAAAAACTAATAAACGAATTGAAAAACGCTGGTGCTACAGTAAAAGAGAGAGAAAAATTGGACTATCTCATAAAAACACTGCCTGATTCACTCAGCTATCTCGGTGATATTATCGATAGTGTTAAAGATACGGAACAAAATTGTGAATTTTTGAAAAATAAAATTGTGATGTATGAAACTAAAAGTAAAATGTCAAACAATCATATAAAATCAAGTGTTTTCAAAACTGAAGTTCGCGACGTGGAGTGTAATAGATGTCACAAGAGAGGACATTATGCAAGAGATTGTCGAGGTCGTGGCGGCTTCAATCAGAGGGGTAGGTGGCCAGGAGGTGGTCACTACCAGCAACAACAACATCAACAGCAACAACAACATCAATACCAACGACGACAATACGAAGAGACGTATCAGCCAAGAGGTTATAACACGAGCAGAGGTAACTTCACACAATCAAGAGGTAGAGGTTACAACGAGAGAGGCTATGGTCAAAGAGGTCGCGGAAGAGGTTATGGCAACAACAACAACAACAACGGTAACTACCACAACGCGAGGTATACGTACAACGAAGAAAATAATTATAAGTCAAATGAAACCTTTTTTGCGAAATTAGAATGTCAAAATGAAAATGTCGTTGAAAATAATATGAATAGTAAAATTTGCGAGTATGAAAGTAGAGTATTTATGAATGATTTGTGCAAAATGGAATGGATTCTTGATAGCGGTTGTTCGGATAACATAATAAATGATGATTCATATTTTTTTGAGAGTTCAGATTTACAAAAACCAGTTGTAGTTAAAGTAGGAGATGGCAGACCATTAAAGGTTACAAAAGTAGGAAAAGTCTTGATTTATTTAATAGTAAATGGTAAAGAATTTGAAATACCCGTATCAAACGTATTTTATGTAAAAGAAATGGACAAAAATTTGTTAAGCTACGCGAGAATTACTGATAATTACAAAATTGTTTCAATTAGAGAAAAATCGTGTATTTACAATAAATTTGGTGATATAGTTGGAATAGCTTACAAAGAAAATGGACTTTACAAATTAGAGAGTTATGTCTTGAAAAATAATCACAATGCAAATAGTACACAAACAATGACTGAAAAAGAAAGGTACCATAGAATGTTAGGACATATCAATTTCAATTATTTAAATACAATGTGTAGAGAAAACTATGTAGATGGAATCCCAAAAAAATTAGAGAATGTTCACTTGAGATGTGGTACATGTATACAAAATAAGATGCATGCTTTACCGTTTAAGAATGATAGAAGTAGAGCGAGAGAAATACTAGAAATTGTACATACAGACGTAAATGGTCCGCAGAAAAATATTGGATATGATAATTCTTGTTATTTCGTTAGTTTCATTGATGACTATAGCAAATTTTCAATTGTTTATACAATAAAATATAAAAGTCAAGTTTATCAATGTTTTTTGGACTATATAAATAAGGTTGAAAATTTCACTGGAAAGAAAATTAAGAAATTAAGATGTGACAATGGAAAAGAATACATAAATAGAGACATTTTCAATCTTATCAGAGGAAAAGGGATAATCTTGGATAAATGCCCCCCATATGTACATCAGCTTAACGGAACAGCTGAACGTTTTAATAGAACAATTATGGACGCAGCGAGATGCTTACTGGCGGACGCAAGATTAAATATTCGATATTGGCCAGAAGCAATTTTAACAGCAAGTTATTTAAAAAATAGAACGATAGCAAATACCTTTGAAAGGAAAAGCCCTTATGAAATTTTTTTTGGAAAAAGGCCTAATATTGAAAATTTAAAATTGTACGGAAGCAAAGTATTTTTCAAAATTGATGAGAGCCAAAGAGATAATAAATGGGATATAAAATCAGATTGTGGAATATTAGTTGGATATGAGAATGTAGGATACAGAGTTTTGTACAACGGTCGAGTAAAAATAGCGAGACATGTAGATATAATCGAAAAACATGAAAATTTGATTGGCTTTAAAGGAAATGATGAGAGTGAAAATGAGAGTGAAATGAATGATAACGATGTAGAGGATGACGTTTTTGATGATAGAATTGAGAGTCCAGTAAAAATAAAAAGTCCAAGTCCCAAGAAAAAATCAAGTCCAAAGAAAAGTCCAAAAATTGAAAAAGAAATAAATTCAAGTAACGACTCGGGAAATTTTGTAGATTGCGAAGAGACAGAAATTCCAACTCGTAGAAAGTCTAACAGACAAACAAAAGAACCCGACCGATGGGGTTATTATGGTAATAGAGAAACCTATTACATATATGTAAATTTTGTAAGCGAGAATAGCCCAAAGACATATGACGAAGCTTTGAGTAGCAATGAGTCTGAATTATGGAAAGAAGCAATGCAAAGAGAAATCGATTGTATAAATAAAAATAAAACTTGGAAACTTGTAAACAAACCAAAAGACAATAAAATAATCGATGTCAAATGGGTATACACAAACAAATCGAATAATTTAAAAAAGGCAAGATTAGTAGTTAGAGGTTTCCAACAAAAGGAAATTGTTGAAGATATATATTCACCAGTTGCGAGATTACAAACATTGAAATTGTTATTAGCTTTTTGCGTTCAAAATAAATATATGATTGAACAGATGGATGTTGAAACTGCTTTTTTGAACGGTGCGATTAAGTCAGAAATTTATGTCAAACAACCCGATGGCTACAACGATAAAACTGACAGAGTGTATAAATTGGAAAAAGCGTTGTATGGATTGCGTGAGAGCCCGAGAGCGTGGTATGAATGCTTTGACAAATATATTACAAAGTTGAATTTTCAAAGGAGCAATAGTGATTATTGTTTATATATCTTGGAAGAGGCAAATGGCGAGAAAATATATATAATTTTGTTTGTAGATGATTTATTAATTTGCGGAAAAGATCAGAATAAAATTAAGGAAATAAAAGTAAAATTAAGTCAGAGATTTGCAATGAAAGATTTGGGTAAAGTGAAAACGTATTTAGGAATAAATATTGAATATGATTATAAAAATGAAATGATGACATTAGATCAAAGTGAATATATTGAGTCATTAGCGAAACATTACCAAATAACTGAAAGTAAATTGTATAATACACCGATGGAACAAAGTTTGAATATTGAACCCGCACAATCAGCATCAAATAATATAAAATATAGAAACTTGATAGGAGCATTAATGTATATAAGTACATGTACAAGATTTGATATAAGCTACAGCGTAAATTACTTGAGTAGGTTTCAAAATTGTTATAACGACATACATTATAAATATGCATTGAGAGTCTTAAAATATTTGTATCTTACAAGAAGTTTAAAGGTGACTTACAAAAGAAATTTGAAAGCTGACATTTTGGATTGTTTTGTTGATGCTGATTGGGCAGGTGACACAAATGATAGAAAATCCACTACTGGATTTGCAATAAGATTTTATGGAAACATAATTTATTGGAAAACAAAAAAACAAAATAGTGTAACAAAATCATCGACATCTGCCGAATATGTAGCGTTATCAGAGGCAGTGAGCGAAGTAAAATTCATAAAAAGCTTGATTAAAGACTTCAAAGTAAAAATTGATTTACCGATAAAAATATATGAAGACAATTCTGGTGCAGTTTTGATTGCAAAATATGGTAATTTAACTAAAAGATCCAAATATATTGAAATACATTATCACTTTGTAAACGAATGTTATGATAAGAAAGAAATTGATATTATAAAAGTTGATACTGAAAATAATTTAGCTGATATCTTTACAAAAGCGTTAGGTAGATATAAGTTTGAAAGAATAAGATTATTGTTAAATTTGAATAATTAATTATTACGATTGTTATTACTATACTTATCAAAGTTTTTTTTGAGAAAAGAAAAATTTGTTAATTTAATTTTATGATATGAAAAGAAAAGTATTTTGGTTGTATTCAGAAAATTAACTGTTTACCGAAGATAGAGTTGTACAGTATGGAATTAAGGAGGTGTGTTGAATTATACGTAATTGCCATACTGCACACATACAAATGTAACAAGATATATCCATGAGTGAGGATGCGCGCGCCGCTAGGTGTGTATAGTATGTGAGTGTGTGTGTGTGCGCGCATGTATAGCGTAACACAGTCAGTCAGCCATGTAGATAGAGAGAGAGCGCATCTCGCTATGGCTTATACATACATATTGTAATCCTCATGTATCTTAAGAATCTTTCACAGTTATCAATAAATAATTTGATTATTGTTATCGTTATATATAATAAACCTCACGAATATATTTATTTCAATGATCCAACCTCAATATTTAACATGGTAGCAAAGCGCATGGTTGTGAAAAAGTGAGAGGTTAAGGTATACACGTGGTGTAAGAAAAACTGCAAAAGTATGAAAAAGTGAATAGTGAATCAGGTAAAGAACAATAAAAAAATGAAAACTGTGAAGAACCGAGTAAAATAAAATGATAATTTAAACGAAAAAAAACGAACTTTTGAGACAATGGAAACACGTGGTGTATAAAAAAAAAAAAAAAAAAGAAAGTTGAAGTGAAAAAAGAAACTGTGTGCTTAAATAAAAATGAAAAATATAAACGATTACGAATAAAATAAACCTTAAAGATTGTTGTGTAAAAAGAATTTTTCAAAATAAATAAAAATTGAACGAGATGCGCGCGGATAAAGATTGATATTAAATTTTGATAAAAGTAGCACATATAGCGAAGCTGAGTAAAATGACAAAGTCGGACGAAATGTCGGTACCCGTTTTTGACGGTCAAGATTACGATAAATGGAAAAAGAGGATACTTTTATTCCTAGAGTGGAAGAAGTGCAAAGACAATGCGATACGCGAAAAATCGAACAAAGATGATGAAACGACGTGGAAAGAAGCTAACATAAAAGCAATGAACTATATATATTCAAGTATTTCGAATAAGCAACTTGAGTTTGTCGGCGACGAGAATACCGCGTATAAAATTATGCACAAATTCGACCAAATTTACTTGAAACCGTCAACGAGTTTACAAATTTGTGTTAGAAATAGACTTGATCGATTACGCTTAAAAGACTTTGAAAATTCGAGTGCATTTTTCTTTGAATTTGAAAAACTAATAAACGAATTGAAAAACGCTGGTGCTACAGTAAAAGAGAGAGAAAAATTGGACTATCTCATAAAAACACTGCCTGATTCACTCAGCTATCTCGGTGATATTATCGATAGTGTTAAAGATACGGAACAAAATTGTGAATTTTTGAAAAATAAAATTGTGATGTATGAAACTAAAAGTAAAATGTCAAACAATCATATAAAATCAAGTGTTTTCAAAACTGAAGTTCGCGACGTGGAGTGTAATAGATGTCACAAGAGAGGACATTATGCAAGAGATTGTCGAGGTCGTGGCGGCTTCAATCAGAGGGGTAGGTGGCCAGGAGGTGGTCACTACCAGCAACAACAACATCAACAGCAACAACAACATCAATACCAACGACGACAATACGAAGAGACGTATCAGCCAAGAGGTTATAACACGAGCAGAGGTAACTTCACACAATCAAGAGGTAGAGGTTACAACGAGAGAGGCTATGGTCAAAGAGGTCGCGGAAGAGGTTATGGCAACAACAACAACAACAACGGTAACTACCACAACGCGAGGTATACGTACAACGAAGAAAATAATTATAAGTCAAATGAAACCTTTTTTGCGAAATTAGAATGTCAAAATGAAAATGTCGTTGAAAATAATATGAATAGTAAAATTTGCGAGTATGAAAGTAGAGTATTTATGAATGATTTGTGCAAAATGGAATGGATTCTTGATAGCGGTTGTTCGGATAACATAATAAATGATGATTCATATTTTTTTGAGAGTTCAGATTTACAAAAACCAGTTGTAGTTAAAGTAGGAGATGGCAGACCATTAAAGGTTACAAAAGTAGGAAAAGTCTTGATTTATTTAATAGTAAATGGTAAAGAATTTGAAATACCCGTATCAAACGTATTTTATGTAAAAGAAATGGACAAAAATTTGTTAAGCTACGCGAGAATTACTGATAATTACAAAATTGTTTCAATTAGAGAAAAATCGTGTATTTACAATAAATTTGGTGATATAGTTGGAATAGCTTACAAAGAAAATGGACTTTACAAATTAGAGAGTTATGTCTTGAAAAATAATCACAATGCAAATAGTACACAAACAATGACTGAAAAAGAAAGGTACCATAGAATGTTAGGACATATCAATTTCAATTATTTAAATACAATGTGTAGAGAAAACTATGTAGATGGAATCCCAAAAAAATTAGAGAATGTTCACTTGAGATGTGGTACATGTATACAAAATAAGATGCATGCTTTACCGTTTAAGAATGATAGAAGTAGAGCGAGAGAAATACTAGAAATTGTACATACAGACGTAAATGGTCCGCAGAAAAATATTGGATATGATAATTCTTGTTATTTCGTTAGTTTCATTGATGACTATAGCAAATTTTCAATTGTTTATACAATAAAATATAAAAGTCAAGTTTATCAATGTTTTTTGGACTATATAAATAAGGTTGAAAATTTCACTGGAAAGAAAATTAAGAAATTAAGATGTGACAATGGAAAAGAATACATAAATAGAGACATTTTCAATCTTATCAGAGGAAAAGGGATAATCTTGGATAAATGCCCCCCATATGTACATCAGCTTAACGGAACAGCTGAACGTTTTAATAGAACAATTATGGACGCAGCGAGATGCTTACTGGCGGACGCAAGATTAAATATTCGATATTGGCCAGAAGCAATTTTAACAGCAAGTTATTTAAAAAATAGAACGATAGCAAATACCTTTGAAAGGAAAAGCCCTTATGAAATTTTTTTTGGAAAAAGGCCTAATATTGAAAATTTAAAATTGTACGGAAGCAAAGTATTTTTCAAAATTGATGAGAGCCAAAGAGATAATAAATGGGATATAAAATCAGATTGTGGAATATTAGTTGGATATGAGAATGTAGGATACAGAGTTTTGTACAACGGTCGAGTAAAAATAGCGAGACATGTAGATATAATCGAAAAACATGAAAATTTGATTGGCTTTAAAGGAAATGATGAGAGTGAAAATGAGAGTGAAATGAATGATAACGATGTAGAGGATGACGTTTTTGATGATAGAATTGAGAGTCCAGTAAAAATAAAAAGTCCAAGTCCCAAGAAAAAATCAAGTCCAAAGAAAAGTCCAAAAATTGAAAAAGAAATAAATTCAAGTAACGACTCGGGAAATTTTGTAGATTGCGAAGAGACAGAAATTCCAACTCGTAGAAAGTCTAACAGACAAACAAAAGAACCCGACCGATGGGGTTATTATGGTAATAGAGAAACCTATTACATATATGTAAATTTTGTAAGCGAGAATAGCCCAAAGACATATGACGAAGCTTTGAGTAGCAATGAGTCTGAATTATGGAAAGAAGCAATGCAAAGAGAAATCGATTGTATAAATAAAAATAAAACTTGGAAACTTGTAAACAAACCAAAAGACAATAAAATAATCGATGTCAAATGGGTATACACAAACAAATCGAATAATTTAAAAAAGGCAAGATTAGTAGTTAGAGGTTTCCAACAAAAGGAAATTGTTGAAGATATATATTCACCAGTTGCGAGATTACAAACATTGAAATTGTTATTAGCTTTTTGCGTTCAAAATAAATATATGATTGAACAGATGGATGTTGAAACTGCTTTTTTGAACGGTGCGATTAAGTCAGAAATTTATGTCAAACAACCCGATGGCTACAACGATAAAACTGACAGAGTGTATAAATTGGAAAAAGCGTTGTATGGATTGCGTGAGAGCCCGAGAGCGTGGTATGAATGCTTTGACAAATATATTACAAAGTTGAATTTTCAAAGGAGCAATAGTGATTATTGTTTATATATCTTGGAAGAGGCAAATGGCGAGAAAATATATATAATTTTGTTTGTAGATGATTTATTAATTTGCGGAAAAGATCAGAATAAAATTAAGGAAATAAAAGTAAAATTAAGTCAGAGATTTGCAATGAAAGATTTGGGTAAAGTGAAAACGTATTTAGGAATAAATATTGAATATGATTATAAAAATGAAATGATGACATTAGATCAAAGTGAATATATTGAGTCATTAGCGAAACATTACCAAATAACTGAAAGTAAATTGTATAATACACCGATGGAACAAAGTTTGAATATTGAACCCGCACAATCAGCATCAAATAATATAAAATATAGAAACTTGATAGGAGCATTAATGTATATAAGTACATGTACAAGATTTGATATAAGCTACAGCGTAAATTACTTGAGTAGGTTTCAAAATTGTTATAACGACATACATTATAAATATGCATTGAGAGTCTTAAAATATTTGTATCTTACAAGAAGTTTAAAGGTGACTTACAAAAGAAATTTGAAAGCTGACATTTTGGATTGTTTTGTTGATGCTGATTGGGCAGGTGACACAAATGATAGAAAATCCACTACTGGATTTGCAATAAGATTTTATGGAAACATAATTTATTGGAAAACAAAAAAACAAAATAGTGTAACAAAATCATCGACATCTGCCGAATATGTAGCGTTATCAGAGGCAGTGAGCGAAGTAAAATTCATAAAAAGCTTGATTAAAGACTTCAAAGTAAAAATTGATTTACCGATAAAAATATATGAAGACAATTCTGGTGCAGTTTTGATTGCAAAATATGGTAATTTAACTAAAAGATCCAAATATATTGAAATACATTATCACTTTGTAAACGAATGTTATGATAAGAAAGAAATTGATATTATAAAAGTTGATACTGAAAATAATTTAGCTGATATCTTTACAAAAGCGTTAGGTAGATATAAGTTTGAAAGAATAAGATTATTGTTAAATTTGAATAATTAATTATTACGATTGTTATTACTATACTTATCAAAGTTTTTTTTGAGAAAAGAAAAATTTGTTAATTTAATTTTATGATATGAAAAGAAAAGTATTTTGGTTGTATTCAGAAAATTAACTGTTTACCGAAGATAGAGTTGTACAGTATGGAATTAAGGAGGTGTGTTGAATTATACGTAATTGCCATACTGCACACATACAAATGTAACAAGATATATCCATGAGTGAGGATGCGCGCGCCGCTAGGTGTGTATAGTATGTGAGTGTGTGTGTGTGCGCGCATGTATAGCGTAACACAGTCAGTCAGCCATGTAGATAGAGAGAGAGCGCATCTCGCTATGGCTTATACATACATATTGTAATCCTCATGTATCTTAAGAATCTTTCACAGTTATCAATAAATAATTTGATTATTGTTATCGTTATATATAATAAACCTCACGAATATATTTATTTCAATGATCCAACCTCAATATTTAACACATATATATATATATATATATATATATATATATATATATATATATATATATATATATATATATATGTATATATATATATATATATATATATTTACATATATATATATTTATTTACATTTATTCATATTATACATCCATATAATAGAATATGAATGAAGGTAATTAAGGTAAATCATGTAATAAAATAAAAATGATTATGAATGAAAAAAATCATAAAAAAATGAAATAAAATAGAAAGTAAGCGAATAATTAAAAATATTTATGATTTTTCTAATGATTATGCATAATTTTGAAAAATTGAAATAATATGAAAAAAAAATTTTCTCTAAATTTCCCTCTTTTTCAAAGTAAATTGAAAATTATAATATACATATATATGTAGATATATATATATATATATATATATATTCATATATGTTTATATTATACATTAATATAATAGAATATAAATGAAGGTAATTGAGGTAAATAATGTAATAAAATGAAAATGATTTATTCGCATAAATTATTTTCCTTAGATTACGGAATAATTGATTTTCAAAAATTAAAAATATGAAATCAAATAAATAACAATTCATCTATCAGTATGTTGTTTTTAAATTTCATAATAAGTTTTGATCCATTTCATGAATGTTCCAGATTACAATTCGTAAAGTAAATTGTACGGCATTTTTCTCAGAAATGATATTTTTATTTTAAATAATATGTGAGCAGATTATTAAAGAATATTAAGGATTTTTCTAATAATTACGCAAAATTTCAAAAAATTTAAATAATGTAAAAAAAATTTTTTGTCCGAGTGGTCTCTTTTTTCTCAAGGAGGATTCAAAATTATAACATATATCTAGATGCATACATATATATATATATATATATATATATATATATACATATATGTATATGTGTATATATATGCATATATATATACATGTATACATATATGAAAATATATATATATATATATACGTATATATGTACATATATATTTATGTTTACTTATATCAAACATTAATATATTAAAATATGAATGGTGGTAATTAGGTTGAATAATTTTATACAATAAGAAATGATTCATTTGAATAAATTATTCTTCTTGAATCAATGAATAATCAATTTTTGAGAATATAAATATGAAATTACATGAATGATAATTCATCTATCAGTATGTTTTCTTCAAATTTCATAATAAGTTTTGATCCATTTTATAAATTTTCCAGATTACAATTCATAAGGTAAATTGGACGGCATTTTTCTAATAAATAATATTTTTATTTCAAATAATATGTAAGCAAATGATTAAAAAATATTTAGGATTTTTCTAATAATTATACATAATTTTAAAAAATCAAAATAACAAAAAAAAAAAAATTTTCGTTACATATTTCCCTTTTTTTAAAAGTAAATTGAAAATTATAATATACATTTATATATACACCCACACACATATATACATGTATATATATATATATATTTATATATATTTGTATTATACATTAATATAATAGAATATGAATGAAGGTTATTGAGGTAAATAATGTAATAGAATAAAAAATGATCATAAGTGAAAAAAATGATCAAAAAATTAAATAAAATGAAAAATAAGCGGATAATTAAAAATATTTAGGATTTTTCTCATAATTATACATAATTTTAAAAAATTGAAATAATGTGAAAAAAATTTTTTTTTCTGAATTTCCCTTTCTTCAAAAGTGAATTGCAAGTTATAATATACATATATATATACACACACACGTATATATATATATATATATACATATATATGTATATATATATAAATATATTTTGATTTATATATATTTATATTATACATTTATATAATAGAATGTAAAAGAAGGTAATTAGGGTAAAAAATGGGATAAAACGAAAAATGATTAAAAAATAAAATAAAATAAAAACAAGCGGATAATTAAAAATATTAAGGATTTTCCTAATAATTATACATATTTTTTGAAAATTAAAATAATGTGCAAAAAATTTTTTAATTCATATTTCCCTTTTCTCAAAAGTAAATTGCAAATTATAATATACATATATATTTATACACACACACGTATACATATATATACATATATGAATACATTTATTTAGATATATTTATAGTATACATTCATATAATAGAATATAAATGAGAGTAATTAGGGTAAATAATGTAATAAAATAAAAAATGATAAAAAAATGAAATAAAATCAAAAATAAGCGGATAATTGAAAATATTTAGGATTTTTCTAATAATTATACATAATTTCAAAAAAATTGAAATAATGTGAAAAAAAATTTTTTTCTAAATTTTCCTCTTTTTCAAAGTAAATTGAAAATTATAATATTCATATGTACATAGATATATATATACAGGGTGTCCCTAAATTGAGGGACACGGACCAGCGAGCGTGATACCTGACTGAAATGCAACCGAGAATTTCTTTACCGGAAGGTCGTCCGACGCATAGTTTTTGAATTATAAGCGATAGCGTTAGGCCAATCAGAGTGCACCATTTCATCTGGATTTGCCGCCACGGAAATTGCTGTTTTGTTCGCTGAGTGAATTATTATTATTCGGTTACAAAGTAAATATCGGCACCTCCCCTCACTCGCTGTTGTACCCCTTCTCGAGCGCTGACCTCGGTATTGTTGCCGCGGCACACGCTGCCGGCCGCACACCCACGGACGCACACTCGTGTGTGTGAAAACAAGCGAATGCCCAGCTCCACAATACTACGAAACACACATACACGAGTGAAAATAAAAATAAATCTCGAAATAAATCAGCGGATTTAAGATGTAATGTTATAAAACACTTCCAATCATCGATGTATGCATAAAACTAGAGATTTTAGATGATTGATATGCCGTTAGGGTTCATAATTAGTCATTCAATCAATCTGAATTATGCTTTCCGAACATTTTTTGTGTCTTTGCAACATAACTTTTCCACTAGTTTGAAATTCATCATTGACATCCGATTTTTCAATAATGCGAGGGAACAACAACTCGCTGAATTGACGTGTCAATAGGTTTGTAAATCAATTACAATTCACCTGAGTTAACACAAAATAACTGAGTAAATGAGAATTCACTGAATCACTAAAAATGATAACTGAAATCATGAGAATTATTTGAGATATAACTGAATTAGGAAGAGTTGTAATAAGTCAAGTTACTTTGAATAACTTTAGATTCGTGCCAAAATTTTATGTTTAAAGAGAAAAATAATTAAATTCAAATAAAAAAGTAATTTTAAATCAAGAAGAAGAAAATTTTCAAATACCTGAATTCAAATGAAGCAATTTGAATTTAATAAATCTATCCGAATTTGAGGAGAAATAATAATTATTATTTGGACCAGAAAAATGAAGTCGAATTACATGAATAAATTCAATTAATTCAACTCAAAAAATATGGTGTCATTCAAATTCCAAGTTATTTCCTCGTCGATTCAATGCGGGTCTGGAGTGGCAAGTAACGTTGAAATTGTTGAGATCAATGCTAGTGATGGCCACTTATTTGAGAATAATCGATGTATTGATTAATCGATTTCAACAAAATAATCGGACACGGCTCGATTGAATTGGTAAAGATTAATCGATTTGGTAAATTTCTGCGTGTAGTCTTAATATCAGAAGAGATATTTTGATAATTCATAGTCTTATTCAAAATATTTTTAAGTTTGATAAATTTTCAGTAATTAATACTTAAACCACATACATCGATACTGTATTGCATCGTTCGTATGAGTAAACAAGCGGCTTAAGGCTGACCGTGAGCCAGCCCTCGAACTTCCCGTTTTCACACTGCAAATTCAAGGTTCATGGAACAAATAAATATTAATATCCAATTCCAATTTTCCAACTACGAATTCAGAGTCGTGATTGACGATTCAAAAGCCCTCGCATATCATATTACATAAAAAAATATTACGATTGTTTTTATTTTGAACCACTAATAATGGATCGACCATCATAAATTTTAGAAATCTGACCTTGGATCGGTCACTGATGACCGGAAAAATCTCCACTCACACATTTCTACCAAAATCCGAATATTTTAAGATTTTGTTTCACCATGTGAGTTCGCCATTTCGAATTTTTCAAATCTAACCCCAGATTCGTGATCAGCGACCCCAAAATCCTCATGGTATCAATTTTCATTCAAATCCGTGAATCCATTCTCAATAATATGTAAATTTCCTTTTTTAAAAATTACCTCAATCAAAGACCTATCCGATGAGGGGGGATGCCAACAAGATTTTTCATAAAAAAAAAAAACTTCTAAACATCGAATTTAAAATCGAAAAGCGATGAGTCTCAGTATCCTTTCGTGCTTTTGCTGCCTATTTTGCGACAAAAAATGTATTTTATAGCCAGACAAATCAATGCTCGAATTAAATGGGATTTCGTAATTTCGACAATGCTTCATTTTACCTGGAAACATCTTTTCTTATACCCGGACATTGCCAAATTTTCGAAAGAAATTTCGATTATGTAGACAGAGAGAAGCATTTTAGCGCACAATATCCTTTCACGGCAAAGAAGGAATGAATTCAAAGACACGAAAATTTAGATAAACCAACTGAGTGATAAGTGAGTCATACCATACATTATTTCACTGAATAAATTATTGATTATTCGGAAAAGGTTAATTTTGCTAAATTCATGTTACATACTAGATTTATTCGCACTGTTTTCGGCAACACTCAATTGTTCCATAAATCAGTTTACGGCGCTACAAATGTTATTGGATAAAAAAAAATTCTCATGTTCTTCCCATTCGAAGTCACAAAAAATCGATGTACTCCAATTCCAGAAACATAATTTCAATCACGTTCCATGATTCTGTGTTATTATTACTAGGAAATGAGAAACATCGTACGGCACTCTGTTTTGTTTTCGGTATTGACAACTAATCGTTCCATTCAGTGTTGATTTGCGGTTTCGAAAAATGCGGCTTTTCGCTTGTTACTGGGGCAGCGATTTCTCCTGCAACATTCGACCAGCTGACCGATAACTTTTCGACCGACGTCCGGAGTAGCCGTTGTCGTTACCTTTTAAGTCATGCTCTACACGGAAGAATTCAACGGATTCACTTCCGCTGATCGTAGTGGCCAAGCGATCGGCGTCTACGGCGTATCTTATACCTGTCCTGAAATCTGTCATTCACAAATTACCATGATCAACGAATATCTCTGCTCTACGTTTAAGCAGACGATTATTCAGCAGATCTGGAAGCTTGATTTTCAGAAACTTCAGGTAAGTTTTTTAATACCATCTTGCGCGTAAAAAGCAGAGACCAATCTGTCGTACGAATAACCCCGCATTGATTGAATTTATAATCAACCCATAATGCTCGCTGAATCATTGATTGGTCAAATATTTCATATGAATTTTTCCGAACAGTCATAAAACAGGTCTCCACTTATGAAGTTCAAAATCAAGTCAATGTGATGATAGCAATTTATGTCTGTATTGAAGAATTATTAAGCAAGCTTTCCAGCTCGTCATCCAACATGCTGCAAAAACACATTGATAAATCCATCGAACTTGATGGCTCGACTTACGAACATTGCGTGGATTTCATTTAGCCCAGTGATAAACGTTGTGGACGTTTAACATTCAAACCAGATCGAAATTCTACTTATGTGCAAACAAGATATGAAACATGAACAGCGGTTCCGCTTTATGCTGCTGTAATGCGTTGTCGCAAGAATTTATTCTCTCCGCATGGTCTGACCCATACAGTGATCGAACCTTTGCTTAGAATGGAAGACTAACTGATTAAACCCAGATTATTCAGAAATAATTCTTCGAGTACTACTTTCCGGGTAACTAAAAATCTCAAATGAAGCTGATTGACCGCGAATTCAAAGTTGCAATGCACAGAAAAAAGAAGAATGGAAAATTCACAGTTTTTTATGTAACGTAGCGCTTCGAAAGCAACTTGAAAAATCAAAGTTTCAGGTGTAAATCTTACATTTTCTGTCGAAATTACATATTAAAAATGTGAAATTACATTTGTAACTGTAAGAATTCATTTTTAAAATTGAATTCATAAAAATGTTATCTAAAACTGTAATTTTTCCAGTTTTATTTACGAAGCGCCACTTACAATTGCAATTTTTCCATTTTTTCCGTGTAGTTACTCATTATTCAGATCATAGATTAACGACTTTCAGACATTTTCAATATTATGCTGCTGAAATAAGTTCAGTCTTTCGTTTTCAATCGAATTCTATTTTACACCCGTTGTGTACGGAAAGTAATACGGTTGCATAGCAACTCGAGAGTCAATTGTTATAAACAACGCGCTTTGACTGGCAACTGGCAGATTTTGCTCATATTGTCTTCAGCATCGCTCGAGTACAATTGTCTTTGCCATGGATTTTTCAAATCGCGAGATGTACGATATGGTGCTGATGATGGGAAGGTGTGACAACGTTGCGGGGGACGCAGCTCGCGAATACGCGGACCGGTATCCGTTGAGGCGGCATCCGTCTGCGAAGGTCTTCCGCCGCTTGGAGCGAAGCCTGTGCGAAACTGGCAGCTTCGTCCCGGATCGTTCTAACGCTGGACGTCCGAGATCCAGACGGACGGTCCAGTTTGAAGAACGTATCCTCGACAATGTTGACAGGGCGCCTACTAAAAGCACTCGGGGTTTGGCCGCGGAACACGAGACTGATAAGTCAAGCGTACACCGGGTCTTGCGAACTCACGAGCTGAAACCATTTCACTCGCAAAAGGTTCAAGCACTGCACGGTCCAGACCGTGTGGCAAGAACCGCTTTTTGCGAGTGGATATTGGAGCAGCATGAAGCAGACCCGATGTTCGTATTTAACATCTTATTTACGGATGAGTCGAATTTCGATCGCGACGGGGTTTTCAACAGCCATAATATCCATCATTGGGCAGAAGAAAACCCGCACAATGTTCGGGAATCAAGCCACCAAGTTCGCTGGAGTATCAACGTGTGGTGCGGCATGCTTGGCGATGAGTTGGTAAGCTTGTTTGATAATGCATGGAAACAGATATAATTTGCTACAGTTTTATTGCTTGACTTCGAAAAATTTCTTTAAAGATGTGTTTTACTGCTTTTGATGAAAATAACTTTGTTGAATCACTACAGTCAAGATATTTTATCAATAATTATAATATTTGTGCAATCAGTGATAGAGCAAGGATTATCGTTTAATTATGCAATCACACAATACGGGGTAATTTTTGACACAGATTGGCCCCTGCGTTCTACCGGCAAGATTGAATGGAAACTCGTACCACGAGTTTCTTGAAAATCAGCTTCCGGAACTGCTGGAGGACGTTCCGCTTGATCGCCGAGCCGCCCTGACTTTTCAGCATGATGGTGCTCCAGCGCATTTCAGTGCGCGTACGCGTCAGTATCTCAACGAACGGTTTCCGGGGAGGTGGATAGGCCGTGGGGGTCCCATCGCCTGGCCACCGCGATCACCTGACCTGAACCCTCTGGATTATTGTCTATGGGGGTTGATCAAAGAATTCGTGTACAAGGACCCACCGAATTCTTTGCAAGCTCTGGAGGCTAAAATCGTGGAAGCGACAGCGACGGTGACTCCGGAAATCGTTCATGGAGCGATGGAAAATTTAGTTAGGCGCTGCAGGCTTTGCATCGAAGTAGGTGGCGGCCATTTCGAGAACCTGCAGCCCCTGTAACGAGTCGTCACACTGACCCGATCAAAAACGGCACTTTTCAGAGCCACCAAATAATTTCGCAAAGAACGATTAGTTGTCAATACCGAAAACAAAACAGAGTGCCGTACGATGTTTCTCATTTCCTAGTAATAATAACACAGAATCATGGAACGTGATTGAAATTATGTTTCTGGAATTGGAGTACATCGATTTTTTGTGACTTCGAATGGGAAGAACATGAGAATTTTTTTTTATCCAATAACATTTGTAGCGCCGTAAACTGATTTATGGAACAATTGAGTGTTGCCGAAAACAGTGCGAATAAATCTAGTATGTAACATGAATTTAGCAAAATTAACCTTTTCCGAATAATCAATAATTTATTCAGTGAAATAATGTATGGTATGACTCACTTATCACTCAGTTGGTTTATCTAAATTTTCGTGTCTTTGAATTCATTCCTTCTTTGCCGTGAAAGGATATTGTGCGCTAAAATGCTTCTCTCTGTCTACATAATCGAAATTTCTTTCGAAAATTTGGCAATGTCCGGGTATAAGAAAAGATGTTTCCAGGTAAAATGAAGCATTGTCGAAATTACGAAATCCCATTTAATTCGAGCATTGATTTGTCTGGCTATAAAATACATTTTTTGTCGCAAAATAGGCAGCAAAAGCACGAAAGGATACTGAGACTCATCGCTTTTCGATTTTAAATTCGATGTTTAGAAGTTTTTTTTTTTTATGAAAAATCTTGTTGGCATCCCCCCTCATCGGATAGGTCTTTGATTGAGGTAATTTTTAAAAAAGGAAATTTACATATTATTGAGAATGGATTCACGGATTTGAATGAAAATTGATACCATGAGGATTTTGGGGTCGCTGATCACGAATCTGGGGTTAGATTTGAAAAATTCGAAATGGCGAACTCACATGGTGAAACAAAATCTTAAAATATTCGGATTTTGGTAGAAATGTGTGAGTGGAGATTTTTCCGGTCATCAGTGACCGATCCAAGGTCAGATTTCTAAAATTTATGATGGTCGATCCATTATTAGTGGTTCAAAATAAAAACAATCGTAATATTTTTTTATGTAATATGATATGCGAGGGCTTTTGAATCGTCAATCACGACTCTGAATTCGTAGTTGGAAAATTGGAATTGGATATTAATATTTATTTGTTCCATGAACCTTGAATTTGCAGTGTGAAAACGGGAAGTTCGAGGGCTGGCTCACGGTCAGCCTTAAGCCGCTTGTTTACTCATACGAACGATGCAATACAGTATCGATGTATGTGGTTTAAGTATTAATTACTGAAAATTTATCAAACTTAAAAATATTTTGAATAAGACTATGAATTATCAAAATATCTCTTCTGATATTAAGACTACACGCAGAAATTTACCAAATCGATTAATCTTTACCAATTCAATCGAGCCGTGTCCGATTATTTTGTTGAAATCGATTAATCAATACATCGATTATTCTCAAATAAGTGGCCATCACTAGCATTGATCTCAACAATTTCAACGTTACTTGCCACTCCAGACCCGCATTGAATCGACGAGGAAATAACTTGGAATTTGAATGACACCATATTTTTTGAGTTGAATTAATTGAATTTATTCATGTAATTCGACTTCATTTTTCTGGTCCAAATAATAATTATTATTTCTCCTCAAATTCGGATAGATTTATTAAATTCAAATTGCTTCATTTGAATTCAGGTATTTGAAAATTTTCTTCTTCTTGATTTAAAATTACTTTTTTATTTGAATTTAATTATTTTTCTCTTTAAACATAAAATTTTGGCACGAATCTAAAGTTATTCAAAGTAACTTGACTTATTACAACTCTTCCTAATTCAGTTATATCTCAAATAATTCTCATGATTTCAGTTATCATTTTTAGTGATTCAGTGAATTCTCATTTACTCAGTTATTTTGTGTTAACTCAGGTGAATTGTAATTGATTTACAAACCTATTGACACGTCAATTCAGCGAGTTGTTGTTCCCTCGCATTATTGAAAAATCGGATGTCAATGATGAATTTCAAACTAGTGGAAAAGTTATGTTGCAAAGACACAAAAAATGTTCGGAAAGCATAATTCAGATTGATTGAATGACTAATTATGAACCCTAACGGCATATCAATCATCTAAAATCTCTAGTTTTATGCATACATCGATGATTGGAAGTGTTTTATAACATTACATCTTAAATCCGCTGATTTATTTCGAGATTTATTTTTATTTTCACTCGTGTATGTGTGTTTCGTAGTATTGTGGAGCTGGGCATTCGCTTGTTTTCACACACACGAGTGTGCGTCCGTGGGTGTGCGGCCGGCAGCGTGTGCCGCGGCAACAATACCGAGGTCAGCGCTCGAGAAGGGGTACAACAGCGAGTGAGGGGAGGTGCCGATATTTACTTTGTAACCGAATAATAATAATTCACTCAGCGAACAAAACAGCAATTTCCGTGGCGGCAAATCCAGATGAAATGGTGCACTCTGATTGGCCTAACGCTATCGCTTATAATTCAAAAACTATGCGTCGGACGACCTTCCGGTAAAGAAATTCTCGGTTGCATTTCAGTCAGGTATCACGCTCGCTGGTCCGTGTCCCTCAATTTAGGGACACCCTGTATATATATATATATATATATATATTCATATATGTTCATATTATACATTAATATAATAAAATATAAATGAAGGTAATCAAGGTAAATGATGTAATGAAATAAAAATGATTTATTCGCATAAATTATTTTCCTTAAATTACAGAATAATTAATTTTCAAAAATTGAAAATATGAAATCAAATAAATAACAATTCATCTATCAGTATGTTGTTTTTAAATTTTATAATAAGTTTTGATCCATTTCATAAATGTTCCAGATTACAATTCATGAGGTAAATTGGACGGCATTTTTCTAATGAATAATATTTTCATTCTAAATAATATGTAAGCAGATGACTCAAAGTATTCAGGATTTTTCTAATAATTATACATAATTTTAAAAAATTGAAATGATCTGAAAAAAATTTTTTTTTCAAATTTCCCTTCATTCAAAGGTAAGTTGCAAATTATAATATACATATATATATACACACACGTGTATATATGTATATACATATATATTGTAACGTACTTTGACGTTACGTTAATAAAATATGGATCCGCGAGTTTACTTATTATCGAATACAAAGAAATCAAAAGCGTGAATAGAATATCTTGAAAAATGCGTTTAATGCAAGATACGTGTTTTTCATTTAAAGTCTGAAACAAGACTGTTTTTACAATAATATCGGTTGGCGCAGCAACCTTATTTTTTTTAAAGACATAAGAGGTTTATAAACGTCTTTTATCTATGCTGACTACTAGATCATTAAAGAGGGGGCAAAACGGGTGATTTCACCCTTTGTAACACTACTCCCCCCCGAGGAAAAGAGTCGTCCCGACTCGGGAAAGATAAAACAATTATATACGTATTCTAGTAGTCAGTGCTCAAAGGTGAGTTGGAGCTGTGGCTCTAAAAATTTAAGAACTTCCTTTTTTACTATCTGGCGTTTGCCCACAGTCTCAAGGTAAACCACAGAAAACCTTGAGCAGATAGTTGAGCGTTAAATAATCTCAAAAGTTTATGTGCCATGTTTTATAAAGCTTAGTGTTAATGAGTGTTATGTGGCTTCATCAATTCAAAGTTATCCGCAACGGCCCAGATTGATGTCGGAAAGAAATTCAATCTTCTTCATGAAGGATCCCTCCGAAACAGGTTCGGATGAAAACATCGAACCGGGAACCGACAATTCCAGGACCAAATAAGATAAAACAGACTTCTCTTCATAGGAAATAAGGAAATAGTGAGGTGACTGAATCCAAAGCTTCTTCTGAGACAGCAAACCCTAGAGTTTGGAGGACAAATGTGAGTGGTGGTATAACAATTCAAATTCACTAAGTGAATTTGAGAGAATACTTGAATAAAATAAATGAAATATGTATTCAAAAGAAAAGAAACGATCTTATCTGAATCATTTCTGCATCCTTCTTCAAAATAAGACCACCAGTCATCTTCAGGAATCGGAGAAAGATTGGATGGAGAAAGCTGTGTCAAATAACCTGAAAAAGTACTCACAAAAACTGACACTTAAGGTTAATGAAATGTGAAAATCAAGCAATCGCTCATCGACCTCGAAAAATAATCGTGGCTCTTTTCACATTATTAAACCAAAGCCTATCCGACACAAAACTCGATTCTGAAGAAAAAGGTTTTAGAAAAACTTGGCCGGCTGTAGTTTCTACAATAATAACCAAAACGGCAGCCGATAAAGAAGAAAAGGTTTGATTTACTAGCCAATCCTCAGGAACCTCATGAATAGTTCTGAGTAGCTCTAAAGAAATGCTCGATTCTTCCCCACGAGAACGGGAACTAACTCGAGCAAAAGAAGTTTCTGGGGAGACTCGCAAATAAACAATCAAATCTACTCTGAGCTCAGACGAGCGAATGAGAAGATCAAAATTTTTCGTCAATAAATGAGATTCGAAGTCGCGAAAATTACCTTACCTTCGACGAGCTTCTACAAAACAAATGCTACTGAATATCGATCTTTCCATCACCTTCACAGGCAATGAAGTCGTCTGCAGATGTCTATCTAACATAACCATTTGAGCGAAATGCTGAAAATAATAGCAATAACGATCTGGGTTCTGATACATCAAATCTAAAAGATTAATTCCAGCTACATTTCGATATTCTTCAAGAGGTTCTAAAAGTGTACAGACCTGGCGATCTGCTAAAAACCTCTTGGTGACAGTTGTTTTTCCGCATCCGATATTTCCTTCTATAATAATCGTAAGCGGTCGAGTTTTACTCAAACGAATTCCAAAAGGTAAATTCTTCTCCCAATTGATGACCGACTGTAAAGAAGGTCAAGTCGATCACAGTCGTCAAGGATGCTCATTTGAAGATCTAACCTCGAAGGATGTCCCTGGTCTTGGAGAGATTGTTCCAGGTTGATCCTCTTCAAAAGGAGCAAGACGATCCAAGTGAACCACTTTCTGACGCGAATGAGGAGATCTTCGGATTCTATAAACAACATCATTTATCCGGTTATCCACTAAGTAAGGGCCTTCCTAATTTCTTTGTAGCTTTGGACATCGTCCTTTCTGTCTTCGAGGTTGAAAGAGCCAGACAGAATCTCCAGGATTAAATTTAAAATCTCTGGCTCGAATATTATAACGAGTTTTCAATTTATCTGAAACCATAGAAATTCTATTCCTAGCAAAATGATGAATTTCTTCTAAACGTTGTTGTAATAAAAAGGCATAATCTGTTTGATGCTGTCTTTGCACAGGAACAGGGCCTTTCTCTAAATCTGACGGAAGTCGAAGATTTCTTCCAGTAAGCATGAGAGCTGGCGTCTGCTTCGTCGTCTCATGAATCGCAGATCTGTAAGATAAGAGGAAGAAAGGGATCCAGGAGTCCCAGTCTCTCTGATTCTGTTCTACGAAGGAGGACAAATATTGTAGCAAAGTCCGATTCAGACGCTCTATCATGCCGTCAGATTGTGGATGCAAAGGAGTTGTACGGGTTTTTCTAACCCCTAAAATCTGAGTAACCTCTTTCATTAAGGTTGACTCAAAATTTCGGCCTTGATCAGTATGAAGTTCTAGAGGAACTCCGTGTCTACAAATAAATTCTTTAACGAATGCCTGTGCTACAGTAGAGGCTTCTTGATCAGCGAGAGGGACCACTTCAGGCCACTTAGTAAAATAATCAGCAATAACCAAAGCATATTTATTTCCAGAATGGGTTATCGGGAGAGGTCCACGAATATCCATCGCTATTCTTTCAAGTGGAGCTCCCACGTTGTAAATTTGAAGAGAGCTTTGTCCCTTCGCTCGAGGTCCTTTCTGTGCCGTGCAGATTCGACATCTTCGACACCAATCTTCAACGTCCATCCGGCAACGGGGCCAAAAGTAGAAGTTGCGAATTTTGCCCAGAGTTTTATTTGACGCGAAGTGTACGCCTGCAGGAGAATCATGATAAAGAGCAAGAATCTCCGGAACTCGTGACCTGGGAACCAAAAGTTGCCACCTGATTTCTTTCAAGTCTGCAGATTCCCATTTTCGGTATAAAATTCCATCAATTAAAAGAATAGAGTCCCATTGAGCCCAATAAATTTTCAAATCTGGCTCGGCTAAAGATATATCCTGCCAGTCCGGGCGAGTTTCTGCTTCTTTCCAAGACTTCACTTGATTCAAAGTGTCGTCTTCTTGTTGCGATTTTCTCCATTCCTCCTGGTTATTTTCGAAAGAAATCTTCCGTATTATAAGAGAGGGGTCACGATTTTTCTCTAATCGTGCATACTGTTTACACTCTGGCATATCCTCGCAGGGTCTTCGAGAGAGAGCATCGGCGTTTCCATGATGAATTCCGGCTCGATGACGAATATCAAAATCGTACTGACCGAGCCTTTCTAACCATCTAGCTACCTGACCTTCGGGAGATTTGAACGAAAGTAGCCACCTGAGAGGAGCATGATCTGTACGTATCAAAAATCTCCTACCGTACAGATAATGGTGAAAATGTACTACGGTCTTAACGACAGCTAAAAGCTCTCTACGAGTGACACAATAATTCCTCTCGGTTTTACTCAAAACTCTGCTGAAATAGCTTATCACTCTCTCTTTACCTCCCTGAATTTGTGACAGAACCCCGCCTATTCCTGAAATAGAGGCATCAGTATCTAAAATAAAAGGAATTTCGACCTCAGGATAAGCTAAGATCGGCGAAGAAATAAGATTTTCTTTCAATTTCTTGAAAGCCTCTTCGCATTCCGGGGTCCAGTCAAAAGGAATCTTGATTCCGGTCAAATGATGGAGAGGTTTAGCTATACTAGCGAAACCTTTTACAAATCTTCTGTAATACGTACAAAGGCGTAAAAAGCTTTGAATTTGTTCTTTATTCTTAGGTGTCGGCCAAGAAGAAACCTTTTCTATTTTGGATGGGTCGGTCTTCACACCTTGTGCTGAAACGATATGTCCGAGGAAGCCTACTTCTTTCTGGAACAGATGGCATCTTTTCGGGCTCATTTTCAGACCTGCTTGCTTCAGCCTAGCGAAAACTTGTCTGAGATTTTGAACTTCTTCTTCAAAGTTCTTGCCAAAAACGATTATATCGTCTAAATAAACGAGGCATATTTTGCCAGTGAGCCCATGGAGAACAGCCTCCAACATTCGTTCGAAGGTAGCCGGGGCATTACTCAAACCAAACCGCATAACCTTGAACTGCCATAATCCTCCTAAGCCCGTAACAAAAGCTGTTTTTTCTTCATCTAGAGGATCCATTTCGACCTGCCAGTATCCGCTCTGAAGATCTATGGTGCTGAACCAAATTGCACCAGCTATCAGGTCGAGTGTCTCGTCAATTCTGGGAAGAGGGTAAGAATCTTTCTTCGTTATATCGTTCAGCTTCCTGTAATCGATACAAAATCGTTTGGATCCGTCGTTTTTGTTGACAAGGACGATTGGTGAGGCCCAGGGACTAGACGATGGTTCAATAACATCGTTCTTTAGCATGTCTTCCACAAGCTTCTTCACCTCTTCTCGGGCGTTGAGAGCGAGTCTTCGAGAAGCTTGTTTTATTGGTGAACTCTCTCCGACGTCGATCTTGTGCTTGACAGAAGTACATCGGCCCTTATCACCACTATCTTTGGCGAAAGAATCTGTAAATTCTAGCAAAAGAGATTTAAACGATTCTACCTGAGCTGAATTTAACGAAATCGAAGATTTCTCAACAAGGCTCTGTAAATGTAAAGGAAAATGTTGTTGCAAATCTTCCTCCGAAAGTTCTATTTCTCGAATTCTAGGAGGGGTCCAATAAATTCCATTTCTATTTGTACAAAGAGTTATTTCGCGATTGTTTGAAACTAGTGAATTTCTCTTAGTCGAGATAACACAGTTATGAGCTGTAAGATAGTCTATTCCCAAAATACCTTCATCCTCTATATCTGCTATAAAAACCTTATGTGGAGAGTCAATACACCCAAAAAGGTTAATTTGGACAGTAACCTGTCTCAAAACCGGGGTCGTCTCTCCAGTGGCTGTTCGCAGAGAAAAAGAGGGAACAATCTGGTCATCGGATTTAAAGAGATCCGATCGAACTACGGTTACTTCCGCGCCCGTGTCTATTACCCACAGACAATCGACGCCGTTAACAGTACCACGCATGTGAAGACCAGACTGTCGTAGACTTCTCATTAAAAACTGTTCTCTAAGAGGGCTTTCACTACCAACAATCTGCGATGATTTTCGCCCTGACAAATCATCTGAAATTAGTTTTTTGGGTGAGTTCCTGTTGAAGAACTCGATTGAAGATTTGCTACCCCTATTTCTATATTTTTCTTACGCCAATTATAAGAGTTTGGATTCGAGCCTTGCATCGGTTCTCTACTATTCTTTTTAAGTAAAAAGCAATGATTAGCATCATGTCCTATTTTATGACAAAATAAACAGGTCAAGCCAGTTTGACTCGTCATGACCGCGTTCCTATTTACACGCTTGTTTTGTTGGTTTTGAAAAGAACCTCGATTTCTTGGGTTAAAATTATTATTGTTATTTTTATTTCTATAATTTAGAGGTTTTGGCTCCTCCGAGTGTTCAAAACTTTGTCTTTTTGAGGTATTTTCGGACACCTCAATCCGACGAAGCTTGTTCGGTCCAAAATATTGTTTCCTCATTGCCTCCACCTCAAGAGCTTTGGCCGTTGCCTCCCGCAGAGAAGTGAAGCCCGACGTTCCGACGGCCATTTTAATCTCTGGATCATTGATCGCATTTAAAAATTATGAACGGCAGTTTAATACGATTGCTAAACATAACCAGTGGGACTCCGCCATGAGGGCCCACAGTCTTGCCTCTTGTCTTCGAACGCCGGCTTTGAATGTTTTAACGGCATTGTCTGAGGAAGAAATTTCCGATTATGAGAAACTTAGTTCTGCACTCAAATTGAGATATGGAAATGACCACTTGACGAAACTGTACACGGCACAATTACAGACAAGAAGACAAGGACGAGACGAAGACCTCGCGTCTCTTA
Organism: Neodiprion virginianus; assembly: GCF_021901495.1. Lineage (NCBI taxonomy): Eukaryota > Metazoa > Arthropoda > Insecta > Hymenoptera > Diprionidae > Neodiprion > Neodiprion virginianus. The sequence goes on along the minus strand of NC_060881.1, from coordinate 14,346,005 downwards.
GTCAAGATATTGAACGGCTTTCTCGTATAGCTTTACCAGATCACGAGCCGTCTCGTAATTTATTAGCAACACAAGCTTTTTTAAATGCGATCAATGATCCAGAGATTAAAATGGCCGTTGGAACGTCGGGCCTCACTTCTCTGCGGGAGGCAACGGCCAAAGCCCTCGAGGTGGAGGCAATGAGGAAACAATATTTTGGACCGAACAAGCTTCGTCGGATTGAGGTGTCCGAAAATACCTCAAAAAGACGAAGTTTTGAACACTCGGAGGAGTCAAAGCCTCAAAATTACAGAAATAAAAATAATAACAAGTATTATAATCGTGTAAATCGTGGTTTTCTTCAGAATCAGAGTAACAAACACGAAATTAGAGGCACAGTTATGACAGATCAAAATGTAGTAACGTGTTTATTTTGTCATAAAATAGGACATGATGCTAATCATTGCTTTTTACTTAAAAGGAATAGTAGAGAAATGATACAAGACTCGCATTCAGATTCCTATAATTGGCGAAGAAGAGATAAAGAGGTTGGGGAAGAAAATCCTCAATCCTCAAACTAACTCTTCTTCTGAGGCTGGTTTGAGGAACTAGTTTCAGATGTTTTTATATAAAATTATCATTGGAGTTAACCTCTTTCTTTGAATTATTTTGGTTGTGCGTGACAGGCATTCCCAACCTATTTTATTGCCTGTCAGGGAAATGAAGCTCGTCAAAGGTTAGGTAATTTTCGCGACTTCAAATCTCATTTATTGATGAAAAATTTCGATCTTCTCATTCGCTCGTCTGAGCTCAGAGCAGATTTGATTGTTCATTTGCGAGTTTCCCCAGAAACTTCTTCCGTTCTCGTGAGGAGGAATCGAGCATTTCTTTAGAGCTACTCAGAACTATTCATGAGGTTCGTGAGGATTGGCTAGTAAATCAAACCTTTTCTTCTTTATCGGCTGCCGTTTTGGTTATAATTGTAGAAACTACAGCCGGCCAAGTTTTTCTAAAACCTTTTTCTTCAGAATCGAGTTTTGTGTCGGATAGGCTTTGGTTTAATAATGTGAAAAGAGCCACGATTATTTTTCGAGGTCGATGAGCGATTGCTTGATTTTCACATTTTATTAACCTTAAGTGTCAGTTTTTGTGAGTACTTTTTCAGGTTATTTGACACAGCCTTTTCCATCCAATCTTTCCCCGATTCCTGAAGATGACTGGTGGTCTTCTTTTGAAGAAGGATGCAGAAATGATTCTGATAAGATCGTTTCTTTTCTTTTGAATACATATTTCATTTATTTTATTCAAGTATTCTCTCAAATTCACTTAGTGAATTTGAATTGTTATACCACCACTCACATTTGTCCTCCAAACTCTAGGGTGTGCTGTCTCAGAAGAAGCTTTGGATTCAGTCACCCCACTATTTCCTTATTTCCTATGAAGAGAAGTCTGTTTTCGTCTTATTTGGTCCTGGAATTGTCGGTTCCCGGTTTGATGTTTTCATCCGAACCTGTTTCGGAGGGATCCTTCATGAAGAAGATTGAATTTCTTTCCGACATCAATCTGGGCCGTTGCGGATAACTTTGAATTCATGAAGCCACATAACACTCATTAACACTAACCTTTATAAAACATGGCACATAAATTTTTGAGATTATTTAACGCTCAACTATCTGCTTAAGGTTTTCTGTGGTTTACCTTGAGACTGTGGGCAAATGCCAGATAGTAAAAAAGGGAGTTCTTAAATTTTTAGAGCCACAGCTCCAACTCACCTTTGAGCACTGACTACTAGAATACTTTTATAATTGTTTTATCTTTCCCGAGTCGGGACGACTCTTTTCCTCGGGGGGGAGTAGTGTTACAAAGGGTGAAATCACCCGTTTTGCCCCCTCTTTAATGATCTAGTAGTCAGCATAGATAAAAGACGTTTATAAACCTCTTATGTCTTTAAAAAAAATAAGGTTGCTGCGCCAACCGATATTATTGTCAAAACAGTCTTGTTTCAGACTTTAAATGAGAAACACGTATCTTGCATTAAAAGCATTTTTCACGATATTCTATTCACGCTTTTGATTTCTTTCAATTTGATAATAAGTAAACTCGCGGATCCATATTTTATTAACGTAACGCCTAAAATGTTACAATATATATATATATATTATAATTTTCGACCTACTTTTGGCAAAAGAGAAATTTTTGAAAAAAAAAAACAAAAATTTCACGTTATTCAAATTTTCTAAAATTATATATAATTATGAGGAAAATCCTATATATCTTCTGATTATCTGCTCAAATATTAATTGAAATGAAAATATTATTCTTTAGAAGAATCCCATTAAATTGACTTCATAAATTGTGATTCGGAACATTCATACAATTAATTAGAAATAATTATGGAATTTACTGGAAACATACAAATGGATAAATTATAATTTTTTTATTTTTACATTTTTGATTTTTAAAAATTTATTTTCCTTCAATTTAAGAGAAATGAGTCATTTAAACAAATCATTTTTCATTCTATTAAATTATCTAACTCAATTACCTCCATTGATATTTTATTATATCAATGTTTAATATGAACATATATAAATATACATGTATATAAGTGTGTGTGTATATATATATGTATATATACATATTATGAATTTCCATTTACTTCCAAAAAAAGAGAATTTAAAAAAAAAAATGTTTTCTACATTATTTAAATTTTTTAAAATGATATTTGTTCATTACAAAAATCATATATATTTTTTAATCATATGCTCACATATTGATTGAGCTGAAAATATAATCCTTTAGAAAAATGCCATTCAATTCACTTTATGAATTGTAATTTGGAACATTTATACAAGAAATTAGAAATAATTATTAAATTTAGAGAAAGCATACAGATAGATGAATTATTATTCATTGATTTCATATTTTTAATTTTCAAAAATTAATTTTTCTTCAATTTAAAAAAAATAATTGATTTAAATGAATCATTACTTATTTTAATAAATCCATTAACATAATGACCTCTATTTACATTCTGTATATGATTGTATGATATAAATATATAATTATATATATATATATTGTGTGTGTGCATATATATATACATATATATATATATATATATATATATATATATATATATATATATGTGTGTGTATATTATGATATTTGACTCACTTTTGGGAAGAGAGAAATTTCTGAAAAAAAAAATTTTTCACGTTATTCAAATTTTTTAAAATTATATATAATTATGAGAAAAATCCTATATATTTTTTGATCATCTGCACAAATATTAATTGAAATGAAAATATTATTCTTTAGAAGAATCCCATTAAATTTACTTTATAAATTGTAATTCGGAACATTTATACAATTAATTGGAAATAATTATAGAATTTACCGAAAACTCACGGATAGATGAATTATTATTCTTTTATTCTAATATTTTTGATTTTCAAAAATCAATTTTCCTTTAATTTGAGAAAAATAATTCATTTAAATAAATCATTTTTTATTTCATTTAATTATTTAACTCAATCACCTCCATTGATATTTTATTATATCAATGTATAATACGAACATATATAAATATATATTCATGTATGTGCGTGTGTGTGTATATATATATATATTATGTATCATATATATATATATATATTATGAATTTTCATTCACTTTCAGGAAGAGAGAAATTTAAAAAAAATTTTTTTTTACACTTTTCAAATTTTTTAAAATGACATTGAATTATTACGAAAATCCTATATATTTTTCAATCATCTGCCCAGATATTAATTGAAATCAAGATATTATTCTTTAGAAAAATGCCATTTAATTCACTTTATAAATTGTAATTTGGAACATTTATACAATGAATCAGAAATAACTATAGAATTTAGAGAAAAAATACAGATAGATGAATTATTATTTATTCAATTTTACATTTTTAATTTTTGAAAATTACTTTTTCTTTAATTTAAGAAAAATAATTGATTTAAATAGTCGTTTCCTATTTTAATAAATCCATTAACCTAATGACCTCTATTTATGTTCTGTATAGTAGTCTATAATATGAATATATATGAATATATACACATATTGTGTGTGTGCATATATATACATATATAAAAATGTGTTTATATACATGTATTATGAATTTTCATTTACTTTCAGGAGAAGAGAAATTTTTAGAAAAAATTTTTTTACATTTTTTAAATCTCTCTATCTAATAAAAAAGTTTCAAACAAATGAACGTAGAAAAAGATTATAATAACAATAGTAAAAAAAGATTATAATAACAATAGTAAAAAAAGATTATAATAACAATAGTATACGCATGAAGTTGGCGGTGGGCCGAGATCCCGAAAACAAAACAAAAAGCATCTAGGAAACCCTTTGACAGCTGTCATCGGCTGTTTATGACAAATATCTTCATAGGTATCTGTTAATGACGCGCAAAAAATGACAATGCAAATGAAAATTATCAAGATGATTTCCGACGGGAATTGTCTTTTTCGCGCGTTGGCGTATTGTGTATACGGGACTCAAGATCGACACGCAGAGGTGAGACTAAGTATCGTTTCAAATATAGTGGATAATTGGTCTACATTTGCGGGTTTTATTACAGGTAATGAGTCAAACGGTGCTGTGATTAGGTCACCTGGTGATTACAAATCACACATGAAGAAAAATGGAATATATGGGGGAGAAGCAGAATTAGCTGCAGCTGCGGACATTTTTAAAATATGTTTAATCGTGTATCGCGAAGAACAAATTCATCCGCACCGGATCGGATCACAAAATGAAATACAATTCTCACTACTCTTCACCGGCGACGGAGACAGTGGACACTTTGATGTCTCGCAGAACCAAAATAAAATTCAGATAGTGAGAAATAAGTATGAAAAGTAACAATCAAATAATAGTAAATCTAAATATATCACCAAACAGTCAAAAGGACAGCCCGGATTTACGATGACAATGGAGAAAGAAGAAGTTTCAAGCAGCAGACAAGGCGATGAAAATGGTGGATGGTCGGCAGTATCACAAAAGAAAGAGGAAAATAAAATTGTAAGTGCGAAGAACCAAATAAGCCATAGAATAATATCCATCAAATATTCGTATAACTAGGTAAGAGGACAACCAGGATCGATATTGACCACAAGAGAAGAAGGTGTTTTGCGAAATGAACAGCAACGCAAATATAGAGAAAAAAATAATATAAAGAAGGTGATTTTGGAGAATAACCGGCAGAGCGGTAGTAAAAATAATTCAACGAAGGGTGTAGAAGAATTGGAAGAATCCATTGTGATGATTGATAAGGAACATAAATCAAGAGGACGACCAACGAATGTGATGGACATAGAAGAGCGAAAAATTAGACGACGAGAACAGCAGCGAAAATATAGGGAAGCGAACAGAAAATATCATACTGGCTTTTCAACCAACGAACAGAAAGGAGGAGTTTCAACTAGCAGACAAGGCGATGGAGACGGTGGATGGTCGGACGTATCACAAAAGAAAAAGGAAAATAAAATTGTGATGATTGATTTGGAAAATAAATCAAGAGGACGACCAACGAATGTGATGGACATAGAAGAGCGAAAAATTAGACGACGAGAACAGCAGCGAAAATATAGGGAAGCGAACAAAAAATATCATACTGGCTATTCAACCAACGAACAGAAAGGAGGAGTTTCAACCATCAGACAAGGCGATGAAAATGGTGGATGGTCGGCAGTATCACAAAAGAAAGAGGAAAATAAAATTGTAAGTGCGAATAACCAAATAAGCCAGAGAAGAATAATAAACAAATATTTCTATAACCAGGCAAGAGGACGACCAGGATCTATGTTAACCACAAAAGAAAGACGTGTTTTGCGGAGTGAACAGCAACGCAAATATAGAGAAAAAAATAATATAAAGAAGGTGATTTTGGAGAATAACGGGCAGAGCGGTAGCAAAAATAATTCAGCAAGTCAAGGAGATAGATCGATACCAATAGAGAAGGAACACCAATTTTCAACCAACGAATGGAAGCTTAGATTGATGAAAAAAAGAAAAGCAAGCATAGAAGGAATTGAAGTGGATAGCAAGAGACAACGAGATAAAACGACGGACGAAAACGTGTGTCGACGACTTATAAGCAAGAATAACGTGTCGGAAATTCATGTTTGTGATGAAATATTAAGGGACAGTGATACGTTGAAATCGATGGAGAAGGAACTGTGTGTATTCAGCCAAACAATAGAAGATAACAGAGACAGGTTGGAATTAGACAGAAACAGAGAACGAGTGGAAGCAATGAACAGTGAATCAATCATTGCTGAGCATCGTTACAACGGGGATATTGAAAAAGGCACTTTTAAAACTGTAGAACAACTACACATGGGTGAAATGAACGTAAAATGTAAACATTGCAATGCAGAAAGGTTCAAATATGAAACAGGAAGGGTGGCAAATAATTGCTGTCATGGAGGAAAAATAACATTACCACCATTAACGGAATATCTTGATGTACTTCAACGTCTGCGAGAAGGGAATGACGAAGTATCAAGACACTTCAGACAACATATACGATCATATAATGACGCGTTTGCGTTTGCATCATTTAATTGTACCGTGGCAGATATGGGGAATTCAGGACCATATGTGATGAAAATAACCGGGGATGTGAGTTACAAAATATCTACAAGTTTAGAGACCGCAAACAATAACCGACCGAGATTTGGACAAATTTACATCTACGACGTACAAACTCAGCTAGCGCTGAGAGAAAATGATGCAAGAAGAGCAAATCTGTTAGAAATTATTGGTAGACTGATAATAGATATCAATCATTATGCAGCAAATTTTAAAACAACGTACGAGCGATTTGTTAAGGGAGAAAGCCTGGTGAGATTAAACTTTATAGCACTCAAGGAAGACGATAGACGGCGGTACAATGCGCCAACTTGTGGTGAGCTAGCAGCTCTGATCGTTTCAGATGACGGGGCAGTATCTGAAAATATAGAAGTACAAGTATTTCCAAAACAAGACCGTGCAGTTGGATATGTGCCGAGATATTCGCATCACGTTGATCCAATGACTTTTCCATTACTATTTCCGAGCGGTGATTTAGGATGGAGCTATAATATGAAATACGTAGGAACAAACAAGAAAATCTCTCCTGTTCAATATTATGGACATCGATTGGCCTTACGTCGAGGCGAAGCACAGAATCAGTTGTTGCGGAGCGGACGATTGACACAACACTATGTGATTCACGCATATCTCACAATTGAATCGCAGCGTTTATTGTTTTTAAGAAATAATCAGAAGCAATTGCGTGTAGAATGTTACAAAGGAATGACTGATCACATATCAAATAGTGAAGCGAATACGTCGGATCGAACAAGACTTGGGAACCAAATGATTTTACCATCATCATTTTCCGGCAGCATGCGACATATACAACAGCAGTACCAAGATGCAATGGCAATAACAAGGAAAGTTGGACGACCGGATTTATTTATTACAATGACATGTAATCCTAAGTGGCCGGAAATATGTACGGTATTGAAAGATTTTCCTACAGGTACCACTGTAAATGATATTCCAACAATAGCTTGTCGAATATTCAACATGCGGCTACAACAGGCACTAAAGCAAATCGAAAGCGGTTCAGTATTTGGAAAGATTGAAGGATACGTATACTCGTACACAGTTGAATTTCAGAAAAGAGGCTTACCGCATGCTCACATACTATTTATCTTAAATAACAATGACAAACTTTTGACTCCAGAAGCAATTGCCAGTTTTATATCTGCAGAAATACCAGACAAACGAATACATCAACAACTATATCAATCTGTCACATCACACATGCTACACGGCCCTCACACATCCAAAATACCATGCTGGAATTCGGTAACGAAGTCATGCTCAAAGAAATTTCCGAAAGACTTAGTGGAAAATACTGATATAAGCGGTCGCGGTTTTCCAAAGTATCGCAGACGAAAAAATACAGACATAAATTATTAATGCAACCGCGTGGAAGGAAGAAATATCCAAGTAGACAACAGCATGGTTGTGCCTCACAATCCATACCTACTTGCAAAGTACGACTGCCACATGAACGTAGAATATTGTGCGTCAATAATGGCTATTAAATATGTCTTCAAGTACATCCACAAGGGACATGATCGTGCAAGAGTACAGATAACTGATTCAAACAGCGAGAGTGATGGTCAGCCAATAATCAACGAAATACAGGATTATGTAGATTCGCGTTACGTAGGACCGATGGAAGCAGCTTGGCGTATACTAGAACTGCCAATGCATGGACGAAGTCATGCCGTCACACGCTTACCTGTACACCTACCGGGGCAGCAATAGGCAACGTTTGAGGAAGGTAGAGAAGTCGAAGCCGCTACAAATGAAAAAAAGTGGAGAACCCATCTTATTGCATGGTTTGAATTGAACAGCATAGATGAAATGGCAAGAAATATAACTTACGCGAACACGCCAGATTACTATTCGTTTCAAGAAGCAACAAAAACGTGGAAAAAAAGAAAATATGCATGTCAAGTAGTTAGTAGAATGACAAATGTTTCACCAAGGGATTCCGAAAGATTTCACCTCAAACTAATCCTTGGACATGCGACAAATGCAAGGAGTTTTATAGATTTACGCACTGTAAACGGGAAGGAATGGAATACATTTAGAGAGGCTGCAGTGGATATGGGTTTAACTGCGACAAATGACGAAGCTTTCAAAATATTCGACGAAGCTGTTTCAATACTTATGCCGAAACGGTTACGTAATTTTTTTGTGTGGTATTTAATCGGTGAAATGCCATCGAACGCGATAGATTTATGGAATACTTACAAGAAAGCACTATCTGAAGACTTCGTGGATCAGCATGAAAATAGAGCACTATGTGCAATTGAGCATCTTCTCAGAGCTGAGGCAAGATCATGTGCAGATTTTTACTTACCAATACCGGAGATAATTTTCGAAAATGAAGCGGAAGAAATAACAGTGGAAAATATAGAAACCTTTGCAAAGAAAGGCAATGAACTGGTGAAGCAATTAAACAACGATCAGAAAATAATTTATACACAAATTTTTGATAATATCATGGATAACAAAAGTACTGATAGAAAGCAAGAAAAATGCTTTTACATCGATGGATCAGGAGGAACAGGAAAAACATTTTTATACAACGCATTGTACTACATGTTGAAATCTGAAAAAAAAAATGTTGCATGTGTTGCTTGGACAGGTATAGCAGCCATCTTACTACCATATGGCACAACCGCGCACAAAACATTTGGATTACCATTGACACTGCAAAAGGAAGGAACAATTTTTACAAATGCAACAATGAAGAAAAAAATACAAAGTATAGATGTATTTATATGGGATGAATGTTCGATGATACCGAAAATTGCGAAGTCAACTTCGAACTAAATTTGAAGTGAAAAATGTTAAATAAATTTATTTAAAAAAACAAAGAACTGATATCAATTATTTGTACTTATAAACCAGACGCAGTAGACTCTATATCTCTATACGTAGATATACGTAAAAAAATCGGAAAATGGTAACTATAGCAAAATAAGTCGCCTGATGCAATTGGGGTTGCATGGCATCGGGAGTTTTGTACATGTGAGTGGATTCGTTTACGAAAATAATCTGAGCAGACCTACATAGGGAGCCAATAGCAATGTCGGGTTGATCGGAAACAACCGACTAGACAATACGTAAGGAAATAGTGAGGCGCGAAGCGCCGAACAACGAGGCGCGTAGCCCCGAGATGGGGTTGGCGCGCGAAGCGCGCAGGGGCGAAGCCCCTAGTTAACTAAAATAAAAATATTATTCATTAGAAAAATGCCATTTCTTTACTTTATAAATTGTAATTTGAACATTCATACAATGAATTAGAAATCATTATGGAATTTACCGAAAACATACAGACAGATAAATTATTATTTTTTTGTTTTCATATTTCTAATTTTCAAAAATGATTTATTCTCCAGTTTAAGAAAAATAATTTATTTGAATGAATAACTTTTTATTTCATTATATTATTTGACTGAATGACCTCCATTTATATTCTATTATATTATTGTATAATATAAATATATATAAATATATATATATGTATATATATATGATTGTGTGTGTATATATATATATATATATATTATAATTTCTAATTTACTTTTAAAAAAAGAGAAATTATGAGAGAAAAAATTTTTTTTACATGAATCAAATTTTTGGAATTGTACATAATTAGGAGGAAAATCCTATATATTTTTTAATTATTTGCTTACATATTAATTAAAATGAAAATATTATTTATTAGAAAAGTGCCATTTAATTTACTTTATGAATTGAAATTTGGAACATTTATACAATGAATTAGAACTAATTATGAAATTGAGAGAAAACATACGGATGGATGAATTATTGTTTATTTAATTTTATATTATCAATCTTCGAAAATTAATTATCCTTTACTTTGAGAAAAATAATTTATTCAAATAAATCATTTCTCATTCTAATAAATTAATAGACATCATTACTCCCATTCATATTCCATTATAATAATGTATAATATAAATTTACATAAATATATATATATATATATATGTGTGTGTGTGTATATATATATATGTATATTATAATAATCAATTTACTATTGAAAAAAGATGAAATTTTGAAAAAAAATTTTTTTGATATCATTCAAATTTTTTAAAATCATATATAATTATTAGAAAAATCCTACACATCTTTTAATTATCTGCTCACATATTAATTAAAATAAAAATCTTATTCATTGGAAAAATGCCATTTCTTCACTTTATGAATTGTAATTTGGAACATTCATACAATGAATTAGAACTCATTATGAAATTTGAAAAAAACATACAGATAGATATATTATTATTTATTTAATTTCATATTTTCAATTTTTGAAAATCAATTATTCTTCAATGTAAGAAAATAATTTATTTGAATAAATAATTTTTTATTCCAATCAATTAGTTAACCTAAATACCTCGATTTATATTCTATTATATCATTGTACATTATGAATGTATATAAATATATATATATATGATTGTGTGTGTATATATATATATATATTATAATTTTTCATTTACTTTCAAAAGAAGAGAATTTTGAAAAAAAAAATTTTTCTACATGATTCAAATATTTGAAATTGTATATAATTATTAGGAAAATCCTACATATTTTTTAATTATCTGCTCACATATTAATTAAAATAAAAATATTATTCTTTAGAAAAATGCCATTTAATCTACATTATGAATTAAAATTTGGAACATTTATACAATGAATTAGAACCAATTATGAAATTGAGAGAAAACGTACCGATAGATAAATTATTATTTATTTAATTCCATAATATCAATTTTTGAAAATCAATTATCCTTTACTTTGAGAGAAATAATTTATTTAAATGATCATTTTTTATTTTATTAAATCATTTAACCCAATAACCTCCATTTATATTCTATCATAATCATGTATAATATAAATATACATAAATACATTGATATATATATTTATGTGTGTGTGTATACATATATATATATATGATAATTTTCAATTTACTTTTAAAAAAAGAAAATTAAAAAAAAAAAAAAAATTTTCCACAATATATATAATCATTAGAAAAATCCTATATATTTTTCAATTATCTGCTTACGCATCAAATAAAATAAAAATATTATTCTTCTGGAGAATGCCATTTAATTCACTTCATAAATTGTAATTTGGAACATTTATACAATGAATCAGAAATAATTATGAAATTTACTGAAAACATACAGATAGATAGAGTATTATTCATTCGATTTCATATTTTTAATTTTCAAAAATTAACTATTCTTTAATTTAGGAAAAATAATTCATTTAAATAAATCATTTTTCATTCTAATAAATTATTCAATCTAATTACCTCCATTTAGATTCCATTATATTAATGTATAATATAAATTTATATAAATATTTATATATATATGTGTGTGTGTGTATATGTATATATATATATATACTATAATAATCAATTTACTATTAAAAAAAGATAAAATTTTGAAAAAAAAATTTTTCACATCATTTTATTTTTTCAAAATTATATATAATTATTAAAAGACTCCTACATATTTTTTAATAATCAGCTCACATATTAATTAAAATAAAAATAATATTCATTAGAAAAATGCCATTTAATTTACTTTATAAATTGTGATTTGGAACATTCATACGATAAATTAGAAATAATTATGAAATTCAAAGAAAACATACAGATAGATGAATTAATATTTATCTCATTTCATATTTTTGATTTTCATGAATTAATTATTCTTCAATTTCAGGAAAATACTCTGTTTAAATAAATGATTCTTTATTTCATTTGAATATTCAACTTAATTACCTCCATTTATCTTTTATAATATTAATGTATAATATAAATATATATATATATATATATATATATATATATATATATATATATATATATATATATATATATATATATATATATACTAGAGTGTCCCAAAAAAACTGACTATTTTTTTTTTTTTCAAAGAACATTGAAAAATCGTCAGAGTATCTCTAGAAAATGACCCTGTGAAAATATAAGCTCTTAATATTAATATTTAGAGGTGGCGATTTGTAATTTTCTATTTCCCATTTAAATAACATGGGAAAATTTTTTTTTGAACTTTGGAATTTTGTGATGGGATAACGAGCTACTTCATAAGTATGACAGAATCAGGTCTTATAGAAAATTTGATGCTCTACAAAAAAGGTCTGATTGACATTTTGCGTAAATCCAGCCGTTTCAAAAATATCGAGCCTCAAACTTCGGACTGTTTAAAATTATGCTTTTTTCTTCGTAAATACAACAAAAATTAATTTATATGTATTATAAACCCAGAATTACCAACTGAACAATAAATATATGCATATATTTTACAGAATGCGGATCCGAAATTATTAATTATTATAATATATATAATTATTAATTATTATAAAAAAAACTAATTTAATTATTAATTATAATAATTAATAATTTCGGATTGATTAATTTATTAATTATTATGATTATTAATTAATAATTTCGGATCTGCATTCCGTAAAATATATGCATATATTTATTGTTCAGTTGGTAATTCTGGGTTTATAATGCATATAAATTAATTTTGGTTGTATTTACGAAACTTCACTTATCGCTTTGAGCAGGCCTTGTGAAGGTACAGTATTTTTTTCAGATTCTTCAATCATGTCCTACATCGTGAAAATGACTCTAAAATAACGCTGCGACGCCACCGCGGGCTAGCGGTGGACGGCAACCGGCCGCCCGCCGTTACGTAGAGACTCGGCGCGCCGCAATTTCATGCGCATCGACACCTTTAATGATTTTTTTACTCGGAAACGAAGAAAAACACCCCTCTGGAATTTATTCACAGATTGTAGTACTGTTCAAGGAACATGTCAGAATTTTGAGAAAAATTTTTTGATGGTGTCAGTCACTGTTTTAAAAATCTTTGAAAAATTAATTGTTAAATAAACAATTGATAACAACTTTTTTTTAACATTTCGTATTTTTTTTTAAATTCTATGGAGCTTTCCGCGTAATTTGAAAAAAAAAAAAATATTGTACCTAATTTTTTGCCGAAGTTATGAATTTTTGAAAAAAATGGGAGTCTAATTTGTTATTGTTAATAAAAAATCGAATTTTGCATTATGAGATTCACGCTTTGGCACAGAAATCTAACTCCCCCTACACAATCCACATGCCAAATTAAAAAAATATCTGAGAGATGACTGATCCGGTTGACGCGGAATAGCCCATATACTTTTATATATACTATTTATATATATTTATATTATACATTAATATAAGGAATATAAATAGAGGTCATCAGGTTGAATGATTTATCAAAATAAAAAATGATTTATTCAAATGAATTATTATTCCTTATTGAAGAAAAATTGATTTTTGAAAATTAAAAATATAAAAATAAAAAAATAATAATTTATCTATCTGTATGTTTTCGGTAAATTCCATAATTATTTCCAATTCATTGTATAAATGTTCTAAATTACAATTTATAAAGTGAATGAAATGGCATTTTTCTAATGAATAACATTTTTATTTTAATCAATATGTGAGCAGATAATTGAAAACTATATAGGATTTTTCTAATAATTATATATAATTTTGAAAAATTTTAATAACGTAAGAAATTTTTTTTTTTCAAAAATTTCTCTTTTTTCAAAAGTAAATTCAAAATTATAATATATATATTATACATTAATATAATAGAATATAAATGGCGGTAATTAGGTTGAATGATTCAATGAGATAAAAAATGATTCATTCAAATGAATTATTTTTCTCGAAGTGAAGAATAATTAATTTTTAAGAATTAAAAATATGAAATTAAATGAATAATAATTCATCTATCTGTATGTTTCCTCCTAATTTCATAATCAGTTTTAATAAATTGTACAAATGTTCCAAATTTTATTTCATAAAGTAAATTAAATGGCATTTTCCTAATGAATTATATTCTTATTTCAATTAATATGTGAGCAGAAAATTAAAAAATATGTAGGATTTTTCTAATAATTTTATATAATTTAAAAAAATTCGAATCATGTGAAAGAACATTTTTTTTGAAAATTTCCCTTTTTTTGAAAGTAAATTAAAATCATAATACATATATATACATATATATACACACACACACACACACACACATATGTATATATATACATATATATATTTATATTATACATTAATATTATAAAATATAAATAAAGGTCATGAAGTTGAATATTTAAATGAAATAAAGAATCATTTATTCAAACAAAGTATTTTCCTGAAATTGAAGAATAATTAATTCATGAAAATCAAATATATGAAATGAAATAAATATTAATTCATCTATCTGTATGTTTTCTTTAAATTTCATAATTATTTCTAATTTATTGTATGAATGTTCCAAATTACAATTTATAAAGTGAATTAAATGACATTTTTCCAATGAATACCATTTTTATTTTAATTAATATGTGAGCAGATAATTAAAAAATATCTAGGATTCTTTCAATAATTATATATAATTTTGAAAAATTTAAATGATGTGAAAAAATTTTTTTTTAAAATTTCATCTTTTTTCAATAGTAAATTGATTATTATAATATATATATATATATATATATATATATATATATATATATATATATATATATATATATATATATATATATATATATATATATATATATATACACACACACACATATATATATATATATAAATTTATATAAATTTATATTATACATTTATATAATGGAATATAAATGGAGGTAATTAGATTAAATAATTTATTAGAATGAAAAATGATTTATTTAAATAAATTTTTTTTCTTAAATTAAAGAATAGTTAATTTTTGAAAATTAAAAATATGAAATCGAATGAATAATAATCTATCTATCTGTATGTTTTCAGTAAATTTCATAATTATTTCTGATTCATTGTATAAATGTTCCAAATTACAATTTATGAAGTGAATTAAATGGCATTCTCCAGAAGAATAATGTTTTTATTTTATTTGATGTGTAAGCAGATAATTAAAAAATATATGGGATTTTTCTAATGATTATATATAATGTGAAAAAAAAATTTTTTTCTTCAAATTTTCTTTTTTCAAAAGTAAATTGAAAATTATCATATATATATATATATATATATATATATATATATATATATATATATATATATATATATATATATATATGTATACACACACACATAAATATATATATATCAATGTATTTATGTATATTTATATTATACATGATTATGATAGAATATAAATGGAGGTTATTAGGTTAAATGATTGCTTAAAATAAAAAATGATCATTTAAATAAATTATTTCTCTCAAAGTAAAGGATAATTAATTTTCAAAAATTGATATTATGAAATTAAATAAATAATAATTTATCTATCTGTATGTTTTCTCTCAATTTTATAATAAGTTCTAATTCATTGTATGGATGTTCCAAATTTTAATTCATAATGTAAATTAAATAGCATTTTTCTGAAGAATAATATTTTTATTTTAATTAATATGTGAGCAGATAATTAAAAAATATGTAGGATTTCCCTAATAATTATATACAATTTCAAAAATTTGAATCATGTGGAAAAATTTTTTTTTTCAAAATTCTCTTTTTTCAAAAGTAAATGAAAAATTACAATATATATATAGATATACACACAAAATCATATATATATATATTTATATACATTCATAATATACAATGATATAATAGAATATAAATCGAGGTAATTAGGTTAAATAATTGATTGGAATAAAAAATTATTTATTCAAATAAATTATTTTCTTACATTGAAGAATAATTGATTTTCAAAAATTGAAAATATGAAATTAAATGAATAATAATATATCTATCTGTATGTTTTCTTCAAATTTCATAATGAGTTCTAATTCATTGTACGAATGTTCCAAATTACAATTCATAAAGTGAAGAAATGGCATTTTTCCAATGAATAATATTTTTATTTTAATTAATATGTGAGCAGATAATTAAAAAATATATAGGATTTTCCTCATAATTATATACAATTTTAAAAATTTGAACCATGTAAAAAAAATTTTTTTTCTCAAAATTTCACTTTTTTTAAAAGTAAATAAGAAATGATAATATATATATATATATATATATATTTATATTATACAATAATATAATAGAATATAAATATATATGCATATATTCAGGGTATCCCTAAATTGCCTCCCACGGACTAGTTAGTATGATACCTCGTTGAAATCCAACCGAGAATTCATTTTCTGGAAGCTCGTCCGACGCATGGTTTTTGAATTATAAGCGATAGCGCTAGGCCAATCAGAGTGCACCATTTTATCTAGATTTGCCGCCACGGGAATTGCTGTTTTGTTCGACTGGGTGAATTATTATTATTCGTTTACGAATTAAATATCGGCACCTCCCCTCTCACTCTGTTGTACCCCTTCTCGGGCGCTGACCTCGGTATTGTTGTCGCGGCACACGCTGCCGGCCGCTCATCCATGGGCGGCACACTTGTGTGTGTAAACAGAAGCGCATCCTCAAGCATAATGGGTACAGCAGCGAGAGAGGGGAGGTGTCGATATTTAATTCGTAAGCGAATAATAATAATTCACCCAGACGAACAAAACAGCAATTTCCGTGGCGGCAAATTTACATGAGATGGTGCACTCTGATTGGCCTAGCGCTATCGCTTATAATTCAAAAACTATGCGTCGGACGAGCTTCAGAGAAAGAAATTCTCGGTTGGATTTCAACGAGGTATCATGCTGGCTAGTCCGTGGGAGGCAATTTAGGGACACCCTGTATATTTATATGCACACACACAATATATATGTATTTATATATTTTCATATGATACAATTATATAAAGAATATAAATAGAGGTTATTATGTTAAATGATTTATTAAAATAAGAAATGATTTATTTGAATAAATTATTTTTCTTAAATTGAGGAAAAATTAATTTTTAAAAATTGAAAATATGAAATTAAATGAATGATAATTTATCTATCCGTATGTTTCCTCCTCATTTCATAATGAGGTTTAATTAATTGTATGAATGTTCCAAATTTCAATTCATAAAGTAAATTAAAAGGCATTTTCCTAATGAATCATATTTTTATTTTAATTGATATGTGAGCAGAAAATTAAAAAATATATAGGATTCTTTTAATGATTTTATATAATTTTAAAAAATTTAAATCATGTTAAAAAACTTTTTTTTTAAAATTTCCCTTTTTTTGAAAGTAAATTAAAAATCATAATATATATGTATATATATATATATACACACACACATACATATGCATATATGTATCTATATATATTTATATTATACATTAATATTATAGAATATAAATAAAGGTAATTAAATTGAATGATTAAATGATATGAAAAAACATTAATTTGAACAAATTATTTTCCTAAAATTAAAGAATAATTAATTTATGGAAATTAAAAATATGAAATTAAATATATAATAATTTATCTATCTGTATGTTTTCTTGAAATTTTATAATTATTTCTAATTTATTGTATAAATGTTCCAAATTACAATTCAGAAAGTGAATTAAATGGGATTTTTTCGAAGTATAATATTTTCATTTTAATTAATATGTGAGCAGATAATTGAAAAATATATAGGAATTTTCTAATAATTATATATAATTTTGAAGAATTTGAATAACGTAAGAAATTTTTTTTTTTAAAATTTCCCTTTTCTAAAAAGTAGATGTAAAATTATAATATATATTTACATATATTATATATATAAATATGTGCACACACACATACATATATATATATATATATATATATATATATATATATATATATATATATATATATATATATATATATACTCATATTATACATTAATATAATAGAATATAAATGCGGTAATTAGGTTGAATGATTTAATGAGATGAAAAATAATTCATTCAAATAAATTATTTTTCTAAAAGTAAAGAATAATTGATTCTTAAAAATTAAAAATATGAAATTAAATAAATAATAATTCATCTATCTGTATGTTTCCTCCTAATTTCATGATTAGTTTTGATTAATTGTATGAATGTTCCAAATTTCAGTTCATAAAGTGAATTCAGTGGCATTTTCCTAATGAATCATATTTTCAATTCAATTCATATGTGAGCAGAAAATTAAAAAATATATAGGATTTTTCCGATGATTTTATATAATTTTAAAAAATTTGAATCATGTAGGAAAACTTTTTTTTAAAAAATCCTCCTTTTTTTGAAAGTGAATTAAAAATCATAATATATCTATATATGTATATATATATACACACACAAACACACATACGTATATATATATTTATATATATTTATATTATGCATTAATATTATAGAATATAAGTGGAGGTAAATCAGTTAAATAATTAAATAAAATAAAAAATCATTCATTTGAACAAAGTATTTTTCTGAAATTGAGGAATAATTAATTTATGAAAATCAAAAATACCAAATTAAATAAATATTAATTTATCTATCTGTAAGTTTTCTTTAAATTTCATAATTATTTCTAATTCATTGTATAAATGTTCCAA
Organism: Neodiprion virginianus; assembly: GCF_021901495.1. Lineage (NCBI taxonomy): Eukaryota > Metazoa > Arthropoda > Insecta > Hymenoptera > Diprionidae > Neodiprion > Neodiprion virginianus. The sequence continues at coordinate 14,326,815 of NC_060881.1, read as the reverse complement.
ATTACAATTCATAAAGTAAATTAAATGGGATTTTTTCGAAGTATAATATTTTCATTTTAATTAATATGTGAGCAGATAATTGAAAAATATATAGGAATTTTCTAATAATTATATATAATTTTGAAAAATTTGAATAACGTGAGAAATTTTTTTTTTTTAAATTTCCCTTTTCTAAAAAGTAAATGTAAAATTATAATATATATTTACATATATTATATATATAAATATGTGCACACACACATACATATATATATATATATATATATATATATATATATATATACTCATATTATACATTAATATAATAGAATATAAATGCGGTAATTAGGTTGAATGATTTAATGAGATGAAAAATAATTCATTCAAATAAATTATTTTTCTAAAAGTAAAGAATAATTGATTCTTAAAAATTAAAAATATGAAATTAAATAAATAATAATTCATCTATCTGTATGTTTCCTCCTAATTTCATAATTAGTTTTGATAAATTGTATGAATGTTCCAAATTTCAGTTCATAAAGTGAATTCAGTGGCATTTTCCTAATGAATCATATTTTCAATTCAATTCATATGTGAGCAGAAAATTAAAAAATATATAGGATTTTTCCGATGATTTTATATAATTTTAAAAAATTTGAATCATGTAGGAAAACTTTTTTTTAAAAAATCCTCCTTTTTTTGAAAGTGAATTAAAAATCATAATATATCTATATATGTATATATATATACACACACAAACACACATACGTATATATATATTTATATATATTTATATTATGCATTAATATTATAGAATATAAGTGGAGGTAAATCAGTTAAATAATTAAATAAAATAAAAAATCATTCATTTGAACAAAGTATTTTTCTGAAATTGAGGAATAATTAATTTATGAAAATCAAAAATACCAAATTAAATAAATATTAATTTATCTATCTGTAAGTTTTCTTTAAATTTCATAATTATTTCTAATTCATTGTATAAATGTTCCAAATTACAATTCATAAAGTAAATTAAATGGGATTTTTTCGAAGTATAATATTTTCATTTTAATTAATATGTGAGCAGATAATTGAAAAATATATAGGAATTTTCTAATAATTATATATAATTTTGAAAAATTTGAATAACGTAAGAAATTTTTTTTTTTAAAATTTCCCTTTTCTAAAAAGTAAATGTAAAATTATAATATATATTTACATATATTATATATATAAATATGTGCACACACACATACATATATATATATATATATATATATATATATATATATATATATATATATATACTCATATTATACATTAATATAATAGAATATAAATGCGGTAATTAGGTTGAATGATTTAATGAGATGAAAAATAATTCATTCAAATAAATTATTTTTCCAAAAGTAAAGAATAATTGATTCTTAAAAATTAAAAATATGAAATTAAATAAATAATAATTCATCTATCTGTATGTTTCCTCCTAATTTCATAATTAGTTTTGATAAATTGTATGAATGTTCCAAATTTCAGTTCATAAAGTGAATTCAGTGGCATTTTCCTAATGAATCATATTTTCAATTCAATTCATATGTGAGCAGAAAATTAAAAAATATATAGGATTTTTCCGATGATTTTATATAATTTTAAAAAATTTGAATCATGTAGGAAAACTTTTTTTTAAAAAATCCTCCTTTTTTTGAAAGTGAATTAAAAATCATAATATATCTATATATGTATATATATATACACACACAAACACACATACGTATATATATATTTATATATATTTATATTATGCATTAATATTATAGAATATAAGTGGAGGTAAATCAGTTAAATAATTAAATAAAATAAAAAATCATTCATTTGAACAAAGTATTTTTCTGAAATTGAGGAATAATTAATTTATGAAAATCAAAAATACCAAATTAAATAAATATTAATTTATCTATCTGTAAGTTTTCTTTAAATTTCATAATTATTTCTAATTCATTGTATAAATGTTCCAAATTGCAATTTATAAAGTAAATTAAATGGGATTTTTTCGAAGGATAATATTTTCATTTTAATTAATATGTGAGCAGATAATTGAAAAATATATAGGATTTTTCTTATAATTATATATAATTTTTGAAAATTTGAATCCTGTAAAAAAACTTTTTTTTTTAAATTTCCCTTTTTTTGAAAGTAAATTGAAAATCAAAATATATGTATATATATATATCGATATATGCACACACACACACATATGTATATATATATTTATACATATTTATATTATACATTAATATTATAAAATATAAATGAAGGTAATCAAGTTAAATGATTGAATGAAATAAAAAATCATTTATTTAAACAAATTATTTTCCTGAAATTAAGGAATAATTAATTTATGAAAATTAAAAATATGAAATTAAATGAATATTGATTTATCTATCCGTATGTTCTCTTTAAATTTCATAATTATTTCTAATTTATTGTATAAATGTTCCAAATTACAGTTTATGAAGTGGATTAAATGGCATCTTTCTGAAGAATAATATTTTTATTTTAATTCATATGTGAGCAGATGATCAAAAAATATATAGGATTCTTGTAACAATTAAATATCATTTCAAAAAATTTTAATAATGTGAAAAAATTTTTTTTTTTAAATCTCCCTTTCTTTGAAAGTAAATGGAGATTCATATTATATTTATTTATATATGTATATACACACACACATATATAAATATATATTTATATATGTTCTTATTATACATTGATATAATAAAATATTGTAACGTACTTTGACGTTACGTTAATAAAATATGGATCCGCGAGTTTACTTATTATCAAATTAAAAGAAATCAAGAGCGTGAATAGAATATCGTGAAAAATGCTTTTAATGCAAGATACGTGTTTCTCATTTAAAGTCTGAAACAAGACTGTTTTTATAATAATGTCGGTTGGCGCAGCAACCTTATTCTTTTTAAAGACATAAGAGGTTTATAAACGTCTTTTATCTATGCTGACTACTAGATCATTAAAGAGGGGGCAAAACGGGTGATTTCACCCTTTGTAACACTACTCCCCCCCGAGGAAAAGAGTCGTCCCGACTCGGGAAAGATAAAACAATTATAAAAGTATTCTAGTAGTCAGTGCTCAAAGGTGAGTTGGAGCTGTGGCTCTAAAAATTTAAGAACTCCCTTTTTTACTATCTGGCATTTGCCCACAGTCTCAAGGTAAACCACAGAAAACCTTGAGCAGATAGTTGAGCGTTAAATAATCTCAAAAATTTATGTGCCATGTTTTATAAAGGTTAGTGTTAATGAGTGTTATGTGGCTTCATGAATTCAAAGTTATCCGCAACGGCCCAGATTGATGTCGGAAAGAAATTCAATCTTCTTCATGAAGGATCCCTCCGAAACAGGTTCGGATGAAAACATCAAACCGGGAACCGACAATTCCAGGACCAAATAAGACGAAAACAGACTTCTCTTCATAGGAAATAAGGAAATAGTGGGGTGACTGAATCCAAAGCTTCTTCTGAGACAGCACACCCTAGAGTTTGGAGGACAAATGTGAGTGGTGGTATAACAATTCAAATTCACTAAGTGAATTTGAGAGAATACTTGAATAAAATAAATGAAATATGTATTCAAAAGAAAAGAAACGATCTTATCAGAATCATTTCTGCATCCTTCTTCAAAAGAAAACCACCAGTCATCTTCAGGAATCGGGGAAAGATTGGATGGAAAAGGCTGTGTCAAATAACCTGAAAAAGTACTCACAAAAACTGACACTTAAGGTTAATAAAATGTGAAAATCAAGCAATCGCTCATCGACCTCGAAAAATAATCGTGGCTCTTTTCACATTATTAAACCAAAGCCTATCCGACACAAAACTCGATTCTGAAGAAAAAGGTTTTAGAAAAACTTGGCCGGCTGTAGTTTCTACAATTATAACCAAAACGGCAGCCGATAAAGAAGAAAAGGTTTGATTTACTAGCCAATCCTCACGAACCTCATGAATAGTTCTGAGTAGCTCTAAAGAAATGCTCGATTCCTCCTCACGAGAACGGAAGAAGTTTCTGGGGAAACTCGCAAATGAACAATCAAATCTGCTCTGAGCTCAGACGAGCGAATGAGAAGATCGAAATTTTTCATCAATAAATGAGATTTGAAGTCGCGAAAATTACCTAACCTTTGACGAGCTTCATTTCCCTGACAGGCAATAAAATAGGTTGGGAATGCCTGTCACGCACAACCAAAATAATTCAAAGAAAGAGGTTAACTCCAATGATAATTTTATATAAAAACATCTGAAACTAGTTCCTCAAACCAGCCTCAGAAGAAGAGTTAGTTTGAGGATTGAGGATTTTCTTCCCCAACCTCTTTATCTCTTCTTCGCCAATTATAGGAATCTGAATGCGAGTCTTGTATCATTTCTCTACTATTCCTTTTAAGTAAAAAGCAATGATTAGCATCATGTCCTATTTTATGACAAAATAAACACGTTACTACATTTTGATCTGTCATAACTGTGCCTCTAATTTCGTGTTTGTTACTCTGATTCTGAAGAAAACCACGATTTACACGATTATAATACTTGTTATTATTTTTATTTCTGTAATTTTGAGGCTTTGACTCCTCCGAGTGTTCAAAACTTCGTCTTTTTGAGGTATTTTCGGACACCTCAATCCGACGAAGCTTGTTCGGTCCAAAATATTGTTTCCTCATTGCCTCCACCTCGAGGGCTTTGGCCGTTGCCTCCCGCAGAGAAGTGAGGCCCGACGTTCCAACGGCCATTTTAATCTCTGGATCATTGATCGCATTTAAAAAAGCTTGTGTTGCTAATAAATTACGAGACGGCTCGTGATCTGGTAAAGCTATACGAGAAAGCCGTTCAATATCTTGACTAAGAGACGCGAGGTCTTCGTCTCGTCCTTGTCTTCTTGTCTGTAATTGTGCCGTGTACAGTTTCGTCAAGTGGTCATTTCCATATCTCAATTTGAGTGCAGAACTAAGTTTCTCATAATCGGAAATTTCTTCCTCAGACAATGCCGTTAAAACATTCAAAGCCGGCGTTCGAAGACAAGAGGCAAGACTGTGGGCCCTCATGGCGGAGTCCCACTGGTTATGTTTAGCAATCGTATAAAACTGCCGTTCATAATCTGACCATGGAATCTTTCCGTCAAAAATTGGCGGTTTTAAAGGATAAAGAGGTTTCTCGTTAGTCTGAGAAGCAACCTCAGGAAATCTCGAATTATTTAATTGATTAAAATGAGAACATTGAGGCCGAACCTGAGTCAAAGACTCGGAAAAACCAACCTCATTATTTACTCTCGTTCTACTAATTGGAGATTCATCTACTCTCCTAATAAAAGGCACAGACCTTGATTCAGGAACATCCTGGGTTCGACCTGGATGTTGGACCTCCTGAACAGTAGGAACGGGAACAAGAGAGGGAACAGGAGAGGGAAGCGGAGTAACAACTCTGGAACCCTGCGGTGTAACAGCTGGTCCTCCAGTGCCACTCATTTGATGAACGGACTGAAGAGCCGCCACAGTTGTCCGGAGTAGTTCGTGAAGACTAGTCTCGGAACGCTCTCGAGCCTCCCCTTCTCGCCTCCGTTGTTCTTGTTGTTCTTGAAGCAGCTGGATTAGTTGTTGTTGTTGTTGAGTAGCCGTTTCCAGAAGCTGCCGTTGATATCTTTCGGCGGCTTCTTGTTGTTGGCTCATAATCCGTAGTAGGTATATAAAAGGCACAGACCTTGATTCAGGAACATCCTGGGATCGACCTGGATGTTGGACCTCCTGAACAGTAGGAACGGGAACAAGAGAGGGAACAGGAGAGGGAAGCGGAGTAACAACTCTGGAACCCTGCGGTGTAACAGCTGGTCCTCCAGTGCCACTCATTTGATGAACGGACTGAAGAGCCGCCACAGTTGTCCGGAGTAGTTCGTGAAGACTAGTCTCGGAACGCTCTCGAGCCTCCCCTTCTCGCCTCCGTTGTTCTTGTTGTTCTTGAAGCAGCTGGATTAGTTGTTGTTGTTGTTGAGTAGCCGTTTCCAGAAGCTGCCGTTGATATCTTTCGGCGGCTTCTTGTTGTTGGCTCATGATCCGTAGTAGGTCGATTTGTGGAACTGAGACCATCGTAGGGACAGGTAAAGAGTCCACTGAAGGTGCACAAATAGACTCGGGAACCCGCGGATTTTCGGTAATAGAATGGTCTTCTCCGCCACTTTCCCGACGACGAGAGCGTGTCAAACGACCGCTACTCATAGTTTATTTCACGTATTTCACGCACTGAATGAACTCGATTAATAAGAACTCAAGATCCCACTTCTGACACCAAATGTAACGTACTTTGACGTTACGTTAATAAAATATGGATCCGCGAGTTTACTTATTATCAAATTAAAAGAAATCAAGAGCATGAATAGAATATCGTGAAAAATGCTTTTAATGCAAGATATGGGTTTCTCATTTAAAGTCTGAAACAAGACTGTTTTTACAATAATGTCGGCTGGCGCAGCAACCTTATTCTTTTTGAAGACATAAGAGGTTTATAAACGTCTTTTATCTATGCTGACTACTAGATCATTGAAGAGGGGGCAAAACGGGTGATTCCACCCTTTGTAACAATATCAATGGAGGTAATTGAGTTAAATAATTTAATAGAATAAGAAATGATTCATTTAAATGAATTACTTTTCTAAAATTGAAGGAAAATTAATTTTTAGAAATTAAAAATATGAAAATAAAGAAATAATAATTCATCTATCTGTATGTTTTCGGTAAATTCCATAATTATTTCTAATTAATTGTATAAATGTTCCAAATTACAATTTATAAAGTAAATTAAATGGGATTTTTTTGAAAAATAATATTTTTATTTTAATTCATATGTGAGCAGATGATTAAAAAATATATAGGATTTTTCGAACAATTATATATAATTTTAAAAAATTTGAATAACGCAAAAAATTTTTTTTTTTCGAAAATTTCTCTTCTTCCAAAAGTAAATCAAAAATTATAATATATATATATATATATATATATATATATATATATATATATATATATATATATATATATATGCACACACACAATATATATATATATATTTATATATATTCATATGAGACATTAATATAAAGAATATTAATAGAGGATATTAGATAAAATAAGAAACAGTTGGAGCAGGAATTATGTCAAATATATTAAGCAAGAAGCGATAAGTTTAATGACAAGCAAGCAGCTGAAGAGATTGAGATACAATTACGATAAATGCGATAACTAGCAATATTTACAGCCAGAGAAAAGTTAAGCGAGAGAGTTAACAAATAACGGAACGTTTTCCGAATAAGCGGGAAATATGCGCAAGCTCGCAATATTAAAGGTAATGATTAACACGGTTTTAGGATAGATAGGCAGGACAGAAAAGATATACTGTACTTAAATTAAGCGGTAAGCAAATAAATCATCAAATATGAGAAGCGATTATGAACACATGCGAAATACAACAATTGTAATAGTTATCACATTACCAGAATGATCAGAAATAGGCAGACAGAGAATTATGAATTACAAGGTAAATTCAAGCGACAGGTCGAATAGAAAATTATCATAAAATATAGAGAATAACAGTTAATACGTAGTCTCTAGTTTGCGGTAAGTGCGAGAGAAAAAGAGATAATATTCGGTACGATGAAAGGCAATTCAAGATAAGACAAACAATATTCAAGATAATTAATATGCAACGTACGGCAAACCAAATAGACTATGGACAACTACGATCAGCGATATTAGCGAAGAAAATAGTGAAAAAGATGTTATGCGATACGGCACAATACTCCAATGTCAAATGAACGACGAGCGGGACCGCGCAGCGATATAAGATCGCTCCCGCGGTACACTCACTAAGATACGATAATCGACGATAATAGGTAAAGAGACATATAGAAACTAATCAGAGAAAATATAACAAAATAGCAATGCTCAATAGCTAAGATAAAAATTGATCCTTCAACGGAACGCGCTGCTAGACAGAGATATTAGACATTCAAATATTCCAGAAGAGAAAGATAATAAAATAAAGCAATAGTCGCTACAATGCGTAAGTAATAGTCAACCAGTCGCGAAGTTACTTGCAATAAGACAGAGAGAGGGACAAGATAAGAGATAAGAGAGAATAAGGTACGAGCCCAGGTGGCTCAAGCAGACCAACTGCAAGGTAAAGAGAGAAAGAGATAAAGGTAAAGGTACGATATATTGCAAGTAATCTCGTGGCTTCACAAAATAGAAAAGGAACCTCACTTACGTAAAAGAAGATCTAACAGGTGCGAGAGAATGCGATACGATAGCAGTAATTAAAGCGATAACAGGAACACTTGTGAAATTAACGAAAGCTGAAGGTAGGATTAATAAAGGCGCTATTAACGAAACTGGAAGTAGAGTTACTAAAAGAGCGGTTACTAAAAGCACGTCTGCTGTTATCAGTAACTGAACGTAGAGTGACGAGATGAGCGATGATCCTGATTTTCGTCGAGCTGCTGTCACCTGATTCTTTCTAAAATTTGCGGTATTTTAATTGGACCAGCAGGTCGCGTGGCCTGGTCCACGGGTAGGCGGCGATAATCCCTCGCCGCTTGTTTTTCTTTTCCCTCGACGACAGGTATCGAGGTATCGGGACGTCGGAAGGTGGTTAGAAATGTTTTCCTTTAGCTATGCGGTATCGTTGGTGAGAGGGGGGGGGTCGTACTGCTCATGTGTTGCGATATTGAGGTGTGCGGCAATATTACGTCACCGGTCCTTTGGACTTGCGATCAACTGTAACTCACTCCTTGCTTTACTGGTACTCCCCGTTGTAGCTATTTCGTCGGCGCTGCATCACGGCCCTCGCTCGTCGAAGCCCTCATGCCGGAACGATTTGGTGGTGATGGCCCTCAACCCGGATCCCCACACTAGATCCACCAGATCCACGTGGTCAGCATATCATTAGCCTATTCCACGCCGCAGTCCTTCGATAAGACGGTTCGTGAAGAGAAAACCGTCTTCTATTGGATAGTCAACGACTTAGTAGATGTTAGGGTCGGTTCAGCTCCAGGCTGATAAGTATCGTCGACGGGAGGCTTTGTTGTGTTTTTGACGCACAGCCCTGTACGCCGCCTAACGATGCATCCGAGCGGTAGAAGCATTCGTTCGTGGTTCGGCTCCTGGCCGATAAGTCTCAAATAGTTGGAGGTGCTGTTTGTGCATCACGCACGACCCTGTTCGACAACTAGATAGGCATCCATCGGGAGTGGTTTCAGCGGTATTCGTTCGTCTATAGTCGGTGGTGGTCGATGTTGAGCTGGTACGTGACCCCTGTCAGGCAGTGTCCTGGTATCCTGACGCGAAGGTCTCGCGGATGGTTCTCGAAGAGCATTACAGAAATAGAAAATAGCATACAATTAGCTTAGTAAAGAGAATTCAACTTGAAGATAATTAGTCGATCATTTTTGGAGTATTGGCCTCAGACGTGCTTTCGTTATTATTAGCGATATCTGCACCTAGGGGAATGCGATAATCAAACAAAGTGACGGGGTACGAAATACCACGTCACAACACACACACATATACATATATATATATATTTATATATATTCATATTATACATTAATATAATAGGATATAAATAAAGGTAATTAGGTTAAATGATTTAATAAAATAAAAAATGATTCATTTGAATAAATTATTTTTCTCAAAGTAAAGAATAATCAATTTTTGAAAACCAAAAATATCAAAGCAAATAAATAATACTTTATCTATCTGTACGTTTTCTTTAAATTCCATAATTATTTCGAATTCATTGTATATATGTTCCAAATTACAATTTGTAAAGTAAAATAGATGGCATTTTTCTAATGAATAACATTTTTGTTTTAATCAATATGTGAGCAGATAATTAAAAAATATATAGGATTTTTCTAATAATTATATATAATTTTGAAAAATTTGAATAAGGTGAAAAAAATTTTTTTTTTTAAATTTCTCTTTTTTCAAAAGTATATTAAAAATTATAATAAATGTATATATATATATATATACACACACACACACATATGTATTGTATATTTATACATATTTATATTATACATTAATATTATAAAATATAAATGAAGGTAATCAAGTTAAATGATTAAATGAAATAAAAACTCATTTATTTAAACAAATTATTTTCCTGAAATTAAAGAATACTTAATCTATGAAAATTAAAAATATGAAATATCGAATTTTTTTAATAATTATATATAATTTTAAAAAATTTAACTAATGCGAAAAAATTTTTTTTTTCAAAATTTTTCTTTTTTTGAAAGTAAATCAAAAATTATAATACACACATATACATTCTTATTATACATTACTATTATACATTATATTATACATTGATATAATAAAATATAAATGGAGGTAATTGAGTTAAATAATTTAAAGAAATATAAAATGATTAATTCAAATAAATTGTTTTTCTTGAATCAAAGAATAATTAATTTTTACAAATTAAAAACATGGATTCAAATGAATAATCATTTGTCTATCTGTATGTTTTCTTTTAATTTCATAATAAGTTCTAATCCATTGTATAAATGTTCCAAATCACAATTCATAAAGTAAATTAAACGGCATTTTTCGAATGAATAATATTTTTATTTTATTCATTATGTGAGCAGATAATTAAAAAATATATAGGATTTTTCTAATAATTATATATAAATTTAAAAAATTTAAATCATGTGGAAAAAAATTTTTTTTCAAAAATTTCATCTCTGTTTGAAAGTAAATCGAAAATTAAAATGTATTTATACATATATATATACACACACACAAGTATATGTATATTTATTCATGCATATTTATATTATACATTCATATAATGGAATATAAATGGAGGTAATCAGGTTGAATAATTCAATAGAATAGAAAATGATTCATTCAAATAAATTGTTTTTCCTTAATTAAAGAAAAGTTAATTTTCAAAAATCAAAAATATGGAATTGAATAAATAATAATCTATCAATCTGTATGTTTTCGGTAAATTTCATAATTATTTCTAATTCATTGTATAAATGTTCCAAATTACAATTTATGAAGTAAATTAAACGGCATTTTTCTAATAAATGATATTTTTATTCTGAATAATATGTGAGCAGATAACTGAAAAACATATAGGATATTTCTGATAATTATATATAATTTGAGAAAATTTAAGTAATGTAGAAAAATTTTTTTTTTAAATTTCCCTTTTTTTAAATGTAAATCAAGAATTATATTATATATATATATAAATATAATATAATTCTATATATATATATATAATATAATTCTTGATTTACATTTAAAAAAAGGGAAATTTAAAAAAAAAAATTTACAATTATCTATATATATATATATATATATATATATTTATATATATATAAATATATATACACACACACATATATATATTTATATTATACATAAATATAATAGAATATAAATGGAGGTGATTAAGTTGAATACTTTATTAAAATAAAAATTGACGTATTTAAATAAATTATTCTTCCTGAATTAGAAAATAATTAATTTTCAGAAATTGAATATACAAAATTGAATGAATAATAATTTATCTATCTGTATGTTTTCTTTTGATTTCATAATAAGTTCTAATCCATTGTATCAATGTTCCAAATTACAATTCATAAAGTAAATCAAATGGCATTCTTCTAATGAATAATATTTTTATTTCAATTGATATGTGAGCAGATAATTGAAAAATTCATAGGATTTTTCTAATGATTATATATAATCTTCAGAAATTTAAATGATGTAAAAAAAAATGTTTACCTCGAAATTTCACTTTTTTTAAAAGTAAATTGAAAACAATAATATATATATATATATATATATATATATTTACACACACACTTATATATATATATATTTATATATATTTATATTATACATCATTATAATAGAATATAAATGGAGCTAATTAGGTTAAATGATTTAATAAAATAAAAAATGATTTATTCAAATGAATCATTTTTCTCAAAGTAAAGAATAATTAATTTTTAAAAATCAAAAATATGAAATTGAATAAATAATAATTTATCTATCTGTATGTTTTCTCTCAATTTCATAATCATTTCTGATGCCTTGTATGAATGTTCCAAATTTCAATTCATAAAGTAAATCAAGCGGCATTTTTCTAATGAATAATATTTTTATTTTAAATAATATGTGAGCAGATAATTAAAAAATATACAGGATTTTCCTAATACTCATATATAATTTCAAAAAATTTGAATCATGTGGAAAAAATTTTTTTTTTTAAATTTTTTTTTATTTTCAAAGTAAATGAAAAATTGTCATATATATATATACACACACACGCATATATATATATATATACATATACATATATTTATATATATTTATATCACACATTAATATAATAGAATATAAATGCAGGTAATCAAGTTAAATAATTGAATAAAATATAAATGATTTATTCAAATGAATTATTTTTCCTCAATTGAAGCATAATTATTTTTTAAGACTAAAAATATGAAATTAAATGAATAATAATCCATCTATCTGTATGTTTTCTTCAAATTTCATAATTAGTTCTAATTCATTGTATAAATGTTCCAAATTACAATTCATGAAGTAAATTAAACAGCATTTTTCTAATGAATAATATTTTTATTTTAATTGATATGTGAGCAGATAATTGAAAAATATATAGGATTTTTCTAATGATAATATATGATTTTAAAAAATTCAAATCATGTGAAAAAAATTTTTTTTTACAAATTTCATCTTTTTTTAAAAGTAAATTGAAAATTATAATACATATATATATATATATATATATATATATATATATATATATATATATTTATATACACACACACATGTATATATATATATTTATTTATATATATTCATATTATACATTAATATAATGGAATATAAATGGAGGTGAATTAGTTAAATAATTGAATAAAATGAAAATGATTTATTTGAATAAATTATTTCTTCCTAATTGAAGAATAGTTAATTTTCAAAAATCAAAAATATGAAATCAAATAAATAATAATCTATCCATTTGTATGTTTTCGGTAAAATTCATAATCATTTCTAATTCATTGTATATGTTACGTGGGGGTGAGGGTGTACTGAGCGGTGGTAGTTATTGATTAATTGAATAATCTAGCTCCCACGTAACGACAATGAATAATAATTAAAACTAAGAAAAAGACTTACCTTTCGATAAGCCGGTAATTTGTAGGATCGTGTTGCTATAGACCTGTACAGGTCTGTGAGGTTTGTTTAAATTGTTGAGGCAATTACAATAATAAAAATAGGTAGCAGGTCGTTCAAAATAAATGATTAATATAATTTGACTGATAAAAGATTAAGTATATTCTGTTTCGATTTGGTTATTGAAATGTTTGATAACAATCAATGGTGATAAATATATATATATGAGCCGAAAATAACAATTTATAAAGTCTTCAAGTTTATAAAAATCATGTGTCGTACTATTCCAGAGGATATTATTATTTGGTACCAGGAACATCTACTCTGAATGATGGTTATAACTAGCTGGTCGTGATTATTGTATTGTATCTCTCTTTCTAGATTATCTTAAATCGATTATATATATATAATTGCTAAGTCTTATTCGTTAATTCTTGGAAACAATAAGAACAATTTAATTGGGGGTAGTGAAGCTAGCCACCAATTCTAGACTTGGTTGTTGTGAATTTACTGAAATAGTTTTTGATTATCAAGGTGAAACAAGAATTCGTCTAATTTCGAAGATTAACACTCGGATTGACTTAGCTTTTTGGTGAATCGGTCGACGAGATTGAGAGCCGTCGGATCGTGTCGGTCTGCGTCGGTAGAATGCTGGACCAGGGGCCTCACCTCAAATTTGGAAGAGTTGATGAATCGAATGATGTTGAACGTTGGTCACTTAGTCTTTGTGAATTTAGAATGATATCTTGTTATCGAAAGTTTGAAAGTGTCTGTTTTCTGATTTTGATGATAAGTTAAAATTGATTGGAACGATTATTTATTAAAAATGATATTGTAATTATTATTATTTTTACTTAAGATTACCTGATTCGCTTGAATCAGGGCCAAACTCAATTTAATTGTGGAAAATGGAATATCATAAAAATGTCTATTCGCGAAATGATGAGATTTAGTAAAGAACAGAAAAGATGGAAATAAAGAAGATAGTGAGTCTCTTGCAGTTAACAGAATAACTGAATGCTCGAATTTGACGAATTAGCGCAAGACTTTAGGTCGGTCACAACTAAGATTTTCCAAACGCTACTCTTGCTCGAGAGGGCTAATCCGGGTTTACGTCCACGCACTTCGCGACTTGACAGACGAAAGACGCGGCTTCTTGGGCCCGAGGGTCCAAGGAACTGCAATTGTAATTAGTCACAACGGTAATTTGCCGAAGAGGTGCGAGGGCGACCTCCTGGTGCCCAAATCCACATGGTCAGCGTTACTTCTCGCTCTTCGCGGTGTGCCGACGGTTCTCAATCTCGTCGGTGACACATTGAAAATATGAACAAAAGATATTTGCATGCAATGTTCACACATTCATTCATACATTCCAATAAGTAATCTATTTTAATTTGGTGGTTCTAAAGGTAGTGGTTTATCCTAGTTATTGATTATAATTTTTACTTAAAAAGAGGGATATTTCCAGTCTGAGCGCTACTGATGCTAATTCAGCAGTCTGCTATCTCAGTTCTTGGTACCAGTTATAAGAAACAATTTTGAACCTTATACTAGGGATCATTGTTGGTCTCTACGTGACTTCTGCCAGGAGGGGTGGAACTCGCCGTTATTAGAATATGAGATTTTGATGAAATGATATCTGTGCATTGAAGAAATTAAAGCAATGAAATGAAATGGAATCTTGAAAAAGTTACGCCAAGGCGGTACGTCGGGGCGTAACATCCCTCCCCACTTAAAAACCATCAACGTCCCCGTTGATGAATAATTAAAGGCTAGTGGGTATATGAAAATTGAGAGTAAACAAAATGATAATGTATGTGTGTGTGCGACAATGATAATGATGAATCAACGTATTATATAGATATAAAAACAAATTTCAGGTCGGCGGGAGAGTAGCTCTCTGTGATCAGTAAACTGGTCAGCCGGCCTTCACATTACCGACAACTACATCTTAGGTTAACGTAAGGGAGTAATAACATGATTAATGGTGGTATATTTTATAACATGGTGACAATTGTTGCTACCGCAATCTAGGATGTAAGGTCGGCGGGAGAATAACTTTCTGTGATCAGTAACTGATCAGCCGGCCTTCACATTAAGGACAACTATAACTCAGGTTAACGTAAGGGAGTAATATCATTATTAGAGGTGGAATATCTTAGAGTACTGTGACAATCGTTGCTACCGCAATTTAGGATGTAAGGTCGGCGGGAGAATAACTCTCTATGATCAGTGAGACTGGTCAGCCGAGTTCTTCATAGCGAAAATGACTTATGCGAAACGTTGGTGGAACGGCTAGTATGTTCTGCGTTGGTTGACATTTGGCTTTGGCGCTGCTGGACATCAGGCTTACCGTGTCCTCTGATTGGTGAACGAGATCTGGATGCTCGGCTAGCTGGAGAGCCTTACGCCTTGGTAGAGGCCAGATTCCGTGCATTTAGATCTTTGTGGTGGGCCCAGTATCATGTGACCCACTGAGAGTCGTAGTCGTATGTGTACCCTCGTAGCGGATACTCATTAATAGGTTGACGAACAGGAATCCTGGCAGTACTTTTAAGGGAGCTTTCCAGTGTGAAATTTTCAAAAAATCGATTTTTTTTTTTTTGCTTTATCGAATAGTATACACTCTTCCGAATATTCCCTGAAATTTTCATGCCGAAATTCAGATTATTTCGGTTACTGTACAGCATTTTTTGGAAGAAGGCAACGGAGCGCTGCAGCTGCCGCGTCGGCCGTCTGCCCGTGCGACTGTTATTTCTATTGTCTCGTTCCTACCTGCACGTACATGAACTTGGCTCGCCAATTGTCGAAAATGTGAATTCGGACTATTGCATAATTTGCCGTTAATTAGCCGTAAATTCGTCGCGCGACTTATTTTTTTGTCGCACTCAATTTTCAAAAAAAAAGCGGATGGCGTGCTAAATTCTTGAAAATCAATCAATCACTGTGTGTGGCAACTAGCCCCAAAGCACGTATTCTGCGGCAAGCAGATAGTAGAAATCGCTACGCAGTGTGCTGTGTGCACCTTCAATGAAGGTTACGACCCAATTTTAAAAATTTTGAAGACGATGGGATGCACGATAGGGCCGAACGCCGCAGATTTCGCCGCTAAGTACAAGAATGCGCGCATCATCCAAGCAAACCGCCGGGCGTCCCTGGATAGCAAAGAGGCGAGGACAGCTCGTCGGACTGAACAATCCATTGAGCACGATCTTTTCGAAGAAGCAGAAGGGATATTTTATGGACCTGGCATCGCTGATTGACCGTAAGTAAACGATTTACCTAAAATTTCCTCACTTGAAACTTTGAACGCGTTTTCCTCGAAACAGCATTTTTCAAAACGGTGTCCAACTTGGAGGGCAGAGTTTTAAAGCTATCGAGTTGAATTTTTTACACAATATTCTTAACGTCATTGTTTATCGTGCTATGGAAGCTTTTTTTTTTTTTTTGACATCTTCCTATTTTTTTGTAAAAAAACTGCCAAAAAAAATGCTAAAATCGATACTTTTTGTTCAAACCGGCGCCATTTTTGCAAAAAAAAAAAAAAAAAGAAAAAAGCCTCCATAGCACGAAAGCCAATTATATACCGATCAATAATCTTTTTGTGTTTTTTGTTTCAGATCAAAATTGTGACCCCCAACGTGGACACCACATCCAAGTGCATTTTCTGCAACAATTGTTTCATCATTTTTATAGATATTAATTAATAAATAAATCGATCTTTGAAAAATTGTTTTGTATTCTTCAATACCCAATTGATATACAAAAAAAAAACCAGACCGATTAGATTATTTTTTCTTTAAAAAAAAAAATCGCGAAAAACAGCGATTTTTCGGGCTGTCACACTGGAAAGCTCCCTTAAGTGCTGCCTTGTTTTGACATCTGGGTTCCTTTGGAGTAGTGCATTCTGGACCCAAACAGCTCGTCGACTGCATTCAGCCACGCGAACTCGCCTTTTCTCCTGTTAGGTTTTGTAAAAGTTTTCACCAAATTGCCATTTGCCTTAAATAATTGCCGAAGTTCCAATGGTCATTTTTCTAATATACTGTAGCATTTTTAACATTAATTTGGAATGAAAGGAATTTGAAAGAAAGTGAAGGTTTCAAGGTTAACATCACACTGAGTTGATCCATTCAGAAGCTTCTGAACAAACTCTAAGGGCAGATCAAGTTCATCGCTGAACTTCCCTCTTAGGTGTTAGGCTTCAAACTTAGAGCTAGTTACAGTTGAATATCCCTCGTTGCGGTTGGTCACGCCCCATCCGTTGGCGTTAAGCTAAAAATTACTTAGAAATATCCCAGGATTGTTGGTAAATGATGTGATCATGTAGTCCTCCAAGTTCGTTTCCCTCGGAAATGAATGTTCATTACTCCCAATCTCATATTTGTAATCGCATTAATCAGTCTACAATGCGTTCCATCAGTAAGCCAATTCGAGTTTGTCTACATGTTTAATGAATCTTTCACCGTTGTTACCTTCTAATACTACGTTATTGTTTTCCAAGACTTTAACAATTTTATATGGACCCTGGTATCGTTTGCCAAACTTTCCCTTTCTAGCTTCTATCTGTACGCGTACTAGGTCTCCCGCTTTGCCTTTGAACGGATGTACTGTTCGATCGTAATACATTTTCGACCCTTCCTTTGCCTGCACTAAGTTGGTCGCAGCCAAGGCCTGCATTTTGTTTAATCTGATCATTAGGTCTCCAAGATACGAGTGGTACGTTAAACGGTTTTCATCAGTATCAAACGAAGTTGGACAGCGCGCTATTCTTCCGAAAACTAGCTCATACGGTGTGAAGTTTCTGGCTTCATGAACTGCCGTATTGTATGAAAACATGGCAAATTGAACTAGTTCATCCCAATCGTCAAACTCATTAATATAATGTTTGATGTACTCTGTTAAAACAATATGGCTACGTTCTAATGCGCCGTTTGATTGTGGTCGATAGCTGGAAGTAGGAATATGTTTAATTTTGAAAGGTTTAGCTAATTCTTGTAATAGTTTATTTACGAAACTTGTTCCTCGACCTGTTAGAATAGTTTTAGGCGATCCAAATTGCAAAATCAGATGTTTTACCATTGCATGAGCCACTGTCTCAGCTCTTATATCGGGAATTGGCACGGCGATACAAAATTTTGTCAAATTATCCTGCATAGTTAAGTTATGCTTGTTGCCACTAGCGGTCTGCGGAAGTGGACCTACTGTATCTAGTGAAATTTTCTGAAACGGCTCAGATGGAGTGTCCGTTATTAGCATTGGCTCCCTAGTCTGTACGCGAACTAGCTTTTGTTCTTGACAGCTTTCGCATCTTCGAATGAAATTACTGATATCCTCTCTCATTCGTGGCCAATAAAATCTTTCGCGGATTCTTCAATATGTTTTGGTCACGCCTTTGTGTCCTCCCATTAGTCCACTATGCATTTCCGAAATTATGCTCGGTCGTATTTCTGATGGTGGTATCTCGGTTATACCTGAACAGATTGTAATGTCTATGTCTTCGTCTTCAAAAATATCTATTAATAAATTTGAGATGTCTATTGATAGTTCGTCAGTCATATCCCCTAATTTTGAAATTCTAAATGTTTTTATTTTCAAATCTAATAAAGTCGTTTTCAAATTTCCCAAAGCTACCTTGACGTTATGTAATTCAATTTTGTCAAAATGTTTTCTTTTAACTACGAGGCTAAATATGCTATATTTTCCCGTTTTTGTAATAATGACTTGGCCTAATTTTGGTATTGCATCACGATGATCGTCTGCATTTATTAATTCCAAATCGTTTAATAGTCTGCTAACTGGTGTAGAAAATTCTGAATCTATTGATATGAAATGTACATAGTTGTCTTTTCTGTATGTCAAGTTTTCACGACTGAATGAAATTCTATTCCCTGAATGGTAACCTGTTTTTGGAAATTTTAATGGCGATACTGTTTCTAAATCTGGTGGTATACTTTCCGTAATTTCAATTCGCGTTGGTGAATCTTGGAATTCTAGTTGTGGCTGTAAACGCCTTGGCGTTTTGCTGACCTTGCTTTTCACTGAAATGTCCCCTGTCTCATTCAACTCAGGTATCATATTTAAAGGATACGGGGTTGAGAGTGCTATTGGTCTGGGTGCGACTATAGGTGTTGGTAATGCCGATTTCTGCAAAGGTCGACTAACTACTGACTCATTCAAATTAGTTTGATTGGTATTAGTCTGTCCAGTCTCGCTATTGTCTCCTAGATTTCTCTTAACTTTTTCTAAAAATCTCTCAATTTTGTTATTCAGTTCGTCGTCATCCGTCTCGTCTTTTTCGTCGAGTACCTCACGTATGGTTTCGTCTAATTCTTCACCCTCTGATATATGGCCTGGTAATTCTACTTCATCTGCATCCGAGTTACTGGAGTTGTCTAGAAGCTCCTCTCGTCCAAGGTCTTGTCAAAGAGTTCAAATGAATCTTGCAACTCCTTCGGATTCGGTTTACTTCTTTCGCGCCAAGATTTATTAAAGAAGTCAAATGATTTACTTGATTCTTTAGGATCTATAGATAATTTAGCTTTACGACTCGCTTCTGTTTGCAAAAATACATCATCATCCGAATCGCTATCTCTATCACGCGGTGATTTTAATTTCACTGTTATATTTTCAGGCTCAGAATCAGATTCAACGTCGTCGTCGGTTCGTGCGTCAGTCTGAATGTCTGTTTGTTCAGGTTGTTGTGTTCCCTGGGATGTAGTAGGTTGTTCAAGACCTAGATTCGGTAATACACTTCTTTGCCTCCGGTAGGCCGGCGGTTCGGAAGATTCATCGTCGGATGAGTCCTCAGAAACAGCTTGCCTACTTCCTGCTGTTGTCCTGGCTCTCGATCGAGTTCTTGTTGAGATCGCGTTCTCATCAGGCTCTATGCTAGTCTTCGTTTTTGGACAGAATGTTTCGTCGGCTGATTTTTTCCTTGGGACTGAGTCTGATTTAGCTAATGGCCGCTTTAGTTTTGGCGCAGGTAATTTTGAAATTTTCGAATCGATGGGTAATATCTTCCATTGGTTCGGTTTACTCCTGACCTTCAAGTTTGACCTAGGGTTCATAATAGCAAATATCGTTTGGAGTTTTTGATTTTCTATTAATTTTAAATTTGTACAAGCAAAAATTTTGATTCCTGTTCCTTCAAAAATGAATCGTTACATGGTTCTTACTTTGTTCCATGCTAGTTTATCTAGACCGCATCCCATTCTAGGTATTCGAACTGTTCTAACAGAGTCATCCTCTAAAATTTTGCGAAAATTGATCAGACTGAGGTACATGTCTTCATATTCTGGTTTGTCCCAAAAGTTTAATTTTGTCATAATGTAATAAATTTTTTGATCTGGCAGTTCTAATTTAGCTACTGAATGCATATCAGCTTGACTGCGAAGGTGTTCCGGTACCCCATATTTTTTCCTAAAATCGCTAGCTATACCGGAACTCATTTCAAGATCTACAGAAACGGTATGCGCATAATTGTCAAGTTTATCGAAAACGCTTTCATGTACTTCAATAATGTTTGGATTTTCAATATCAGCTGTTCTAATTATTTTCAAGTAGTCTGAATACTTTGGAAATGAATCTACAGATTTAATTATTAGGTTGTCACTATCGTTTCCGCTATCAGATGACTCCGACGATTGGTTAATGCCGTCGGTAACAGGGACTGGATTGCGCGACAATGCATCTGCGTTACTGTTAAGTCGTCCAGCCTTGTGTTTGAATTCATACTCGTAATCTCGTAACTTGAGCCTCCATCGTATTAGTCGCTGCCCGGGATCTTTAATCGAGTCGATCCAGCGTAATGGCTCATGATCACTAACCAGTGTGAATTTTCGGCCATAAAGGTAAGGTCGAAAATGTAGTACGGCATATAGGGCTGCTAAACACTCTTTTTCAGTTGTAAAATAATTTTGTTCCGCTTTGCTCAGAGCACGAGACAGGTAGGCGACGGGCATGTCATAACCGTCCACTTCCTGGCTCAAAACGGCTCCGATTGCATAGTCGGATGCGTCGGTAGTTAACGTGAATTGCTTTTTAAAATTTGGGTACTGCAAGATAGGATATTGGCATAGATATTTCCTTAAAATTTTGAAACTTTTCTTTTGATCTTTTCCCCAAATAAATGGTGATTCTTTCTTTAATAGGTCTGTAAGAGGCCTAGCCTTTCCCGCAAAATCTTTAATAAAACGCCTGTAGTAACCGGCTAGTCCCAGAAATTGTCTAATGTTCTTAGGATTTTTAGGTTGTGGAAAATGTCGAACCGCGGTAATTTTCTTCGGGTCCGGTCTAACTCCTGATCTCCCAATAATATGGCCTATATAAGCCACTTCTGTTTTTAGAAATTCACATTTATCCGGTTGTAACGTTAATCTAGCGTCCTTTAATTTGTTAAATAACCGGCGGATTTTCTTCCCGTGTTCTTCTAAATTCTTTGCATAAGCTACGATGTCGTCTAAATAAACGAAAACTTCGACTCCTTGTAGTCCGCGTAATGTGTGATCCATTAATCTTTGAAATGTAGCGGGCGCGTTTTTAAGCCCTTCAGGCATTCTGAGATATTCGTAATGACCGTTTGGTGTTGTGAATGCGGTTTTAGCTCTATCTTGGGGGTCCATTTCAATTTGTTGGAAACCGCTTGCAAGATCGAAAGTTGAAAAATATCGCTCTTCACCGAGATGATCAAGAATGTCTGTAATGTTAGGTAATGGATACGCGTCCCCAATTGTCTTTTCATTCAATTTCCGAAAATCGATTACCATGCGCCATCGTTTTCTTCCCGCAGAATCGGGTTTTTTGGGTACAATCCACACGGGTGAATTATACGGTGAATTTGAAGGAACTATTATTCCGTTGTCAATCTTAATTTTGATTTGGTTTTCAATCTCGGTTTTGTGGATTGGAGGGAACCGGTATTGTCGCGTATTAATCGGTGTATCATCCTCGGTTGGTATACGATGCTGAATTCCGGGTGTAGATTTTAATTTATCTCCAGGTAAATGAAATAATTCTGGATATTCCTCAATGATATCTAATACGTGGTCGCGTTCCTCTAAATTCAAATGATCTAAATGCAATTTTGATTGAATTTCTGTAAACCGATCAGTCACTACAGGTTCTAAATTTAAGTCTTCTGAACTTGAATCGTGATATTCATGCTCTTCCGGAAAGTTGTGATATTCAAAAGGTATCACTTCCTGTGGTGGAATCTCTATCTCAATATCTCTATCCAGGGTATTAATTGCAAGAACATGGCATACGCCATCCTGTACCGAGACTGCAGCCTCACCAATGTATACGCCGTCTATGGTTTCTACGCGTGGCAAATATGCTTCTTTTGTGCCACAACTGATTACATCAATGCCAATGGCTTGCTTTGTGCGCGCACGAGTTTTAAACAAACGTTTTTGCGGTTTTGTTTCGGTATCGGAATGTTCTTCGTATCCGATAAATCGTATCGGTCTAATCGGGTCAGTTTTCGTTACCAAGGTGTTATGTGTGAAAGAGATCTCAGCCTTACGCTCGCGCAAATAATCTTTACCTAATATACCGTCGCAATTTAATAAAAAGGTTGACCGTACGACGTGAAATTTACTTGGTTCGTTTTGTAAGGTTAAATTTGTTATTCCCAAAGTTTTTACTTTGTTGGTTGTTATTCCCGTTATCGTAGAAATTTCGTCTACACTAATTAAAACGTCAGGATGTAAAACATTAGCTTTAATTAGACTGATATCTGCGCCGGTGTCTATTAGAAAAATAGCTGAGTGTTCTTTTAATTCAGGAGCTGTCATCCTGATCAGTGGCGATTCTCGATCTGTTCCGCGCGTATCGATGCACCGGCCGGCGGTTCCGCGAAACGGACCGTCGGTTGACGCTCGGGCGTCGCGTACCTCGCCGTTGCGTCCGGACGACGACTCGCGTTCAAGTTTAAAGATTCAGCAGATTCGGACGTTCTACGCGGAGATGGTGACCGTGTTCTGACGTTCGAATTATCAAACCTCGCTTGATTAAAACCGGACTGCTGATTCGGGTCGTATGAACGGGTGTTCAAATTTGGCGAATTCGGTCTGCTCGTATTTAAATTTGCTCCCGGCGATCCCGATCTCTGTGGAATCGATGCAGGATTTATTGTGGGCGGGTATCCATAAGGTGGTAAATACGGATATGGCATCGGCGGATAATAATACGGGTGTTGTGGAAAATAAGGCGGATATTGATAAGCACGCGGTTGCTGGTACTGAAGCTGTGAGTGAGCGGGCATGCCGTATGGGTAATAACCCCTCGGCTCGGGTGATCGTCGATCGGTGACGTTTGCCGTCGGGTGTCTGTATATGGCCGCGTTCGGCGACGGGCTTCTCGCGCGTGTCTTCGCTCCGTCTGAGATGCCATAATTCGAATACAATCGCGGCGCATTATTTTGGTTATAGATCAATGGAGAGTTCGGTCGCGAAATTTGTACTCTCTGCGTTTCTCCGGAAGATATTATTCCCTGACGCATACGATTTTCTGTTTTTCGCGCTAACTTAAACGCTTCTTCTAATGTCTTTACACGTCCTTCAACATATCTTTCGATAGCTTCAGGTAGTCCTCGAATATAAGCATCTAACGCGTTCACTTGTAGAACTTTCATTACCGTGTCGACTTCGGTTTTTCCGTACTCGTCTTCTAAAGCTACGCGAGCTTCACTGACCAAGATTTTTAATCGATCGTAGAAATCGCTCACGTTTTCATCACGTTTCATCCGTATATTCGCGATCTCTTGTTGATAATACGGATAAGTCTTTTCAGCTGCAAATCTACTTTTCAGATGTTTTATTAATTCGTTGACCGTATTGAAAGTTTCGCCGTATGGACTGTCGCGAGCTGCTCCTTGCAATTTTCCTAGAACGCACTTTACATATGCGCCTTCCGAATTCGGCGGAATATTCACTAAACCGTTTTGCACGTCTTGTAAGAAATCTTTCAAACGAATGTTTTTCCCGTCAAAATATGGAATATTTAATGTACTATGCTGCAACGCAAAGCACTCCGCCATCGACGTCATCATCGCATTACTCGCGTCTAGAGCGGATACATTGGTTCGGTCCGCGCTCTGGTTTCCCGTTTCGTTAGGCATTTCAAAATCGAAAAAGGTTGTTTATGCACACGAAATAATTCAGGCCAATTTTTAGGCAAATATTGGGAACACAGCTAATACACAAATGACCAGTGGAAAATTCGGCAATATACGATATCAGGATATTATGACATATACAAAGTAATACACAAATAATAATTCGCAGAGTTACATGCACAATTTGTCATTAATTATGTAATTATTATCTAGAAAGGAAGATACTTTGTTTTTTCATGCGTTTGACCAGTTTTTCAATTTTAACACAAGAACTAAAAAGTTTTTTTTTTTTAATTTTTTTTTTTTTTTTTTTTTTTTATTTAAACAAATCTTACTTTTAGCAACTATATCCCACCGCTGCCACCAATTCTTGTGTTACGTGGGGGTGAGGGTGTACTGAGCGGTGGTAGTTAATGATTAATTGAATAATCTAGCTCCCACGTAACAACAATGAATAATAATTAAAACTAAGAAAAAGACTTACCTTTCGATTAGCCGGAAATTTGTAGGATCGTGTTGCTATAGACCTGTACAGGTCTGTGAGGTTTGTTTAAATTGTTGAGGCAATTACAATAATAAAAATAGGTAGAAGGTCGTTCAAAATAAATGATTAATATAATTTGACTGGTAAAAGATGAAGTATATTCTATTTCGATTTGGTTATTGAAATGTTTGATAACAATCAATGGTGATAAATATATATATATGAGCCGAAAATAACAATTTATAAAGTCTTCAAGTTTATAAAAATCATGTGTCGTACTATTCCAGAGGATATTATTATTTGGTACCAGGAACATCTACTCTGAATGATGGTTATAACTAGCTGGTCGTGATTATTGTATTGTATCTCTCTTTTTAGATTATCTTAAATCGATTATATATATATATAATTGTTAAGTCTTATTCGTTAATTCTTGGAAACAATAAGTACAATTTAATTGGGGGTAGTGAAGCTAGCCACCAATTCTAGACTTGGTTGTTGTGAATTTACTGAAATAGTTTTTGATTATCAAGGTGAAACAAGAATACGTCTAATTTCGGAGATTATCACTCGGATTGACTTAGCTTTTTGGTGAATCGGTCGACGAGATTGAGAGCCGTCGGATCGTGTCGGTCTGCGTCGGTAGAATGCTGGACCAGGGGCCTCACCTCAAATTTGGAAGAGTTGATGAATTGAATGATGTTGAACGTTGGTCACTTAGTCTTTGTGAATTTAGAATGATATCTTGTTATCGAAAGTTTGAAAGTGTCTGTTTTCTGATTTTGATGATAAGTTAAAATTGATTGGAACGATTATTTATTAAAAATGATAGTGTAATTATTATTATTTTTACTTAAGATTACCTGATTCGCTTGAATCAGGGCCGAACTCAATTTAATTGTGGAAAATGGAATATCATAAAAATGTCTATTCGCGAAATGATGAGATTTAGTAAAGAACAGAAAAGATGGAAATAAAGAAGATAGTGAGTCTCTTGCAATTAACAGAATAACTGAATGCTCGAATTTGACGAATTAGCGCGAGACTTTAGGTCGGTCACAACTAAGATTTTCCAAACGCTACTCTTGCTCGAGAGGGCTAATCCGGGTTTACGTCCACGCACTTCGCGACTTGACAGACGAAAGACGCGGCTTTTCGGGCCCGAGGGTCCAAGAAGCTGCAGTTGTAATTAGTCACAACGGTAATTAGCCAATGAGGTGCGAGGGCGACCTCCTGGTGCCCAAATCCACATGGTCAGCGTTACTTCTCGCTCTTCGCGGTGTGCCGACGGTTCTCAATCTCGTCGGTGACACATTGAAAATATGAACAAAAGATATTTGCATGCAATGTTCACACATTCATTCATACATTCCAATAAGTAATCTATTTTAATTTGGTGGTTCTAAAGGTAGTGGTTTATCCTAGTTATTGATTATAATTTTAACTTAAAAAGAGGGATATTTCCAGTCTGAGCGCTACTGATGCTAATTCAGCAGTCTCCTATCTCAGTTCTTGGTACCAGTTATAATAAACAATTTTGAACCTTATACTGGGGATCATTGTTGGTCTCTACGTGACTTTTGCCCGGAGCGGTGGAACTCGCCGATATAAGAATATGAGATTTTAATGAAATGATATCTGTGCATTGAAGAAATTAAAGCAATGAAATGAAATGGAATCTTGAAAAAGTTACGCCAAGGCGGTACGTCGGGGCGTAACATATGAATGTTCCAAATTACAATTTATGAAGTAAATTGAATAGGATTTTCCTAAAGAATAATATTTTCATTTCAATCAATATGTGAGCAGATAATCAAAAATTATATAGGATTTTTCGAATAATTATACATAATTTCAAAAAATTTAAATGACGTAAAAAAAATTTTTGTTTTTCAAAATGTCCCTTTTTCTAAAAGTAAATTAAAAATTATAATATATATACATATATACACACACACATATATATATATATATATTTGAATATATTTATAATATACATTAATATATTAGAATATAAATGAAAGTAATTAAGTTAAATAATTTAATAAAATAAAAAATGATTTATTCGAATGAATTATTTTTCTCAAATTAAAGAATAATTAATTTCTGAAAATTGACAATATGAAATTAAATAAATAATAATCCATCTATCAGTATGTTTTCTTCAAATTTCATAATTGGTTCTAATTCGTTGTATGAATGTTCCAAATTACAATTCATAAAGTGAATTAAACGGCATTTTTCTAATGAATAATATTTTATTTTAATTAATATGTGAGCAGATGATTAAAAAATATATAGGATTTTTCTAATAATTATGTATAATTTTCAAAAATTTAAATCATGTCAAAAAAATTCTTTTCAGAAATTTCTTTTTTTTTAAAAGTAAATTAAAAATTATGATATACATATATATATATACAGGGTGTCCCTAAATTGAGGGACACGGACCAGCCAGCGTGATACCTGACTGAAATGCAACCGAGAATTTCTTTACCGGAAGGTCGTCCGACGCATAGTTTTTGAATTATAAGCGATAGCGTTAGGCCAATCAGAGTGCACCATTTCATCTGGATTTGCCGCCACGGAAATTGCTGTTTTGTTCGTCTGGGTGAATTATTATTATTCGGTTACAAAGTAAATATCGGCACCTCCCCTCTCTCGCTGTTGTACCCCTTCTCGAGCGCTGACCTCGATATTGTTGCCGCGGCACACGCTGCCGGCCGCACACCCACGGACGCACACTTGTGTGTGTGAAAATAAGCGAATGTCCAGCTCCACAATACTACGAAACACACATACACGAGTGAAATTAAAAATAAATCTCGAAATAAATCAGCGGATTGAAGATTTAATGTTATAAAACACTTCCAATCATCGATGTATGCATAAAACTAGAGATTTTAGACGATTGATATGCCGTTTGGGTTCATAATTAGTCATTCAATCAATCTGAATTATGCTTTCCGAACATTTTCTGTGTCTTTGCAACATAACTTTTCCACTAGTTTGAAATTCATCATTGACATACGATTCTTCAATAATGCGAGGAAACAACAACTCGCTGAATTGACGTGTCAATAGGTTTGTAAATCAATAACAATTCACCTGAGTTAACACAAAATAACTGAATAAATGAGAATTCACTAAATCACTAAAAATGATAACTGAAATCATGAGAATTATTTGAGATATAACTGAATTAGGAAGAGTTGTGATAAGTCAAGTTACTTTGAATAACTTTAGATTCGTGCCAAAATTTTATGCTTAGAGAGAAAAATAATTAAATTCAAATGAAAAAGTAATTTTAAATCAAGAAAAAGAATATTTCCAAACACCTGAATTCAAATGAAGCAATTTGAATTTAATAAATCTATCCGAATTTGACGAAAAATAATAATTATTATTTGGACCAAAATATTTTGAATAAGACTGTGAATTATCAAAATATCTCTTCTGATATTAAGACTACACGCAGAAATTTACCAAATCGATTAATTTTTACCAATTCAATCGAGCCGTGTCCGATTATTTTGTTGAAATCGATTAATCGATACATCGATTATTCTCAGATAAGTGGCCATCACTAGCATTGATCTCAACAATTTGAACGTTACTTGCCACTCCAGACCCACATTGAATCGACGAGGAAATAACTGGGAATTTGAATGACACCATATTTTTTTGAGTTGAATTAATTGAATTTATTCATGTAATTCGACTTCATTTTTCTGTTCCAAATAATAATTATTATTTTTCCTTAAATTCGGATAGATTTATTAAATTCAAATTGCTTCATTTGAATTCAGGTGTTTGGAAATTTTCTTCTTCTTGATTCAAAATTACTTTTTTATTTGAATTTAATTATTTTTCTCTCTAAACATAAAATTTTGGCACGAATCTAAAGTTATTCAAAGTAACTTGACTTATCACAACTCTTCCTAATTCAGTTATATCTCAAATAATTCTCATGATTTCAGTTATCATTTTTAGTGATTCAGTGAATTCTCATTTATTCAGTTATTTTGTGTTAACTCAGGTGAATTGTAATTGATTTACAAACCCATTGACACGTCAAATCAGCGAGTTGTTGTTTCCTCGCATTATTGAAGAATCGTATGTCAATGATGAATTTCAAACTAGTGGAAAAGTTATGTTGCAAAGACACAGAAAATGTTCGGAAAGCATAATTCAGATTGATTGAATGACTAATTATGAACCCTAACGGCATATCAATCGTCTAAAATCACTAGTTTTATGCATACTTCGATGATTGGAAGTGTTTTATAACATTAAATCTTGAATCCGCTGATTTATTTCGAGATTTATTTTTATTTTCACTCGTGTATGTGTGTTTCGTAGTATTGTGGAGCTGGACATTCGCTTATTTTCACAAACACGAGTGTGCGTCCGTGGGTGTGCGGCCGGCAGCGTGTGCCGCGGCAACAATACCGAGGTCAGCGCTCGAGAAGGGGTAAAACAGCGAGAGAGGGGAGGTGCCGATATTTACTTTGTAACCGAATAATAATAATTCACCCAGACGAACAAAACAGCAATTTCCGTGGCGGCAAATCCAGATGAAATGGTGCACTCTGATTGGCCTAACGCTATCGCTTATAATTCAAAAACTATGCGTCGGACGACCTTCCGGTAAAGAAATTCTCGGTTGCATTTTAGTCAGGTATCACGCTGGCTGGTCCGTATCCCTCAATTTAGGGACACCCTGTATATATATATATATATATATATATATATATATATATATATATATTGTGACGTGGTATTTCGTACCCCGTCACTTTGTTTAATTTTCGCATTCCCCTAGGTGCAGATATCGCTAAAAATAACGAAAGCACGTCTGAGGCCAATACTCCAAAAATGAACGACTAATTATCTTTAAGTTGAAGTCTCTTTACTAAGCTAATTGTATGCTATTTTCTATTTCTGTAATGCCTTTCGAAAACCATCCGCGAGACCTTCGCGTCAAGATACCAGGACACTGCCTGACAGGGGTCACGTACCAGCTCAACATCGACCACCACCGACTACAGACGAACGAATACCGCCGAAACCACTCCCGATGGATGCCTATCTAGTTGTCGAACAGGGTCGTGCGTGATGCACAAACAGCACCTCCAACTATTTGAGACTTATCGGCCAGGAGCCGAACCACGAACGAATGCTTCTACCGCTCGGATGAATCGTTAGGCGGCGTACAGGGCTGTGCGTCAAAAACACAACAAAGACTCCCGTCGACGATACTTATCAGCCTGGAGCTGAACCGACCCTAACATCTACTAAGTCGTTGACTATCCAATAGAAGACGGTTTTCTCTTCACGAACCGTCTTATCGAAGGACTGCGGCGTGGAATAGGCTAATGATATGCTGACCACGTGGATCTGGTGGATCTAGTGTAGGGATCCGGGTTGAGGGCCATCACCACCAGATCGTTCCGGCATGAGGGCTTCGATGAGCGAGGGCCGGGATGCAGCGCCGACGAAATAGCTACAACGGGGAGTACCATTAAAGCAAGGAGTGAGTTACAGTCGATGGCAAGTCCAAAGGACCGGTGACGTAATATTGCCGCACACCTCAATATCGCAACACATGAGCAGTACGACCCCCCCCCCCCCCCCCCCCTCTCACCGACGATACCGCATAGCTGAAGGAAAACATCTCTAACCACCTTTCGACGTCCCGATACCTCGATACCTGTCGTCGAGGGAAAAGAAAAACCAGCGGCGAGGGATTATCGCCGCCTACCCATGGACCAGGCCTACGCGACCTGCTGGTCCAATTAAAATACCGAAAATTTGAGGAAGAATCACGTGACAGCAGCTCGACGAAAATCAGGATCATCGCTCATCTCGTCACTCTACGTTCAGTTCTCGTATCATACCGGTGTGCTATCGTAATCTTCTGTGTCTTATCGCTACCTTATCGCATTCTCTCGCACCTGTTATATCTTCTTTTACGTAAGTGAGGTTCCTTTTCTATTTTGTGAAGCCACGAGATTACTTGCAATATATCGTACCTTTACCTTTATCTCTTTCTCTCTTTACCTTGCAGTTGGTCTGCTTGAGCCAATTGGGCTCGTATCTTTTCTCTTTATCTTGCAGTTGGTCTGCTTAAGCCACCTGGGCTCGTACCTTATTCTCTCTTATCTCTTATTTTGTCCCTCTCTCTGTCTTATTGCAAGTAACTTCGCGACTAGTTGACTATTACTTACGCATTGTAGTGACTATTGTTTATTTTATTATCTTTCTCTTCTGGAATATTTGAATGTCTAATATCGCTGTCTAGCAGCGCGTTCCGTTAAAGGATCAATTTTTATCTTAGCTATTGAGCATTGCTATTTTGTTATATTTTCTCTGATTAGTTATATCTGTCTCTTTACCTATTACCGTTGATTATCGTATCTTAGTGAGTGTACCGCGGGAGCGATCTTACATCGCTGCGCGGTCCCGCTCGTCGTTCATTTGACATTGGAGTATTGTGCCGTATCGCATAACATTTTTTTCACTATTTTCTTCGCTAATATCGCTGATCGTAGTTGTCCGTAGTCTATTTGGTTTGCCGTACGTTGCATATTAATTATCTTGAATATTGTTTGCCTTATCTTGAATTATCTTTTATCGTACCGAATATTATTTCTCTTTCTCTCGCACTTCCCGCAAACTAGAGACTACGTATTATCTTTTAGTACCTATATCTTATGATAATTTCCTATTTGACCTGTCGCTTGAATTTACCTTGTAATTCATAATTCCCTGTCTGCCTATTTCTGATCATTTTGGTAATGTGATAACTATTACAATTGTTGTATTTCGCATGTGTTCATAATCGCTTCTCATATTTTATGATTTATTTGCTTACCGCTTAAGTTAAGTACAGTATATCTTTTTCTGTTCTGCCTATCTATCATGAAACCGTGTTAATCATTACCGTTAGTATCGCGAGCTTGCGCATATTTCCCGCTTATTCGGAAAACGTTCCGTTAATTGTTAACTCTCTCGCTTAACCTTTCTCTGGCTGTAAATATTGTTAATTATCGCATTCATCGTAATTGTATCTCAATCTCTTCAGCTGCTTGCTTGTCATCAAACTTATCGCTTCTTGCTTAGTATATTTGACATTATTCCTGCTTCACCTGTTTCTTATTTTATCTATTGGATTCGACTCCGCCCCTCTACCATTATCTTGTCTCTCTGAGCGAACTGTGCAAAACTGTCGTAGAACCTGACCTTACCTTTATCTATTACCTTTACCTTTATCTTTGTCTTTTTCTCTAATGATCTATTTTTGACGCATGTGCGTCTGGCGCCCAACAATCATATCTTTCTCCCTTAGTATCTCTCTCTCTATCTAATTATTCAGGTTAGTGACTGCGCCGTAGGGTAACCAATTATCGTTCTATCGTTTTACCCTCAACTTTATTATTATTCAAAAATTATTGGTTACAATATATATATATATACACACACACACACATGTATATATGAATATATTTATATATTCATATTATACATTAATATAATGGAATATAAATAGAGGTAATCAAGTTAAATAATTCAATAAAATAAAAAATGATTTATTTCAGTGAATTATGTTTCTTTAATTGAAGAACAAATAATTTTTAAAAATTCAAAATATGAAATAAATATCAATCCATCTATATGTGTGTTCTCTTTAAATTTCATAATTATTTCTAATTTATTGTGTAAATGTTCCAAATTACAATTTATAAAGTAAATTAAATAGGATTTTTCTAAAGAATAATATTTTCATTTTAATTAACATCCTAGCATATAATTGAAAAATGTATAGGATTTTTCTGATAATTATATATAATTTGAGAAAATTTAAGTAATGTAAGAAAATTTTTTCTTTCAAATTTCCCTTTTTTTAAATGTAAATCAAGAATTATAATATATATATATATATATATATATATTTATGAAGAAAGTTCGTGACCAGGAGGTAGAATGAAGAAGACGTTAGTCGAAATTCCGGTCCGGAGAAGACGTTTAAGAATTTGCAAAACGTAAAAATAATAATCGACGTTTCGGCCGGGCCCTGCCGACCATCCTCAGGAAAAATTTCTATAATAATTAACAAAAAAAGGTGGTGCTTCAAAACACAATTGTGGATTGAAAGCATGAAGATAAGTTGATACGAATACTTCTTGTTGCAAAAATAGGTGAAAAATTAAACAGTTACACAAACATGTTTGAGTGACAGTTTTAGGTTGTGCGTCAAAGTTTTGACGGATGGTTGAGAAGAGGAAAAATACGTTAATAAGAAATGAATTATGGCGGAAAGAGTACTTAATAAGAGTGTGGAAATGTGAATTGAAAAAGAGATCAGTTAAATTTGGATAGATTACTCACAAAAATTGACAACCAGTACATGCTTAGGTGTTGCTTTCAGTTCAGGATTTCGGACGGAAGTGAAGGCTAGCGGGAATCGATCCGTAAATCTATGGTAATGCAGTTTGATATTGATCTATGTTCGAATGTCATGGATTTCAAAGGCAGATGACCAATCGGAGAAAAGGGCGCCAAAATTTGAAAACTAAATTATGAAACTAGAGAATGTTTGAGTATAAGTGGCTAAGATGTTCAATATCAGTACGTTTGTTAACAGAGTTCCTTTTGTTCTTAAAGATATGGATCATTTCCTCAATGATACGTTTATACCAGTTCGGTTCTGTAGCTAGGGTTATAGAGTTGTTGAAATCGAAATTGTGTCCCAGACTTAAGGAGTGTTCCGCTAAAGCGCATCTGTCAGTGACATGGCATTTAATATTGGAGCGATGGCCAGAAATTCTATTTTTTAGATGTTGTGACGTTTGTCCAATATAACTCTTGCTACAGTCTCGACATGGTATTTTGTATACACGCTTAATTTTCTCTAAATCAGGAGTTACAGATTTAAGATGAGAAAACAGAGAAAGTTTGGTAGTATTAAAGATTTTAAAAGTAATTTCAATACCCTCGTCATTCAGAATTCTTTTGATTTGGCTAGACAGATTTTCAATGTACGGTATAGAGATAGAGTTTTTAAATTTGTCTTTAACATTAGTTTGATTGTTGGAGTCTAAATTCTAATCAATCGAGTTGTCCATTTTATCCACTCTATACTTTTTGATATCATTAATGAATTTTAAAGGGTAGCCATTAGATATAAGAGTTGTTTCGACAAGTTTTGAATTTTTTTTTTAAGAAATTGAGGGTTCGAAATTCTAAGGCAGCGATCGAATAAGGATATGGCGACAGATTCTTCATGTTTTATGGGATGATGTGAATTAAAGTGAATGTATCTGCCAGACCAGGTTGGTTTATGATGCCAATCTAAAAGTATAGTGTCCTTATGGTTAATAACCGTAGTGTCAAGAAAACTAATTTTACCATCTTTTTCCAACTTAAAGGTGAACTGTATACGTGGGTGAAAATTGTTAAACTTAGTAAGAAGGAGTTGTAGGTTTTCCTTCTTCACACACGTTATAATATCGTCTAGGTATCGATAGTAAAAAGGGAGGCCAAACGGAAGATGTGAAATGATTTTTTTTTCCAAATGTTCAAGTACTAAATTCGCTACTACTGGGCTAATTGGTGAGCCCATTGCTACTCCAAAAATTTGTTGGTAGAATTTATCCTTGTAAGCGAAATAGCATGAATCTAAACAAAGTTTAGTGGCTGCGAGGAATTCTTTTTTATTTATGTTGGTGTGAGGTTTTAAGTTGGGCCAGTTTTTACTGATTATAGATATTGCTAAATTGGTTGGAATGTTGGTAAACAGTGATTTGACATCTAAGGATACTAACAGGTGTTCAGGAGGGATTGGTGTATTCCTGATTTTGTTTGCAAAAGACCAAGTGTCCTTGATGTGATAGTTAGAAGTACCTGTTATGTTAAATAGAACACAGGAGGAAAATCTTGAAATTTTGTAGGTGGGAGAATTGATGTTACAAACAATTGGTCTGAGAGGTACATTTTCCTTATGAATTTTAGGTAGAAAATATATTTTGGGAGGAAGAGAGTTGTACGTTTTAAGGTTTTTAGCAGAATTGGAATCTATAAATTTTTTCTGTTGCCATAGGCTTATCATATCATTGACTTGTTTTTGTATTTTAATGGTGGGATCACGAGAGATAAGAGTATAAGTACTAGAGTCATTAAGTATATCTTGGCATTTTTGTTCAAACTCCATCTTATCCATGACGACTGTAATGTTGACTTTGTCGGCATCGGTGACTACTAGGTGGTTATTTTGTTTTAAAAATTCTTTGGTTTGTTCTACTTTCGAAGTTATTTGAACGTGAGATTTGGGAGGATGTTTGCCAAGTCTGTTGCCAATGAGTTGGCTAATATTTGATCTTACTTTATCTTTGGTGATTCCACTTTTGTTGATGAGAGCTAATTCTACGCTACTTACAATATCATCAATAGGTAACTTTATATTGTTACATGGTAAACCATGATTCGGACCGAGTGATAAGGTATCTTTGATTTCAGAAGGTAACTCTGTCTTAGATAAGTTAACCAACCAGTTGTTGGTGTGAAATTCTTTAGGAGTCTGTCTAGACTTAAGTTTGTTCAATTTTTTAATATTATCAGTCTTAATGGCATTAAATAAACGATTGGCCTTCTCCATGTCCAAGTTGAAATTTTTATAATCTAAGTTAGTAAACCTAAAATTCATAAGGAAAATGTACCTCTCAGACCAATTGTTTGTAACATCAATTCTCCCACCTACAAAATTTCAAGATTTTCCTCTTGTGTTCTATTTAACATAACAGGTACTTCTAACTATCACATCAAGGACACTTGGTCTTTTGCAAACAAAATCAGGAATACACCAATCCCTCCTGAACACCTGTTAGTATCCTTAGATGTCAAATCACTGTTTACCAACATTCCAACCAATTTAGCAATATCTATAATCAGTAAAAACTGGCCCAACTTAAAACCTCACACCAACATAAATAAAAAAGAATTCCTCGCAGCCACTAAACTTTGTTTAGATTCATGCTATTTCGCTTACAAAGATAAATTCTACCAACAAATTTTTGGAGTAGCAATGGGCTCACCAATTAGCCCAGTAGTAGCGAATTTAGTACTTGAACATTTGGAAAAAAAAATCATTTCACATCTTCCGTTTGGCCTCCCTTTTTACTATCGATACCTAGACGATATTATAACGTGTGTGAAGAAGGAAAACCTACAACTCCTTCTTACTAAGTTTAACAATTTTCACCCACGTATACAGTTCACCTTTAAGTTGGAAAAAGATGGTAAAATTAGTTTTCTTGACACTACGGTTATTAACCATAAGGACACTATACTTTTAGATTGGCATCATAAACCAACCTGGTCTGGCAGATACATTCACTTTAATTCACATCATCCCATAAAACATGAAAAATCTGTCGCCATATCCTTATTCGATCGCTGCCTTAGAATTTCGAACCCTCAATTTCTTAAAAAAAAAATTTAAAACTTGTCGAAACAACTCTTATATCTAATGGCTACCCTTTAAAATTCATTAATGATATCAAAAAGTATAGAGTGGATAAAATGTACAACTCGATTGATTAGAATTTAGACTCCAACAATCAAACTAATGTTAAGGACAAATTTAAAAACTCTATCTCTATACCGTACATTGAAAATCTGTCTAGCCAAATCAAAAGAATTCTGAATGACGAGGGTATTGAAATTACTTTTAAAATCTCTAATACTACCAAACTTTCTCTGTTTTCTCATCTTAAATCTGTAACTCCTGATTTAGAGAAAATTAAACGTGTATACAAAATACCATGTCGAGACTGTAGCAAGAGTTATATTGGACAAACGTCACAACATCTAAAAAATAGAATTTCTGGCCATCGCTCCAATATTAAATGCCATGTCACTGACAGATGCGCTTTAGCGGAACACTCCTTAAGTCTGGGACACAATTTCGATTTCAACAACTCTATAACCCTTAATGTGCCATTTCAACGTTCTCTCAACGTGTCTTGACAGGTCTATTATATATCATTTCAACCACTGTGTGTTTATTGGGAAAAGATGCAGCCACTAAATGATCGTTCATTCGTACATGATACGTATGTGTTAGCGATCTATTTCACTGGATAACCTTATAAAAGAAAAACGATGCCTGCACAAGTAAGAGTGAAGCTAACAATAAATATCTGCGGCTTCTATTTGCAATCAGTATATATTCCATACCATACACATGCTTCTTATAGCATTATCTACAAGCAATTCTATTGTGCCTACATCCTTTCGGCGACGTTCAAAAGCAAGTACGACGCAATCACAAAGTATTTGTTTCTTCTTTTTATTGTCAGGTTATTTACGCCTGTATTGTCATTTTCGTCTGTATTGAATCATTGTGATAAATTTTTCCAAATAGAAAATACATTTGTACTTACCAGCTTATGAAGGCTCACATAAACACGGACGTGCACTGACCTCGGAAGTTGGTCAAATTAGACTGATTCACTGATCGCGTGAGCTGAGAGCCTTCGCGAACGGTGGTGGGGGGGCATTCTGGCACGTCGTCCTCGGCTCTCAGCGTGCAGGAACCGCACGAGTTACAACACGCTGACCCAGCGAGCCAATCAGAGGCAGAAGAAGAGGCGCGAGTATTTCACGCTAGGACATTCTCGATTCTTCGCGACCGCTTGTCGTTTGACACATGCGCTCATTATACGTATATGTAACATCCATGGTACACGAGCTTCATCTACGGCCACTCGCTTTCCTAGCATGGGTTATTCCAATATATACATTATGGTATAGGAAAACGTATGTTTTACAATTAATAAAGACGCCGCGAAGGGATGCACTTATATGCTCAACTACGTAATTTCTTGGTGACCTTTGTAAAAAAATCTGTTCATCGATTTTTCAACTTTTTTTCCTATGTTGGGGAATTAACAATAACACAAGGAAAAGAATTTGAAAAAATGGAGGTAACATATTGTTCTACTTTACAATATTACCTAGAATAAAATTATCACTTCTAGTGTTATGTCACCTGAATTTTTTCATATTTTTGATGATACTCACTAGTTTATCGAATGAAAAAAAAGATTGGAAATCGAATGACCAGTTGTTTACAAAATTTAAGGTAATCAGAAAAACGTGCTGAGGAGGATAACAAAACGTTGAATTTTAGTCACTGCTAACATGAGAAAAACTTGAATTTAATGATTATAGTTCCAAATTCAAACATCGCAATATGTAAGTAAATGATGTAAAAGTTGATTCCTGCCCTCACTATGTTGAAAAGGGTAGTATTCTTGGATATGAAGGTCAGAAAGTTACGAAACAAATCTTGTTTACGTTTCGGCCCGAGTAGGTATATAATTCTGTGTATCGATATGACAAGTCTATGTACGACGTAATTTTCACGTATTACATGTGATCAGTAGATCAAAAGTGTATTGACTTAATTATTAAACAATTAATGAGAACATATTGGCAAGGTATGGTAACTATACGAAACGTTAAACTTGTGTTACTGGTGAAGGAATAAAATATGTATATTAGCTGTTCATGAGACTAGAAATATAATGGATTTTACCACACGTTTATACTACGGATCTCGCTTACCACAATAAAACGTTGATGATGGAACGCAGAAATTTTGTATTTTAATACCTACAAATATACCGATTTTTAACGAATTTAAATTAGCAATTGAACTAGTAAACAAAACGTTGATTATTAGTCTAGAAACCGTTGTTTAAATGTTGTAGAAAAGCAGTGAATGAAACGTTAAACTTGTGTTACCGGTGAAGGAATAAAACATGTATATTAACTGTTCATAAGACTAGAAATATAAACGGTTTTACTACACGTTTATACTACGAATCTCGCTTACCACAACAAAACGTTGACGATGAAACGTAGAAAATTTGTATTTTAATATCTATAAATATACCGGTTTTTAACGAATTTAAATTAGCAATTGAACTAGTAAACAAAACGTTGATTATTAGTCTAGAAACCGTTGTTTAAATGTACGTGTAATGAAAATCGTATAATATTTGTGGAGAGACAACGATTAATATTTTACTGAAAAATTACCGTATATCAAACACGGTAATATTTTCTACCTATACCATAATTATACGACCTTAACGTTTCTTCAACCACATTTTAACCGGCTCATGTTTACTGGGTATATATATACACACACACACATATATATATTTATATTATACTATATAAATATAATAGAATATAAATGGAGGTAATTACCCAATAAGAACACGATTGTTGATTAAACGTAGAAAAATTCACACAACCAAACGCTTACAATGGATCAGACCCAACCGTTTAATAAATCGAAAAATGTCCGCCTGGTAGATGATAATTTTTACGTATGTCCAGAATGTTTCAAATACGTGGAAAATAGTCGTTGAATTCGCGTATACTCACTACGAGGGAATAAACGAATTCAATATACGGATATTCGTGACATCCATGTATTCGTATATAAGACGCCGTAGAAATACGTTGAAAATATCACAGATGAATTCGTTGAAGATACTGAAAAATGTCCGCTTGATAGACGATAATTTTTACGTTTTCCCAGAATGTTTTATATACGTGTAAAATAATCGTTGAATCCGCGTATACTCACCACGAGGGAATAAACGAGTACAATATACGGATATTCGTGACATCCATGTATTCGTATATAAGACGCCGTAAAAATACGTTTAAAATATCACAGATGAATTCGTTGTAGATACTGAAAAATGTCCGCCTGGTAGATGATAATTTTTACGTATGTCCAGAATGTTTTAAATACGTGGAAAATAGTCGTTGAATTCGCGTATACTCACTACGAGGGAATAAACGAATTCAATATACGGATATTCGTGACTTCCATGTATTCGTATGTAAGACGCAAAAGAAAAACGTTTAAAATTTGACATATGCATCGACGGTGAAATTTTGCCACATTTATACGTTTAAAATGTCACAGGTGAATTTGTTGAATAAACTGAAAAATTTCCGCTCGGCATACGTGAAACTAAACGTATTATCAACACGTGTCATATACGCTGTGTATGGTCGTACAAATTATGACCATTCACTTCAAGGGATATACGATTGGAGTACATTTACATAGAGTATTTATTTCGTGTACATATTCGTTTACTAGATGTCGTGGAGATGCCCCACGTTGGAAAAACTCTAAGGTTGAACCGTTGAATGGATCGAAAAGTATCGGCGAAATATGCTGCAATAACAACGTTTTCCCCGAATGTTTTAAATACGATGCGGATATTTGTAGAATTCACATACATTCATCACAAGATTGGTAATATATACAGATATGATGTTATTTATACATAGTTATAATCGTATATAAGACGCAGGCAAAACGTATTTAAAATTTGAAGTATAATTCGGTGAAAAATTCCGCGTATCTATACGTTTAAAATATTAGGTTAGAATAATCGAAGCTTGGGTGATCTGAGTAAGGTAAGTATTATGTATTGATCTTTTAAAACGATGAATTACAGATATAACAAGACTAGGTGATTCGTAACAATGCATCATATCTTAAATACTGAAAAGAGTACAAAATATCATACTATAATATATTATACTGTATCGGAAAGTTGTATTTTTTTTTCTTAATTCAAAGAGCAAAGATTGTTTGAAATGACGGAAAAGAAATGTTGTCAAAGTTTGAGCTCTTAATATTAATATTTGAAGGTGCATCATTGTGATTTTCCATTTCCCACTTGAATAACATAGGAAATTTTTTTTTTTAAGCTTAGAATTTTATAACTTGTCAACGCATTAGCGTTCTGAAAAGTCCAGAACAGAATTTTGAATGGAATTGAATGCTCTACAAAGAAAGACCCTTATTATTTTATGATAAATCTACTCTTTCAAAAAGTGATTTACCATCATAAATACCTTAGACACTTTAAATAACTTTTGAAAGAGAAGATTCATCATAAAATGACTACGTTTTTGTAGAGCGTTTGATTCACTTCAAAAATACGTTATGTGTCATCAGTACACTAAAGCCTTGACGAGTTATAAGATTCCAAAGTTCAAAAAAAAAAATTTCATGTTATGTAAATGGGAAATACAAAATCGCGACGATGCACCTCTAAATATTAATATTGAGTGCTTAAACTTAGACAGCATTCTTTTTTCGTCATTCGGAACAACATTTGCCATATATATGCACATGTACACACTATATTTCTCTGCTATACTAAAATAAAATACTATATACTATATAACATACATAGATTGTGAAACAAAAAAAGAGATGCATTTTACATTTCAAGTACTTGAACATTTAAGAAAAAGATTTTCAAAAGTAACAAAAATAATATAACACAAGAAGTTGACTATTCATATATCACATTCATGTTTGCACCGATTAGATTAATAATACATAGAACGCGTTGGTTCACCGACTTACGATTTTGCGAATCATAAAGTTGAGTGAGTTGTTGCAAAACCCTAATATATTATACAAAGCTTAAAACAAAAAACGGTACATTTTACATTTTCGATAGTGATAGCATGTACGGTTATG
This sequence comes from Neodiprion virginianus, assembly GCF_021901495.1. NCBI lineage: Eukaryota > Metazoa > Arthropoda > Insecta > Hymenoptera > Diprionidae > Neodiprion > Neodiprion virginianus. The sequence goes on along the minus strand of NC_060881.1, from coordinate 14,285,355 downwards.
ATAATGTAGTACTTGACCATTTTACAAAAAGATTTCCAAAAGTAGAAAAAAAAACCAAAAAAAAAAAAACAAAAAACACAAGTAGTTAACTATTGATATATCATATTCATTTTACGCCATTTATATTTTTATCACATATAGAACGAATTGGATCAACGAGTTACATGTGTTATCGCCAATTACAAGGCTAGGTAATTTGTAGACAAACATCATATATCTCGGAGGTTCGAAAAAATATCACATATGTAATGTACATACCATAGCACATACATTTACATACAATATACATTTTAATAGGGTATCATATGTACGGATATGATAATGTAACACTAAAACGATTCATGAAATGATTTAAAAAATTGAAAAAAAAGTAGAACGCGTATGAGCGCCAGCTATATTTTGATTATATAGATCACCAACACCGTAGTAAAGATTTATCCAAAATAAAAATAGAACTGTTTGTCAACATAAAGTAGCATGGTAAAACTTTCTTGGCAAATAGGTATTACGACTGATGCAAGTGCAAAATCGTTTGAGAGCAATAAGGTAGATAAATTAGATACACTTTTGAAAATTGTGTACTTGTTTCGGTGTGGTTAAAAGAAAAGCTCAAATTTAATATAAAATAATAGGATGCAAGAAGTGAATCGGACTTACACTTTCAAAGAAGAAATTAAATGTGAAAAATTGTTAGTATTACGAACAAGTGAGGTACTAAGAATAACTCATCTAAACTCAAAAAATATGGGTAGGAACAGAGTGCATGTAGCCAAAATTAAAAGAAGAAAAAAATGATGCAAACAACTAAAACAGTTTTAAAATGGCACGCAAAAAGAAGAACTACAATGAAACGATATAGCGGACTATCTTTCAACGTTTTGTTGCTATACCCTGCGATTGTTGGGTGAATTCGGCGGCAGTGGTAGGGGAGGTGAAGGCGGATGCTGCGTGGGTCCATTTCCGGATTTTTTTCCCGCAATTGAATATGTATACCTACTTGTGGCTAGCTTCAACCAGTCTTTCATCGCATTTTCTATAATTAAATCTGAAGATTCGACTGGATTATCTTTACACGCCAATTTTGCAGCCTCTGAAACAAGATGTGAAAAAAAAATTGTTTATTATCTGGTGGCTCAATTATGTGCACTAATAGACATCATTTCTACTCAACGCAGCAGAACCACTCACAATCACAAGTTCAGAGTTAATTATGCCAAAGTGCACGAAAAGGCTTATTCAGTTATCCTTGAATTATTTGTTGAAGAGTGAACAAAGGAGATTAAGAATAACAAATGAGTGAAAAGAATCTGATGCAGTTATAAAGCATTAAAACAAGCAAAATATTATATACATGTTTCCACCACATCGTGCAAAAAGAAGGCAGCAGCAGCAGCTTACGAAATTTAATTGTAATAAACTGATTAGGTACAGGATTCCGATCGTGAGGAGTTTATACTATTGGAAAGCTGAATTCACCATTTACCTATTATATGTGTGTGAATGTCTTATTTTTTCAATCTTCTATCTTTAAGCTCTATACAGGACGTATTGTGGAACCGCTGAGTCTACACCATCGAAGATTAAAGGTTATTCTTTTTCGATGTCAAAATAGTCATGCTATTATTTAAAATAATCATAAATACTTGTATCAACGTTTACTGAACGTGAGTTGTAAGATAACATTTGAATGAGGATAAAAATCAAAATTCTATTCAAATTGAATTGATTTTCTCAGTATTACTGCTTTGCAAGGGCACTATGCAATTCTAGGTCATAACCTCTCATGAAGTAAAAGTTGTGCTAAATGTAAATAGTTCATAATAATAAATCGAGTCAATACGTATTAAACGGTGCTTATTTCATTGGAATTCGACATATAGCTGGAAATAGCTGCGCTTTCGGCTTACTTGCCTTACATTCTCCATTTCAAACACTATTGTTCACGATTTGATTCAACATTTTTTCATAATTTTTTTTCATAGTTTCAAATGTTGTAGGTTTAGATCGAAGGAGCATCAGTTAATATTCAAAAATTTTTGGCCAACCGATTTCTCGTTATAAATATAACAAACTTTGACAAAAATACATCCTTCAATCCATTTCAAACCAAACACAGATTCTCTTATAACAAAATATATATTTATCATCCGCTTCATCGTATAGGTACGGAATGTTCACTAGGTTTTAAGGAGAAGTATCAATGTTTGGCCCTTTATTAGTTACGGGCAATATGAAGAAAACGTGAAACGTAGACTTTTTACTCACCAATGATAATATACCTTAATTTGGTTTTTTTGAATGATCTCTTTTCTCTTCCCGCCCAGTTGTACTCCATAGCCAAAGTATTCGTCATCAAAAGTTTCATCATATTCATGACAACTTGTCGCTGTGATGGGCCACCTACCGTCGAAAGCCTTCGGACCTAAAGAAATTAAATGAATCAAAAAATCAAATTATATTTTTGTTCAGATATAATTGTATACCAGATTTAAAATTTTTTTTCGTGAATATACAGACAAATCTTTTTCGAAGTAAGATCTACACCAAATGTGTCTGGCCTAAATGTATGGGTTACAACTCGTGTCACAGGATTCATAAGTTTTTACACAATAATTGCTGTCGATCCAACTCCAAAAAAATGCTATCCACCCATTCACTACTATTTTCCTCCGAATATACCAACTTCTATTAATATTGTGTTGATTTTATGTTCATTTTTTGTGTATTATACAATATTTAGTTAGAAACAAAAAAATGTTTCCCTGACTGATCGAGCAAATGGAATACAAAATACGGACATAATCAACACAACATTATCAAGAAATTCAAGAAGATATTCTGAACCAGACATATTTTTTAAACTACGTACTTGTATGCGAATTCCAGAATGAATTGTGAGTAGATTATATAAGTCACTTACAAGGTAACTACGGTGCTCTTCAATCTGTATCATCTCATTGAACGCATCGAAGACATCCAGTGAAGAAATGGGCCATTCAGGGAAACATTCTGGCCGCGGAGCACCTTGTACTTGGGCTATTTGGGCCTGATTAGCTCTTGCCATTGTGGCTAGAGCGACCTGAGTCTGCTCCATCTGCTGTTTCAAATACTGCAAGTGTTCAAAGATTTTTCGCAGCATTTGTGTAACAACAGGATCCGAAATTGCACCGTTCAAATGCAAGGGTCCACTTGTGACATCTTGATGACTAAGAATTCTTTGTGGTGTTCTTACATGCGGACTTGAGTGACAAGAAGGCGGTACTGATGATTTGTAAGACCGCGGCGTCTCACTTGCCTCATTTGGATATTCAAGGTTTCTTTCTGGTGCTGAGCGCATAATTCTCCTGGAAAATGACAGAGCCACACCTGACAATCCAGCATGTGCACTACCGTCGGCTAGATTGGTAGTATTACGCTGCTTCGTAATGATTGAATTATCCTGCCCCAAGCCTGTTAAACTCCTTTTGAATAATGGGATATTTGGAATTAGGTTTTCCTGATCCGAGACGAATCCTTGAGAGCTACTTGCAGTAGAGTTACTACTGGGTTTGCTGTTCGATGCATCACTGGATGAACTGATACGTTTTCGGCGCTTACTTTTTGTATGATGCTTACGGTGTTTGTGGTGCTTCTTTCTTTTCTTTTTTGAAGGCTCACTTTCTTCAACTGTATCGTCGTCTGGCGATAGGTTTTCAAATGACACTTTTTTCTGTGTTATCAGCTGAATGTTAATACTGTCTTCAGAAGTTCCGTTGTCTATTACATTAGTCATATACTCTGCTGCTACATCGTAGTCAACTATAACGAAAATGTTATCATTAAACAGAAAGATAATGGAAAAAAATGAACCATTTACGCATATATTTGAAAACAACGTTTATGGCTTGAAATTTCTGCAAGTGAAACTCTCAACCAGTAATAGATGAGATTTAGATTAAATAACGACAGTACAGCAAATAGTCTTCCATAATGCTTCAATCACAAATATGATCTCATTTTCGATTTTTAATCAGTTTTTCGTATTAATTACAAATAACTCAATATCGAATAATACTTTAGTCCAACGTCTAGCCGTATTATATTATAATTAATACATATGAGGTATTCCATGCCAACTGAGAGGTCATTTTCCCTGACCCCCGCCAATTTGCCTCATTATTTTTTATATGTTTTTACAACCTAAATAAAGCACTCGGCAGTTTTTTCAGATTTTTGTCCCAACCATTCTTTTTTAAAAAATGTTACAAACCCTTTTATGGTCCTAGAAAAAAAAACATTTTTTTACATATGTTTATAACATATGTTTTGTTTTATAATATATGTTTTGTATACATACAAAATAAGCAAAATTATTCCTCTGAAAAAATATTTAAAAAATACAAAAATCAATTCTCCACTCTAAACTATGGCTCAAAATGTTTGTTTTGGGACCCAAAAATCATGTGAATTTTTGCAAAAAAAAAAAAATGGCGTTTTTTTTTAGGACCATAAAAGGGTTTGTAACGTTTTTTAAAAAAGAATGGTTAGGATGAAAAGTCTGAAAAAAATGGTGAGGGCTTTATTTAGGTTTCAAAATCATATAAAAAATAATGAAGCAAATTGGCGGGGGTCAGGGAAAATGACCTCTCAGTTGGCATGGAATACCTCAGATACTTCAATTCGATCGTGTGATATTAGTCTATTAGAGTGACGCTGGTGGAAGAAACAAAAAATCGAATCGCGTCTGTTAACCAAAGCAATTTTAAGTGAAAACAGGGAGTTTTGCCACCTCATACAGTTTATCATACATAATTGCATAAGAATAGTACATGCGTCGGTTAAATTCCTTGTCACCACCCGCAATACCTTTAGGTAGTGCCCAGTCGCTCTAATTCTGTAATAAAACTCTAAGAAGAATTGAGAAAACAGTCAAATTACATACCTTTAGTATCAAGCACACGATGTACGGCATAGACGGGCCAGGATTGTTCAGGAACTGCATTCGTTCGGACTAGGTTTGTGAACTTTTCCTCAGTTTTTGTCCGAGGCCAATAGCACTGAGTATTGTTGTCCGTCAACCACAATACAGGGACCAGAGCACACTCTTTACTGTTGTCACCTCTCAAGAACTCAATTATCGCCCACATTTTGGTTTTTTAATGCAGAAACTGTAGAATTGTCATATGCCATAAAAATGTACGAACAATTTCACCAACACAAAAAAAAGACGGAAAGCAAAATTTTTAAAAATATTAGAGAAACATGATTGCCACAAATCGAAAAAGTAATTATATGTATATAGTTATGTACACACGAATAGCTGACGCGAGAAGTAGATTTCAGGTAAAGCATCAAACTATTGCTGCTATTGGAGCTGTATTTCAAGAAAAAAAAGTAACTGTTTATTTTTCTATACGGGTAATTTAGGTTATTAGCCTAACAAAGCAAACTACATGTTTCATTATTCGTTTTGATGCAGTATGGGAAAAATCCCAAACCCATCTTTCACAGGGAATCGTAAGCATTTGAATAAGATTTCATCGACAGGAAAGGTAATAGTTTCAGCATAGCTTTTAGCAAAATATATACCGAGCTTGGAAGATTCAATGGGTTTTCGATACAAATTTCTTAGGTATCGAAATGAAATTCCAACACATTTGTACACACCATCTATACAGATGATAGATTTTAATACATAAACTTTACTATTCAGTGCTACTACGTTATCGGGGTCTTGTATTGACAGTTTAAACCTTTTTGTGGTTAGTGTCTTACATTGGAAAGCATTCTCGCCCTGTGACCTAATACCCTTCGGAATCTCTTTCTTCGCCCAGGACTGTGTGTTTTTTTTTTATTGGCTTCAGCATATTCTGACATACGCTTAACAACCTGTTGCAATGGAAGCTTCTTTGCGCGTATCTTTCTTTTTATTTTTCCCAAATAATTTTCAAATGGAAAGCAACTGAAATCTTGCAATTTACCATACCGCTCAACATCATCGCAGAGATGAAGAAGAGAGTGTACGTTGTATACGACGAACTCAGGACCGTAAATATTAGCAGACTTGCGTACAAATTTCTCAATTGCCAGTCTCGCGACGTGAAGGTAACGCAAGATGAGAGTCTCATTAGACAAAATGTAAACAGCTGTATGCAATAACAAGAAGTGATTATACCTCTTAGAATTTAGGACATTGCGCAAGATGATCGGGCCTAAGTAAACCAAGAAGAATCTGAACTCGGTTGCCTTCCACCGTCTTACTTCATCAAGGTTTCGAGGCTTACGATTAAACTCTGCTGTCACATAAGCTTGCAGTCTTTCAATTTCCGAAGAGATAATTTTCAACATTTGTTTTCAAAACTTACAAGGCCTTGGTCCTTCGATCCAGTAATTAATTAATAATCTCTTGAGCACCCCCAAGTAAATCAAGTGCATTGGATCTAGGGGAAATTGCGTGACAAGTCCAACAAATAAACGAAGCAATGGCGATGTACCTTTGATGTGCGCCGTATCTGGATCTTTTTTAAAATAGTCTTCATCACATCTTTTACGGTAATTAGTTTGATCGACTAGATAATGCAGTTTTCTTTGCAATGAAACTGCTGCAATGCAACACTTTTCACAACCGAACGTGCTAGTATGACCTTTGATCATCTTGAGCATTGCCCTAGCAGGGGCATCACACAAAAAGCAACCAATTTCTATACGTAACCTTCGATTATGACGCTCGATGCCATTTTGTAGCAGGAAACTCATTTCTTTGATAAATTCAAGCAAATAGCTATCTAATAACTCGGGTTTGCCTTTTCCACAAAACACCGCGACCATAAACGGCGAACTATCTTTCAATGAATGACTTCTACATAATATAGGCCACAGGTTCACGGAACTACTTTTATATAATGGTAATCCGTCAATATTGATATCAATTGTTATAGTATTTGTGTACTTAGCAGAATTAATCAGGCCACCGATTAATTTACTTTTCAATCCTTCTTCAATGCCTATATAACACATTTGCCCATTTCTGAAATCGGATACATTAATTTGGCGTTTAGTTTTCAGGAGAGATTTAGAATTTTTGGGTAAAAATGGATATTTTGGACGGATGAGAGCTAAAATTCTATCAAGTGCCGTATGAGTAATGTTGCAATCACAAGCCAACTTTCGCAGATCTTCTTGGAATTTTTGTTCAAACCTAACCTGTTCATTATCATCGTCCGTAGACTGGTCGCTCTGAGCAATTTGAGTCCCTTTATTATCTGAATCATGGAGGCCCAAATCTGAATTAAGGAAACTGTTAATATTAAAAGGCTGTCTTTTAGGAAAATCAGGCTGAACCCAATTTTCTAGATTATTTATGTTATTTTCAACATCACTATTATTTTCACAAGATGGAATTTCGTGGTCTGAGGCGGAGGCAGGTTCTTGTTCTACTATCGAAACGAGGGAGGTATGTTGTAAATCACAATTTGAATTGGTTGCAGAACATGTTTGTGTTATGATAAAATTGGTAGATTTAGAATTATCTGCACCCAGGAAACTGTCCACATTAGCAGAATGGGCTTGACGATAATCAGGGTAACAATGACTGTCTAGATTGTCTACATTGTCATGGCTGTAACTATCAAATTTATGAAATAGATCTTCGGGATTTAATGTGGTGAAATTTTCTTCCTCTGATGGCAAAAAGAGCGACGTACACGGTGTATTACAGTTCAAATTGGCTTCACTACATGCTTGTGCTTTGTTAGAATGGATATATTCAGAACTGTCTTGTTCACAGTGAAGATTATTACTTTCTTCGCTGTTGTGAGGTGCAAGAAAATTAATTTGATTCAATGCCGCTGCCTGTTTTCGACGTAAATGTCGTTTGCTCAGTAATTTTCGTTCCAGAGGCATATTCAGCAATTTTAAGTTTCATTTACAACTCTAGTATTGAATGGAAGGAATAAGGCAAAACCTTAGTGAGGAAATCGATTATTCAAAAATGTTGAATTACTTGAGAGGTGTTAGCATATGCGCTCTTGCCTGAAATAAAATATATATTGCCTGAAAAGGGGGTCAAATAGAATATTAAATAAAAAGCACAAGTTTATTAATGATGATTTAAAAAATTAGTATTAAGAAATTTGTATCCCAACCAGAATAATGCAGGTCGTTGAATAGACGTAAAATAAACCAATTTTCCCACGAGGTACCGTATAATACGCGTCTATTCGACGATTACTGTACGAGCGAACGAATTCCCGCAAACAAGATAACAAAATGTCTCTTCTTAAAATTTCGATAGAAATTCCTATTTTCAGCATTGAGACGATGTATTTTTTATTCACCGATTGTTTTTTTCAACAATAATTTTGCAAATAAGGGTCGAGTATTTCGAACGCGCCAGGCACTACGCACACGCTAGAAAAAAAAGAAAAAAAATCTGTTCCAAACATGGTTTTCAACCAACTGTAATTCTAATCATTTCGGAAAACATACTATTTGTTTCCTGTTATTCCAAAAAAATTCATCGTCCATGTTAATATATCGCGGAATCGACATCAAGGCCGTTGAATAGACGTGAAATAAACCAATTTTCCCACGAGGTACCGTATAATACGCGTCTATTCGACGATTACTGTACGAGCGAACGAATTCCCGCAAACATGATAACAAAATGTCTCTTCTTAAAACTTCGATAGAAATTCCTATTTTCAGCATTGAGACGATGTATTTTTTATTCGCCGATTGTTTTTTTCAACAATAATTTTGCAAATAAGGGTCGAGTATTTCGAACGCGCCAGGCACTACGGACACGCTAGAAAAAAAAGAAAAAAAACTGTTCCAAACATGGTTTTCAACCAACTGTAATTCTAATCATTTCGGAAAACATACTATTTATTTCCTGTTATTCCAAAAAAATTCATCGTCCATGTTGATATATCGCGGAATCGACATCAAGGCCGTTGGATAGACGTGAAATAAACCAATTTTCCCACGAGGTACCGTATAATACGCGTCTATTCGACGATTACTGTACGAGCGAACGAATTCCCGCAAACAAGATAACAAAATGTCTCTTCTTAAAATTTCGATAGAAATTCCTATTTTCAGCATTCAGACGATGTATTTTTTATTTGCCGATTGTTTTTTTCAACAATAATTTTGCAAATAAGGGTCGAGTATTTCGAACGCGCCAGGCACTACGCACACGCTAGAAAAAAAAGAAAAAAAATCTGTTCTAAACATGGTTTTCAACCAACTGTAATTCTAATCATTTCGAAAAACATACTATTTGTTTCCTGTTATTCCAAAAAAATTCATCGTCCATGTTAATATATCGCGGAATCGACATCAAGGCCGTTGAATAGACGTGAAATAAACCATTTTTTCCACGAGGTACCGTTTAATACGCGTCTATTCGACGCATTACTGTAGAAACTAACGAATTCCCGTAAAAAAGAGAAAGCAAATGTCCCTTCTTGAAAGTTTGATAGAACTGCTCATTCTCTACGTCTCTATACTATGCGTCTTTTTTATTCGAGAGAATAAACTTTTGCTTCTCTCATTCAAGATAAAGCAATGCAACAGCAAGTTATATTTCCATAATTATCCTGAATAGAAAGAGCGTGATAAGAATAATAATAATTATAATGAAGCCACGTACTTACGGAGAAAAGGTTGGCAGAAATTGCTTTACAGAAATTGCTTTACCGCGACGCTCCAACGATGTGATACACTTCACAGGCGGAACTACACTGAGAGCACGTGGGGCAATCGCGTGCAGCGCCCCCCCTCCATCACGCCATGCACACTGGTGCGGCCCACCGTCAACGGCCTGTTGAGCCCAAAAGCGTTGCCGAATCTTCACGGACGTTCACGATCCGGATAGATTTTACTTATTTGATCATTATTCGCCCGTTCAACGACAGCAGCGCCATAGTCGGGAGCAGAATCGAAACCTAATACTCTAATCTGTGCAGTATCATCACGATTGTCGAAATTATTTGTACTGAAAACGGTTTTAAAATTTCTAATAATCAAGGGGATGACGTGTAGGATCAAATCATAAGATTTTGTAGCGAAAAAAATACACATCATTGTATAACAACTCAATGGACTGTTTGGTCCCAGGCCAGTGTCATAGCACTGTCTGGATTTTCAAACTGGAAGAGAATGTCGGCTCGGAAAACATCGTTCGATTCAATACACATAAGTATAATACATCGGTTTCCAACATTCTTCAATTTATTATCAGTGTACTATTGTAAGTCAAAAAAACAACTTTCGACGTATGTTTGTTCTTTTTTCTGAGATACGATAGCTCATATATTATGAAATTTTGAATGAAACTTATGTGATTCCTTTCTTTACATTACCCAGACAGCTCAAAGTTGTCTGAAAGATGTCTGAAAGATAACAAATTTCTCGACAAGTCGTCTTTTAGCGAAAGCGTTAAGTCACCTAAAAGATGACGAGGAGATGTCTTATGACCCACTTTTTAACGTCTTTCAGCCACCTAGAAGACATCTTGTAGCCAAATCTATAAAATGTTTTTTAGGCATGGCTAAAAGACGTTGTTTCATCGCCTTTTATGCAATTATGTGTTTTCGGTAAATGTGAAATAAGATGTCGTCAACCAAAATTAGTCAGATACAGATTTTACTATCCAGCATAGAACTTGGACGCATTCTATAATATTATTTAAAAGATTAAATTTGAGATATAAACTCAAAATGAACCTTATATCTAAATATGTATCACATCAAAACATCTCACCTTATAAACTCTAAATTAATTAACCTATCCAATTAATACATATCGCAGTAGAGATCGAAACAAAATATAAAATTATGTTGCACGTTCAGATTTCAGGTGATACCGATATCTGTTCCCTAGTCGGCAATATTCAATTCATTTCGGGTAATTGTATCTGAAAACTTTTTTCAACCGACATAATAGAAATGAGAAGAGGTTATGTGGATTTGATAGATCATACCCATGCATCAATTGATTATATGTAGCACTCGATAATCACATATCGGATATTGAATAATGATCAAAAGTTATTTAATCATATGTTTAACTAGTTTTGTAATAATCTAACCTACTTTTTCTCCAGCTCACGAAACCACGTGCACATCAATCACGCGCACTTCGTATAACGCGTTATCAAGCAGCCATCCTGCAATCTTTGTTTAATCACACACTGCAGTTGGCGCTAGCTGACTTATCTTCTGAAAGACGTCTTTCAGACAGCTTCTCGTCAAGTTGACAAAAGTCATCCCCGAATAGACATCTTTCAGTCGACTGTAATTATTATGTCAATTAGACATTTTGAAATAGACGTTGTTGAGTCAACTACGATTAGTCGTCTCTTGAAAGACATCTATTAAACATCATTTCGCTTTGCCGAAAAGACGACTTCGTCAGGATACCTTTTCGTCATCTTTAGGACCTATGTCCTATAAAAAAAGTGCCTAGATACAATGACGAAAAACGCAATCAAAATTTTTTCGCAAGTTTTTGACCAGAACGTATCTGAAGTATATAAATTAAAAACTTGAAAAAAAACCTCAACCTTTTAATATCCAAAAAAAAATAAGAAAAATCTTATAAAATATAAGAAAATTTAAAACACCTATTATAAGAGGATGGAGATTTCATAACTTTGAAAGATGAATAAGAAGAATGAAAAAAAATTATGAAAAAACCAGCTAGCATATAACTATGAATTTAATATAATACATTCACTCCTTTACATTCTCTGGAGTAGTTGGTTCTAAAAAAAAAAATATATAAAATGTAATAAAAAATTCAAAAAATTCGTGAAATAAACGGGTTTCGGGGAAAATTGGTAACTAAAAGTTGTTTGGCTAGCTGATAACGAACGTCAGGCTAGATTTGCAAAAAATGTAGTGGCAGATTCAGTATGGCGGAGGTCTAAAATCCAAAACTCCTCAGATTCTCATGGGATATGGTACCAAAGGGTTTTTAAGTTGCACTGATCACGGATTCGACGTTGGACTTCCCAAATTCAATTTGAATAATATGGAATATCCTCAGCGTGAGAGTGTGTGAAAGTCTGAAGTTCGAAGAACGTACTTATACGGTACAACAAGTAGTCCGCGAATTTCAGGCTTGTCTTTCAACGCTTACTCACCGTCTCAGGAACCACGGATTACAATCCGTTCAAGAGAACGCATTTTATACGTTTACCCGATACTCTAGAAAACCGTTTCTCATTCACGTTTCTATTCTCATGTTTAATTGGCATTCATCACGTTTCCTCTACCATCTATTAAACGCATCGAGTAAACGTATGCGACCGGTATAAAGTTTACTTTGTTTCAACGTGTACCAATTGTCACAGGAACCACGGATTACAATCCCAACAAGACAACGCATTTTATACGTTTACCCGATACTCTAGAAAACCGTTTCTCATTAACGTTTCTATTCTCATGTTTAATTGGCATTCATCACGTTTCCTCTACCATCTATTAAACGCATCGAGTAAACGTATGCGACCGGTATAGAGTTTACTTTCTTTCAACGTGTACCAATTGTCACAGGAACCACGGATTACAATCCCGACAAGACAACGCATTTTATACGTTTACCCGATACTCTAGAAAACCGTTTCTCATTAACGTTTCTATTCTCATGTTTAATTGGCTTTCATCACGTTTCCTCTACCATCTATTAAACGCATCGAATAAACGTTTGTGACCGGTATAAAGTTTACTTTCCTTCAACGTTTATCGATTGTCTCAGAAACCACGATTTATATTCCTCACACGGAAACGTAGTTTATTTGTTAACTTGATACAAGTAAAAGACGTTTGTCGACTTACGCTGACTATTTGTTTAAATCGGGTATTATCTACGTTGATAAGACGGAATTTAATTGTGATAAAATAAACATTTATTATACGAGTAATATTTGTTGAGCAAAAATACACCTACAATATACGTAGTCCTGGAACGTACATTATACTTTTGTTTATGAACCGTATATAAGAAACGACTATTTTTTATACCTATACCAAATATATACTGTTGAAACGGATTTTTAACGTTTGATTAACGGTCCTGTTCTTATTGGGTAAGTTGAATAATTTAATAAAATAAAAATTGACGTATTCAAATAAATAATTCTTCCTAAATTAGAAAATAATTAATTTTCAGAAATTAAATATACAAAATTGAATAAATAATAATTTATCGATCTGTATGATTTCTTTTAATTTCATAATAAGTTCCAATGCATTGTATGAATGTTCCAAAATACAACTCATGAAGTAAATCAAATGGCATTCTTCTAATGAATAATATTTTTATTTTAATTAATATGTGAGCAGATAATTGAAAAATTCATAGGATTTTTCTAATAATTATATATAATTTTGAAAAATTTAAATAATGTGAAAAAAATTTTTTTCCTCGAAATTTCACTTTTTTTAAAAGTAAATTAAAAATTATGATATATATATATTCACACACACACATATATATATATTTATATATATTTATATTATACATTAATATAATAGAATATAAATGGAGGTAATTAGGTTGAATGATTTAATAAAATAAGAAATGATTTATTTAAATGAATTATTTTCCTCAAAGTAGAGAATAATTAATTTCTAAAAATCAAAAATATGAAATTGAATAAATAATAATTTATCTATGTGTATGTTTTCTCTTAATTTTATAATTAGTTCTAATGCATTGTATGAATGTTCCAAATTTTAATTCATAAAGTAAATCAAGAGGCATTTTTCTAATGAATAATTTTTTCATTTTAATTAATATGTGAGCAGATAGTTAAAAAATATATAGGATTTTTCTAATAATCATATATAATTTCAAAAAATTTGAATCATGTGGAAAAAAATTTTTTTTTTAAATTTCTTTTTTTTTAAAAGTAAATGAAAAATTATAATATATATATACACACACACGCATATATATATATATATATATATATATATATATATATATATATATATATATATATATATATATATATATATATATATATATATATATATATATATATATATACAGGGTGTCCCTAAATTGAGGGACACGGACCAGCCAGCGTGATACCTGACTGAAATGCAACCGAGAATTTCTTTACCGGAAGGTCGTCCGACGCATAGTTTTTGAATTATAAGCGATAGCGTTAAGCCAATCAGAGTGCACCATTTCATCTGGATTTGCCGCCACGGAAATTGCTGTTTTGTTCGTCTGGGTGAATTATTATTATTCGGTTACAAAGTAAATATCGGCACCTCCCCTCACTCGCTGTTGTACCCCTTCTCGAGCGCTGACCTCGGTATTGTTGCCGCGGCACACGCTGCCGGCCGCACACCCACGGACGCACACTCGTGTGTGTGAAAATAAGCGAATGCCCAGCTACACAATACTACGAAACACACATCTACGAGTGAAAATAAAAATAAATCTCCAAATAAATCAGCGGATTTAAGATTTAATGTTATAAAACACTTCCAATCATCGATGTATGCATAAAACTAGAGATTTTAGATGATTGATATGCCGTTAGGGTTCATAATTAGTCATTCAATCAATCCGAATTATACTTTCCGAACATTTTCTGTGTCTTTGCAGCATAACTTTTCCACTAGTTTGCAATTCATCATTGACATACGATTCTTCAATAATGCGAGGAAACAACAACTCGCTGAATTGACGTGTCAATAGGTTTGTGAATCAATTACAATTCACCTGAGTTAACACAAAATAACTGAACAAATGAGAATTCACTGAATCACTAAAAATGATAACTGAAATCATGAGAATTATTTGAGATATAACTGAATTATGAAGAGTTGTGATAAGTCAAGTTACTTTGAATAACTTTATATTCGTGCCAAAATATTATGTTTGGAGAGAAAAATAATTAAATTGAAATAAAAAAGTAATTTTAAATCAAGAAGAAGAAAATTTCCAAATACCTGAATTCAAATGAAGCAATTTGAATTTAATAAATCTATCTGAATTTGAGAAAAAATAATAATTATTATTTGGACCTGAAAAATGAAGTCGAATTACATGAATGAATTCAATTAATTCAACTCAAAAAAATATGGTGTCATTCAAATTCCCAGTTATTTCCTCGTTGATTCAATGTGGGTCTGGAGTGGCAAGTAACGTTGAAATTGTTGAGATCAATGCTAGTGATGGCCACTTATCTGAGAATAATCGATGTATCGATTAATCAATTTCAACAAAATAATCGGACACGGCTCGATTGAATTGGTAAAAATTAATCGATTTGGTAAATTTCTGCGTGTAGTCTCAATATCAGAAGGGATATTTTGATAATTCATAGTCTTATTCAAAATATTTTGGTCCAAATAATAATTATTATTTTTTCTCAAATTCGGATAGATTCATTAAATTCAAATTGCTTCATTTGAATTCAGGTATTTGGAAATTTTCTTCTTCTTGATTTAAAATTACTTTTTTATTTGAATTTAATTATTTTTCTCTCCAAACATAAAATTTTGGCACGAATCTAATGTTTTTCAAAGTAACTTGACTCATTACAACTCTTCCCAATTCAGTTATATCTCAAATAATTCTCAGGATTTCAGTTATCATTTTTAGTGATTCAGTGAATTCTCATTTATTCAGTTATTTTGTGTCAACTCAGGTGAATTGTAATTGATTCACAAACCTATTGACACGTCAATTCAGCGAGTTGTTGTTTCCTCGCATTATTGAAGAATCGTATGTCAATGATGAATTGCAAACTAGTGGAAAAGTTATGCTGCAAAGACACAGAAAATGTTCGGAAAGTATAATTCGGATTGATTGAATGACTAATTATGAACCCTAACGGCATATCAATCATCTAAAATCTCTAGTTTTATGCATACATCGATGATTGGAAGTGTTTTATAACATTAAATCTTAAATCCGCTGATTTATTTGGAGATTTATTTTTATTTTCACTCGTAGATGTGTGTTTCGTAGTATTGTGTAGCTGGGCATTCGCTTATTTTCACACACACGAGTGTGCGTCCGTGGGTGTGCGGCCGGCAGCGTGTGCCGCGGCAACAATACCGAGGTCAGCGCTCGAGAAGGGGTACAACAGCGAGTGAGGGGAGGTGCCGATATTTACTTTGTAACCGAATAATAATAATTCACCCAGACGAACAAAACAGCAATTTCCGTGGCGGCAAATCGAGATGAAATGGTGCACTCTGATTGGCTTAACGCTATCGCTTATAATTCAAAAACTATGCGTCGGACGACCTTCCGGTAAAGAAATTCTCGGTTGCATTTCAGTCAGGTATCACGCTGGCTGGTCCGTGTCCCTCAATTTAGGGACACCCTGTATATATTTATATTACACATTAATATAATCGAATATAAATGGAGGTAATCAAGTTGAATAATTTAATAAAATAAAAAATGATTTATTTAAATAAATTATTTTTCTTATCGTAAAGAATAATTAATTTTTAAAACTTAAAAATATGAAATTATATAAATAATAATTTATCTATCTGAATGTTTTCTTTCAATTTCATAATTAGTTTTAATTCATTGTATAAATGTTCCAAATTTCAATTCATGAAGTAAATTAAATGGCATTCTTCTAAAGAATAATGTTTTTGTTCTAATTAATATGCGAGCAGATAATTAACAAATATATAGGACTTTTCTAATAATTATATATGATTTTAAAAAATTTGAATAACGTGAAAATATTTCTCTATTTTTAAGAGTGAATGAAAAATTATAATGTATATATATATATATATATATATATAGGTCAATCCCTTATCTTTCGTAGTTAAGGGCTATCTTGTTTTCAATAAAGTACTGCGGTTGATGCTGGTAATAACTGAAATATATTTACACTATTTACACATGTTCAAACGATTCAGATAATTACAATATGGAATTATGCCCAGGATTACCTGAATCAACAACTAGTACTTATAATTATTAACTTTGTTTGATTATAAACCTTAGCGCCAAGCGCTACGAGCCTTTTGCGTGTTTCTGTTTGAATTACGCAGTTTCGACTAATCAGCATGACGACCGCTGTCTCTGGCTTGGTAGGTGTGCCGAGCGGACGACCTCTGATAGTCGCGCTGTAGTTTGGATTAGTCTCAAACTTACATCCCCCCCTCCCCCCCCCCCTCCCAGACTTATGTTTCAGGAGTCAGGAGTCTGGAAATAGGGGATCATTTTATTTGCATGATAAACGTTTGACTCTGGTGTTTTAAATCCCGAGTCAATAATATACAGTAAGTCAGAGATTTTTTTCTTTATTCTAAACGGGCCCACTCTGACCGGATCAAGTTTTTTCCTATTTAAACGACTTCCGTTCTGAATATAAACAAGATCACCGACTTCGTATGTTATTTTTCGTTTATTTTTATCATAGTAAACTTTATTTTGATTATGTATTTTTTCTGCATTTAAAAATGCTATTTTTCTGTTTTTCTCTAAATTTTCTAAGTTGTTTTCGTTAAGTTCCGACGGGAGATAGGATTTATCAATTCCATTTAAAAGGTAATTCGGTGTAAACTTTGTTGTGCTGTGTATTGTGTTATTGTAGTTTTCTACACACTGTTCAGCTATGACTGACCACGGCCGGTCTTTTTTTTCAAATATTTTACACCTAATCGCATTAACTAATGTTTGATTTGTCCGTTCATTTTGCCCGTTTGAAAAGGGGCAGTCTACCGCGGTGAAAATGTTTGTTATGTTTTCTGCTTTTAGATAATTTTTAAATTCTTTTGAGTTTATTCCCGCGTATTGATCAGTTAGAAGTACTTTTATTTTTCCCTTTTTCTGAACTTTTTTTACTAGATTTATGAAATCTTTTGCTGTCTGTGTTTTTGCGGTTAATACAAAGGCGTACTTCGTGAAGTGGTCTACGATTAAATGCAAGTATTTTTTTGGTGATTTGTTTCCGCTGAACCCTCCTATTGTATCCAAGGATATTATTTGAAACGGCTCCAACGCTGGACCTAATTGTGAAAGGGGTTGAATAAAATTTCCGAACCTTGATTTATTTCTTACGCAAGTGTCGCATGCTCGACAAATAAGTTTTATATGTTTGTGCATGTTTTTAAAATAGTATTTTGGGGTTAAAGTCAGAGTTAACTGCTTTACTCCAATATGACTTTCGTTGTGTATATTTTTTATCATTTGAATACCTAACTTTTCCGTCACCCATATTTTTTCTTTGTTATTTAAGATTTTATAACAAATGTTATTTTTTTTTACTGTTTTATCCTCTTTTTTTATATGTAATTGTTTTTGGTCGTTCCTCAGTTCTTCCATCGATAAAAAATTTACTATTTTTATAGCCGTTTCACTGCTTGTGTTTTCATCTAGTACTGGGTTTCGAGAAAAGCTGTCTGCTTCTGCATTATTTTTGCCTGGGTTATACTTGATTTCAAAATCAAAGTTTGAGATGTAGTTTAATAATGCTAATAGTTCAGGATCTTTACTCTTTTTTACATTAAAGTTTTCAAGCGGTTTGTGGTCTGTGAAGATCGTGAATTTATTTCCTATAAGTTTATATTGCCAATATAAAATACACTCTTTTATCGCCAGGACTTCCAAGAATATAGCGCGTTTGTTTTCTTGCGGTTTTGTTAGTTTTTTTGAAAAAAAAAAGACTGGTTTTATAGAATTGTCTTTTTGAGGTTGTTTTAAAATTGCTGCTACTCCTTTTTTGGATGCATCTGTAAAAATGTATATAGGAAGTTTCGGGTCAAAAATTGCCAATATCGGCTCAGAGCTGAGATAGTTTTTAATTTTTTTAAAACTGTCTTCACATTTTTGTGTCCATTCGAATTTTACATTTTTTCTAAGTAAATTATGTAGTGGTTCTAATTCTATCGAAGCTTTCGGTATGTATTTTAAGTAGAAATTTATTTTTCCCAAGAGTTGCCTCACATTTTTTTGATTCTGCGGTTTCGGAAATTTTTTTATTGCTATTAAGTTATCATTTAGAGGTTTTATCTTATTTTCTTTTATTTCATGTCCCAAATAGATAACTGACTTTTTTGCAAATGTGCATTTTTTTTTGTTTAACTTAAAACCCGCTTTTTCTATGGCGATGAGAGTTTCGTTAATGTGACGTGAATGATCTGAAGAATTTTTTGAAAATATCAAAATATCATCGATATAATTTATCGCGAATTTCTCGAGATTGTTTTTCGCTAATACGTCACTCAGAATTCTCTGAAAAATTGCCGGAGACGATTTTAAGCCGAAAGGCAAACATTTCCATTGCCAATGCCCGTTTTGGGTTATAAACGCGGTTTTATATCTATCTTTTTCTCTAATCGGGATTGACCAGAAGGCCGAATTTATATCTAATTTTGTAAAAATTTTGCAATCCCGGACTTGCATTAGCAGATCGTCAATGATTGGGAATGGGTGGCATTCTGGTATAATTATTTTATTTAGTTCGCTATAGTCTACGCATAACCGTGACTTTCTCCCTTCTTCTTTCTTCAAAACAAGAGTTACCGGGGAAGCGAACGGACTAGTCGAGCGTTCAATTAAACCTACTTTCAGTAATGATTTTATTTGTGAATTTATTTCTTCGCTATCCGCTATAGAGCATTTGTACGGTTTTCGCGCAATATATTTATTTTTGGTAAGCTTTACTGGCGCCTCGTAGCCTGTTACTTTGCCTACTTTGAACTTGTCCTCTGTAAACAGCTGTTTGTGTTTATTCCACACGCGTTCCAAATAGATCTCACTGTTTACCGCTATGTTTGTTGACATAGATTCTGTTTTCCTATTCTCATGTAACTGACATTTCTTTGTATCATTTTGAAAAATTTTCAAATTTTCATTCTGACACAGTTTAAATTCTTTGATTGCATCTAAACCTAACAAAATGTCATCCTGAAAAGAGACACTTTTTACAATATAAAAACATATTGTTTTTGAAATATTAAAAATTTTTGTTCTTAGATTTATTGAGCCTAACGTATTCGTAGTGCCTGCAAATGTATTGAGTTTGTTTACCCCACTTATTTTTTTGTTTAATTTTAATTTTACCACTGTATCATAATTTATTATCGATACGTTTGCTCCCGAGTCATATACCGCAACGACTGGAGTATCCTCGATACCTATTGTTAATCTGATAAGTGGGGTCGCCATCCGTTTTTTGATTCGTCAGAAGACGCTACGCTCTCTTCAATGTTCGTGTTATTTATTATACGTATTTTATCATTTCTTGTTTTCTCTTTATCATAGAGTTTTAACCTGCACACATCTTCTGAGTGATACCTGTTTGGAAATCCTTTTTTATTGCAGTAGGAGCATGGTTTTTTTTCTGATTTATTTCCCTCTTCATCTAAGTATTGCCCTTCAAGTTCATCTACTAGCGAAATCCACACCTTCCGGAACTTTCCCCGTGTTTTAACACTCTTGACTATATTTTTCACGATCTTCGTTTCGAAGAGTTTTGGATGATTCTCTTTCGTTGAAAAGTGTTCCGGAAATTCATAAGTCGTGTCCTCTCCTTCTAATTGAATTGTGCGAACTCTCAAAATGGTGGTTCTAGCGTCTAATGCCTCGGAGACAAAGCAGAATTTTGCTCGAACCACAGCCATAGTTGTTGATTTATAGGTCAATCCCTTATCTTTCGTAGTTAAGGGCTATCTTGTTTTCAATAAAGTACTGCGGTTGATGCTGGTAATAACTGAAATATATTTACACTATTTACACATGTTCAAACGATTCAGATAATTACAATATGGAATTATGCCCAGGATTACCTGAATCAACAACTAGTACTTATAATTATTAACTTTGTTTGATTATAAACCTTAGCGCCAAGCGCTACGAGCCTTTTGCGTGTTTCTGTTTGAATTACGCAGTTTCGACTAATCAGCATGACGACCGCTGTCTCTGGCTTGGTAGGTGTGCCGAGCGGACGACCTCTGATAGTCGCGCTGTAGTTTGGATTAGTCTCAAACTTACATATATATATATATATTGTAACGTTTTAGGCGTTACGTTAATAAAATATGGATCCGCGAGTTTACTTATTAAGTCGAAGAAATCAAGAGCGTGAATAACAAGCCAAAATCAAAGGCGAAATTAAAATGTTGTGAAAAGCTTTTAATGCGTAATACGTGTTTCTTGTTTAAAGTCTGAAACAAGACTGTTTTTACAATAATATCGGTTGGCACAGCAACCTTATTCTTTTTAAAGACATAAGAGGTTTATAAACGTCTTTTATCTATGCTGACTACTAGATCATTAAAGAGGGGGCAAAACGGGTGATTTCACCCTTTGTAACACTACTCCCCCCCGAGGAAAAGAGTCGTCCCGACTCGGGAAAGATAAAACAATTACAAAAGTATTCTAGTAGTCAGTGCTCAAAGGTGAGTTGGAGCTGTGGCTCTAAAAATTTAAGAACTCCCTTTTTTACTATCTGGCATTTGCCCACAGTCTCAAGGTAAACCACAAAAAACCTTGAGCAGATAGTTGAGCATTAAATAATCTCAAAAATTTATGTGCCATGTTTTATAAAGGTTAGTGTTATTGAGTGTTATGTGGCTTCAGGAATTCAAAGTTATCCGCAACGGCCCAGATTGATGTCGGGAAGAAATTCAATCTTCTTCATGAAGGATCCCCTTGAAACAGGTTCGGATGAAAACATCGAACCGGGAACCGACAATTCCAGGACCAAATAAGACGAAAACAGACTTCTCTTCATATGAAATAAGGAAATCGTGGGGTGACTTCTTTAGGAATAGTTCACCCTAGAGTTTTGGAAGGACAAATGTGAGTGATGGTATAACAATTCAAATTCACTAAGTGAATTTGGGAGAATACTTGAATAAAAAAAATAAATTGAATATGTATTCAAAAGAAAAGAAACGATCTTATCTGAATTATTTCTGCGTCCTTCTTCAAAATAAAACCACCAGTCATCCTCAGAAATCGGGGAAAAATTGGATGGGAAAAGGCTGTGTCAAGTAACCTGAAAAAGTACTCACAAAAACTGACACTTAAGGTTAATAAAATATGAAAATCAAGCAATCGCTCATCGACCTCGAAAAATAATCGTGGCTCTTTTCACATTATTAAACCAAAGCCTATCCGACACAAAACTCGATTCTGAAGAAGAAATTTCTAGAAGGAAACAAAACCCTCAGGAAAAAAAAAGATCTCTTGAAAACAAACAACCTCTCATTGAAAACATCAGATCGTTGTTGTTCTCCGGCCGGCACCGACGCCGGCCGGGGCGTTTCCCCCACATTTCCTCAAATATTCCCTCCAAACTCCAATTTCCTACAATATAAATTTGACTGGCACTTGGTCGACCAAATGCCAGCCAACTCCTGCACTCCTCCCCCCAGCACACTTTGTGCGAAGAGCGGCAGCCAACCGCAAGCTCGAAGAAGGTACTTGACCAGGACTCAACTCTAATCGACACGACAACGGTCCTTGAAGCTACGCTAAAATCCGGCTCGTTCTCAACGATAATAAATGGAAGCTCTTTGAAAAAAATTATTAATCAAAAATAATAATTCATTCTAACTTAAAAGATCCAAATAAAAAGAGCGAACCCATCTTAAAATCACTCTCTCTTATTTATAGAGCAACGCTTGAAGCAACATTGGATTCAACGTAGTAAAATCAAGCCGACCAAAACCCGATTTCGTCTAAGCGTCATCACGCCTTGAACCTACAAAATGGAGACCAGCTACGCAAAACATTGATTGCTAGAAAATGAATTTTAAAAACTTAACCTTTCGCAATCTTTATATTTTTCATTAAAGAAAATCTATTTTATCATTTTTTTATATCTTTTACTTAATTAAGTGTATTCCTCAATAAAGCAAGTATAAATTAACTATATACTATCCGCTTGTTGAAGAAGTACAAAAATCTTTAAAAACTTGATCGGCCGTAGCTTCTGCATTAATAACTAAAACAGGAGCCGATAAAGAAGAAAAGGTTTGTTTTACTAGCCAATCTTCATGAACCTCATGAATAGTTCTGAGTAGCTCTAAAGAAATACTCGATTCTTCCTCACGAGAACGGGAACTAACACGCGCAAAAGAAGTTTCTGGGGAAACTCGCAAATAAACAATCAAATCCACTCTGAGCTCAGACGAGCGAATGAGAAGATCAAAATTTTTCGTCAATAAATGAGATTCGAAGTCGCGATAATTACCTAACCTTCGACGAGCTTCTACAAAACAATTGCTACTGAATATCGATCTTTCCATCACCTTTACAGGCAATGAAGTCGTCTGCAGATGTCTGTCTAACATAACCATTTGAGCGAAATGCTGAAAATAATAGCAATAACGATCTGGGTTCTGATACATCAAATCTAAAAGATTAATTCCAGCTACATTTCGATATTCTTCAAGAGGTTCTGAAAGTGTACAGACCTGGCGATCTGCTAAAAACCTCTTGGTGAAAGTTGTTTTTCCGCATCCGATATTTCCTTCTATAATAATCGTAAGCGGTCGAGTTTTACTCAAATGAATTCCGAAAGGTAAATTCTTCTCCCAATCGATGACCGACTGTAAAGAAGGCCAAATCGATCACAGTCGTCAAGGGTGTTCGTTTGAAGATGTAACCTCGAAGGATGTTCCTGGTCTTGCTGAGATTGTTCCAGGTTGATCTTTTTCAAATGGAGCAAGACGATCCAAGTGAACCACTTTCTGACGCGAATGAGGAGATCTTCGGATTCTATAAACAACATCATTTATCCAGTTAACCACTAAGTAAGGGCCTTCCCAATTTCTTTGTAGCTTTGGACATCGTCCCTTCTGTCTTCGAGGTTAAAAAAGCCAAACAGAATCTCCAGGATTAAATTTTAAATCTCTGGCTCGAATATCATAACGAGTTTTCAATTTATCTGAAGCCATAGAAATTCTATTCCTAGCAAAGTGATGAATTTCTTCTAAACGTTGTTGTAATAAAAAGGCATAATCTGTTTGATGTTGTCTTTGCACAGGAACAGGGCCTTTCTCTAAATCTGACGGAAGTCGAAGATTTCTTCCAGTAAGCATGAGGGCTGGCGTCTGTTTCGTCGTCTCATGAATCGCAGATCTGTAAGATAGGAGGAAGAAAGGGATCCAGGAGTCCCAGTCTCTTTAATTCTGTTCTACGAAGGACGACAAATATTGTAGCAAAGTCCGATTCAGACGCTCTATCATGCCGTCAGATTGTGGATGCAAAGGAGTTGTACGAGTTTTTCTAACCCCTAAAATCTGAGTAACCTCTTTCATTGAGGTTGACTCAAAATTTCGGCCTTGATCAGTATGAACTTCTAGAGGAACTCCGTGTCTACAAATGAATTCTTTAACGAATGCCTGTGCTACAGTAGAGGCTTCTTGATCAGCGAGAGGAACCACTTCAGGCCACTTAGTAAAATAATCAGCAATAACCAAAGCATATTTATTTCCAGAATGAGTTATCGGAAGAGGTCCAAGAATATCCATTGCTATCCTTTCAAATGGAGCTCCCACGTTGTAAATTTGAAGAGAGCTTTGTCCCTTCGCTCGAGGTCCTTTCTTTGCCGTGCAGATTCGACATCTTCGACACCAATCTTCAACGTCCATCCGGCAACGGGGCCAAAAGTAGAAGTTGCAAATTCTGCGCAGAGTTTTATTTGACGCGAAGTGTCCGCCTGCAGGAGAATCATGATAAAGAGCAAGAATCTCTGGAACTCGTGACCTGGGAACCAAAAGTTGCGACCTGATTTCTTTCAAGTCTGCAGATTCCCATTTTCGGTATAAAATTCCATCAATTAAGAGAATAGAGTCCCATTGAGCCCAATAAATTTTCAAATCTGGCTCGGCTAAGGATATATCCTGCCAGTCTGGGCGAGTTTCTGCTTCTTTCCAAGACTTCACTTGATTCAAAGTGTCGTCTTCTTGTTGCGATTTTCTCCATTCCTCCTGGGTATTTTCGAAAGAAATCTTCCGTATTATAAGAGAGGGGTCACGATTTTTCTCTAATCGTGCACACTGTTTACACTCTGGCATTTACTCGCAGGGTCTTCGAGAGAGAGCATCGGCGTTTCCATGATGAATTCCTGCTCGATGACGAATATCAAAATCGTACTGACCGAGCCTTTCTAACCATCTAGCTACCTGACCTTCGGGAGATTTAAACGAAAGTAGCCACCTGAGAGAAGCATGATCTGTGCGTATCAAAAATCTCCTGCCGTACAAATAATGGTGAAAATGTACTACGGTCTTAACAACAGCTAAAAGCTCTCTACGAGTGACACAATAATTCCTCTCGGTTTTACTCAAAACTCTGCTGAAATAGCTTATCACTTTCTCTTGACCTTCCTGAATTTGTGACAGAACCCCGCCTATTCCTGAAAGAAATGCATTCGTATCTAAAATAAAAGGAATTTCGACCTCAGGATAAGCTAAAATCGGCGAAGAAATAAGATTTTCTTTTAATTTCTTGAAAGCCTCTTCGCATTCCGGGGTCCAGTCAAAAGGAATCTTGATTCCGGTAAAATGATGGAGAGGTTTAGCTATACTAGCGAAACCTTTTACAAATCTTCTGTAATACGTACAAAGGCCTAAAAAGCTTCGAACTTGTTCTTTATTCTTAGGTGTCGGCCAAGAAGGAACCTTCTCTATTTTGGATGGGTCGGTCTTCACACCTTGTGCTGAAACGATATGTCCAAGGAAGCCTACTTCTTTCTGGAACAGATGGCATTTTTTCGGGCTCATTTTCAGACCTGCTTGCTTCAGCCTAGCGAAAACTTGTCTGAGATTTTGAACTTCTTCTTCAAAGTTCTTGCTAAAAATGATTATATCGTCTGAATAAACGAGGCATATTTTGCCAGTGAGCCCATGGAGAACAGCCTCCACCATTCGTTCAAAGGTAGCCGGGGCATTACTTAAACCAAACGGCATAACCTTGAACTGCCATAATCCTCCTAAACCCGTAAAAAAAGCTGTTTTTTCTTCATCTAGAGGATCCATTTCGACCTGCCAGTATCCGCTCTGAAGATCTATGGTGCTGAACCAAGTTGCTCCAGCTATCAGGTCGAGTAGTTTGTCGATTCTGGGTAGAGGGTAAGAATCTTTCTTCGTTATATCGTTCAGCTTCCTGTAATCGATACAAAATCGTTTGGATCCATCCTTTTTGTTAACAAGGACGATTGGTGAGGCCCAGGGACTAGACGATGGTTCAATCACATCGTTCTTTAGCATGTCTTCCACAAGCTTCTTCACCTCTTCTCGGGCGTTAAGAGCGAGTCTTCGAGGAGCTTGTTTGATTGGTGAACTCTCTCCGACGTCGATCTTGTGCTTGACAGAAGTACATCGGGCCTTATCACCACTATCTTTGGCGAAAGAATCTATAAATTCTAGCAAAAGAGATTTAAACGATTCTACCTGAGCTGAATTTAACGAAATCGAAGATTTCTCAACAAGGCTCTGTAAATGTAAAGGAAAATGTTGTTGCAAATCTTCCTCCGAAAGTTCTATTTCTCGAATTCTAGGAGGGGTCCAATAAATTACATTTCTATTTGTACAGAGAGTTATTTCGCGATTGTTTGAAGCTAGTGAATTTCTCTTAGTCGAGATAACACAGTTATGAGCTGTAAGAAAGTCTATTCCCAAAATACCTTCATCCTCTATATCTGCTATAAAAACCTTATGTGGAGAGTCGATACACCCAAAAAGGTTAGTAAATCGTTTGAATCCATCCTTTTTGTTAACAAGGACGATTGGTGAGGCCCAGGGACTAGACGATGGTTCAATCACATCGTTCTTTAGCATGTCTTCAACAAGCTTCTTCACCTCTTCTCGGGCGTTAAGAGCGAGTCTTCGAGGAGCTTGTTTAATTGGTGAACTCTCTCCGACGTCGATCTTGTGCTTGACAGAAGTACATCGGCCCTTATCACCACTATCTTTGGCGAAAGAATCTATAAATTCTAGCAAAAGAGATTTAAACGATTCTACCTGAGCTGAATTTAACGAAATCGAAGATTTCTCAACAAGGCTCTGTAAATGTAAAGGAAAATGTTGTTGCAAATCTTCCTCCGAAAGTTCTATTTCTCGAATTCTAGGAGGGGTCCAATAAATTACATTTCTATTTGTACAGAGAGTTATTTCGCGATTGTTTGAAGCTAGTGAATTTCTTTTAGTCGAGATAACACAGTTATGAGCTGTAAGAAAGTCTATTCCCAAAATACCTTCATCCTCTATATCTGCTATAAAAACCTTATGTGGAGAGTCGATACACCCAAAAAGGTTAATTTGGACAGTAACCTGTCTCAAAACCGGGGTCGTCTCTCCAGTGGCTGTTCGCAGAGAAAAAGAGTGAACAATCTGGTCATCGGATTTAAAGAGATCCGATCGAACTACGGTTACTTCCGCGCCCGTGTCTATTACCCATAGACAATCGATGCCATTTACAGTACCGCGTGCATAAAGACCAGACTGTCGTAGACTTCTAATTAAAAACTGTTCTCTAAGAGGGCTTTCACTTCTAACAATCTGCGATGATTTTCGCCCTGACAAATCATCCGAAACTAGTTTTTTGGGTAAGTTCCTGTTGAAGAACTCGATTGAGGATTTGCTTCCCCTATTTCTATGTTTTTCTTACGCCAGTTATAAGAGTTTGAATTCGAGCTTTGCATCGGTTTTCCACTAATTTTTTTAATTAGGAAACAATGATTGGCGTCGTGGCCTGTTTTTTCACAAAATATACAAGTCAAGCCGGTTTGATTCGTCATGACCGCGTTCTTATTTATACGCTTGTTTTACTGGTTTTGAAAAGAACCTCGATTTCTTTGTTTAGAATTACTATTATTATTTTTATTTTCATAATTTTGAGGTTTTGACTCCTCCGAGTGATCAAAACTTCGTCTTTCTGAGGTGTTGTCGTGCACCTCAATCCGACGAAGCTTGTTCAGCCCAAAATACTGTTTCCTCATTGCCTCCACCTCAAGGGCTTCGGCCGTTGCCTCCCGCAGAGAAGTGAGGCCCGATGTTCCAACGGCCATTCCAATTTCTGGATCACTAATTGCGTTTAGAAAGGCTTGAGTCGCTAATAAATTACGAAACGGCTCGTGATCTGGCAATGCTACACGTGAAAGCCATTCTATATCCTGGCTAAGAGATGCGAGGTCTTCGTCTCGTCCTTGTCTCCTAGTCTGTTATTGAGCCGTGTACAGTTTCGTCAAGTGGTCATTTCCGTATCTTAACTTTAGTGCAGAACTAAGTTTTTCGTAATCGGAAATTTCTTCTTCAGACAATGCCGTTAAAACATTCAGAGCCGGCGTCCGAAGACAAGAAGCAAGGCTGTGGGCCCTCATGGCGGAGTCCCACTGATTGTGTTTGGCAATTGTATTAAATTGACGTTCATACTCCGCCCATGGAATCTTTCCATCAAAAATTGGCGGTTTCAAAGGACAAAAAGGTTTCTCAATAATCTGAGAAGTAACCCCAGGAAGTCTCGAATTATTTAATTGACCCAAATTAGAGTATTGAGGCCGAACCTGAGACAGAGGCTCGGAAAAATCAACCTCATTGTTTACTCTATTTCTACAAACTGGGGATTCAACTACTCCCCTAGTAAAAGGCACAGACCTTGAATCTCGAACATCCTGGATTCGTCCTGGATGTCGGATCTCTTGAACAACGGGAACAGGAACAGGCAAGGGAACAGGAGAGGAAACAGGAGTAGCGACTCTAGAACCTTGTGGTGTAACAGCCGGTCCTCCAGCGCCACTCATTTGCTGAACGGATTGAAGGGCCGCCACAGTCGTCCGAAGAAGGTCTCGGAGATTAGTTTCTGAACACTCTCGAGCCTCCCCAGTCGTCCGAAGAAGGTCCTGAAGATTAGCTTCTGAACGCTCTCGAGCCTCCTCTTCTCGCCTCCGTTGTTCCTGTTGCTCTTGAAGCAGCTGGATTAGTTGTTGCTGTTGTTGTCTTGCCGCTTCTTGTTGTTGTGTTAAGATCTTTAATAGATCAAGTTGCGAAACCGTCGAAGGAGTTAAAAGAAGGTCCATTGAAGGTGATGAAATTTCTTCTGGAACCCTCGGATTTTCTATGAGAGAAGATTCTTCTCCACTTTCTCTTCGACGTGAGCGCGTCATACGACCGCTACTCATTGTTTATTACACGCACTGAATCGACTTAATTAACAAGAACTCAAGATCCCGCTTCTGACACCAAATGTAAAGTTTTAGGCGTTACGTTAATAAAATATGGATCCGCGAGTTTACTTATTAAGTCGAAGAAATCAAGAGCGTGAATAACAAGCCAAAATCAAAGGCGAAATTAAAATGTTGTGAAAAGCTTTTAATGCGTAATACGTGTTTCTTGTTTAAGGTCTGAAACAAGACTGTTTTTACATTAATATCGGTTGGCGCAGCAACCTTATTCTTTTTAAAGACATAAGAGGTTTATAAACGTCTCTTATCTATGCTGACTACTAGATTATTAAAGAGGGGGCAAAACGGGTGATTTCACCCTTTGTAACAATATATATACATATACACACACATGTATGTATATATATTTCTATATATTTATATTATACATCAATATAATAGAATATAAATGGAGGTAATTAAGTTGAATAATTTATTCAAATAAAAAATTGTTTATTTGAATAAATTATTTTTCTTGAATTGAAGAATAATTAATTTTTAAAAATTAAAAATACGAAATTGAATAAATAATAATTTATCTATTTGTATGTTTTCTTGAAATTTCATAATAAGTTCTAATCCATTGTATAAATGTTCAAATCACAATTCATAAAGTAAATTAAATGGCATTTTTCTAATGAATAATATTTTTATTTTAATCAATATGTGAGCAGATAATTAAAAAATATCTAGGATTTTTGTAATGATTATATATAATTTTAAAAAATTTAAATCATGTGAAAAAAATTTTTTTCTTTAAATTTCTATTCTTTTAAAAGTTAATTAAAAATTATAATATATACACACACACACACACACACACACACACACACGCACGCACGCACGCACGCACGCACGCACGCACGCACGCACGCACGCACGCACGCGCACACACACACACACACACACACACACACACACACACACACACACACACACACACACACACACATATATATATATAATTTTCCTTTTTTTAACTTTGTTGCAGCTGCGATGAGTTTCTCTGTAAATGGAGTTCATTGTTTCGTATACTATTACATTACATCACTTTTCTTTACATTACGTACTTATATTCTACGTTGAATAAAAATAATATTACCTGTAACTGAAGAAACGACATTTACAGCTTATTTTCCTCTCGTTCTGACGTTTCCACGTGCGATTTCGCCGATAATAGCTTATGTACTAATCTGTCATAATGCCCTCGGCATTCTATTGTCTCTATTCGCTCATATACACACGTATGTACTATCGACCGTGAAACTGCCAAAGGCGCTTATTGTTGTGCGGTGAAATTTGAAATTTGAGAGTGAGGAAGAAATATGATGAGGTGAATATAGGCCTCGTCATATATGTTTACATCTCCCCCCCCCCCCGAAGAAAAGAAACCAGTGAGGAGACACTGGTCTTCTTGAATAACCTTTGGGACCGGTACAAGCTTTGTAATGTGAAATAATGACTCTGACTTATTTCGATCTGTATGTATTTATAAATTGAGTTTGAAATTTTTTCTATAATTCTGTATGGTCCGATTTTTATTTCATCTAATTTTTTCCTATTTAGTCTATGGCTATTTTCAACGTAAACTAGGTCTCCAATATCAAATTCATGATATTTTCTATTTTTGTGGAATTGCTTTTTATTATATTCGTGTGATTTCTTTGTATTCTCTAGAGCACGTTTTCTATCTTCATGCAAATCGTTTTCTTTTTTTTTTTTGTTTTAGCTCTTCTGGTAAGATTGTACTGCTTTTTCCTTCCAATAAGTATCTAGGAGAGAATCCTGTTACAGTATGTTCTGTATCATTGTACTTTTCTATGCACTTATGTGTTACAGTTGTCCACGCAGTTTTTGATTTTTTTTGGTTTATCTTACATCTAATTTTATTAACTAGCATTTGGTTTAGTCTTTCATTGAGTCTGTTTGAAAACGGTACGTTTACTGCTGTAAAAGTCAAGGTTATATCTTCCTTATTCAAAAATTCTTTGAACTCTTTGGAATTTATCCCTGGATATTGATCGGATAGGATCATGTTTATTTTATTATTTGGCAAGACTGTCTGTATCAATTTTATAAAATCAGTTGCATTCTGAGTTTTTGAAGTCAAAATAGTAGCATATCTTGTGAAATGATCAACGAGCAAGTGTAAATACTTTTTTGTTGACCGTGAACCTCCGAATCCGCCAATTGTATCTATAGACACTATTTCATAGGGTTAAGTCGCAGGACCTAATTGGGACATTAATCCAATTTTGTGCTTTCCTCTTGATTTATTTTTAATGCAAACTTCACAGTTTTCGCAAATTGTTTTAATATTTTGATTCAGATTTTTTGCTATGTAAAATGGTTTTATCTTATTTTGTATTTGCTTCATTCCCAAATGACAATAGAAGAGGTGTACTTTTTGTATAAGTTCTTTACTGAAATCTTCTGAGAGTAGAATTTTTTCACTTGTTCCTATTCTTTTATAATACGTGTTATTCTTGTATAGTAACTTGTCTTTACCGTTTTGGATGTCTTCATTGTTTTCTTGATCGTTCTGAATGTCTTCTATTTTCATGAAATTAACGGTTTTTAAAATTTCTTCTTCATTATCATTAGGTTCTAGTACTGGGTTTCTGCTGAGGCAGTCTGCTTCTAAATTGTCCTTTCCTGGAGTGTATTTTATTTCGAAATCGTATTGAGATAGATAATGCATTAAGTCACCTAATTCCTCATCTGTCCTAGACCTCATATTCATATTTTCTAAAGGTTTATGATCCGAGAAAACCGTAAATGATTTTCCTATAAGCCAGTGCTGCCAGAATTTTATTGCCTCTTTTATTGCTAAACATTCTATATAGATAGCTTTCTTTCTTTTTTGGGACACATTTAATTTTTTTGAAAAATATGCGACTGGTTTATCTTCTTTGTTTAATTGTGTTTGTTTTAGTACAGCCCCAATGTTTTGTAAGCTTGCGTCCGTGTGGATATATGTATATTGGCAGATGTGGATCGAAAATTGTTAAAATCGGTTGAGAGCAAAGTAGAGATTTCATGCTCTCGAAAGCTTTTTGGCATTGTTCGGACCAAATAAAGTTTTTGCCTTTATCTTAGTAAGTTATGTAGCGGATCTAAGGTAACCGAAACGTTTGGTATATATTTTCCGTAAAAATTCACTTTTCCTAGAAATTGTCGAACATTTTTTTTTGTTTTTGGCGTTGGAAATTTTTTTATTGAGATTAGATTGTCATTGAGTGGACTAATCGAGTTGTATCTTATTTCGTGGCCTAAATATTTAACTGAGTCAGATTTAACTTTTCTCTATCTATTCTATCGGATACAAAATTTGGTAACCCTACAGCAATAAGATCAATTAAGGTAGGCGTATCTATTGACTTGTTTGTTTCTAATAGAAGTCTTTCTTTCTTTAAAGCATATTCTAATGGCGAACCCTTTATGTATTTGTAAGATATTGCATATCTAATCCCAGTCCACCCTTTATTGGCGTAAGTTTCACAGAAATTTTGTTTTCATGTTCTCCACTCTGAATCTAATCTATATTTTATCAGCATTGACCCATACCAGTCAATGCATGAATCTTCTAGAAAAAGTCTAAGGATCTCGATTTTTTCAATATCTCTTTTTACACCTAATCGAGAACATTCATTTTTAAAAATATCCATCCACTGGGGCACATTTGAATTTCTGCCTGTCAATTTCTCTATTACAAATTTTTCTGATACCTTTCTTAAGTTACGGATTCCATAATCTTGGGGCTTATCTTCAGTTTTCTTTTCGGTAAATTTCTCCAAAATTCTTGATAATGCGTCTTCTGTGATGTTTGCTGTGGGTGTAGTGTCTTGCGCTGTTGACATTTCTTTAAGTAAGTAGTCGTTGCACATTATGTTCCCATCTTCATCCTTATACTGTTGTAGTATATCTCCGGCCAAACTAATCTATACTTTAATTTTCTGATAACCCGCCGTAGTTGTAAGTTTCGCATGATGTCTCATCGGTGGAAGCTGGTCCGGGAGTGTAGAACAGCGATCGTCGGGTGTGGTTATTGAGGTTATGGCGATTATGTTTGTTTTCGGATCTTCCGTCGAAGACTTGACCGTAAATTCAAATTTCAGTTTTTCCATTCTGTATTTCTTTTTTTTTTTTTTTTTTTTAAGCAAAAATGTCGTTTTATAATGTTCCTTTTTTTAACTTTGTTGAAGCTGCGATGAGTTTCTCTGTAAATGGAGTTTATTGTTTCGTATACTATTACATTACGTTACTTTTCTTTACATTACGTACTTATATTCTACGTTGAATAAAAATAATATTACCTGTAAATGGAGAAACGACATTTACAGCTTATTTTCCTCTCGTTCTGACGTTTCCACGTGCGATTCCGCTGATGATAGCTTATGTACTCATCTGTCATAATGCCCTCGGCATTCTATTGTCTCTATTCGCTCATATTTACACGTATGTACTATTGACCGTGAAACTGCCAAAGGCGCTTATTGTTGTGCGGTGAAATTTCAAATTTGGGAGTGAGGAAGAAATATGATGAGGTGAATATAGGCCTCGTCATATTTGTTTACATATATACATATATTTATATACATTTATATTATACAATAATATAATAGAATATAAATGGAGGTAATTAAGGTAAATAATTTAATAGAATAAAAAATGATTTACATAAACGAATTATTTCTTTCAAATTGAAGAATAATTAATTTATGAAAATTAAAAATATGAAATTAAATGAAGAATAATTCATCTATCTGTATTTTTTCTTTAAATTTCATAATTATTTCTGATTCATTGTATAAATGTTCCAAATTACAATTCATAGAGTAAATTAAATGGCATTTTTCTAAAGAATAATATTTTTATTCTAATTAATATGTGAGCAGATAATTAAAAAATATATAGGATTTTTCTAATAATTATATATAATTTCAAAAAATTCAAATAATGTAAAAAATATTTTTTTTTTCAAATTTCTCTTTTTTTAAAAGTAATTTAAAAATTATAATATATATATGTATATACACACACGCATATATATATATATATATATATATATATATATATATATGTCGGCGCAAGAAGCCGGCAGCCTCACCGCTTGACGCTCGTAACTGTCGTACCGTTTTTGTTTTGATTTAGACCACACGAGTATTGTTATTAAGTTCCGATCTTCGTAATGTAGCAGGGGTGGGTAAGGTACCTAACTCGAATCCTAAAGTTTACCTTAGGGAAGTCGAGAGACGAGAGAGCAGTGATAGTCAGAGGCTCGAGCGTGAGGGACCGAGAGCGTCTCGAAATCCCCACACACCTACCCGCTGCTACATTAGTGTTAGTGTTTGAAGAAGAATAAAAGCAGAGAGAAAAATTAGAAATTATGAGTGACTCTCCCGATCACCTCTATCCCCCATGAATAACTCCGACATATATATTTAGATATATTTATATTATACATTAATATAATAGAATATAAATGGAGGTAATTGCGTTAAATAATTTGATCAAATAAAAGATGATTTATTTAAATGAATTATTTTTCTTAAATTGAAGAATAATCAATTTTTAAAAATTAAAAATATGAAATTAAATAAATAATAATTTATGTATCTGAATGTTTTCTTTCAATTTCATAATTAGTTGTAATCCATTGTATAAATGTTTCAAATCACAAAGAATAAAGTAAATTGTATGGCATTCGTCTAATGAATAATATTTTTATTTTAATTAATATGTGAGCAGATAATTGAAAAATATAAAGGATTTTTCTAATAATCATATATAATTTTAAAAAATTGAAATATTGTGAAAAAATTTTTTTTTCGAAAATTACTCTTTTTTTAAAAGTAAATTAAAAATTATAATGTATTGTTACAAAGGGTGAAGTCACTCGTTTTGCCCCCTCTCTAATGATCTAGTAGTCAGCATAGATAAAAGACGTTTATGAACCTCTTATGTCTTTCAAAAGAATAAGGTTGCTGCGTCAACCAACATTATTGCAAAAACAGTCTTGTTTCAGACTTTAAACGAGAAACACATATCTTGCATTAAAGCATTTTCACAATATTATATTCACGCTCTTGATTTCTTTTGATTTGATAATTAAACTCGCGGATCCATATTTATTTTCCGTAACGTCTAAGTACGTTACATTGGTGTCTGAAGCGGGATCTTGAGTTTCTTTCCAAATAAGTCAATTCAGTGCGTGAAATAAACTATGAGCAACAGTCGTTTGACGCGCTCACGTCAAAGGGAAAGTAGCGGAGAAGAACCTTTCATCATGGAGAATCCGCGGGTCCCTGAAACGATTCCATCACCTTCCGTGGACCGTCATCCAATTCCTTCGAAAATCTCTCAAATTGATCTGCTGAAGATCATGTCTCAACAGCAAGAGGCTGCTGAACGCCAACAACAGCAACTTCTTCAGCTGCTCCTTGATCAACGAGAACAACGAGAGAGAGAACTTGCCTCTCAGTTGGAACAGCGAAGAAGAGAACAAGAACAACGAGAAAGGGAAATTGCCTCTCAGCTGGAGCAGCGCAGGCTAGATAGAGAAGCTCAAGAGCGTTCCGAGACTAGTCTACATGAACTACTCCGGACAACTGTGGCAGCTCTTCAGGCTGTTCATCAGGTGAATGGCTCAGGAGAACCGGCTGGCACCCCACGAGGTTCCGGAGTCGTTACTCCGCTTCCCTCTCCTGTTCCCTCTCCTGTTCCCGTTCCCGCTGTTCGACAGATCCAACATCAAGGACAGTTCCAGGATGTACGAGACTCAAGGTCTGTGCCTTTTATTAGGGGAATAGATGAATCCTCAATTGGTAGAGTAACAGTTAATAATGAGGTTGACTTTTCCGAGTCTTTGCCTCACGTTCAGCCTCGTTATTCCCATTTGAGCCAATTAAATAATACAAGATCTCCTGGGGTTGCTTCTCAAATTAACGAGAAACCTTTCTATCCTCTGAAACCGCCAATTTTTGATGGAAAGATTCCATCGGCAGATTATGAACGCCAGTTTAATACAATTGCAAAACATAATCACTGGGACTCCGCCATGAGGGCCCACAGTCTTGCCTCTTGTCTTCGAACGCCGGCTTTGAATGTTTTAACGGCATTGTCTGCGGAAGGAATTTCCGACTATGAAAAACTTAGCTCTGCACTCAAATTGAGATACGGAAATGACCACTTGACGAAACTGTACACGGCTCAATTACAGACTAGAAGACAAGGACGAGACGAAGACCTCGCGTCTCTTAGTCAGGATATTGAACGGCTTTCTCGTATAGCTTTGCCAGATCACGAGCCGTCTCGTAATTTATTAGCAACACAAGCTTTCTTAAATGCAATCAATGATCCAGAAATTAAAATGGCCGTTGGGACATCGGGTCTCACTTCTCTGCGGGAGGCAACGGCCAAGGCCCTCGCGGTGGAGGCAATGAGGAAACAATATTTTGGGTTGAACAAGTTTCGTCGGATTGAGGTGTCCGAAAGCACCTCAGAAAGACGAAGTTTTGAACACTCGGAGGAGCCAAAACCTCGAAATTATAGAAATAAAAATAACAATAGTAATTTTAAACCAAAAAATCAAGGTTCTTTTCAAAACCAGCAAAACAAGCGTGTAAATAAGAACGTGGTCATGACAAGTCAAACCGGCTTGACTTGTATATTTTGTAAAAAAACAGGCCACGACGCCAATCATTGTTTTCTAATTAAAAAAATTAGTAGAGAACCGATGCAAGGCTCGAATCCAAACTCTTATAACTGGCGTAAGAAAAATATAGAAATAGGGGAAGCAAATCCTCAGTCGAGTTCTTCAACAGGAATTCGGCCAAAAAACTAATTACAGATGATTTGTCGGGGCGAA
This sequence comes from Neodiprion virginianus, assembly GCF_021901495.1. NCBI lineage: Eukaryota > Metazoa > Arthropoda > Insecta > Hymenoptera > Diprionidae > Neodiprion > Neodiprion virginianus. The sequence goes on along the minus strand of NC_060881.1, from coordinate 14,248,321 downwards.
AATCATCGCAGATTGTTAGGAGTGAAAGCCCTCTTAGAGAACAGTTTTTAATTAGAAGTCTACGACAGTCTGGTCTTTACGCGCGCGGTACTGTAAATGGCGTCGATTGTCTATGGGTAATAGACACGGGCGCGGAAGTAACCGTAGTTCGATCGGATCTCTTTAAATCCGATGACCAGATTGTTCACTCTTTTTCTCTGCGAACAGCCACTCGAGAGACGACCCCGGTTTTGAGACAGGTTACTGTCCAAATTAACCTTTTTGGGTGTGTTACGTGGGGGTGAGGGTGTACTGAGCGGTGGTAGTTAATGATTAATTGAATAATCTAGCTCCCACGTAACGACAATGAATAATAATTAAAACTAAGAGAAAGACTTACCTTTCGATATGCCGGTAATTTGTAGGACCGTGTTGCTATAGACCTGTACAGGTCTGTGAGGTTTGTTTAAATGGTTGAGGCAATTACAATAATAAAAATAGGAAGAAGGTCGTTCAAAATAAATGATTAAAAAGATTTAACTGGTAAAAGATGAAGTATATTCTGGTTTAACTTAGTTATTGAAATATCTGGTAACAATCGATGGTGATAATTATATATACGAGCCAAAAATAACAATTTATAAAGTTTTCAAATTTAATAAAAAATCGCGTGTTATACTATTCTAGAAGATAATATTATTTGGTACCAGGAACATCTACTCTGAACGATGGTTATAACTAGCTGGTCGTGATAATTGTATTGTATCTCTCTTTTTAGATTATCTTAAATCGTTTAATATAATATATATATATATTTAATATATATATTTAATCGTTTAGTCTTATTTGTTAATTCCTGGAAACAATAAGTGGAATTTAATTGGGGGTAGTGAAGCTAGCCACCAATTCTATGCTTGGTTTTTGTGAATTTACTGAAGTAGTTTTGATTATCAAGGTGAACAAGAATTCGTCTAATTTTTTGAGGGTTAACACTCGGATTGACTTAGCTTTTGGGTGAATCGGTCGACGAGATTGAGAGCCGTCGGATCGTGTCGGTCTGCGTCGGTAGAATGCTGGACCAGGGGGCCTCACCTCAAATTTGGAAGAGTTGATAAATCGAATGATGAACGTTGGTCACTTAGTCTTTGTGAATTTAGAATGATATCTTGTTACCGAGAGTTATAATTGACAGTGTCTGTTTTCTGATTTTAATGTATGATGAAAAAATTGATTGGAAAGATTATTTATTAAAAATGATAGTGTAATTATTATTATTTTTACTTAAGATTACCTGATTCGTTTGAATCAGGGCCGAACTCAATTTTAACTAAGGAAAATGGAATATCATAAAAATGTCTATTCGCGAAATGACGAGATTTAGTAAAGAACAGAAAAGATGGAAATGTAGAAGGTAGTGAGTCTTTTGCAATTAACAGATTAACTGAAGCTCGAATTTAACGAATTAACGCGAGACTTTAGGCCGGTCACAATTAAGATTTTCCAAACGCTACTCTTGCTCGAGAGGGCTAATCCGGGTTTACGTCCACGCACTTCGCGACTTGAGAGACGAAAGACGCGGCTTCTTGGGCCCGAGGTTCCAAGGAGCTGCAGTTGTAATTAGTTACAACGGTAATTAGCCAATGAGGTGCGAGGGCGACCTCCTGGTGCGCAAATCCACATGGTCAGCGTTACTTCTCGCTCTTCGACGGTGTTCCGACGATTCTCAATCTCGTCGGTGACACATTGAAAATATGAACAAAAGATATTTGCATGCAATGTTCACACATTCATTTATACATTCCAATGAGTAATCTATTTTAATTTGATGGTTCTGAAGGTAGTGGTTTATCCTAGTTATTGATTATAATTTTAATTTAAAAAGAGGAATATTTCCAGGCTGAGCGCTACTGATACTAACTCAGCAGTCTCTCATCTCAGTTCTTGGTACCAGATAAATAGAATAAAGTTGAACCTTATACTAGGGATCATCGTTGGTCTCTACGTGACTTTTGCCAGGAGGGGTGAAACTCGCCGTTATTAGAATATGAGATTTTGATGAAATGATATCTGTGCATTGAAGAAATTAAAGCAATGAAATGAAATGGAATTTTGAAAAAGTTACGCCAAGGCGGTACGTCGGGGCGTAACAGGTGTATCGACTCTCCACATAAAGTTTTAATAGCAGATATAGAGCATAAAGGTATTTTGGGAATAGACTTGCTTATAGCTCATAACTGTGTTATTTCGACTAAGAAAAATTCACTAGCTTCAAACAATCGCGAAATAACTCTTTGTACAAATGGAAATGGAATTTACTGGACTCCTCCTAGAATTCGAGAAATAGAACTTTCAGAGGATGATTTGCAACAACATTTCCCTTCACATTTAGGGAGCCTTGTTAAGAAATCTTCGATTTCGTTAAATTCAGCTTAGGTAGAATCGTTTAAATCTCTTTTGCTAGAATTTATAGATTCTTTCGCCAAAGATAGTGGTGATAAGGGCCGATGTACTTCTGTCGAACACAAGATCGACGTCGGAGAGAGTTCGCCAATAAAACAAGCTACTCGAAGACTCGCTTTCAACGCCCGAGAAGAGGTGACGAAGCTTGTCGAAGACATGCTAAAGAACGATATTATTGAACCATCGTCTAGTCCCTGGGCCTCACCAATCGTCCTTGTTAACAAAAAGGACGGATCCAAACGATTTTGTATCGATTACAGGAAGCTGAACGATATAACGAAGAAAGATTCTTACCCTCTACCCAGAATCGACAAACTACTCGACCTGATAGCTGGAGCAACTTGGTTCAGCACCATAGATCTTCAGAGCGGATACTGGCAGGTCGAAATGGATCCTCTAGATGAAGAAAAACAGCTTTTTTTTACGGGTTTAGGAGGATTATGGCAGTTCAAGGTTATGCCGTTTGGTTTGAGTAATGCCCCGGCTACCTTTAAACGAATGATGGAGGCTGTTCTCCATGGGCTCACTGGCAAAATATGTCTCGTTTATTTAGACGATGTAATCGTTTTTGGCAAGAACCTTGAAGAAGAAGTTCAAAATCTCAGACAAGTTTTCGCTAGGCTGAAGCAAGCAGGTCTGAAAATGATCCCGAAAAAATGCCTTCTGTTCCTGAAAGAAGTAGGCTTCCTCGGACATATCGTTTCAGCACAAGGTGTAAAGACCGACCCATCCAAAATAGAGAAGGTTTCTTCTTGGCCGACACCTAAGAATAGAGAACAAATTCAAAGCTTTTTAGGCCTTTGTACGTATTACAGAAGATTTGTAAAAGGTTTCGCTAGTATAGCTAAACCTCTCCATCACTTGACCGGAATCAAGATTCCTTTTGACTGGACCCCGGAATGCGAAGAGGCTTTCAAGAAATTACAAGAAAATCTTATTTCTTCGCCGATTTTAGCTTATCCAGAGGCCGAACTTCCTTTTATTTTAGATACGGATGCCTCTCTTTCAGGAATAGGCGGAGTTCTGTCACAAATTTAGGGGGGTCAAGAAAGGGTGATAAACTATTTCAGCAGAGTTTTGAGTGAAACCGAGAGAAATTATTGTGTCACTCGTAGAGAACTTTTAGCTGTTGTTAGGACCGTAGTACATTTTCATCATTATTTGTACGGTAGGAGATTTTTGATACGTACAGATCATGCTTCTCTCAGGTGGCTACTTTCGTTGAAATCTCCCGAAGGTCAGGTAGCTAGATGGTTAGAAAGGCTCGGTCAGTACGATTTTGACATTCGTCACCGAGCAGGTATTGATCATGGAAACGCCGATGCCCTCTCTCGGAGACCCTGCGAGGAAATACCAGAGTGTAAACAGTGTGCACGATCAGAGAAAAATCGTGACCCCTCTCTTATAATACGGAAGATTTCTTTTAAAAATAACCAAGAGGAATGGAGAAAATCGCAACAAGAGGACGACACTTTGAATCAAGTGAATTCTTGGAAAGAAGCAGAAACTCGCCCGGACTGGCAGGATATATCTTTAGCCGAGCCAGATTTGAAAATTTATTGTGCCCAATGGGACTCTATCCTTTTGATTGATGGAATTTTATACCGAAAATGGAAATCTGCAGACTTGAAAGAAATCAGGTGGCAACTTTTGGTTCCCAGGTCACGAGTTCCGGAGATTCCTGCTCTTCATCATGATTGTCCTGCAGGCGGACACTTCGCTTCAAATAAAACTCTGGGCAGAATTCGCAACTTCTACTTTTGGCCCCGTTGCCGGATGGACGTTGAAAATTGGTGTCGAAGATGTCGAATCTGCACGGCAAAGAAAGGACCTTGAGCGAAGGGACAAAGCTCTCCTCAAATTTACAACGTGGGAGTTCCATTTCAAAGGATAGCAATGGATATTCTTGGACCTTTCCCGATAACCCATTCTGGAAAATCAATATGCTTTGGTTATTGCTGATTATTTTACTAAGTGGCCTGAAGTGGTTCCTCTCGCTGATCAAGAAGCCTCCACTGTAGCACAGGCATTCGTTAAAGAGTTTATTTGTAGACACGGAGTTCCTCTAGAACTTCATACTGATCAAGGCCGAAATTTTGAGTCAACCTTAATGAAAGAGGTTACTCAGATTTTAGGGGTTAGAAAAACTCGTACAACTCCTTTGCATCCGCAATCTGACGGCATGATAGAGCGTCTGAATCGAACCTTGCTACAGTATTTGTCGTCCTTCGTAGAGCAGAATCAGAGAGACTAGGACTCCTGGATCCCTTTCTTCCTTTTATCTTACAGATCTGCGATTCATAAGACGACAAAGCAGACGCCAGCCCTCAGGCTTACTGGAAGGAATCTTCGACTTCCGTCAGATTTAGAGAAAGGCGCTGTTCCTGTGCAAAGACAGTATCAAACAGATTATGCCTTTTTATTACAACAACGTTTAGAAGAAATTCATCACTTTGCTAGGAATAGAATTTCTATGGCTTCAGATAAATTAAAAACTCTTTATGATATTCGAGCCAGAGATTTAAAATTTAATCCTGGAGATTCTGTCTGGCTCTTTCAACCTCGAAGACAGGAAGGACGATGTCCAAAGCTACAAAGAAATTGGGAAGGCCCTTACTTAGTGATTAACCGGATAAATGATGTTGTTTATAGAATCCGAAGATCTCCTCATTTGCGTCAGAAAGTGGTTCACTTGGATCGTCGTGCTCCTTTTGAAGAAGATCAACCTGGAACAGTCTCACCAAGACCAGGAACATCCTTCGAGGTTAGATCTTCAAACGAACACCCTTGACGACTGTGATTGACTTGACCTTCTTTACAGTCGGTCATCGATTGGGAGAAGAATTTACCTTTCGGAATTCAATTGAGTAAAACTCGACCCCTTACGATTATTATTGAAGGAAATATCGGATGCGGAAAAACAACTTTCACCAAGAGGTTTTTAGCAGACCGCCAGGTCTGCACACTTTTAGAACCTCTTGAAGAATATCGAGATGTAGCTGGAATTAATCTTCTAGATTTGATGTATCAAGACCCAAATCGTTATTGCTATTATTTTCAGCATTTTGCTCAAATGGTTATGTTAGATAGACATCTGCAGACGACTTTATCACCTGTAAAGGTGATGGAAAGAACGATTTTCAGTAGCAATTGTTTTGTGGAAGCTCGCCGAAGGTTAGGTAATTTTCGCGACTTTGAATCTCATTCATTGTGAAAAATTTCGATCTTCTCATTCGCTCGTCTGAGCTCAGAGTAGATTTGATTGTTTATTTGCGAGTTTCGCCAGAAACTTCTTTTGCTCGAGTAAATTCCCGTTCCCGTGAGGAGAAATCGAATATTTCTTCAGAGCTACTCAGAACTATTCATGAGGTTCATGAAGATTGGCTAGTAAAACAAACCTCTCCTTCTTTGTCGGCTCCTGTCTTGGTTATAAATGCAGAAGCTACAGCCGATCAAGTTTTTAAAGATTTTTGTACTTCTATGATGTGCGGGGGTTAATTCAGACTTGAATAATGAAGAAGTATTCTCAATTAAAAGAAAGACAAAAAATAAAGTTTAATTTTCTTTATTAGAACAAGATAAAAAAAAAGGAACGAATGGTGAAAACGGGAGGTTACATATAAAAAAGAAAATTAAGTTTCACAAATTTGTTCTGCTATAATCTTTAGAGCAGATTTAACTTCTGCGCAATCGTTGCAACCTTCGGTGGATCTTGTTACAAATAATTTCTTCCTGCATTCGCGGCAAGCTTTGCTTTCTCCCGCGAAGGTCAAATGCGTTTCTTAGTGTTCATGGAAGTTCTTCATGTCCGCGCTGAAATAAATCAGACACGGGGAATTTATATATTTTTAACTAAAAATTCGCGTGAGAACTTACCGAGTAACCCAACAGTTTAAGCACACTAGCCCCATTTTGTGTTTCTCTCTGATGGTCTCACCTCGACCACATTTTAGAGTCCTCCATTGGTTTTCGAAATAAATTTAAAATTCTTGCTGCGTCATATTTTTGACGTTCTCCCACGAATAATTTGAAGTGATTACACCCGCATTGATGGAAGCAGAAACGGGGGGAGTCTTTATGATTGACATTTTGTTCAACTGACTAAGACTGTCTTCGATGAGGACTTTTCTTATAATGATTTGTTATTTCTGCGTTGCTAATCAATTTGAAATTTGTTTTCTTCGGTTGTTTTTTTCTAGAAACTTCTTCTCTGGAATCGAGTTTTGTGTCGGACAAGCTTTGGTTTCTTTTGAAATGTGAATAGAGCCACGATTATTTTTGAAGGTCGATAAGCGATTGCTTGATTTTCACATTTTATTAACCTTAAGTGTCAGTTTTTGTGAGTACTTTTTCAGGTTACTTGACACAGCCTTTTCTCATCCAATCTTTCCCCGATTCCTGAAGATGACTGGTGGTCTTATTTTAAAGAAGGACGCAGAAATGATTCAGATAAGATCGTTTCTTTTCTTTTGAATACATATTTATTTTATTGAATTCGTGTATTCTCCCAAATTCGCTTAGTGAATTTGAATTGCTATACCTCCACTCACAGTTGTCCTCCAAACTCTAGGGTGTGCTGTCTCTGAAGAAGTCTTGGATTCAGTCACCCATTCCTTTTCCCTGTTTCCTGTGCCGGTTCTCAGAGGGAATTAGCCTTTACGTTGCCTAGGACTCAGAGTCCTTCCAGTTATGGTTCCCGCCTTGTCGTACTCTTCTGTGTTTGATTCACCGGACTATTTTCCCTGAGGAGGAATGAATTTTCTTTTCGATGACGATCCGGATGATTTTGATGACTTCAAATTCATGAAGATACACAACACTAGATAACACTTACCTTTGTAAAAACAAGGCACATAAATTTTTGAAATTATTTAACGCTCAACTATCTGCTCAAGGTTTTCTGTGGTTTACCTTGAGACTGTGGGCAAATGCCGGATAGTAAAAAAAGGTAGTCCTTGAATTTTGGAGCCACAGCTCCAACTCACCTTTGTGCACTGACTGCTAGATCGCTTTTATAATTGTTTTATCTTTCCCGAGTCGGGACGACTCTTTTCCTCGGGGGGGAGTAGTGTTACAAAGGGTGAAATCACCCGTTTTGCCCCCTCTTCAATGATCTAGTAGTCAGCATAGATGAAAGACGTTTATAAACCTCTTATGTCTTCCAAAAGAATAAGGTTGCTGCGTCAACCAACATTATTGCAAAAACAGTCTTGTTTCAGACTTCAAACGAGAAACACATATCTTGCAATAAAGCATTTTCACAATATTTTATTCACGCTCTTGATTTCTTTTGACTTGATAATTAAACTCGCGGATCCACATTTATTTTTCGTAACGTCAAAGTACGTTACAATAGATATATATACACACACACATATATGTATATATATTTATATATATTTATATTATACATTAATATAATAGAATATAAATGGAGGTAATTGAGTTCAAAGATTCAATAAAATAAAAAATGATTCATTTGAATGAATTATTTTTCTCAAATTGAGGAATAATTAGTTTTTAGAAATTAAAAATATGAAATTAAATAAATAATAATTTATCTATCTGTATGTTTTCTTTAAATTTCATAATAAGTTCTAATCCCGTGTATAAATGTTCCAAATTACAATTCATAGAGTAAATTAAACGGCATTTTTCTAATGAATAATATTTTTATTCTAATTAATATGTGAGCAGATAATTGAAAAATATATAGGATTTTTTGAATGGATATATATAATTCTAAAAAATTCAATTATGTAAAAAAAATTTTTTTTTTTTTAAAATTCCTTTTTTTTAAAAAGTAAATTGAAAATTATAATATATATATATACTTATTAGTATTATGCATTAATATTATACATTAATATTATTCATTAATATAATTGAATATAAATGGAGGCAATTAAGTTATATAATTGATTAAAATAAAAAAAATGATGAATTAAAATAATCTTTTTTTCCTCAATCAAAAAATAATTAATTTTTAAAAATCAAAAATATGAAATTATATGAATAATCATTTATCTATCTGTATGTCTGCTTTACATTTCATAATAAGTTCTAATCCATTGTATAAATGTTCCAAATAACAATTGTTGAAGTAGATTGAATGGCATTTTTCTAACGAATAATATTTTTATTTTCATTAATGTGTGAGCAGACAATTAAAAAATATATAAGATTTTTTTAATAAATGTACATAATCTTAAAAAATTCAAATAATGTGAAAAAATTTTAATTTTCAATAATTTCTCTTTTTTTAAAAGTAAATTAAGAATTATAACATACAAATATTCATATATACACACATTAATATTATACATTGATATTATACATCAATTTAATAGAATATAAATGGAGGTAATTAAGTTGAATAATTTAATGAAATAAAAAATGATTGATTCAAATGAATTGTTTTTCTTGAATCGAAGAATAATTGATTTTTGAAAAGTAAAAGTATTAAATTTGATAAATAATCATTTATCTATCTGTATGTTTTCTTTGAATTTCATAATAAGTTCTGAGCCATTGTATAAATGTTTCAAATTACAATTCATAAAGTAGATTAAACGGCATTTTTCTAATGAATAATATTTTTATTTTTATTTATATGTGAGCAGATAATCAAAAAATATATAGGATTTTTTTAATAATTATATATAATAAATACTAAATTTTTTTGGGAACTTGGACAGAATTGATCAGATTCAACTTATCAAAATTTGCAACGTTTCGTTGGTTTCATTTATTTTCCAACTTCATCAGGCAAGCTATAACAGATGTACATAAACTTTAAAATTAAGTTGCATAAAACAATAGACATGATACATGTAAGTTACAAATTCAGAAATAATAAACTAAACAAAATTACAAAAAATTTACTTTTGAGGTTAAATCATCGTTAAAATCCTCTGGTCCATAACATCAAGTCAAAAATATGTTTAAATAAGACTAGACAGATATATACATTTTTTTTTTAATAAAATTATAAATTCATTGTGCCCATAAATAAATACAGTAAATAAATGAATACAAAAAATACAGTCTGTGATTTAAGAGTCACTACGTTTGACATGTGTATTTGTCCATCATTATATTTGTCCATTTCATTTTATTTAAATTGATTTATTGGCACAATGAATTTATAATTTTATTAAAAAAAATGTATATATCTGTCTAGTCTTATTCTTATCTCCCTGACCAGGTTGGTTTGTCAGTTGATATTGGTTGAAAATATTGGTTATTAACCAAAATGACACTATAATTTTAGATTGGCATCACAAACCAACCTGGTCAGGGAGATACATTAACTTTAATTCATATCATCCTATTGAACATAAAAAAATCTGTCGCCATATCCTTATTCGATCGCTGCCTTAGAATCTCAAACCCTCAATTTCTTTAAAAAAATTTAAAACTTGTCGAAAAAACTCTCATAGCTAATGGCTACCCTTTAAAATTCATTAATGATATCAAAAAGTATAGAGTGGATAAAATGTATAACTCGGTTGATTGGAATTTAGACTCCAACAATCAAACTAATGTTAAGGACAAATATAAAAACTCTATCTCTATACCGTACATTGAAAATCTGTCTAGCCAAATCAAAAGAATTCTGAATGACGAGGGTATTGAAATTACTTTTAGAATATCTAATACTACCAAACTTTCTCTGTTTTCTCATCTTAAGTCTGTAACTCCTAATTTAGAGAAAATTAACTGTGTATACAAAATACCATGTCAAGACTGTAGCAAGAGTTATATTGGACAAACGTCACAACATCTAAAAAATAGAATTTCTTGCCATCGCTCTAATATTAAATGCCATGTCACTGATAGATGCGCTTTAGCTGAACACTCCCTAAGTCTGGGGCATAATTTCGATTTCAACAACTCTATAACCCTAGCTACAGAACCGAATTGGTATAAACGTATCATTAAGGAAATGATTCATATCTTTAAGAACAAAAGGAACACTGTTAACAAACGTACTGATATTGAACATCTGAGCCACTTATACTCTAACATTCTCTAGTTTTCATAATCTTGTTTTCAAAATTTTGGCGCCCGTTGCCCCGATTGGTCACCTGCCTTTGAAATCCATGACATTCGAACATAGATCAATAACACACGTGATCAACATAGATTTACGGATCGATTCCCGCTAACCTTCACTTCCGTCCGAAATCCTGAACTATTAGCAACACCTAAGCATGTACTGGTCGTCAATTTTTGTGAGTAATCTTTTTCAAATTTAACTGATCTCTTTCTCATGTCTAACTCCACATTCTTATTAAGCACTCTTTCCACCATAATTCATTCTTATTAACGTATTTTTTCCTGTCTTTAACCATCCGTCAAAAACTTGACGCTTATCCTAAAACTGTCACTCAGACATGTGCGTGTAACTGCTTAATTTTTCACCTATTTTGGCAACAACATGTATTCGTATGAACGTATCTCCATGCTTTCAAAACAGATTTGTGTTTTGAAGCATCCTTTTTGTTAATTATTATAGAAATTCATCCTGAGGATGGTCGGCAAGGCCCGGCCGAAACGTCGATTATTTTACTCACGTTTTACAAATTATTAAACGTCTTCTCCTGACCGGAATTTCGACTAATTTCATCATCGTTAAATAATTTAATGAAATAAAAAATGATTAATTCAAATAAATTGTTTTTCTTGAATCAAAGAATGATTTCTTTTTCAAAATTGAAAATATGAAATAAAATAAATAATCATTTATCTATCTGTATGTTTTCTTCAAATTTCATAATAATTTCTAATCTAATGTATAAATGTTCCAAATTACAATTCATAAAGTGAATTACATGGCATTTTTCTAATGAATGATGTTTCATTTTAATTAATATGTCAGCAGGTAATCAAAAAATATACAGGATTTTTTTAATAATTATTCATAATTTTAAAAAATTCAACCAATGTGAAAAAAATTTTTTTTTTTAAATTTATCTTTTTTTAAAAGAAAATTAAAAATTATATTATATATATATATGTGTGTGTGCGTGAGTGTGTGTGTGTGTGTGTGTGTGTGTGTGTGTGTGTGTTTTTTTTTTTTTTTTTTTTTTTAAGGGGGGGGAATGCTTTTACGCATTCCAGGCATAGATGTTTTCTTAGATGTTTTGCATAGGTGGACTGCATATATTATTCGCCTGGATATGTGAGACTCAACTAGCGCCATACAAAAAAAAAACTTGACACTAGCTACTACTCACTAAACCCTAAACCCCTTTTTCTTCTCTCCTCTGATCCCCTGCGGTACGACTGTGAAGTATTACTTCGCAGGGGGAGGTTTAGCTGCTGCTCTTCCTTCTGGTAGCTAAGGTGTTATTTCTTCCTTCCTTCCTTCTAGATCTTGTTTTCTGTTCTTCTTCCTTCAATGGAACGCAACTCTGTAAGCACTTCGGTAGCAAACGTGAATGTGGCGTTCCAGGCAGCTTCGGTTGACAGCATTTCTTCTACTATTGACTCTGGTGTGATTCTCTTGTTCAGGATCTTCTCTAACTCATCCCGCTGAGGGATAAAACGAGGGCACTCAAGAAAAACGTGCTCTGCATTTTCAGCAACTCTTGGGCAGGCCGGGCACTCTGGAGAATCATCATGCTTAAAGCGATGGAGATATGCCCGGAAACAGCCGTGTCCTGACAGCATCTGTGTCAAATAGTAGTTGACCTCGCCGTGATTCCGGCCCAGCCAAACGTCAATCCTTGGTATAAGTCGATATGTCCATCTTCCCTTTTCTGCAGCATCCCATAGTTGTTGCCATCTTGCAATACTATATCGTCGCTCTTCAGTTCTCAGATCTTCAGCGCTCAGTGTAGATGACCTCTTTCGGTGGTATAGGTTCCGTCTTTCCTCAGCTAGAACTCTAAGAGGCAGAGTTCCAGAAATGACGCACACTGCTTCCTCGGATATTGTGCGAAAGGCGCTTGCAACTCTTAGTGCACTTAATCGGTAAACCGGTCCGGCTTTCCTCCATGATTCTTGGGTCTCCAGCGCGTCTGCCCAAACGGATATTCCATATGTGAGCAATGATGTGACTACTGAAGACAACAATTGTCTCCTGCTCTGCTTCGGGCCTCCAACATTCGGCATCAGTCTTGATAGACTGGTTACCACCGCTGATGCTTTAGCACTTACGTGTTCGACCTGTTGCTTAAAGTTCAGTCGGGCATCAAGCATCACTCCCAGATATCGGATAAATGGTTGCGATGTGATCTCATGCTCGCCGACATTCAGCTTGATGTTTTCGACAATCTTTCTGCTGGTGATGAGCACCGCTTCAGTTTTGTGCTTGGCTAGCTCCAAGTTCATCATATCCATCCAACGGTTGATCCGGCTAAATGTGATATCAAAGGCCAGATTTATTTCTTCCAGATGTTTCGCGACAATCACCACGGCTACATCATCGGCATATGCTACCAGTTTGACTTCTTTTGGCACTGCTATTTTCAGGAGACCATCGTACATGACGTTCCATAGTAGCGGGCCTAGGACTGAGCCTTGTGGCACACCACCGGTAATATTATACTCCTTAGGACCACTCTGTGTGACATATCTAAGGACCCTGCTCGTGAAGTAGCTTGCTACCATCCTACACAGGTATCCCGGAACTTGTTTCTCTTCGAGGGCCCGCATGATGCAGTCCCAATTGGCGGAGTTGAAAGCATTCTTGATGTCCAATGCTGCTACCAAACAGTACTTTTTTGTACCACGTCTCCATCTCTTTCCGGCTATCGCTTCCTTGGCTGTATTGACAACCAGGTCGATAGCATCCAGGGTTGATCGTCCTTTCCGGAAACCATACTGATTTTCTGATAGGAGTGGATCCACTACAGCGTCTATTCTCTGGTGGATGATTCGTTCTAATATCTTACCCGCCGTGTCTAGCATGCAGAGTGGGCGGTAAGATGATGGCTCGTCTGGTGGCTTTTTTCCTTTGGGAAGCAGTACTAGTCTCTGTTGCTTCCATCTTCGAGGAAAGATCCCTTCTTTGAGACATGAGTCGTAGGTCTCTAAGAATAATTTTGGCGCTGCTTTAATAGATGTTTTTAGTGCAATATTTGGGATCCCATCCAATCCCGGCACCTTATTATTCCCTACGCGATTGCATGCCTCCATCAGTTCTTCTTCTGTGACAGGTGGAATGTCTTCAGAATTAATCTGCAGTGATGAATATATAAACTCACGTTGCCGCGGAAACAGCGTTGAGACGATCCTCTCTAGGAGCTGTGGACACGTAGGTGACGGTATTGGCTGGTATTTCAGGTGGGTCATGACCACCTTATACGGTCTGCCCCATGGGTCCCTTTCTACTTCTTCGACAAGTTCCTTCCAGCAGCGTTTTTTGCTATCTTTGATGGCCTTGTTCAGTTCTCGGCGGGCTTTTTTGTACTCCGCGACCAGCTCCACCGAGTTAGGTCTTCGATAGCCACGTTGCGATGTTCTTCTTTTCTTGAGACAAGCTGTTCTGAGGGCGCTAATCTGATCATTCCACCAATGCACCGAAGGTCTTTGATTTATACCACGCTTACGAGGCATGCAGGTGTCACACGCCTGGGTGATTTTCGTCATTAGGTTCTTCGTCTTCTCCTCAGCATCTCCTGTGATGGTCGAGTCCTTGTCTAATGCTACTACCAAAGCTTCCGAGTCAAAGTCTTTTACTTTCCATCCAACTGCATTAGTTTGTCTAGTTGCTCTTCGAGGGTTCCGACCAGCCGATATTTCCCAAAGTATTGCATTGTGGTCGCTGGCGGTGTAGGTGTTCACAACTGTCCAAGAATAGCTTCCTCTCAATAGACTGCTGCTGACGAATGTGAGGTCTATTATCGAACTAGCCTCTCCCTTGGTGTATGTTGGTGTTTCGCCAATGTTAAGAAGAACTACGTCCAGCGTGGCCATTGCTTCAAGTAATGCTTTACCTCGCGCATTGGTCTGCTTGCTGCCCCAGTCTACCGCCCAGGAGTTGAAGTCTCCGGCTATTGCTACTGGGTAGTACTGCTTTGCATCCTCAGTAAGTCGATCCAGGAATTCTGTGAAATCAGCAATAGAGAGGCTAGGTGGTGCATAGCAGCTATAAAAGCGGATACCGTTAACAGATGCTGCTACAAAGCCGTTGCTATTATTGCTCACTACGCTCTGGAAAGGAAATTTGCCACAGGACCAGATGACAGCTTTGGTGGTGCTGTCAGATTCCCAAGGTTGGTTATTCAGGTGTCTGTACGGCTCTGCTATTAGTACTAAGTCTAGCTGTAGTTGACGCACGGTCTGCATAAGCAGGTCATGCGCAGTCTCACAATGATTGAGGTTGAGCTGTAATATCTTCATTATTTCTTGCTTGTCTTCTTCTGAAGCGCCTCTTGGAATACCGGGCATCAATATGTGCCGGCATGGTGAGCAGCAACTTCTTCGCTATTCTTCTCAGCGCATAATACACATTTGGCTGGATTTTTACAGTCCGCAATTTTGTGTCCTTCTTCTCCGCATCTTATGCAGTGCTTAGACCGGTCAACTTTGCCCTTACACTGGGATCCAATGTGCCCGAAGTGCCAACATTTATAACATTGAACCGGTCTCATCGTCGCTCTTATTCGGCAGTTAACCCAACCGATTCGGATCTTGCCGTTTCCATCCAGTAGTTTTCGTGCTGTTGTCGCTGGTAGCGTCACTGTAGTCATCTGCGTACCTCTGAAGGCATTACGGATCTTTATTGCCTCTAGTGGTATCTCGCCAGCTTCCGGTTTCAGGGCGGCCTGGATATCTTCCTTCGTCGTGGTGTCATCGATGTCTCGAATCTCGATTGTCTCCTGTGGCCCTTTGCAGACTACTTTGGCGTCTTCTTGGAGGATGCCCGCAATGGCCTTCTGTAAGGCTTGGCCTTTGTCGGTGCTCTTCCTCGAGAGCGTAATCAACATGTCTCCGGCGTTGGTCTTGTGTACTTTGTCGACCGTATCACGGACCTGGTCTTCAGGAACGTCCTGTTTAATACGCCGCAATATCTCGGCATACTTCGCCTTGTCTGCTGGGCGGATGATCAGCGCGTCAGGCCTGATCCATTTGTGCGGTTTTTTCCGCTTAGGCTCCGGCCTGGTCTTCTTTAGAGACTCTTTTAGGAGCTGCTCTTTGGCTAGCCTCCTATTCTCTTTCTTCGTTTGGACATCTGTCCAAACATTCGCGTCTTTTTTCTCAGCATTCTGCTTCGTCAGGTTTTTGAGAGGACTTGGTTTCAAGTCCTTCTTCTTTGTCATTCTGTTATCTGTTAAGCCCGGGGAGTTTCGGTTTTTTCTCTTGATAGACTTGAAGACACTTCCACTTGTTTCTTCAGCAACAGATTCACCGTCACCATCGCCTCCGGTGTCCATTGATTCTCCTTCAATCTCCACAGCAGGTGGACTGTTTTTCTCCGGAGTAAGACGAGGAGTGAGTCGTCGAGACGACTGCCACTCTTCGTCCAGTGTTTTAAATCTGCGAAGGGCGGTGACTACACTGGTCGTCTTGCTCTTTATCTCCTTGTGGATGTTGACCTTTGATTTGACAAACTCATGCAATTCGCTGGTCAGCGTTTCGAGGCGTTCCAGTGCTTGCGTCCTCTTCATCTCAGCGCCTGCTTCAATCGCTGCTTGTTGGGCGTGTAACCCGTTCTCACTCATGTTTGTTTCCTTTATATTACTCATATCCTTTTAATATTACCAGCGCATCGTACGGAGAGGAGCGGGTTGTCATAACTAGGAACGGGTATACCCTCGGAGATAGTAGTACTCCTACCCCAGTTCCCTGAGGTCTAGTCGACACTTAGCCAGTCCCGGAATACACGGACGGACTAGACTCGCTCGAGGCGGTGAAGATTCCGATCTCTATCACTCACTGCGTACTTCTTGATCAAGGCCCGAAGTGGCTGGCTCCTGAACTACTGCTATAACTTATACCTCGGCAGAGCAAGCTCACATCAGCCTTAGCCGGTATCGTCGGAAACTACGATACAGGTTCCGGACACTCCCGGTGGGTCACAGCAGAGAACGATCTTCTTGTTGCAGCGTCAGATGGGATGACCTGCCCTCTTGAGGTCAGGTGGTATGACCAACCCTTTTTAAGGGGAGTTGGTTTCACGGGGGTGTATTTTATTTAGCCCCTACCCTCTGTACCCTGTTAACTAAGAGACTCAGCCTCCTAGTATCATCCAAGGACAGCGAGCGTTCTCCAATTCCCATGGAGACGCGCCTGGTAGCAGTTCCTCTTCTGCCGCACGTGGAAACGTCAGAACGAGAGGAAAATAAGCTGTAAATGTCGTTTCTTCAGTTACAGGTAATATTATTTTTATTCAACGTAGAATATAAGTACGTAATGTAAAGAAAAGTAATGTAATGTAATAGTATACGAAACAATGAACTCCATTTACAGAGAAACTCATCGCAGCTTCAACAAAGTTAAAAAAAGGAAAATTATATATATATATGTGTGTGTGTGTGTGTGTGTGTGTGTGTGTGTGTGTGTGTGTGTGTGTGTGTGTGTGTGTGTGTGCGTGTGTGCGTGTGTATATATATATTATATATATATGTATATATATACACACACACATATATTTATTTATATTATACATTAATAAGATAGGATATAAATGGAGGTAATTGAGTTGAATAATTTGATAAAATGAAAAATCATTTATTTGAATAAATTGTTTTTCTTAAATTACAGAACAATTAATTTTTAAAAATCAAAAATATGAAATTAAATGAATAATAATTTGTCTATCTGTATGTTTTCTTTAAATTTCATAATACGTTTCAATCCATTGTATAAATGTTCCAAATTACAATTCATAAGGTAAATTAAATGGCATTTTTCTAACGAATAATATTTTTATTTTAATCAATATGTGAGCAGATAATTAAAAAATATATAGGATTTTTCTAATAATTATAAACGATTTTAAAAAATTCCAATAATGTGGAAAAAAATTTTTTCTTTCAAATTTCTCTTTTATCAAAAGTAGACTAAAAATATAATATACATATATATATACACAAACACATATATATATACATATATTTATATGTATTTATATTATACATTAATATGATAGAATATAAATGGAGGTAATCAAGTTGAATAATTTAATAGAATAGGAAATCATTCATTCAAATTAATTTTTTCCCTAAATTACAGAATAATTAATTTTTAAGAATTAAAAATATGAAATTGTATCAGTAATAATTTATCTATCTGTATGTTTTCTTTAAATTTCATAATAAGTTCTAATCCATTGTATAAATGTTCCAAATTACAATTCATAAAGTAAATCAAACGGCATTTTTCTAATGAATAATATTTTTTTTCTAATTAATATGTGAGCAGATAAATGAAAAATATATAGGATTTTTCTGGTAATTATATATAATTTGAGAAAAATTAAATAATGTGAAAAAAATTTTTTTATTTTAAATTTCTCTTTTTTTAGATGTTGTTGAGGGACAAGGCTCATAGTGCTAGTAGATTCCCGAATGTTCCCGAATGTATTAGCATAGACCATCGTCCACTTAGCTATAGTCAGTTCCTATCAGTACACCGCCCTGGATGGACGTGTGTATTGTACTTGCTTATATTGTGATATACTTAACAGTTATAACCACGAATATATTATTTGCTTATTAATAACTCCTTTAATCCACTATCCCTTTATCATCAGCTTATGGGCCCAGATAAGGTAACCCAATAATAAAGGTGGTTGTTAATAAATAAAGTGAAAATTCTGAAAAGTGCGTGAAAAACGTGCGAGTAGCATCGAGAAGTTTCGATAGCGTGCAGTGGCGTGGATTTCGTCATTGTGAGACACTAGGCGTCGGAGCTCGGACAATTTGGCGGGAAAAACCGTTGTGCTGTGACTAGCGAAAAAGTTGATAGTGTCGATTTTTGGTGGTTGTTAAGTAGTTTTGTAGAAATGGCTCTCTCCATAAAAATAGATCCTCTCACTGCAGAAAATTATAGATCATGGAGGGCTCAGATCAAAGGACTTTTGATGAGTCACGATTTATGGGAGTATGTCACCGGAGAAAATCCAAAATGAGAGACTGGACAAGAACAAATAACAGCGTGGATCAAAAAGGATCGGAAGGCTATGGTAAAGCTTCTGATAGCGCTGGGAATGGATGAGGCAGCCAGCTACGATGACCTGAAGACATCGAAGGAGATGTGGGATAAAATTCAGGCGACGTATGAATCAAAAGGACCGGCGCGAAAAGCGTATTTACTGAAAAAATTGGCTTTGTCGAAGATGGCAGAGGGAGATGACGTCAGAAAACATGTAGCAGAATTTTATGAAGCAGTGAAAAAATTGCGAGAGGTGAACCTGGGTGTAACCAGTGAGATGCTGGTGATTTTGTTGTTGAATAGTTTACCGGAAAGCTACGAGATGTTCAAAACGTCGATCGAGACACAGGATGAGTTACCAACACTTGACGGGCTGAAAGTTAAAATCATGGAGTATCATGAGGGACATGCGAACAAACATGTCGAGCCAGCACAAAGAGCGATGTACTCAAAGTATAACCAGAGGAAACAGCGTGGACAACATGGCGGAAAGCCAAAGGCGTCAAGTTCTCGGGATGAGAATTTTCGGCGGGAAGTCGAATGTTTTAGGTGTCACAAGAGGGGACACATTGCAAAGAACTGCCCGGAGAGAAATAAACGGGAGTACAACAGTGTGAGAAATACTCATGAGTCATCGTTGAGCACCTGTGAGCAGGCGATGTACAGTGGTAGTGGTAACATGTGTTGGTGTATAGACAGTGGTGCGACTAGTCATCTGTGTAATAATAGAGACAAGTTTAGTAATTTTAAGCCTAAGCAGGCGGAGTTGAGCCTGGCAACGGACAAAAATACAAAAATATTGGGAATAGGAAATGTTTCAGTGAATGTGTCAACAGGTAAAAGTCAGTGGGACATCGATTTTAAGAACGTGTCATACGTACCAGACTCGAGAACGAATTTATTCTCGGTGGCGCGAGCCACAGATTTCGGGCATACAGTGACCTTCAAGAAAACTGAAGCGGTAGTGGTAAATAAAAACAATGATGTGATTATGCGCGCGCAAAGACGCGGGAATTTATATTTTGTAAATGACATTAAAGACAGTGTAAACAGTGCCGTATCTAGTGAAAAGCCAGAAATAAATAAATGGCATGAAAAGTTGGGGCATGTCAATGAGCGAGACCTGAGGCTCATGGCTAAAACTGAATTGGTGTACGGTTTAGACATCAGCGACAGTGAAAAATTGTCAGAGTGCGAAGTGTGTATCCAGGAAAAACAGACTAGACTACCTTTTCCAAAAACCAGTGAACAACGAACCCAAAAATTACTCGAAATAGTTCATTCAGATGTGTGTGGACCAATGCGGCATGCATCGACATCAGGAAAAAGATATTTCGTCACCTTCATCGACGATAAGTCAAGATGGTGTCAAATATATTTGATGAAAAATAAATCTGAAGTTCTGGAAAAATTCAAGGAGTATAAAAGCGAGGTGGAAAACCAAACTGGGGAAAAGATAAAGGCGTTACAATCAGACAATGGAAAAGAGTATTGTAACGGAGCGTTTAATGAATTTCTACTGAAAAATGGGATTCAAAGAAGATTGACAGCACCGCATACACCCCAACAGAACGGTATAGCAGAGAGAAAGAACCGAACACTGATAGAGATGGTACGATGTATGATGCGGCAGGCGGGGGCACCTCCCCACCTGTGGGCCGAGGCGTTAAGTAACGCAAACTATACAAGGAATAGATGTCCGACCAGTGCGTTAAACGGCGAGATACCGTATTGTGTATGGAAGGGAAGACCTCTCACAGTTAAACACATGCAAGCTTTTGGGACAAAGGCTTTCGTCTTGGATAAGACGCAAAAGCGCGGGAAATTAGATTCCAGGTCGACACCAGGGATATTTGTAGGATACGCATTTAATTCCAAGGCATATCGTATCTACTTCCCGCGGGATAGATCAGTTGTAACTACACGAGATGTGAAGTTTGTTGATCAGATTGGATTCAAGGGTGAATATCAGGAGATATTCGAGACCGAGAGAAACACTGAGGTAATAGAGGAGCAGTGTGAAGAACTCGAGGTGCCGAGCGAAGAGCCGGAGATACCCAAACCAGCAAAGATACCAGAGAGACCCAATAGAAAGAAAGGGCCAAGGCAGTCTTGGGAAGGCGTAGGGTTACCCAGCAAGAGAGGCCGGGGACGTCCGATGTACCTTCGGACAGGATTGGTAGGCAGACCGAAGAAAGTATACGTCACACTCCCAGAAAAACAGAGTGGGGAAGACCACGGAGCTGCTAGCGAAGAAGAGAATGAAGGAATAGAAGATAATGCGATGGACGAAGAGGTATTCGCATATCTAACAGTGACAGAAAATCCGACTACATGGCAACAAGCGAGCAAGACAGAAAATGCGGACTCGTGGAAGGTAGCATTGGAGGAAGAGATGCTAGCCCGGATAAAAAATAAAACATGGGAAATCGAAAAGAGACCCAAGGGCCGAAAAGTCATCGGAAGCCGCTACGTATTTTGCACTAAGTCTGATGGTAAAAGAAAGATCAGATTAGTCGCAAAAGGGTGTTCTCAGAGGCCAGGAGAAGATTTCACCGAGACATTTTCACCAGTTGTAAGATCAACATCAGTGAGGGTCATGGCAGCGGTAGCAGCGGAATACAACTTGAAGATTCACCAGATGGATATAGTGACCGCGTTTTCAAATGGTGATTTGCGGGAAAGTGTATACATGGAAGTGCCTGAGTGTATGCGCGAGATTATCGAAAAAATAATTGCGGGTGAGCCCATCGGTTTAGGCGGGAAGGTAATACGCGATGAGAAAATTATAGAAACCGCGAAGCGCTGGAGAGAGGGCTTGAAAGCGGGGAGTGACAGTGTTTGTGCTCTGAAAAAATCGCTGTATGGTTTGCGTCAAGCCGGGGCTGAGTGGCATAGAAAATTGGTAGATAGATTAAATGTATTAGGTTTTAATGCAGTGCCACAGGATAAATGTTTATTTGTAAACCGAAAAGGTGACAGTGTAATGTATATAGCAATATACGTGGATGATATCTTATTAGCTAGTGACGACGAGGCCTGGATAGGCAAAATAAAGAAAGCGTTGTCAAAGTCGTTTGAGACAAAAGATCTCGGGTTAGTTAAAAGTTGTATAGGTATCGAATTTGAGCGGGACGAAGAGTCACGTGTGTTCTTACGACAAAGAGAGTATACCAGGGCCGTACTCAAGCGTTTTGGGATGGATGAGTGTAAACCGATAGACACACCCATTGAGGCTAAATGTAATTTAGTAAAACCAGAATGCATGAATGAGTCAGAAATGAATAAAAATCCGTACCAGAGTTTAATTGGAGCGTTGTTGTATCTTGCGATAACTACTAGACCAGATATAGCATACGCGGTAAATTTCTTAAGTCAGTTCAATACCAATTACAATGTAGATCATTGGAAAGCCGCGAAAAGGGTTTTAAGGTATTTGAAGGGTACAATAGACTACGGGTTAAAATTTGAGCAAACCGGATTAGCTTTATTTGCAGTTGTAGATGCTAACTGGGGAGGGGACTCAATGGATCGTAAGTCGTATACGGGATATGGATTTATTCTGGCGGGATCTGTTATTAGTTGGGAGGCGCGAAAACAGAAAACAGTGGCGCTCTCAAGTACAGAGGCAGAGTACATGGCCGTAGCGAAGGCTACGAAAGAAGCATTATATTTGAAAGGCTTATTAGTTAGTTTAGGTATACAGGAAGACTCAGAAATTGTCACAATACTGAATGATAACCAGAGTGCAATCAGTATGATTAAGAATGACGTATATCACCAGCGTACAAAGCATATAGATGTTAGACATCACTTTGTAAGGAATAAGTATGCGTGTGGAGCAGTGCTGGGCAAAATTGTAATAAAAAATTAACAATTACAAATCACTAAGGATAATTTTTAATGACATCGAATTCCATTGAAATTATTTTCAGTAATAATAATTGAATCGAAGTTCAGTGAAATTACTTTTGATAATTGTAATTGACTCAGAGTCCATCGAAATTATTTCCAGTAATTGTAATTGAATTGGATTTCATTAAAATTACATGGAGTAATTTGAATTTAATCAAAGTTTATCAAAATTACTTTCAGTGATTGGAATTTAATCAGAAATCATTTCAATTATCCTCAGTGATTGTAATTAAATCAGATATCATTAAAATTCGTTTGAGTGATTGTAAACCACACGATGTGGTCCAATTGAATTTTTTTCTCTAACATTATTCCTGTGAAATAATAACAAATAAATAATAAATTTTCTTGGAAACTTGGACAGAATTGATCAGATTCAACTTATCAAAATTTGCAACGTTTCGTTGGTTTCATTTATTTTCCAACTTCATCAGGCAAGCTGTAACAGATGTACATAAACTTTAAAATTAAGTTGCATAAGACAATAGACATGATACATGTAAGTTACAAATTCAGAAATAATAAACTAAACAAAATTACAAAATATTTACTTTTGAGGTTAAATCATCGTTAAAATCCTCTGGTCCATAACATCAAGTCAAAAATATGTTTAAATAAGACTAGAAAGATATATACATTTTTTTTAATAAAATTATAAATTCATTGTGCCAATAAATCAATTTGAATAAAATAAAATGGACAAATATAATGATGGACAAATACACATGTCAAACGTAGTGACTCTTAAATCACAGACTGTACTACTCTCACACAGTGTGATAGTACGTGTGGAGGTCGCATTATCTGTATTGTCAACATGACTCTGTTGTCCATGACTAGTACTATTCATATTGTGCGCGAAAGTTCAACCTCTGAGTAAAATAAAAATAATTACTATGACTTCACTAAATCCTTAACATCATTTAATAGGTCACTGTAAATTGTACTGAGGTTTTGCGTGTCGGATCTAAAATTGACACAATTCATCGCCTTAATAAAAATCATTTCACTTAGGTTTCTCTTCATGTAATTTTTCTCCAGATCTAAAATCTCAACATCTTCGAACTGAAAGTTATGACCATCCTCAACAAAGTGATGTTCCGCTAATGCTGTTTTGTTGTTTTTTATGGACTTCTCAGGTCTGCAGTCAAGTTTGTGTTGTTTCACTCTGGCTTTTAATTTTTGCCTGGTCTGTCCAACGTACCATTTCCCACACGAGCACGGAATCCTGTATACCAGGCCAGATCTATCTTCTTTCTTCACTTTGTCTTTTAGCCGGGAAAATAGATCCTTAACCTTTAATACATTATAGAATACCAACTTGCAGTTGGTGTGCCTAAATAAAGATCCCAGTCTTGGTGACAAGCCTTTTATGTAGGGAAATCTGCTAAACGACCAATTCCTGTTGACATTGTTGCTGCTGATGTTGTTTCTAATCCTCTCGGATACAATTTTCTCACACTTGCTGATGACCTTGTTTGGATAATTGTTAGATGACAGTAATCTTCTAACCATGCGAATACTTTCCTTGGTCTTGTTCACATGACTCAAGCGCATGGCTCTGTTCAAAAACCCTTTTACAACCCCCAATTTTTGGCTCAATGGATGATTGGAATTAAAATTCAAAATTCTTCCTGAGCTGTACGGTTTCTTGAACCAAGAAGTTATAACATCACCATCTTCTGATCTTTCTATTAGTATGTCCAAAAAAGGCAACTTCCCGTTATTCTCAACTTCCAAGGTAAACTGGATGTCCTTGTCAACACTATTAAACACATCTGAGATGCTGTCTACTTTGTCCTTTGGAACCACTGCGAAGAGATCATCAACATACGACTTAATAATCGGAATTTCAAAGTCAAGGTGAGTCAACGCCATTGAAACAACATAATCTACTGCAATGATGGCAATTGAAGGACTTGCTGGACTCCCCATAGCACATCCTTCCTTCTGAAGGTAAAAATTGCCATCAAACACGAAATATCCCGAGTCGTAACAAAAGTCAATAAGCTCTAGTAGAGTAGTTTGGTCCAATTGCACAAATTTCTGGATTTCACCCCACCGCTCAATGATGATTTTCCTTATTAAACTGTTATGAACATTAGTAAAAAGAGATACTACGTCCAGTGATATTAAAACATGGTCTTCGTTTACCTTTTTCAGTTTAAATTGGTCTAAAAAATGAAATTAATAATGAAAAAATTCGACATCACGTTTCCAAAGGTAATTCGTTTAAATAAATTATGAAAAACAATTGAAATTTGAAAAAAAAAACATAATCATTTCCATTAATTGTAATGGATAACAGAAAAATTACAATTGTTCCAAGTAATTGTAATTAGTAGCAAAAGAATTACAATTTTTTCAAGTAATTTTAATTGACAACAAAAAAATTACAATTATTTCGAGTAATTGTAGTTGATAATCATAAAATTACAATTGTTTATACTAACTGTAATTGGTAAATCAAAATTTATAATTATTTCCCGCAATTGTAATTAGTTACTAAATATTACAGTTATTCACAGTAATTGTAATTTACGGGTAATGAAATGACGAAAGTAATTTCTGCTGCCCAATTCTGGTGTGGAGTGATAGACGTGAAATATTTAAGCACAGAGAGAATGCCAGCAGATATGTTTACGAAAGGTCTGAGTGGTAGTAAACTCAGGAAATGTGTGAGTAATATAAATATTGTAAATAGTGTGTGTGAGAGCTTGGATTAGTATGCACGCACTATGTACCTTGAGAGAGGGCGTTGAGGGACAAGGCTTACAGTGCTAGTAGATTTCCGAATGTTCCCGAATGTATTAGCATAGACCATTGTCCACTTAGCTATAGTCAGTTCCTATCAGTACACCGCCCTGGACGGACGTGTGTCTTGTACTTGCTTATATTGTGATATACTTAACAGTTATAACCACGAATATATTATTTGCTTATTAATAACTCCTTTAATCCACTATCCCGTTATCATCAGAATCTATTCTTATAACCGGCTTTCTCGCAAATACGACATGGATCGAACTTTCGATTTTGCTTATTTACTTCTATACGTGAGCTGTTATTGTTTGATATTGGTTGAAGTTGACTCAGACAAGACATTCAATTTTCTATTGTTTTCAATTCACGTTTATGAAGGTGTGATCGAACAAATTTTGGCAGGGCAATAACGATAAAATTTATTTGTGAACTGACGCCTAATTCTGGATCTGCATCTATTAATAGGTTTCTCTTTTTTAATGCAAAATCTAAATATGGTCCACATATCCAACGAAAAGAGTGAGCGTATTCGACCTCTGACCACGATTTTTCCCCGAATGTTTCGAAAAAGGAACTTTCTCAAAAGCTCCAAGGTTTCGTCATACCATAAGTTTTAAAAATTGATGTAAACCAGTCTATGGCTGGTCCTTCTAAAACTAGTTTCAGAACCTCGAGGAATTGATTTTCTTTCACTTTAAATCCTTCACATTCAAGCAAAAATAAAGTGAGCCATGATTTTGCGTTCTGATTTCTGTTTGAAAATTTTTCTAATAAAATGCCCTTCGAGATCAATTGGATCGAGGTTTCACGTGCCGGAACTGTTAAACTGGATGAGTTTGGAATGGGTTGGGGGGTTTCTATTTCCTCCAGGTAATAATCGTTGAACACTACATTACCCTCCTCATCGAAGTATAACCTTTGCAGATGCGCGTCCAGTAAGACGATAGCTTTTCTCTGCTTCCCTCTTTTATCCAGACTTTTGATAATTCCTTTGACTACTGGTAATTTGGCCAGCTCAGCATGGTTCGGAATTGGTTGATCTTTTTGTTCGAAAGAAAATATTTGTTCCTGTTCCAATACTTGGATGGATTTAACCTTGATGACGGTCGTCTTGGCATCCCAGGCTTCTGCGGCGAACTGGAATTTGACCTTGACCTTCTCCATTTTGTTGTTGATTTTTAAGTTATAAGCGTGACTCTTATAACTTAAAAGGGTTGCGGAAATAATAATTCCTAAGTCTCAACGACTTGGGTTGATGTAGAAATGATACTAAAACATTATATTGACACCAATCACAAATAATTACATAAATAATAAAAAAAATAATTATAACACTTATAGCCACCTAAATCAACAAAAATGTCGGTTTTGGCGATCGGGAATGTAGGCTTAGTTAACAGTGATGAAAAAGAATAATTTACAATATATTTTACAGAGCATTCACTGTGACGCTAGTGGATGTCTCGAGCGCCTGTCAATCAGTCCCCTCTCTCCCGAGGCGATGACTCCGCGATGGTCACTCGTGGTTATCCTTTCCGTAATCCGTTCAGCGTGTTTGTTGTTTTTCATGGATGAGTTTGGGTAAACAGGCCACAAACTTACATATATATATCAGACTGGGCCAAAAAAATTGACTATTTTTTTTTTCCAAAAATATATTGAGAATATCATTCAGTATGGCAAAAAAAAAAAATGGGTGCGTGTACTTAGGTACGCGCGTGAGAAGTTATACTTCTTTGGCATCATTAAAAAATACACAACATGTCAAAATCTTCTGTCACACAATGATAAAGAAAAGAAGTATGTAATAAAAAACAATAAAACAAATAACGGATGTCTTACATTATATTTAAATACTCTATTACATTTTTGTCACGAACTTTTTATTGAATGTTCTATTAAATTCATTTCTTTATTTTGTAAATATTAAAAAACCAATGATAAATATTCAACATTGATAATTTAATAATATTTAGTATTAATTATATTAAATAATGATATTTTAATTTATATCAATAAATAATACATACGGATAACTAACCTCAATTATATTGGAGCACTTGAAAAAGTATTTTAGCACAATTTTTTCACTAATATTCACAAATAGTAAATAATATTAATCCAAATATTCAATTTAAATCACTACTGAATATATTTTATTGCCACATATATAATTCGCACTTGTATGAAAATAAAACACGTGTTGTCACTGTAAAAACTAATACCATGAGGACAAATATTATAAATAAATATGAAAACAGTGATCAGAGGCGACAAGCGTACCAACATCACCTTTTTTTCGAGACTTAATGAATTCGGTTGAGTGGGCAACTTCATCCTGTTAATTTTGTGTTACAGTTTTGTGTTACAGTGATGCGCGCGCATCCTGAAATTTCACTCTCATCAGTTTTTCATAACGCGCCCAAAGAAGTATAACTTCAAAAATTTCATAAAATTTTAAGCCCTTAATATTAACTTTAAGAGGTCTATCATCGCTATTTTTGATTTTTAGTAATAATTTGATGTTTTACGTCAGAACTGTCGAAATATTGAAGAGAAAAAATTTATGTTCACTTATCCCTTTATAAAATTAAATTTCCTACAAAAAAGGTCTGATTATAGATTTTTGTCAGACAAGCCGTTTCCGAGTAATTAAGCTTAATAACTTGATATAATTTCTCGATCAATTCTCGATTAATTCTCGAGAAATTCTCAAACCCTCAATTTCTCATAAAAAATCTAAAACTTGTCGAAACAACTCTCATTTCAAACGGCTACCCTTTAAAATTCATTAATGATATCAAAAAGTATAGAGTGGATAAAATGTACAACTCGATTGATTGAAATTTAGACTCCAACAATCAAACTAATGTTAAGGACAAATTTAAAAACTCCATCTCTATACCCTATATTGAAAATCTTTCTAGCCAAATCAAAAAAGTGTTGATTGGCGAGGGCATTGAAATTACTTTTAGAATCTCTAACACTACCAAATATCCTCTCTTTTCTCATCTCAAATCTGTAACTCCTAATTTAGATGAAATCAACTGTGTGTACAAAATACCATGTCGAGACTGTAGCAAGAGTTATATTGGACAAACGTCACAACATTTAAAAAATAGAATTTCTGGCCATCGCTCTAATATTAAATGCCATGATACTGATAGATGCGCTTTAGCAGAACACTCCTTAAGTCTTGGACATAATTTTGACTTCAACAACTCTATAACACTAACTACAGAACCGAACTGGTATAAACGTATTATTGAGGAAATGATTCATATCTTCAAGAACAAAAGTAACTCTGTCAACAAACGTGCTGATATCCAACATCTCAGCCATCTATACTCAAACATTCTCTAGTTTTCAAATATTGGCGCCCTTTGCTCTGATTGGTCATCAGTTTTGAAATCTATGATATATATATATACATGTATATGTATATATATCTTAATATATATAAATCTCGTGTCACGATGTTTGTCCTCAATGGACTCCTAAACCACTTAACCGATTATAATAAAATACGCACACCATGTGCAGTTCGATCCAACTTGAGAGATAGGATAGTTTAAATCTCAAATTATAGTCGCAATTTTAATTTATTGCTAATTATTTGTCTGTTATTATTTGACAGTCACAATTATCTGTTAACTCCAAATGATTCTAACAGATGTCGATACCTTTCGACTGGGTTGAGTAAGTAATCAATAGATGGCGCTGCTATGGTAAATCTACGAACGTGTCATATAAGCTACATTTTAACAGCATAATTACCACGTGTTGTTGACGCTATAAAATTAATTAAATTTATTTTGTAGTGAACGAAATACCGTACAATTCAATTATTTCCACTTTTTAAATTTTTGGTGTTAGCATAGAGGCCACGTGTTACTTAGACTGAAGTGTAAATTGCATTCATATTATAATGAAGATAATACAGTGAAATTAATCCTGTTTTTTACTTATTAATGTTTAAAAGTTTAAGACTGTATGCCTTGCCTACCTCGTTCATGAGTTTAAGCGTCACATGTTATTTACTGTATTATACTGTAATATACTTATATTTGTTGTAAAATTAAATGGAAATAATAAATCTGATAAATTTTTATTTCGTACCTACTGATTTATGCTTAATATCAAGTGTAAGAACATTTTAATTAATTGTGTTCAACTTACTTCCCCTTCAAATCTCAATCCAGTGAATTTGTATACCAACATCAACATTTTCGTCTTTGTTCGTAAATAATTTCATTGTACTAAAGGGTTATAGTAGTAGAAAGTCAAATAAGGAGATCACCATATTTTTTTACAAATACCATCTGTGTGAAAAAGCATAGTGGACTCCGTGACTGATGTTTTCTTATTGTTCCTCTTAGATTGTTTACTATAATGTGATATAACAAAAACTTTAGCCACAGCAACGCGTGGCCGGGTCAGTTAGTATATATATATATATATATATATATATATATATATATATATATATATATATATATATATGTATATGTATATGTAATTTTAAATTATAATCAAAATTATTTTTGATGAAAAGGAGGACGATGAATAAATTTATTGTTCATGTTTTATTTTCACATATATATATATATATATATATATATATATATATATATATATATATGTGAAAATAAAACATGAACAATAAATTTATTCATCGTCCTCCTTTTCATCAAAAATAATTTTGATTATAATTTAAAATATATATATATATATATATATATATATATATATATATATATATATATACATATATGTGTATATATATATATATATATATATATATATATATATACTAGCAGCCCATCCCGGCTTCGCACGGGCATATAATAATATTAAGTAATAATATAAATGTTATTTTTCTAGAAACTCACTGTAAACATTGTGTATTTTCTTTTATTATATTATTATATGCCCGTGCGAAGCCGGGATGGGTTGCTAGTTATGCTGTTAAAATGTAGCTTATATGACACGTTCGTAGATTTACCATAGCAGCGCCATCTATTGATTACTTACTCAACCCAGTCGAAAGGTATCGACATCTGTTAGAATCATTCGGAGTTAACAGATAATTGTGACTGTCAAATAATAACAGACAAATAATTAGCAATATATTATAATTGCGACTATAATTTGAGATTTAAACTATCCTATCTCTCAAGTTGGATCGAACTGCACATGGTGTGCGTATTTTATTATAATCGGTTAAGTGGTTTAGGAGTCCATTGAGGACAAACATCGTGACACGAGATTTATATATATATAGAAGATATATATTTATATATATATGTATATTGTTACAAAGAGTGAAATCACCCATTTTGCCCCCTCTTTATTGATCAAGTAGTCATCATAGATAAAAGACGTTTATAAACCTCTTGTGTCTTTCAAAAAAATAAGGTTGCTGCGTCAACTAACATTATTGCAAAAACAGTCTTGTTTCAGACTTAAAACGAGAAACACATATCTTGCATTAAAGCAGTTTCACAACATTTTATTCACGCTCTTGATTTTTGACTTAATTGAACTCGCGGATCCATATTTATTTTCCGTAAAGTCAAAGTACGTTACATTGGTGTCAGAAGCGGGATCTTGAGTTTTTTTTCAATTGAGTCAATTCAGTGCGTGAAATAAACTATGAGCAAAAGTCGTATGACACGTTCTCGTCGTCGGGAAAGTGGCGGAGATGAACATTCCATCACGGAAAATCCACGGGTTCCCGAGACAATTTGTGCACCTTCAGTCGACTCTTTACCTGTCCCTGCGATGGTCTCAGTCTCACAGATCGACCTACTAGAGGTTATGAGTCAACAACAAGAAGCCGCCGAACGACATAAACGGCAGCTTCTGGATGCGGCTAGTCAACAACAACAACAACTTGTCCAGTTGCTTCAAGAACAACGAGAACAGCGAGAAGGGGAGCTTGCCTCTCAGTTGGAGCAGCGGAGGCTAGATAAAGAAGCTCAAGAGCGTTCCGAGACTAGTCTTCATGAACTACTCCGGACGACTGTGGCAGCTCTTCAGGCTGTTCATCAGGTGAATGGCTCAGGAGAACCGGCCGTCACCCCTCGAGGTTCCAGAGTTGTTACTCCGCTTCCCTCTCCTGTTCCCTCTCCTGTTCCCGTTCCGGCTGTTCAGGAGGTCCAACATCCAGGACGATCCCAAGATGTTCCTGACTCAAGGTCTGTGCCTTTTATTAGGGGGGTAGATGAATCCCCAATTTGTAGAACAAGAGTAAATAATGAGGTTGGTTTTTCCGAGCCTCTGTCTGAGGTTCAGCCTCGATATTCTCATTCAAATCAATTAAATAATTCGAGATTTCCTGGGGTTGCTTCTCAGATTAACGAGATACCCTTTTGTTCTTTAAAACCGCCAATTTTTGATGGAAAAACTCCATGGGCAGAGTATGAGCGTCAATTCAGCACAATAGCAAAACATAACCAGTGGGACTCCGCCATGAGGGCCCACAGCCTTGCCTCTTGTCTTCGAACGCCGGCTTTGAATGTATTAACGGCATTATCTGAAGAAGAAATTTCCGACTATGAAAAACTGAACTCTGCGCTTGAGTTAGGATACGAAAATGACCATTTGACAAAATTGTACACAGCTCAATTACAGACTAGAAGACAAGGACGAGACGAAGACCTCGCGTCTCTAAGCCAAGATATTGAACGGCTTTCTCGTGTAGCTTTGCCAGATCACGAGCCGTCTCGTAATTCATGAGTGACACAAGCTTTCTTAAACGCAATCAATGATCAAGAAATTAAAATGGCCGTTGGGACATCGGGTCTCACTTCTCTGTGGGAGGCAGCGGCCAAAGCCCTTGAGGTGGAGGCAATGAGAAAACAATATTTTGGGTTGAGCAAGCTTCGGTGGATTGAGGTGTCCGAAAGCACCTCAGAAAGACGAAGTTTTGAACACTTGGAAGAGCCAAAGCCTCAAAATTATAGAAATGAAAATAACAATAGTAATTTTAAACCAAGAAATCGAGGTTCTCTTCAAAACCAAAAAAACAAGCGTGTAATTGAGAACGCGGTCATGACAAGTCAAACCGGCTTTATATTTTGTGAAAAAACAGGCCATGACGCCAATCATTGTTTTCTGATTAAAAAAATTAGTAGAGAACCGATGCAAGGATCGAATCCAAGCTTTTATAACTGGCGTAAAAAAATATAGAAATGGGGAAAGCAAATCCTCAGTCGAGTTCTTCAACAGGAACTCGCCGAAAAAACTAATTCCAGGTGATTTGTCGGGGCGAAAATCATCGCAGATTGTAAAGAGTGAAAGCCCTCTTAGAAAACAGTTTTTAATTAGAAGTCTACGACAGTCCGGTCTTTACGCGCGTGGTACTGTTAATGGCGTCGATTGTCTATGGGTAATAGATACGGGCGCGGAAGTAACCGTAGTTCGATCGGATCTCTTTAAATCCGATGACCAGATTGTTCCCTCTTTATCTCTGCGAACAGCCACTGGAGAGTCGACCCCGGTTTTGAGACAGGTTACTGTCCAAATTAACCTTTTTGGGTGTATCAACTCTCCACATAAGGTTTTTATAGCAGATATAGAGGATGAAGGTATTTTGGGAATAGACTATCTTACAGCTCATAACTGTGTTATCTCGACTAAGAGAAATTCACTAGCTTCGAACAATCGCGAAATAACTCTTTGTACAAATAGAAATGGAATTTATTGGACTCCTCCTGGAATTCGGGAAATAGAACTTTCAGAGGATGATTTGCAACAACATTTCCCTTTACATTTATAGAGCCTTGTGGAGAAATCTTCGATTTCGTTAAATTCAGCTCAGGAAGAATTGTTTCAATCTCTTTTGCTAGAATTTATAGATTCTTTTGCCAAAGATAGTGGTGATAAGGGCCGATGTACTTCTGTCAAGCACAAGATCGACGTCGGAGAGAGTTCACCAATAAAACAAGCTCCTCAAAGACTCGCTCTTAACGCCCGAGAAGAGGTGAAGAACCTTGTGGAAGACATGCTTAATAACGATGTGATTGAACCATCGTCTAGTCCATGGGCCTCAGCAATCGTCTTTGTTAACAAAAAGGACGGATCTAAACGACTTTGTATCGATTACAGGAAGCTGAACGATATAACGAAGAACGATTCTTACCCTCTACCCAGAATCGACGAAACATTTGACCTGATGGCTGGTGCAACTTGGTTCAGCACCATAAATCTTCAGAGCGGATACTGGCAGGTCGAAATGGATCCTCTAGATAAAGAAAAAACAGCTTTTGTTACGGGCTTAGGAGGATTATGGCAGTTCAAGGTTATGCCGTTTGGTTTGAGTAATGCCCCGGCTACCTTTGAACGAATGATGGAGGCTGTTCTCTGTGGGCTCACTGGCAAAATATGTCTCGTTTATTTAGACGATATAATCGTTTTTGGCAAGAACTTTGAAGAAGAAGTTCAAAATCTCAGACAAGTGTTCGCTAGGCTGAAGCAAGCAGGCCTGAAAATAAGCCCGAAAAAATGCCATCTGTTCCAGAAAGAAGTAGGCTTCCTCGGACATATCGTTTCAGCACAAGGTGTGAAGACCGACCTAACCAAAATAGAGAAGGTTTCTTCTTGGCCGACACCTAAGAATAAAGAACAAA
Organism: Neodiprion virginianus; assembly: GCF_021901495.1. Lineage (NCBI taxonomy): Eukaryota > Metazoa > Arthropoda > Insecta > Hymenoptera > Diprionidae > Neodiprion > Neodiprion virginianus. Next base: position 14,214,461 of record NC_060881.1, on the reverse strand, counting down.
TCCAAAGCTTTTTAGGCCGTTGTACGTATTACAGAAGATTTGTAAAAGGTTTCGATAGTATAGCTAAACCTCTCCATTACTTGACCGGAATCAAGATTCCTTTTGACTGGACCCCAGAATGCGAAGAGGCTTTCAAGAAATTAAAAGAAAATCTTATTTCTTCGCCGATTTTAGCTTATCCAGAGGGTGAACTTTCTTCTATTTTACATACGGATGCCTCTCTCTCAGGAATAGGCGGGGTTCTGTCACAAATTCAGGGAGGTCAGGAGAGAGTGATAAGCTATTTCAGCAGAGTTTTAAGTAAAACGGAGAGGAATTACTGTGTCACTCGTAGAGAACTTTTAGCTGTTGTTAAGACCGTAGTACATTTTCACCATTATCTGTACGATAGGAGGTTTTTGATACGTACAGATTATGCTTCTCTCAGGTGGCTACTTTCATTCAAATCTCCCGAAGGTCAGGTAGCTAGATGGATAGAAAGGCTCGGTCAGTACGATTTTGACATTCGTCATCGAGCAGGAATTCATCATGGAAACGCCGATGCTCTCTCTCGAAGACCCTGTGAGGAAATGCCAGAGTGTAAACAGTGTGCACGATTAGAGGAAAACCGTGACCCCTCTCTTATAATACGGAAAATTTCTTTCGAAAATAACCAGGAGGAATGGAGAAAATCGCAACAAGAGGACGACACTTTGAATCAAGTGCAGTCTTGGAAAGAAGCAGAAACTCGCCCGGACTGGCAGGATATATCTTTAGCCGAGCCAGATTTGAAAATTTTTCGGGCCCAATGGGACTCTATCCTTTCAATTGATGGAATTTCATACCGAGAATGGGAATCTGCAGACTTGAAAGAAATCAGGTGGCAACTTTTGGTTCCCAGGTCACGAGTTCCGGAGATTCTTGCTCTCTATCATGATTCTCCTGCAGGCGAACACTTCGCTTCAAATAAAACTCTGTGCAGAATTCGCCACTCCTACTTTTGGCCCCGTTGCTGAATGGACGTTGAAGATTGGTGTCGAAGATGTCGAATCTGCACGGCAAAGAAAGGACCTCGAGCGAAAGGACAAAGCTCTCTTTAAATTTACAACGTGGGAGCTCCATTTGAAAGGATAGCAATGGACATTCTCGGATCTCTCCCGATAACCCATTCTGAAAATGAATATGCTCTGGTTATTGCCGATGATTTTACTAAGTGGCCTGAAGTGGTTCCTCTCACTGATCAAGAAGCCTTCACTGTAGCACAGGCATTCGTTAAAGAGTTTATTTGTAGACACGGAGTTCCTCTAGAACTTCATACTGATCAAGGCCGAAATTTTGAGTCAACTTTAATGAAAGAGGTTACTTATATTTTAGGGGTTAGAAAAACTCGTACGACTCCTTTGCATCCGCAATCTGACGGCATGATAGAGCGTCTGAATCGAACTTTGCTACAGTATTTGTCGTCCTTCGTAGAGCAGAATCAGAGAGACTGGGACTCCTGGATCCCTTTCTTCCTCTTATCTTACAGATCTGCGATTCATGAGACGACGAAGCAGACGCCAGCCCTCATGCTTACTGGACGAAATCTACGACTTCCGTCAGATTTAGAGAAAGGCCCTGTTCCTGTGTAAAGACAGCATCAAACAGATGCCGCCTTTTTATTACAACAACGTTCAGAAGAAATTCATCACTTTGCTAGGAATAGAATTTCTATGGCTTCAGATAAATTAAAAACTCTTTATGATATTCGAGCCAGAGATTTAAAATTTAATCCTGGAGATTCTGTCTGGCTCTTTTAACCTCGAAGACAGGAAGGACGATGTCCAAAGCTACAAAGAAATTGGGAAGGCCCTTACTTAGTGGTTAACCGGATAAATGATGTTGTTTATAGAATCCGAAGATCTCCTCATTCGCGTCAGAAAGTGGTTCACTTGGATCGTCTTGCTCCATTTGAAAAAGATCAACCTGGAACAGTCTCACCAAGACCAGGAACATCCTTCGAGGTTACATCTTCAAACGAACACCCTTGACGACTGTGATCGACTTGGCCTTCTTTACAGTCGGTCATCGATTGGGAGAAGAATTTACCTTTCGGAATTCATTTGAGTAAAACTCGACCGCTTACGATTATTATAGAAGGAAATATCGGATGCGGAAAAACAACTTTCACCAAGAGGTTTTTAGCAGACCGCCAGGTCTGTACACTTTTGGAACCTCTTGAGGAATATCGCAATGTAGCCGGAATTGATCTTCTAGATTTGATGTATCAGGACCCAGATCGTTATTGCTATTATTTTCAGCATTTCGCTCAAATGGTTATGTTAGATAGACATCTGCAGACGACTTCATTGCCTGTAAAGGTGATGGAAAGATCGATATTCAGTAGCAATTGTTTTGTAGAAGCTCGTCGAAGGCTAGGTAATTTTCGCGACTTCGAATCTCATTTATTGATGAAAAATTTCGATCTTCTCATTTGCTCGTCTGAGCTCAGAGTAGATTTGATTGTTTATCTGCGAGTTTCCCCAGAAACTTCTTTTGCTCGAGTGAGTTCCCGTTCTCGTGAGGAGGAATCGAGTATTTCGTTAGAGCTACTCAGAACTATTTATGAGGTTCATGAAGATTGGCTAGTAAAACAAACCTTTTCTTCTTTATCGGCTCCTGTCTTGGTTATAAATGCAGAAGCTACAGCCGATCAAGTTTTTAAAGATTTTTGTAGTTCCTTAACATGTGGATAGCATATAGTTAACCTATACTTGCTTTATTAAGGGATACACTTGATTAAGTAAAAGACATAAAAAATAATAAAATAGATTGTCTTTATCGGAAAAAACATAAAGATTGTGAAAAGTTATGTTTAAAAAAAAAAAAATTCATTTTCTCGCAATCGATATTTTGCGTAGCTGGTCTCCATTTTGTAGGTTCAAGGCGAGATGGCGCTTAGACGAAGTCGGGTTTTGGTCGGCTCGATTACACTACGTCGAACCTGATGTTGCTTCAAGCGTTGCTCTATAAATAAGAGAGAGTGATTATAAGATGGATTTGCTCTTTTTATTTGGATTTTTCAAATTAGAATTAAATTATTTCTTTTGATTAATAAACTTTTCAAAGAGCTTACATTTATTATCATTGAGAAGGAGCTGGATTTCAGCGCAGCTCCAAGGACCGTTGTCGTGTCGATCAGTGTCGAGTCCTGGTCAAGTACCTTCTTCGGGCTCGCGGTTGGTTGCCGCTCTTCGCACGAAGCGCGTGGGTTGGAGGAGTTGTCTGGCACTTTGTCGACGGAGTGCCAGTCGAATTTGTTTTTAGGAAATTGGGAGTTTGGGGGAGTTTTTGGGAGGGAATATTTCGGGGAATATGGAAAAACGCCTCGGCCGGCGTCCGTGCCGGCCGGAGAACAACAACGATCTGGTGTTTTCAATATAAGAAGTTGTTTGTTTTCAAATGATCTTTTGTTTTCCTAAGAGTTTTCTTTCCTTCTAGAAACTTCTTCTTCGGAATCGAGTTTTGTGTCGGATAGGCTTTGGTTTATTAATGTGAAAAGCGCCACGATTATTTTTCGAGGTCAATGAGCGATTGCTTGATTTTCACATTTTATTAACCTTAAGTGTCAGTTTTTGTGAGTACTTTTCAGGTTACTTGACACAGCCTTTTCCCATCCAATCTTTCCCCGATTCCTGAAGATGACTGGTGGACTTATTTCGAAGAAGGACGCAGAAATGATTCAGATAAGATCGTTTCTTTTCTTTTGAATACATATTTAATTTATTTTATTCGTGTATTCTCCCAAATTCACTTAGTGAATTTGAATTGTTATACCATCACTCACATTTGTCCTCCAAACTCTAGGGTGTGCTGTTTCTGAAGAAGTCTTGGATCCAGTCACCCATTCCTTTTTCCTGTTTCCTGTGCCGGTTCTCAGAGGGAATCAGCCTTTACGTTTCCTAGGACCCAGAGTTTTCCCAGTTATGGTTTCCCGCCTCGTCGTACTCATCTGTGTTTGATTCACCGGACTACTTTCCCTGAAGAGGAATGAATTTTCTTTTCGACGACGAACCGGATGATTTTGATGTCTTCAAATTCATGAAGATACATAAAACTAGACAACACTTACCATTATAAAACAAGGCACATAAATTTTCGAAATTATTTAACGCTCAACTATCTGCTCAAGGTTTTCTGTGATTTACCTTGAGACTGTGGGCAAATGCCAGATAGTAAAAAGGGAGTCTTTAAATTTTTAGAGCCACAGCTCCAACTCACCTTTGAGCACTGACTGCTAGATCACTTTTATAATTGTTTTACCTTTCCTGAGTCCGGATGACTTTTTTCCTCGGGGGGGAGTGGTGTTACAAAGGGTGAAATCACCCGTTTTGCCCCCTCTTTAATGATCTAGTAGTCATCATATATAAAAGACGTTTATAAACCTCTTATGTCTTTCAAAAGAATAAGGTTGCTGCGTCAACCAACATTATTGCAAAAACAGTCTTGTTTCAGAGTTAAAACGAGAAACACATATCTTGCATTAAAGCATTTTCACAACATTCTATTCACGCTCTTGATTTTTGACCTAATTAAACTTGCGGATCCATATTTATTTTCCGTAACGTCAAAGTACGTTACAATATATATATATATATATATATACGTTGTAACGTGGCAGTTTTACTGCGCGTTCCACACGGCTCCCCGAACTCTAGACGGACCACAGACTTAGGGAGCACGCGGAGTAGACCGCGGCTCATTTCGGAAAAGAGCGCCAGGACAACAGTCACGCATCCGAGACTCTAAGAGGGGACCATCGCCGGTTTAGCGAATAAGACTTTTCAGGATTTTTGTTTATTTTTTTTTGGGTGGCGAGTAAATGCGGCTTCGGACAGGGGATCGGCAGCAAGTCAGAACGACGTTACTGGATGGCAATCGCGGCGGATCGCGACGAAAATAGGGCCTCGCACGAGGCTACGGAGAGAGCGTCAACGGAGAGCTCTGCCGCGAGGGAATCCAAGGCGGACGAGATTCCCGTTGGTGGCCGGCGAGCCGTAGCCCCCCCCCCTCCGTCGCCCAACTGACGACAGGTGCCCTCGCGAAGTCATCACCACGCCACTGCCAAGCTACGGGGTACCCAAGACTGGCCAGCCAATCAACACCCCGCGACAGCGGAATTCACCGATAGTGATACGCTAGATTGTAAGAATTGCGTAACGAGAACCCCAATGCGATCGGGAAAATTTTGACTATGGATGGCGCCTATGTTCGGGGCATGTTCGAATTGCGGCTCCGATTTACAGGACTCGTCACTTGAGTCCTGGCGACAGTTCGCGACGGTAGAGTTGCGTCAAATTCAAAAAAAAGAAAAAGAGATTTGTGTGTGCGAAATGGCAGAGACGGGAGTAGGAGAATTCCTCGTGTGGCTGCGGAGCGGTAAGCGCTTATAATTCTTTGCGGGCATATTTCGAGCGCAAATTAAATTGGCACACTGAAAAAAAAAACGGTCGGCCCAAGTAATCTTAGAGTTAGAGTAGCGCTCGAAATCTGTTTGCCGATCTCCTTGAGGATGACCGTAGCCTGAGTTTTCGCGATAACGCGTAGAGTCAAGGGGATCCCTGTAAAGTCTCGCGTCGAGTCACGGTTTCGCGTGGGGAACAATTTCGGAGTGAAATTGAGTGCGGCCAAATTCCGCTGCACAGGGTCTCGTCGAGTCTGCGTACGTAAAAAGGGTGGTGAACTTTGGGGAAATAGGGACTACGACTGGAGCTCGGATGCGTCAGAATACGCTATGCACTCGCGCGATTAGAAAAGCTTCCTAGAGTGATTAATTTGGTCGCGATTAGCGCGTCGAGTCACGTCTTTTTGGTTTAGTTTACGGATGTTTGTGCATCAGTAAGGTGGCGAGTAGCGCCCGTAGAAATAAGATATTAGCTAGATTCAATCACGATTGCGATTAGCGCGTCGAGTATGATCTAGATCACGTTTTTGTTCAGAGGTGTATAATTAAGTGACGAGTAGCGTCGTAGTCGAGGACGATCGCGGACAGCGCATCGAGTCCGATTTTGTTTTTGGTTTTTGCAAGTTAGGGTATTATTAAGACGGCGAATAGCGCACGTAGGCCGTGGAGGTCTCCCAGATTTATTCATTTTTTTTTTGTTCTTATTATTTGGTCTGTTTCTCCCTTTCCTTTTTCTTTTGGATTAAATTTAAACCTGTGTATTTGGAATCGCGAAGGACAACTTGCGCAGTCGTATGATTATTTTTATTTTTAATTTTTTTTTTTTTGTAACATCGCTGACGAGAAATATATTATTGGAATTTTATAGTGATTTGGCCAAACCACGCGTTGGCTTACTTGTGTTACATCTCTCTCTACCCAAAATTTACCCCTCCCCTCTCCGCGGTACTGAGCTATCGAGTATATGGTCGCGGTATTTCGCATTACCGATTTCGAGGCGTGTTAATCACGCCAGACGCCCAACAAATCTCGCGGTATTGTTTTAGGTCCAGGGTACATCGTGGACGCCGATTTATTGTGTACGAGGTAAGTTCTCGGTCATTTTCTCCGAGTGATCGAGGTGCAGAAAAATGCACGTCACAACGTGTACATGAAAAAAAATTGTAAAAAAAAAAATTTTCAACATTGAATCAATTTCTTAGAACAAATGTGATTATTGACAAAATCCTATATATTTCTCGATTATTTGCTCACATATTATTCAAAAGAAGAAAAATATTCATCAAAAAAATGCCATTTGATGTGCTTCATGTATTGTAATTTGGAACATTTATACATTGGATTAAAACTTACTGGAAAGTTCAGAAGAAATATAGAGATGAATGAATAATTAACTATTTAATTCTATATTTTCAATTTTGAGGAATCAATTATTCATTATTTGAGAAATATAATTGATCTAAATGAATTATTTTTCTGATGACAAATGATATATTCAATTACCCCCATTGGTCATCAATTATAATAATGTATAATATATATATATATATTTATAAATTATAATTGAATTCATTTTCATTGAATAGAAGGATGATAAGTGAATTTATGAGTCATGTGTCATTTCGATGTATGTATAAATATATATTTATATGTATATATATTGTTACAAAGGGTGAAATCACCCGTTTTGCCCCCTCTTTGATGATCTAGTAGTCAGCATAGATAAAAGACGTTTATAAACCTCTTATGTCTTTAGGAAGAATAAGGTTGCTGCGCCAACCAACATTATTGTAAAAACAGTCTTGTTTCAGACTTTAAACGAGAAACACATATCTTGGATTAAAAGCATTTTTCACGATATTTTATTCACGCTCTTGATTTCTTTTGATTTGATAATAAGTAAACTCGCGGATCCATATTTTATTAACGTAACGTCAAAGTACGTTACATTTGGTGTCAGAAGCGGGATCTTGAGTTCTTATTAATCGAGTCGATTCAGTGCGTGAAATAAACTATGAGTAGCAGTCGTTTCACACGCTCTCGTCGTCGGGAAAGTGGCGGAGAAGAACATTCCATCATCGAAAATCCGCGGGTTCCCGAGACAATTTGTGCACCTTCAGTGGACTCTTTACCCGTCCCTACGATGGTCTCAGTGTCACAAATCGAGCTACTAAGGATTATGAGCCAACAACAAGGAGCCGCCGAAAGATATCAACGGCAGCTTCTGGATGCGGCTGGTCAACAACAACAACAACTTGTCCAGTTGCTTCAAGAGCAACGAGAACAACGAGAAAGGGAGCTTGTTTCTCAGTTGGAGCAGCGGAGGCTAGATAAAGAAGCTCAAGAGCGTTCCGAGACTAGTCTTCATGAACTACTCCGGACAACTGTGGCGGCTCTTTAGTCCGTTCATCAAATGAGTGGCACTGAAGGACTAGCTGTTACATCGCAGGGTTCCAGAGTTGTTACTCCGCTTCCCTCTCCTGTTCCCTCTCTTGTTCCCGTTCCTACTGTTCAGGAGGTCCAACATCCAGGACGATCCCAGGATGATCCTGAATTAAGGTCTGTGCCTTTTATTAAGGGGGTAGATGAATCTCCAATTAGTAGAACAAGAGTAAATAATGAGGTTGGTTTTTCCGAGCCTCTGTCTGAGGTTCAGCCTCGATATTCTCATTCAAATCAATTAAATAATTCGAGATTTCCTGGGGTTGCTTCTCAGATTAACAAGAAACCTCTTTATCCTTTAAAACCGCCAATTTCTGACGAAAAGATTCCATGGGCAGATTATGAACGTCAGTTTAATACGATTGCTAAACATAACCAGTGGGACTCCGCCATGAGGGCCCACAGTCTTGCCTCTTGTCTTCGAACGCCGGCTTTGAATGTTTTAACGGCATTGCCTGAGGAAAAAATTTCCGATTATGAGAAACTTAGTTCTGCACTCAAATTGAGATATGGAAATGACCACTTGACGAAACTGTACACGGCTCAATTACAGACAAGAAGACAAGGACGAGACGAAGACCTCGCGTCTCTTAGTCAAGATATTGAACGGCTTTCTCGTATAGCTTTGCCAGATCACGAGCCGTCTCGTAATTTATTAGCAACACAAGCTTTCTTAAATGCAATCAATGATCCGAAAATCAAAATGGCCGTTGGAACATCGGGCCTCACTTCTCTGAGGGAGGCAACGGCCAAAGCCCTTGAGGTGGAGGCAATGAGAAAACAATATTTTGGGCTGAACAAGCTTCGTCGGATTAAGGTGTCCGAAAACACCTCAGAAAGACGAAGTTTTGAACACTCGGAGGAATCAAAACCTCAAAATTGTAGAAATAAAAATAACAATAGTAATTTTGAACCAAGAAATCGGGGTTCTTTTCAAAACCAGCAAAACAAGCGTGTAAATAAGAACGCGGTCGTGACGAGTCAAACCGGCTTGACCTGTATATTTTGTAACAAAATAGGTCACGACGCCAATCATTGTTTCCTAATTAAAAAAATTAGTAGAGAACCGATGCAAGGCTCGAATTCAAACTCTTATAACTGGCGTAAGAAAAATATTGAAATAGGGGAAGCAAATTCTCAGTCGAGTTCTTCAACAGGAACTCACTCAAAAAACTAATTCCAGATGATTTATCGGGGCGAAAATCATCGCAGATTGTTAGGAGTGAAAGCCCTCTTAGAGAACAGTTTCTAATTAGAAGTCTACAACAGTCTGGTCTTTACGCGCGTGGTACTGTTAATGGCGTCGATTGTCTATGGGTAATAGACACGGGCGCGGAAGTAACCGTAGTTCGATCGGATCTCTTTGATTCCGATGACCAGATTGTTCCCTCTTTTTCTCTGCGAACAGCCACTGGAGAGACGACCCCGGTTTTGAGACAGGCTACTGTCCAAATTAACCCTTTTGGGTGTATCGACTCTCCACATAAGGTTTTTATAGCAGATATAGAGGATGAAGGTATTTTGGGAATAGACTTTCTTACAGCTCATAACTGTGTTATCTCGACTAAGAGAAATTCACTAGCTTCAAACAATCGCGAAATAACTCTTTGTACAAATAGAAATGGAATTTACTGGACCCCTCCTAGAATTCGGGAAATAGAACTTTCAAAGGATGATTGGCAAGAACATTTCCCTTCACATTGACAGAGCCTTGTGGAGAAATCTTCGATTTCGTTAAATTCAGCTCAGGTAGAATCGTTCAAATCTCTTTTGCTAGAATTTATAGATTCTTTCGCCAAAGATAGTGGTGATAAGGGCCGATGTACTTCTGTCAAGCACAAGATCGACGTCGGAGAGAGAGTCCATCAATTAAACAAGCTCCTCGAAGACTCGCTCTCAACGCCCGAGAAGAGGTGAAGAAGCTTGTGGAAGACATGCTAAAGAACGATGTGATTGAACCATTGTCGAGTCCCTGGGCCTCACCAATCGTCCTTGTTAACAAAAAGGACGGATCCAAACGATTTTGTATCGATTACAGGAAGCTGAACGATATAACGAAAAAAGATTCTTACCCTCTACCCAGAATCGACGAGACACTCGACCTGATAGCTGGTGCAACTTGGTTCAGCACCATAGATCTTCAGAGCGGATACTGGCAGGTCGAAATGGATCCTCTAGATAAAGAAAAAACAGCTTTTGTTACGGGCTTAGGAGGATTATGGCAGTTCAAGGTTATGCCGTTTGGTTTGAGTAATGCCCCGGCTACCTTTGAACGAATGATGGAGGCTGTTCTGCATGGGCTCACTGGCAAAATATGCCTCGTTTATATAGACGATATAATCGTTTTTGGCAAGAACTTTGAAGAAGAAGTTCAAAATCTCAGACAAGTTTTCGCTAGGCTGAAGCAAGCAGGTCTGAAAATGATCCCGAAAAAATGCCATCTGTTCCTCAAAGAAGTAGGCTTCCTCGGACATATCGTTTCAGCACAAGGTGTGAAGACCGACCCATCCAAAATAGAAAAAGTTTCTTCTTGGCCGACACCTAAGAATAAAGAACAAATTCAAAGCTTTTTCGGCCTTTGTACGTATTACAGAAGATTTGTAAAAGGTTTCGCTAGTATAGCTAAACCTCTCCATCATTTGACCGGAATCAAGATTCCTTTCGACTGGACACCGGAATGCGAAGAGGCTTTCAAGAAATCAAAAGAAAGTCTTATTTGTTCGCCGATTTTAGCTTATCCTGACGTCGAAATTCCTTTTATTTTAGATACGGATGCCTCTCTTTCAGGAATAGGCGGGGTTCTGTCACAAATTCAGGGAGGTCAGGAGAGAGTGATAAGCTATTTCAGCAGAGTTTTGAGTAAAACCGAGAGGAATTATTGTGTCACTCGTAGAGAGCTTTTAGCTGTCGTTAAGACCGTAGTACATTTTCATCATTATTTGTACGGCAGGAGATTTTTGATACGTACAGATCATGCTTCTCTCAGGTGGCTACTTTCGTTCAAATCTCCTGAAGGTCAGGTAGCTAGATGGTTAGAAAGGCTCGGTCAGTACGATTTTGATATTCGTCATCAAGCAGGAATTCATCATGGAAACGCCGATGCTCTCTCTCGAAGACCCTGCAAGGAAATGCCAGAGTGTAAACAATGTGCACGATTAGAGAAAAATCGTGAGCCCTCTCTTATAATACGGAAGATTTCTTTCAAAAATAACCAGGAGGAATGGAGAAAATTGCAACAAGAAGACGACACTTTGAATCAAGTGAAGTCTTGGAAAGAAGCAGAAACTCGCCCAGTCCGGCAGGATATATCTTCAGCCGAGCCGGATTTGAAAATTTATTGGGCTCAATGAGACTATTCTTTTAATTAACGTAATTTTATACCGAAAATGGGAATCTGCAGACTTGAAAGAAATCAGGTGGCAACTTTTGGTTCCCAGGTCACGAGTTCCAGAGATTCTTGCTCTTTATCATGATTCTCCTGCAGGCGGACACTTCGCGTCAAATAAAACTCTGGGCAGAAATCGCAACTTCTACTTTTGGCCCCGTTGCCGGATGGACGTTGAAGATTGGTGTCGAAGATGTTGAATCTGCACGGCAAAGAAAGGACCTCGAGCGAAGGGACAAAGCTCTCTTCAAATTTACAACGTGGGAGCTCCATTTGAAAGAATAGCGATGGACATTCTCGGACCTCTTCCGATAACCCATTCTGGAAATAAATATGCTTTGGTTATTGCTGATTATTTTACTAAGTGGCCTGGAGTGGTCCCTCTCGCTGATCAAGAAGCCTCTACTGTAGCACAGGCATTCGTTAAAGAGTTTATTTGTAGACACGGAGTTCCTCTAGAACTTCATACTGATCAAGGCCGAAATTTTGAGTCAACCTTAATGAAAGAGGTTACTCAGATTTCAGGGGTTAGAAAAACTCGTACAACTCCTTTGCATCTGCAATCTGACGGCATGATAGAGCGTCTGAATCGAACCTTGCTACAGTATTTGTCGTTCTTCGTAGAGCAGAATCAGAGAGACTGGGACTCCTGGATCCCTTTCTTCCTCTTATCTTACAGATCTGCGATTCATGAGACAACGAAGCAGACGCCAGCCCTCATGCTTACACGCAAATCTGGGGCGTGTGCGTGCAGTTATTTGTTCGGTAGACGGTAGAAATGGATTGGAATTGGTAGACGGAGCGGTAGAAGTTACAGGCGAGGTAACGTTATTCGGGTTTTCATTCTGACGGTAGTGATTCCAGTTGCCGGTATTATTCCTAGGTGATCGTTGGTTATAACGCGTGTCAGGTCTAGGATCCGGGAGTTTTCTATTGACGTTCGAGTTTGATCGATTTTCTCGAATAGGTGTTTTATACGCAGCATTAACGTTATCGTTTGGTCCGTCCTCTAGATGTCAGTTGGCTAACGCGAATCGCGATTGACGGGAGTTAGCGCGTGTTCCGCGATATGCTAGTTCCGGTAGCAGTGAATTTTCGGGAGTCGGTGGTGCGTGGTATCTATTACTTGCCGCAAAACTCGTCTCCAATTGTCGGGCGGTATCCTCTAAATCATCCAGATCTTCGAGATCTCTCCGTCTTATTAACACTTGAAAACGCGGTAGCAGGTTTCGATAGGTATAATCCATCTCCTCGTCGTGGGAGAATCTGGGATTTAATCGATTAAAATACGCACGCATATATGTGATGTAATCGACGACTGGCTCGTTTTCACCTTGCGTACGGTTACGGATCTCTTCACGCAATGTGAACTGTAAATTCGGATCACCGAACCTATAACGCCAAGCGCGTTCAAAATCGGAGAAATCGTGCCATTGAGGTCGTTTGCTTCGGAACCAGTATAAAGCTACTCCAGAGAGGAAAAACGGGAGACTGTTAAGGATGTCATTATCGCGTAAATTAAACAAGGTTCTACCCTCTTCTATTCGCGTTAAGAAAGCTTCGGAATCATCATTACGCGTTCCTGCAAATTTTAGATTCCACTTTCGCATAGCCTCGTATGCGGCGAGCGTATTTGGAGTGTTATTATTAAAACGCGGCGGTTGAGCTGTCGGGAATGAATCGAAAGGTTGTCGCGGCGTGTTATGATGTAACGGGGGAGCTTCGCGACGCGGTGTAAAGCTAGGCGGTATCGGGAGGTATTCTCGCGCAGTGTCTATATTTTGCGTTCAGTGTTCCAAAGAACCTCTGACATCGATAGCCGGAGCGCTGTTTTGGTTTGACGATGAATCATGCATATTATCGGGAGAAGTATTATTTAGCGACATATTATTTTCTGTGCCTATTCCAATCTCACGCGTCGATTGTGGGCTTTGTCTCTCGTCCGTCGGTATTTGTAAAGACGAGGTGCCGGCTTCGGCATCAAGCATCGTTTTATCGGGAGTCGCGGGATCAGTCATTTCTTCGCAAAAAATTCGGTAGAATCGGATTAAACGATCTCGTAAAGTCGGTAAAGTTCCTTCTGCTGATAATGCACGCTGTCTTAGCTCGTGACGTAATTCCGCTGCAGTTAATAAATATATCCACGCGTCTTTTACAGACGGCAACGAAGGCATGTATTATTGTTTACGATTTACAATACTGCTTGTAACGAACACGGATGATCCTGAGTGTCAATCGCGGTCACGAGCAAGAAATACGGTCTCACTCGTGAGTTGTCAACACCTATAGCGGGCGATAGAAAAAATTGTTTTGGGCCGCGCGCTGCTCTCCGCGAACAATGCGTCGGCTAGAAGTAAGACTCGCGAGGGATTATACCGTCGTCGGAATAATATCTGTAATCCGGGATGTTCAGTCCGCTAAATATTTAAATATTTTGGGTCGATTGGTCACTCAATATCAACTGTTTTTCAAGATCTCCTTGAATCTTCGTGTTATTAACTGACTGAATAAAAGCGGAAAAAGTTTTCTTTTGTTAATAATAATTTCTCTCTTTCACTCTCTCTCTCTCTCTTATTCTCTCTCAAGTTTTTAATTGAATTATTAACTGAAATTTTTCTGTAGCTGGCCTTTTGTGTGGCCCCACGTTGGGCGCCAATTTGTAACGCTAAATTCTGTTACCCTCGGATGAGGACTTACCGTTGACACTTTGGCGCGATTCTCTACTTATCCGCAATATCAAACTATAACAAAATAATTACGTTGGGCGCCAGACGCGTTAGCGTCGATTTTCAAACAATAATGCAAGTCAATAAAATTAACACAAAACCGTACAAAAGAGATAAATAGAGAACCCGTTGTATGGCTGGCTAGGCACAGGTACGATCGCGTACATCCCGGTAGAGTGGCGGAATTCAAGGCAGCTAACAGTAATTCCAGAATTAAAGAAAACAACAAAATAAAGAATAAACTTCAGGCAAAAGGAAAATGAACAGGTCAATCGATCATATATTGTCGAGAAGGTTACATGATTGAGACAGGCAAATAAGATGGTATCGACAGCGTTAGTTAATAGAACAAATAATCGTTGTTCACAAAAATTTCGGTAGAATAGCAGTAAACGGTAGCTTTAAAACAAGAGACGGTAGTTAACAGAGAAAAATGGACGTAGGTCGGGAGATGCGATATGATGCAAGAGTTGACTTAAAACTACACGTCACTGAGCGACGTGATCTTACCCAAGTTGCAAATGACGCTACGAAAATTATAATTCTGTCAATTAGAACGAGAGAACTTTACTGCGATCGGTAGAAAACAATGTAACGATAGTTCGGTAGATGATACGACAAATTTACCATAAATTATAACCAGTATGAGGGATTGACATTCGGTAACAATTTACCAAGTCGGCAAACGATCGACTAGATAGCCTTCGGTAGAATTATTCATAAACGGTAGATTCGATAATTTAACAAAATACAGAGAAATAAATAACAGGCAAAAATGATATGAAATTGCCAATAGCAATAAAGAAAATGTGCGGTAATATCTAGGGCTGATTCTACGCTCGCTTGTACTCCAAGGAACTCGATATGTGATACAATAGGCACAAAAATAAATAAAAATATAATAAGCGATAACAGAAATAAAATATAAAGCACACTACTATTACAAAAGGAGTATGGAATAAAATATAAAGCCAACAGGGCTCAAAATACGATAGGAAGTGCAGAAGCAGGCTAATAGAGATTCACAAGTAATCAGAAAAATCATAAATACAAGAGAAGTAATTATTTAGCAGTTACGAGGTCGCTCAGATACGAAAATAATAAATTACTGAAATCATGCAGTCACACGGCGGCTTACTGCAACTTTAAGCCGTGGACCATGATTCACACAAAACTGGCATCACACGATGCAACCAAGAAACAATAAATATAATATTAATGACCGAAATCATGCAGCCATACGGCGGCTTAGTGCAACTTTAAACCGTGGACCATGATTCACAGAAAGTCGATAAATACGATAAGAAAGAATAGAAATTTATGAGCAACTTCGTAACGGTACAATTCGAAGGCAGAAGCCTTACCTTGGCGGTTGACTTCAGGCACACAAACTGACTCTAATTCAAATTATACGTTATATTAGCAAAACTGAGAAGGAAGGGGAAAAGAATGAAAAGAGTTGAGAAGGATAAAGGTTTTCGGTAGAATAAACGATAGAACGATAGCGGTAGAAGGAAAGGTAACGGTAGCTTGAATCGGGAGAATGATCGGAAAGCAAAGCTGTCTCTCAGCAGGTCAAGCGTAGAATAGGAGGTCGTAGTTCGTCTCGCTGATCTCGCGGTTGTCGTGAGGTGATTCTTCTTCTTTGATTGGTGGGTTGACCCCCACCGCAAATAGGCCATCCCCCTGTGGCGAATATTGGTTACTGCGTGGTCATACGTTTTCCAAAATTACCGCTAGATGTGGTGTAATGTGCTGCTCGCGATTTCGTCGTTGATACCAACTCGTACGATTTTGTAGCTGCTTCGGTTTACGGTCCAGGTTGCCTATCATCGGGGACTTCTTTGACAGAGGCATACACAGGGTGCCTCTCGGCCAAAGCTACCGAGTGAAGAGTGACGCCTCATTGTTCACCTCCACCGGCTTTTGCACAGGCAGTAGCTAGCTGCCTGTACTCAAGGTCGTGCAGTCAGACGGTTGGCCAAACCGTGGACCACGACCCACACAATTAGTCCTTGCCTTTAGAAAGGTTGCGTCGATCCTCGGAACGATGGCTTTATCAACCTGGACGTAGTGGTTTGGGGTCGGTCCGGCACCAGGCCGGTAAGTCGGAAGATGGCAGGCTACGGTCTGCCCTTCACGCCATCCTTACGGCATCCGATAGAGCTGGCGGCAGGTTCCTTTTCGAGGAACGGTTCCCTCGGCCGCCGGGAGGATTTTTATCTCCCTGTTCACCGGCAGTCGAGGCGATACGGGAGGTTCGGGTGGATGCTACCCTAGGTGTATATAAAGGTGCATCAAGGTAGCCAGTATAGTCTGATTAGACCGTCGGTAGGCGAAGTCGTCGAGAGCTGCAAACGGTAGATATTGGTTCCTCGTTGGTCGGGATCGTTGTCATCCAAGTACCTTATGAGCTTGCGCCGAAGCGCGAAATAAAGAATTTACAAAGAAAGAATTAGTTAAGAGTAGTTATTGCCTATTTTGTATCGAGTTCGGTTGGAGTACCCTGCTGAGGACGCGTAAACTAAAAATAATAGCGGTTGTGTGCCCTTGTGACGGGCGACTCTGAAACGCCACGTTACAATATAGATATATATATTATAATTTTTATCCAACTTTTAAAGGGAGAAAATTCGAAAAAAAAATGTTCCACAATATTAGAATTTTTCTAAAATGAACATGATCATTTAAAAAAATCCTATATATTTTTCAATTATTTGCTCACATATTAATCATAATAAAAATGTTATTCATTAAAAAAAGTCATAAAATGTGCTTCATGTATTGTAATTTGGAACATTTATGAACGGATTATAACTTATTTAAAAGTTCAAAGATAACATACAGATAGATAAATGATGAATTATTTAATTTCGTTTTTTTTTATCATTGAATTATAATATAATTACCCCCATGCATATTACTCTTTCTAATAAAAAAGTTTAAAACAAATGATCAGGTATGAGAAGATGATAATAACAATAGTATAAAAAAAATTATAATAACAATAGTATACGCATGAAGTGTGCGGTGGGGTGAGATGCCGAAAACAAAACAAAAAACTTCTAGCAAACAAAACTTCCTTTGACAGCTGTCATCGGCTGCTTATGACACTCTTTGACAAATATCTTTAGAGGTATCTGTTTCTGACACGCAAAAAATGACCATGCAAACGAAAATTATTAAGATGATTCCCGACGGGAATTGTGTTTTTCGCGCGCTGGCGTATTGTGTATACGGCACTCAAGATCGACACGCATAGGTGAGACTGAGTATCGTTTCAAATATAGTGGATTATTGGTCTACATTTGCGTGTTTTATTACAGGTAATGAGTCAAACGGCGCTGTGATCAGGTCACCTGGTGATTACAAATCACACATGAATAAAAATGGAATTTACGGAGGAGAAGCAGAATTAGCTGCAGCCACGGACATTTTCAAGACATGTCTAATCGTGTATCGCGAAGAACAAATTCATCCACACCGAATCGGATCCCAAAATGAAACACAATTCTCGCTACTCTTCACCGGCGACGGAGACAGTGGACACTTTGATGTCTTGCAGAACCAAAATAAAATTCAGATAGTGAGTAATAAGTATCAAAAGTAACAAGCAAATGATAGTAAATCTAAATATATCACCAAACAGTCGAAAGGACAGCCAGGATTTGCGATGACAATGGAAAAAGGAGGAGTTCCAAGCAGCAGACAAGGCGATGATGATGGTGGATGGTCGGAAGTATCACAAAAGAAAGAGGAAAATAAAATTGTAAGTGCGAAGAACCAAATAAGCCATAGAATAATATCCAACAAATATTCGTAAAACCACGCAAAAGGACGACCAGGATCGATGTTGACCACAAGAGAAAGAGGTATTTTGTGGAGTGAACAGCAACACAAATATAGAGAAAAAAATAATATAAAGAAGGTGATTTTGGAGAATAACAGGCAGAGCGGTAGCAAAAATAATTCCGCATGTCAAAGAGATAGATCGATATCAATGGAGAAGGAACACCAATTTTCAACCAACGAATAGAAGCTTAGATTGATGTAAAAAAGAAAAGTAAGCACAGAAGGAATTGAACTGGACAGCAAGAGACGACGAGTAGATGAAACGACAGACGAAAAAGAAGTGTGTCA
This sequence comes from Neodiprion virginianus, assembly GCF_021901495.1. Taxonomy (NCBI): domain Eukaryota; kingdom Metazoa; phylum Arthropoda; class Insecta; order Hymenoptera; family Diprionidae; genus Neodiprion; species Neodiprion virginianus. Next base: position 14,196,346 of record NC_060881.1, on the reverse strand, counting down.
ACGACTTATGAGTAAGAATAACGTATCTGAAATTCATGTTTGTGATGAAATATTAAGTGACAGTGATACGTTGACATCGACGGAGAAGGAACTATCTGCATTCAGCCAAACAATAGAAGATAGCAGAGATAGGTTGGAATTAGACAGAAAAAGAGAACGAGTGGAAGCAATGAGCAGTGAATCAAACATTGCTGAGCATCGTTACCACGGGGATATTTGTTACCAGCCAGCCGGTATCCACGGCGGCGCCCTCTCTGCGCCCCACCTGACCAGCGTGCAGTTACCATAAGAGAGCCTCACGTGCTCTTACCGATAGTCGTAGATTAATACCAACACACATAGTTACCATCATAACGTCCAAATTCTTATATCGATAGTTCTCATACGCTAGATGAACCGTTATTTCATCAGTCAAATTCATAACATACATGGTATATATATTTTTTCCCATTGAACCGTTATACCTTCCAACATTAGCCTTCACATAAAACCTTTGATTTACGATTTCAACCGTAATAACCCAAAGTAATAAAAACCTGCAACAGTTAAGATAACCGAAAAGACTAAAACACCGGAAACATGGGAAGAGAAATTACGGATAGCTCACAGAGAAAGAAACCCTTATTCTCAGAATTCAGAATAGCGCTCTCATAAGACCAATTAGCGCTTCGCCTCTTGCTTCTCTAAATCATCCACCTCGCGCTAATCCACCACCAAGATCTCATGCACGAACCAGAATCCTTACCCCCAATTATTCCATCATCCTTAACCAATCATCCGAGACCCGCGGGAAACCGCGACTCCTTTTGAACTCCTCCTACTTTCCCTCTAATCCAACATTTTCAGAAAACAGAATAGAAGAGAAGAACTTCAGACATCATAGAGAATAGATTAGAACTCTACCGAATTCCTGGAATCAAATCACATTATAATTAATTCAAAACCTCCGAGACTTATTAACAGTTTGTCACTGCGATAGTGATTAACACCAATCTGTACTACAATTGTGAACCTACCATTGAGAACTAGAAGGAGATTGTTAATAAATGTGTGATTAACCCAAGTGTTGTCATAAATAATTATTTCAATCACGCATAGTGATGGTTGGCACGAGCCTTACCTAACGAACTCTCAGAATTGTAGGCGAGTTGAACGAGAATGTGATGGAAGCTGGAACATTTCTAATAAAATGTAACAGTTTTATATCCTCTCGTAGGAACATGCCGGGGATCATTTAGATGAGTACAAAATTTATCGTGCAACGTAGCCCGCCTTATGCGCTTGGCTTCCTTATCGGCAGCAGTGCTCCAATTACACGATTATGCACTTTATATGCACTGTCGCCGAGCCCGGCTAGAGGCCGTGTGAGCAGTCTCAATCCTGCTTCCAGGCGTAACGCACGTCTAATTAAATATAATATAACGTTAACGCTTCCTCTTACCATTTGTTGTTATCAATTATCACTCAATTCTCTGTTTGAATAAACATATAAATACATATATAATCGTTGCGCAATATTTGCATGACAAATTTGGCGATCCTGCCAGGATCCGGTTTAAACCAACGAACGCGGCGCGCGTATCAAACGGCCGGATCATACTGACGAACTTTGGAAGTGAGTGCATAAGCCCAATAAATACACGCGCGAACCTTCGGCTACGCGTTTATATGTAATTATTACGAATTGTACCTAGCAAGGGATAGAGTGAAAGGCCGCCTTGCGTAGACAATCAAGGACTGCGTGTAGACCGCTTGATAACCAGGGACTGAGTGTGGACCGCATGATTCTACACTGAACAATTCCCATAGTGAACTTGTGTATTTATTGGAAAGGAAGCAAGTATAAAATTCTGCACTCCTTAGATACAATAAACTTCGCGTTTAAACCATCTAAGTGAAGTGAACTGAGAATAAGGACACTCAGACTCGAACCGCTCTTATATTCTTGCCCCCGGTGCCTGTCAGAGACTCCAGGACATCGAAGCCTCGTACCGACGGCTACCACGATCTTCGAGTGTGATGCTTCACACCTCAATTTGGCTACTCCTAGCGTAAGTACAAGCATTTTGTTACTTACTCGAGTCACCATAAACTTATCGAAGGACAAATCGTGATCGAAACTAAGAATTTGATGGTCAAACTTGAATCATTCAAATAAATAAAGTCAAAGCTTGACTCAAGGTAAATTTAAAAAAAAAAAATTCACAATGGACGTGAACGAAAACAATGACCGGAGATCGGCAGTACCTCCCACTATTGTTGAGACTGCAGAAGATGGACAACCTGTCACTTCTGAATCCCGGTTTGAAGAGAGATTTTGGGATTTGACGAACCAAATGACTCAGCTTGTGAATAGGCTACAAGAAGCCACCGAACGTAATGATTTAACTGCAATGGGCAGATACCGTCTTGGTCTAGAGCAATTAAACGGAGAGAGGTTAACTGCGCGTCAACTTGCTCGCCGCGAAGATTTGCCTATAGAAGAGGTTACCCGTTTTATTCAATTGAGAAATCAAGAACGCCGTGAACACGACTTCATTCGTCGCAATAATGTAGAAATAAATCGAAACTCTGAAACAGTTCCGCGTCCCGAAGAAAAGCTTGAAAGCGTCACCAACCAAATGTTTCAGGAAATACAACAACCGAATAACCAATTAACCGAAGAAAACCGTCAAGAGGAAGCTCTTACAAACAGTAATACCAATCGAGAAGCAATCAATAACTATTATCGCTTAACAACTAGCGATGATCCGAATGTTTCTAATATTTTGAGACCGCCCGGAAACCATACCGGAGCGATACCGCGAATTCAACTAGATACCGCGCGTCTCGTTGAATCAGAGGTGGAAGGTCCTACTCAGAAAGCTCCCTCAACCGTAACAAACCCACCACGTTACTCGGCATTATACGGGCTCGCTCAAAACCGATTGCTGCCACCGACACCCCGCATCAATGAGGTGGGCTCCCCAGCCAATTCAGGCTCGGACCATCAAGGTATAAATGCGATGCCAATACCGATCCTTCACCAAAATCGCTCATTAGAAGACGACCGATTCTCCACCGCGCGAGCCAATGTAAACCATGATATCTTGTCGGATACGGATTCGACACTGCAACGCGTTCTCGAGGAAAGCCGACGTTTATCACGGATGCCGAACGTACGCCTTACACCAAAGCCTATTCCACAGTGGCCTAATGGTCCAACGGATTACGAAATCCCACGAGGTATTGGTAGCAATACCCGTAACAACGTCCCGCGTCGTCGTCTAGAACAGCAAGAAGAGGATGAACTTCGAAGAGCCTAGGAAATGTCTGCTACTTTACCACATCGTCGTCCGGACACTGTGACGTTCAGTATGTCCCAGTTGCTGAGTGATCCCGAAGCTTTACGCCAACAGCAAGAGATAATGAGGAACATTGAGGAACTCGCGCGAAGAAACCAAACAAGAATTCAACTACCGGCAACTGCGCCACCCCGAGACGTGCTTCCCCCTCGGAATCCAAGAGACCCAGGCCCGTATGCACGAACGGGAGCTTACTTGAATGATGTCAGCCTACGCCCCGATGCTGCCGGAAGATACCCAGGAGAACCAAATCGCCCAGCGGACGAGCCCTATGCGATCCAAGATTTCCTACCCGCGTTTCAAGCCATCAAGATGATTGATTGCAGACTGGAAGGAAAAGCAGGCGAAGACGTACACGCTTGGATCATGCAAGTAAAAGCCGCCGATATGGTAGTTATGCCAACCCAACGTTTCCCGTTTTTGAGCATGGTAATCAGCTTGAAGACAGGAGGACCTCTTCAGAAGACCATCAACCAGAGGAGACCTCGTACAATCCTATCTTTACTCGAAGTCATAAGAACAGCCGTTATTGTCGAGAAAAGTGCCACCACATTGGATATGGAGCTTGGCAGAACAGGCCAAAAGGGCGACACTGTGGACGCCTACAATCTCAAATTCAATCAGATCTACCAAGACCTCGTAGATGCCTTCTCGAATCAACAACTACGAGCGAACATCGATCCTGATCTTCAAGACCTCGAAGAAAGAGTGTGCCAGTACTATCTGTACGGACTTAATCCGAGGATATTCCATCAAGTCAAAAACCGTCAGTACTTCAAGTTACTAGAAGCCCAGAAGGCCGCGAAAGAAGCCGAATGCGAGGAGTTGAATTTCCGAATGCATCAACAACAGCTGATGAACAGTATCGACACAGCCTCGAAACCCACGTTTTGGAACAAGTCCCAAATTTACAGGCCAGGCAGCGCATCAGATACGCGAAGATTCCAGGTACAACAAAGAACCTCGACGAACTCGCCAAGGTCAACTCCTCGACCACCAGCGTCTGTCCACCACCACGATGAAGCGGAACAAGATGAAGATAAAGAACTCCAGAGATGTGAATGGAACCAGAGGACACTACAGCCGGAACTGCTACGCTCCGCGCCGACCACAGAACGACCAACGCTGTAATACTAACGGCAATAAGCGAGACGCAAATTTTCAAAATGCCAGCCTCCAAGACAAACCGCCCAACGACCAAGTCAATTGCACGTCAAAGGAACTCCAGTCAGAGGAAGAGGAAATAAAGGGACAGGAGGATGAACTAGACGACGAGTGCTAACAGGAGCCCGTGTATGTTCAGTTTCACAGGGGTTACTACAGTGTGCTGTGATAAAATTTGGAGAAACAAAGCAAGGAGTAGCCCTTATGGTCGATACAGGTGCATCAATAAACCTCATAAAACGGAAGGTTATTTATCCATCGGATAAACAAATTTGTCCAATTATCAAACGCGAAATTTCCTTTAAGACTGGCAAAGCGCTAAATTCCGCGAATGAAATTGCTGTACTAACTCACATGGGGCTGAAGGACGAATTCTTCATTATACCAGACGATTATCTGCCTGACAGATGGAATCATGGGAAACCCGTTTATGAGGAGGCGAGATTTCCAGTTGAATGCCTCGACGCTCACCCTGAAGAATAAGATACACCACCTTAGTAGCGACCGAAAAATTCGATTTAAACCAAATTCGGTGAACAAAATTGCCATCGATACCGACGAAAAGAATTTCGATCTCATGGTACGCATGGTTTATAAAGACGGAATGCCTATGGAAAATATCCCGGTGCAAATTGTACACACGAACAATCATGGTACGGCTTATGGAATCATCACCACCGCTAAAGACGAAGATATCGAGCTCGGACTGGAGAACGTCCAAGTCCACCGAGTAAAGAGTATGTCAACCCTGGGTGTATGGCAACAACCACGTGATGAAAGAGAGCAGGCGCTCCAACATACTGTCGACTTGAAACACCTAGCGGAGGAGTACCAGAAAGAAATTTGGAGTATTCTTCAGGATTTAAGCGATATCTTTGCCTTACAGGAGAAAGACATGGTCAATGGAACTTCAATGACTGAACATCGCATCGAGTTGTCAGATCCTCAACGCATTGTAAATGTGAAAAGTTTCCGTGCCCCACAGCTGCACCAGCAGGTTGTAAAAGAGAGAGTAGAGAAAATGTTGAAACAAGGAATAATAACGGAATCCGAGTCGCCACACAACTCGCCAGTTTGGGTTGTGTCCAAAAAACCGGGCCCCGACGGAAAGCCCAAGTATAGAATTGTGATCGATTTCAGCAAGATTAATGAACTTACTGTTCAGGATTCTTATCCGATACCAATAATCGAGGATTTACTCGATCACATGGGAAGGGCCAAGTTCTTTACTACTATCGACATGGCCGCAGGTTTCCACCAGATCAACATGGCTGCTGACTCCAAGAAATATACTGCCTTCTCAACCCCCGACGGGCATTTCAGATACCAACGAATGCCTTTCGGATTACAGAACGCTTCTGCGACCTTCCAACGCATGATGAACGATGCGCTGAGAGGATTGAATCAGAAGATCTGTTGCGTCTACATTGATGACGTAATAATTTTTGGTGAAACGGAGGAAGAACACCATCGAAATGTAAGAACCGTATTTCAGCGTTTAAGACAATGTAACCTGAAACTCCAGCCAGAGAAGTGCGCCTTCATGAAAACTGAAGTGAGATACCTCGGATATGTTATCACTGACGAAGGGAGCAAACCAGATCCGGAAAAGACCAGAGCGATACAACAATTACCCGTTCCAGTCAACGTTAAGACGATTCGATCCTTCCTTGGTTTGACGGGGTATTACCGAAAGTTCATACAAAACTATTCAATGTTAGCGAAACCATGAACAAGGTTAACAAGAAAGGACACCCCATGGGATTGGTCAGCAGCCTGCCAAGAAGCCTTCGAAACCCTGAAAGAAAAGTTGGTCACGCCACCGATACTTGTGAGATCAGACCGAGCTAAACAATACGTCATAATCACCGACGCGTCAAACGATGGAATTGGAGCGGTACTATCTCAAGACGGCCACCCCATATATTTCTTATCTCGAACCCTGAATGATGCGGAAAGGAATTACAGCACGACAGAGAAGGAGATGCTTGCTGTTGTATGGGCCGTCAAGAGACTAAGAGTATATTTGCTCAATACACCAGATAAACCCTTCATCATCCGCACCGATCATCGTGCACTCGTATGGCTGAAAATCGCGTAGACCCCAGTCAACGCCTGCTGCGTTGGAGATTAAGATTGGAGGAATACTCATTCCTGATAGAACATGTTTCGGGAAAAAGTAACGTAGTAGCGGATGAGTTATCTAGAGTCTTTCGCACAAAGGAAGAGATCTTCGGAAAACTCACCAAATTGGAAAAGGGACTATACGAAATCACACCCATTGATAGGAATCCCAAGTGGGTCCACCATATTGCCGCACGCGACATTGACATCGAGAGATTGTCACTCACAACAGGCAGGACAAAATCTCACATCAAACTCGTTCCCAACCGAAATCGAAAAGGGGAGGACGGCAAATGGGTGAAGATTACCCTAGAAGAAAAGGATGCCTCTGACAACACCCTGATTATACCAAAGAATCAGACTAATAGACGTGAGAAACTCAGAAACTACATTCATCCAAAAAAGTACGAAGAGATATACTTCTGGATTGACCCTAAGAAAACCACCAAAGAAGAAACCAATTCGATCATCGAAGATCTCAAGAGGATACGTCAGAACTCAGGTGCAGACATATCATTTTGGTTGACAGGAAAGGATGTGCCTAACAAACAGCAACAGAAAGAAATCATGGCCAGCGCTCACAACGACATCAATGGACACTTCGGCCTAGCAAAAACAATTGACCGAGTAAAAGAAACGGCCGTATGGTCACGTATGGAGAATGATATCAATTCCTTTATACAGGCATGCCCCACGTGTCAGATATATAAAAAGGAAAGGATACAAATGAAATCACCCGCTATTCTTTTCGAAACCTTTGCTGAAAAACCTAACAATCAAATTTCAATAGACATCGTCGGACCTCTGGTCGAATCTTGGAATAAAAGCCGATATATCCTCACGATGCAGGATTCAATAACGAAATTCATCAAATGTGCCCCACTTACGAACAAAACCGCGACAGAAGTTATCAAGGCTCTATCAGAGTACTGGATAGGTAACTTCGGGTGCCCCAAAGTAATCGTGACGGACATGGGAAAGGAGTTTTGTAACGAACTGACCGATTCCTTTCTCGAACACTATAATATCAAACATATCACCACAACTGCATATCACCCGCAGTCGAACGGCTCTATAGAACGAATGCATAGTGTCTTGAAAGACTATATTCGAACTGCCTGCAAAGAGAGAATACACACTTGGGACAAGGTTTTGACAGAAATGGCACGTGCCTATAACACTTCCGTTCATCAATCAACAGGTGAAACGCCTCACAACCTCATGTTCTGTCATGAAGCCAACAATCCTGACGGTTTCCGCGAAAACCGATTGTAAACCGTGATGAGTAAGAAAATGTTATGGATACGAAAATGGGAGGAACGGTTCGAGAAAGCTCTGGTCTGGCTTACCAAATCCAGAGAGAAGAACCAAAAACAAGTGGACCGAGGAACACGACGACAAACTCCTTTATATCAAGTGGGGGATGAAGTAATGATCAAGAACCATACGCGACAGAACGCCTTGGAAAGGATTTGGAATGGACCATTCGTCGTCGTCGAGATCAACGAATAAAAAGGAAATATCACTTACAAGAAAACCGCGGATGATTCCACAGCGTCTTATTGGAAGACCCATCTGAATAATACCAAACCGTACTACGAATACGACACCGGACCAAGGGAAAACGATCCAATCCCTAGAATTAAACTAAAACGGGTTCAGGGTAACGATTGGATCTCCACGGAATAGAGTTTCAGTTTCTTTTGTTATAGGTGTAGCAGTCTGTCCTTAGCCTACTTCGATGTCTCAGTTATCAATGGGACTTTACTCCAGGAGGAAGTGGGCAAAGTATCCATGTACCAGGAAAGATAGAAGATAGTCCAATCCATTGACGCAAGTGGGTTCACCAAACCATTACTCGACATTCACGACAAACTCGGAGGCCTCCACACGATACGGGATACCTATCTGGACCATTGGAACCCTGGTCAGCGATCCCTCGCCCACTCCGCCCTGGACGCTTTAGATTTAGAATTTGCCCGTTCCTCGTCACACAAGAATATTTTGGAAGTCATTTTAGACTTGGGTGCGCCTATTCTTCAAATGACGCGCCGCCCCTCTAAATTAAGGGAATCTCAATCCCATGGAACCAAAACAAGTACTCCGAAAGCGCTCGCGTCGAGCGATGTTGCTAACGAAGCCTCGCGCGAAGTCGAGGCGGTATTTGGAAAACATGTCCTTCTGACGGGCCTGGCAAATGAAATGTATCCCCTAAGGAAATCTTGTCTCACGCCACACATCAGACCGAAAAGGGGAATGTTTAACTTTTTAGGAACAATCCAAAAATCAATCTATGGAACTGCTGACGCGGATGATTTGGAAATAATTAATGGGAATCTAGCCTCACTGAAAAATGTAACGGACACTCTAAATCTTGTTGTAACCAAGTCCTTGCACATCAATCAAGTCCAAATAATATCTTGAATACAAATCAGCTCAAACTTAAACACTCTTTGGAAACTGTATGGGGACAATTAGAATCATTAAAAATGAAAGGTAACGAAACGCTTGCTTATCAGGAATACATGGAAGCTATAACTCTAAGTTTATTTGAAATTAAGGAACTGCAACGACTAATCGACCTGGTAATGACTGCCGTGCAATTAGGAAGGCATGGTATCATCGATAACACCCTTTTTACTCCAAAGGAGCTTATGACAGCTCTCCAAGCTTTCGACGCCAATGACAAAAAGGCACTAATACCTATTAAGGAGGAAAATTACGAGAAGTTTATTAAAATAAGTGATTTAACTATAACCACAGATAAAGGCAAACTTATCTATATACTCACAGTGCCGTACTCAGAAAAGGAACCTTGGGTAATAATTCAGAATACCCCGGTACCCGTAAGAATAAATCATACTTATGTAACGCTTAACCCAACATATGCTTTGAAATTAGTACGTAAGAATTTTATAAGAGAAGTCACATTTTTTCAACTGAAACAGATAACCGATTATTTCATTGGTGATTACCGTGATGTGGGACATCGCAACGATACTATTGAACTTTGTGAGAAAATAACTGATCCCATACCACGAGGATGCACTCTGAGTCGTTTTCTCGTCATAGATATTGCTTACATAAGAACGCAGGGATCGCAAATAATCTTACCTTCGAAGCCAATTGAGGTAACCATAACGTGCGCCTCAATGCAGACTTTTATTATTCAAATCACCAAGCCATCCCTGATAACCACGAATCAGAGCTGCGAACTTCAAACTTTGAAAACGCGAGTCAAATTAATCGTAGAACACATGACTTCTCAATTAACAGAAATACATGCAGATACCATTTCCCCGCTAAACAAATTTGTAACAGGCCGGGAAATTGTATTGCATCACGTGATTAACTTGGATACCCTCAAGGATCAAGGACAAGCCATTTTAGACCTTGAGAGTGTCCTCGCGAATTACGAAGCGATCCTCCGGGTCAACAATACATGGGCTAACTTCAAAGGTATAGGGATCCCATCAATAGCTGCCATTTCTGGAACGATATCCGTCTTGTCTATTCTACTCTTGCTGTGGAAATTTAATATACCCACCTATATTTCGGCGTTCACCGGATATTGTTGCCAAAGAAATCCCTCTGCTTTGGAAGTGGTAGAACGAAGGAAATTAAAACGCAAGATTGAGACACAGGCTAAACGTAACGAAAGAATCCTACGAGAAATCAGAAGCCGCAGAGACGCGCCTTTGTCTTCGTCGGGGGATGTGATGGAGCTGGAACATTTCTAATAAAATGTAACAGTTTTATATCCTCTCGTAGGAACATGCCGGGGATCATTTAGATGAGTACAAAATTTATCGTGCAACGTAGCCCGCCTTATGCGCTTGGCTTCCTTATCGGCAGCAGTGCTCCAATTACACGATTATGCACTTTATATGCACTGTCGCTGAGCCCGGCGAGAGGCCGTGTGAGCAGTCTCAATCCTGCTTCCAGGCGTAACGCACGTCTAATTAAATATAATATAACGTTAACGCTTCCTCTCACCATTTGTTGTTATCAATTATCACTCAATTCTCTGTTTGAATAAACATGTAAATACATATATAATCGTTGCGCAATATTTGCATGACAAGAAGATCTGAGGAGCTGATCAGCGGATTCCCGAGATTTACATATACCAACTACGTAAGTCAGGAGAACAATTTAAATCACGTGGCGAATCAGAATCGACTGGAACCGTTCTTCTCGGAACGTAACATATTGAGAAAGGCATTTCTAAAACTGTGGAGCAACTAGACAGGGGTGAAATAAACGTAAAATGTAAACATTGCAATGCAGAAAGGTTCAAATATGAAACAGAAAGGGTGGCAAATAATTGCTGTTGTGGAGGAAAACTAACATTACCACCATTAACGGAATATCCTGATGTACTTCAACGTCTGCGAGAAGGGAATGACGCAGTATCAAGACACTTCAGACAACATATACGATCATATAATGACGCGTTTGCGTTTGCATCAATCGAAATTTTTCATCAATCAATGAGATTCGAAGTCAACTTCGAACTAAATTGAAAGTGAAAAATGTTAAATAAATTTATTTGAAAAAAAAAAGGATTGATATCAATTATTTGTACTTATAAACCAGACGCAGTAGACTCTATATCTTTATACGTAGTTATACGCAAAAAAATCTAAAAATAATGACTATAGCAAAATCAGTCGCCGAATGCAATTGGTGTTGCATGGCATCGGGAGTTTTGTACATGTAAGTGGATTCGTTTACGAAAATAATCTGAGCAGACCTGCATAAAGAGCCAATAGCAATGTTGGGTTGATCGGAAACAACCGATCAACAGTTGCAGACCTGTCATCAAATCAACATAAATGAATTCATCTGTCTAATAGACAATGCATAAGGAAATAATGAGGCGCGTAGCGCCGAGGTGGGGTTGGCGCGCGAAGCGCGCTGGGGCGAAGCCCCTAGTTTGATTAAAATTATGTATAATTAATATTTATATATATATACTAGCAGCCCATCCCGGCTTCGCACGGGCATATAATAATATTAAGTAATAATATAAATGTTATTTTTCTAGAAACTCACTGTAAACATTGTGTATTTTCTTTTATTATATTATTATAAGCCCGTGCGAAGCCGGGATGGGTTGCTAGTTATGCTGTTAAAATGTATCTTATATGACACGTTCGTAGATTTACCATAGCAGCGCCATCTATTGATTACTTACTCAACCCAATCGAAAGGTATCGACATCTGTTAGAATCATTCGGAGTTAACAGATAATTGTGACTGTCAAATAATAACAGACAAATAATTAGCAATATATTATAATTGCGACTATAATTTGAGATTTAAACTATCCTATCTCTCAAGTTGGATCGAACTGCACATGGTGTGCGTATTTTATTATAATCGGTTAAGTGGTTTAGGAGTCCATTGAGGACAAACATCGTGACACGAGATTTATATATATTAAGATATATATGTATATATATATATATATATATATTAGGGTGGTCCTTATTTTGGGTAAGTCGGAATTTCAAACCTCTCACCCCTTGCATATCTTCCATTTGCCAAATAAAAAATGTGTGCAAAGTTTAAGCCCAATCGGACAACGTTTACCCGTGGCCCAAGAGGGTCAAAGTTTAATATTGGAGCCAAATGGTAAAAACGAGCTTGAAGGCGTTTATTTAAGTAGACCAGCGAAAAAAAATCGTAGCAGGCTATAATCCACAAGATTTCTAACTAAATTCACAACTAATTGAATGTACTGATACCGAGTTCCGCCAAAAATTTCTATGTCGAGTTGTCGATGTAAATACGTAGATTCTACAACATACGTACATCTACAAATACGTACATCTACAACTCGACATAGAAATTTTTGGCGGAACTCGGTATCAGTACATTCAATTAGTTGTGACTTTAGTAAGAAATCTTGTGGATTATAGCCTGCTACGATTTTTTTTCGCTGGTCTACTTAAATAAACGCCTTCAAGCTCGTTTTTACCATTTGGCTCCAATATTAAACTTTGACCCTCTTGGGCCACGGGTAAACGTTGTCCGATTGGGCTTAAACTTTGCACACATTTTTTATTTGGCAAATGGAAGATATGCAAGGGGTGAGAGGTTTGAAATTCCGACTTACCCAAAATAAGGACCACCCTAATACATTTATATATTTATAAATTATAATTTAAATTATTTTTAATTGATAGAAGGACGATGAATAAATCTATTCTTCATGTTTTATTTTTATATATATATATATATATATACAGGGTGTCCCTAAATTGAGGGACACGGACCAGCCAGCGTGATACCTGACTGAAATGCAACCGAGAATTTCTTTACCGGAAGGTCGTCCGACGCATAGTTTTTGAATTATAAGCGATAGCGTTAAGCCAATCAGAGTGCACCATTTCATCTGGATTTGCCGCCACGGAAATTGCTGTTTTGTTCGTCTGGGTGAATTATTATTATTCGGTTACAAAGTAAATATCGGCATCTCCCCTCACTCGCTGTTGTACCCCTTCTCGAGCGCTGACCTCGGTATTGTTGCCGCGGCACACGCTGCCGGCCGCACACCCACGGACGCACACTCGTGTGTGTGAAAATAAGCGAATGCCCAGCTACACAATACTACGAAACACACATCTACGAGTGAAAATAAAAATAAATCTCCAAATAAATCAGCGGATTTAAGATTTAATGTTATAAAACACTTCCAATCATCGATGTATGCATAAAACTAGAGATTTTAGATGATTGATATGCCGTTAGGGTTCATAATTAGTCATTCAATCAATCCGAATTATACTTTCCGAACATTTTCTGTGTCTTTGCAGCATAACTTTTCCACTAGTTTGCAATTCATCATTGACATACGATTCTTCAATAATGCGAGGAAACAACAACTCGCTGAATTGACGTGTCAATAGGTTTGTAAATCAATTACAATTCACCTGAGTTAACACAAAATAACTGAACAAATGAGAATTCACTGAATCACTAAAAATGATAACTGAAATCATGAGAATTATTTGAGATATAACTGAATTATGAAGAGTTGTGATAAGTCAAGTTACTTTGAATAACTTTACATTCGTGCCAAAATATTATGTTTAGAGAGAAAAATAATTAAATTGAAATAAAAAAGTAATTTTAAATCAAGAAGAAGAAAATTTCCAAATACCTGAATTCAAATGAAGCAATTTGAATTTAATAAATCTATCCGAATTTGAGAAAAAATAATAATTATTATTTGGACCTGAAAAATGAAGTCGAATTACATGAATGAATTCAATTAATTCAACTCAAAAAAATATGGTGTCATTCAAATTCCCAGTTATTTCCTCGTTGATTCAATGTAGGTCTGGAGTGGCAAGTAACGTTGAAATTGTTGAGATCAATGCTAGTGATGGCCACTTATCTGAGAATAATCGATGTATCGATTAATCAATTTCAACAAAATAATCGGACACGGCTCGATTGAATTGGTAAAAATTAATCGATTTGGTAAATTTCTGCGTGTAGTCTCAATATCAGAAGAGATATTTTGATAATTCATAGTCTTATTCAAAATATTTTGGTCCAAATAATAATTATTATTTTTTCTCAAATTCGGATAGATTCATTAAATTCAAATTGCTTCATTTGAATTCAGGTATTTGGAAATTTTCTTCTTCTTGATTTAAAATTACTTTTTTATTTGAATTTAATTATTTTTCTCTCCAAACATAAAATTTTGGCACGAATCTAATGTTTTTCAAAGTAACTTGACTCATTACAACTCTTCCCAATTCAGTTATATCTCAAATAATTCTCAGGATTTCAGTTATCATTTTTAGTGATTCAGTGAATTCTCATTTATTCAGTTATTTTGTGTCAACTCAGGTGAATTGTAATTGATTCACAAACCTATTGACACGTCAATTCAGCGAGTTGTTGTTTCCTCGCATTATTGAAGAATCGTATGTCAATGATGAATTGCAAACTAGTGGAAAAGTTATGCTGCAAAGACACAGAAAATGTTCGGAAAGTATAATTCGGATTGATTGAATGACTAATTATGAACCCTAACGGCATATCAATCATCTAAAATCTCTAGTTTTATGCATACATCGATGATTGGAAGTGTTTTATAACATTAAATCTTAAATCCGCTGATTTATTTGGAGATTTATTTTTATTTTCACTCGTAGATGTGTGTTTCGTAGTATTGTGTAGCTGGGCATTCGCTTATTTTCACACACACGAGTGTGCGTCCGTGGGTGTGCGGCCGGCAGCGTGTGCCGCGGCAACAATACCGAGGTCCGCGCTCGAGAAGGGGTACAACAGCGAGAGAGGGGAGGTGCCGATATTTACTTTGTAACCGAATAATAATAATTCACCCAGACGAACAAAACAGCAATTTCCGTGGCGGCAAATCCAGATGAAATGGTGCACTCTGATTGGCTTAACGCTATCGCTTATAATTCAAAAACTATGCGTCGGACGACCTTCCGGTAAAGAAATTCTCGGTTGCATTTCAGTCAGGTATCACGCTGGCTGGTCCGTGTCCCTCAATTTAGGGACACCCTGTATATATATATATATATATATATATATATATATATATATATATATATATACATATATATGTATACATATATATATATTATAATTTTTAATGAAAGTTAAAAAAAAAAAATTCGAAAAAAGGAAAATATTTTACAATAATTGAATTTTTTAGAAAAAATATCATTATTGAGAAAACCCTATATATTTTTCAATTATTTGCTCACATATTGATCAGAATGAAAAAATATTCATTGAAAAAATGCCATTTGATGTGCTTTATGTACTGTAATTTGGAACATTTTTACAACGGATTAAAAAGTGTGAAGATAACATACAGATCGATGTATGATTATTTATTTAATTTCATATTTTCAATTTTCGGAAATTAATTATCCATTGATTAAAAAAAAAGAAAATTAATTTATATTCATCATTTTTTTTTATCATCGAATCAAAATATAATTACCTTCATTCATATTCAATTATAATAATGTATAATTTATATATATATATACATATATTCAGAAATTACAATTAAAATTATTTTCAATCGATAGAAGAACGATAAATGACTTTATCATTCATGTTTTATATTGATATATATATTATAATTTTTATTTAACTTTGAAAAGAGGAAAAAATTCAAAAAAAAAAAATATTTCGCATTGTTAAATTTTTGAGGAATACGTTACGGGGTAGATTGCGTAGGCTCCGATGAGCGGTAATCGGAGCTTACTCCACGCCCAGCCAAGGTGTTATTTGGCTATTGTAGGGTCCGTTCACGTCGACTATGCACTCGCGTGCTACTACTCCCAATGCAGGAAGTGAATGGAATAGAAAGGGATCGGTATTAAGGGAAGGTAAACGATTTGAAGTATATGATTGTTTATTAGTGGTCAGTGCAACGGAGTCGGTCAAGGGAAAGAGGTATGGTCTTGGTTTAGAGGGATAGGTGTCTTGCTTGAGCGCTGCGATGGATCTGCCTGGTTTTGCCGGATGTAGCAGGCAAGCTAGCCACGAGTTACAGGAGAACCTGCTGACTCGCGAACGATAAGAGTAGACTACAGAGCGTAAGGTCACTAAGAGCGTGGGAAAAGAATATGAAGTCTGGAGGACGTAACACGCCCCCCCCTTGGGGAAGAACATTCGGTGAGGGTACGAAATAGGATGTTCGGAAGGAAGCGGAATGCCATGAAACGTAGTGACTCACAGAATATTACAAAGAAAGGTCTTAAAATCTAGCCCCTAGATGTTAGTGCGCGTTTAAGTGGGTTAGTATACATTTGAATGAAAAAAAAACATTTATAAATGACATCTTATCGTACTGAATCACTTACAGAATATTACAAGAAAGAGTCTTAAAATATAGCGCTTAGATGTTAGTGCACGTTTAAGTGGGTCAGTATACATTTGAACAAGATTTTCTAAATGGCATTTTATAAATGCGATGGCATGTATGATAGATATTGTATATATAATAGATATTGTGTATATTCTAAACGAAACTTATGCAACGTGCTGATGATTATATTATGGCTGCAGATTATTACGGGCGGAATAAGGCAATGAAAGAATATGATTGCTATTAGCGGAGGGCTTAGCGCCAGACTTCGAGTGGTTCAGAGCTATCGTTAAGGCTTTGCTCGGGGAGAAATTGACGCGGCTTAGATATGCCTAGTTCCGTCATTTCAATTGCCGATTGGGTCCGGAGCAGCGACGAAGAGCGGGGAGGCAGGTCATCGGGAAATGGTATTATTTCTAGGTGCGGGTGGTGGATGGCATGGCGCGTAGGAATTTGGGAGTTTGTACGACGCGGGTGAGGGATTTGTTTAAGACTGGAAATAATTTGTTCCGGTGATAAAATTTTAGGCTGGACGATACCTTTTTGGGGCGAAGGGGATAGCGTCTACTAAGCTGGACAGGTCAAGTTCGTATTTGTTCAAGCGTCGGTCCAAGTCAATTAGTCAGTTAAGTGTGCCAATTTCAATTTATTGAAATGGACGATTTTAGTTTTTCGGGGGGTAATCCAAATTTCAGCGTTAATATTGTCAATTATACGTTCAATCGTATACACTCCTTTATAGTGGTCGTCGAATTTGGATCGGGTTTCATTCAGTAGGTGGACCTTTTGACCTGCTTCGAAATTTTGGCTGTTGATATTACGGTCGTAATACGTCTTGGAACGATGCTTTGCTTGTTGTAGGTTGGACGCGGCGTGTTTTCGTATGCCGGATAGATTAGCGATTAAGTCTAGAAGAAAGGAATCGTAGGAACGAGTATACGCGCTGGCAGGGTTCGCATCTGTTGGGAGTCTGGTTTGAGAGCCAAAAATTAGTTGGTGGGGGGTGAAGTTAGTACCTTCGTGCTTCGCGGTGTTATAACAAAAAATTGCAAAGCGGATGTAATCGTCCCAGTCTTTACCAGCATCCGTGTAGTGTTTGATGTGCTCAGTGAGAACAAGGTGACTGCGTTCTAGCGATCCGTTAGACTGTGGGCGGTAAGCTGTGGTTCGTATTTGCTTAATTTTGAAAAGTTTACAAAGTTGTTTGATGACTGTGCTCATAAAATTCTGTCCTTGGTCTGTAAGTATTGCTCGAGGAACACCGTAACGTGTAATGTATTCTTTTGCAAATGCTGCGCCTATAGTTTTGGCGGTGGCATCAGGTAAAGGGATGGCGTCCAGGAATTTTGTCAAATTGCATTGTATCGTCAAGAGATATTTGTTGTTTGATTTAGTAAGGGGTAGAGGTCCAACAATATCTAATGCCACTTTGTCGAATGCATCGGCAGGCGTGTCCGTTATCATCAGTGGCAATTTGGTTTTTACTGTGACCAATTTTTTTCTTTGGCAACTCTCGCAAGTTCTTGTGGAATCTTGGATTTGTTCGTTCATACAGGGCCAAAAATACTTTTGTCTAATGCGGTTATATATTTTAGTGACACCTTGATGACTGCCGACTAACGATTCGTGGCATTCTCTGATTATTTCTTTTCGTAAACATTCGTCTGGGATGACAGTCGTGTTTCGACAAAGCATGATTTGAATTTCTAAGTCTGCGAAAATATAGGATAGAAGTTTTCGGATAACGCGAGGATCGAGAGCGTCTGAACTCTCATCGGTTATCGGAAGGGCAAGAGACTTCAGGTTTGAATCGGCTGAAGCCGTTTTCAGTTTGGACAATAGCTTGAAGATATCGGGTAGGTTGCTTTTATCTGAGCCTTTTGTTTTCAATACTAGGGTGAAAATTCGTCGCCTATTGTGCTTCGATTCAATGATATCAAATTTTCGCGGACGAGGCCTCATTACTATTTTTGAGTCAACGATATTCTCGCCGGCAAGTTGGGCTGGTATACCCTTGATCCAAGCGCAGTCTGTCGATATGAAGTGCGCATAGTTGGTTTTGAGCATCAAAAGTCCATCATTGGTATCTTTGACATTGTCCGATACTGGTATGTCGTCCAAGTTGTCAATAAAATATGCGAAACCGTAAGGGTCATTAATTTGATCATCGTTAGTGTTGAGAGCACTGTCATGGTTATGGTCAGTAATTTCCATATGGGAGTCGAATTGTTGAGTGCACGTATAGTATTCGATGTCCGTGAGCAAGTCGGAACTGTCGTCGTTATCAGAGGTGGGCGGAAGAGGCGAGGGGAGAGGGGAATAGGAGTGTCAGGAAGGGTTCGTCGGCCTGGAAGTAGCGGCGGGGTATCTCCTAGCGGGACGCGGCGGCCCGACAGGGGGGGGCATGATGACGTCAGTGGGTGGGGGTGGAGGTGGAATCGGACGAGGTGCTGCAGGTTTAGTCGGACGTTCCGATTCCTTTCGCAGATGGCGGCGGGGGGGGGGGGGGGGTAATCCAGATGTGGAAGGGACAGGGTCAGGGGGGTTAGTATAAACGGGTGGGGGTGTAATGTAGGGGCGCGCAGTGGCAGGAAGCGGAGAATAGAATATGAAGTCTGGAGGACGTAACAAATAAATATAATTTTCTGGAAAATCCTTTATCTTTTTTTATCATTTTCTCTCATGTTATTCAAATAAAAATATTATTCAATAAACAAATGCCATTCAATGCGCTTTATGTATTGTAATTTGGAACATTCATACAATGGATTAGAACTTATTGGAAAGCTAAAAGTAAACGTACAGATGGATGAATAATTAGATATATAATTTCATATTTCCAATTTTTAAAAACTGATTATCTATCAATTTAAAAAAAAATAATCTATTTCGATTAATTATTTTTTTATATTAGAATAATTTAATATAATTACCTCCGTTTATTTTCAGTTATATTCACGTATAATTCATAAATACGATTACAAATTATAATAAGAATTATTTTTATTGAATAGGAGGATGATGAATAAATTTATGATTTATGTTTTATTTTATATATGTATATATCATGATTTTTGATTCACTTTCGAAAGGGCAAAAATTAAAAAAAAAAATATTCCACCATGATTAAACTTTTTAAAAATACACATAATTATTCAATGAAATCCGATATACTTTTCAATTATTTGTCACATATTATTCATAATAAAAATATCATTTATTAAAAAGAAGCCGTTTATTGTGCTTTATGTATTGTAATTTGAAACATTTATACAATGGACAAGAACTTATTGAGAAGTTCGAAGATGACATACAGATAGATGAATGATTAATTATTCAATTTCCTATTTTCAATACTCGAAAACTAATTATCCATTAACTTAAAAAAACTCATTAATTTGGATCAATTTTTTTTTCTTCATTCTTGAATGATTTAATATGATTACCTCTATTCATATTCGATCATAATAATGTATAATTTATATATGAATATGATCATAAATTATAATTAAAATTATTTTCATTGAATAGAAGAACGAGAAATAAATTTATTATTCAGGTTTTTTTTCATCTATTTATATACATATATGTATAAATATATTTATATATTATAATTTTTATTTGACTTCAAAAATAATAATCTCTCTATCTAATAAAAAAGTTTCAAACAAATGAACAGGTGGAAAAAGATTGTAATAACAATAGTAAAAATAAAGACTATAATAACAATAGTATAAAAAAGATTACAATAACAATACGCATGAAGTTGGCGGTGGGGTGAGATCCCGAAAACAAAACAAAAAACTTCTAGCAAACAAAACTTCCTTTGACAGCTGTCACCGGCTGTTTATGACAGTCTTTGACAAATATCTTTATAGGTATGTGTTTCTGACGCGCAAAAAATGAACATGCAAACGAAAATTATCAAGATGATTCCCGACGGGAATTGTCTTTTTCGCGCGTTGGCGTATTCTGTATACGGTACTCAAGATCGACACGCAGAGGTGAGACTGACAAGAAAACGTTTTCAGGTGTCCCCCTCCGATTTCGATGAAACTCTGGTATGTTATAGGGGGTCAAATCGATGACATACTATTTTTTTTTATCGGCCCAAACTCATTTCAAAGAGGTGAAACGCCCCTCCAAAGTTGACCACCTCCCAAGATGATTTTTCTGTTTTGCATACAAGGAGGGGATTTTGATAACTAATAATGATAGTGTTCGCTATTTGATAGCTAGTAGTTCGACCGAACCGCGTGGAAGGTGTGAGTCGCTGAAGTCAAAGATGAGTTTTTTGGTTTTGAGTTTATTTTACATCTTATTCATTTTATTTACATATGTACAAGTTAGAATAATGGTTGCCACGTGATAATAGGAGAGGTTTTTGTCCTTTTGAATTGTGGTGGAGGCTGCAGCGAGGATGTCGGGCGTCGAGGGGGGTCAGTCTCAGTCCTTGGTGGTGGCGTGTACCGGCTCTCTGGAGAGCTTGGTGGTGTCGGGGGACGGCGGTTCTCAGTCGTCTTTACTGGAGACTCCCACTCACTGTCGGTTGTCTGGGTGGCAGTCGACACGAACGAGCGCTGCGGCTCGGGAAACGGGGAAACTGGAGCCGGGATGCGTCTGTAGTAGCTAGGTGATGTTAGTCAAGCTCTCCGTACATCCCACAAGGAAAGTAGGACAGCTGGAGGTCTGGTGAGAGGCCGTGACGGGATATCGATAGAGTGCAGTACCCAAGGAGCTGGAGGGTTCGAAGCTGCTTTGTTTGTATGTGGGCTGGCCGCAGCCAGATAAACAGGATCCGTCATGCAATCAGTCTGCTGTCCGGTCTGTCTTCGAACGTGTCGTCGTAGCGTCAGTCAATTGTCGTAGTGGCCTAACGTCGGCGTAGCGTTGAAGCGTAGGTAAGGCGTGGCGTTGTAGCGTCAGCGTCAGTAGGGTTGGTCAAGACGAGGTGAACCCGAAGTGTCCTGCCGATCGGTCTGATCGGTCGTCTCTTATTGCAGCCTCGGTTGGTCTTTGGCAGCGGGAGACCACGTTGGTTGATTACGCAACGCGCTCGGCTGCGTGGGTGGCGTGAGCGGCGCGCGTGACGTCACACTTTCTTCTGGGTCGCGTGATTGGAAAGTGTGAAAGGCTGGTTGCCTCGCGTGGGTTGGAAGGCGCGCGACCAACGACTTGCGTTCACAATGATATTGTGAACAGATAGTAATAAATACCTTGTCAAAAGTGATGAAAAACACACTTCGAATATTCTCAAGAACTCTTTCTTCTAGGGGTTAACTTGTATATACAAAGTTCATTTCTTACGTTAGAAACAAGATGTTCATCAGTGCTCAATGAATGCAATAGCACTGTGAAGAGCATGGGCTATTCCGCGTCAACCGGATCAGTCATCTCTCAGATATTTTTTTAATTTGGCATGTGGATTGTGTGGGAGGAGTTTGATTTTTGTGCCAAAGCGCGAATCTCATAATGCAAAATTCGATCTTTTATTAACAATAACAAATTAGACTCCCATTTTTTTCAAAAATTCATAACTTTGGCAAAAAATTAGATACAATATATTTTTTTTTTCAAATTACACGGAAAGCTCCATAGAATTTACATAAAAATACGAAATGGTAAAAAAAAGTTGTCATCAATTGTTTATTTAACAATTAATTTTTCAGAAATTTATAAAACAGTGACAGACACGATCAAAATTTTTTTTTAAAATTCTGACCTGTTCCTTGAACTGTACTACAACCTGTGAATCAATTCCAGAGGGGTGTTTTTCTTCGTTTTCGAGTAAAAAATCATTAAAGGTGTCAATGCGCAAGAAATTGCGGCGCGCCGCGTCTCTACGTAATGGCGGGCGGCCAGTTGCCGTCCACCGCTGCCCCGCGGTGGCGTCGCAGCGTTATTGAAGAGTCATTTTCACGATGTAGGACATGATTGGAGAATTTGAAAAAAAATACTGTACCTTCACAAGGCCTGCTCAAAGCGATAAGTGAAGTTTAAAGAATGTGTTTTTATTTTAAAATAAGTAGCAAGTTATGTGATTATTATCATTTATGTGCACTCTCATGGTGTGTAACCGTTATTTTGAATCTCCGTAATAAAAAAACCGTGAAAAACACATTCCTGAAACTTCACTTATCGCTATGAGCAGGCCTTGTGAAGGTACAGTATTTTTTTTCAGATTCTTCAATCATGTCCTACATCGTGAAAATGACTAAAATAACGCTGCGACGCCACCGCGGGGTAGCGGTGGACGGCAATTGGCCGCCCGCCATTACGTAGAGACTCGGCGCGCCGCAATTTCTTGCGCATCGACACCTTTAATGATTTTTTACTCGTAATCGAAGGAAAACACGCCTCTGGAATTGATTCACAGGTTGTAGTACAATTCAAGGAACATGTCAGAATTTTAAAAAAAATATTTGATCGTGTCAGTCACTGTTTTTAAAATTTCTGAAAAATTAATTGTTAAATAAACAATTGATGACAACTTTTTTTTACCGTTTCATATTTTTTTTTAAATTCTACGGAGCTTTCCGTGTAATTTAAAAAAAAAATATATTGTATCTAATTTTTTGCCAAAGTTATGAATTTTTGAAAAAAATGGGAGTCTAATTTGTTATTGTTAATAAAAAATCGAATTTTGCATTATGAGATTCGCGCTTTGGCACAAAAATCTAACTCCCCCTGCACAATCCACATGCCAAATTAAAAAAATATCTGAGAGATGACTGATCGGGTTGACGCGGAATAGCCCGCATGCAAGAATACAAAATACGTGCTTTCGAGTTTTTCCCAAAAACTGAATTTTGGTCGACTTTTTTTCTAATATTGCGGATTATGTCTAGTAATTAGCCATGAATCATTGAATAACATTGTTTGAGGCTCGCATTCATTCTGGCATCGCTCTCTTATCATATTACTGTTTCATCATTTTTTTTCAAGAAACGTAAATATTTCTCATTACAAGCAGATTATCAACTACTCGAAAATTCGATGTGTGTCGTATGTAAACAAGTCATATCTCTACTTGAATTAATTCTATGGCACAGATATTTGAGGGGTAAGGGCTGGAAAGAAGATAAACAAAAAACAAATAGTGATTATTGGCCATTTTGCATTGAAAGAATGAATGGAGAAATTTTTTTTTGTTACTGTGATTCATACACTAAATGCACCTGTAAATAGTTTTGTAAATAAATTACGTTTTTGTATAATACAAAATTGTTGAATATGCACATGATTCTACTTCCTCTACCGTGGCCACACCCTTCAAACAAAAACAAGTTCCAAGTTTATCTATACATCGCTTTGTGGATGATAGTCGGTACAATAATGATATTCATCAAAAAAATGCTGTAGGCAAAGTGATTTTTTACACCACAAACATCTGATTACTGCGACATTCGTGCAACTTTCGATTTCACAATTCGGATGAGATGACTGTCCAAATGCAAAATCGATGGGGTTATCAAATTCATCAGGTTTCTGTGCAATGAACCCGCTTTTATGCCACGCATAACGAAACAAATTATGATATCGTGGAGATGACAGTGGGGTGTGAAATAAAGACTGTGATTTCATTATATTATTCCTCATATGTAAATTTAAATCATAATCAAGAAGAACTACAGTGTCTGAAAAATGACGAATATGATTTTTCCATATACGGAAGCCGAAAACATCGAGAGGTTGAATTTTTCCAGTGGTTCCTTTCGGTATCAATAAATTCGTCAACTTTTTGTCTGGGGGTGTAGTCTCTTGCACAACTCTAGAACAATGCCTACTCCAAGAATCAATTAGAAGTAGACTCTTCGGTCCCACTTTTGGGATAAACACTTCTTCTAACCACATCTTGAAACGTTCTGTAATGAATCATTGTGATTCATACCGTTTGAATATATGCAGCGCGAAACAAGAATTATTATACCTGAAGTAAGTTTTCCTGATTTGGAAGCTGTCATGAAAACATTTGGCATTCTGAATAAATGTTGTTCAACTATAGGTCCGAACGTTCCGGATGGTTCTTTTAAAACAATAAATGAAGGAGATAATAATTTTCCGTCCGCTGAAATTGTGGACTGTATAGTAAAACTGTGCGTTGTTGAAGTTACTAATTGTACTATGCTCGACACTTGTTCAGTTCCTTCTTCCGTTAACGTTCGTCCAGAATAAATCTCTATTTGGAAACCACTCTGATCAGAATTATATATATTTTGTAATCCATATTCGGAAATATAAGGTTCAACTCTTTTCAAAAATTCTTCAGCACTCTTGTGTAAATATTCACTATTTTCCACTGATTTTCGCGTGACGAATTCATTGATTTTTCTGCTAGTAATGCGATGGATCTTCTCAAAGTGAAGTAACCACGTCGGCTATGCTTTAAATCGAAAATCAAGCCTGCGTCAATGGCATTTTCCATATTCTGCAATGTATACTCTGATATGCAAGCCAATTTTTCCATGTATGTCCCTCCCTGGTTGATTTGGTGTTCCCAACGAAGCAATTGTCGTACTGATTTGACTTTTTTATATCTATGACGAACCGTATCAATTAAGCGATTTTTTTTCGTCTTTGCACTTCTCCAATATTCAACAGCTCTTGTTTTATAATCGAAACTTGAATGTTCGTCATCTTCGGAACAGCTATCTTCAGGTCCTTCGGAAGGCACCTGAAAATCTGCATCTTCCACTGCGAACGTTTCAAGATTTTTGTAGGGCTCTTCAGAGTCAAGAGAATTTTCCTCAATCATTTACACCGTATTATATTCTGTCATGCTTTGTAGTAAAATGTTTTCGAAGTTCGATACGATTTCACGTTCATCATTTGTTAACGGGGACTCGGGTATATTCATTACTTCAAATGCAGCCCACAGAAGTTTAATAACGTTTATTGGATTCACTTTCATTGTAAACGTGAGAAGAAATTCAATAACTGCTCGAAGTTCTGTTATTAACGTATTAACAAGCACTGAACGGTCTCACGACTTTTCATATTAAAAATATCCGAAAGATACGCGTAATCGTTAAAAAAAATATCTGTGCCATAGAAATAATTCAAGTAGAGATATGACTTGTTTACATATGACACACATCGAATTTTCGAGTAGTTGATAGTCTGCTTGAAATGAAAAATATTTACGTTTCTTGAAAAAAAATGATAACACAGTAAAATGATGAGAGCGATGCCAGAATGAATGCGAGCCTCAAACAATGATATTCAATGATTCATGGCTAATTACTAGACATAATCCGCAATATTAGGAAAAAAGTCGATAAGAATTCAGTTTTTGGGAAAAACTCGAAAGCACGTATCCTGTATTCTTGCATGCTCTTCACAGTGCTGTTGGATTCATTGAGCTCTAATGAACATCTTGTTTCTATTGTAAAAAATGAACTTTGTATATACACGTTAACCCCTAAAATGAAGAGTTCTTTAGAATGTTCGGAGTGTGTTTTTCATCACTTTTGACAAGGTATTTATTACTATCATTACTAGTTATCAAAATCCCCTCCTTGTATGCAAAACAGAAAAATCATCTTGGGAGGTGGTGAACTTTAGAGGGGTGTTTCACCCCTTTAAAATGGAATTGGGCTGATAAAAAAAAATAAGTATGTCATCAAGTTTGACCCTCTATGACATACCAGAATTTCATCGAAATCGGAGGGCGACACCTGGAAACGTTTCCTTGTGAGTATCGTTTCGAATATAGTGTATAATTGGTCTACATTCGCGGGTTTTATTACAGGTAATGAGTCAAACGGTGCTGTGATTAGGTCACCTGGTGATCACAAATCACATATGAATGAAAGTGGAATATACGGGGGAGAAGCAGAATTAGCTGCAGCTGCGGACATTTTTAAAATATGTCTAATCGTGTATCGCGAAGAACAAATTCATCCACACCGGATCGGATCACAAAATGAAACACAATTCTCGTTACTCTTCACCGGCGATGGAGACAGTGGACACTTTGATGTCTTGCAAAACCAAAATGAAATTCAGATAGTGAGTAAGAAGTATGAAAAGTAACAATTGAATAATAGTAAATCTAAATATATCATCAAAGAGTCGAAAGGACAGCCAGGATTTACGATGACAATGGAAAAAGGAGGAGTTCCAAGCAGCAGACAAGGCGATGATGATGGTGGATGGTCGGAAGTATCACTAAAGAAAGAGGAAAATAAAATTGTAAGTGCGAAGAACCAAATAAGCCATAGAATAATAATAAACAAATAAATAGTGAGGCGCGCATCGCTGAGTGCCCGAGGCGCGTAGCGCCGAGATGGGGTTGGCGCGCGAAGCGCGCAGGGGCCAACAGAATTGGGCAGCAGAAATTACTTTCGTCTTTTCATTACCCGTAAATTACAATTACTGTGAATAACTGTAATATTTAGTAACTAATTACAATTGCGGGAAATAATTATGAATTTTGATTTACCAATTACAGTTAGTATAAACAATTGTAATTTTATGATTATGAACTACAATTACTCGAAAAAATTGTAATTTTTTTGCTACTAATTACAATTACTTGGAACAATTGTAATTTTTCTGTTATCCATTACAATTAATGGAAATGATTATGTTTTTTTTCCAAATCTCAATTGTTTTTTATAATTTATTTAAACAAATTACCTGTGGAAACGTAATGTCGAATTCTCAACATAATTTCAAATTCCGAAAACATCGGGAACTTCACGGAGCTTACATATTCACACTGACTGGTCAAGCAAATTATTTAAACAAATTATTTTTTCTAAGTAATGTGAAATCCTCGATTAGCTACCCAAAAAACTTTGGTAACCATAGCCCATTCACATATTGACTGTAAAAGACTCGTTCCGATCACACCATTTGAATACTCCAAAAACGGAGTATATTTATTTGTCTATTTGTTATTATTTCACAGGAATAACGTTAGAGAACAAAATTCAATCGGACCTCATCGTGTGGTTTACAATTACTCAAAAGAATTTTAATAATGTCTGATTTAATTACAATCACTGAGGATAATTGAAATGATTTCTGATTAAATTCCAATCACTGAAAGTAATTTTGATAAACTTTGATTAAATTCAAATTACTTAATGTAATTTTAATGAAATCCAATTCAATTACAATTACTGGAAATAATTTCGATGGACTCTGAGTCAATTACAATTATCAAAAGTAATTTCACTGAACTCCGATTCAATTATTATTACTGAA
Source organism: Neodiprion virginianus (assembly GCF_021901495.1). Classification (NCBI taxonomy): domain Eukaryota; kingdom Metazoa; phylum Arthropoda; class Insecta; order Hymenoptera; family Diprionidae; genus Neodiprion; species Neodiprion virginianus. The sequence goes on along the minus strand of NC_060881.1, from coordinate 14,168,620 downwards.
AATGATTTTAATGGAATTCGATGTCATTAAAAATTATCCTTAGTGATTTGTAATTGTTGATTTTTCATTACAATTTTGCCTAGCACTGGGGGCCAAGCCCCTAGTTAAAAAAAAAAATTCTTTACATTGATTTAATTTTTCAAAAATAAATATGATAATTGAAAAAATCCTATATATTTTTCAATCATTTGCTCACATATTAATCAAAATGAAAAAAAAATCATCCAAAAAATGTCAATTGATGTGCTTTATGTCTTGTAATTTGGAACATTTATACAAAGGATTAGAACTTATTGAAAAGTTCAAAAAAACATGCAGATAGATAAATAATCGATTATTTGATTTCACATTTTCAATTCTCAACAATTAATTATCCATTATTCAGGAAAAATAATTTGTTTTAATGAAATAATTTTTTTTCAATCAAATCATTTAATTCAACTACCCTCATTTACATTTAATTATATTAATGTATAATTCATATATATGTATTTATAAATCACAATGAAAATTGATTTCAGTGAATGGAAGGATGTTGCATAAATTTGTTGACTATGTTTTATTATATATATATATATATATATATATATATATATATATATATATATATATATATATATATATATATTATAATTTCAAATGAACGTTGAAAAAAAAAAATTTTAAAAATAAAATATTTCACAATAATTGAATTTTCTGAGAATAAATATGATTATTGAAAAAATCCTTTATATTTTTTAATTATTTGCTCTCATATTAATCATAATAAAAATATCATTCATAAAAAATGCCATTTGATGTGCTTTATGTATTGTAATTTGGAACACTCATACAACGGATCAGAACTTGTCGAAAAGTTGAAAGATAACATACAGATAGATGAATTAATAAATATTCAATTTCATATATTCAGTTTTCGAAAATTAATTAGCCATTGATTTAAACAAAAACAATTTATTAAGAATAATGATTTTTTTTAAACATTGAATTATTTGATATAATTACCTCCATTTATATTCAATTATAAAAATGTGTAATTCATATATATATATATATATATATATATATATATATATATATATATATATATATATGTATATATATATCAGGGTGTCCCTAAATTGAGGGACACGGACCAGCGAGCGTGATACCTGACTGAAATGCAACCGAGAATTTCTTTACCGGAAGCTCGTCCGACGCATAGTTTTTGAATTATAAGCGATAGCGTTAGGCCAATCAGAGTGCACCATTTCATCTGGATTTGCCACCACGGAAATTGCTGTTTTGTTCGTCTGGGTGAATTATTATCATTCGGTTACAAAGTAAATATCGGCACCTCCCCTCACTCGCTGTTGTACCCCTTCTCGAGCGCTGACCTCGGTATTGTTGCCGCGGCACACGCTGCCGGCCGCACACCCACGGACGCACACTCGTGTGTGTGAAAATAAGCGAATGCCCAGCTCCACAATACTACGAAACACACATACACAAGTGAAAATAAAAATAAATCTCGAAATAAATCAGCGGATTTAAGATTTAATGTTATAAAACACTTCCAATCATCGATGTATGCATAACACTAGAGATTTTAGATGATTGATATGCCGTTAGGGTTCATAATTAGTCATTCAATCAATCTGAATTATGCTTTCCGAACATTTTTTGTGTCTTTGCAACATAACTTTTCCACTAGTTTGAAATTCATCATTGACATTCGATTTTTCAATATTGCGAGGGAACAACTCGTTGAATTGACGTGTCAATAGGTTTGTAAATCAATAACAATTCACCTGAGTTAACACAAAATAACTGAATAAATGAGAATTCACTGAATCACTAAAAATCATAACTGAAATCATGAGAATTATTTGAGATATAACTGAATTAGGAAGAGTTGTAATAAGTCAAGTTACTTTGAATAACTTTAGATTCGTGCCAAAATTTTATGTTTAGAGAGAAAAATAATTAAATTCAAATAAAAAAGTAATTTTAAATCAAGAAGAAGAAAATTTCCAAATACCTGAATTCAAATGAAGCAATTTGAATTTAATAAATCTCTCCGAATTTGAGGAGAAATAATAATTATTATTTGGACCAGACAAATGAAGTCGAATTACATGAATAAATTCAATTAATTCAACTGAAATAAATATGGTGTCATTCAAATTCCTAGTTATTTCCTCGTCAATTCAATGTGGGTCTGGAGCCGCTTGTTTACTCACACGAACGATGCAATACAGTATCGATGTATGTGGTTCAAGTATTAATTACTCAAAATTTATCAAACTTGAAAATATTTTGAATAAGACTATGAATTATCAAAATATCTCTTCTGATATTAAGACTACACGCAGAAATTTACCAAATCGATTAATCTTTACCAATTCAATCGAGCCGTGTCCGATTATTTTGGTGAAATCGATTAATCAATACATCGATTATTCTCAGATAAGTGGCCATTGATCTCAACAATTTCAACGTTACTTGCCACTCCAGACCCACATTGAATCGACGAGGAAATAACTAGAAATTTGAATGACACCATATTTTTTTGAGTTGAATTAATTGAATTTATTCATGTAATTCGACTTCATTTTTCTGGTCCAAATGATAATCATTATTTCTCCTCAAATTCGGATAGATTTATTAAATTCAAATTGCTTCATTTGAATTCAGGTATTTGGAAATTTTCTTCTTCTCGATTTAAAATTACTTTTTTATTTGAATTAAATTATTTTTCTCTCTGAACATAAAATTTTGGCACGAATCTGAAGTTATTCAAAGCAGTGCTGGGCAAAATTGTAATAAAAAATTAACAATTACAAATCACTAAGGATAATTTTTAATGACATCGAATTCCATTAAAATTATTTTCAGTAATAATAATTGAATCGGAGTTCAGTGAAATTACTTTTGATAATTGTAATTGACTCAGAGTCCATCGAAATTATTTCCAGTAATTGTGATTGAATTGGATTTCATTAAAATTACATTAAGTAATTTGAATTTATTCAAAGTTTATCAAAATTACTTTCAGTAATTGGAATTTAATCAGAAATCATTTCAATTATCCTCAGTGATTGTAATTAAATCAGACATTATTGAAATTCTTTTGAGTAATTGTAAACCACACGATGTGGTCCGATTGAATTTTGTTCTCTAACGTTATTCCTGTGAAATAATAACAAATAGACAAATAAATTTACTCCGTTTTTGGAGTATTCAAATGGTGTGATCGGAACGAGTCTTTTACAGTCAATATGTGAATGGGCTATGGTTACCAAAGTTTTTTGGGTAGCTGATCGAGGATTTCACATTACTTCGAAAAATTAATTTGTTTAAATAATTTGCTTGACCAGTCAATGTAAATATGTAAGCTCCATGAAGTTCCCGATGTTTTCGGAATTTGAAATTATGTTGAGAATTCGACATTACGTTTCCAAAGGTAATTTAATTAAATAAATTATGAAAAACAATTGAAATTTGAAAAAAAAACATAATCATTTCCATTAATTGTAATGGATAACAGAAAAATTACAATTGTTCCAAGTAATTGTAATTAGTAGCAAAAAAATTACAATTTTTTCAAGTAATTTTGATTGACAACAAAAAAATTACAATTATTTCGAGTAATTGTAGTTCATAATCATAAAATTACAATTGTTTATACTAACTGTAATTGGTAAATCAAAATTCATAATTATTTCCCGCAATTGTAATTAGTTACTAAATATTACAGTTATTCACAGTAATTGTAATTTACGGGTAATAAAATGACGATAGTAATTTCTGCTGCCCAATTCTGGTCCGGAGAGCTCGTGTGCAACCTCACAGAGTACACAGGATATATTTTCAGGGCAAAACGTTAATCCTGACTTTTCAAAAATTGCAAAACAAAGTGATTGCAGTATTGTCGGACATCGAACCAGATGACGATGAACGCGGAGCCGATTTGATCGAGTGTCGTCAGATCAACGAGGAGTAAGAAAGAAACCGAACCGTACACATCTAATGTTACCCACACAATCGAAGACACATCATTTCGGTAGCTTCCAGAAGTTTTTCAAGGATTCTGTGTAGGAGGAATACGGCTGTAAAAATCCAAATTTCAGGTCAGAAAGATAGTCTTTCATCTTCAGCTCTCATGAGGAGAACTTCAAACAAAGCACAATTAAAACAGCGAATCGATCTGTTCTTCAAACATATTCACGACTTGAAAACCGTTATCAACCCGAAGTCAGAATTCTACAAAGTGACGAAACAGTTCGCTAATCTGAATTCATCAAGTCGCCAACATTCGTCAAGTCCAAACGAGGTTTGGGCAGCGTGTCGTCACAGACCTGAACAACAAATTCAGCGTATTCTTACCGGCACGGATTGTGCGACTGCTGAACGAGGACGAGACCCAATATCAGAAATTGGTGCAGACGATGGAGGAGGAGCGGTTGCTCTTGCAGTATATGGACAGTCAGTACGGTCAAATTGAATTGAAAGATGCGTCGACTCTCGCCCAATTTGTACACGTACCTGGACAACGTGTGCAGCGTCTTCATTCCTTTTACATTGCATAACCTTCAAGGTAATTGTATACATTTTTTGACAAAGCTTTTATTTCATACCATTTAATAGTACGACGTTCAATATTAAATAAAAATGCATCAAAAAAAAATATATGTATTTGTCACTCAGCGCTAAACCATCCTGTCCACCTCAAATTCAACAAATTGTTGGTAACAGCTATTCGAATCGACTTTTACAATCTACGAAAGTGCTATTTTGAACACCGATGAGCAATGACAAAGGTTTTCTAAGCTACATTTTGAATCTTGTAACTGTTACGTGAACTGTACGATGAGATTTCAGCGGACTCAGTAAAGGATAGAGTGCAAGGTCGACCAACATCTGAGTTAGCGTACGTTCGAAGCCGCAGGTCCTACGGAGTTGGGTTACCATCGCTCTTGGAATGCAAAAATATGATGACGTTGGTGTACAGATTAGTCTAGAATGAGACGCAAGGTTGAGGCGCAGTTGAGATTTCGTTTGACAAGTTCTTAATAATTTTATAAAAAAAAGTATCAAATATAATGTATAGATATATTCGGTTTTTTAACGAAATTTTGCTAAAGGTTTCAACGATTGGAGAAAAGACGAGAATTATTACATCGATCGGACGCTTGAAAGCGCTCGCGGAAAAATTGAAACGTCTTCAGAAAACGGACGGAGGTACGCGGTCGACGAAAATAATACTTGGAATCGTCGTGTTTCGATTTGACGTTGAGCGGGCCGTGGTCAAAGGATTTCGGTGCAACGTCGAATTCTTGAAGTTTCTGAAATGAACTCTTGACTGGCAGGACGGAGGTTCTGAATTAAAAACGGATCGTGAAACAATGACTACAAGATCTGTTATTTATTTATTTGGAAAAATTACCAATAGGTTTCGTTGAGCCAGATATCCCCTGATTCGTCGTGACCCAAACGTATCAAAATATCAACGGAGACAAAAAAGGTCTGTACGTCAAACTGGACCCGTTACGTAATTACACCGTGCCCGGTCTGTCGTTTGATGCTATGTTAAAGTGTACCGACATCGAGCTCGAGCTTCTCACCGACATAGATATGGTTACGTTTATTGAAAAAGGTATTCGTGATGGTGTGTCACAGTGCTTGAACAGATACGCGAAGTCTAACACTAGGTACGTGGGGGAGGCATTCGATCCTGCGGTCTAAGAATCTTATCTCATGTACTTTGACGTTAATAATTTGTGCGGTGCTGCCATGAGCTTTGCTCTGCCATACGGCTCCTTCGAATGGGTATCAGACTTCGGACAATGCGATGTTCTTACCATCTCGGACGATACGGAGTTTACATACTGGAGGTGGATTTGGAATATCCTGAGGAACTGCATGAAATTCATAAAGATTTACCACTGTGTCCGAAGCACTATAGACCTCCGATCTCGAATAGTAAGCAACGGATATTGATGCCCACGCTTCTTTCCAAGAAAAACTACGTTGTTCACTATAGCGTTTTGAAACAATGCCTACAATTAGGCTCGAAATTACTCAAAATTCACAGAGTTTTCCAATTCAGACAAACCCCGTGGCTCAAGAAATACATATCGATTCGAATACCGATTTGCGCAAAAAATCGCACTACGAATTTGAGAAAAATTCTTACAAACTGATGAACAACGCAGTTTCTGGCAAAACAATGAAAACTGTTAGGAAGTATCGAGATGTTAGGCTGATCACGAAATGGGATGGAAGATACGGTGCTAGAGCTACTACAGCCCAACCCAATTTTCACAGCTGTACCGTTTTCGACAAAGATATAATAAGTATCGTCGAAATTAGTGAGCCGAAAGTCAAGTTAAATAAACCATTGTATGCACGTTTCTCCATCATGGACCTGGCTAAAACATATATCTACGATCTTCATTATAATCATATCAAACGGAAATTTGACAACCAAGCAAAATTAATGTATACGGATACCGACAGTACGATTCATAATTCTACCGTCCCCGACGTATACGAACATATAGAACATATACAAATTGTATATTTACATGCTCTCATGGGCGCGAGTTACGTGAGACATCGTCTGGGTAATAGACCACCACTGTCTGCCGTTGGTTGAGTCTTAAGGAGATCTGAAACAAAGAAAACACATATTTGATGTACTTTCCAATAAATTTGAGAAACGTAGAATTATGAAAATTCACTAATTGTATATTTACATGCTCTCATGAACGCGAGTTACGTAAGACATCGTCTGGGTAATAGACCAACACTGTTTGCCGTTGGTTGAGTCTTAAGGAGATCTAAAACAAAGGAAACACATATTTAATGTTCTTTCTAAAAAATTTAAGAAACCGAGAATTATGGAAATTTACGAATTGTATATTCACATGCTCTCATGAACGCGAGTTACGTAAGACATCGTCTGGGTAATAGACCACCACTGTCTGCCGTTGGTTGAGTCTTAAGGAGATCTGAAACAAAGGAAACACATATTTGATTTACTTTCTAATAAATTTGAGAAACATTGAATTATGAAAATTCACTAATTGTATATTTACATGCTCTCATGAACGCGAGTTACGTAAGACATCGTTTGGGTAATAGACCAACACTGTCTGCTGATGGTTGAGTCTTAAGGAGATCTGAAACAAAGAAAACACATATTCAATGTTATTTCTAAGAAATTTAAGAAACCGAGAATTATGAAAATTTACAAATTGTATATTTACATGCTCTCATGTAGGCGAGTTGCGTAAGGCATCTTCTAGGTAGTGAACCATTTTTTCCTTCTGACGGTAAAATTCCAGAAGATGTCTGCACAGACCACATTGATGCGTTTGCAACTCTCCTTGGACACATCGCACGCAGGACGGTAGACTCTCGATGCGAGAGAACGGTATTCTTTCGCGTTTCCAAAACGATTCTCTCTCATCGACACCCTCCTCCCGCGCACAGTTTACGCAATACACACCCTGTGGCCTCCTCGAGTACAAGACCCTACCGCAGACAGGGGTGGCATAGAACTGAGTTACGATGTCGCGTTTACGATCCGCCCAGCGAATCCATAGCGGAACCACCGATCCAGCAATCCAGATTGTGTGAAAAATTGCTGGATCGGTGTTATTGAATAAACCAGCCGTTCAAGCTGAAGAAAAGACTTTCTGATCTATGTGATCTGATATATACATATATAGTTTTTTTCAAAAAATAATCAATCTTACTTCCATCCAATTGTTCCGCCGTTCCGATGATGATGACTTCGTGTTTTTCTCTTTTCCAGTTGGTTCTACTGATAAAAAAAAATGGAAAACACACACAGTCAAGTTAGACAATTGTTTGAACTATAAAAGTATAATCTATAGTTGGATGATAAAACTGGAGAACTTTACAACCGCACTGATTTTTTGTCACCCACCTGCACTCCTCGCTAGATTGAGAGCAACTGATTTTTTTCTCGGCACCACTTTTCGATAAGCATCTTTCTATGTTTAGGTCACTTGAACTCAACACCATAGGCAAAGTAAACCATCTCCTCTGGCGCTCTTGGAGAACGCTATCCACTCAAGTTTCTAGCGATTAGCTCACTACCGCAGTTCTATCGTACGTGAGACGTGTGAAAATTCTTTTTCAAGAACTGTCTCACCATCTTACGAGCTGCACTTACGTTCGTGAAATATCTAGAAATTTTTATCAAAGAATATCCCATACGGTTGTCCGCGCATTTTCGACAATGTGTGAGTCAGGCTGTTGCTGCTTGCTCACAAAAGGGACCATGCCAGCGTAGAGCAGTCCTTCTGAAGCAAGTTTTGCAACTATAGCTTTGTCAAGTATGTGCGATTGAAAGAAGAAGAAACAAACAAGGATTCTGGAAAGTGCTTGAAAATTATTAAAAATCATGGAGACGGTGCCCAAGATTTTATCTAAGATATCTTCACCGACAGAAATTCAAAAGTGGTTTCGATTTGGAACTCAAAATACCAGGAGTATTGTCCAAAATGTATATTTCCAATTAAAAGACTCTAGCTGACCGTTGATCGAAATAATCAATTTGATTGTGAATATTAACAAGTATGTACTAGTCAAAGGAGGTGTGTTCACATACATACCAATCCCTAAGGATAATTAGGATAAAAAGGCTGTCGTCAACATTCGTAACAGCGACTCTCACTGCTTTCTTTGGTCAGTCATCGCAGCTCTGTTCCCAGCCGACAACAACCATCCCAACGCGACCAGCTCGTACTGGCATTTCAGCTCAGTGCTACGGTATGATGGTATAAAGTTTCCTATGTCTCTAGATCAAAATTCGTAAGTGTCGGGGGCGGTGAAGTGGTATATCAAACTATCCGTGTCGGTATACATCAATTTTGCCGGAAGTCCAAATTTCGTTTCAGCGTGATTCTAATGGAAATTGTGAATAAGGGATTTTCGAAAGATCTGAAATGGAGAAGCCTAGACACATTGGTTTGTTGTGTTTGACTCTCGTTCATACACATTTCAACTGTCATCATATTTTCATTGAAGATTGTACAGCTGTGGAAATTTGTTTTGGCTATAGTAGCTCTAGCACCGTACCTTCCACCCCATTTCGTGATCAATCTAACATCTCTGTATTTCCAAAAGTTCTCCATTGTCTTACCATGAAACAGCGTCGTTCATTGATTCATAAAAATTTTTCTCGAATTCAATGTCTGATTTTTTTTTCAAATCTGTATTTGAATCTATGTATTTTTTAAGCCACGCTGTTTGTCTGAACTTGAGAACTCGATGAATTTTTACTAATTTTAAACCTAACTCTAAGCATTGTTTCAAAACGCGATAATGAATAACATATTTTGCTTGGTAGGTAATTTGACCGTCAATTTAGGTTCCAATGCTTTAATCAGATAATGCAAATCCTAACCTGACCAATTATGGAATATCACCAGGATAGTCTGTGAGTTCTGACCCAAAAGTGAGTCAAACATCCATTATACAACTAAGTACGACCATTACAGAAAATTTTGTTAAGAAGCCGAATATTTTGACTTCCGACTTCTATCCATTTTTGAATTTCTGCTGTTGATGATGATGATTTGCCCCACGCGCGAGGCTGCCCGTGTGCGTGGAGCGGTACGCACTAGAACAATTACATGAATCAAGATAAAGACATTCGGTGAACATGGGGACCACCCTACGATATCGCATTTCTACGTTTGCAAAACATGAACACAAGGGTTCATTATATAAGAGAGCAAGTCCTAGACCAGCTCATTGGCAGTCAAACTAAAGTGGTGTGAAGTGTCTTGTGTCTTAGAATATATACTTTGCCAGAAAAGGAACGGTAAGTCCTTATACAAATTGCTACCTGACGTAAATTGTTTCAATTTATCACACTCCTTCGCTTCTTTTTTTCGAAAAAATGATATATATTTCAAACTACTCCGGAAACTTCAAGTGATTTTAAAAACATTTTCAACTACTTATAAATCTCCAAACTCAGCCTAATAGCTTTCGAATTCGTTTCTCACCTTAACATTTTTCGACTACTGAAACATCTTTAAATTTTCTGAATATACCTTTTTTCGGTAAACGTCATGTTTCAACATACTCATACTCATCTTCTAAATTCAAAATTTTTTTTTTTCCTAGATCACGGTTATTTTATTTTCGATTTCTCTAAATAAATAAATACCAGATCTTGTAGTCATTGATTCACGATCCGTTTTCAATTCAGAACCTCTATCCTGTTAGTCACGAGTTCATTTCAGAAACTTCCAGCATTCAACGTCGCATAGAACAGATTCTTGAACGACATCGTATTTTGATTCTCTCCCGTACTCACTAGCTCAACTTTTTTCCAATAAAATATTATCTTATTATCAATACCAACCGTTTTTAATCAATAATTCCAGAAACTTCCAGAATTCGACGTTGCACCGAGATCCTTTGACCGCGGGCCGCTCGACGTCAAGTCGAAACTCGACGATTCCAAGTATTATTCTCGTCGACCGCGTACCTTCGTCCATTTCGGGAGAAGTTTAAATTTTTCCGCAAGTGCTTTCAAGAGTCCGATCGTTGTGATAATTCTCGTCTTTTCTCCAATCGTTGAAACCTTTCGCAAAATTTTATTCAGAAACCGAATATATCTATATATTATATTTAATACTTCCTTTATAAAATTATTAAAAACTTGTCAAACGAAATCTCAACTGCGCCTCAACCTTGCGTCTCATTCTAGACTAATCTGTACACCAACGTCATCATGTTTTTGCATTCCAAGAGCGATGGTAACCTAACTCCGTAGGACCTGCGGCTTCGAACGTACGCTAACTCAGATGTTGGTCGACCTTGCACTCTATCCTTTACTGAGTCCGCTGAAATCTCATCGTACAGTTTACGTTACAGTTACAAGATTCAAAATGTAGCTTAGAAAACCTTCGTCATTGCTCATCGGTGTTCAAAATAGCACTTTCGTAGATTGTAAAAGTCGATTCGAATAGCTGTTACCAACAATTTGTTGAATTTGAGGTGGACAGGATGGTTTAGCGCTGAGTGACAAATACATATATTTTTTTTTTAATGCATTCTTATTTAATATTGAACGTCGTACTATTAAATGGTATGAAATAAAAGCTTTGTCAAAAAATGTATACAATTTCCTTGAAGGTTATGCAATGTAAAATGAATGAAGACGCTGCACACGTTGTCCAGGTACGTGTACAAATTGGGCGAGAGTCGACGCATCTTTCAATTCAATTTGACCGTACTGACTGTCCATATACTGCAAGAGCAACCGCTCCTCCTCCATCGTCTGCACCAATTTCTGATATTGGGTCTCGTCCTCGTTCAGCAGTCGCACAATCCGTGCCGGTAAGAATACGCTGAATTTGTTGTTCAGGTCTGTGACGACACGCTGCCCAAACCTCGTTTGGACATGACGAATGTTGGCGACTTTGTAGATTTTGAAAAATTTTCAGCTCCGTCAATTTCTTGGTCGGCAGAAATTCGTTCAAGCTTGCAACTTTGTTGAGTTTTGTGAAATCCATTTTTTTTTTTTTTAATGTTCAGTAGTTATGTGTTTCTTGATAAATTTAGATTATTTTGATGGATTTAGATTAGAGAACTGTTTTGTCACTTTGTTGAACTCTGATTTTGGGTTATAACGGTTTGCAAGTCGTGAATATGTTTCAAGAACAGTGTTACGCCCCGACGTACTGCCTTGGCGTACCTTTTTAAAATTCCATTTTATTTCATTTCTTTGATTACTTCAATGCGCATATATCATTTCATCAAATCTCATATTGGAATAACAGCGAGTTCCACCCCTCCTGGCAAAAGTCACGTAGAGACCAACAACGATCCCTAGTATAAGGTTCAACTTTCGTTTATTTAGCTGGTACCAAGAACTGAAATGAGGAACTGCTGAGCTAGCATCAGTAGCGCTCAGCCTGGAAGTATCCCTCTTTTTGAATCAAAATTATAATCAACAACTAGGATAAACCACTACCTTTAGAACTATCAAATTTAAATAGATCACTCATTGGAATGTATGAATGAATGTGTGAACATTGCATGCGAATATCTTTTGTTCATATTTTTAATGTGTTACCGAGGAGATTGAGAATCGTCGGAACACCGTTGGAGAGCGTGAGGTGACGCTGACCATGTGGACTTGGGCGCCAGAAGGTCGCCTCGCTCCTCATTGGCTAATTACCGTTGTGACCAACTACAATTGCAGCCCCTTGGACCCTCGGGCCCAAGAAGCAGCGGTCTTTCGTCTCTCAAGTCGCGAAGTGCGTGGACGTAAACCCGGGTTAGCCCTCTCGAGCAAGAGTAGCGTTTGGAAAATCTTAATTGTGACCGGCCTAAAGTCTCGCGCTAATTCGTTAAATTCGAGCTTCAGTTAATCTGTTAATTGCAAAAGACTCACTATCTTCTACATTTCCATCTTTTCTGTTCTTTACTAAATCTCGTCATTTCGCGAATAGACATTTTTATGCAGTTCCATTTTCCTTAATTAAATCAAGTTCGGCCCTGATTCAAACCGAATCAGGTAATCTTAAGTAATAATAATAATAATTACACTATCATTTTCAATAAATAAATCGTTCCAATTAATTTCATCATACATTAAAATCAGAAAACAGACACTTTCAATTATAACTCGCGGTAACAAGATATCATTCTAAATTTACAAAGACTTAGTGACCAACGTTCTACATCACTCGATTCATCAACTATTCCAAATTTGAGGTGAGGCCCCTGGTCCAACATTCTACCGACGCAGACCGACACGATCCGACGGGTCTCGATCTCGTCGACCGATTCACCCAAAAGCTAAGTCAATCCGAGTGTAAATCTTCTAAATTAGACGAATTCTTGTTCACCTTGATAATCAAAACTACCTCAGTAAATTCACAAAACCCAAGCATAGAATTGGTGGCTAGCTTCACTACCCCCAATTAAATTCCACTTATTGTTTCCAAGAATTAACAAATAGGACTAAACGATTAAATATATATAATAAATATATATATATATATATATATATATTATTAAACGATTTAAGATAATCTAAAAAGAGAGATACAATACAATACAATATTCACGACCAGCTAGTTATAACCATCGTTCAGAATAGATGTTCCTGGTACCAAATAATAATATCCATTAGAATAAAACAACACACGATTTTTATTAAATTTGAAAACTTTATAAATTGTTATTTTTTTTGGGTCATATATATAATTATCACCATCGATTGTTACCAGATATTTCAATAACTAAATTGAACCAGAATATATTTCATCTTTTACCAGTCAAATCTTTTCAAACATTTATTTTGAGCGACCTTTTTCCCATTTTCTTTATTATAAAATAGCCTCAACTATTTAAACAAACCTCACAGACCTGTACAGGTCTATAGCGAGACGATCCTACAAATTACTGGCGTACCGAAAGGTAAGTCTTTCTCTTAGTTTTAATTATTATTCATTGTCGTTACGTGGGAGCTAGATTATTGAATTAATCATCAACTACCACCGCTCAGTTCCACCCTCACCCCCACGTAACAACAGTTCGATTCGCTGTTTTAATTCTGCTCTATTCAAAGTTCTCCTCATGAGAGCTGAAGATGCAAGACTTTCTTTCTGACCTGAAATTTAGATTTTCACAGCCGTATTTCTCCTCCACAGAATCCTTGAAAAACTTGTAGAAGCTACCGAAATGATGTGTCTTCGATTGTGTGGGTAACATCAGATGTGTACGGTTCGGTTTCTTTCTCATTCCTCGTTGATCTGACGACACGCGATCAAATCGGCTTCGCGTTTATCGTCATCTAGTTCGATGTCCGTCAATACTGCAATCACTTTGTTTTGCCATTTTTAAAAAGTCAGGATTGACGTTCTGTCCCGAAAATATATCTTGTGTAGTCTGTGCGGTTGCACACGAGCTCTCTGTACACACTTGACGAGCCGCCGAAGATCTTGTAGCGAAAACTCTGACGTCGCGTTGCTAAATCCGATAATTATTTCTTCGCCGGTAAATTCGTTATTACGTATCATAACGATTTCAAGGTTTTTATCTCACAAGAATAGCAGTCTGACTGATGTACAAGTATCATGTGCTAACCATTTCATACAGCCGGTGGACTTGGTTAGATGTTACAGATTTACGTTTGTGTATGCCCGCGCACCTTTTAGCATTCTCGAAGCGATAGTTACCCATCATTGCAGATCCATGGCTCTGAATGTACGGCGGCTATCGGTCGACCTTGCACCTTGGTCTTGACTGAACCCCTTCAAAATTCATGGTTGAGTTCACATGCAAGAGAAATCGATCGGGCGCAGTCACAATACGCTGGAATCAACGCATCAAGAGTTACAGCTGAAAAACTAAGAATATTGCCGGCCATTCGTCCTCTGCCGATACCGCGCGTTTTTCGCTGCGTTTTCTGATTTCCTGGGCATTTAATTAGTCAGAATAGGGTCATTGGAATTGAGTCCAGGACCAAACATTTTTGGCACCGAAAATGAGAGAATATACGGCATTTTCGGTGAAATTCTCGCGAATTTGACAAGTGCTGGAATGGGATATCTCATGCGCTGTTCCAACGTGATTTCGCCAGAGAAATTATCTGAGCGCAGTCACAATACGCTGCGATTAACGCATCAGTAGTCACACCCGAGAAAACAAAGAATTTTGTTCGTTATCATACTTCTGCTGATCCCACGCTCGTTTACCTGAATTTTGTGAGTTTCCAAAGGTTCAATAAGTCAGAAAAGGACCAATCGCCCCGAATCTGAGACCAAACATTTTCGTTTTTATACCTGAAAAAATAGTAAGGCATTTTTAGTGATATTTTCGCTATTTTGACAAGTGCTGGACAAAGTTTTTTCATGCACTATTCCGACGTAATATTGCAAGAAGAATCGACTGGGTGCACTACCGATACGCTGGGATGGACGCATCAAGAGTTACAGACAGAAAACCTAGGATTTTGCCGGCCATTTGTCTCCTGTTGATTCCACGCTCTTTTCGCTGCGTTTTTTGAGTTCCTAAGCGTCCAATCAGTCAGAAAAGAGACATTTAAATCGAATTTCAAACTGAACATTTTCGGCTTCGAAATTAAGAAATGTAGGGTATTTTTGTGGAAATTTTCGCGATTTTGACAAGTGCTGAGATAGGTTCCTTAATGCAGCATTACGACGTAATTTTGCGAGTAAAATCGACTTAGCGCAATTTTAATACGCCCGAATTAACGCATCTGAAGTTAGATCCGAAAATCCAAAAATTTTGTTTGCTGATACACTACTGCTGACCCCACGCTCATTTTCCTTCGTTTTCTGAGTTCCTGGGGGTTTGATTAGTCGAAAGAGGGTCAATCTTACCGAATCCAAGACCAAACACTTTCGGCCCCATAACTTAAGAATTATGGGGCATTTTTGGCGGAATTTCCCAGAATCTCACAAGTGCTGGCGTAAGATTTCTCATGCGCTGTTTCAACGTGATTTTGCCAGAGAAATTGATTGGGCGCAGTCCCAACACGCCGGGATTAACGCAGCAAGAGTAACAGCAGAAAAACCAAGAATATTGCTCGCCATTCGTATCCTGTGAATCCTACGCTCTTTTCGCTGCGTTTTCTAAGTTCCTGGGCATTCAATTAGTCAGAATAGGGTCATTCGAATCGAATCTGAGACCAAACATTTTTGGCTTCGAAACTAAAGACATGTAGGGTATTTTTGTTGAAATTTACGCGATTTTGACAGGTGCTGGGATAAGTTTTGTAATGCACCATTACGACGTAATATTGCAAGAAAAATCGATTGGGCGCAGTCCTTATATTCTGCGATTAACGCATCAAGAGTTACAGCCGAAAAACCAAGAATTTTGCCCGACATTTGTCTCCTGTTGACCTCACACTCTTCCGTCTGAGTTTTCTGAGTTCCTGTGTGTCCAATTAGTCAGGAAACGGTCATTCGAATCGAGTCCAAGACCAAACATTTTCGGCTTCATAAATAAAGAATTATAGGGCATTTTTGGCGGAATTTTTGCGAATTCCATAAGTGCTGGGATAGGATTACTCATGCGCTGTTTCAACGTCACTAGTATAACAAGGAGAGTTCTGGGTAGAAACACCTTCTTTACCGACCAAGCCGACCAATCCGCCTATACGTGCATCCCAGACGCAAACCCTTGATGGTTACCCCCACCCTCGTAAGATGAAATGTGCTCTGCCGACCGTTCGTCGGTAAAAAGATCTCCCAAATGACCATGATCTTCGGTAAAATATCCTCCAAATGAACATGATTGTCGGTAAAAAATCCGCCAAATTACCATGATCGTCGGTAAAAAATGCCTGAACGTGCCGTGGTGTTACCCCTTGTGGGATGAATTGTGCTCTTTGTCGGTCAAGAAAATCATGCTCATCGAGCGGAATCGATAACTGCATTACCGAGCGCGCTCCGTGAATCCTCAGGCGTTCGAGCAGACCCCGTGAATCCTCGAACGTTCGACCGAGAATCCTGGCGTGTGTCAGGTTTTGAGAGCTCCCAGAAGGTTCGAGAAGATTCTCACGGCCTTGAACGTATCTAGACTGACAAACAATTCGTCCGACGTGTTTCGACTCGACGGTGAGCGGCATGCGGTCAAAGGATTTCGGTGCGACGTTGAATTCTGGAAGGTCCTGAAATAAAATCTTAACGAGCAGAACAGAGGTTCTGAATAAACGGTTTTGTGTTTGAGTAAAAATTTCGCAGTAACAATACGTTTCGAGCTGCACAGTCTGGACGTAATATAGCGTGATGCGTACTGTTTACATTCGTGTCTGACATTTTATTCAATTTCTGCAACAACGGACAACCCAAATCCATCAAATCAACGACTTCAACTCTTTCACCCAGAATTTTCTGCAGCCAGCTTTTCTTCTTCAAACCTTTTACGTATACTGTTGAAGCATCACGCAGCGACATACATTTGATGGTAAAGTCGAGCTTCTCGAAAGGTAAATCAGCATCTTCCCAGGATAGTCCATGATAATTCCGTGACAGCTACAAATTTTCGCTTTTGAATGGAGCGAGTAAATAATTCCAATCGTACGGAGGTTCGAAGAGAAAAATTGACAGGTTGGTATCTTCATCGAGTGACACAACTGCCAACTCTTCTAGTGTAAAACCGTGACTCGGTCGTCTCAATCCTTGAACGTCGACTATGAACTCCTTCGTAAAAAATACCGAATCGATTGTCGCAACGTTCAAGGTTTTTATAGCAATTTCCTCACCCCACCACCTAGCGGGTTATATTCAATTATACGATCATGTAAATTCAACCAGTAGGCAGATGTACCCGTAGGAAAGTTATTTTAGCCTCAAATTCGATACGAATATCTACCGGTCCTGATTTTGAAGCCTCGTTTCGTTTCGATCAGTCGATGAAAATCAAAGGTTCGTTCTGTAGAAATTCGCTCTTCGTCAACAGAGGCTCGGGTTCTTTGCCGTGATAGGTGGCTTGAAAATTTGCGTACATCTCGTACAGTGATGAAAAGCGATTGTGACTCATGTCCAAGTTCAGGCTACCGTACGGATAATACTCGGAATTCAAGAAGAGCTTGACGTCAGTAATGTTACAGTAATCAAGATGACTGGGATTTTTGCCGGCTTTGTTTTTTCGATTCGTTTGAAAACCGAGCATGATGAATCGCGGTTTATCCAAATGGGTGGACGTTTTCACAGTCCAATCGTGTTTTGTGGTTGCCGGTAGCAAAGTACATTCGTACAACTCCCAACTGGAGAAGCTCATGGAGACTGGTGTATCTTTTTCAATGAAATTCAACAGTGCGATTTTTCGTTGATCCAAGAGCTTCACATAGGGTACTTACCATTCCACCTGATCGATCACGATTCTAAAGTCTTCGTCTTTATTCTGAACGATGGCATTTAAATCACTTTTTGATCTTGTAAGAATCAGCTCGTGTTTTGCATTAATGATGATCTTGCGATAGTCTTCAGCGAAGCCCAATATCATGCTCAAGGGAATAACTACGTCAAAGTTGCCATCGGCATCAGTTAATTTTTTCGTTTCCTGAACATCGAGCCATCCAGCATAGTCCGTAAGCCAACTTTGACCAGGGTTGAGCGAAGGGAAACCTTTCAGCAGGCTGGTTATACCAACGTTTTTACATTTATCAATCTCCACAACGTTTAGTTCGTACCGTACATCTTCGAACAAATGACAGATGGCGTTATTGACTAAGGTTGTGATCGCTGCTGCAGTGCCGTCCGATTTGAGCAATTTTCCAGAGATATGCAGCAAACCCTGACTCGGTAATACGCATGAATCCTGATGCTGAACGACGATTCAAATCTCATCGCTGTTGTTGAAAGTTGACGATGCGTACGGTTTGTGTGCGTGTATTTCTTGGTGGGCGATTGATTCGTCAAAGACGACAGGTGTTTGAATGTTCAAGATTTCCTCCCCCATGGTAGGTAGCATACAACGGAACAGCAGAATCGCAGTTTTATTTGTCGGAAATTCCTTTTCCAAAAGGTGTCAGCTTT
Organism: Neodiprion virginianus; assembly: GCF_021901495.1. Taxonomy (NCBI): domain Eukaryota; kingdom Metazoa; phylum Arthropoda; class Insecta; order Hymenoptera; family Diprionidae; genus Neodiprion; species Neodiprion virginianus. The sequence goes on along the minus strand of NC_060881.1, from coordinate 14,150,063 downwards.
AGACCCAGAGCTATCAGAAACTCCACGTTCCGACGTGTTAGCGGTTCGGGAATCGATCGATGACTGACTTGATCAGGACATGCTGACTGACTAATATAACTCTTTTTGGACAATCTGTAATATACAATACCCATCTTTTATCGCGATTTGATGTGCAGTCTCACAGTTATAACTTCTCCGCTAAAATTAACCAGATTTCCGTCTTGATCGACTAACCGAAGCTGTTCGTGATCTATGGTCTTAACGGTGATCGGAAGGTAAATGACGTGCGACAGCACTTCCACGATCTTATATCCCGGTGAAACGATAGGGAAAAATTCGTGAATAGTATGCACTTTATGTCCGTTGACGTAGGCGCCCGTTGTAATGCTGCATTCGACTCACAACGCGTTGACCTTAAGAATAGTTACAGGCATATCCGAATGGTGGGTTTGGTTAGCTGCCAATACGCGCGGTGTGAATCCGAGAAGCTGACCAATAAAATCGTCAGGTTCCAAATTTACAATATGGTTATATTTGATTCCGATGCATAACGTATTATTGTTACGCTTCATGCTGATTTAAATGTTGGTATTTTTTAACGCGTCTTGAACATACTTTTAAATATCCTCAATTTCGTAGCTGTCAGTGAATATAGTGACCACCTTATCGGCCACGTATATTTTATTGTGACCGACATTAACGTTGGGAATGGAATTGAAGGTTAACAGTTCAACGAGACCGAGAACATAATTTTTGTTCAGAGCAAGTTCAATCGGAGGAGAATATTGCGCTTCGAGAATCGAGGACGTTCCCGATATCGTTAATGTAAACGAATCATCCATGACTGCAAGTGCTCGACTGACGTTATTAAATTACGTGTCATGTTTATATAGCTCATGGCTTAGAAATTTTAGACACAAGTGTCCGCAATAAAATGTACCGTAATTCTCATACCTTTTGTCGTTGTACTTGACGCTACCAACACAGAGATATTTCACGAGGTCTAACGGCGGTTGAAGATGACCGAAACTGTCAAAGTAAACTACATCGCTGCCGCGTTTCTTATATGCAACCCAGTGTGTCCCAGGTCCATCTTTATCGTCGAGATTGACTACAGCTGTTTCGTTTTTACGCGGCCCGGTTTTGGGCATTTCGTTGCGCATGAAGACACCTTGAAAGTATGGAATTTTCATGATTTTTGCATGCTTCAGCAAATCCCATTCGGTCAACGCTCGGCGTGGGAGCTTCACATTGAGGTTTTTGGAAGATGAAGACCGAAACCCTTTTTATGAGGTTTGAGATGGTGACATTTACCTGAGGCGATCGCTTCCATCGTTTTGTTATGCCGTTTTCTTTTCTCCAATTTTCGTTAAGCCGCGCTCGCATCGTTTACAGCCTTTGCTATACCCGCAGCACCTCCCGCAATTGCACCCGTAGCGCTGAGACCGGCAAAAATAGGTATGAAAATAGGTAGCAATCCGCCAACTTTTGAGGGTACCGGTAAAACGCGCGGTGATCGGACATTATGTTGACCACCTTCTTTTTTTACAGCTTCTCGAGGACCTTTGAGTGCAGACTTGATGCTCGTTTGCGCGTCGTAGCTCCGAATCATAGACTGTTTTGCCGCTCGTATGATTTAGTTCAAGGAAACGTTCTTAGGTTTTCGACACCCCGTGCCTAACTTTGTTTTAACCTTCATCGTGTTAGCTACAGCCCAAGCGGCTGCCTTCTTACCCAAATTTGCGTCCTTTGCGAGAACCCGTTTCCAGGCTTTTTCGGTTTATATTTTATCCGTAGTGCTTCTAGCTTCAAGGTTCTCACGATTTTTCGAATACGCTATATCGTGTTTCTTACACGCTGCATCGAGAGGAATGATACCGGAATCGCCTCTCGCGAGACTTGTCGTCAACTTAGTACCAGGACCGCAGTATTGGTAACCGGAAACATGCAACTCGATCAGAAGTTTGTTGATAATGCTATTCACCAAACCTTTTCCACTTGATCGCTTTTTTGACGATCGCTCACGATCATGTGTGTGCACAATCATGTCCGCTCTGCGACTGAGAGAAAGTTGTTATAAACGATGCATTTATCGAAAATCCAGTCTGTCACGTTCGAGATGAGGTTCGAGACACAATCGACCAAGCTGCCCGTAATGAATTTTGACAAATTTACGCAGCAGAGTACAAAACGGAAAAAACGTTATGGCGAATTGTTGCCGAGTAGTGTACGTGCGGTATTCTGCGGACCATCTCACTGTGGCAAAACGTACGCATTATTTGCGCTTATAACGCATCCGAACGGTTTGAGGTTTGAAAACCTGTACGTTTACTCAAAATCTCTCAATCAACCGAAATACAAGTTTCTGAGTCAAGTGCTCGAAAATGTCGACGGTATTGAGTATTACCTCTTTAACGAGCATGAGCACGTCATTGCACCGAACGAGACGCAACCTAACTCGATCGTGATATTCGATGACGTAGCGTGCGAGAAGCAGGATAACATACGCGCGTACTTTTGTATGGGTAGACATCCCGATGTAGACTGTTTCCATCTTTGTCAGACGTACGCTCGAATCCCTGAGCATCTCGTGCGCGACAACACCAACTTGCTGGTCTTATTCAAACAAGACGAGATGAATCTGAGACATGTGTACAACGATCATGTAAAAACCGATATGTCGTACGTAGAGTTTGAAGAGTTGTATGCGGCATGCTGAAACGGTGACAAATATGGGTTTGTAGTGATCGACAAGGAAAAAGAGCTCGATAATGGTCGGTATAGGAGGGGATTTGACAATTTTATAGACATGCCAAAAGAATGAAATACACGATCTTCGAAGACAACGAAACAGTAGCTTTCCAGAACTAGTTGTGTCGACATGCAGGAAATTCGCGAGGAAAAACTAGTCTTGCATCGTATCGCTCAAGCGAGTAATGCGATTCGTCGTAAGCACTGAATCCTCAAGACGGGAAAAGATTCGCTGCAGGAAACAATGTAGGATGTCTTCAAACCTGTGGTAACCCCGCTGCAAGAATTAGTCAATGTTTCTCGAGGCACGAAAGTTGTCAAGGAAGAGGTAAAGGAAGAACTGAAAACTGAAACGAAGGATTAGCCGAAGAACTGTCACGGAATCGTCGGTGAGATTAGAAAATGAATATCTTGAGATGCTCAACGATGAAAAAAGACAGCACGAGTTGGATACCGTGTACGGGGTACAGAGTCTTTCTACTACCGGGCTGATGGTTGGTGACTCACCAATAAGCTTCAAGCGCGATTCCGTTTGCATAGGCGGCACGCTCCATCCAAAAACTCAGGGACTGCTGGAGCTGCTATTCAAAAAGATGCCCAACGGCGCTCACATTACCCGCAACGACAAGGAGAATTACAGAAATATCCTTCTCGCAACAAATGCTCACAAAAAGTACTATAGCGCCAACAAGCCTATCCAAAACGCTCAGAGCGCCAAATTCAAGCATTTAATTGCTGAGCTGCTCAATATTTCTACGTCAGGCAAAGACGTATCACCATCGTCACAGATGTCGAAGCGTACGGGCAAAGGTGTTCTGCTACCTCAGGCTTAGGTTACTCGACAAGGTGTTAGAACAGATTATATTTTCTGGGACGACGCTAACGAGCTGGTGGAACGTCTTCGTTTGCTTACGGCGTCTCAAGCGGCTGGGAATACAAGTCACAACAATGAAATCATGTCGATTTTAGAAGAATTACGGGAAGCCGGAATCATTTATTAGCCAATTCTCGTCGACTCTGCATTCATTTACGAGATGAGCGTCGACGTGTTTGGACGACAGCTGAATAAAAACACAGCTGCGAGCACTCGCGGTCCTCCGGGTGTCGGGTTTCAAATAACAGCGGACGGGCATCACGATATACGGAACAAGAGACTGTGCAATGTCGCAGATCCCGCAGAGCCAAACAATGCTGTAACTTTGAAAACCCGAAGACGAAAATTCAGCGTGCTGCAAAAACAAATCGACAACCTTGATTAAATGATCAAAGCTTCGGAGATCACCACGGAGAAAGCCTTGAATACCTTCTACACAGACTTTGAAACAGGCAGAGACCTGTGGATACGAAACGCTGAAATCATTTCCAAATTGGACACCAGACAAAGAGCGTTGGAATATGAACGAGAAAAAGCAAACACTGGTAACGGAACTGCATGAGCCTACACGCCGGAATTACCCGCGTCGACGTGTAGACGTGCGCGGCATCGACGAGACCTGGCAGGCGGATCTTGATATGACGTCGTACGCTGGACAAAACAAAGGCTACAAGTACATGCTCACAGTCATTGATATCTTTTCAAAGTATGCGTGGGCTATACCGATAAAGAGCAAGTCTGGAGATGATGTTACGAAGGCAATGGAGTCTGTGCTTGTCCAAGGACGGGTACCAAAAAATTTACACGTCGGCAGAGGAACGAAATTTTACAGCTTGAAATTTGAATCGCTTATGATATGTTACAGAATCAAACTTTACTCCACGTACAGTAATTTGAAGGTTCCGATCTGTGAACGTTTCAATCGCACGCTGAAAGGTAAAATGTGGACACAGTTCAGCGTGCAAGGAAGCTACAAGTGGCTCGACATCTTATCTGATTTGGTTTCGGCTTACAACAACGTCCAACACTGAACCATCAGAATGAAACCGTCGAATGTCACCGTTGCAAACGAGAGGCTGTTATTACGTCAGGCGTACGGAGGGCTCCGAGCGATACCCACTATATCGGCAAATTTCAAATCTGGCGACAAAGTTCGAATCAGCAAATTCAAAAATGTCTTCGAGAAAGGTTACACTTCCAATTGTACGATTGAAATATTCACAATAAGTCGAGTGGAAAATACTCATCCTGTGACGTACAAGCTCAAAGACTACCGAGATCAACGTATCGTTGGTGGTTTCTGCGAACAAGAGCTCCTCAAGGTTGAACATCTGGATATCTATCTGGTGGAGAAGGTGCTCAAAAAGCGTGGAAGAAAAATATATGTTACATGGTTAGGTTTTGACAATACACACAACAGTTGGATAAACGAATCGGACATGTAACATTTGAATAAATGAATTTTTTTTTTGTGTCACGTCCGTGAGGAGAGTTACTCCTGAGCGGTAAGAGTAAACTGGTTGGCTTCCCTTTTACATTCCAGGTCAACCGGAAATCAGGATGAGGATTGAATAACTTAGGGTTTGTTTGAGATATTACTTATGTATTTATTACGAGGAAGCTCAGATGGCGGTAAAAACGAAGTGTGCTGTATGAAGCTATGTAAGAAGTCTAGATGTGACGTTGTTGAGAGTTAGAATAGGAGTGTCTCCCGAGACGTGAAACGTACGGGTGCAGAAAAGCTGTGACAATGCTAGAGGTAGGGAATGGAATTTGATGGGTAAGCGCGATAGTGAATAGCGTGAGACCACGTAGAGATGAGAGGACAGGACAGAGACCATGAGATTAATGTAAGAACTGTGGGAGAGTTAGCGAGTAGGAAAAATAGAGAGAAGTGGTATGCTGGACGTAACACCCCTCCCCGTCAGAGGGAGCATAGCGGTAGATATGGTCCCGAATATGGAAAGCAAGAAGGTGGAAATGTCATATACAGTAGTGAAACATGATTTCAAAGTATGTGTTTAAAATGAGTTTCACAATTTTTCTAATTATAGGTAGTGTATAGTATTTATAATCTGAATATAATACGTAATCCGTACATATGAAAATGATAATTGGTGTGTGTTTACAAGTATGTGGTCGCAGTATGAATGTAGAATGAATATTGATTGATGCGTTTAGCAACATTAGTTGGATATTTGAGGATAAGTGTTTGTAATAGTAAGTTTATGTTTGAGATAGTATGGTTCATATTCTGGATTGCGTATGAGCGTAAGGCATATAGATGTAATACTATGGTTACATAATGTTGTTTAAAGCTAGGCGCCTAGGGTTAATGTGCGTGGAAGCGGGTGAGTACACGTAAGATTAAACAACAATGATTTTTTTTGATTCGCTGGGTCTTAAGTAAAACTATTTTTTTTTTTTTTGTATCGAGTTTGACCTATACGTACAATGATATCGGTTATAAGTGTAGATATGTTTTGGGCTAATTGTAAACTAAGGGTATAAGATCGTCGTTACAATCATTTGAATGCAGTAGTGTACACAAGCTTATATTTACTTATGTCTGTTTGGCAGCGCAACAGCAGATCTTGGCAGCAATATAGTAGTTGCCTATTTGTAATAAGGTTTTCGTAAGGTTTTAAGTACTGGTGGGTTTAAAAGAAGCGGAGGTGGTGTGTAAGGAACTGCATCATGGGTTTCTACTTCGTTGGGAATGGGTAGGACAGAAGAAGTAGGTGGGTGGATAATATTTAGCTCGATTGGATTGTCATACCCTGTTTGTTGGTTGTACTGTGTTTGCTATTAAAGTGGTTAATGTGGGATTTCACTATGTATGTGCGATTTTCATTTTATTGAGATGAACTATTTTAGTTTTGTTAAGCGTGAGGTATATTTTGGCGTTAACGTCATCTATTATTCGTTTGATTACATACGGGCCTTTATAATGATCTTGGAATTTTGACCTTGTTTCGTTTAATAGGTAGACAGTTTGTCCTACTTCAAATCGTTGTGGGTTAATCGTTCTGTCGTAGTGTTCTTTACTTTTCTGTTTAGCTTGTTTCAGGTTCAACGCGGCGCGTTTACGGATGTCTGTAAGATTTGCTATTAGATCGAGGAGGAATGTATCGTATGTATGCGTGGATGCGTTGCTTAGTATCGCATCTGTCGGTAGTTTAGCTTCCGAGCCGAAGATCAGCTGGTGAGGTGAATAATGTGTCACTGTCGTGTTTCGCTGTATTATAGCAGAAAATGGCGAAACGTATGAATTCATCCAATCTTTACCTTCGTTGGTGTAATGTTTGATGTATTCGGTAATTACAAGGTGCCTTCTTTCTAATGAGCCGTTTGATTGCGGTCTATAGGCGGTTGTTCGTAGTTGTTTAATTTTGAAGAGCCTGCATATTTTTTTGAAAGCGGTACTCATGAAGTTTCGTCCCTGGTCAGTGAGTATAGTTCGCGGAGGTCCATAGCGCGTGATGTATTCTTTAGCGAATACTATCCCTATCGTCTTTGCCGTAGCATCGGGAATTGGAATGGCGTCTAAGAACTTGGTCAGATTGCACTGGATCGTCAAAAGGTAGCGGTTATTTAATTTCGTAACAGGGAGTGGACCAAGTAAATCTAGGGCTACTCTGTCAAAGGCCTCTGCGGGCGTGTCAGTGATTGCCATGGGTAATTTTGTTTTGATCCCAACTAGTTTTTTTCTCTGGCAACTGCCACAAGATCTGATGATATTTTGAATTTGCTTTTTTTATATTTGGCCAAAAATATTTTTCTCTTATTTTATTGAAAATTTTTGTAACGCCTTGGTGTCCTCCGATCAGTGACTCGTGGTACTCTTTGATCATGTCTTCGCGTAATCGTTCATCAGGTATAATTGTAGTATTTCTACAAAGTCTTACTAGAATGTCTGAATCCGCAAAAATGTGATAAATGAGTTTTTTAAAGGTAGATCGTAGAATATCATCAACTCCTGGTCCTGACATGGGGAATGATATGGACCGAATGTCTAGTCCAGACAAGATAATCCTCAAGTTAACTAACGTGTAGAAAATGTCGTCAAGTCTGCCCGGGTCTGATTGACGTGGTTTCACTACGAGGGTGAATATATATTTGTTATTTTTCAACCGAGTTTTAATTACGTCGGATATTTCTTGATTGGGGTTTTGAAAGGATTCCATGCTTATCAGATTTCCGTCTATCAACTGTTCTTCTAGTCCTTCTGTCCAACCACAATTAGCTGATACGAAATGAGCGTAATTGTCGCACAACATGAGAAGTCCGTCATTAGTTTCGGTTACGTTGGGTGTTGGTAATATGTCATTTTGCTTTTGTATGAAGTAATCTGAGCAACAAAAGTTGTCATTGTCAATATGGGGGCGGTCCGGTTTTCGCTCTTCGGGATTGTCGCGACGTTGTGAGCCTAAAGGTGGTAGCATTGCCGTAGGTAGAACGGAGGCATCGCTATCCATGTCTTCAACAGCTGACTCCGGATCATGTGTCACAGAGTCACTCTCCGAGATATCAGTTGGGTAGCGCGAGGGAGTAGAAACCGGAGCATGTCTTGGAGCTGACCTAGTGCCGGTCCGACGCATTGGCCGACGAGTTAAAGGGGGAGCAGGGATTCTGGGTGTTGATGCGTCTGCTTCAGATTCAGAAGATGTCGAGTTATAAGTCGGGTTTTGATAATTACAAATGGTGATCATTATGTCGGAGTCTTTAAATATGCAATGGATCATCCGATTAACAAGGTTCCAGTCTAACTTATCTAAGCCGCAGCCTAGTCTTGGAATCGAGAGCGATTGGACTTTGTCTTGTTCTAAGCAATTCTATAGATTTACTAGGGCGTTGAACAGTGTTTCTTCAGTTGGTTTCTGGTAGTGGTATTTTTTGGTGAATAGATTGTAAATGAGGCGGTTACCATGTGGCAGTGTCAATACGTTCGTTACTTCAGGGTCTAGTTGTTGTAGTTGATCTCGGGTGATTATTTTCCTATTGATTAGTTGTCCCGCGACTCCTCGTGATGTTTTGCAGTCTGCCGAGATGCAGTGGGCTAGGTTATCTTGTCTGTCGAGGAGATTGGCGCGTATCTCTTGAATAAATTTACTATTCGTTAATGGTAGGTGGTTAAGATCTGTTACGAATTCCGTGAATCGAGGGGCGTAATTTTGTGCTTTACTGGTAGTGGCTTCGGGTGTCGGCTTATTCAGTGTGTCGGACTGTTCTTCACGTATTTTAACACTACGACCCTGGGGCTTACCGGAGTTTTGGTGTGATTTAGATGAGGTGAGTGGTTGAACTCGTTCCGTAGTTTGCTTGATCGTTTTATCGACTACGATCGGTGCCTCCGTTGCGCTGCTATTGTCAGTCATACTGGCACTTGAGTCAGAGGTCACAGTAGACGTCGAAGTGTCTTGTAATGCTTTGTTTCGTCTTCGTGGGGAAGGGCTGGTGGATTCGTGTGCAGATCCATGCGCTCGTATTGGGTACTGGTCTACATGTTTCATTCGCTTGTGAGCGCCGGTAGACGAAGACAGCGTATCTGGTTCGCGAGCAAGTGTTGGGTATTGGTGAGCTACTTTGGCGCGCTTGTGGGCGTCAGTAGATGAGCATTCTGTATCGGGTCGTGGCCGTTTTGAGGTAATAGGTAGAATTCGGAAAGAGTCGATAGGTGGATTTCTGGAAAACGCGTCCGCGTTGGAGTTCGCTATTCCTTTTTTGTGTTTTGTGACGTACGAATATTCTTCCAACTTCAGTCTCCAGTGCATTAAACGAGAAGTCGGGTCCCGTACGTTTTTGATCCACTTAAGTGGTTCGCGGTCTGTTACCAGGGTGAAGGTTCTACCGTAAAGATAAGGACAAAAATGTTTGACGGCATAAACGACTGCTAAGAATTCTTTTTCGGACACCGAGTAATTGATTTCGGCCTTTTGTAACACCCTCGATGCATACGCGATTGGTAAATCCTCGCCATCTTTGTCTTGACTAAGTATTGCTCCTATTGCATACTTTGAAGCATCGGTTGTTAGGACGAAGGGTTTTTCGAAGTCTGAATACTGCAGTATCGGTTCTCGACACAGACTATCGCGTAGTGTTTCGAACTCAAATTGATGTTCTGCTGTCCATAGGAAAGGGCTATTCTTCTTTAGCAAATTATCAATAGGTCTAGCAATTTTTGAAAGGTTAGGAATGAATCTTCGGTAGTAGCCTATCAAGCCTAACAATTGTTTAATCTGTTTAGGATTCTTGGGAACTGGGTAGTTTTTTATTGCTGATATCTTCTCTGGATTAGGTTTCAATCCATTTTGAGTGATGACGTGACCTAGGTATGCTACTTCTTTACGCAGAAATTCACATTTATCTGGCTGCAGGGTTAGTCCTGCATTAGACAATCTCTTCATTAGTTTCCGAAATTTGGTTTCGTGCTCCTCCAAGGATCGGGAGTAAATGACTATATCATCCAAATAGACAAACATATCTGTACCCTGTAATCCCGATAGAACTTGATCTATTAGACGTTGAAAGGTGGATGGGGCATTTTTTAAGCCAAATGGCATTCTAGTATACTCGAAATGGCCGTGAGGAGTCGAAAAAGCGGTCTTTGCGCTGTGATCGGGATGCATTGGAATTTGGTGGAAACTGGAAGCCAGGTCGAACGTTGAGAAATATTTTGCGGAGCCTAGCTGATCTAGGATATCGACGATATTTGGTGGCGGGTAAGCGTCGCCAATGGTTTTTTCGTTCAGTTTCCGGTAGTCAATGACCATTCGCCACTTCTTTTCGCCGCTAGCATCTGATTTCTTGGGGATGATCCAGACCGGAGAATTGTAAGGAGATGAAGAATGTGTGATAATGTTCTGATCAAGGAGTTTGGTCACTTGTTTTTGTATTTCGTCTTTGTGTACTTTTGGGTGGCTGTATTGTTTGGTATGAATTGGTGCGTCATTGGTAGTAGGGATCGTATGGCTGACTAAGTTTGTATGTCCCAGGGTGTCACCCGGGAGGAAAAATAAATGGTTAAATTCGATAGCAAGATTAACTATTAATTGTTTTTCTTCGTCGTTCAAATGATCCAATCGTAACTTTTCTTTCAAAATCTCTAGGCGTCTCGAATCGTAATTTGGGGATGTGGGAAGAACGCGATTCTCGATCCTTTTTTTTTTTCGTGCAAGACCTGTGCTGGTAAGACCTGTCCGCTGCTTGCAGTACTTGTATGCGTTGGGTGTGTTTTTGCACTGAGCGTGGCGGTGCTCGCGAGATCATCGACTTCTTCTAGTGTTACGACTGGTCTTCTTATTTCCACAGCTGATTCGTTGGAATTTATTGCATTAACGTAAGCAAACCCTTGTTGGTTGGTAACCAGGGCCTGGCCCAGAAATATGTTAGCGCCTACTTCCAACTGTTCTATAAATCCCGTTTTTACCGAGGGATTCGAAATTTTTAGTGCAATCACCTAAACCGTTCGTGGTGGTATCAATATGTAGTCTTCGTTTGGGAGTTTGAATGGTTTGCTAGTATTGTTCGGTATTATTTTTTCTGTATCGAAAGATATCTTTGCATTTTCGTTCCGTAAAAATATCGATCCTAAGATTCCGTCTTTTTGTATCGGGAACAGATCGTCAACTATATGGAATATATATATAAATAATATATATGGTTGTCATCGATTCGAATGCTAGTTGTTCCTACTACTTTTATTGGCTCATGTATGGCACTGGTAACGTGGATCTGACCTTCGAGTAATTTACACGGAACGTGCGGATGCATTGCTCCGAGTTTAATTATGTTTACATCAGCACCGGTGTCAACTATAAATGTGCTGGGTTGTCGTGTGGGTTCACCGGTGGTTATTCGAACCTTCGGTGTTTGTGTGACAGATGTTATGAGGATACGCGGTGGTGTTTTTGTTTTGGTTCTATGCCTGTTAAAGGGAATAAAGCCGGTTTCGCGAGAGATAAGGTAGTTGTTTTTAAAACAGATAGTCGCCTTTTCCGAACGTAAAAAGTCTGCACTTAGTATATCGTCTTCGATGACAGGGAAGGAGTTATCGACAAGATGGAATTCGTGGCGTGTATTAGCTAACTCGATGTAGAGACTTCCTATTGTTCTGATGGATTCTTCCGTTATCCCTGAAATCTGCCTAATGTCCGTCTTTGTGACGTGGACTCTTGGGTCGATTTTATCGATTTTTAACAAATTAATATTAGCGCCAGTATCTATTATTAGTGTCACGTACCCATTCAAAGACTGCGGGCATTGTGTTCGAATCTGTGGAGGGCCAGATTCTAATTGTACGGAGCTGACGTTTGGTTTGGACGCTGCTCCGGTTTGAGGGAGGTCGATGCGTCCGCGCGGCCGTCCCTGAACTCGTTTAAATGGTTCGCGTTGCCTAAATATTCGCGATGTTGCTTTGCTTCGTATGAAACTCCCGGGTGGACGCCTGCATCGCAATTTTTGTTCGAGTAGTCTTGTGTTACGTAATTAACCCTGAAGTTCGATCGTGAAGGATTTGGTGTGTTATACTGTTGTGAGCGTTGACTGTCATTTCGCGTCTGGTCTAAAGGTTGGTTTGTCGGGTCTCTTGCTCGATATTGGGTATTGGGATTGTTCTGTTGTTGACGATTAGTGTTATTTTGGAAAACTCTTGAATTTTGGTAGAATTTTGGATTCTGGGGATATTGGGAACGATTTGAGCGGCAATTATCGTTTGAGTGGCCTTTGCCACCACACTGCGTGCAAGTTGTGTTGTTGCGCTGCCTCGTTCTGCACTCTTCTATACTATGACCTGCCTTCTTGCAGTATCTACACACTACTAATAGAGAAGGTTGTTCAGGACAATATTTATCGATGTGATCGGTTAATTTACATATACTACATTTTATATGGTTTTGTGTTTCGTAGTTAGTATCACGGTATGAGGCTAGTTCAAGTCTATCTGATAATAGTTTTTCAGTCTTGGTGGCCGTGTCTATAGCCATTTGTAGGGTTTGTGGATTCTCATGAGCTACTCTCATTTCTAATTCGTCTAGTAATCCTTTGATAAATCTTAGTCTTGCGGTATCTTTGATATTTTTCTTTAGCACTTGAGCATCACTGATAGATTCTGAGGCATCTGTTGATTCGCACGCTTGTCTTAACAGATGTTTCATTCTAGCACCGTAATCTGGAACACTCTCGTTTCGCCTCTGTGCCGATTGTGCGAGGTCTGGCTGGATATCTGGGAGGTGTTGTTTAGACGCGTAGGCCTGTTTTAGGCCGTCTAGCAAATCTCGAAGAGAATCAGGATTATCTGACTCTATATATTTACTCGCGTCGCCTTCGATTTTCGTGCGAATAAGTGTGGAGAATAAATTCAGTTCTATGGCTAAGACAGCTTGTTTTGCGCATTCTACTTTAGTTATGAATTCGGATACGGGCATATTAGTGCCATTGAACGTGGAAATCAGAGCCAATGCATCTTTAAGAGGCAGGTGCGGAAAAGTGCTTTCGGTAGCCATGTTGTAAATTTTAATCTAGGATTTGTCGACTAACAAAGTAAAGATGAAGAGGAGGAACGGAAGAAAATGTTGCATTCTTCCGTGAGGATGTTGGTCCAGCGATTTCGTGTCTGTAGACGGTGATGACATCGGTGTGCGTTGTGTTGTACTAGAAGTCGTGAAAAATGAAGATGTCGTCGTAGTAGTAGCAGGTGACAGTTTTTCAGCAATATCGATTTGGAGATATGGATTTGTCTGTTACGTTCGTGTGAATCAGAGATCGTTGATTGCGTTAAACGTAGAATATGGCTTTCAGAGTGTCTTCAACACTATCACACGGTGGTATTACTTTTGTATTAACATCACTGAGCTTGCACACTTCAGAACCGGTCTATCAGATGGCACTTCATGCGTAGCACACACCTAAAATTGTATCATCGGATTTCCGGAAAGCGAAGGCCACCGCTGCCACCAATGTTACGTCTATGAGTGGAGTTACTCCTGAGCGGTAAGAGTAAACTGATTGGCTTCGTTTTTACGTTTCAAGTCAACCGGAAATCAGGATGAGGATTCAATAACGTAGGGTTTGTTTGAGATATTACTTATATATTTATTTCGAGGGAGCTCAGATGGCGGTAAAAACGAAGTGTGCTGTATGAAGCTATGTAAGAAGTCTAGATGTGATGTTGTTCAGAGTTCAAATAGGAGTGTCCCCCGAGACGTGGAACGTGCGGGTGCAGAAAAGGTGTGACAATGCTAGAGGTAGGGAATGGAATTTGATGAGTAAGCGCGATAGTGAATAGCGTGAGACTACGTAGAGATAAGAGGACAGGACAGAGACCATGAGATTAATGTACGAACTGTGGAAGAGTTAGCGAGCAGGAAAAACAGAGAGAAGTGGTATGCTGGACGTAACATTTGTAAAAAACAAAAAAAAACGTATGTGTCTCTTCATTTTATACCCGACACATAACAAGTATGCATCTTCATTTTTCAGACAATCGACAGACATATGCATTGTTGTACAATTTTTTTTTATTTCTCGGCGTTCTTATCCACCATCCTACATAATAATAATATTTTATACATCATGGTACAGTCATAAATTAGGTTCTACATAGATTACGATACGGTAATCACAAAGCTAAGGTGCAGGCTTGTTACCCCACGGTAGCGTGTCGATTGTGTTTTGAAACACGATCCTCTTTTCGTCATTCCAGCTCAGTGACACTTTTTGCTGTTCTACAGTGTAAACCTCGTGCTTCCGACTCAATTTCAAATGCTGATTTGTGGACAAATTTTCACGGTTCAACGCACATTCAAACTAATCGTTGGAAGTTATTTTTCTCAACGCTGATCCTCTAACACCTTTGTCACGTTCATTGTCTTTTTCATCTCCCAATACTCGGAATTCGTGCAATTTTGCTGTTAATCCTACAAATTTCAACATTATTTTCCCGTTATTTTCGTATTTAAGTAAGCCGAGACCTGTTTTGTTTGCTCGAGGCATTCCATAAACGTTGTCAAGCGGATAATCAGACGTGTCGAATTTATGCAAGTCCTTCTTCATATGTTCGTATATGCCGGGGACGGTAAAATTGTAAATCAAACTGTCGGTATTCGTATACATTAATTTTGCTCGATTGCCAAATTTCTGCTTAATATTATTATTATGAAAATCATATATATATGTTTTAGACAGATCCAGGATGGAGAAACCTGCATACGATGGTTTATTCAACTTGACTTTCGTCTTACTTATTTCAACGATAATCATCTCTTTGTCGAAAACGGTGCAGCTGTGAAAATGAGGCTTGGCTATGGTAGCTTCAGCATCGTACCGTCCATCCCATTCGGTGATCAATCGAAAATCTCTGTACTTTCGCACGTTTCCCATTGTTTCGCCAAAAACTGCTTTGTTCATCAGCGTGTAAAAATTGTTCTCGAATTCGTTGTGAGATTTTTTCCGCCCAATGGCATTTAAATTCATGTATTTTTTGAGCTATGGGGTGTGCCTGAATTTGAGTACTGTGTGAAGTTTGAGTAATTTTAAGCCCAATTATGAGCATTATTTCAAAACGCTGTAGTGAACAACGTAGCTTTTCTTGGAAAATAGCGTGGGCGTCAATTTTGGCTGTTTATTGTTCGAAATCGGAGGTACATAGTGCTCCGGATACAGTGGTAAATCTTTATGAGTTTCATGCAGTTCCGCGGGATATTCCAAATCTACCTCCAGCATGTAACCAAACTCCGCATCGTCCGAGATGGTAAGAACGTCGCATTTTCTGAAGTCTGATACCCATTCGAAGGAACTGTATGGCAGAGCAAAGCTCATAGCAGCACCGTACAAAATATCAACGTCAAAGTACATAAGATAAGATTCTTAGACCTCAGGATCGAATTCCTCTCCCATATATCTATTGTGTGCCTTTGCGTATCTGTTCGAACACTGTGACACACCACCTCGAATACCTTTTTCGATAAACATAACCATGTCTATGTCGGTGAGAAGCTCGAGTTCGATGCCTGTACATTTGAACATTGCATCAAACGACAGACCGGGCGCTGTGTAGTAATGTAATGGGTCCAGTTTGTACGTCGTCCAACAATTCTGTGGAAAATTTCAAAAAATGTCAGCCGGTAAAAACACGTCTGTCTGTGAATACAAGTCCGAATACTCTGCCAAATTTTGGACGTTGAAAGCTTGGCATACGTCGCACGCGTGTGCGTAATCGTCGTCTGATATATTCCGGTCATTCAGTTTTGAATAAAACTGTTCTTTGGCTGATAAATGTTTCTCCTCGAGCTTCTCCCAACTGTCTATGTATTTGTACGGGAAGACACCTTTCCTAGTCAATAACCGAAATTTGTTCAAGCTAATGCAGAATTTACGTGTTATTGTTTTTTGACAATCGTCCAGATACGATGATAATTTATCGAGGCTGCTAGGCATGAAACGGTACGAATTTATGAGACGGAACGTTACATCCGTTCCCTCAACGAATTTAGTGAAGGAAATGTACTTTCCTTCATTAACAGGTTATAGTTCAACAGTACCTTCGGATGACGTTGCCAGGGCTTTGATCAGAAAATGCCAATCGTAACCCGACAGATTGTGGAATATCACTGGGATAGTGTGCGAATTTTGATAATTCAGATTACAGCTGCGATGAGCAGCACCACGGTACTTTCCCGTGAAATGACGGTGATCCCGATGTTTCACGTCTGTGGGTGTAAACGGTTCTTCACAAATATGACAAACCGCTGATAAATCAAATTTGTTGATCTGATTGAAATTTAGTGGTTCCATGGGGACAACAGTTTTGTAATATCCCTCTAACGAAAGTTCCAATTCCTTTAACTCATTCACAAACTATTGGATGCAAGTTTCTCTGCGATTAATTTTGAATTTTGAAAGCGAATCGTCAAACGCACAATGCAGATAGTAAGCCACACTATACGGAAGATGCTTCTGATAAATTGTTCTATTTTCTCCAAAACTTTCATGTTTGTGCTGCAGTAAACATTCTAGATCTGCGTAAACGCAGAACGGAACGGTTTCTTTGTGTTGAAAATTTTGAAATTTGAGAATCTTGTCCTCTTCTGCTGGTAAAATAACTTTGGTTTTATTCAAATTCATGCTATCTGCATTGTGCTTGAACAGACACCTTCCAGATTGAAAGTGTGATAGACACCTATCGCACAACCAAGCACGACCATTACGTTTAGAAATTTGGGAACTTGTCAACTGCGATAAATTCCGAATTCATGCAAGATGATGTGTTACATTTTTTTTCAATATTTTCAGATACTATTACTAAAAGATGGATTGTAGGTTTATCAGACTTGTTTCGACTTAAATAAATGGATACAATTCCACTGCGCTTTTATTTTTCCGTACTATCTATACCATAAACGTTAGTTGAAAGTTTGTTAAGTTTCTCAAATTTTGGAATCTGGTCTAAAGACATTGGAAAATGCAAACCGTCGTATTGTAGCACTGAGCTGAAATGTTAATATGAAGAAATTCCGCTGGGATTGTTGTTGGCTGGAAAGAGGGCTGCGGTGACCGACCAGAGGAAGCAATACGCGTCTCTGTTGCGGATGTTGACGACAGCCTTCTTATCTTGAATATCTTCAGGTAGTGGTGTGTATGTGAACACACCGCCTCACAGTGGCACGTACTTGTTGATATTTACAGTCAAATTGATTATTTCAGTCAGTTACCAGCCAAAGTCTCTCTCTTGAAAATCTTTCACCTTCGCCAACACTGTTTGCTTTATGTTCTCTTCGAACCAGCCGTGTATGTCAGCTGGCTGGAGGATGATCTGGTTTCTGGTGTTAAAATATTTCATTTCTTCAACAAGTTCAGCGTTTTGCGTTATATTGAATTTACAACACAAGACACAGTTTGCTTTTGAACTTCCCACTTTTCGTAGCATTTTCTTCAGTCTTGCAACGACAAGGTGTTTCGCATCTTCCAAAAACCTGTTCAAATCTTTATGCCGCAGATTGATAATGGCTCCCGTTC
Organism: Neodiprion virginianus; assembly: GCF_021901495.1. NCBI lineage: Eukaryota > Metazoa > Arthropoda > Insecta > Hymenoptera > Diprionidae > Neodiprion > Neodiprion virginianus. The sequence continues at coordinate 14,132,443 of NC_060881.1, read as the reverse complement.
GAATTTGTCTCTCGAAAGCTGTCTCCAAATCTTCCCACCGTACTCGATCGCTTGTTCGTCGGCTTCGTAATCCGTCACCCACTTTTTGAAATTGTTGAAATTTGACTGTCAACGATTTCAGAATTCCAATTGTAGTCAAAATTCTTGTCTTCTCCCCGATCGTTGAGGCGTTGTTGCGTAAGATTTCATACAAGAGCCTGGTATTTTGGGTTCCGAATCGAATCCATTTTGCAATCTCTGCCGGTGACGATTTTTCAGATGAAATCTTGAACGCCGTTTCTATGATTTGTAATAATTTCAAACACTTTTCGGAATCCCTGTTTCTTTTTCTTTCGATCACACACTTGACAAAGATAGAGTTTCGAAGCTTGCTCTAGAATGACCGCTCTACGCTGACACGGTCCCTTTTACGGGTAAACACTGACATGACTCACATATTGCCGGAAATTCGGGAACTACCGTATGCAATATTCTTCAGCGAAAAAAATTTCAAGATATTACTCGAACGAACCTGCAGCACGTGAAAGATAGTAAGGCAGTTCTTGGAATTCGGTGAAAAAGTTTCGCACGCCTTATGTACGAGAGAGAGCTGTGAGAGTGAACTAATCGCTAGAGTTATACATGGAACTGTAATAGGCTTAGTAGATATCGTTCTCCAGGAGCGTTACGGAGATGTTTTACTTTGCCCCACGGTGTCAGTTTCACGATTTCGAGGTCTACGCACTAGTGCAGTAGGACAGAGTGAGAAAGGTATATCCTGCAAACGTAACCGACAAGTGTCAACCACTTCCTGATTTGGTATTAGTTGAATCGTGAACCTAAAACATATGAAGAAGCTGTACGAAGAGTAGGATGCTCCGTCCGTCTGATGAATTTATTAGCAGTTGAGCTTACAAACCGTCAAGGTGGATGATTGAAATCAGTGCACTTATACAATTCTTTCACCTTGAGTGTACAACAATTTCCGATTTTACTTGGATGAATAGAAGTAATTTAACGTGTGTGCGTTTTTTCCAGATTATTTTCAAGAAAAAAAATAACAACGTTCGTCGTCATCTTGAGCTTTCAAACTGTCATACATCGTGGTTTCGATTGGTGAGTTGTGCAAGAATATCAATTTTTTCACAACATTCTATGATCAATAATCAAGACTTCAGCCATGTATTAATTTTTTTTCCAGAAAATGGAGTACGTATACATTTTATCCAATGTGCGTGTGCCGCAAGAATGGGCTCACTACCTGCCGCGAGACTTCTTAGTTAGAGCGGTTATATTCCTCATTTACCAAGCGGGTGTGTCAGCCCACTTGGTGAAAGAGGGAAATGGCACTTGGTTATTTCAGAAAGTGTAAGATGAAGAGTAATATACAACGAATTTCATGACTTTTATAACAAGTTCGATCAATTGGTTTCTTTACTTACAATTTTTCAATTTTTTTGCTTTTTTTGAAAACGTAAACCTTGAGACTCATGTGATACATACATGTCTTACGTTTCCAAGATATCATTTCAAAACTCTCAGAACAAATTTGATAAATACTTTTGTGTGTGATACATCATATCTTAAATTTCCAAAATTATTTAATGTTTCAGAGAACTGTAAACAACAGCATCCAACGTAGTATATCTAGTTAATGTACAGCAGAAAAAAGTTAAAGCTTTGTGAAAAAATGGATACAATTTTCTTAAAGGTTATGAAACGTAGAATATTTGGAAACTTCTTCGAAAGTTTTTTTGTCAAGTTTTTGAAATTAGTTCTTGATCACGTTCAGTAGTCGCACGGTCCATGCTGGTAACAAGGAGACGCTGCACACTTTGTCCAGGTACGGTGTACAAATTAAGCGAGAGTCGACGCATCTTTGGATTCAACTTGACCATACTGACCGCCCAGATACTGCAAGAGCAACCGCTCCTCCTCCATCGTCTGCACCAACTTCTGGTATTGGGTCTCGTCCTCGTTCAGCAGTCGCACAATCCGTGCCGGTAAGAATACGCTGAATTCGTCGTTCATATCTGTGACGACACGCTGTCCAAACCTCGTTTGGACTCGCGTCGAATGTTGGTGACTTTGTAGATTTTGAAAATTTCCAGCTCTGTCAATTTCTTCGTCGATATAAATTCGTTGATGCTTGCATTTTTGTTCAGTTTTGTGAAATCCATTTTTTTTTTAATGTTCAGCAGTCATGCGTTTCTTGATAAATTTGGATTTGCGAACTTTTTTGTCACTTTGTTGAGTTCTGCTTTCTGGTTAATAACGGTTTTCAAGTCGTGGATATTTTTTAAGAACAGATCGATTCGCTGTTCTAGTTCTGCTTTATTTGGAGTTCTCCTCATTAGAGCTGAAGGTGCAAGACTGTCTTTCGGACCTAAAATTAAGCCGTTTCTTTTTCTAGCCGTTTTCCTCCCATCAGGCACACAGAATCCTCGAAAAACTTCTAGAAGCTACCGAAATGATGTGTGTTCGATTGTGCGTTAGAACCTTCTAGAATTCAACGTCGTACCGCAATCCGTTGTCCGCAGGCCGCTCGTCGTCAAGTCTAAACTCGTCGGACGATTCCGAGTATTGTTTTCGTCGGACGATTCCGGGAATCTTTCAGGGTCAGAGAAGCTCTTTCTCACGGTCCCGGACCGCTCGCCGTCAAGTCGAAATTTGTCTAACGCATTGTTTGTCAGCCTACTTTCGTTCAGAGTCGAAGCAGCCGCATACAAATTTCGGAACCTTTCAGAATTTAACGTCGCACCGCAATCCGTTGTCGGCAGGCCGCTCGCCGTGGGTTCGAAACTCGTCGGACGATTCCGAGTATTATTTTCGTCGGACGATTCCGAGAATTGTTTGTCTAAAATTCGTTCAAGGCCAGAGCGGGTCATTCAGAATTCAACGTCGCACCAAAATCCTGTAACCGCATGCCGCCTACCGTCGAGTCGAAACACGTCGGACGATTCTGAGAGTTGTTTGTCTAAAATTCGTTCAAAGCCAGAGAGGGTCTTTCAGAATTCAACGTCGCACCGAAATCCTTTGACCGCATGCCGCTCACCGTCGAGTCGAAACACGTCGGACGAATTGTTTGTCAGTCTAGATACGTTCAAGGCCGTGAGAATCATCGAACGTTCGAGGATCCACGGGGTCCGCTCGAACGCCTGAGGATGCACGGAGTGCGCTCGGTAATGCAGTTATCGATTCCGCTCGCTGAGCATGATTTTCTTGACCGACAAAGAGCACAATTTATCCCACAAGGGGTAACACCACGGCAATTTTAGGCACCTTTTACCGACGATCATGGTCATTTGGAGGATTTTTTACCGACAATCATGGTCATTTGGAGGATATTTTACCAACGATCATGGTCATTTGGGAGATCTTTTTACCGACGAACGGTCGGCAAAGCACATTTTATCTTACGAGAGTGGGGGTAACCTTCAAGGGTTTGCGTCTGGGATGCACATATAGGCGGATTGGTCGGCTTGGTCGGTGAAGAAGGTGTTTCCACCCAGAACTTTCCTTGTTATACTACTACTAACGTCATTTTGCCAGAGAAATTATTTGGGCGCAGTGATTTTACGCTGCGATTAACGCATCAAACGTTACAACCGGAAAATGAAGAATCATGTTCGCCATTTCTCTTCTGTTGATCTCGCGTATTTTCCGTCGCGTTTCAAGAGTTCCTGGGTGTCCCATCATTCAGAAAAGGGTCATGTGAATGAAATCTGGGTCCAAAAATTCTCGGCTACGAAACCGAAGAATTGTAAGGTATATTTGGGGATAATTTCCGCGATACTGACAATCGCTGGAACAGGTACTTTTATACAGCATTCCGACATGATTTTGCAGGAGAAATCGATTGGGCGCAATTTCAATACGCAGTGATCAACGCATCTAAGGTTACCACCGGATAACCAAGAATTTCTCTCGCCGGTTGTCTTCTGTTGATCCCACGCTCTCTTTGCTGCGATTTCTGAGTTTCTGAGCGTCCAATTAGTCATATGAGAGGTCATTTGAATCAAATCCTAGACCGAACATTTTTGGCACCCGAACTGAAAAAATATAGGGCATTTTTATAAAATTCTCACCAATTTGACGAGTAGTGAAATCGGATTTCTCATGCGCTGTTCCAACGTAATTTTGAGAGAGAAATTATCTGGGCGCAGTCACATTACGCTGCGATTGACGAATCAAAAGTCACAACCGGAAAACGAAGAATCTCGGTCGCCATTTCTCTCCTGTTGACCTCATACTTTCTCGTCTGCGTTCTCTCAGATCCTGAGCGTCCAATCAGTCATGAAAAGGTCAGTTGAATTAAATCCAGGACCAAACATTTTTGGCACCGGAACTGGAAATATAAAAGCCATTTTTGGTAAAATTCTCGCGAATTTGACAAGTGGTGAAATCGGATTTCTCATGCGCTGTTCCAACGTAATTTTGCCAGAGAAATTATCTCGGCGCAGTCACAATAAGCTGCAATTAACGCATCAAAACTTGCAACCGAAAAACAATGAATTTCGCTTGCCATTTCTCCCTGTTGACCTCACACTTTTTGTCCGCGTTTTCTGAGTTCTTGGGCGTTCAACAAGTCAGAAAAGGTCCAATCTCACCGAATCTGAGACCAAACATTTATGCTTCCAAAACCGAAGAAATAGTAAGGCATTTTTGTTGATATTTTCGATTTCTTGAGAAGTGCTGGTCAAGGTATTTTCATACACTACCCAATAAACATTGCTGGTAAATAAATCGTAAGAAATTCGTCGAAAAATAACGTTGTATATAGTTGAATAATCGTTCAGCACATACGTTTTTTCTTGTGAAAAATGTCCGCCCTGATATAGGTTTTTTCGACTGCGCTCATCAACGTTTTCTGTTAGTGATTATGATCCGGATATTCCACGGTTGAAGTAAACGTCGAAATTACGGTTTTCGGAAACGTAATGAAACCAGTATGAAAGAACGCAATTTAAATGTTAACGTAGACGTTTAATATATACCTGTTATAGCCACCATTTTTTGTGGTTCAAACACGTTTAATAAGCGTGTTCATTGGAAAATTTTTTTTATAATAATACACGTACTTAATGTGTGTTGATTTAACGTAAAAACGATATCCGTAAACAATTATTATACGTTTAATTGAATACACTTAATCGAATATCACGCGGTTCCGATAAACGTGTAACAACCAACTTGAGAATATGTTTTCGGTATAATTTTTCATGTACTATATTAATACACAAGCTGTTAAAAGCTTCTTGTATGGTCAATATGGACTTATCTCAGGGGTTAGATGATACAGCAACGCTCACATTCTTAGCTATTTCAGTAATGGTAACTTGCACCAATTAAATGATATTAATTATTTTACATCCACACCTATGTATTCTTATGAGAAATACAGGACAACTAAATGAGATAAAGCACACACCTTTGCGAAACATGATATATATTTATTATAAGGTACTTTCATCCAAGGCAACAATGACAATAGTTACATTGCACACGTATCGAAATATCCGCTTTAACAATGTATCCGAAACATAACAGTAGTTTTTTATATACCAGTTTATCTGTATCGTTGATGCGGACATTTTATTATGCCAACGATGTAACTGTGTGAATGTTGACTGGGATGTATAAATAAACATACAGTCTTTTACATATACGCATACCTCAATTGTACAGATGTACTCACAAGAGTATAGAAGTATAGCAAATAGTAAAATTAAGTAAACATGAACAAACAAAAACTTGTATCCGATACGAGTACTTTGATAACAAATAAAACATGAAACAAAATAATCATACAATGATTGTACCTCAATGAGGAAAATCGTTATCTTTCATCTACTCCGGACTTGAGTATAGAAGTACAACATACAGTAAACTTGAGTAAATCTAAACAAACAAAAACTTGTATCGAATACGAGTGGTTTGACAACGAATGAAACATAAAACAAACTAATTATACAGTGGATACACCTCAATGAGGAAAATCGTTAGCTTTCTCTTGGCACTTGAAAAAAAATCACAATCCTGGCAGAGTGAGTTAGAAAAAGTATTGACACATTATTTCGAAAGAGAACACAGATACTATTGAAGGCGTCTTTTAGGTACGTAGGAGTATCGCGATCGAGCGAGTTTCAACCAAACTTTAACTGCAGCTGCAATATTCGCTTCCTTGATATCGCTTACTAATTCCTTACCATGGAAAGTAGCTTTAACAGCATCTGAAAAAAGGCAAAGTCACCAAAATGTGACATGAAAACTTTAACTGCAATAAATTTCAACAATACATAAATAAATATTATTAATGTATATCATTTACACTGTACGTACACTTGGTTTGTATATCAATGAAAGTTTTTGTTCTATATTTATTTGAGAGTACCCTATAAGTAAAGTCGAAATTTTTATGGAAATCAAATTATTTTTGAATTACCGTAAATAACTTGCATGACCAGTGTCTTTTGGAAAGCAATTTTATCTCTACCAGCCCAATTGAACTGCATGGCTAATTCGTTTGTTAGTAATGACTTGAGAACAGCCAATACGCATTGACGGCCACTTGTGCCTCCAACAGAGGATAGTTTTTGTGTCTACAAAGAAATTCAGTAGTTACCCATCTCAATCAAGAAGTATCTCGATATTCTGATATGACTTTTTATATGCTGAGACAGATTGCACATCAGATGTATTCCAGATTCTGGAATAATGAGCTCACTCAGACTAAATATTTGAAATAATATCCCCATTCATACTAAATTTTCATAACCGTGCATTCCATAAGCACTACTCACCAGGTATATTCGATGCTCATTCGATTTGAGAAGTTCTTCGAGGTTCGCAAATTCTTCCATTGTTTCAATTGGAAGCGTTGGAAATACCTCTGGCCTTTGTACGCTGTCCACGTTAGTTGCTTGCTGCCTCGATATGATTTTTCTCAGCATGAGTTGATTCTGGTCTACACAAGATTTTATACGTTCCAAATATTGTAGAGCTTTCTCGTCAATGCGCCTCAGTGGATTTTGGGATGCAACTACAGTTGCAGCTTCAGCTACCAAATTCGAGGTTGAGGCTAAAGTTTGTGACGTTGATAGGTCATATTCAGTTACCGACCTTGTCAAACTGTGGGCTGAAGGGCGAGCTGTCTCATTTACAGAAACGATAACAGGTTATGCATTGGATATGTTGAAATTCTGTCGTGGGTTCAAAGTGGGATGGTGTGTTGGTGGAGAATTTTCATCAACTGATGATGTATCATCTGCAGTATCTGAAGACGTCTCACGTTGACGCTTTACCTTCTTTTTTTTGCTCTTCTTGGATTTCTTCGTATGTTTACGCTTTTTGGATATATTTTCACGTATGACAGCTTCATCATTGCCCTCTTCATGTTCATCATTGCTCTGCGACTCTCTTTCATAACAATGCCCTGTGGATTTCTTACTAATGGTGTAAACTGTGCCATCTTCCTCGGATGTACCGTGTTCTATGATGTGCGTCATCGTCTTTTGTAGTGCGTCGAAGCTTTCTGTTCAGGAAATATCAGTTATGAAATACATTGGTATATATATTATTAATTAAGAAATCTCATCTTAACAACACACTGCAGTGAAGAACAGTAACACCAAATGTGATACAAAAGACATGATACGAAATCGATAATTGATGGTCAATTAGAGATGAGCACGACACAAAATTGAAATGAATATCATGTTGCTCGTTTTATGTGCCTTATAAATCATGCAACATATTGAACAAAATTAATTTAACAGCCTGAGACATGTAATTGTGTTTCATATATTCATTTTGAAAACAAATATCATGCAATTTTTGATGAATGACTCACTATATACATATATATACACGAACATAAATTATGTACTTATCAGTATTATATTAATATCACTTTCTTCCCACTACACACTAGACGTTCCACTGTGCTTATGTGCTCTGACTCAACCATAACGGCTGTGTATTTTAATTCTTTTAACAAACCAACTATAAGTATGAGTTCGTGGGAGTTGCGTGTCGCGAACGCAGTGTGTTTCGTTTTTTGTCGTTTTTGCCTTTTTGTTCTATTTATTCTTCAATTATCAACACGCTTTTATGTAATTGGAAGTGTTATCGCATATGAGGTAATCTCTCTTTTATACTTACTTCAACACCTTTGCATATTATTTACATCGATATGTCTTACTTTGTCAAACCTATTTGTACATCATTTTTTATTTTTTATTTTGTTCGTGACAGATATTTAAATAAAATTGCTCTGAGGAGGGCCCCCACCAGGGCCGAAACGTTAACACGATAAAAAGTGTTTTGAGTTGTGACCTTCATATCCAAGAATAACTTTAATCAATATCACTTTGAATATGAATGAATAAATAATATCAAATCAAAGAAGTAAGGAATATGGCATCAAGGATCAGTACTAGTGAATAAGTGTAAGCAATCACCTCCAGTATGCAGAACGTTGTGAACAGGATACTCGGGCCATGTTTTCTGATATATTGCCTTTGATTTGACTAATTTTAGGAAATGCTCCTCATTCTTCGTGCGTGGCCAGTAGCAGATGGTATTATTATCCACCAGCCACAAAACTGGCACTAATGCACATTCTCGCTTCTCGCCAACCACGAATTCAACAATGGCATACATCGTTTTACTGCCCTGAATACAAGTGTTGAAAGTATAAAATTTTATGTTTGGTGTTATAATCAGCTATGATTTGTAAGTGATGAGATCCACGACCTTTCATATTAACTGATTGTTAAATTTGATTAATGTATTAGAAATGATGAATTTTTGTAGAACACGGGCTAAATCAGAAAAAGCTAACTTTTGGATTATCATTGCTTATATTCTTTCGTGTAATATCGGGATAACAGTAAAGCCATCTTTAAATGGGAAACAAATGCATTTGTGGGATATCTCACTTACAGAAAAAGACTTTGCACGATTAAAGCTTCTGACAAAAAAAATTCCCAGTTTCGACGATTTTATAGGTTTTTTGTAAAAATCCCGCTTATATTTGAAAGGAGTACCCACTATTCTGTAGTCTCCATGAATATTAACAATCGATTTTACAACGAGTATTTCTTTACCACAGACCACTATATTATCCGGCTGTTTTATTGATATTTTGAATCTGCTAGTTTGCAATGACTGACATTCCTGCGAGTTGATTGAAGATTTGAATTTGGCAACATATTTTTTTTGGGATCTAGTCTTACGTACGCAATTCAGTTCTGCGAGTCGATTACCTAATTGCTGCAGTGGAGACCGTTTTGACCGAATAAGACGCTTCAAATGGCCTAAATAATTTTCATATACAAAGCAACTGTATTCCTCTAGTGGGCCAAACCGTTTAACATCATCTATTACGTGCAGCAGAGAATGAACATTGTATACGACAAAGTGAGGTCCGTATAACTTAGCACCCTGAGCGACAAATTTTTTCAGTAACGCTTTCGCGATTTTACCGAACTTTGAAAACAACTTTGCATTTGACAGTATGTATACAGCGACAGACAACGATAGAAAATGCTTATACTTTTTTGAGCTTAGCACGTCTCGCACAAGAACCGGTCCGGAATATAACACGAAAAAGCGAAATTCTGTTGCTTTCCATCTTTTCAATTTTTTCAATTCTCGGGGCTTCCGAGGAAACTCCGCAGGAACATATCGAGCCAACTTTTTTATCAAACGTTCAAGAATCGATATAACTTGCTTGGATAATTTACTATCACGTGAACCCTCGACCCAATATTTGAGAATCAGTCTTTTTACAACTCCCAAATAGAATAAGTGCATGGGATCTAAAACAAATTGCGTCACTAGCCCTAGGTATAAACGTAAGAGAGGCGAGCGTCCTTTTATATGACGATTGTGTTTACGCGGCGAAAAAAAGTGACGATCTTTTCGCCTCCGAAATTTCTTACCAACAGGATAACAGAGCTTATTGCCAATACGAATAGCACATATCTTACATCTCTCACAAGCAGTCTTACCGGAATGACCTAAGCACATTTTCAACATAGATCTTGCAGGAGCATCGCACGCAAACAGACGAACTTGCAAGACGTATTTTTTACCATTCAATTCAAATCCATTTTCGGTTAAATGTAATGTCTCTTGAATAAAATTTTCCAAATACAAAGATAACGGCATAGGTTTACCCATCCTATAAAAAACGGCAATTACAAACGGACTATCGTCGATCAAATTGACACTACGTCCCAAAATCGGCCAGAAAGACGTTCCGCTACCTTTGAAAACAGGAATACCATCGATATTAAAATCGACTTGCAATACATTTACAGGCTGTATTTCATTTTTAAGACCTCCTTCAAGTTTGCTCTTCAAACCATTCTCTAATCCGAAATAACACATTTCACCGTTTTCAAGATGTAACGTACTGGTGCAAGCTGGTGTTTGAAGGAGAGTTCTCGCAGTTATTGGTAAAACAGAGTGCATTGGTCTTAATAACACAAGCAATTGATCTATTGCGGTATGCGTAATGTTATTCATACATGCCCAGGTTCGTAAATTTTGAACAAAATCGCATTCATTATTACAACGTGATTCGTCACTTTCACAGCTCGAAACATTTTCAGAACTAAGTAATGATAATCCAACGCTTTCATTGTCACTAAAATAGCTATCTGACTCTACACTACTGTGATCATGATCCACGGTTTTTCTATTGTCGTTATTTTCAACAACGCGAACAACATTATAATCATGACAAATAGCTGCACCTTCAGCTTCTTCGGTATACATAGCATTCCTATCCAAAAGGGTTTCATGAGATTCCGATGTTAAAATGTGTTTTTTCGCGATGTCATTGTTCGTGAGATCAAGAAACGCTCTATTTATATTTTCGGCTTTTTTCCGACGCAACTGTCTTTTGCTTAAGACTTTCAAATCAAGAGGCATATTATTATATAATGATCTGTACTTACATACACCAAACTAAATTTTTACGTTAAAATGCACCAGTCAGTCTCGTATTACATCCACTTATATTTGTGCGCCCCTGTGAACAATAGAAAGAAAAGAACGTTAATAATCAGCCTTCAGAAAATTCACCATACTTTTAGGCTGACAATGAACTCATTGTACTATCACATATATCTACAATCTACATATAATATCCCAATAATTCAACCAAAGTTCTATATATATATTCAATAACCGGTTACACAATGGTGGTAAAGTCGTGTGAATAAATTAAATTCAATTTTACATCGAAAAGATGTTTGCACAATGACGAATTCAACGGCATTAAAACGTTTATGAACCCCTCAACAGTGTTTATTTATCCGGTAATTAATCCTCCGTCTGTACACTGGGTCTTTGAGGAAACTGTAGAAATTATGATCCTAAATTTCTCATGCATTTTTGGGAATATTACAATTTTGATGAACAAAAATTTTCAATCCCGACAACTTTTAGATAATGTATAGTAGACATACTTTGAGAGGTAACCCCAAATTTGTTCTGATTTTGCAAAATCCTGAAACATATGGAAAATCTGGCTGTTCCATAAAAGACCCCGTGCACAGACGGAAAGTGGGAAAAATAAGTTAATCGTAGGGTTAATTGCGTAATCCCGATAAAGATAAACCTCCCTAATCAGGGCAATTTCATTCTTTTGGTATGTCAATTTTTTTCAAGAAAACTTTCTATTATCTGAATATGAAAATTATTTGACATTTCACTAGAGATGTGAAACACTATCTCTGAAATTTTTTGGGAGAATTTCAAGAAACGTAAAGCACTGAAAAAGTTTGAGGTCAGCGAATCGAACTTGAAAGCATTACAGTATTGTAAAAAAAAAAAAAAAAAGCGGCTACCACACCATATCACGTTCATTGCTGAGTATTTACGTATAATAAACGCAAATTTGATTAATGTAGAACCCAATAAACACACGTACGTTGAATAGACGATTAAGAAACGTGACCGCTGTGGAACTGAAGTGGATGTCGATAAATTATTCGTGTCCCACACATCACTTAAATAAACGTATCTGTATATACGTAGAAAACACGTGAATATATGCCGGTGAATTCCGCATTGGACGCGGAATAGGCGTATAATTCACGGAAATTGTACGAATTTCATGAACTACAAGAATAACAGGCGGATATCGTACCTGAAAATACATAGTATTTAACACCTGTATTCTAGGTAGAATAATCTTTATGTGCCATTTCAACGTTCTCTCAACGTGTCTTGACAGGTCTATTATATATCATTTCAACCACTGTGTGTTTATTGGGAAAAGATGCAGCCACTAAATGATCGTTCATTCGTACATGATACGTATGTGTTAGCGATCTATTTCACTGGATAACCTTATAAAAGAAAAACGATGCCTGCACAAGTAAGAGTGAAGCTAACAATAAATATCTGCGGCTTCTATTTGCAATCAGTATATATTCCATACCATACACATGCTTCTTATAGCATTATCTACAAGCAATTCTATTGTGCCTACATCCTTTCGGCGACGTTCAAAAGCAAGTACGACGCAATCACAAAGTATTTGTTTCTTCTTTTTATTGTCAGGTTATTTACGCCTGTATTGTCATTTTCGTCTGTATTGAATCATTGTGATAAATTTTTCCAAATAGAAAATACATTTGTACTTACCAGCTTATGAAGGCTCACATAAACACGGACGTGCACTGACCTCGGAAGTTGGTCAAATTAGACTGATTCACTGATCGCGTGAGCTGAGAGCCTTCGCGAACGGTGGTGGGGGGGCATTCTGGCACGTCGTCCTCGGCTCTCAGCGTGCAGGAACCGCACGAGTTACAACACGCTGACCCAGCGAGCCAATCAGAGGCAGAAGAAGAGGCGCGAGTATTTCACGCTAGGACATTCTCGATTCTTCGCGACCGCTTGTCGTTTGACACATGCGCTCATTATACGTATATGTAACATCCATGGTACACGAGCTTCATCTACGGCCACTCGCTTTCCTAGCATGGGTTATTCCAATATATACATTATGGTATAGGAAAACGTATGTTTTACAATTAATAAAGACGCCGCGAAGGGATGCACTTATATGCTCAACTACGTAATTTCTTGGTGACCTTTGTAAAAAAATCTGTTCATCGATTTTTCAACTTTTTTTCCTATGTTGGGGAATTAACAATAACACAAGAAAAAGAATTTGAAAAAATGGAGGTAACATATTGTTCTACTTTACAATATTACCTAGAATAAAATTATCACTTCTAGTGTTATGTCACCTGAATTTTTTCATATTTTTGATGATACTTACTAGTTTATCGAATGAAAAAAAAGATTGGAAATCGAATGACCAGTTGTTTACAAAATTTAAGGTAATCAGAAAAACGTGCTGAGGAGGATAACAAAACGTTGAATTTTAGTCACTGCTAACATGAGAAAAACTTGAATTTAATGATTATAGTTCCAAATTCAAACATCGCAATATGTAAGTAAATGATGTAAAAGTTGATTCCTGCCCTCACTATGTTGAAAAGGGTAGTATTCTTGGATATGAAGGTCAGAAAGTTACGAAACAAATCTTGTTTACGTTTCGGCCCGAGTAGGTATATAATTCTGTGTATCGATATGACAAGTCTATGTACGACGTAATTTTCACGTATTACATGTGATCAGTAGATCAAAAGTGTATTGACTTAATTATTAAACAATTAATGAGAACATATTGGCAAGGTATGGTAACTATACGAAACGTTAAACTTGTGTTACTGGTGAAGGAATAAAATATGTATATTAGCTGTTCATGAGACTAGAAATATAATGGATTTTACCACACGTTTATACTACGGATCTCGCTTACCACAATAAAACGTTGATGATGGAATGCAGAAATTTTGTATTTTAATACCTACAAATATACCGATTTTTAACGAATTTAAATTAGCAATTGAACTAGTAAACAAAACGTTGATTATTAGTCTAGAAACCGTTGTTTAAATGTTGTAGAAAAGCAGTGAATGAAACGTTAAACTTGTGTTACCGGTGAAGGAATAAAACATGTATATTAACTGTTCATAAGACTAGAAATATAAACGGTTTTACTACACGTTTATACTACGAATCTCGCTTACCACAACAAAACGTTGACGATGAAACGTAGAAAATTTGTATTTTAATATCTATAAATATACCGGTTTTTAACGAATTTAAATTAGCAATTGAACTAGTAAACAAAACGTTGATTATTAGTCTAGAAACCGTTGTTTAAATGTACGTGTAATGAAAATCGTATAATATTTGTGGAGAGACAACGATTAATATTTTACTGAAAAATTACCGTATATCGAACATGGTAATATTTTCTACCTATACCATAATTATACGACCTTAACGTTTCTTCAACCACATTTTAACCGGCTCATGTTTACTGGGTATTCCGACGTCATTTCGCAAGTGGAATCGATTGGGCGCAGTTTCAATAGGCTGGGATCAACGCATAAAGATTTACAGCCGAAAAACAGTGAATTTTGCTTGCTATTTCTCTTCTGTTGATTTCACACTTCTTTGACTGCGTTTCCTGAGTTCCTGGGTCTCCAATAAGTCAGAAAAACGTCATTCGAATCAGAGTTGAAACCAAACATTTTCGGCTTTAAAACTGGAGGATGATAGGGCGTTTTTGGCGAAATTTTCGCAATTGTGACAAGTGCTGAGATAGGTTTTCTCATGCACCTATCCGACGTAATTTTGCAAGAGAAATCAATTGGGTGCAGTTCCAATACTTTGGGATCAACGCATCAAGAGTTACAGACGGAAAACCAAGGGTTTTGCCCGACATTTGTCTCCTGTTAATCGCACGCTCTAGTTGGTGCGTTTTTTAAGTTCCTAAGCGTCCAACCAGTCAGAAGATAAACATTTAAATCACAGCTGAGATCAAACATTTCCGGCTTCGAAATTAAGACATGTAGGGTATTTTTGTGGAAATTTTCGCGATCTCGACAGGTGTTGGACAAGGTTTTTTCATGCTCCTATCCCACGTCATTTTGCAAGAGAAATCGATTGGGCGCAGTTTCAATATTCTGCAAGTAACGCATTAAGAGTTACAGCCGAAAAACTAAGAATTTTGCCCGCCATTCCTCTCCTGTCTACCTCACACTTTTCCGTCTGCGTTTACTGAGTTCATGGGTGTCCAATTAGTCAGAAAACGGTCATTCGAATCGAATCCAGGACCAAACATTTTCGGCTTCAGAACTGAAGAATTATAGGGCATTTTTGGCGGAATTTCCGCGAATTTCACAAGTGCTGGGATAGGATTTCTCATGCGCTGTTGCAACGTGATTTTGCAAGAGAGATTAATTGGTTGCAGTCACAATACGCTACGATCAACTTATCAAAAGTGACAACCGAAAAACGAAGAATTTCGCTCGCCATTTCTCTCCTGTTGACCTCATACTTTCTCGTCTGCGTTTCCTGGGTTCCAGGGCGTCCAATGAGTCGAAAAAGCGTCTTTCGAATTCCATCCAGGAACAAATATCTTTGGCTTCAAAACTGATGAAATAATGGGCATTTTTGGCGAACTTCTCGCCAATTTGACAAGTGCTGTGATAGAATTTGTCATGCGCTGTTTCAACGTGATTTTGCCAGAAAAATCATTTCGGCGCAGTTACATTACGTTGCGATTAACGCATCAAACGTTACAACCGAGAAACGAAGAATTTTGTTCGCCATATCTCTTCTGTTGATCTTGCGTATTTTCCGTCGCGTTCCAAAAGTTCCTGGGTGTCCAATTGCTCAGGAAAGGGGCATATGAATCGAATCTGAGTCCGAAATTTCTTGGCTTCGGAACTGAAGAATTGTAAGGCATATTCAGCGATAATTTCCGCGATACTGACAATGGCTGGAACGGGTTCTCTCATGCAGCATTCCGACGTAATTCAGCAGAAGAAATCGATTAGGCGCAATTTCAGTACGCTGTGATCAACGCATTCAAGGTTTTAACAGAAAAACTAAGATCTTTGCCCGCCATTTGTCTCCTGTTGATCCCACGCTCTTTTTGCTGAGTTTACTGAGTTCCTAAGCATGCAATTGGTCATAGAAAAGTCGGTTAAAACAAATCCAGGACCAAACATTTGCGGCACCAGAACTTAAAATATATAAGCCATTTTTGGTAAAATTCGCGCGGATTTGACAAGTGGTGAAATCGGATTTCTCATAAGCTGTTCCAACGTAATTTTGCCAGAGAATTTATCTGAGCGGAGTCACAATATGCTGTGATTAACGCACCAGAAAGTACAACCGAAAAACGAAGAATTTCGCTCGCCATTTCTCTCCTGTTGACCTCACACTTTTTTGTCTGCGTTTCTTGAGTTTCTGGGCGTTCAATCAGTCAGAGAGGGGTCATTTAAATCGAATCCACGACCAAAAATTCTTAGCACATGAATTGAAAAAATATAGGGCATTTTTGATGAAATTTCGAGAATTCGTCAGGCGCTGGAATAGGATTTCTCATGCGCTGTTCCAACGTCATTCTGCCAGAGAAATTATCTGGGCGCAATCACAATACGCTGCGATTGACGCATCAAAAGTTACAACCAAAAAATGAAGAATTTTGTTCGTCATTTCTGTCCTGATGATCTCGCATATCTTTCGTCGCATTTTCTAAGTTCCTGTGTGTTCAATCGGTCAGGTAAACGTCATTCGAATCGAATTTAAAATCAAAATTTTCTGGCTTTGAAACTGGAAGACTGGTAAGGCTTCGCATTTTTGACAAAACTTTACGCGATTTTGACAAGTGCTGAAATAGGTTTTGTATTCCACTATTTCGATGTAATTTTGCAAGGAAAATTGATTTGGCGCAGTTCCAATACACTGCGATCAACGCATCAAAAGTTACAACCGAAAAACGAAGAATTTCGCTCGCCATTTCTCTCCTGTTGACCTCACACTTCTTCGTCTACGTTTTCTGAGTTCCTGGGCGTTCAATTATTCAAAAACGGCTCATTGGAATCAAATCCAGGATCAATCATTTTTGGCACTAGGAGTGAAAAAATATAGGGCATTTTTGATGAAATTTCGCGAATTTAACAAGCGCTGGAAAAGGATTTCTCATGCGCTGTTCCAACGTCGATCTGCCAGAGGAATTATGTGGGCGCAGTCACAATACGCTGCGATTGACGCATTAAAAGTCACAACCAAAAAACGAAGAATTTCGCTCGCCATTTCTCTCATGTTGACCTCACACTTCTTCGTCTGCGTTTTTTGAGTTTCTGGGCGTTCAATTATTCAGAAAAAGGCCATTGGAATCAAATCCAGGGCCAATCATTGTTGGCACTGGAACTGAAACAATATAGGGCGTTTTTGATGAAAGTTCGCGGATTTGACAAGCGCTGGAAACGGATTTCTCATGCGCTGTTCCAACGTCGATCTGCCATAGAAATTATCTGGGCGCAGTCACAATACGCTGCGAGTAACGCATCAAAAGTTCCAACCGAAAAACGAAGAATTTTGTTCGCCATTTCCGTCCTCTTGATCTCGTATATTCTGCGTCACGTTTTCCGAGTTCCTGTGTGTTTAAATAGTCAAAAGAGCGTCATCCGAATCGAATCTGATTCAAAACTTCCTGGCTCTGAAACTGGAGAAATAGTAAGGCTTAGCATTTTAAGCAAAAATTTTAGCGATTTTCAAAAGTGGTGAAATAGGTTCTTTCATGCAGCATTCCAACGTAATTCCGCAAGAAAAATCAATTGGGCGCAATTTCGATACGCTTGGATCAACGCATCTAAAGTTACGTCAGAAAAACCAAGAATTTTGTTCGCCATTACACTTTCGCTGATCCCACGCTCATTTCCCTGCGTTTTGTGAGTTCCTGGGGGTTTAATCAGTCAGAAAAGGGTCAATCTTACCGGATCTGCGACCAAACATTTTCAGCTTCAAACCTTAAGAATTATAGGGTATTTTTCGCGAAATTTTCGCGATTTCGACAAGTGCTGAGATAGGTTCTCTTATGCACTGATCCGACGTAATTTTGCAACAGAAATCGATTAGGCGCAGTGCCAATACGCTGGGATCAACGCATCAAGAGTTCCAGCCGAAAAACCAAGAATTTTGCCCGCCATTCGTCCTTTGTTTACCTCACACTTTTCCGTCTGCGTTTTCTGATTTCCTGTGTGTCCAATGAGTCAGGAAACGGTCATTCGAATACAATCCAAGACCAAACATTCCCGGCTGCATATCTTAAGAATTATACGGCATTTTTAGCGGAATATTCGCGAATTTCACAAGTGCCAGGAAAGGATTTCTTATGCGCTGTTTCAACGTAATTTGCCCGGAGAAAGTAATTGGGCGCTGTGAAAATACGCTGCGATCAACTTATCAAAAGTGACAACCGAAAAACGAAGAATTTCGCTTGATATTTCTCTCCTGTTGACCTCACACTTTTTCGTCTGCGTTTTCTGGGTTCCGGGGTATCCCATAAGTCCGAAAGGGGTCATTTGAATCACATCCAGGAACAAACATCTATGGCTCCAAAGCTGAAAAAAATTAAGGGCATTTTTGGCAAAATTCTCGAGAATTTGACAAGTGCTGGAATAGGATTTTTCATGCGCTGTTCTAATGTAATTTTGCCAGAAAAATCGCTGTTGCGCAGTCACATTACGCTGCGATTAATGCATCAAATGTTGCAACCAAAAAACGAAGAATTATGTTTGCCATTTCTCTTCTGCTGATCTTGCGTATTTTCTGTCGCGTTTCAAAAGTTCCTGGGTGTCCAATCGTTCAGGAAAGGGTCATATGAATTGAATCTGCGTCCGAAAATTCTCGGCTTCGAAACCGAAGAATTGTAAGGTATATTCAGCGATAATTTCCGCGATACTGACAACGGCTGGAACAGGTTTTTTCATGCAGCATTCCGACGTAATTTTACAGGAGAAATCGATGAGGCGCAAATTCAGTACGCCGTGATCCACGCATCTAAGGTTACAACCGGAAAACCAAGAATTTTGGCCGCCATTTGTCTCCTGTTGACCGCACACTTCATCGTCTGCGTTTTCAGAGTTCCTGGGCGTTTAATTAGTCAGAAAAAGGTCAGTCGAATCAAATCCACGACCAAATATTTTTGGCACCGGAACTGAAAAAATATAGGGCGTTTTTAATGAAATTTCGCCGGAATAGGATTTTTCATGCGCTGTTCCAACGTTGATCTGCCAGAGCAATTATCTGGGCACAGTCACAATACGCTGAGGTTGACGCATCAAAAGTCACAACCGAAAAACTCAGAATTGTGTTCGCCAGTTCTCTCCTGTTGATCACGAGCTCGTTTCGCGGGGTTTTCTGAGTTCTGAGGAGTAGTATAGCTATGAGAGTCTCACACGCAGATTCCTGTTACCGATACTCACCGACATTCTCCCCAGACTCAAACCCTTCACCGCGATAACCTCACAGTCTGTCGTACCGACTTAAAGTCAAAACCATGCAACCTCACCGACAGTTGTATCGGTCGACGGTAAAAATTGCACTGCTTTAACAACAATTTTTATCGGTCAAAGGTCAGAATCGAGCTGTTTTACTGTCAATCTCACCGACTGAAGGTCAAATCCTCCATGTAGTGCTCGCCTGCCAACAGTAGAGGGTGCAGCGAGGGCGAGAACTTTTTTACCGTCCCGCATTCTTTTCCACGATGTGTCACACTAACCACTCCAAATCCCTTTTCCACGGTAGGGCTGCTGATGTGTAACATCAACCACCCCCACATTTCTTTCCCACGTTATCAACCACGCGACATTCCAAAATTAATGGTTCTGAGAGTTGTTTTTCACTTTCTCAGATGCCGGTTTGATATCAACCACGTGACATTTTTTTCGGCTTGAAACTGTCATGTGAACTCGACGATGAATTTTCAACGGGTTCAATCAAGACCAGAGTGCAAGGTCGACCAATAGCCGCTGTACATTCAGAGCCATGGATCAGCGGTGTTGGGTTACTATCGCACTAAGAATGCTGAAAGGTGCGCGCGCATACACAAACGCAATTCTGTAACATCTGACTAGGTCTACCGTCTGTATAAAATGGGTTAGCACACGAAACTTGTACATCAGTCAGACTGCTTTTCTTGTGAGACGAAAACCTTGAAATCGTAACGATACGTAATAACGAATTCACAGGCTAAGCAATAATTATCGGATTTAGCAACGCGACGTCAGATTTTTCGCTACAAGATCTTCGGTGGCTCGTTGAGTGTGTCCGGAGAGCTCGTGTGCAACCGCACAGACTACACAAGGTATATTTTCAGAACAAAACGTCAATCCTGACTTTTCAAAAATAGCAAAACAAAGTGATTGCAGTATTATTGGACATCGAACCAGATGACGATGAACGCGAAGCCGATTTAATCGAGTGTCGTCAGATCAACGAGGAGTAAGAAAGAAACCGAACCGTACACATCTAAAGTTACCCACACAATCGAAGACACATCATTTCGGTAGCTTCTAGAAGTTTTTAAGGATTCTTTGTAGGAGGAATACGGCTGTAAAAATCCGAATTTCAGGTCAGAAAGATAGTCTTGCATCTTCAGCTCTCGTGAGGAGAACTTCAATCAAAGCAGAATTAAAACAGCGAATCGATCTGTACTTCAAACATACTCACGACTTGAAAACCCGAAGTCAGAATTCAACAAAGTGACAAAACAGTTCTCTAATCTAAATCTATCAAGAAACACATAACTACTGAACATTGAAAGAAAAAAAAATGGATTTCACAAAACTCAACAAAGTTGCAAGCATGAACGAATTACTGCCGACAAAGAAATTGACGGAGCTGAAAATTTTTCAAAATCTACAAAGTCGCCAACATTCGTCAAGTCCAAACGAGGTTTGGGCAGCGTGTCGTCACAGACCTGAACAACGAATTCAGCGTATTCTTACCGGCACGGATTGTGTGACTGCTGAACGCGGACGAGACCCAATATCAGAAATTGGTGCAGACGATGGAGGAGGAGCGGTTGCTCTTGCAGTATCTGGACAGTCAGTACGGTCAAATTGAATTGAAAGATGCGTCGACTCTCGCCCAATTTGTACACGTACCTGGACAATGTGTGCAGCGTCTTCATATATTTTATATTGCATAACCTTCAAGGAAATTGTATACATTTTTTGACGAAGCTTTTATTTCATACCATTCAATAGTACGACGTTCAATATTGAATAAAAATATACCAAAAAAAAATACATGTATTTGTGACTCAGCGCTAAACCATCCTGTTCACCTTAAACTCAACACATTGTTGGTAACAGCAATTCGAATCGACTTTTACAATCTAAGAAAGTGCTATTTTGAACACCGATGAGCAAAGACGAATGTTTTCTAAGCTACGTTTTGAATCACGTAACTGTGACGTGGACTGTACGATGAGATATCAGCGGACTCAGTGAAGGATAGAGTACAAGGTCGACCAACATCCGAGTTAGCGCACGTTTAAAGCCGCGGGTCCCACGGAGTTGGGTTACCATCGCTCTTGGAATGCAAAACATGGTGACGTTGGTGCAAAGATTAGTCCAGAATGAGATGCAAGGTTAAGGCGCAGTTTAGATTTCGTTTGACAAGTTTTTATTAATTTTATAAATAAAGTATTGTATATAATACATAGATATATTCGGTTTCTCAACAAAATTCTGCGAAAGGTTTCAACGATTGGAGAAAAGACGAGAAATATCACAGAGAATTATCAAACGTCTTCAGAAAACGGACGGAGGTACGCGGTCGACGAAAATAATACTTGGAATCGTCGAGTTGCGACTTGACGTTGAGCGGCCCGCGGTCAGAGAATTTTGGTGCTACGTCGAATTCTGGAAGTTTCTGAAATTTTGAATTGAAAACGGTTGATAATGATGATAAAATAATATTTTATTGGAAAAAAGTTAAGCTAGTGAGTACGGGAGAGAATCAAAATACGATGTCGTTCAAGAATCTGTTCTGTGCGACGTTGAATTCAGGAAGTTTCTGAAATAAACTCTCAACCAACAGGATAGAGGTTTTCAATTCAAAACGGATCGTGAAACAATGACTACAAGAGCTGGTATTTATTTATTTTGAGAAATTAAAAATAGGTTCCGTGGAGCCAGATATTCCCTGATTCGTCGTAACTTAAACGTATCAAAAAATTAACGAAAACAAAAAAGGTCTGTACATTGTAAACTACAGCATCAAGTCGTGAAACAACGACTATAAGATCTGGTATTTATCCAATGAAATTAAGAATCGGTTTCGTGGAGCCAGATATTCCCTGATTCGTCGTAACTTAAATGTATTTAAATATCAACGAAGATGAAAAATGTCTGTACATTGTGAACTACAGCGTCAAGTCGTGGAACAATGACTATAAGATCTGGTATTTATTCAATGAAATTGAGAATCGGTTTCGTGGAGCCAGATATCCCCTGATTCGTCGTAACTTAAACCTATTAAAATATCAACGAAGACAAAAAAGGACTGTACGTCAAACTGGACCCGTTACATTATTACACCGCGCCCGGTCTGTCGTTTGATGTGATGTAAAAATGTACCGACATCGAGCTCGAGCTTCTCACCGACATAGATATGGTTACGTTTATCGAAAAAGGTATTCGTGGTGGTGTGTCACAGTGCTCGAACAGATACGCAAAGGCTAATAACAGGTACATGGGGGAGGTATTCGATCCTGCGGTGGAAGAATCTCATCTCATGTACTTTAACGTTATTAATTTGTACGGTGCTGCTATGAGCTTTGCTGTGCAATACAGTTCCTTCGAATGGGTATCAGACTTCGGACAATGCGATGTTCTTACCATCTCGGACGATGCGGAGTTTGGTTACATACTGGAGGTGGATTTGGAATATCCTTAGGAACTGCATGAAATTCATAAAGATTCGCCACTGTATCCGGAGCACTATATGTAGCAAATTATCTGCAGTTGCCTTAATTTCTTTATCAGGAGAGGAAATGGTTAGATAAATTTGAGAACAGATGAGAAATTCTGTACGTCTGCCTTGTACGTTTATTCTGTAACGACTGACCTTTTTTTGTACGCAAAAGGTAAGTTTGAAGAAGGAGGTGAACATTGTTTACCTTGTGTATTTGTTCCGTGTAAATGTGTTGTCTGTACGCGAGAGTGAATGTGTATGTGAATCTGTGTTGGTCTTTATGATTGTGTCGTTGACACTTTTATTCAACATTCCCCCTCAACGACGCATCTGCCATCCAGTTTCTTAGTCCGATCTTCTCGCATAGCATCTTTATCCTGTTTGGTCCAAGCGGCTTTGTCAACATATCGGCATCGTTTTCTTCGGTGCAGCAGAATTGAAAATCAACAATTTTATTGGCTGTAGCATCTTTTGCGTAATAGTACTTCACGTCAATATGCTTCGTCCTGTTTTTATAGTCATTATTTTATTCAGGCAACTTTGGTTATCTTCGTTTATAATTGTCGGATTCTTTTGAGGCTCTCCAAAATCCGTTAGTATTCTGCGAATCCAAGTTAACTGCTGAAATGCTCCGGCTAGTGCCACGAACTCAGCTTCTGTGGATGATAACGCCACACAACTTTGTTTTCTGCAATTTCAGCTGATGATTCCATCGTTGAGTTTGAAGATGTGTCCACTATTTGATTTGCGATCATCTCTGTCTTCTGCCCAGTTCGCATCCGCAAATCCGATCAGTTCTTTAGAAGTTTGATCCCTGTTGCTCAATTTCAATTCGTATTCCACTGTTTGCTTCAAGTATCGTACGCATCGTTTCGCCTCATTCCAATCAACGTTCGTAGGTGCAGTGATCTTTTGACTCAGAATAGATACAGCTGCTGAAATATCTGGTCGAGTGTTTACAGCGACGTATAGTAAAGATCTAATCAGCACTCGATAATACTCGTTTTCAATGTCCGAAGAATTTTCTCTTAGCTTGAAATAACCGGTGTCCATTGGCGTGGTCGATCCCTTTGATTCCTCCAATCCGGAAGAACTTATTGCCTTCTTTATATAATTCTTCTGGTATATGTAGAAGTTTCCAGAAGAGTCTCTTCTGACTTGAATTTCCAAGTAGCATTTGAGATTTCCCATTCCGTCAAGCAAAAGTACTTGATCAACATATTCTTTGTCTGTTCGATCAGTTCTGCTGAATGACTAGCCACAATGATGTCATCAACGTAGATTATCAAGTATATCACTTGATTCTCTTCTTCAAACTTCATGTATAAGCACGCATCGGCGTCGCTTTGTTTAAATTTGTGTTTTTCGAGGACTTCGTTGAGTCTATCATTCCATGATTTTGCAACTTGTTTGAGACCGTAGATACTTTTCTTCAGCTTGCAGACGTAATCTTCGTATCCTTGACGTTTGTATCCTGGAGGTTGATTCATATAGAGTTCCTCCTTTAACACGCCGTTCAGAAAAGCGGTTTTTACGTCCAAATGTTTGACCTTCAAATTTCTGTTTACGGCAATCGATAGCAAAATTCTTAATGTTTCGTGTTTAACTACCGGTGCGAAAACTTCATCATAATCGATCCCGAATCTCTGCAGAAAACCTTGCGCCACTAAACTTGCTTTGTAAGTGTCTGATTTTCCATCATTTAAATGTTTTTTCTTTAATACCCACTATCATCCAATCGGTTTTCGATCGAGAGGGTTTTTTGTTAATTTCCATGTATCATTTCCGAGTATAAACTTCATTTCTTCATCCATTGCTAATTTCCAATGGCTTGCTTCTGGTCCTGATAAAGCCTCTTTTTGACTTGTCGGTTCCGTTTGTTCTCCTTGTACCAGTTTAGCCTGTGGTAGGAATCTATCTGGCGACCTTCCTTTGTTTACTCACGGTGGAATCTGTCTTCTCTCCGGACGTTCTTCGTCCTGATTTGCAGACTCGAAACTCCAATCCGGATCATTTTCGTCTTCGTCTTGCGATGTACTTTCTGTGAGACTAATTATACTGGAATCCGTAAAATTTCTTGATGACTCAGCAGTAGTATTCTGTGGTGATTCGTTGTTTTCTCCTTCGCCCATCGGAGCACGATCTTCTGGAGGTTCCTCCGGGGTATTGATGCTAAATTTGATGTGTGCGACTTCTTCAGATTTCTTGATGATTTCATCGGAATCTGTGGTGTTTCCACTTATATCTTCTTGAGTACCGTAAATGTCCTGTAGAAACTTCACGTCCCTGCTGATGACGATTTTTCCTGTACTTCGATCCACCAACCTGTACGCTTTCGATTCCTTAGCATATCCGACAAAAACGTATTTGTTCGCTTTTTCATCTAATTTTGTTCGTAGTTCTTTCGGTATGAATGCCTAGGCGTCACATCCAAAAGCTCGCAAATCGCTGATGTCTGGTTTCTTTTCATACCATAGTTCAATAGGCGTTTTGTCCTTCGGAGCTGTCGGCATCCTATTTTGCAAATAATTCGCGTGATGAACTGCCTCATCCCAATGTCTGTTTGGCAGTCTCGCATCGATGAGCATGCATCTCGCAGCTTCGATCAAAGGCCTATTCTTTCGTTCGGCGACGCCGTTTTGTTGTGGACAATACGGTGCCGTCAGATTTGTTTCGATCCCTTCTTTCCTTAGTTGATTTTGAAGGTCCTTCGACAGGTATTCGCCTCCACGATCCGATCGAATTATTTTTGGTTTCCTTCCAGACTGTGTTTTTGCATGCTCGATGTAATTTCGGATGATTTGAGCTGCATCCGATTTTTCTGCTATAAAAAAAACTTGCGAAAATCTACTGTAATCGTCTATTATAGTCACAAAATATCTTTTCTTTTCGCGAGTCATTGTTTTCATAGGCCCACACACATCCGTGTGTACCAATTCTAATGGCTGAGTTGTCTTCTTTTCTCGATTATCCTGGTCCCTTTTCGGAAATGGCTCACGCGCCATCTTCCCTCTTATGCAGCTTTCACACGTGACCTTGATACCGCAGTCTGTTAGCTTGAAACCAGTGACTAATTCGTTACCTGTTAGCTTCTTTATAGTTTCCGGATTTCTATGACCAAGCCTGCGATGCCAGGTATGTATGCAGGTTTCAGTGTGACCGCCCTTTAGTGCGAGAGCCCTTTCAGCCAGTTTCATCTCGTAGATGCCTCCGTGTGCAATTCCGACTGCAATGCTCACACTGTCGTTGGAAACATTGCACTTTTCACTACTAAATTCAGTTTTGTATCCGAGATTGTCCCGCACTCTAATTGAAATTGAATTTTCCTCAAAATCCGGAACATAGAGCACTTCTTTCAGTTTGATACAAATTTCTTTATTGTCTTTATTTATGCACTTTAATTGTCCTTCACCGATTCCTTTCACCGCACACCTTATTCCGTTTGCGACCCGCACTTGAGAACAGTGATTCTCATTTAATGACGAAAAGAATCCTCTATTGTTTGTCATATGACTCGTAGCACCCGAATCAAAACACCAAACGTCCTTTAACTTTTGTCCTGATTTTCCTTTACGCACCGAAAAACAATGATAGTCATCTATAGAAGTATCCGAAACCTTTTGATCATTACTGCTTTTGGCACTTGAAACTTCATTTGTCTGTCCGTAATAATCCGCGATCCGCGCACTTGCATCTTTATTTCCCTTTTCTTTATTTGCCACCCATCGTTTGTATTTTTCGCAGTTTCTTTTCAGGTGACCTCCCCTTTTGCAGAAAAAACAAATTAAACACGATGAAGCGGTGGCTTTATCTTTATTTACCCACAACGCTGCGTCGCTTGAGCTGGCTGTTGTTGCTTAGCTACGACGTCTGTTGTGTTCGTCAGTTAGCTTACCCTTTACCAATGATAAAGTGAGGTGAGCCTCAGATCGTGATTCTAACGCCGTTATCATTGTGTTGTATGATTCTGGTAAGCTACAAAGCAACATTGCCACGACTAATTTTTCAGCGAGCTCTTCTCCCAACGCAGTCAGCTTGTCCACTAAATCCTGCATCATGCCTATATGCTGCTCTATATCACCATCGTCCTGTAATCGCATGTTGCATATTTTCTTTAAAAGAAACACCTTACTTGTAAGCGACAATTTCTCGTGGTACATTCTTAGTGCTTCCCATTTTTCTTTCGCAGTTGCTTTCGTGCGTATGTGTACTAGTTGGCTATCCTCGACCGACAGACCTATGTCCGCTCGGCCTTTCCATCCCGTATTCTCCATCGGTATTCTCTGACTTAGCTGTAAGGGGATCATTTGTAACTACACTTCACAGATCTTGCTTTGTTAACAACAGTTCTAGTTTATATTTCCATGTTTGGTAGTTTTCACTGTCAAGTTTAGTTATCGATGTATAGTTATTGTCCGCCATATCCCTTTATTCAAAACGTGTACACACACTTTCTTTAATCTTAAAAAAAAAAAACTTTGTTCCTTTCGTGCTTATTTCTTGTCTATCTGTTGTTCGAAAAACTGTCAACGCATTTTCACTCTACAATGCTGGGTCCATAATCTGTTACAAATTATCTGCAGTTGCCTGAATTTCTTTATTAGGAGAGGAAATGGTTGGATAAATTTGAGAACAGGTAAAAAATTCTGTACCTCTGTCTTGTACGTTTATTCTGTAACGACTGACCTTTTTTCGTACACAAGAGGTAAGTATGAAGAAGGAGGTGAACATTGTATACCTTGTGTATTTGTTCCGTGTAAATGTGTTGTCTGTATGCAAGAGTGAATGTGTATGTGAATCTGTGTTGACCTTTATGATTGTGTCGTTGACACTTTTATTCAATACTATATACCTCCGATTTCGAATAGTAAGCAACCGAAATTGACGCCCACGCTACTTTCCAAGAAAAACTACGTTGTTCACTATAGCGTTTTGAAACAATGCTTACAATTAGGCTTAAAATTACTCTAAATTCACAGAGTTTTCAAATTCAGATAAACCCCGTGGCTCAAAAATATATGTAGATTTGAATACCAATTTGCGCAAAAAATCTCACAACGAATTCGAGGAGAATTTTCACAAACTGATGAACAACGCAGTTTTTGGCAAAACAATGGAAAATGTTAGGAAGTATAGAGATATCACGCTAATCACGGAATGTAATGGAAGATACGGTGCTGGAGCTACTATAGCCAAACCCAATTTTCACAGCTGTACCGTTTTCGGCAAAGATATAATTATCGTCGAGATGAGTAAGCCGAAAGTCAAGTTGAATAAACCATTGTATGCAGGTTTCTCCTTCATGGATCTGGCTGAAATATATATCTACGATGTTTATTATAATTTGTGATGTGGATTTTTCCCGCTCCTCGGTCACTCGGAGAAAATGACCGAGAACCAGTGCTGGGCAAAATTGTAATAAAAAATTAACAATTACAAATCACTAAGGATAATTTTTAATGACATCGAATTCCATTAAAATTATTTTCAGTAATGATAATTGAATCGGAGTTCAGTGAAATTACTTTTGATAATTGTAATTGACTCAGAGTCCATCGAAATTATTTCCAGTAATTGTAATTGAATTGGATTTCATTAAAATTACATTGAGTAATTTGAATTTAATCAAAGTTTATCAAAATTACTTTCAGTGATTGGAATTTAATCAGAAATCATTTCAATCATCCTCAGTGATTGTAATTAAATCAGATATCATTAAAATTCGTTTGAGTGATTGTAAACCACACGATGTGGTCCAATTGAATTTTTTTCTCTAACGTTATTCCTGTGAAATAATAACAAATAGACAAATAAATTTACTCCGTTTTTGGAGTATTCAAGTGGTGTGATCGGAACGAGTCTTTTACAGTCAATATGTGAATGGGCTATGGTTACCAAAGTTTTTTGGGTAGCTGATCAAGGATTTCACATTACTTTGAAAAATTAATTTGTTTAAATAATTTGCTTGACCAGTCAATGTGAATATGTAAGCTCCATGAAGTTCCACATGTTTTCGGAATTTGAAATTATGTTGAGAATTCGACATTACGTTTCCAAAGGTAATTTGTTTAAATAAATTATGAAAAACAATTGAGATTTGGAAAAAAAACATAATCATTTCCATTAATTGTAATGGATAACAGAAAAATTACAATTGTTTCAAGTAATTGTAATTAGTAGCAAAAAAATTACAATTTTTTCAAGTAATTTTAATTGACAACAAAAAAATTACAATTATTTCGAGTAATTGTAGTTGATAATCATAAAATTACAATTGTTTATACTAACTGTAATTGGTAAATCAAAATTTATAATCATTTCCCGCAATTGTAATTAGTTACTAAATATTACAGTTATTCACAGTAATTGTAATTTACGGGTAATGAAATGACGAAAGTAATTTCTGCTGCCCAATTCTGCCGAGAACTTACCGCGTGCACAATAATTTGGCGTCCACGACGTACCCTGGATCTAAAACAATATCGCAAAGTTTTTGTTGGGAGTCTGGCGTGATTAACACGCCTCGAAATCATTAATACGCTATTCCTCGGGCATATGCTCGATAGCTCAGTACCGCGGAGAGGGGAGGGGTAATTTTTGGAGAGAGAGAGAGACACTCGAAATACACGCGCTATTTAACAAAAGTGAAATAAAATCGTATATTTCACAATAGCGGTGATACAAAACAAAAAAAAACATAATCCAAAAATCGCTCATCGCGAGTCTAAAACTAAACAGAAAATTACACGTAACCTACTCTATTTCTTACTCTAATGAGCTCGCGGCTCACTAACTAAAACGTCACTTAACAATCACAAAATCCTCATACGCACTTCTCAATTTGCAAATTCGCCATTTGTTCGCCATGGCGATTATTGCTCGAAACGAAACTAAAACTAATCATTCGACGGTGCGCCGTCGGGCTACCGAACAGACGACGTCCTCAATCTCACTCGAGATCTCATCCGACTCGGAGCTTCGACGCTACCGCGAGCTGTCCTGAATCTAAACGAATCCACAAACGTTACTATATTTTAAACGCAACTAAAACGCAATGCTCAAACTTCTCGTATCAACTGCTGCTCAACGCAACGGCAATTTCGACTATACATCACCTAACCTCAACTGAATACTATCTTAACTAAACGTGAACTTGACTAGGCGCAAGCACCACTACATTTAACTTCAACTAAACACCAGCTCAGAGTAACGCAACTCAATCTACATTATCTTAACTAACGGGTACGGAACTCAATGCAGGCGCAACTAAACGTAACCCAAACTATACGCAATCGCAACGCATCCGAACTTGACTCTTTTCAAAATCCTCCAAAACGTGACCCGCTGATCCGAGCACTCCAATTCGGCACTTCCCGACCTACTCGAGAGGTGACACAAAAAAATACGATAACGCGGCTCGACCCGGTACGGCGAAATTCGGCTATACTTGATTTCACTAACGAGAAAGATTCCACTAAAACCCGTGACTCTACTCAACTTTTTCAGAAACTCAAAATTTACTTTACTCTTACACGCGTACTCAGGCTACGGTCATCAAGCAAAAGAATCGGCAAAAGAATTTCGAGTACTTCTCTACAACGCAAATCCAAAACGGCTATCCGTTACTCGGCAAGCCTTTTCGCGATTAGGCTCAAAATTCAATCGCGGGGATAGAAGCAGCGCTTACCTTCTACATCCTTGCAACACCCTTTTCATTCCCCTCGTGATTTTTGGGCGACTCCATTGCTTCGCGAAACTCCCCGAAAACGTGACTACTAATCACGACCGCCAGAACTAAAGTGGTTTCAAAAACCTACGATCTGCCGCAACACGGATCTCGATACGCTATCCCATACGTGACGTCATACCCACAAGAATACGCAATAATCGATCCGTCATCGATTTCGTCGATCGCGCAACTAGACGCGCACCTTCGATAGCATCGCTGCGCAGAACTTAAAGCTAGCTCGCAATCTCGTCCTCTGCGCAGCTCCATGACGTCTTGGCGGTGAGCGTGGTGCTCCCTCGTCGCCAGTCGGTCCGTCGCAAGTTCGCTGGTCAATTGTTGGCGGGGCGAAGGGGGGAGAGGCTGCGGCGCGCCGGCCGCCAGCGGGAATCGCGTCCACCTTGGATTCCCGCGATGCGGGGATCTGCGTCGGCTCCCCCTCCGCAGCCTCGACATCCTTCCTTCGCAATTGTCACTAGTCCGCCACTTCGCAATTTCCTCGAATTCGGTGTCGACTTCTTGCCTGATGCCGTTGTAGCTCGAAAAATAAAAAAAACAAAAAAAGACCTGAAATATCTTACGCTGGTCGCTGAGGTGTCCCCTCTCGTAGTTTCGGATGCGTGACTCTAGTCCTGGCGCTCTTTGTCAAAAACTTCGCGACTCAATTTCGGAAATTCCTGGATTTTGGTTACACCCAGGGTTTACGGAGCCCCTTGTAACGGGCATCAAAAATGCCACGTTACAAATTATACGGAATTATACGGAATTATACGGAAATTTGGCAACCGAGCAAAATTAATGTATAAGGATACCGACAGTTTGATTTACAATTTTACCGTCCCCGACATATACGAACATATGAAGGAGGACTTGCATGAATTCAATACGTCTGATTATCCGCTTGACAACGTTTGTGGAATGCCTCTAGCGAACAGAAAAGTTCTCGGCTTGATGGAAGACGAGAATAACGGAAAAATAATGCTGGAATTTGTAGGATTTAGAGCTAAATTGTACGCATTCCGAGTCTTGGGAGTTGAGAAAGACAATAAACGTGCCAAAGGTGTCAAAGGATCAGCGTTGAGAAGAATAACTTTCAACGATTATTTGGAATGTATTTTGAACCGTGAAAATTTGTCTACAAATCAGCATTTGATATTAGGTCGAAAGCACGAGGTATACGCTGTAGAACAGCAGAAAGTGGCACTGAGCTGGAATGACGACAAGCGGATCGTATTTCAAAACACAACCGACACGCTTCCGTGGGGCTACAAGTCTGCACCTAAGCTTTGTAATTTATAACTGTACCATGATGTATAAAATATTGTTATGCAGGATAGTGAATGAGAACGCTCCGAAATATGAAAAATTGTACAACGATGCATATGTCTGTCGATTGTCTAAAAAATAAAGATGCATTCCTGTTATTTGTCGGGTATAAAATAAAGAGACACATGTGTTTTTACAAAAAATTAATTTATTCAAATGTTACATGCCGATTCGTTTATCCAACTGTTGTGAGTATTGACAGAACCTAACGATACGTTTTATAAATCCTCAAACCTAATTTACATGAATTGTTTTTGAAGTTATCGATCTTAACACTCCTTCATGATTACATTACCTTGCAATTGTTTAAAGATATCGGCTATCTGTACAGCGCTTTTGGACGTAATCTAGCACGATGCGCACAGTTTAAATTAGTATCTGACATTTTGTTCAATTTCTGCAACGATGGTCAACCGAAATCCATCAAATCAACGACTTCAACTTTTTCACTCAGAATTTTCTAAACTTTTTACATCAACTGTTGGAGCATCACGCAGCGACACGCGTTCCATTGTGAAATTTTTTTTCGAAAAACCCTGTTTATCCCACTACTGTGACATCATTCGTATATTACTGTATGATACACTACTACTAATACTACCACTATTAAACCGCCTGTCGTTAGTTGATCATTAAAGAGATCTGCAACAAAGAAACCACATATTTAATGTAATTTCTAGAAAATTTAAGGAACCTAGAATTATGGAAATTTACAAATTGTATATTTATATGCTCTCATGAACGCGACTTACGTAAGACATCGTCTGGGTAATAGACCACCACTGTCTGCCGTTGGTTGAGTCTTAAGGAGATCTGAAACAAAGAAAACACATATTTGATGTACTTTCTGATAAATTTGAGAAACCTAGAATTATGAAAATTCACTAATTGTATATTGACATGCTCTCATGAACGCGAGTTACGTAAGACATCGTCTGGGTAATAGACCAACACTGTCTGCCGTTGGTTGAGTCTTAAGGAGATCTGAAACAAAGAAAACACATTTAATGTTATTTCTAAAAAATTTAAGAAACCGAGAATTATGAAAATTTACAAATTGTATATTAACATGCTCTCATGAACGCGAGTTACGTGAGACATCGTCTGAGTAATAGACCACCACTGTCTGCCATTGGTTAAGTCTTAAGGAGATCTGAAACAAAGAAAACACATATTTAATGTGATTCCTAAAAAATTTAAGAAACCTAGAATTACGCAAATTCACAAATTGTATATTTACCTGCTCTCATGTAGGCGAGTTGCGTGAGGCATCTTCTGGGTAGTCAACCATTTTTTCCTTCTGACAGTACAATTCCAGAAGATGTCTACAGAGACCACATCGATGCGTTTGCAACTCTCCTTGGACACGACGACATCGCACGCAGGACGGTAGACTCTCGATGCCAGAGAACGGTATTCTTTCGTGTTTCAAAAAAGATGCTCTCTCATCGAGACCCTCCTTCCGCCCACAGTTCACGCAATACGCACCCTGTGGCCCCCTCGAGTACAAGACCCTACGGCAGACAGTGGTGGCATAGAACTGAGTTCGGATGTCGCGTTCTCGATCCGCCCAGCGGATCCGTAGCGGAATTACCGATCCAGCAATTTGGATGATGTCAAAAATTGCTGGATTGGTGTTATTGAATAAACCAGCCGTTTAAGCTGAAAAAAAGACTTTCTGAGCTATGTGATCTGATATATACATATATAGTTTTTCTCAGAAAATATACTTTCATCCAATTGTTCCGCTATTTCGATGATGATGACCTTGTGTTTTTGTCTTTTCCAGTTGGTTCTGCTAATAAAAAAAAAAAATGGAAAACACACACAGACAAGTTAGACAATTGTTTGAACCTTAAAAGTATAATCTATAAGTTGTATGATGAAACTAAAGAACTTTTCAACTGCACTGATTTTTTGTCACCCACCTGCACTCCTCGCTGGATTGAGAGTAACTGATTTTTTCTCGGTACCAATTTTCGATAAGCATCTTCCTATGTTTAGGCCACTTGAACTCAACACCATAGGCAAAGTAAACCATTCCCTCTAACGCTCTTAGAGAAAGCTATCCACTAGAGTTTCTAGCGATGAGCTCACTACCACAGTTCTATCGTACGTGAGACGTGTGGAAATTATTCTTCAAGAACTTTCTTACCATCTTACGAGCTGCACTTTCGTTCGTGAAATATCTAGAAAGTCTTATCCAAGAATATCGCATACGGTTGTCCGCGAATTTTCGACAATGTGTGAGTCAGGCTGTTGCTGCTTGCTCACAAAAGGGACCGTGCCAGCGTAGAGCAGTCCTTCTGAAGCAAGTCTTGCAACTATAGCTTTGTTTAGTATGTGCGATTGAAAGAAGAAGAAACAAACAAAAATTTTGAAAAGTGCTTGAAAATTAATAAAAATCGTGGAGACGGCGCCCAAGATTTTATCTAAGCTGTCTTCACCAATAGAAATTCAAGAGTGGTTTCGATTTGGAACTCAAAATACCAGGAGTATTGTCCAAAATGTAAATTTCCATGAAAAAGACTCTAGCTGACCGTTGATCGAAATAATCAATTTGATTGTGAATATTAACAATTAAGTACTAGTCAAAGGAGGTGTGTTCACATACATACCATTCCCTAAGGATAATTAGGATAAGAAGGCGTCGTCAACATTCGTAACAGCGACTCTCACTGCTTTCTTTGGTCAGTCATCGCAGCTCTGTTCCCAGCCGACAACAACCATCCCAACGCGACCAGCTCGTACTCGCATTTCAGCTCAGTGCTACGGTATGATGTTATCAAGTTTCCTATGTCTCTAGATCAAAATTCGTAAATATCGGGGGCGGTGAAGTGGTATATGAAACTATCCGTGTCGGTATACATTAATTTTGCCTGATGTCCAAATTTCGTTTCAACGTGATTATAATGGAAATTGTGAATGAAGGATTTTAAAAGATCTAAAATGGAGGAGCCTACATACATTGGTTTGTTGAGTTTGACCCTCGTTTTTACACATTTCAACTGTTATCATCTTTTCATTGAAGATTGTACAGCTGTGGAAATTTGTTTCGGCTATAATAGCTCAAGCACCGTACCTTCCACCCCATTTCGTGATCAATCTAACATCTCTGTATAGCCAAATGTTCTTCATTGTCTCACCGTAAAACAGCGTTGTTCATTGATTTATAAAAATTTTTCTCGAATTCAATGTCTGATTTCTTTTTCAAATCTGTATCTGAATCTATGTATTTTTTAAGCCACGCTGTATGTCCGAACTTGAGAACTCGATGAATTTTTACTAATTTTAAACCTAATTCTAAACATTGTTTTCAAACGCGGTAATGAATAACGTAGTTTTGCTTGGTAAGTAATTTGACCGTCAATTTAGGTTCCAATGCTTTAATCAGATAATGCAAATCCTAACCTGACCAATTATGGAATATCACCAGGATAGTCTGTGAGTTCTGACCCAAAAGTGAGTCAAACATCCATTATACAACCAAGTACGACCATTACAGAAAATTTTGTTAAGAAGCCGAATATTTTGACTTCCGACTTCTATCCATTTTTGAATTTCTGCTGTTGATGATGATGATTTGCCCAAAGCGCGAGGCTGCTCGTGTGCGTGGAGCGGTACGCACCAGAACAATTACATGAATCGAGATAACGACATTCGGTGAACATGGGGAGCATCCTACGATATCGCATTTTTACGTTTGCAAAACATAAACACAAGGGTTCATTATATAAAACTGCAAGTCCTGGACCAGCTTATTGGCAGTCAAACTCAAGTGGTGTGGAGTGTCTTGTGTCTTCGAATATATACTTTGCCAGAAAAGAAACGGTAAGTCCTTATACCAATGGCTACCTCACGTAAATTTTTTCAATTTATCACACTTCTTTTGTTCGAGAAAATTAGATATATTCCAAACTACATAGGAAACTCCAAGTGATTTCAGAAACATTTCCAACTACTCATAAATCTCCAAACTCAGCTTATTAGCTTTCGAATTCGTTTCTCACCTTAACATTTTTCGACTACTGAAACACCTTCAAATTTTCTGAATATACCCGTGTTTTGGTAAACGTCATGTTTTCACGTACTCATCTTTAAAATTCAAATTTTTTTTTTCCCAAAGGGCATGGTTACCAATGTATTCCACTTCCCCCAAGTCCGGAGCCAGCGTCACACGATGTGATGTTTCCGGAACCTGATCTACCGAACATATGGCCCATGTATATACATCGTCATATCGAGAAACGGCTCCAGGAGGAACAACTGCATTATCTGATAGTCATAGTTTCACGACTTGATGCTGTAGTTCACAATGTACAGACCTTTTTTGTCTTCGTTAATTTTTTGATACGTTTAAGTTACGACGAATCAGGGGATATCTGGCTCCACGAAACCTATTTTTAATTTCTCCAAATAAATAAATACCCGATCCTGTAGTCATTGTTTTACGATCCATTTTTAATTCAGAACCTCTATCCTGTTAGTTGAGAGTTTATTTCAGAAACCTCCAGAATTCAACGTCGCATAGAACAGATTCTTGAACGACATCGTATTTTGATTCTCTCCCGTACTCACTAGCTTAACTTTTTTCCAATAAAATATTATCTTATTATCAATATCAATCGTTTTCAATTCAAAATTTCAGAAACTTCCAGAATTCGACGTGCTACCGAAATCCTTTGACCGCGGGCCGCTCAACGTCAAGTCGAAACTCGATGATTCCAAGTATTATTTTCGTCGACCGCGTACCTCCTTTTGTTTTCTAAAGACGTTTGAATTTTTCCGCGAGCGGTTTCAAGAGTCCGATAATTGTGATAATTCTCGTCTTTTCTCCAATCGTTGAAACCTTTCGCAGAATTTTGTTGAGAAACCGAATATATCTAAATATGATGTATAATACTTTATTTATAAAATTAATAAAAACTTGTCAAACGAAATCTCAACTGCGCCTCAACCTTGCATCTCATTCTGGACTAATCTGTACACCAACGTCATCATGTTTTCGCATTCCAAGAGCAATGGTAACCCAACTCCGTAGGACCTGCGGCTTCGAACGTACGCTAACTCACATGTTGGTCGACCTTGCACTCTATCCTTGACTGAGTCCGCTAAAATCTCATCGTACAGTTCACGTTACAGTTATATGGTTCAAAACGTAGCTTAGAAAACATTCGTCTTTGCTCATCGGTGTTCAAAATAGCACTTTCTTAGATTGTAAAAGTCGATTCGAATTGCTGTTACTAACAATTTGTTGAGTTTGAGGTGGACAGGATTGTTTAGCGCTGAGTGAAAAATACGTTTATTTTTTTTTTTGATATTTTTTTATTTAAATTTGAACGTCGCGGCGTCGTACTATTAAATGGTATAAAATAAAAGCTTTGTCAAGAAATGTATACAATTTCCTCAAAGGTTATGCAACGTAAGATAAATGGAGACGCTGCACACGTTGTCCAGGTACGGTGTACAAATTATGCGGGAGTCGACGCATCTTTCAATTGTATTTGACCGTACTGACCGTACAGATACCGCAAGAGCAACCGCTCCACCTCCATCGTCTGCACCAATTTCTGATATTGGGTCCCGTCCTCGTTTAGCAGTCGCACAATCCGTGCCGGTACGAGTACGCTGAATTCGTTGTTCAGGTCTGTGACGACATGCTGTCCAAACCTCGTTTGGACTCGTCTAATGTTGGTGACATTGTAGATTTTGAAAAATTTCCAGCTCCGTCAATTTCTTCGTCGGCAGAAATTCGTTAATGCTTGCAACTTTGTTGAGTTTTGTGAAATCAATTTTTTTTTTTTTCTTTCAATGTTCAGTAGTTATGTGTTTCATGATAAATTTAGATTAGCGAACTTTTTTGTTACTTCATTGAATTCTGACTTCGGGTTGATAACGGTTTTTAAGTCGTGAATATGTTTTAAGAACAGATCGATTCGCTGTTTTAATTCTGCTCTGTTTAAAGTTCTCCTCATGAGAGCTGAAGATGCAAGACTATCTTTCTGACCTGAAATTTAGATTTGTACAGCCGTATTTCTCCTACACAGAATCCTTGAAAAACTTCTAGAAGCTACCGAAAATATGTGTCCTCTATTGAGTGGGTAACATTAGATGTGTACGGTTTGGTTTCTTTCTTACTCCTCGTTGATCTGACGACACCCGATCAAATCGGCTTTGCGTTCATCGTCATCTGGTTCGATGTCCGATAATACTGCAATCACTCTGTTTTGCCATTTTTGAAAAGTCAGGAGTAACGTTTTGTCCTGAAAATATATCTTGTGTAGTCTGTGCGGTTGCACACGAGCTCACCGGACACACTTAACGAGCCACTGAAGATGTTGTAGCGAAATCTCTGACGTCGCGTTGCTAAATCCGATAATCATTTCTTCGCCGGTAAATTTGTTTTCACGTATCATAACGATTTTAAGGTTTTCGTCCCACAAGCATAGCAGTCTGACTGATGTACACGTTTCATGTGCTAACCCATTTTATACAGACGGCGGACCTGGTTAGATGTCACAGATTTACGTTTGTATATGCGCGCGCACCTTTTAGCATTCTTAGTGCGATAATAACCCAACACCGCTGATCCATGGCTCTGAATGTACCACCGCTATCGGTCGACCTTGCACTATGGTCTCGACTGAACCCGTTCAAAATTCATCGTTGAGTTCACATGACAGTTACAAGCCAAAAAAAAGTTGCGTGGTTGATAACGTGGGGAATGAATGTGGGGGTGGTTGATGTTACACATCAATAGTCCTACCGTGGAAAAGGAATTTGAAGTGGTTAATGTGACACATCAGCAGTCTTATCGTGGGAAAAGAATGCGGGACGGTAAAAAGTTCTTGCCCCCGCTGCACCCTCGACTGTTGGCAGACAAGCACTACATAAAGGCTTTGACCTTCCGTCGGTGAGATTGTCGGTAAAACAGAACGATTTTGACCTTCGACCGATGAAAATTGTTGGTGAAGCAGTGCGATTTTCACCGTCGACCGTTACAACTGTCGGCGAGGTTGCATGGTTTTGACCTCAAGTCGGTACGGCAGACTGTGAGGTCATCGCGGTGAAGGGTTTGAATCTAGGAAGAATGTCGGTAAGTGTCGGTAACAGGAATCTGCGTGTGGAACTCTCATAGCTATACTACTCTCGGGGGCCGAATGAGTTGGAAAAAGGTTGTTCGAATAGAATCCGTGACCAAACATTTTTGGCTTCGAAACTGAAGCAATATAGGGCATTTTTGGAGAAATTTTCGCGATTTCAACAAGTAGCGAGATGGGTTTTGTCATACATTGCTGAGACGTAATTTTGCAAGCGGAATCAATAGGGCGCAGTCCCAATACGCTGGGATCAACGCGTCAAGAGTTACAGCCGAAAAACCAAGAATTCTGCCTGCCATTTGTGTCCTGTTAATCCCATGCTCTTTCCGCTGTTTTTTGAGATCCTAAGCGTCCAATCAGTTGGGAAAGGGTCTTACAAATCGAATCTGAGCCCAAACATTTTCGGCATCAAAACTTAAGAAATGTAGGGTATTTTAGGCGAAATTTTCGCGATTTTGACAGGTGCTGGGATAGGTTTCCTGATGCACCATTACGACGTAATTTTGCAACAAAAATCGATTAGGCGCAGTCACAATATTCTGCGATTAATGCATCAAGAGCTATAGCCAGG
This sequence comes from Neodiprion virginianus, assembly GCF_021901495.1. Taxonomy (NCBI): domain Eukaryota; kingdom Metazoa; phylum Arthropoda; class Insecta; order Hymenoptera; family Diprionidae; genus Neodiprion; species Neodiprion virginianus. The sequence goes on along the minus strand of NC_060881.1, from coordinate 14,092,860 downwards.
AAACCAAGAATTTTGCCCACCATTTGTCTCCCGTTGATCCCACGCTCTATTTGCTGCGTTTTCTGAGTTTCTGAGCATCCAATTAGTCATAAAAAAGGTCATTTGAATCAAATCCAGGACCGAACATTTATGGCACTCGAACTGAAAAAATATAGGGCATTTTTGGTGAAATTCTCACCAATATGACAAGTAGTGGAATCGGATTTTTCATGCGCTGTTCCAACGTAATTTTGCCAGAGAAGTTATCTGGGCGCAGTCACAATACGCTGCGATTAACGCATCAGGAGTTACAACCGAAAAACGAAGAATTTCGCTCGCTATTTCTCTCCTGTTGACCTCCGAGTTTCTTAGCATCTAATTAGTCGGAAAAGGGTCATTTGAGTCGAATCTGTGACTAATCATTTTCGACTTCAAAACTAAAGAAATGTAGGGTATTTTTGTTGAAATTTACGCGATTTTGACAGGTGCTGGGATAAGTTTTCTTATGCAGCATCACGACATGATTTTGCGAAAAAAATCGAGTAGGCGCAATTTCGATACACCCCGATTAACGCATCTGAAGTTACATCCGAAAAACCAAAAAGATTGTTCGACAATACACTTCTGCTGATCCTACGCTCATTTTTCTTCGTTTTCTGAGTTCCTAGTGGTTCAATTAGTCAGAAGAGGGTCAATCTCACCGAATTCAAGACCAAACATTCTCGGCTCCAAAGCTGAAGAATTATAGGGCATTTTTGGCGGAATTTTCCGGAATTTCACGACTGCTGGGATAGGATTTCACATGCGCTGTTTTAACGTAATTTTGCCAGAGAAATTAATTGGGCGTAGTGCCAATACGCTGGGATTAACGCATCAAGAGTTACAGCCGAAAAACCAAGAATATTGCTGGCCATTCGTCTTCCGTTGATCCCACGCTCTTTCCTTTGCATTTTCTGAGTTCCTGGGCATCCAATTAGTCAGAATAGGGTCATTCAACTCAAATCTGGAACCAAACATTTTTGGCTTCAAAACTAAAGATACGTAGGGTATTTTTGTTGAAATTTACGCGATTTTGACAGGTTCTGGGATAGGTTTCATCATGCACAATCACGACGTAATTTCGCAAGAGGAATCGATTGGGTGCAGTCCTGATGTTCTGCGATTAACGCATCAAGAGTTACAGCCGGAAAACCAAGAATTTTGCCCGCCATTCGTCTCCTGTTAATCCCACGCTCTTTTTGCTGCGTTTTCTGAGTTTCTGTGCACGCAATTAGTCGAAAACGGGTCAATTGAATCGAATCGGGGACCAAACATTTTTGCCTCAAAACTGGAGAAATACAAGGCATTTTAGGTGAAATTCTCGCGAATTGGACAGGTATTGGGATAAGTTTTCGCATGCATCATCACGACGTAATTTTGCAACAGGAATCGATTGGGCGCAGGCCACAATATTCTGCGCATAACGCATCAAGAGTTACAGCCGAAAAACCAAGAATTTTGCCCGCCATTCGTCTCCTGTTAATCACACGCTCTTTTCGCTGCGTTGTATGAGTTCCTGTGCATCCAATTAGTCAGAAAAGGGTTATTTAAATCGAATCAGGAACTAAACATTTTTGGTTCCAAAACTGGAGAAATATAGGGCACTTTTGGCGAAATTCTCGCAAATTTGACAAGTGTTGAGATAGGATTTCTCATTCGCTGTTTCAACGTAATTTTGCCAATGAAATCAATGAGGCGCAGTCACAATATGCCTCAATCAACTTATCAAGACTTACTACCGAAAAACGACGAATTTCGCGCGCCATTTCTTTTCTGTCGACCTTACACTTTTTCGTCTGCGTTTTCTGAGTTCCTGGGCATCCAATTAGTCAGGAAAGGGTGAATCTTACCGAATCTGAGACCAAACATTCTCGCTTCCAAAACGGAAGAAACAGTAAGGCATTTTTGGTGATATTTTCGCTTCTTTTACAAGTGCTGGACAAGGTTTTTTTATGCACTATTCCGACGTCATTCCGCAAGATAAATCGATTGTGCGCAATTCCAATAGGCTGCGATCAACGCATAAAAATTTACAGCCGAAAAACACATAATTTTCCTTGCCATTTCTCCTCTGTTGATCTCACACTTTTTCGGCTGCGTTTCCTGAGTTCCTGGGTCTCCAATAAGTCAGAAGACGGTCATTTGATTCGGATTCAAGACCAAACATTTTCGGCTTCAAAACTGAAAGTATTATAGGGCATTTTTGACGAAATTTTCGTGATTTTGACAAGTGCTGAGATAGGTTTTCTCACGCACCGATCGGACGTAATTTTGCAAGAGGAATCAATTGGGCGCAATTCCTGGGATCAACGCATCAAGAGTTACAGATGGAAAACCAAGGATTTTGCCCGCCATTTGTCTCCTGCTAATTCCACGCTCTATTTGCTGCGTTTTTTGAGTTCCTGAGCGTTCAATTAGTTAGAAAATAGTCACTTAAATCAGATTTGGGACCAAACATTTTAGGTTCCGAAATTAATAAATGTAGGGTATTTTAGTGGAAATTTTCGCGATTTTGATAGGTGCTGGGATAGGTTGCCTCATGCACTATTACAACGTAATTTCGGAAGAGAAATCGATGAAGCGCAGTCACAATATGCTGCGATTGACGCATCAAAAGTTACAACCGAAAAACTCTGAACTCTGTTCGCCATTTCTCTCCTGTTGATCCCGGGCTCGTTTCGCGGAGTTTTCTGAGTTCCCTGGGGCCTGATTAGTTAGAAAAAGGTCATTCGAATGGAATCCGAAACCAAACATTCTCGGCTTCAAAACTAAAGAAATGTAGGGTATCTTTGGTGAAATTTTTGCGATGTTGCCAGGTGCTGGGATAGGTTTTCTCACTTACCATTATGTCGTAATTTTGCAAGAGAAATCGATTTGGTACAGTCACAATATGCTGCTATCAACGCATCAAAAGTTAGAACCGAAAAACAAAGAATTTCGCTCGCCATTCCTTTCCTGTTGACCTCACACTTTTCCGTCTGCTTTTCCTGAGTTCCTGAGCGTCCAATCAGTCATGAAAAGGTCAGTTGAATCAAATCCAGGACCAAACATTTTTGGCACCGGAACTGGAAATATAAAAGCCATTTTTGGTAAAATTCTCGCGAATTTGACAAGTGGTGAAATCGGATTTCTCATGCGCTGTTCCAACGTAATTTTGCTAGAGAAATTATCTCGGCGCAGTCACAATAAGCTGCAATTAACGCATCAAGAGTTACAACCGAAAAACAATGAATTTCGCTTGCCATTTCTCTCCCGTTGACCTCACTCTTTCTCATCTGCGTTTTCTGGGTTTTGGGGCGTTCAATCAGTCATAAAAAAGTAATTTGAATTGAATCCAGGACCAAACATTTTTGGCACCAGAACTAAAAAAATATAGGGCATTTTTGGTGAAATTCTTGCGAATTTGACGAGTAGGGGCCATCCATAAATTACGTAAGACATCTTGGGGGGGGGGGGGGAGGGGTTTGATGTTTTCTTACACATTCTTATTAAGGGGGAGGGGGTGGTCGAATGTTGTATCACGTAAGGTTTTTTTTCTCATATTTCATGTTCTAGAAATCAAACGTTTGTATTGGTCAACTGATTGATTAATATTATGTTGTATTTTTTATTTATATTTATATTTGAATAAACATGTAAATAACATTCGAAAAACGTGCGATATTTTCTTTTTAATAAAAATTACGTAATATAGTGCGGGGAGGGGAGAGGTTGTGAAAAATCTTACGATTCCTTACAGGGGGGAGGGGAGGGGTCGAAAATTGGATAAAAATGTCTTACGTAATTAATGAATGGCCCCGTAGTGGTGTCGGATTTCTCATGCGCGTTTCCAACGTAATTTTGCCAGAGAAATTATCTGGGCGCAGTCACAAGTCGCTGCGTCCAACGCATCAGAAGGTACAACCGAGAAACGAAGATATTTACTCGCGATTCCTTTTCTGTTGCTTCCATGCTTCTTCTGTCGCGTTCTCTGGGTTTCTGGTCGTCTAATTAGTCGGAAAAGGGTCATTTGAATCGAATTGGAGACCCAACATTTTCGGCTCCAAAACTAAAGAATTATAGGGCATTCTTGTCGAAATTTTCGCGATTCTGACAGGTGCTGGGATAGGTTTTCTCGTGCACCGATCTGACGTAATTTTGCAAGAAAAATCAATTGGGCGCAATCCCAATATATTGGCATCAACGTATCAAGAGTTACAGCCGGAAAACCAAGAATTTTGCCCGTTATTTGTTTGCTGTTAATCCCACGCTCTTTTCGCTGCGTTTTCTGAGTTCTTGGGGGTCCGATTAGTCAGAAAAGAGTATTTTAAAGTGATTTTGAGACTGAAACCTTTCGGCTCCAAATCTTAAAATATAGTAAAGCATGTTTAGCCATATTTTCGCAATTTTGACAGGTGCTGGAATGGGGTTTCTCATGCACTATGTCGACGTTATTTTGCAAGAGAAATCGATTATCCGCAGTCACAAGTCACTGCGTCCAACTCATCAGAAGTTGCAACCAAAAAACAAAGATACTTGCTCGCGATTTCTTTCCTGTTGCTCCTATGCTTTGTTTGCTGCGTTCTCTGGGTTTTTGGGCGTCTAATTCGTCCGAAAAGGATCTTTCGAATCGAATCAGAGACCCAAAATTTTCGGCTCCAAAACTAAAGAATTAAAGAGCATTTTTGGCGAAATTTTCGCGATTTTGACAGGTGCTGGGATAGGTTTTCTCATGCACCATCACGACGTAATTTCGCAGGAGGAATCGATTGGGCAGAGTCACAATATGTTGCGATTCACGCATCAAAAGTTACAACTGCAAAAATTAAAATTTTCTTCGCCATTTCTCTCCTGTTGATCCCGGGCTCGTTTTGCTGAGTTTTCTGAGTCCTCGGGGGCCTAATTAGTTAGAAAAGGGTCATTTAAATGAAGTCCAAAACCAAACATCTCCAGATTTTTTGTTTGGCTCCAGAACCAAAGAAATATAGGGCATTTTTGGCGAAATTTTCGCGATTTTGACAAGTACTGAAATTGGTTTTCTCATGCACCGATCGGATGTAATTTTGCAAGAGTCAGAAGTAGGATTAAGAGTTTCAATCAAGTCAATTCAGTGCGTGAAATTTCATTAACAATCATACTAATATATAGCAATAGTAGTATGACACGCTCTCGGCGACGGGAAAGTGGCGGAGAAGAAATTACAGGAAATCGGCGAGTCCGTGAAGCAGGCTCGACACCTTTAGTGGACCCTGTTCCCGTCCCTTCGGTGGCCTTATTCTCTCAAATCGATCTTCTGAGATTAATGAACCATCAACAAGAAGCCGCCGAACGACATTGTTAACAATATCGTGGACTGATAAATGAATAGCCAGACAATTAGTTATAATTGTGTATTTATTTATAAAGATATACTTAAACTTGATGCAAATGGATTCGTGAGGATATACAACAGGCTTGCTCTCTTTCTTGTCGCTATGCTGTTTTTGTGCTCCAAAAAAAGGGGACACGCTCGCTGGCTGTTTTTGTGCTCCAAAAGGGGACACGCTCGCTGGCTGTGTCGGAACATACGCGCATGCGCATTTATTACATAATACATTTTAATACAGTAAGATGTCGCTACCAGACTTAAATTTACATGTATTCCAACACGCCTCCTTCAATTTAAGTTTTGTTACAATTAGAAAAAAATTAATAGAAAAAAAATTAATAGATATCTTATTTATCCTTTCATATGATCACCTCTGCTCTGTGCAAATTAACTTGTGTTTGTTTTCATTTTAGATTTAGCATGCCGACAAACTTATTGAACTTAGTTTTTCCTAACGCTTTAGTTAGTATATCGGCAACGTTATTTTCACTATCTATCTTTACAACGTCAATCAAGCCTTTCAAATAGTTTTCATGAACGAAGTGGTAGTGAGTTTCAATGTATTTGGAATTCTTTGTGAAATTTCCAAATTTTACAATGCATACGGCACCAGAGTTGTCCTCATAAACCTTTACTGGCTCTTTTATCTCAATTTTAAGATCTTTCAGCAAATCTTTAATCAGTTTCAACTCACTAACTACATCAGATAAAGCAACGTACTCTGCTGCAGTTGAGGATTTAACAACACTGCTTTGTTTCTTAGATTTCCAGTAGATTACGTTGCCAAACAATCTAATTACGTAGCCTGTTGTAGATTTACGGTCTACAGTATCGCCGGCCCAGTCTGCGTCTACGAAGCAATCAAGTGTATCGCAATTCACATTTTTCGTATAAGTTAGTTTTTTTTCTCTAGTCAAGTACAAATATTTTAAGACGCGTAAGGCGTACTTGTAATGAGTTTGATCATAGCAGTTCTGGAAACGACTTAAGTAATTGGTACAATAGGCAATATCTAATCGTGATCCTGAACTTACGTAAAGTAGTTCCCCGATTATGCTTCTATAATTTAAATAATCAGACACTGACTGCGCAGGCTCACATTTTAAATTTTGTTCCATCGGTGTTTCGTAGAGTTTACAATTCTCTATGTTATATTTCTTTGCTAAGGATTCTATGTATGACTTTTGATCGAGGGTGACAGTATCTCTAGCCTTGTTAAATTCTATATTTATTCCTAGATAAGTTTTGACTTCGCCTAAATCTTTCACATTGAACCTTTTTAATAATAATTTCTTAACATTGTTTATTTTCTCTATATTTTTACAACAAGTCAGTACATCATCTACGTAGGATATGAAATAAACGGGATCTTGTTCACGCTCATCGAGAATGTATAAACATTGATCGTTGTTGCTTCGTTTGAAGCCAATACCTTTTAGAAAATAGTCAAGACAATTGTACCATGCTAACGAACTTTCACCTAATCCGTAGAGAGCTTTATTTAGTTTCCAGACCCTACCTGATTTATCGTCGTAACCTTCAGGTTGTTTGACGTAAACCTCTGAGATTATTTCTCCGTTTAAAAATGCGGATTCTACGTCTAATTGATGAACTATCAAATTAAGGTTTACACTAAATGACATTAATAATTTTAAAGTTTGAGATCTTATTACAGGTGAATATATGTTTTCTAATTTATCTCTTTGCTGAAAACCTTTTACAACGATTCTCGCTCTAAATTCTCCATTTGACTTTTGTGTATATACCCATTTTAAATCTAATACATCTTTATCTTTTGGACATTTGACTAGATCGCAAGTGCCATATTTTTTAATGCGTTCCATTTATTTATTCATCGAATCCTGCCAAGCTTTAGAATTACAACTATTTATTGCTTCACAATAGTTTTCTGGAACATTCGCATTAATGTAGTTAACGTAGATACAATTTGCAAATTTATGTGACTGATAGATATCGGTTTGTTTTCTCTCTCTACCTGACCTCCTTAAAGGAGTATTTACATTTTTATCATTAGATTTTAAACTTAGATTCTTTAGTGATTCATCGTTATCATTGTAAATACTATCGTTATCAATTTTTTGACTAAATTCTTCATTTACGACATCTTTGGCACAATCATTGTTTGTTTCAATAAATTTATCTTTACTATCAGTTTCACAATTCTCTTTATCATTTTCTTCTCCAGTAAAACCCACTAGTTTCACATCTTCCTCTATCACGTCAACATGTTTAACTACTGTTACTTTATCACCCATAAGTACTCGATAACCTACATTTTCGTATCCCACCAAAATCCCTACATCTGCCTTCCTGTCCCATTTATGCTTTCTTTTGACCTCAGGTACTCTGCAAAAAACTTTACTACCATATAGTCTTAGATTTTTTATATTTGGCTTTTCACCTGTGAATATTTCAAATGGTGTTTTTCTTTGAACGGTATTAGCAAGAGTTCTGTTCTTTAAGGGGTAACGCCACTGTAACGGTCCAAAAAAAAAGGTTTTTTCTAAAAGGTTATAGCTAGAGAATGTCGATCGGATTTTGAAAATTATCAATTTTTGTGGATTTGGCGTGCGTTTTAAAAAAAAAATTGATTTTTGACGAAAAAATGGCTAGTTTTTTGTTAATAAGAAATCAATAAATAAAGTTATTGAAAATCCCGATCGACATTCTCAAGATAATGTTAATGTTCACATCTGGTCAAAATTTCAAGTAAAAAAAATGAAAATTGTTCGAGTGATGCTGCGTGCCATTTTGAAAAACCGTGTTTCGAGAAAAACGCGTTTAAAGTTTTGCGAATAGTTTTTTATTGGAAAAAATAAAAAAAAGGTGGTAAAAAAAAATTTTACCGTTAGTCTGCAATCCCAGCACCATACATTTGTCCTTCGATGGCCAAATTTTCGTCTTCTTCGTCTTTCCTGGTAGATTTTTGGACCGCACGCGCACTTTTTTCCGCGTCGCTCAGATATGTCTCCGCGTACGTAATGCGTTTGGCGTCGGCTTCGATGCAGAAATTATATAACTGTACACCAATTTCCACCTCCAACATCTTGAATATTTCAAGATATAAATTTGAAAAACTGGTAAATTCGAAAAATTAACGACGGAGCCAGGAATCGAACCTGGTATCTAGCGATGCTTTACCGGAGCCTTACTCCACTAGACCACCTAGCCGCCCTGACTCTGATGTCGTTAATTCCTCTTATCACCAGTTAGTTCAAATTTGTTTTCTTGTGCTGTTGTATGTGAATATCTTGTATGAATATCTTGAATATTTGCAAGACGTTGGTAAGGCCGCCATTGAATGTGCAAACAGCGATATCCATCGCGATATCTAGGACAGTTTTTCCGCTTGAAGATGATTTGGGGGCCAAAAAAAAATTTTTCTCGCACGGGACCTTTTTTTCCTTATTCTAGAGGGTTTAAACTATTTTTGAAGCCAATAAAAAAAAAATCGATTTTTCAAAAAATTTACAGTGGCCATACCCCTTAAATAAACCGCTGTCTTTACTACTTCAGGCCAGAATTTTACGTTTATTTTTGCGTCAGCTAGTAAGCATCTTGCAATATCCATCACAGATCTATTGTACCGCTCCGCAGTTCCATTGAGTTCATGGACGTACGGAGGGCATGGCTCAATCAAAATACCTTTTTCCTGTGTGAATTTATAAACCTTTTTACATACTATTTCTTTAGCGTTATCACATCTAATTTTTTTAACCCTTTTTTTTGTTAAATTTTCTACTAGGTTTACATATTCAACTAAGCATTCAAAGAATTCGTCTTTTGTTTTAATAGTGTAAACTTTAGCTACTTTACTATAATCGTCAATGAAAGATACAAAATGTTTTTCACCTAAATTTCCAGTTATTTGTGGCCCATTCAAATCACAATGAATAATTTCCAATAATTCTTTGGCTCTGTGCCTATCGTTGTCAAATTTTGTATTGTGCATTTTATTTTGTAAACATGTACCGCATTTTAAATAATCACTTTCAAATTTATCTGGTAAGCCATCGATCAGTTTTTCCTTACAAAGTACATTCAAGTAATCGAAATTAACATGTCCAAGCATTTTATGGAACTTTTCCTTTACAGTTATATTGCAAGCTATTTCGTTGTTACAAACATTTTTCTTATCTTTAAGGCTATATATTTTAAGAATATCATTTTCTTTGAACGCTACAGCAATCAACTCATTGTTTCTAGTATAGATCTTTGATACATTGTACGCTGAAAATATTTTGTGCGTTTCAGTTACTTTTCCATAGCTAATTAAATTTTGATACATTTCTTCTACATAGAAAACATTAGATAATTTTACTCTTTTTGTCTCATTAAATACAATAAAATCAACGAAGATATTGCCAACTTTTGTGGCTTGTAAAGTTTTGCCGTCTCCTACTTTTACTGGAATTGGAGTTTTCAAATTTATGTAATCATTAAAGTAATCTATGTTATTTGTTATATGATCAGAGCACCCGCTGTCAAGTATCCATTCGATCTTATCCGCCTTTACATCATTGTTACAATCGTTTTCTAACTTACAATCTACTTCAGTGCAGAATGTGCTACTGAACCTTTCGTTATTACTTACTGACCGTGTAGAATCTTCACCATGCCGTTGCCAGCTCCCGCGACCGCGTGAAGTTGGATACCTGCCTCTGCTTGGGTTCACGTTGTTGCCATGTTGTTGCTGATGGTGGAAAAGACCCCGTGCGCCTCCTCGCGTCACGTGCATATTTCGGCCTCTGTTTCCCCTGCTGTTGTATCGCCATGTAGAGGTGGATGTAGATGTACGGTGATTCGGGCACGTATATTGTGTGTGACCAGGTTTATTACACTTGAAGCACACGCCATTGAACTTCTTTTCACAAACGAAAGCGTTTGAATTTCCGCTCCGGTTTCTACTCAGTTTATTTTCTTCTTTTTCCTTGTCTTCTGCTGCTTTTATTTTGCTTTTTACAAATTCAACTGTCTGGTCTTCTTCTTTCAAAACGTCGATGAGATCTCCTATGTGACTAAATGAACTTGGCAGTGTTCTTAGTAAATAATTTAACTTTTCTTTGTCACTAACTGTAGCACCTGCATTTTTTAGTTCTGTTATCATTTTTTCAAAATCGCAAAAGAAATCTTCTGAAGTGTCATAGTCTTTTAACCTCACATTTTCTATTTTATTCCTTAAGCTGATTTGCAATGCTGTAGATTTTCGTATGTACATTGAGTCTAATTTTCTCATTATTTTAAATGCAGAGTCTTCAGCGTTTAAAAATTCCATTTGTCTGTTAGAGAGAGCACTATATACAGGGTGTCCCTAAATTGAGGGACACGGACCAGCGAGCGTGATACCTGACTGAAATGCAACCGAGAATTTCTTTACCGGAAGGTCGTCCGACGCATAGTTTTTGAATTATAAGCGATAGCGTTAGGCCAATCAGAGTGCACCATTTCATCTGGATTTGCCGCCACGGAAATTGCTGTTTTGTTCGCTGAGTGAATTATTATTATTCGGTTACAAAGTAAATATCGGCACCTCCCCTCACTCGCTGTTGTACCCCTTCTCGAGCGCTGACCTCGGTATTGTTGCCGCGGCACACGCTGCCGGCCGCACACCCACGGACGCACACTCGTGTGTGTGAAAACAAGCGAATGCCCAGCTCCACAATACTACGAAACACACATACACGAGTGAAAATAAAAATAAATCTCGAAATAAATCAGCGGATTTAAGATGTAATGTTATAAAACACTTCCAATCATCGATGTATGCATAAAACTAGAGATTTTAGATGATTGATATGCCGTTAGGGTTCATAATTAGTCATTCAATCAATCTGAATTATGCTTTCCGAACATTTTTTGTGTCTTTGCAACATAACTTTTCCACTAGTTTGAAATTCATCATTGACATCCGATTTTTCAATAATGCGAGGGAACAACAACTCGCTGAATTGACGTGTCAATAGGTTTGTAAATCAATTACAATTCACCTGAGTTAACACAAAATAACTGAGTAAATGAGAATTCACTGAATCACTAAAAATGATAACTGAAATCATGAGAATTATTTGAGATATAACTGAATTAGGAAGAGTTGTAATAAGTCAAGTTACTTTGAATAACTTTAGATTCGTGCCAAAATTTTATGTTTAAAGAGAAAAATAATTAAATTCAAATAAAAAAGTAATTTTAAATCAAGAAGAAGAAAATTTTCAAATACCTGAATTCAAATGAAGCAATTTGAATTTAATAAATCTATCCGAATTTGAGGAGAAATAATAATTATTATTTGGACCAGAAAAATGAAGTCGAATTACATGAATAAATTCAATTAATTCAACTCAAAAAATATGGTGTCATTCAAATTCCAAGTTATTTCCTCGTCGATTCAATGCGGGTCTGGAGTGGCAAGTAACGTTGAAATTGTTGAGATCAATGCTAGTGATGGCCACTTATTTGAGAATAATCGATGTATTGATTAATCGATTTCAACAAAATAATCGGACACGGCTCGATTGAATTGGTAAAGATTAATCGATTTGGTAAATTTCTGCGTGTAGTCTTAATATCAGAAGAGATATTTTGATAATTCATAGTCTTATTCAAAATATTTTTAAGTTTGATAAATTTTCAGTAATTAATACTTAAACCACATACATCGATACTGTATTGCATCGTTCGTATGAGTAAACAAGCGGCTTAAGGCTGACCGTGAGCCAGCCCTCGAACTTCCCGTTTTCACACTGCAAATTCAAGGTTCATGGAACAAATAAATATTAATATCCAATTCCAATTTTCCAACTACGAATTCAGAGTCGTGATTGACGATTCAAAAGCCCTCGCATATCATATTACATAAAAAAATATTACGATTGTTTTTATTTTGAACCACTAATAATGGATCGACCATCATAAATTTTAGAAATCTGACCTTGGATCGGTCACTGATGACCGGAAAAATCTCCACTCACACATTTCTACCAAAATCCGAATATTTTAAGATTTTGTTTCACCATGTGAGTTCGCCATTTCGAATTTTTCAAATCTAACCCCAGATTCGTGATCAGCGACCCCAAAATCCTCATGGTACCAATTTTCATTCAAATCCGTGAATCCATTCTCAATAATATGTAAATTTCCTTTTTTAAAAATTACCTCAATCAAAGACCTATCCGATGAGGAGGGATGCCAACAAGATTTTTCATAAAAAAAAAAAACTTCTAAACATCGAATTTAAAATCGAAAAGCGATGAGTCTCAGTATCCTTTCGTGCTTTTGCTGCCTATTTTGCGACAAAAAATGTATTTTATAGCCAGACAAATCAATGCTCGAATTAAATGGGATTTCGTAATTTCGACAATGCTTCATTTTACCTGGAAACATCTTTTCTTATACCCGGACATTGCCAAATTTTCGAAAGAAATTTCGATTATGTAGACAGAGAGAAGCATTTTAGCGCACAATATCCTTTCACGGCAAAGAAGGAATGAATTCAAAGACACGAAAATTTAGATAAACCAACTGAGTGATAAGTGAGTCATACCATACATTATTTCACTGAATAAATTATTGATTATTCGGAAAAGGTTAATTTTGCTAAATTCATGTTACATACTAGATTTATTCGCACTGTTTTCGGCAACACTCAATTGTTCCATAAATCAGTTTACGGCGCTACAAATGTTATTGGATAAAAAAAAATTCTCATGTTCTTCCCATTCGAAGTCACAAAAAATCGATGTACTCCAATTCCAGAAACATAATTTCAATCACGTTCCATGATTCTGTGTTATTATTACTAGGAAATGAGAAACATCGTACGGCACTCTGTTTTGTTTTCGGTATTGACAACTAATCGTTCTTTGCGAAATTATTTGGTGGCTCTGAAAAGTGCCGTTTTTGATCGGGTCAGTGTGACGACTCGTTACAGGGGCTGCAGGTTCTCGAAATGGCCGCCACCTACTTCGATGCAAAGCCTGCAGCGCCTAACTAAATTTTCCATCGCTCCATGAACGATTTCCGGAGTCACCGTCGCTGTCGCTTCCACGATTTTAGCCTCCAGAGCTTGCAAAGAATTCGGTGGGTCCTTGTACACGAATTCTTTGATCAACCCCCATAGACAATAATCCAGAGGGTTCAGGTCAGGTGATCGCGGTGGCCAGGCGATGGGACCCCCACGGCCTATCCACCTCCCCGGAAACCGTTCGTTGAGATACTGACGCGTACGCGCACTGAAATGCGCTGGAGCACCATCATGCTGAAAAGTCAGGGCGGCTCGGCGATCAAGCGGAACGTCCTCCAGCAGTTCCGGAAGCTGATTTTCAAGAAACTCGTGGTACGAGTTTCCATTCAATCTTGCCGGTAGAACGCAGGGGCCAATCTGTGTCAAAAATTACCCCGTATTGTGTGATTGCATAATTAAACGATAATCCTTGCTCTATCACTGATTGCTCAAATATTATAATTATTGATAAAATATCTTGACTGTAGTGATTCAACAAAGTTATTTTCATCAAAAGCAGTAAAACACATCTTTAAAGAAATTTTTCGAAGTCAAGCAATAAAACTGTAGCAAATTATATCTGTTTCCACGCATTATCAAACAAGCTTACCAACTCATCGCCAAGCATGCCGCACCACACGTTGATACTCCAGCGAACTTGGTGGCTTGATTCCCGAACATTGTGCGGGTTTTCTTCTGCCCAATGATGGATATTATGGCTGTTGAAAACCCCGTCGCGATCGAAATTCGACTCATCCGTAAATAAGATGTTAAATACGAACATCGGGTCTGCTTCATGCTGCTCCAATATCCACTCGCAAAAAGCGGTTCTTGCCACACGGTCTGGACCGTGCAGTGCTTGAACCTTTTGCGAGTGAAATGGTTTCAGCTCGTGAGTTCGCAAGACCCGGTGTACGCTTGACTTATCAGTCTCGTGTTCCGCGGCCAAACCCCGAGTGCTTTTAGTAGGCGCCCTGTCAACATTGTCGAGGATACGTTCTTCAAACTGGACCGTCCGTCTGGATCTCGGACGTCCAGCGTTAGAACGATCCGGGACGAAGCTGCCAGTTTCGCACAGGCTTCGCTCCAAGCGGCGGAAGACCTTCGCAGACGGATGCCGCCTCAACGGATACCGGTCCGCGTATTCGCGAGCTGCGTCCCCCGCAACGTTGTCACACCTTCCCATCATCAGCACCATATCGTACATCTCGCGATTTGAAAAATCCATGGCAAAGACAATTGTACTCGAGCGATGCTGAAGACAATATGAGCAAAATCTGCCAGTTGCCAGTCAAAGCGCGTTGTTTATAACAATTGACTCTCGAGTTGCTATGCAACCGTATTACTTTCCGTACACAACGGGTGTAAAATAGAATTCGATTGAAAACGAAAGACTGAACTTATTTCAGCAGCATAATATTGAAAATGTCTGAAAGTCGTTAATCTATGATCTGAATAATGAGTAACTACACGGAAAAAATGGAAAAATTGCAATTGTAAGTGGCGCTTCGTAAATAAAACTGGAAAAATTACAGTTTTAGATAACATTTTTATGAATTCAATTTTAAAAATGAATTCTTACAGTTACAAATGTAATTTCACATTTTTAATATGTAATTTCGACAGAAAATGTAAAATTTACACCTGAAACTTTGATTTTTCAAGTTGCTTTCGAAGCGCTACGTTACATAAAAAACTGTGAATTTTCCATTCTTCTTTTTTCTGTGCATTGCAACTTTGAATTCGCGGTCAATCAGCTTCATTTGAGATTTTTAGTTACCCGGAAAGTAGTACTCGAAGAATTATTTCTGAATAATCTGGGTTTAATCAGTTAGTCTTCCATTCTTAGCAAAGGTTCAATCACTGTATGGGTCAGACCATGCGGAGAGAATAAATTCTTGCGACAACGCATTACAGCAGCATAAAGCGGAACCGCTGTTCATGTTTCATATCTTGTTTGCATATAAGTAGAATTTCGATCTGGTTTGAATGTTAAACGTCCACAACGTTTATCACTGGGCTAAATGAAATCCACGCAATGTTCGTAAGTCGAGCCATCAAGTTCGATGGATTTATCAATGTGTTTTTGCAGCATGTTGGATGACGAGCTGGAAAGCTTGCTTAATAATTCTTCAATACAGACATAAATTGCTATCATCACATTGACTTGATTTTGAACTTCATAAGTGGAGACCTGTTTTATGACTGTTCGGAAAAATTCATATGAAATATTTGACCAATCAATGATTCAGCGAGCATTATGGGTTGATTATAAATTCAATCAATGCGGGGTTATTCGTACGACAGATTGGTCTCTGCTTTTTACGCGCAAGATGGTATTAAAAAACTTACCTGAAGTTTCTGAAAATCAAGCTTCCAGATCTGCTGAATAATCGTCTGATTAAACGTAGAGCAGAGATATTCGTTGATCATGGTAATTTGTGAATGACAGATTTCAGGACAGGTATAAGATACGCCGTAGACGCCGATCGCTTGGCCACTACGATCAGCGGAAGTGAATCCGTTGAATTCTTCCGTGTAGAGCATGACTTAGAAGGTAACGACAACGGCTACTCCGGACGTCGGTCGAAAAGTTATCGGTCAGCTGGTCGAATGTTGCAGGAGAAATCGCTGCCCCAGTAACAAGCGAAAAGCCGCATTTTTCGAAACCGCAAATCAACACTGAATGGAACGATTAGTTGTCAATACCGAAAACAAAACAGAGTGCCGTACGATGTTTCTCATTTCCTAGTAATAATAACACAGAATCATGGAACGTGATTGAAATTATGTTTCTGGAATTGGAGTACATCGATTTTTTGTGACTTCGAATGGGAAGAACATGAGAATTTTTTTTTATCCAATAACATTTGTAGCGCCGTAAACTGATTTATGGAACAATTGAGTGTTGCCGAAAACAGTGCGAATAAATCTAGTATGTAACATGAATTTAGCAAAATTAACCTTTTCCGAATAATCAATAATTTATTCAGTGAAATAATGTATGGTATGACTCACTTATCACTCAGTTGGTTTATCTAAATTTTCGTGTCTTTGAATTCATTCCTTCTTTGCCGTGAAAGGATATTGTGCGCTAAAATGCTTCTCTCTGTCTACATAATCGAAATTTCTTTCGAAAATTTGGCAATGTCCGGGTATAAGAAAAGATGTTTCCAGGTAAAATGAAGCATTGTCGAAATTACGAAATCCCATTTAATTCGAGCATTGATTTGTCTGGCTATAAAATACATTTTTTGTCGCAAAATAGGCAGCAAAAGCACGAAAGGATACTGAGACTCATCGCTTTTCGATTTTAAATTCGATGTTTAGAAGTTTTTTTTTTTTATGAAAAATCTTGTTGGCATCCCTCCTCATCGGATAGGTCTTTGATTGAGGTAATTTTTAAAAAAGGAAATTTACATATTATTGAGAATGGATTCACGGATTTGAATGAAAATTGGTACCATGAGGATTTTGGGGTCGCTGATCACGAATCTGGGGTTAGATTTGAAAAATTCGAAATGGCGAACTCACATGGTGAAACAAAATCTTAAAATATTCGGATTTTGGTAGAAATGTGTGAGTGGAGATTTTTCCGGTCATCAGTGACCGATCCAAGGTCAGATTTCTAAAATTTATGATGGTCGATCCATTATTAGTGGTTCAAAATAAAAACAATCGTAATATTTTTTTATGTAATATGATATGCGAGGGCTTTTGAATCGTCAATCACGACTCTGAATTCGTAGTTGGAAAATTGGAATTGGATATTAATATTTATTTGTTCCATGAACCTTGAATTTGCAGTGTGAAAACGGGAAGTTCGAGGGCTGGCTCACGGTCAGCCTTAAGCCGCTTGTTTACTCATACGAACGATGCAATACAGTATCGATGTATGTGGTTTAAGTATTAATTACTGAAAATTTATCAAACTTAAAAATATTTTGAATAAGACTATGAATTATCAAAATATCTCTTCTGATATTAAGACTACACGCAGAAATTTACCAAATCGATTAATCTTTACCAATTCAATCGAGCCGTGTCCGATTATTTTGTTGAAATCGATTAATCAATACATCGATTATTCTCAAATAAGTGGCCATCACTAGCATTGATCTCAACAATTTCAACGTTACTTGCCACTCCAGACCCGCATTGAATCGACGAGGAAATAACTTGGAATTTGAATGACACCATATTTTTTGAGTTGAATTAATTGAATTTATTCATGTAATTCGACTTCATTTTTCTGGTCCAAATAATAATTATTATTTCTCCTCAAATTCGGATAGATTTATTAAATTCAAATTGCTTCATTTGAATTCAGGTATTTGAAAATTTTCTTCTTCTTGATTTAAAATTACTTTTTTATTTGAATTTAATTATTTTTCTCTTTAAACATAAAATTTTGGCACGAATCTAAAGTTATTCAAAGTAACTTGACTTATTACAACTCTTCCTAATTCAGTTATATCTCAAATAATTCTCATGATTTCAGTTATCATTTTTAGTGATTCAGTGAATTCTCATTTACTCAGTTATTTTGTGTTAACTCAGGTGAATTGTAATTGATTTACAAACCTATTGACACGTCAATTCAGCGAGTTGTTGTTCCCTCGCATTATTGAAAAATCGGATGTCAATGATGAATTTCAAACTAGTGGAAAAGTTATGTTGCAAAGACACAAAAAATGTTCGGAAAGCATAATTCAGATTGATTGAATGACTAATTATGAACCCTAACGGCATATCAATCATCTAAAATCTCTAGTTTTATGCATACATCGATGATTGGAAGTGTTTTATAACATTACATCTTAAATCCGCTGATTTATTTCGAGATTTATTTTTATTTTCACTCGTGTATGTGTGTTTCGTAGTATTGTGGAGCTGGGCATTCGCTTGTTTTCACACACACGAGTGTGCGTCCGTGGGTGTGCGGCCGGCAGCGTGTGCCGCGGCAACAATACCGAGGTCAGCGCTCGAGAAGGGGTACAACAGCGAGTGAGGGGAGGTGCCGATATTTACTTTGTAACCGAATAATAATAATTCACTCAGCGAACAAAACAGCAATTTCCGTGGCGGCAAATCCAGATGAAATGGTGCACTCTGATTGGCCTAACGCTATCGCTTATAATTCAAAAACTATGCGTCGGACGACCTTCCGGTAAAGAAATTCTCGGTTGCATTTCAGTCAGGTATCACGCTCGCTGGTCCGTGTCCCTCAATTTAGGGACACCCTGTATATAATTGACTGCCTTGATATCTTTTTCGTCCCAGGTTGCGTTATCACTTTCGATTTTTTCTCTTTCAACGACGTCTTCACATTTTTTCCATTTTAGGAAAATTAATAAACGTTTTTTCCACGTGGTATAATCTTTTCCGTCGAATATCGGAATAAATATTTTGCTGTCTTCGCTCATCTCGTTAGCGTCAGACTTTTCAAACTTTTCAAATATAGAATTTTTCAGCAGCAAAACTCTTCTTGTGACTTTTAAGAAGAATTTCCTAACACCTTTGATTAATTTTTCTTGTTCTAAAACTGAAGTTTTATCGGTGAGATTTTCTTCCTTATCCTCAAAAGCGTTTTCGTCACCACGTGTTTTTACCGGTTCTTCTTTGTTCATTACAACACCATACAACAGTCATTTTTTATTCACACCGCGCTCTGCTACCATGTTAACAATATCGTGGACTGATAAATGAATAGCCAGACAATTAGTTATAATTGTGTATTTATTAATAAAGATATACTTAAACTTGATGCAAATGGATTCGTGAGGATATACAACAGGCTTGCTCTCTTTCTTGTCGCTATGCTGTTTTTGTGCTCCAAAAAAAGGGGACACGCTCGCTGGCTGTTTTTGTGCTCCAAAAGGGGACACGCTCGCTGGCTGTGTCGGAACATACGCGCATGCGCATTTATTACATAATACATTTTAATACAGTAAGATGTCGCTACCAGACTTAAATTTACATGTATTCCAACAGACATCAACGGCAGCTTCTGGATGAGGCTAAACAACAATAAGAAGCCGCTGTACGACAACAACAACAATTTGTCTAGCTGCTTCAAGAGCAACAAGAACAGCGGGAACGTTCGAAAACCAGTCTGGACGACCTGTTCCGGACAACTGCAGCGGCTCTTCAGGCTGTCCATCAGATGAACGGCTCTGGAGAACCGGCCGTCACTTCTCGGGGTTCCAGAGTTGCTACTTCGCTTCCCTCTCCTATTCCCTCTCCGGCTGTTCGGGAAGTCCAACATCCAGAACGATCCCAGGATGTTCACGACTCAAGGTTTGTGCCTTTTATTAGGGAGATAGACAATTCTCCAATTTGTAGATCAAAGGTAGAAAATGAGGTTGGCTTTTCCGAGCCTCCGTCTCACGTTCAGCCACGTTATTCTTGTTTAAATCAATTATATAATTCAAGAATTCCTGGGGTTTCTTTTCAAATATTCGAGAAACCTTTTTGTTCTCTAAAACCGCCTGTTTTTGATGGAAAAATTCCATGGGCTGAGTATGAGAGACAATTCAATACAATAGCAAAACATACTCAGTAGGACTCCGTCATGAAGGCTCACAGCCTTGCCTCGTGCCTTCGAACTCCCGCTTTAAATGTATTGATAACATTGTCGGAAGAAGAAATTTCCGATTATGATAAACTCAGCTCCGCGCTTAAATTGAGATCTGACGAAATTGTATACAACTCAATTAAAGACCAGGAGACAAGGACGAGACGAGGACCTCGCGTCACTTAGCCAAGATGTTAAATGGCTTTCCCGTATAGCTCTACCAGATCACGAACCGTCTCGTAATTTATTAGCGACTCAAGCTTTTCTAAACGCAATTAGCAATCCAGAAATCAAAATGGCTGTTGGAACAACAGGTTTAACTTCCCTGCGAGAAGCAACGGCCAAAGCTCTCGAGGTAGGGGCCATGCGAAAGCAATATTTCGAGTCAGGCAAACTTCATCAAATTGAGGTGACCAAAGATACCTCAGAAAGACTAGAACAAGGGCGCTTGGAAAAGACCAAGCCACAGAATTATAGAAATGAAAATAGGTATGATAATTTTAAACAAGGAAATCGTGGTTCTTTTCAGAACCAGAATAACAAACGCGAAATCAAAAGCGTGGTCACGACCGATCAAACTGTCTTATCCTGTTTATTTTGTAAGGAAGTTGGACATGACGCTAACCATTGTTTCTTGCTGAAGAAAATTACTGCAGAACTGATGCAGAATTCGTATCCGAACTCCTATAACTGGTGGAGAAAAGATATAGAAATTAGAGAAGGAAATTCTCAATCGAGCTCTTCAGCAGAAACTCGTGCAAAAAACTAATTTCGCATGATTTGTCAGGGCGAAAATCATCGCGGATTGTTGAAAGTGAAAGCCCTTTTAGAGAACAGTTTTTAATTAGAAGTCTACGACAGTGTGATCTTTACGCGCGCGGTACTGTAAATGGCGTCGATTGTCTTTGGGTAATAGACAACAGCGCGGAAGTGACCGCAGTTTGATTGGATCTCTTTGAATCCGATGACCAGATTGTTCCCTCTTTATCCCTGCGAACAGCCACTGGAAAGACAATCCCGGTTTTAAGACAGGTTACTGTACAAATCAACCCTTTCGGGTGTATCGACTCTCCACATAAGGTTTTTATAGAAGATATAGAGGATGAAGTATATTAGTGAGTCTGGGTGAGCGGTCATAGAAATGTCTAACGTATATTTTCGTTAACGTTTTGGCCCGGATATGGGCCCTCCTCAGAACGAATGATTTTTTTCATTTGACCGTCAAGAACAAAAATTTTCCAGTAAGACATAAATTACTATGGATGTAATACTATTGAAAGTTATTGTCTATTGTGAGTTAGTAAGAACATATCAAATATCTGTTATGATTAAAGAGTAATAGGACTTGAAGAGTAATTTACCGTTTATAAGAAAGAGGATTAAGACGCTGGTCAGAATCATAAAATACTATTGCGAGAGCGAAGGTTCTTTAAATAGAATGACAATGAACGTTGTCGACTTCTCCAATTGTTGAATGTGTAGGTGTAAAAGATATGAAAGTTGGTAATTGAAAAAACTATGTTTATTTACAGTGTATGAGTCAAAATATCAAAAAGTTTTGAACAAAGGGTTTATGATAGTTAAAATAGTTTAAACGATGTCGAAACAATGGTAATGGAATCGTTATGACCCTATTCTCCATGTCTAAACAATTTTGTTGAACCGTTTGAGTCAACAGGTAAACGACGACTGTTGGGAAAATCAAATATGACCCAGAGTGAAGGTGAACAAGTATAAATATTTATAAAAACATGTTACATGGGGACATCAAAATTATGTACTTAGTTAAGGTTAAACAATGTGTGATATGTGGGCGATAATCAGCGGTTTGTAAATATTGCTACGATGTTCAACATCTCGTCTAAGATTGACGAAATTTGGATGTCCTACAATATTGCACATTTCTAGTAGTAACCGTTTATAATAATTGGGTTCTGCACGAAGGCTGTTTGTATTGTCATAGTTGAAAGAATGTTCTTTTTTGATCACATGTTTAGTTAGAGCAGTATGTCGATCCTCATCATCTTGTACGTTGCGTTGATGTTCTTTGAGTCTAGTGTTTGGATGGCGGCCAGTTTGTCCAATATAAACTTGATTGAAATCGTTGCAGGGTATTTTATAAACGACGTTTGATCGTTTGCCCATAGGGATCCCATCTTTGATGAAAACAAAACTTGAGTTTCTCAAGGACAACCTTTCACTAAAATCTTTCTTTCTAAAACCAAAGCTAAGCAATTAGCAATTGATTTCCAACTATCTTTACTCAACCTATAAATTAATGATGTGCATATATATATTATCAATTTTGAAAAGATATTGATCAATTTAACCGAACAAATCAACCATAAACTGGGTAGCACTTCTGAAAAAAAGTTCTTTGAGACTCAATATCCGATGTTAAATACTAAGTTCAACTTAATAAAAAATAGTAACATCAAAAAATTCACGATGTTTCTGGCTGAAAAAAAAACTTCCAACAATCACAATGATTCACCTTCAAAAGAAAAAAATTATTGGTTAGTAAATCTAACGGATACTCATATTCCAGACAATTGTAATAGTTATCACATCACCAGAATGATCGGAAATAGGCAGACAGGGAATTATGAATTACAAGGTAAATTCAAGCGACAGGTCAAATAGGAAATTATCATAAGATATAGGTACTAAAAGATAATACGTAGTCTCTAGTTTGCGGGAAGTGTGAGAGAAAGAGAAATAATATTCGGTACGATAAAAGATAATTCAAGATAAGGCAAACAATATTCAAGATAATTAATATGCAACGTACGGCAAACCAAATAGACTACGGACAAATACGATCAGCGATATTAGCGAAGAAAATAGTGAAAAAGATGTTATGCGATACGGCACAATACTCCATTGTCAAATGAACGACGAGCGGGACCGCGCAGCGATATAAGATCGCTCCCGCGGTACACTCACTAAGATACGATAATCAACGGTAATAGGTAAAGAGACAGATATGAACTAATCAGAGAAAATATAACGAAATAGCAATGCTCATTAGCTAAGATAAAAAATTGATCCTTTAACGGAACGCGCTGCTAGACAGCGATATTAGACATTCAAATATTCCAGAAGAGAAAGATAATAAAATAAAGCAATAGTCACTACAATGCGTAAGTAATAGTCGACCAGTCGCAAAGTTACTTGCAATAAGACAGAGAAAGGGACAAGATAAGAGATAAGAGAGAATAAGGTACGAGCCCAGGTGGCTCAAGCAGACCAACTGCAAGATAAAGAGAGTAAGAGATAAAGGTAAAGGTACGATATATTCCAAGTAATCTCGTGGCTTCACAAAATAGAAAAGGAACCTCACTTACGTAAAAGAAGATATAGCAGGTACTAGCAAATGCGGTATGATAGCGAGAATTAAAGCGATAAGTAGCGATAAGGCACTGAAGACTACCATCGCACGTCGGTATGATACAAGAACTGAACGTAGAGTGACGAGGTGAGCGATGATCCTGATTTTCGTCGAGCTGCTGTCACGTGATTCTTCCTCAAATTTGCGGTATTCTTATTGGACCAGCAGGTCGCGAGGGTCTGGTCTACGGGTAGGCGACGATAATCCCTCGCCGCTTGTTTTTCTTCTCCCTCGACGACAGGTATCGAGGTATCGGGACGTCGGAAGGTGGTCAGAGATGTTTTCCCTCAGCTGTGCGGTATCGTTGGTGAGAGGGGAGGTCGTACTGCTCATGTGTTGCGATATTGAGGTGTGCGGCAATATTACGTCACCGGTCTCCTGGACTTGCGACAGACTGTAACTCACTCCTTGCTTTACTGGTACTCCCCGTTGTAGCTATTTCGTCGGCGCTGCATCCCGGCCCTCACTCATCGAAGCCCTCATGCCGGAACGATCTGGTGGTGATGGCCCTCAACCCGGATCCCCACACTAGATCCACCAGATCCACGTGGTCAGCATATCATTAGCCTATTCCACGCCGCAGTCCTTCGATAAGACGGTTCGTGAAGAGAAAACCGTCCTCTATTTGATAGACAACGACTTAGTAGATGTTAGGGTCGGTTCAGCTCTAGGCTGATAAGTATCGTCGACGGGAGGCTTTGTTGTGTTTTTGACGCACAGCCCTGTACGCCGCCTGACGATTCATCCGAGCGGTAGTAGCATTCATTCGTGGTTCGGCTCCTGGCCGATAAGTCTTAAATAGTCGGAGGTACTGTTTGTGCATCACGCACAACCCTGTTCGACAACTAGATAGGCATCCATCGGGAGTGGTTTCAGCGGTACTCGTTCGTCTGTAATCGGTGGTGGTCGATGTTAAGCTGGTACGTGACCCCTGTCAGGCAGTGTCCTGGTATATTGACGCGAAGGTCTCGCAGATGGTTCTCGTTGAGCGTTACAGAATTAGATACTAGTATACAATTAGCTTAGTAAAGAGAATTCAACTTAAAGATAATTAGTTGTTCATTTTTGGAGTATTGGCTTCAGACGTGCTTTCGTTATTTTTAGGGATATCTGCTCCTAGGGGAATGCGATAATTAAACAAAGTGACGTGTTACGAAATACCACGTCACAACTGATAAAGGCAATATGTCAGTAGCCATGCACAGAGAGACTTACAATAACAAATTGCGACAACAGCTTCCGGACACTAAAACCTATAGAATTGCTAGATATGACCTCTGCAACACCCTACAGACTAGGGTGTACAAACTTACCTTCAGCTGGTTCAATTCCAAACTAATAAACAAAAGCATACACAGAAGTATCACTACTTATAACGGTGTACCCCCACGTGCATATGGCCTCCCTAAAATCCATAAAGAAGGAATTCCAGTACGAATCAAAGTTTCTTTTGTTAATAGCCCGACTTCCGCCTTATCTAAACTAATTAATTCATGGCTCACTACGAATATCACCCCCCCCCCCCCCCTTCCCCAGAGTCAAAGACAGCTTTACATTGGTAGAAAAAATAAATAAATTGATTGTTCCAGACAATTACATTTTAATATCACTAGATGTGATATCTCTATTCACCAATATACCCACAGATCTCGCTATGCTCGCAGTGAAAAATCGTTGGGCCTATGTAGATAAAAGGATTCCAATCCCACTTTCTTAACTTGTTAAAGCCTTAAACATCTGTTTTGATTCGGCAATCTTTAAATTTAACAAGGACACATACGCAGAACAATTCGGGTTACCCATGGGATCTCCTCTCTCTCCAATCTTGTCAGATCTTGTGATGGAAGACCTAGAACTGTCATGCATCAGCAAACTAGATTTTGATATACCCTTCCATTTCAGAGATGTTGACGATATTTTAACTACTGTCCGTGAAGAAAAAAAAGACTACACACGTAATATCTTCAACCAATATCATACCCAATTACTATTCACCATTGAAATAGGAGATAATAACGCTATCAATTTCCTGCATTTATTGCTGATACACAGCAACTCTAAAATCAAAACAGATTGGTTCCACAAAAAAACTTGGTCTCAAAGATACTTGAATTTTAATTCCCACCACCCGATGTCCTACAAGATAGGTACCATCTTTAATCTTGTTGACCGAGCCATCAAATTATCAAGTATCGAATTCCATGAAAAAAACTTGTCACTTATACCGGGACAATCTCTTAAAACTATACATATAATGCGCATGCGCGAGTTTTATCGGCTGCTCGGGCAGGCTGGCCACTCCGAGTTTCAGCTGTCAAACTCTGTTTCTGGCGGCGCCGTAGTTCATACGAATTTTTGAGGTTAGAATCTCAAACAGTCGAGGTAGTGACTCGGAAAGTTGATGCTAATGCTCTTTGAAAATTGGCTTTATTCGACTAAAATGAGAAATCTGTTTAAATGTTGGGTGCTTGGAAGAAACGCAGCAGGTAGGTGCAAACACTTCATTCAATCATTTTTATTATTTCGTACATTAGAAATAACAATGGAACTTTTATCTATCAACAGGTGATACGGCCAAAATAATTACATCTCTGATATTCACTGTTATCTGCCCATTCAATTTGTCAGACGTACAAAGATCATCGCCACTTTCAAGCAACTAAGCAACTTTCTCACTCTTTTGTGATTTCAGGCGGTGATATTGAATTGTATCACTTTCGAAAACGAGACATGAAACCGAGCGTTCAAGAAATTTAAATATCTCACTATCTGTAACGGAACTGTGAATCTTTTTTTTCTTGAAAATAGTTCAACAAAATTTACGAATAGTCGATAGCCAATGTATTTTTTCCGATTAACAAATTATTGCTACTACTATTTAAAATTTCCGAATGATTATCAGAATTTATTTCGCAAATTTTCAATGATGTTCGATTAAATAAATGAAGAGAACCTAATACTCAAATTGAAAATTCAAGTAATATTAGATTTATTAAAATGATTTCTGTATTTCATGTTAGTGCGGTTCAAAACAAAGAAAATCTAAGCGAAAGCGTAGAACTCAGGAACGTAAATCACATCCTGTGACACAAGTTGAAAATCAAGTTTCTCAAAATGCGCCTCAATGTCACAATTAGCTTCAAGGACAATCATGTTTTAGAGTAATGTCAGAACATTATTACGAGGATCTTGACTTATCGGATTCAAGATTGTGTCCCTTGTTCCATCAAAATAAATGAATATCTAATTTTTAACCAAGTTTATGAAGATTTTTTTCCAAGTAATGTAATCCGATACAATATCTTGTTCATAGTCCTCCGAACATCACCTTCTAACAAGGATATTTGGAAAGAGTCCCTTTGTTGCAGAAACCATTATAAAATTCTTGGTTTTCAATTCGTGCTACTGAATAACTCTGTGTTTCAGGTTCCATTTTCAATCTCAAAATGGGATTTTTTTTGCTCCAGATAATGCTAACATGAAATTCAGAAATAATTGCGGTACATGGAGATTCACAAGCTTTCAGTCTTAGCGTAGGACCCTATAAAGAGTGTAAAATTGAATTTGGTTTCAAGTTATCGTGCAACTAGCTAGCCAGATGACACCGTCAACTAAGATTAAATTTAAAGACATTTTCAACTGAACTTATTTAACAGTTCTAGATTTAGATTGATTCAGTTTGCCCAGCAAAATTCAACCCTACAATCTAATTGAGGACTTGAAAAACTATTTATCTGAATTCAATGCTAAAGAGAGCAAAAGTAAGCTTTAAAATAAGATACCAAATCAAATGGTATAAAGTTTGAAAAACAATGCTGGTCAATAATAATGCTTAAATTACAATGGTGCACAGAATGATTCCTCGGTAGAATGAATTGGCAGCAACGGTTAAGTAACAAACTTATCGCTATTGGCTCGATCAAAGTAAAATGATGGGATATTCAGCCATTATGATCTGTAGTATGTCTCGCTCTTCAATTTTGCCTCAACTGATGTTAAGAAGGTGGCGATGGCCTGATAAAATTCACTCCGGCACCTGATGTCTGACGAAACAACCAGGTTCGATGGTTCTAATGATTGCACCGCTCGAGAAACCAGGATCCTTGCCACCTAAACGTTTTGACCATCAGGTAAGGCATAATTTTCCTCGTGTTAATTAAAGTTTAAACTTTGAGCCTGCTGAAAAAAAAAGAATTTTATCATTGAATCCATGTTAAAATATTGTCATTGTCAAAGATCACGTAATTGGAAATTTACTTACATGCTTCCATGCCTGACAAATTTAGTCCCGCTTTGACAATGAATTATTTCGTACCTGAAAATATTAGAAGCTATTATTATCAAACAGGATCTTTTGGTATTTTTGAATACAACTAATTTCCAATAAAATGCACAAAACATAAAACGTTAATGAGACGCATTGCCACCAGACATCACCTGGCCTAATGCTCGAAAATTACAATCACAAATTACTGATCGTTAGATATCGTTTGACGTATTGCTTTTGTGAATACCATTTATTGAATTTGTATTGTGGAGTTTTTTCATAGTCCATATTTTTTCGAAATCAACAAAATTCTTCGATTAGCAAATCCACAATATGATCGCGAATATCACGGTAGGATCGCGAGGTTACTGAAATTCGTTCACCTGAACCGCTGAATACGAGGTGAATAAACATCGCCGATCACATCGCGAAACTATTTCCTTGTTTTCCTACGTAATGATGAAGAGGGGCATCGATTTCTAGAATTGAAACTCAGAGACAGATCACCACGTGGTATTTAACCAGATAGTTCGTATCCTAATTCTGTGCATACCGGCGACACTGGGAGGGCGCGAAAACCACGATTCTGGCGATACCAGAATTTGATTGGATGAGGGCAACGATCGCGACTGGTATCAGCCAATACAATCATCATTCTCCAGAGTTTCGTAACTTTCCCACCCGCGAATATAAACAACCCCGCCCGCGTAAATTGACCACTTTGCAAAAAGATCGCGCAACTTCAACCACGTGTCTGGCAACTACCTCGATCTTTTTGTGAATTTTTTCATTGTGTTCATTAGATAAAAAAATGCCTAATTACAAGTTTTCTGTGCAGGAAAAGGTGGAGTTAGTCAAACATCATTACCAGGGCCTGTCTTACCGGGAAAATCAGGCCCATTTCGCCGTCACACACCCGGATCGACCGACACCCTCGTTAACGACCATCAGGAATCTGGTTCTAAAATTTGAAAAATCCGGTAGTGTCGACGAGAGAACCAGGAAAATCTGTCAACCAAACCGTCAGCTGAGCTGGGATACCAAGCTGGACATCTGCTTGACCGTCGAAGAGGAACCATTCAAGCCTATCAGCCGCATCGCCCAGGACTTGGAAATATCTAACGCGTCGGTCAGAAGAGTATTGTGTGAAGCTAAGTACAGATCGTACAAGTTTCAAGTCCATCAAGAACTCTTGGCTGGTGATAACGATAGTCGTCTTCGCTTCAGCCAAGAGATGATGGAACGTCTGAACGCAGACGAGGGCTTGTTGAGTCGCATTTGTTTCTCTGCTGAAAGTACGGTGATACTTGTCGGGAAACCGAACAGGCAGAACACCAGAGCCTGGTGTCGAAACAACCCTCGTCTGTTCATTCAGGCGGGCACGCAGTACCCGTTGAAGCTCAACGTCTGGCTTGGCGCGATTGGCAATCGGCTGATTGGGCCATTTTTTATTGATGGAAACCTCAACGGCGAGAAGTATCTCTGGTTGCTGAGAGAGAGGATTGTACTGGCTCTTAGGCTGATTGAAGAAGAAATCGTGAGTGTATTTTATCATGTAGAGCTGGCGTTATTATTAGCAGAGTGCGTATGATTTTCAAATGAATAATTTTACGCTTACTACAAGTAACGTATCATTTTCTGTGTTTAGGGCGAAGTTTGGTTTCAGCAGGATGGAGCCCCACCGCACTTCACACGTGCGGTGCGTGATTACCTCGACCAACAATTCCCTGGACGCTGGATTGGCAGGGCAAGTCCGGAGGTCGAGTGGCCAGCCCGTTCACCTGATCTCGCTCTCTTGGACTACGGCTTGTGGGGCCATTTGAAAAATGTTCTGTATGCCCAAGGTAGGATTGAAGACCTTGCCGCACTGCAAGCTAGGATCTTGGACATCCTGCAGAACCTGTCTCCAGATATTATATCCAACACGACAAATGCCTTCTACGACCGGCTCGGTTACTGCGCTGCAGCTGCTGGAGGGCATTTCGAGCACTTTTTGAAAGGCAACCAATGGCCAGACGAGGGGTGATCAGAAGAGTGGAGATTGGTCTCCCAGTGTTTTCGGACGATTGTCTTGTAAGTTATTGTTTTGTTTCCTAATTTTTCATTAATAGCATGATTTACACTGTAATATTAACTGTTGTTCTTTTTCTCTTTTTATTTTTGGATATCTGGTGAACCCTCTTTGTTAACGGAATATTGATTGTTGTACAATGGAGCTGCAAAAACTTTGTCAACTAATCAATGATGTCGGCGAGGGTTTTTGTGAGTATTGCGTCGGGTACGTTTTCTGTTAATTGCTACTCTTTGTCCTCCTAAGCTTCGTGTTTAAGATGAATAATTTCTTTATTCCTTGTTACTCATTTCTTTTATTCATTTCATGTTCATCGGCACTAATTACTGACTTCTGGAGCACTGCACCGTAACGAATCTACTCTGGAAATACCTTCTACTGGGTCTCAACCATTCATTTATTTTTAATTTTATGTAAATAAAGAATCTGTTCACAATAAACATTGTTTTTACTTACCTACCTCTGTTTGTCCAGACTCCCACTTGTTAATGACATTTCACGTTGAATTTCAGATTTCTTCTTTCAATAAATAACACCCAATTTCTGTCTCATTTGATATTTGCTTTTCCGTTAAATTCTTCATCGCGTCGGTTGAATATCTTCCGAAATCAACCACGGTATTGCTGAACGATACTATTCTTCTTAGACAATTCACGCTACGTAAGAATAAACAGCAGCATAACCTCAATCCACGGCTTTACGCGCGAGAGAATTACAGCTTTTGTTTCATTTTGTGTACGTTGGCGCCTTGCTCAGCAGAAGAAAACATCACCGCGGCGCGATTTCACCGACCAATGAGATTATATTATTTGGCGCATGCGCGTTATATGTATAGTTTCAAGAGATTGTCCCGGTATATAATATTTTGAGATGGAATGATTATCCACACGGCCTTTTATACAAACACATAAAAAAGAGAAACTTCCATATCAATAACCTAGTTAACAATAATATCGACTCTGCTTCGGCAGATGACAACAATGGACTAGCCACTACATTGATCACCACCCCATATGTATCGGGTCTCTTTGAGTCGTTGAATAGGTTATTTACCAAACACAATGTCAAGTTTGTAGGAAAAAACTCAAAAGACTTGCAACTTGTCTTCGATTCGGGAAAAGATGGGATCCCTATGGGCAAACGATCCAACGTCGTTTATAAAATACCCTGCAACGATTTCAATCAAGTTTATATTGGACAAACTGGCCGCCATCTAGACACTAGACTCAAAGAACCTCAACGCAACGTACAAGATAATGAGGATCGACATACTGCTCTAACTAAACATGTGATCAAAAAAGAACATTCCTTCAACTATGACAACGCAAACAGCCTTTGTGAAGAACCCAATTATTATGAACGGTTACTACTAGAAATGTGCAATATTGTAGGACATCCAAATTCCGTTAATCTTAGACGAGATGTTGAACATCGTAGCAATGTTTACAAACCGCTGATTATCGCCCACATATCACACATTGTTTAACCTTAACTAAGTACATAATTTTGATGTCCCCATGTTACATGTTTTTATAAATATTTATACTTGTTCACCTTCACTCTGGGTCATATTTGATTTTCCCAACAATCGTCGTTTACCTGTTGACTCAAACGGTTCAACAAAATTGTTTAGACATGGAGAATAGGGTCATAACGATTCCATTACCATTGTTTCGACATCGTTTAAACTATTTTAACTATCATAAACCCTTTGTTCAAACCTTTTTGATATTTTGACTCATACACTGTAAATAAACATAGTTTTTTTAATTACTAACTTTCATATCTTTTACACCTACACTTTCAACAATTGGAGAAGTCGACAACGTTTATTGTCATTCTATTTAAAGAACCTTCGCTCTCGAAATAGTATTTTATGATTCTGACCAGCGTCTTAATCCTCTTTCTTATAAACGGTAAATTACTCTTTACGTTCTATTACTTTTTAATCATAACAGATATTTGATATGTTTTTACTAACCTACAATAGACAATAACTTTTGATAGTATTACATCCTATATGTTTAACATGTTTTATTTTGAGCGAGCAACATAGATTTTTACAAATAAACCATTCGCAAAGGCATTCCTTCACGTCACACACACTCCTTCACTCACAGAAAATTTATGTACTTGATATTGATGAAATTTCAAGTTCACGATTAAAAATTAAGGGAGAATTTCGTTCGGTAAAGGCTAATAATGAAGATCGCTTATCTGAGTTTTGTGAACTTTCCCACGTTGGCTCTTTCTCTTGTTCTGAGGTCTGATGATCTGCGGGTTGGGCGATGTCGCGTTTCTCGCCCTTGAACGAAGATGATATTTTAGTCTCTGAATTCGCCTGCCCAGGACGAGTTGGGACTTCGAGGACGACCCCAGAACGCGCTGTCGATTCGATCTTGATCAGTTGACGACCCCGGAACGAAAGAGGCAGAGCTCTGGTCTCGCTTGTCGATCTCGCTATCAATTTTTAGGGTGGGAATTGGCATGTTGAAATATCGATTCGACGAACTAACTTCGAGAAATCGAAGCTGGATAATCGATATTGATCCTATCGATCATTGTTCGTTACAAAATCCCCCCTTTCTTTGTGTGTTCGCTAATATATGAACGGCACAAAGAATATAAGAGCGGTGGATCGAGATTGATTAACTATTGGATTTCGTTCCCATTCATTTTGTTTTCATTTTTCGCTTCGCAGATAGACATACTTCTAAAGGAACAAATAATATTGATATTCACATACATACATTCACACCTTCATCCGCGCTCGCATACAATAAAGATACATGGATTTAATATACGTCGATTCGTGATAACAACCATGTCCTTTCTCCTTACAAAATAGATCCTCTAGTTTCTTTTTTTTTTTCGACATGGCCAAAAGATTCTCCTTCGAAACGGGAGCATGTTGCGCTTGGGTCTGTAACTAATATTCGCAATGAAACGTGATTGTAATCGAGATCAACATCCCGATTAATGGAGTCCCTGAGAATATTTTCGCAAGTTGCAGCGATTATATGTGCCGAGCGTTTTCTCAGCGTTATTGAGGTCAGCAAGGACGAAAGCATTTTCTCCTTTTTGTTCAACAATTCGATATGGACCCTCAAATAAATGGAAGAATTTTTTTATCACCCGATCGAGAGCATTTGAAATATGTCGCACCCTCAGCAGAACTAAATCTCCTATTTCAAGTTTGACAGTAGAAATACTCTTGTGTTGTTTTTGTCGACGCTCAAAACTGTCACGCATGTTATCGTAAGCGAGGGTAAGAATTTGTTCATGAGCTTGTCCACGACATTCAGGAAATTCTATCCATTTTTGGATCGAATCGTTAATCGGCCTTCCAAAGCGTAGTTCGATTGGAGCAAAACCAGTACTCAGGTGAGTACTCACTTTGAGTAATTATTCAATTTCAGGAACAAATTCTACCCATTTGGTGTGCTTGTCGGCACAAAGCGTCCGGAATAATCGACCTAACTCTCTCATTACTCTCTCTGTTGGGTTTGATTGTGGGTGGCGAATAGAGCTAAAAAGAACTTTTATACCTGCAGCTTCTAATTCCTGTCGCCATAGATGCGAAGTAAATTGTGTCCCATGGTCGGATAAGATACGCTTTGGCGTTCCAAATTTCGGGATATATCTATCAATAATCTTTCTTAAAGTCACTCGAACGGTAGCTTTTCTCATTGGATACAAGGTGATATATTTCGAGAAGGAGTCGAGCACTACAAAAATGTATTACATTCCACCACGTGCAGTTGGTAGGGGACCATAGTAATCGACAGTTATCAGATCATTAGGGCCTTTCGATGGAATATATTGAAATTCTCCTTCCATCGAAAAAGTAAAATGTTTCACCCTTTGACACAGGTCACAGCAAAGGATATATTTTTTTACTTGTGCTCGCATTCCTTTCCACCAATAAAATCGCCTTAAGTATTCAAGAGTTTTGAACACACCAGGATGCCCCAATTTCGAGTGAACTTCTTCGACGACCGTCTGACAAAGATTCCGGGGAACAACGACTTGCCAATGGGCCGAATCATTTTCTCGACGAAATAAAATATTATTTTGAATCATGAAATTTGAGGGTGCATTATTCACCGACCATTCCTCCACTTTTTTATCAATAAATTCATCTTTGAGCTGCCATTTGCTCAATTCTTTCAATTTTCGAGACAAATTAACGTCGTAGTTAAGCATGGCTATCAAAACTAACGACGAATCCTCGACATAATCATTCGGCAAAAAATATTGGAGCATGGCCGAAACAATGAGGCTCTTACTTTTTTCATCGTGAAAATGACTATCAGGGTTTCGACTGAAAAAATCGGCAATTGTATTGTCAATACCACGACAATGCGCGACTAAGAACGAATACTGCTGCAGTAGTAAGGATTATCAATGAATCCGTGCATTTCGGAAAGCGGCTGATTGCAAAAAAGTAAGGCAGTGATGATCAGTAATTACTTCAAAATTAACCCCAATTAAATAGACTCGGAATTTCGTGATAGCGTAGACGATAGCGAGGAGCTCCTTCTCCGTGGTAGTATAACGCTTCTCGCATGTAGTTAAACATCGAGAAACGATACTGACCACTCCGAGAACCCCGTCACCATCGACCTGGTATAATATTCCGCTGATACCGTTGTCGCTGGCATCCGTTTGAACCCTATATGGTTTTACGGGAAAAATGTGTTTCAATTGAATGCAATTTTGAAAATCTTTCTTTAATTGTTCAAATGCCTGGCTGTGCCTAGTCTCCCATGCCCAGATGGCGTCTTTTTGCAATAATTCCCGGAGCGAATCCACCGATTTGCTGTGGTTAACATTGAATTGTCGATAATAGTTGCAGACACCGAGAAACTGCTGCAATTCCCTTTTATTTTTTGGTGCTGCGAATTGACTAATAACTTGTAATTTATTGGGGGCTGGACTGATTCCGTGCCGTGATACCGAGAATCCCAGAAACGAAACGTTTTTCTCGAAAAAAACGCATTCAGATAATTTGAGGGTAAAATTATAGGACGTCAGTCTTTCGAAGATTTGACGCAATATATCGAAATGTTGCTCGATCGTCTCTGTAGCAATGAGCACATCGTCAATATAACAGGCAGTGTACTTCTCAAAATCCTCTCTTAACGCGAAACTTAATGAGCGAATAAATCCGCTACCAGCGGTCTTCAATCCAAAAGGGATGCGACAAAAATGATACATATTTGAGTCATAAAGAAAGGCTGTGTAAGGCCTCGATTCCTGGTTTAGCGGAACCTGCCAATAACCGTGTGTCAAATCTAATTTCGAGAACCAAGCAGCTTTGTCGAATTTTTGTAGAAGTTCACTGATTAAGGGTGGAGATTCATGATCATCCTCGATGGCCTTATTCAAAAATCTTGCGTCTAAACAAATGCGTACCGATCCATCGTCCTTTTTGACGATTCGTAGGGGATTGCAAAAATTACTCGCGGTTCTCTCGATAACGCCATTCTTCAGCATTTCTTTAATAGCTTGAGACGTTGCTGGACGGAGATGGAACGGAACTCGATACGCGTGTTTTATCGATGGATTTTTTGTTGTTAAAGTAATATTGTGTTCATACCCTATGGCACAACCGGATTTGTTTGAAAAAAGTTTACTAAACTCCTGCAATGAACTCGCAAAGGATCGTCTCTCTTCCTCTCCTAATAGTGAAAGATTACTCGCGACCGCTCGGGGATCGACGGGGGCGCTACTCTTGTTCGCGACACTTATTTCGCAAATTAGTGTGAACTTATTTTCATTCATGTCATTGATAATATTGACCACTCTATTTTCTACGGCGATTCTTGTTGAATCCAATATACGATTAGTTTCATTGAGTAAACCGCATCCACGTTCGAGATCGTCGGTGGTTTCCGTTATTTTGCATCCATTTTTATCTTCAACATCGTGATTATATTCACTAGATCCTGAATCACTTTTCACTTTAGCCGTCGGTTCTGGGATTGTATTCTTTTCCTCAAAACCGACAATTTGTTTTAACTCAGCGACATTAACAATGAAAATTTGCATTTTGTTATTCTTTT
The DNA here is from genome assembly GCF_021901495.1 of Neodiprion virginianus. Lineage (NCBI taxonomy): Eukaryota > Metazoa > Arthropoda > Insecta > Hymenoptera > Diprionidae > Neodiprion > Neodiprion virginianus. The sequence continues at coordinate 14,057,101 of NC_060881.1, read as the reverse complement.
GCGAACAAATCAACGTCTCCGTCGAACCCCGCTCGAACACCATATTCGAGGGAGAGAGAGCAACTCCTTGAACTATTATCTTCATTCGACTATAATCAATTATTACATTATTCCTCACCATCCAATCGTGTCCCAGAATTATTTCAGATGTTAAATAGGGTATCACGTGAAACACAATATCGATAATTCTACCGTCTAATTCTATATCGAGTCTTATTTGGCGTTTAACCGCCGTCGAATTTTTCTCTATAGCCGTCGTCACCGAGAGGTTGGACACCGGCAATATATCTACTCGGGTATGCGCGATAGTCAGTTTATATTTTTTTTCTGAGATCGCAGTGATCTGGCTCCCCGTATCTATCAAAGCCATAACATTAATAAATGGGCCCTTTAAACGTACGTGCGGGCTCTGAGCTATAACGTTGTCGTTTATTTGTGGTGTTGTTATCGCTCCGCGTTTGACACCAATTGCTAGGTCGTCGACGAAATCAAAGTGATCGGAACGCGCTTTCGGAGCGCTGTAAAGCGCGTCACTACTTAGTTTAAATTATTTTCGTTAGGTCTCCCGTTGTTATTTCCGTTAGGGTTGGAGAATCCGTTATTCTTCGTTTCTTGAGGAGGAGGAAAACGAGTATCTGGCATTCGGAAATCTGATCTGGCTTGGTCAAAATTCTCATTTGAGTTGTAATAACCACGATAATTTCCGTAGTTTCGTCTTCGATTATTTCTGCTATTATTTTGATTATTATTCCAATTCCTTCTGCCTTGATTCTGTTGTCCTCCCCCCTGTATCCTCATTCCGTTTATTCTCGGAGCGTTATGTTTGTTTTCGAAGTGAGGATTATTAGCTCTGTTCTCCCATGTTTTTTCTTTTCTGACAACGTCCAAATTGCCTAACGATTGCGCAATGGAATTTGTATCTGTGAAATTTACGGTCAATAACGTTTGCCGAACCCAATTTGGATATTGTTGTACGATATTATAGTTCGTTTCAAATTCCGAAAGACGGGGAATAAAATATCTAGCCTTACCCAACTGTTTATAAAAATAATTCTGTAACGACTCTCCATCCAATTTTTTTTAAAACGAACACGTATAGGTATCAAGTAAAATTCCTCTAGAAATTCTTTTTTGAAATTTTCGTAATCTGTAAAATTTTCCATCAAATTGAACCAAAGACTGGCTTTTCCTTCGAGGGCATGCTCTACTATCGACATCTTTCTATTCTCTTTGACGTTTTTAGTTTTTATATATTTTTCTAATTCATTTATGAATTTCATTGGGTGTTTTTCTGTCTCGTCTTGAAATTTCGGGATCTTTATATCAATATGAATTTGTTGTACGTTACTCATAACCGCTGCTACTTGCTCTACCACGTTGTGTTCATCTGTTTGGCCTTGTCCGGCCTCGTCTCGATTAATCCGCCGCTGATCCCGATTTCTTTCTGCTTCAAACGCGACTCGCATTTGCTCAAGTTCCCTACGTTCCGTTCTTAATCTTTCCCACTTAGCGTCCATGCCCCCGATTTGCGACGAACCGCTTGTTGCCATGATTTCGTCGTCTCGAGGTATAGCAGGCATTTTTTTTGTTTGTCGTCTGTCTGGAGAAATATTCAATTTAAATTTCTGTTTCGAAACTCTACATGAGTTAGTTACATAAATGTTATTTTCGTCATTAACCATCTAATTGTGACTATTTATTATTTAATATATTTTCCTTTTAATTTAATGACAAATATACACGCAAAATTAGTCACATTTATTTTTCTTCTGTCGGAATTTGATTATGATTTTTAATTTCTTATATTTGCTTTTATTTCATTTCATATTTTGGAAAAAGAGGAAAATACAAACGAGCTTGCGATTTTAGCTCTTGAAATCCTTAGACTCACGTATCTCTCGCGTTGACCACGAGCCTCTCTGTTGGGCGCCAATTTATAGGTTTAACATGTTTTATTTTGAGCGAGCAACATAGATTTTTACAAATAAACCATTAACAAAGGCATTCCTTCACGTTACACACACTCCTTCACTCACAGAAGATTTTTGTACTTGATATTGATGAAATTTCAAGTTCACGATTAAAAATTAAGGGAGAATTTCGTTCGGTAAAGGCTAATAATAAAGATCGCTTATCTGAGTTTTGTGAACTTTCCCACATTGGCTCTATCCCTTGTTCCGAGGTCTGATGATCTGCGGGTTGGGCGATGTCGTCGCGTTTCTTGCCCTTGAACGTAGATGATATTTTAGTCTCTGAATTCGCCTGGCCAGGACGAGTTGGGGCTTCGAGGACGACCCCAGAACGCGCTGTCGATTCGATCTTGATCAATTGACGACCCCTGAACGAAAGAGGCAGAGCTCTGGTCTCGCTTGTCGATCTCGCTATTAATTTTTAGGGTGGGAATTGGCATGTTGAAATATCGATTCGACGAACTAACTTCGAGAAATCGAAGCTGGATAATCGATATTGATCCTATCGATCATTGTTCGTTACAATCCATAGTAATTTATGTCTTACCGGAAAATTTTTGTTCTTGACAGTCAAATAAAAAAAATTAATCGTTTTGAGGAGGGCCTATATCCGGGCCGAAACGTTAACGAAAATATACGTTATACATTTCTATGACCGCTCACCAAGACTCACTAATATATTATCTACGAGGTCAAGAATTCTTACCCTTCATAGAGGATGAAGGTATTTTGGGAATAGACTTTCATACAGCTCATAACTGTGTTAGCTCGACCAAGAAAAATTCACTAGCGTCAAACAATCGCGAAATAGCTCTTTGTACGAATAGGAATGGAATTCATTGGACTCCTCCTAGAATTCGAGAAATAGAACTTTCTGAGGATGATTTTCAACAACACTTTTCTTTACATTTACAGAGTCTTGTTGAGAAATCTTCGATTCCGTTGAATCCAGCTCAGTCAGAATCATTTAAATCTCTTTTGCTTGAATTTGTAGATTCTTTTGCCAAGAATAGTTGTGATGAGGGCCGATGTACTACCGTCAACCAGAAAATCGACGTCGGAGAGAGTTCATCAATGAAACAAGCTTCTCGAAGACTCGCTCTCAACGCCAGAGAAGAGGTAAAGAAGCTCGTGGAAGACATGCCCACCAACGATGTAATCGAACCATCGTCTAGCCTCTGGGCCTCACCAATCGTCCTTGTTAACAAGAAGGACGGATCCAAACGATTTTGTATTGACGACAGGAAGCTGAACGACATAACGAAAAAAGATTCTTACCCTCTACCCAGAATCGACGAGACACTCGACCTGATAGCTGGTGCAACTTGGTTCAGCACCATAGATTTTCAGAGTGGATAGTGGCAGGTCGAAATGGATCCTCTAGAAAAAGAAAAAACAGCTTCTGTCACGGGTTTAGGAGGATTATGGGAGTTCAAGGTCATGCCTTTCGGCTGAAGTAATGCCCCGGCTACCTTTGAACGAATGATGGAGGCTTTTCTCCATGGGCTCACAGACAAAATATGCCTCGTTCATTTAGACGACATAATCGTCTTTGTAAAGAACTTTGAAGAAGAAGTTCAAAATCTGAAACAAGTTTTCGCATTGCTGAAGAAAGCAAGCCTGAAACTAAGCCCGAAAAAATGCCATCTGTTCCAGAAAGAAGTAGGCTTCCTCGGACACATCGTCTCAGCTCAAGCTGTGAAGACCGACCCACCCAAAATCGAGAGGGATTCTTCTTGGCCGACACCTGAGAATCAAGAACGAATTTAAAGCTTTTTAGGCCTTTGTACTTATTGCAAAAGATTTGTAAAAGGTTTTGCTAGCATAACTAAACCTCTCCATCACTTAACCGGAATGAAGATTCCTTTTGACTGGACCCCGGAATGCGAAAATGCTTTCAAGAAATAAAGGAAAATCTTATTTCTTCGCCGATTTTAGCCTATTCACAGATCGAACTTCCTTTTATTTTGGATACAGATGCCTCTCTTCCAGGAATAGGTGGGGTTTTGTCACAAATTCAGGGAGGTCAAGAGAGAGCAATTAGTTATTTCAGCAGAGTTCTAAGTAAAACCGAGAGGAATTATTGTGTCACTTGTAAAGAGCTTTTGGCCTTTGTTAAGACCGTGGTACATTTTCATCATTATCTGTATGGTAGGAGATTTTTGATACGAACAGATCATGCTTCCCTTAGGTGGTTACTTTCGTTCAAATCTCCCGAAAGTCAGGTGGCTAGATGGTTAGTAAGGCTCGGACAGTACGATTTTGATATTCGTCATCGAGGTGGAATTCATCATGGTAATGCCGATGCTCTCTCCCGAAGACCCTGTGAAGAAATGCCAGAGTGTAAACAGTGTGCACGATTGGAGAAAAACCGAAACCCCCCACCTTTATTACGGAAGGTTTCTCTCAAAGATGGCATAGAGGAATGGAGAGAATCTCGACAATAGAACAGCACTTCAACTCAAGTTGAGTCCTGGAACGAAGCGGAGACTCGTCCGAAGTGGCAGGATATATCTTCAGCCGAGCCAGATTTGAAAATTTATTGGGCTCAATGGGACCAATCCTTTTAATTGACGTAATTTTATACCGAAAATGGGAATCTGCACACTTGAAAGAAATCAGGTGGTAACTTTTGGTTCCTAGGACACGAGTTCCACAGATTCTTGCTCTGCATCGTGATTCTCCTACAGGCGGAAACTTCGCCTCAAATAAAACTCTAGGCAGAATACGCAGCTTCTACTTTTGGCCTCTTTGCCGGTCAGACGTTGAAGATTGGTGCCGACGATGTCAAATCTGCACGGCAGAGAAAATAGCTCGAGCTAATGGACATAGCTCTCTTCAAGCTTACAACGTGGGAGCTCCTTTTGAGAGAATGGCAATGGACATTCTCGGACCCCTCCCTACAACTTATACACTTCATACTGATCAAGGCCGAAATTTTCAGTCAACCTTGATGGAAGAGTTTACCCAGATTATAAGGGTAAGAAAGACTCGCACGACTCCTTTGCATCCACAATCTGACGGCATGATTGAGCGTCTGAATCGAACTTCACTTCAATATTTTTCGTCCTTCGTAGAGCTGAATCAAAGAGACTGAGACTCCTGGATCCCTTTCATCTTCTTATCTCACAGATCTGCGATTCATGAGACGACGAAACAGACGCCAGCCCTCATGCTTATTGGAAGAAATCTTCGACTTCCGTCACATTTAGAAAAAGGCCCTGTTCCTGAGCAAAGACAGCATCAAACAGATTACGCTTCTCTTTTACAACAACGATTAGAAGAAATTCATAACTTTGCAAGAAGCAGAATTTCTATGGCTTCAGACAAATTAAAAACTCGTTATGATATTCGAGCTAGAGATTTAAAATTCAATTCCGGAGATTCTGTTTGGCTCTTTCAACCTCGAAGACAGGAAGGATAATGTCCAAAACTACAAAGAAATTGGGAGGGCCCTCACTTAGTGGTTAACCGAATAAATAATGTTGTTTATAGAATCCGAAGATCTCCTTATTCACGTCAGAAAGTGGTACACCTGGACCGTCTTGCTCCATTCGAGGTAGATCAACCTGGAACAGTCTCTCCAAGACCGGGAACATCCTTCGAGGTTAGATCTTCAGATGTACACTTCTGACAACTGTAATAGAGCTAACCTTCTTCACAGTTGGTCATCGATTGAGAGAAAAATCTGCCTTTTGGAATCCATCTGACTAAAACTCGACTGCTCACGATCATTATTGAAAGAAATATCAGTTGCGGAAAAACAACTTTCACCAAGAGGTTTTTAGTAGATCGCCAGGTCTGTACTTTTCTAGAACCTATTGAGGAGTATCGAGATGTCGCTGGGATTAATCTCTTGGATTGAATGTACCAGGACCCAGGTCGTTATTGTTATTATTTTCAGCATTTCGCTCAGATGGTTATGTTAGATAGACATCTTCAGACAACTTCATCACCTGTGAAGATGATGGAAAGATCGATATTCAGTAGCAATTGTTTCGTAGAAACTCGTCGAAGGTTAGGTCATTTTCGCGACTTTGAATCTCATTTATTGATGAAAAATTTCGATCTTCTCATTCGCTCGTCTGAGCTCAGAGTAGATTTGATTGTTCACTTGCGAGTTTTCCCAGAAACTTCTTTCTCCCGAGTCAGTTCCTGTTCCCGTGAGGAAGAGTTGAACATTTCTTTAGAGTTACTCAGAACTATTCACGAAGTTCATGAGGATTGGTTAATAAAACAAACCTTTTCTTCTTTATCGGCTCCCGTCTTGGTTATCAATGCAGAATTCACAGCCGACCAAGTTTATTCTAATTTTTGTTTTGCAATGTCATATGAACAAGGTTGAGCCGTTGAATTTAATACTAAAAAATTTTCTATTGAGGATTTGTTTTTAAACACATTTATTAAATCAAATATTCAAACAGTAAATTGAATAATCGAAAAATAGAAAGCGGTTTTAATAATTGTTTTCAGTTCTGCCTTGATGGACTCGCATTCTTCGCACCTTTCGGTCCGCTTCTCGATGAAGACAAGGCTTTCTCTGCAGCCTTTGCAAGAAGTTTTGTCTTTGAAAAGGGTTGCATGAAAATCTTTTTCGCAACGCAGATGCTCGGGACTGGAATTTTCAAAGATTAGAAAAATGAATAAAAGATTAATAAGGGGAGGTCGTTTCTTGCGTTTGCTTTTTCACTTACTCGTAAACGAAATATGATGAACATAGGAAACCAGATTTTCCTTTTTCAATTCTTCCTTCGAAAAATCCGCAAGAAAATTCTTTCCATTTTTGCTCAAATTTAATCTCCATTTCTTCCACCGAAAGATTTGTAAAACTTTGAAAATCAAATGTTTGAGTCAATATCGCGGCGTTTATTAAATTATGAATTTGAGACATGCTTCTTCTGATAGAGATAACTTGATAATGATTTGTTATTTCTGAGTTGCTTATCAACTCGAAATTTGTTTTCTTCGATTGTTTCTTTCTAGAAACTTCTTTTGTTGAATCAAATTTTGTGTCGGATAGGCTTTGGTTTCTTTTATGATGTGAATAGGGCCACGATTATTTTTCAAGGTCGATGGGCGATTGCTCGATTTTCACATCTTATTAACCCCAAGTGTCAGTTTTTGTGAGCACTTTTTCAGGTTATTTGACACAGCCTTTTTCTTCCGGCCTATCCCGCTTTCTGAGGATGACTGGTGGCCTTATTTTGAAGAATTACACGGAAATAATTCAGATGCGATCGTTTCTTTTCTCTCTAAAATAAATATTCAATTCAGCTTACTGATGCTTCTCCCAAATTCGCTTACCGAATTTGGATTGATCTGCCACAACTCACATTTGTCTTCCCAAACTCTAGGGTGGGCTGTTTCTGAAGAAGTCTTGGATCCAGTCACCCATCCTTTTCCCTGTTTTCTGTGCCGATTCTCGGAGGGAATCAGCCTTTTCCTTGCCTAGGACCCAGAGTTTTCCCGGTTACGGTTTCTCGCCTCGACGTATTTGTCAGAGGAACGGATTTACTTGCCGACGTCGATCCGGATGATTTTGATTTCTTCGAATTCATTAAGATACATAACACTAAATAACACTTACCTTTATAAAACAAGTCACATAAAATTTTGAAATTCAATTTAACGCTCAACTATCTGCTCAAGGTTTTCTGTGGTTTACCTTGAGACTGTGGGAAAATGCCAGATGGTAAAAAAGGGAGTCTTTAAATTTTTAGAGCCACAGCTCCAACTCACCTTCAAGCACTGACTGCTACATCACTTTTACAATTGTTTTATCTTTCCCAAGTCGGGACAACTCTTTTGCTCGGGGGGGGAGTAGTGTTACAACGGGTGAAATCACACGTTTTACGCCCTTCTAATGATCTAGTAGTCATCATAGATAAAAGACGTTTATAAACCTCTTATGTCTTCAAATAGAATAAGGTTAACACAAGAACAAATTCTGGATTTTAAAACTTCATCCTTGAATCAAGCATAATTTTTACCTTCACAGTTATGTACTTTAATTTGTACAGGAATAAGGGATAAATTATTTGTATTCAAGAATAAATAGAAACAAATGGTGAGAAGCTTCGAGAAAAAATCCTGATTAAAGTACGAATTCAAGTACTTGATCGAAGTATAAAAATTTTTCGGGATTAAAAAATACCACATATTCTTGACGCACGAGTATTTTTTTCCCCAGTATATCTACTACGCAAACGCAGGTATGCATCCTTATTTCAAAACAGAAGAAAGTAATGTACTGTAACGCTAAATTCTGTTACCCTTAGATGAGGACTTACCGTTGACACTTTGGTGCGATTCTCCACTTATTTGGAACATTAAACAATAAAAAAATCAATTATGTTGGGCGCCAGACCCGTTAGCGTCGATTTACGAACAATAATACGAATCAATAAAAATAAAACGAAACCGTACGAAAAATAAATACACAACCCGTTGTATGGCTGGCTAGGCTCAGGTACTCACACGAACTGGTGGAGTGGCGGTATTGAAGGCAGCTAACAATAATTACAGAATTGAAGGAAATAATGAAATAAAGAATAAACTCAAGTCAGGAAAAATGAACAGGTCAACCGATCATACATTGTCGAGAAGGTTACATGGTTGAGACAGGCAAATGAAATGGTTGTTCACAAAAATTTCAGTAGAATAGAATTAAACGATAGCTTTGAAACGAGAGACGGTAGTTAACAGAGAAAAATTAACGTAGGTCGGGAGAAGCGATAAAATGCAAGAATTTACTTAAAACTACACGTCACTGGGCGACGTGATCTTACCCAAGTTTCAAATGACACTAACGAAACTTATTATTATGTTAATTAATAACGAGAGTGAGAACTTTATTGCAATCGGTAAAAAACAAAGTAACGATAGCTCGGTAGATAATACGACGAATTTACCACAGATTATAACCAGTACGAAAGATTAACATTCGTTAACAATTTACAGAATCGGTAGCGAAAACGATCGATTAGATAATTTTCGTAGAGTTATTCATAATCGATAGCATCAATAATTTACAATAATTAAGGATCTGAGGAATTAAACAATAAATTCCTGAATGTAACTTTCGAGAGAATACAAAATACAAAATTATGAGAGAGTGAGAATTTCGGAAAGTTCATAAAATAAAAAAATACACTAAATACACCGCAGTACAAAAGAATCAAGAATAATACGCAGAACTTAACTTAACAAGATACAGAGGAAAGAATAACAGGCAAAAATAATATAAAATTGCCAATACCAATAGAAAAGGGTGCGGTAATATTTAGAGGCTGATTCTACGCTCGATTATACTCCAAGGAACTCGATACACGATACAATAGGCAGGAAATGAATAAAAATATGATACGCAATAACAGAAATAAAATATAAGGCACACTACTATTACAAATAATTATGAAACGAAAGGTAAAGCCACTAGGGCTCAAAATACGATAGAAACTACAAAAGCAGACTAATAGAAATTCACAAATAATCAGAAAATTCATAAATACAAGAGAATTAATTATTCGGCAGTTACGAGGTCGCTCAGACACGAAAATAATTAATTACTGAAATCATACAGTAACACGGCGACTTACTGCAACTCTAATCCGTGGACCATGATTAACAGAAACCTGGCATCGTACGATGCAACCAAGAAACGATAAATACAATAATAATGACCGAAATCATGCAGTCACACGGCTGCTCACCGCAACGCCCAGCCGTGGACCATGATTCACACAAAGTCGATAAAAACCATAAGAAAAGAATAGAAATTATGAGCAACTTCATAACGATACAATACAAAGCAGAAGCCCTACCTTAATCGGTGACTTCAGGCACACAACACTGAATTTATTTTTGATACAACTCAGAATTAGCAAAACGGGAAGGAAAGAAGGAAGGAACTCGAATTTACAGGAGAAATCTAACGATTGAACAAACGATAAAGGTGATAAAACGGTAGCAGGATGATCAACGATAAAAACGATAGCGGTAAAGGAGGAAGGATCGGTAGCTCAAAACGTAAGAAAAAGAATAGACAGAGCTCGGAGTTCGGCTCGCCGATCTCGTCGCTGCCGTGAGATGATTCTTCTTCCCTTTGATTGGTTGGTTGATCCCCGCCGCAAATAGGCAATCCCCCCGTGGCGAATATTGGTTACGGCGTGGTCATGCGTTTTCGAAGATTACTGCTAGATGTGGCGTAATGTGCTGCTCGCGATTTCGTCATTGACACCAACTCGTACGATTTAATATCTGCTTCAGTTTACTGTCCAGGTTGCCTATCATCGGGGACTTCTTTGACAGAGGCATACACAGGGTGCCTCTCGGTCAGAATTACCGAGTGGAGAGTGACGCCTCACTGTTTACTTTCACCGTCTTTTGTACAGGCAGTAGCCGGCTGCTTATACCCGAGGTCGTGCAGTGAGACGGTTGGCTCAACCGTGGACCATGACCCACACAATTAGTCCTCGCCAACAGAAAGGCTGCGTCGATCCTCAGAACGATGGCTTTATTAATCTGGACGTAGTGGTTTGGGGTCGGTCCAGCACCGAGCCGATAAGTTGGAAGATGGCAGGCTACGGTCTGCCCTTCACGCCATCCTTACGGCATCCGATAGAGCGGGCGGCTGGTTCCTCCTTGAGGAGCGGTGCCCTCGGCCGTCGGGAGGATTTTTATCTCCCTGTTCACCGGCAGTCGAGGCGATACGGAAGGTTCAGGTGGATGCTACCCCAGGTGTTTAGAAGTGCACCAAGGTAGCCAGTATAGTCTGATTAGACCGTCGGTAGGCGAAGTCGTCGAGAGCTGGAAACGGTAGATATCGGTCCCTCGGTGGTCGGGATCGTTGTCGTCCAAGTACCTTATTAGCGTGCGCCGAAGCGCGAAATTCAGAATTTACAAAGAAAGAATTAGTTGCAAGTAGTTATTGCCTATTTTGTATCGAGTTTGGTTGGAGTACCCCGCTGAGGACGCATAAACTAGAAATAATAACGGTTGTGTGCCCTTGTGACGGGCGACTCTGAAACGCCACGTTACAGTACATACAATACTTATCATGTTCTATTCCAAATTATTTCCATATTAAATATATTTGACTAGCTCACATCGAAATCATGGATGTGCTAGCTTATTCTTGAAGCAAAAATAAAGTTATTGACATTAAATATCAAGATTCTATTTCAATATCTGTAGCGTATACTTACAAGAATAAGTATAGAGAAAAGGCAACCTTATGGGTACACACAGTCTTTTAATAAAACCTGAAGTTGCATGGATACCTTATAAATATTTTACTTTTCACAGCAGTATCAACTACAGCTTTGATATCCAAAATAAAAATATGGGATATAAAATACTTATGGAGGTTGTGGGGTTTGAAAGAGGCAGTGTTGGCAAGCGAATCAATGATCAGCCAAGTCACTGTACCTTTCTATACCCTTATATGTATATTAGTGGGTTTCAGAAAAAATGTACGATTTTCCACTGTGGCATCCCCAAAAAAGTTTGTTTAGGTTGAAAGAAAGATCCTGTCAAAAGATAAGTGTACTACGTTATGTTTAAGATCGCGCTCGTTTGATTTCTTACTTTTCGTCACATTTTTTTGTATTTATCAGAAAACACACAATAGCACTTCAATTATAATTTTTTTCCTGACATTTATATTAAATCTTAAGATCGCGATCCATTACACGACGATATATCATGCGGGAATCTTATTCTCCCAAATCAAAAGTTTATATTAAAATGTAAGTATTTTATGAGGTTGAATTAGATAATGATGAAAAAATCGTCAGATACACTTCTTAAACATCAACCGGACACTACCATGAATTCAAAAAAGCGTTTAAAATTGAAAAATAAATTGAGCGCGATGTTCAACATAATCGTTAAATGCTCAGCGTTTGACAGAATCTATCTCTCAACCTGAACAAACATTTCAAGGGATGCCATGGTGGAAAATCACCATTCATGTTTTTCTGAGACACCCTAATGTATATGTATAGCCTGAGTATATGTTATTCACCCTAGGGTGAAGCGGGGAACTGCTCGGTTTTTTCCGACCTTACTCATATTGAATAAAGAGTACGCAAACTTATTTAAAAACTTATTCTGAACACCTACTTATTCTGGTCAGTGGCTACAGACCGTGGTGGGAGATTTCTTTTTTCGTTCTCCCTTTCAAAGCGTTGTTTCGCTTGACGGAACCATTCAGACACGGTTTCTTCGAAGTCTTTGTCTGTACAAGTGTACAACAATCCTACTCCATCTGTTAGATTTAGACAACAGTTAGTGTTTAAATTACTTCTAATCACTGTTGAGAACATATTTTATTTATTGTACACACCTTTAATGGCTGCAATCAGTTTGAGGTTTGTTAATTGAAAATTGGCTTGCAGACCACATCATGAAGCAGTATTCGCAACTTCATTGGTGAATACTTGTCGAAGTAATCTTATTGTATTTGCTTTAGCGCTATTACCACCTATTTAGCCAACAAACTTCACCTGAAAGTTACATTATTATACGTAGGGAATTTAGGATTTTTAGTTTAGGGGTTACATAATATGTTACATCCGCTCTCCGCTCTTCTATCTCTTTTAATCATTTACCTAGGTCCCTTACTGTTTCCTTCATCTCCCCACTCTCTGCTTACCATTGCTCTTACCTTCTAGTCATTTCCCCTTTAATCTTTTCCATTTATTCCATGAGCCCCCTTCCCTGCCCTTTGACCTCCTCTAACCCTATCTTTAACTCCTCCCTAATCAGCCTTAGCATATCCTGTATACTCCCTCCCTCTTCTTTCCCTTCCTCCCCTGCCTTGCCCTTTGGCGACCGGTGAACTTTCCTGCTTCTCCCAAATCCTTTTTCTCTTTCCTCTATCTCATCTGCCACCTCCTCCCCTTTTTCCCCTACCTCCTCCCGCTTCCTCTTCCATAAATCTATCACCGTCGTCACCGATCCCAGGCTATGACTCCTATCACTCCCTATCAATGCTGCTGCACCCAGCCTACCTTTCCTTTCCTCCTCCTCTACTCTCTTCGCCCGTCCTTTCTGGCCACCCGCGTTACTCATACTCTTTCGCTCCGCCACCGCCTCCTACCTTATCTGCCTGCCGCCTATCTGTCTCTGCTCTATCCCCCTTCCTACTCCCTGGATGTCACCGTCTATTCTTCTGTATTATCTTTCCCCCCTGCGTCCGCCAGCTCTCGCTGACTACCCTCAAAACTCTCACCCTCTCCTCATTTGTCCGTCCGTTCTGTTCCTGCCTCCCAATTCGCTTCTCCCGTCAGCCCGTCCTGATCTTCCCCGCTCCTTCTCTGCCCTATTTCCTTTTCTCCTCACCTTCGCTATCCTGGTAATTCTCGCCTTTCCACTCACACTCTTTCTCACATCTGCCACTCACATCCAAACTGGAAACTGGAAGCCTGAATCTTCATTACATTAACGGATCGTTGACTAACTGGCTTCTGTTTATTGCTTCTACTTAAACTCTTGACAGTAATGTGTAAATATTCGCAACAGCAATTCGTTTTCAATTCAGTTCATGGAAGTAAGGGAACCTATCATTGACGTAGATCGTAAATTATTCACCGAAATAGCCTTTAAATTTGACATTACAGAGGCTTCATCTCCGGCCTTCTACTGGAGGTTTTCGTTTGGTGATATATGTTTTAATGTCTGTTGTTTTTGGCCACCAACAATGCGTTTTTTCAGGCGTAAGCCACGTACTGGGGACTCCTGACGTCACGGCATCATCCTCGTCGGTAAAATCAGTTTTGTCCAGGAAAGTTACGACAGCGTACGGGAAACTCATTTTCAGATGAAATGACTGGGTAACAAAAATATAAGGTGTAATTATCAATGATGACTTCCGTCAGTCAATATGTTATATCCTAATAATGATCAATAGAAGTCAGGGTGATGATAGAAGAATCAAGTTACCAATTAATTAGGTACATTGAATGAACAATATATTGTGTAAATTACGATACCTCTTCAACTATGCAATTGGATCGTTATACACGCGATGAGGCGGAAGCTAGCAGCCAAACGTGCTGTCGTCGATAAAAATGTGACAATAACGCCAAAAACTCGAAAAAAATAATAAATATCACAGAAAGATTATACTTTTATAGCACTATAGATGCAAATCAGTACCCTGTCGTCCCATTTGGAAGAAATTTAGCACGAACAGTATCCAACCCTGACCGCTAGTTCTAGCTTTATCGTTAGACATGACTCACGAAACTAACGCGATTTCTATTTATACGAAAATAACACACAATATTCATAAAATTTAGCACGTGTCCGGAATTTCTTCAATTTTTTATCGAGTCTCTCAAAGTATGTGGAGTATTAATTCTATGATCAAGCACATGGAGACTAGAGGTAATCAAGCAGTTGCAAGGTTGCATTAGGTTATGAAAACGTATACGTATTTGATGTGTAGGTATTGAATAGTAGAAGTAGAAGTGAAAATATAATAACGAATTTAGTCAATTTTACCTGGAAACCTGCTAAACACAAAGATTCAAATGAAATAGATAAATTAAGTATTACATACCTTGCAAACCGCGTAGTAAGGTCCGTGCACGTGGACGGCAGTCGTTCTGAGAGAAGCGTAGTTGCAATGATCAGCGAGCGTGGCTTGGCGCGAGCATGGGCGCGCGCGTCAATGTTGACATCGGAGAAATTCAAACCTCGTGAACCGATGGGAATATCGCACTTTCCCGCTCGTTCATGGGCAATTTCAAACACTTTGATTTAATATCTCTAGCTTCGAGGACAACGAATTCGTATGATTTTTCGTTCAATTTATTTATACCGACTTCGGAAGAGTAGCAGGGCTTAGCAAACAACAATTTGCAATCCAAACATTTTTTTCCATACATATATATTTTCCCCTTTTTCAAAAAAATACTCTTTACAAGTACAACGTTGTTATCACATGGCAAAATACAGTTATTACTTTGTTTTTCATCCAAGAAGAAGTTTTCATACTTCACAGATTTTATTAATCGTCTATCAGCACTATCTTCTCCGGCGCTGGTGAATTTTATTATTGGATAGTCTCTTCGCTCATATTCCATTTTCAGATTACTTTCTTTGTGGGCCCTGTTGATATATTGTTGTAGAGGTTTGTTCGATGTCTTAACTTTCTTCTTAATTTTTTGCATAAAGTTTTCATATTTAAAAGCATTGTATCTGTCAAGTGGGCTTAAAGACTGCACATCATCACTTATATGAACTAGGTTATGAACATTATAAGATACATGTTCTGCACCATACAACCGTGAATAATTTGTCACAAAATAAAACAACAAGCTCCGTGCATAATCTATCAGTGTCAAAGAATATTCTGCGCTAGATAAAATCCGTACAGCCACACTGAGGCTAAGAAAATGATAATATTTGTCTTTATTCAGTGTTTCTTTAAAACTTATCGGGCCAGCATACAGTAAAAGTTATCTTGGCTTTGGTGCTTTGTACCGATTAACCTGTTTTAATGGTCTTGGCTTTCTTGCGAATTCTTTGGGTATTGATGTAACTAATGACATTAAGTGAGCAGTGGCTAACTTCAGTTGTGAATTAGTCATACGAACATTTTTCTTTCCTTTTACCCTAAACTAAAGCAACTTTTTCATAATACCGAGACATATGAGATGTAGATAATCCAATGGGAACTGGCTAACCATTCGTATTTTTAAATCTGTCCTCAAAGTAGCACCAGTTTCAGGGTATGTCAGCCGGTTCACCTTGAATTCACCTTCTTGCATACATTTGCTACACCCAAAGTATGCATTATGTCCCTTTGTATCAGTGATGTAGGCTTTTGCCGGTGCATCACATATGAAGACACCAATTCCACATGATATTTTATGGCCTTGTATATCTATGCCCGATCCACAGACTTTTAGAGCATCCTCCACAAAATATTGCAAAAGGTCATTGGAATCCAAAGGCTTCTCATTTCCATGGTATATGCCCACGATACAAGGTTCAGTGTGAAAAGGTGCCTCAACTGCTGTTAAAATTGGCCAAAATTGGCTTCCGGAACTTTTGGTCAGCGGTGGTCCATCAACGTTAATATCGAATTTGATTTCCGATGGAAAATCTTCAGGCATGTAATACTTGAGAACAGATTTGGTTAAAGCGTTGGCTAAACCAAAATGATAATAATTACCTGGTGGCATGCTTGTTATTTTTAAATGCTTAGGTGTTTTTAAAAAGGTCCTGGCATCACATGGCAAATCATGCCCATATTTTCGCAAAATCTTCAACAAATCAGTCAGGTGATTTTGACTAATAGATGATTTAATGGCCTAGTCTTGAAGTTTATTATGTATACCAGGATTATTTTCGTTTAGAGGCTCCTCACAATCTTCAGCACACATTGTTGAACAACTACTACTGTTACTTTCATCGGGCTCAGCATTAAAGGCCTCTGTTCTATCTGGACTAGTTTGTTCTGTCGCTTGAAAATTGTTTTGTGAACATTCTGCCTCAAAAGTTATGAGATTGAAATTTGTGTTTTCTGAGATATTTTTCGACAAATTATTTTCAGATCTTCTACTTTCAGGATTTGATTTTACTTCTTTCAGTACATTTTTTAATTTGTTGATTTCTTTTAGGATCAATCGTCTTCGCTGCCTTCACGAAAGAGAACAAATCTCTTTTAGCATCTTGGGCATTTTGTGATATTGTCCTGTGCTGAAAAATAGAATATAATTTGCATGGACAATACGGCTGTTAGAATAATGAGAGGTTGTTCAGATTGAGCCATTGTATAATCTAAAGAAGAAAGTGAGCGCGCACCCCATATAATATGGGCGAAGGTTTTTGCAGTGGAAACTAACTCTTGATTTGAAAAAATACAAACAATAATTGGTTTGGTCAATAGACGGTGTCTAGATGACTTCACGCTAAAAATGTTGAAACAAGTGAATTGAATGTGAAACATGAACTTTCAGTTTCGAGCCCACTACTAATTAGTTCTAATCGTTGTACCGAATATTGTTCCCAGCTATTGAGCTATCGATAATAATGTGGAAAATCTGACAATAAACTAACAGCGTGGAGCAGTTATTTGGACTTTGAAAAATTCTATGCTGTACAAAGGTTGACTGAAGAACATCCAACTAAAAATCTCTTCTTCAGCTTATACTTGAAAGTTACTTAGAGTTTTCAATAGCGGATTGTTTTATAACTGTTTGATAGTTTCGAAACTTTAAAACTCCTAGGTGAGTGAAAATTCTGTAGATTTTGCGTTTTCATACCGATTCACTCATTTTACCGTTGTCTAACCTTGAATGAAATTTAATAAAGTTGACTCCCCTGATTTAATACGTTTAAACTGTATTATGTGTAAGAGGTTATGATGGATGCAGGTATATCACTGAAATGTACAACTAAAATCACTGGTAAAACGCATGACACTCATATCAACTTGATGCCGCCAGGATACTTTTCACTTATACATCATAGTTTATGTTACCGTGCTGTAGCTTTTGAGGGTACTGCGATAATGATACGCAGAATGTAAATGCCGTAAAACTCGGAACACGTTTCAATTACGCGAACATAGGTTGTTCAGGAAAGTCTCAAGTAAAATTAACGCGGATAGGGGGAATTTGACCGGCGTGCTTGATCGCTCGTCAACTCGGACGTTCGACCAGACTCGCCGGCCGCTTCTCCCCCCTCCTTTTTTCCCTCTATTGTTCCTGCCTGTGTCGCCCTTGCCATTTCATTCGTCGAATAGCCTTCGAGCCTCTCGGTCTGTTTTCCTCCTGCGATTTGTTCTCTGCTTTGGTATTACTCGAGCAACGGTTTCCACCCGATATTAAAGCACCTTACGACCGCTTGAATATTCGCGTGAACTCGTGTCAACTTTCTGTTCGGCTTCGAATCGGTAACTTCTTCTTTCGTTCGACTTTCTTCTGAGCGGTCAGCTCTTCGGTTATCTTCCGCGCAATCGACAATCCTCGATAGTGTGTAAAACACGCGGCAACGCGCTCTGAGCGGTCAGCTCTTCGGTTATCTTCCGCGCAATCGACAATTCTCGATAGCGTATGAAACACGCGGCAACGCGCTGTGAGCGGTCAGCTCTTCGGCCATCTTCCGCGGAATCAATACGCCTCGTCTGCGTTTCACATCTTCGTTGCTTTCCGGAAAATCTTCTACACTGACTAAAACTCTAGTCAGCCTGCCTACAAGTAAGGTTTCGTGTTCTTTGAGCGCATCTCTCCGAAATAATTCACCCTTCCCCAGATTTTCCTCGGCACAATTTCCAAACATAGGTCATGTCTCAGTGCTATTACTTTTAGAGATGGCACAACAATAGCTGCGTCGAGATATGGATGCGCCGAATTTCGGTTATGGCTGACAGATATAATGCTGATAACAGTGCAATTGCGTCCTCGAATCTGTATAATATTTGTTACGCCGCTGCATATACGTTCTGTGCATAAAGCTCCGTGTTACTTACATCATTTCTATACAAAGCATTATCACAGATTCATCGTCGCATATATTATATGTAACACGTTTGCATGGCTGTAACAAGTGTCGTTATGGAGTGGCAACATCTTAGATACATCAGTTTCGTTCTTATTACATAGAGGTTACGTTTACACGAAAATGAATTAGGAACATCACGGTGTGAACATCACATTCATGTCAACATAATGAATTGTTACCTGGAATCCATATATGAAGGCACTTTTTGATTGCATTGCTGTTTTACAATCATAACTACGACTCTTTCATGATCTTACAAATACAAGATGTTCAGCGAAGTCAACAGTTAGACGCTTTATTAGGAATAAACTTGATAAACGAAGAAAGAAGAAAGAAAAACCATGAAAAAATAGAAAACATATGCATAAAGAAAAATGGATATTGAAAAATCGGACAGTGATATTTTATAATTTAAAAAAGAGCACGAACATTTTTAAATGAAACCTTACCCATAGCAGTAATAACGTGTGCCGTAGGTGCTCGACATTTCGCACAGTATCCTTTACCACGGCCATTCGAAACGTTCCATAACAGGTTGTCGAATTCTGGAGGCGTTATCAAATTTTCTCGATTGACGCTTATCGGACGTAGCGGTTTCTCAATGTACTTGGAGCCCTTGGCACACGGCGAAATTTCACGAAGGGTTGGCATGTTTCTAAATGTATTGGCAAGCACTGGACAGACGTTTATCTTACAGTCGACTAGGTGACAATTTACGACTGTCTTGATGGATTCATGTAACCCTAGTAAAATCTGTGCCCTCAAGAGTGAGCACGTAAACCTATTTTGTAATACTAAGGAGACCGAACCCCGCATGTAAAAGTTGGCTGATTTTACCGCATGAAAAAGGACAAGTCCACAGAACGGAATAGCTATATGCTCGCGCATGCGTTGTACATAACAATATTCTCACACGGGACGAAGATCAAAAGCAGTATATTCTTCAGATAGTCTCGGAATATCGTAAAAGCTTTCCCGATATAAAAAAACAGACGGTGATCAAAACATTCTAATTTTAATTGTTATTTTTTAAAAAAGTATAAAGTGTAAACGATGTGTTTTGAGATACACTGATTGAAATGCATATTTTTTCCCACATGTACAACTACTTTTTTTTACAAACTTATGACGTGAATAAGACTGCCTTTCAATTGGTGAAATACTGTCAAGCACCAAGCGGCTAAAAACAGGTATTCACGTTTATCAATTTGCCGCCGTGTATAATATCAGGGGGATGGGGGGCGTAAAGGTTGTGATAACGACTTGTCGAAAAATATACGCGTAGTTGTACCCATGAATGACAGATTTATGTGAAAAAAAATTTTTTTGCGTGCTTGGGGAAAACTTAAAAACATTATGACTGAAGTAGTCTGAAAATCCCATGTTATTCAAATGAGAAACAAAACAAGCTTAGAGGCACGTCTTCTAATTGGACTACAGCGCTCCGTTTTCGCACACATTTTTTTAAATTTATTTCGTTCGTCTATAGGGGGCGCAGTTGTCGAAATTCGTCAACACTTCAAATAAGGACCACCCTAAATTACGGCTATACTGCGAACAACGCATGCGCGAGCATGTAGCTATTCCGTTCTGCGGACTTGGCCTTTTTCATGCAGTATAATGAGCCAACTTTTGAACTCGATCTCGGCTGAGTTCGGCTTCCTTAGTATTACGTCGTGCGTAGACCCTTGGTTATTATGTCCGCCACCAAGCTGTAGATCGGATTAGTTGCTATCAGGTTATCGACAGCTTTTCTCACTTGCGATTTATCAAACGCTGCAATGAGTATGGTGCTCGTTGCGCTATCCAACGCGTAAGGCTTGGTGAAGGAATATTTCCCGCCTCCCAACCTTGTAGCCTGTACAAAGCACACATGATAGAAAATACGCATACTTACCAACTACATTAAAATTGAGATAGATTTAGTCTGCTGGTAAGAAAGTACAATTCAATATATGTTTAATAAGATGGCTTGTTACATCAAAGTGAATGATGCACACTTGGGGACAATGAATCTGAGACGGCTAATTTTTTAGACTAGACAGTTACGTTGGCAACACAGAGAAACCTACAGCGCCATAGTCGGCCGAGTGCGAAACAAACTCGATTTCAATGAACTGCGACGCCGATTTTTGCCGTACCTCGGTCACTCGTTGAAAATGACCGAGAACTTACCGCGGGCACAATATTTTGGCAGCCCGCGATGTAAACTGGATCTTAAATAAAATATCGCGAAATACCGTTAGGCGCCTGGCGTGATTAACACGCCTCGAAATTGTTAATGCGCTATACTTCGGGAATATGCTCGGTAACTCAGTACCGTGGAGAGGGGAGGGATAATTTTGGAGAAAGAGAGAGACACTCGAAAAGCACACGCTATTTAACAAAAGAAGTAAAATAGAATAACATATTTCACAATAGTGGTGATGCAAAAACAAACAAAAAGTTCATAATTCAAAATTCGCTCTTCGCGATCCAATAAAAAAAACCGACAATTATACGTGACCTACGCTATTACTTACTCTACTAACTCGCAGCTTGCTAACTGAAATCTAACTCAACATTTACAAAACTTCGATACGCCACTCTCAATTCGCAACATCGAAATTTTTCCGCTATAGTAATAATTTCTCCAAACCGAAACTAGAACTACTTTCTCAAAGGTGCGCCGCCGGGCTACCGAATAGACGGCGTCCTCAATCCCACCGGAGACCTCACCCGACTCGGAGCTTCGACGCTATCGTGAGCTGCCTTAAATCTAAACTTCACAACTTAAATTAAATTAAATCTCATTTCCTACTTATTTCAACTAAACAGATTCTTAAACGCCAACATATTTCAGATGAAACTAAAACTCAATGACACGAACTTCTCGTCTCAACCGCTACGCAACGCAACCGCAATCTCAACTATACGCAACCTCAACTCAACTCAACTCAACTAAACACTATCTTAAATAAACGGGTACTGAACTAAGCGCAAGCCCAACTAAATGTAACCTTAATTAAACGCTATCGCAACGCATCTGAAATCAAACCTTCTCGAAATCCTCGAAAACGTTATTCGCTAATTCGAGCATTCCAATTCGGCACTTCGCGATTTACTCGAGAGGCGACACTGAGAAACCCCGACAACGCGGCTGAACCTGGTAGGTACAGCGGAATTCGGCTGTACGTAATTTGAAAAACGAGAAGAACGCAACTAGAACCCGTGACTCTACTCAATATTCTTTACTCAAAATTGGCTCTATTTTGTCACGCGCAACTCAAGCTACGGTCACCAAGCAAAAGATTCGGCAAAAGAAATTCGAGTACTTTTCTACAACGCAAATCCAAAATGGCTATCCGTTATTCGGCAAGCCTAGTAGCAATTATTCTCGAAATTCAATTGCAAGGATATAAATAAGCAGTGCATACCATCTACATCCTCGCAACACACTCTCCATCCCTTTTGCGATTTTTCGACAGCTCCATTACTTCGCGAAACTCCCAAAACCTGACTATCTAGCACGACCGCCAGAACTAGAGTGGTTTCAAAACGTACGACCTCCCGCAACACGGATCTCGATACGCTATCCCGTACGTGACGTCATACCCACAAGAATACGCAATGATCGACCCGTCATCGATTTCATCGATTGCGCAACTCGACGCGCACCTTTAATAGCATCGTGGCGCAGAACTTGACGCTAAATCGCAATTTCGTCCTTCGCGCAGCTCCATCACGTCTTGGTGGTGAGCGTGGTGCTCCCTCGTTGCTAGTCGGTCCGTCGCAAGTTCGCTAGTTAATTGTTGGCGGAGTGAAGGAGGAGAGGCTGCGGTGCGCCGGCCGCCAGCGGGAATCGCGTTCGCCTTGGACCCCCGCGGTGCGGAAATCTTCGTTGGATCCCCCTCCGCAGCGTCCTTTCGCAATTGTCGCTAGTCCGCCACTCCGCAGTCTCCTCGAATTCGGTGCCGACTTCCTGCCTGATGCCATTGCAGCTCGAAAAATAAGAAAAAAAAAAACAACCTGAAATACCTCTCGTTATTCGCTAAAGTGTCCCCTCTTGTAGTTTCGGATGCTCGACTCCAATTCTGGCGCTCTTTTCTAAATATTTCGCTGCTCAACCTCGAAAACCCCTTAATTTTGGTTCCACCGAGGGTCAGGAAGCTACTTGTAACGAGCATCAAAAATGCCACGTTATAGAACATAACATAACCCATGACCGTCGAATCTAACCTTAGAATACCGCGGGAATAATGACTTGTTAGATTGACACGTATTCTAAGGTTCGATTCGACAGTCGTGGGTGTGTGTTATGTTCATTTAGATTGAGTTTGTTTCGCACTCGGCCGACTATGGCGCTATAGGATTCTCTGTGTTGTCAACGTAACTGCCTAGTGTAAAAAATTAGCCGTCTCAGATTCATTGATCCCAAGTGTACAGTAATCATTGGGAAGGCTGATCAAGAGGATCAATATTGGAATTTGGAGTATAAAAATTATGTTTTTCACATGCGTAGTTAAAAATTATGTCGATTCAATGATCAAGTATTACCTGCAGTGTTATAGTGTTCCCATTCTTCATGATGGGTATTTTAGAGAGTATGTCATCGGATATGGAGACAAAGATAATATGATTCTTTTTTGAATATCTAGATTTTTGCTGCGACCTTACCATGTTATTGGTAGATGCTAGGATACCCCAGTCTTCGACTACCCTCGATGCTGTAATTTGAGCGGTACTCTTCAGTTTGGTACACTCTACACATATCCTGGACCTTCACTTTTGAACGTTGCCTAACAATAAGTCTGATTTAAATAAAGCGGAACATACTCTGCAAGATGTTAAACCTTCCGAAATTTTTCAGGTTTTGATAGAGGCGGGATAAAGCTATGCAGGCTTCGATAGCTGAAATCGATGTGTCACTCGCGTCACAGCGTCAGTTTTGATGACAGTTTGCGGAAACTACGAAAACGAATTTTCGATGATCTCCAGAATATGTATTAGGTATATTCCGGCTGTTTACTTCGCAATGACTCAGATTCGTGATATTGTCTGCAGTATCCGTAGCGTCAACGTTGGTCGAAATAGCTTGAGCATTGACTATCTTCGTATGACCGCTTATACTCGTATATCCAAAATGTCGTTTTACAACAAATTATTAGTCTGCAATGGCCTTGGATTATTCCGAAGCTAGTGAATTTTTATTATGTTAAAATCACTTTCTACCGGTGCACTGTCGCTGGTATGCGACCGTATTTAAATAAATCACGGTATACGCATGACTACTGAGGAAACCAACGTAAATCGCTATAAAGTTGATCTGCAAATTTCGGTAGAAGATGCGCATTGTCTCGATCGCCTTCTTTGTCTTGTGATACGCGTTTCACTTTCAGGTTGATATCCCTTTTCCAAGAGCACCCGCAGGTGGAGCTATCGCTATCATCAAAGACAATATCCAGTTCGGGACGTATGGCAGTCAGCACATCACTATCTTCGTCTTGAGTTTCAAAGGAAGGATCAATCTAGTTTTCTAGCAAATTTTTACGAATCCTTATGTGCGCACTCAACTTCTCCTACGTTGATGCACACCCGGGGTACCCGGGTACCCACCTCCAGTTTTCATTACTTTTTGACTTCAGATGTGAACAGAATCGTTATAAATCTATTTATTTAATTCAGTAAACATGATTTAAGAGTAATTAAGCTATATTCACATTCAAAAGTAGCGTGTAGTCGCCATAATGAGAGATGGAAGGAGGGGATCTCGAGTGCTCCACAGTCAATTATTGGCTTTATCGAGCAGCAGATGTTTTAGATATTGTGGGAGTGGCAGTTAGATAGCGTCCCCCCTTTCCAAGTATACGAGGGCCCAGCAGTGACGCATTTGCTCGGTTAGGAACACTTATTAAAATTAACATTGATTTACAGATTAATATATCAAATTGTTCTGTAGTGGGTACCCGGGTAACCAAGGTGCCCCCTGGGACTATCCATACTTGAAGTTAATTTTTTTATTGCGAAAATTTTTTTTTTTTTCGAAATACGGCTATGGGAATCTTTGTGAAGAGTTAAACTTCCTAGATCCAGAGGCTCAAATCGAAACAAAAAATTTTTTAAAATACGAACAAGAATGTGACGAGGTTGGTACCCGTGTACCCGGGTGCGCACATAAAGGTGAATCTCGCATTCAGTTGGCTTGCAACAATGTGAATTTCCATCAAATATTGAATATGCTACTGTTGATATCGATTTCAAAATTTCGTTCGCAGTGTCGATGTCACGTTCCTGCATGAGTTGCCCAATCACAGCTAAGTAGAGTACTTTATTGCTTGTAGGTGAATCTTGCAAAAGATTCGCAAACATTTTTATAAAACGTGGTACATCGATCTGCACGTAGCACGGCGGCATAATGGGATGGCTACAGGCATAAGCGTAATCTTTGATTGTCCAGTATCATGTGAAGCTTCTAATTGCAGCAGTCAATGATGCCTTTGAAGAGTCGCAAACCATCTACTTCGGATATATTCCAGCTGAGTAAACCCATTCTGCCATCCAATTTAAAATTGCTACCGTTGTGTGGCTTTCGCTGATCATCTAAGCACCTGTAAATTGGCTTTGTTGATTATTCATGACCGCTTGGTACAAAAGCGGATGGCTACTCTTTGTTTCATCACATTTCTCCAGTTTTTGGACCACACCACCGGTCGCAGCGATACAAATACACGTTGGCCCCCGCTTCGCGTGGTCTCTAAATACGTAAAGCTAGTGGTTTGTCCAGTAATGGACGAAGAATTGATGTAGACCTATGCTGTGAATGGAATTTTGAAGCAGCCACAATCACATCACTTGCAATGCACGTAAAGAATCGCGGTCTAAGTACTGCAATGCTTCGTACTCATACTTAGCGATATTGACAGCACTTTTTTTTTTACTATAAGCAATGGCGGACTAAGGGGGGCCGGTCGGGGGGGACAAACCCCGATTGACAGATAGCTAAGGGGTGTCATTGAGGGGGCTGAAAATTATGTTTCACATTCCTCAACTAAATTCACGAAATATTCTTGAAGTGAACTTCTTATGGCAGACTATACAAAAACAAGAACACTGGTAGCGAATCAGCAGATGTGACGTCATCACATTCCAATCTACTAATGCAAATGTGAAACCATTAGCTGTTTCTCTCTTACACACACCTTACAATCTAGCTATTTCTCTCTTGCACACGCCTTTCCTTGCGTGGCGCGATTCTCGTGCCATCTGTACATATAGTAGACTGCTGAAACTCTGTCGAACCGTTTCCTCCCCGCTCACCGTTGTATCAGCCGACAAACTGTCAGATGTGACTTTTCACGTTTGAAAAATAATGTCGTGCATTTGTGCCCTGCACCAAAAAGTTCACGCTCTGTAAAAGGACTAATAGATGAAATAATATGAACATCGCGGTCTTATTATGTCTCAAATAAATTTATTCTACTTGCTCGTCCATATCTTCAGACATCGGATGTATTAATCAACCAGAATAACAAAACGACAATTTAAATTTCGCACGACCGAACTTACACCTAAATTTTTTATTTTCATTAAACAGTCACTTTCTGTTCAAAATTATATGTAATAGTACAAGAGCGTGAAAAAATTTATTGCAGAGAGACAGAGCAATTTAATATTATAAGTGATTTAAAATTGTACAGTTTTAACGAATTTAGTTTGGGTGAAAAAAATGAAGTTTCACTTTTGTCCTGTGTCCCCCGACACAGTAATTCTTTGTTTTCAAATTTCTAGACTCATATAATTAAACTGATGGAAAAAAACTTACAATGTGTAAGAATAGTTTAGCGAATAAATGAAACTCATGGAAGGTTTTTAGGTACACATTACTAAAGTTTATTGAATTAGAATACTCAAATTGTACAGATGCGTCTTCACGCTGGCGCAGACCAGCGGGTACTGAGCGGTACTAAGCCTCCTCCCCTTGCACCTCTGACTGAGGTGCGTAGATGGCGCCACTGTCATACTCGCTGGTGACGCTGCCTCAACGAAATATCGCGAACACAATTAGGCACCTGATTAACTGTTTTTTCAACCGTATCCCTAAATCTCTGAGTAAATATTTGTGACAAATTATGTTTTCTCTATTCTCCATTTCCAATATAAACAATCCAATTTTGCATTTTAAATCTAAATTTCCATATTGAATTACATTCAGAGTTGAAGAAACAGCGTACGGAACTTCGTTCCTGACGGAGATCCCTCGAGGACACACGTTTTTTCTAATAAATGGTCAAATGCCGTAATACTCTGACCTCACCCTTCATTGCATATACATTCTCTGTTACCGACTCACTAAATGCATTCGCAATTTCGTAGTAAATTGATATTTTCGTTTCGTCAGTCGAGCTAGTTGTTACAAAAGTATACAAAGAAAGTAGACTTACAATTTTATGTAATACTATACAGAAACACGACAATGAAGCGACAACGACCTAGCGGATTTCAGCAAAGAAGAATTAAGAAAGCAAAAGACCTCGAGACCAAAATAATATCTGGATCCATATTTAAATATATGACACCTTTAACATCTAGTGCTATGAAAGAAAATGCTGAACAAATCTTGCTTGCCAAATCGAAAGATTTTGATAAACAGAAGGAAGAAAAGGTAGACAAAGCTCAGATCGGAAAGATTGACAAAGAAGAAAAAGAAAGGCGAATTGAAGAAGTACAGTTTGTTGAAAAAGAGGAAAGAGAGTCTGATAAGAACGAGTGAGAGCGAGGTAGAGATGAGCAGAAGGAAAACCTTGAAAACGTTCAGACAAATATTTTTGCGATTTATTCTGATATTGCTTCTTGGCCAATCCCAGTGCCTGCTGATTTGCGAGTTGATCTTATAAAGAAGGGTAGTAAACACTTTCAAAATAAAGATGGACCTTTGAGTGCGGCTGCAGTTGAAATGCCAGGGCATAAAACAAAAAGAAAGACTCGAAATCTGACCAAATCATGGTTCTATAAAGCACTGCCAAATGGTGAAAATTTTTGAGAAAGCGGATGATTTACTCTCAGTCAAGAAGTAGTTTGTTTTGTTTTTGCTGCAAACTTTTTGCCGATGCCGAGACAGAAATTCGAACCTTTGTCACGAGCTTCAATGTATGGTGGAAGCTAAACCTACAAGTATTTGAACATGAGGCTTCTGAGCACTACCTGTCATGCTTAGAAAAATAGAAAACTTTGGGAGTGGGATGTAAACTACAAAAAACGATTGATTGTAGCCACCAGGTAGCAATCGACAAACAGAAACAGAAATGGAGAGCTATTTACATCGTCTCTTGGATGTGACTCTGATTTTGGCTGACCATAATCTCGCTTTTCGAGGTCACAGAGTGAACTTGTTGTCCGAAAACAAAGGTAACTTTTTCGAATTGGTGAACTGCTGTAAAAATATGATCCCGTTTCAAAAGAACATGCGCTAAGGATAGAGCATGCTGTCGGTAATAACAAGAGAGTAGGGTCTTATTGGTTTAAGAGCATTGAGAATGAGTTCATCAGCTCTCTGGGGAATCAAGTAAAGCAGAAAGCTGTGGATGACTTAGCAAAAGCAAAGTACTTTGGAATTCTTTTTGATAGTACTCCAGCCGAGGCTAACATTGATCAGATGAGTGAAGTGATCAGATACGTTCACATTGAAAGTGACAAAGTTGAAGTGAAGGAATCATTCCCGCTGAACTCACGAAAGATATATTGAAGCAGTTGTAGGAAGATAAACTTATGATAATGCAGCAACTATGGCTGGAGTTCATAAAAAAATCAAAGAAATTAATTCGAAAGCTTTGTTTATACCTTGTGCAAATCATTCGTTAAATCTTTGTGGGGTCTACTTTTTCGGAATTATTATGTCAAGTTTACCTTTTTTTGGAACCTTGGAGAGGGTCTATACCTTCTTTTCAGCATCAACACATCGATGGGAAATACTGACCAAGAATGTAGGTGTATCTGTCAAAAG
Source organism: Neodiprion virginianus (assembly GCF_021901495.1). Lineage (NCBI taxonomy): Eukaryota > Metazoa > Arthropoda > Insecta > Hymenoptera > Diprionidae > Neodiprion > Neodiprion virginianus. Next base: position 14,028,631 of record NC_060881.1, on the reverse strand, counting down.
ACTTGCAAAGACCGGACGGAGTGCTCATTACGATGCTGTGGCACCGATGAAACCATATTTTAAAACCGGCTTCCACGTTCGAGCTCTTGTGTGATCTCAGTAAAAAAAAAATGTAGATACGAGGGGGACAGCATCTACACTCATACCTGCGCTATGTGACTTTACATTTTTGTGCTACCTCGCATTTTGGTGTGACGTCTTAGAAGAAGTCAATCTTACTCAGAAGTATTTTAGACTTTGGGATTGACGCTGGATAAATGTTTGGCCAAATTCAACGCACTCAAAATATTTCTTCAGAATGAACGGAACCATCTAGTGGCGAGAACTATTCATTTTGCAACCCAAAAGTGTGAATCCATGGAAATTTCGATAGAAAGAAGAGGTAGAAGAAGGATGCGAAAAATGATGCCAGGAGAACAGTCTAGAGATACTGGTCTAACATTGCAAGAAGAAATGCAGAGGACTATGTTGGACTGTATCGACCGATTTGATGAGGAGCTCGAGCATCAATCCAAGGCAATGGGTGACATTGTTTCGATATTTGCAGTTGTTCAATCGAAAATTCTCTTGTACGCAGCAGTAGAAGAACTTCTCGCGCTTGCTCCAAATTTGACCAAAACTTACGATGAATTTTCAGATGAAAATATCATTCTAGAAATTCTACGATTGAGACGTCACTTGGAGGCTGTAAACATCACTTACGCAGAGGCTGAGAATTGGGCAACATTAATACTGTTGAGGTTCATTAAGTGACAGTAAAGTGGGATTACTCTAAATCAATCAACTCAACCCATTTTTGTGCACAAGATTTTACTCCACTATGTGTATATCAGTCGCATCTGGCGAAAGAAGTTTCTCAAAGCTTAAGTTAATAAAGAACTATTTAAGGTCAATGATGAGCCAAAGTAGACTGACCAATCTCTCCATACTTTCAATAGAAAGTCCACACACAAAGAATACAGATTTCAATGATGTAATTGAAAATTTGAGTGCAATAAAAGCACGTAAGTACGTGTAACTGAAATACTCTCTACTTCGATTTTCTTTTTCCCTATAATTGTCCTAAAATACAAATGGGGGGGGGGGGGGGGGGAGGGGTGTACATCGTCCGCCCTGGGTGCAAATCCTTCTTAGTCCGCAACTGAGTATAAGTTAGGTGGCTCCGTATCGCCTGGACGAATTCTCTTATCAGTCTATTCCGCACGGTATACGACGGCTGATTTTGTGTGCAAATCATCCGCAATACGTTGTCTTATGGGCGTCCGTAGATACCGTTTCCTGCATTTTCCTGGACCTTTTATGGCTGTATAGTCAATCCGAACATTCTCGTCATGAGTGTTATCCGTAAGTATGTTTGTACACATCATCCCTTTACAATTACACCTACCTATCTAATGTTATAATTAAGGTACGAGTCTACCTGTATGTTAATACCAGAACGAGAGAATCAATCCCCCACGAAATTTGGTGTATATGTAATTTTAAGATTCTAAATTGATTTACATCCAATGCATGGAACTTGAAAACATCGAAAATATTTCAGAAGATTTCGGGAGTATAATTCAAAGATTCAACGCATTGCAAAATTAAAACGGAGAAATAGGTATAAAGTGGGAGGCCAAATTCTTGGGTGTACCGTTCATAAACTCAATTTATTCAACAAAAGTTTCGATTGAACTATGGTTAATCATCTCCAGAGATTTTTTGACTTCTATTCGCGCGTCAAGATATTGGGTAGCGACGCACAAGCGGGGAAGTCAAAATATAGGTGTAGCAGATTTTATAAGTCATAAACTCCTCTACTCGAACTGAAATTACGCAACATCAAACAAAAACGATCATTTTCGTGTTTGTAATCGTCAAGGTTTTTATTTTATTGTAATAATATCTTCACAGTGCACTCTCATACTCTCAACTTCATATATCTTATGTGGCGGTGCCAGCTTGATAGAGGTCAAAACATCTCGCTTCTTCGAAACTACGATAAAAACCCACGTAGTAACATTTATACGTTAATTTGAACACAAGTTTTAAAAAATTTCTGTGACAGCATACCTGTATATATTATACGTATACATGTTGATTAAAATTCAATGCTGTTCGTATTCTTATGAAATATGCGATTATCACTGAGTTCTTATACGTTTTGAATATGTGTTCAGCATAAGTACATTGGTGAATCGATGTAAGGGTACGTATGCTCCATTTACGGGTCAAATACACGAATGATACATGATATATGTGCTATTCATGGAATAGATACATAAATGGTACGGAAAACACGTAAAATCGTATGCATCTTATCTGTAAGTCAGGTAATTATAATGTTAATGAATAATAAGTTACTGCTGACGCTGCTTATAGCAGACATTCTGGAGTACGCGAATTGTTCGTAAGGAACATATGTGATACATGTAGATGTAATCTCGAAAGACACAGGATCTCAGTAAATGGTACGTCACTGTTGCATGGATATACTACCTGGGAGGCTAGTTTTTTAACAAAAAATGAAGAACTGTGCGAATCACACAGTAAAGTACGCCGGAAGAGAAAATTCGTTGTCGTTGGTTGAAAGGTGAATATTTTTGAAATTTTTATATCATGCATAATGAATAAATAGTTCTGTTTTCATTTACTTTGATTTCGGTCGTTTTTGTGACAGCTGTGGAAAGTTACTGCCACCCGCGTGTCACATTCACGTGATGATCTCAAAGAGTTTTGACAACCCTGTTTTGAATTTTCGATTCAGCCACCGTTACACTTTCGTCTCCGATTTTCTTGAGGACATTAATCAAAAACTCCCGACGTACCAAAAAAGTTTTAGTTCAAAGATTCGATCATTTGCTAATTTTCTTCTTTCTCATCCACCAGTTTATCATTATGCGACTAATCTACAATTCTGCTTATGAATTAAACCGCTACACCCTTATTAGCAAAAGAAAACTGCTTCCAACCCTTTTTATTATTTACTTAGATAACAATATCTTCTGAACCGGGAACGATTCCAAAGGCGAAGATCCATAAATTCGTATTTTACCATGAATTGGCTGCTTTCTGCAATTGATCACAACCTGTAGAAAAAAAAATTTGAAATGAGTTTTGGGTATTCAATTCGATAAAAGTGTCGAAATTTCATTCAACAGTCAAAAACACTTCAGGGAAGACTTACGAGGGGACTTCACCAGATGGAGGTCACAGATTTCAAAACATTTTTGGGGTTGAAAAGTATTTCATAATAACAAAGTACAGTCCAAGCGATACCACTGGACTCGAAACTGTTTTCAAGAAAAACCGGTTTGAAAAGCGTAGGCTTTCATTCATTCATATACCTGCTCCGTTGTACAAAGTATTGTTGAGGCGGCGTGACTGAGACATGATGCGCCCGACTACCAAGTCGATAGCTCCTTTTAAAATTTACTCAACTTTAGAGAGGTAACTCACGTAACTCCGAGGTAACAGATTATAATGGAAGTCACTTTCGCGTGACAAGGATAAACCAAATAACTCCACGGGTATTCATCATAATCCAATTAACTTAATTTTTTGCCAATTTTAAGTTAGTATTCAATAAATTGTAATGAATTGCGGCGAACGTTTTCCCGTGATTGATACATCCGACTTATAACTCTTTTTATTGAAAAACACTTAAATGTGATTCACATATTTTACTTGACGGAAAATTGTACCGGTTGAAAAAGCTGTAACTCGAGCGCTCTTCAGCGCTTACGGGGGCAGTTGAGTGAAGTAGACGTGTTTAACGCGCACCTAACCTACACCACAGACACAGCCGGCTTGACATTCGTTACGACAGCCTTTTGGCGATGTTTTTTGTGATAAAAAATCAGTTATAAGAGACATAAAATGGCAAGCGATACAACATTGAAGTCGCCGATGCTCAAGTAAGTGGATAATTATATTTTCCTTAAGATGTAAGTTCGAAAGAATAGAAGTAGAAAATCGTTATATAATAATCCATGAAGGTTACGTTGAATAATTATACTAATGAACAAATTGAGGTAGGTAATGATGGAGGTAATAATAATCTGCTTCTAGATCAAACTGAAAGTGATGACAATATCGGTAACCTAATATCACACCAAAAAGTGACACACTTAGCATAGCCGAATGGTGAAACTACAGATCATTCAGGTAACGAGAAAGTTTCATCGGTGATAAGTGCTCAAAGACAGCTTGTCCACGCAGGTTTGTATTATACGTAGATGCACAATAATTATGAGATTTGAATTACTACCAAATAATTGTATGGAATGAATTTTGATTTTATCCAAGTGAAATGTCATAAAAATACTGGTTCGAATAATAATCAAAAATGGTGGTCAAATTTCGAGAAAATGATATATGTGTTGTAGGTTTGAAGTCGTACTACAGTCATCGTCCAGACCATAGAGTTAACCAAATCATAATCTCATGTCACAGTCTTATTTTATAATTAATTTTTGAAATTCATTTAATTTATAATCTGTCGATTTTGTATCAGTACTTCATTAATAACTTCGAAATAATATTTTATTATTGAGTGATTATGTTTTATAAGTTTTAATATGACAAAAATTATGAATTAAGAACTTTATTTTTGATCGTCTACAGAAAATGACTATTCGCTATTTTTGACGGACAGCATCGAAGATGAAAACTCACTAGGCCTGTGCAATATTGTGTATCCAGAACAAGCAAAGAACGTAACAAATAATGTAGAAACAACTGTGACAACAAATGATGAGATGATACAAAAGAATTAAAAAGATCGTGAAAGCTCATTGCTAGAAGCAGATGACAATGAGGTATTAGCTTAAGTTCTAACCGCAGATACCATTCAGCTAAAAATACCTTTAAACTTTGAAATGAGTGAAGTAGAAATCATTCTTCCACATTCAGAAGATGAAAATCATTTGCTGATATCTCTTCCGTCGGTGCTCAAAGTAGATCTAAAACACGAAACCGTGAGAGTAGTTCCATTCAATCTGCTGTTAGAAAAAAATCAAGTCAATGCCAATTGTGGAAAGTGAATATTGCTAAAAGAGCTCAAAATTTAGGTACATAGTATTTGGATTTTCAGAAAATTCTAAAACCTTCCTAGGTAATGGGTGCTCCGTGTGCGCACTAGTGTAGATTAAAGTGCTCTACTACAATTACCGAAGCTCAAAGGAAAAATATTATTTCTAAGTTCTGGAAAATCAGTAATCACTCTCGTAAATGGGATTACATATCTCGATGTCTTACTATGTATGAAAAATTATCTTGTTACGACCCTGACCTTCCACAACGTCGAAGTGTTTCGAAAAATTATTCCTTCAGAATAAATTTTACAACTGTGTTCGATTGCAAGTCTATGTTTTCTAGAGGTTCTTCGTATTTCTGATTCGTGGAGAATTACTGTTACGATGGAAATGGAATAAGGTACCAAACTTTCCCCAGATAAAAGAGGTAAACACTAGAATCGAGGTACAAAGCTAAGTGATAAGTTTATACAGAGTGTAATTGAACATATTAACTTATTTGACAGAAAAAAAGCGCATCATGTAGGAAGAGATTCAAAACAGAGTATTTAGAAGAAATACTTCATGTGAGAAAGATGCACTACCTATATATATACATATACCAAGTGGATGAAACAGTTTCACTCAAAGTATGAAATATGTGCAACAGAAAGGTAGCACAGAGATGTTTTTAACACTAAATTCAACATTGGTTTTCACGTTCCAAAAAACACCAATGTGACACATTTCTGTATTCTGATAATTGTGGTGGGCAAAATAAGAACAGTTTCGTGTTTGCAATGCTTGTGTATGTGGCAGCCAAATATAAAGTTAAAATAGCGTATCGACATCTCGAGTATAGCCATACTCAAATCGAGGGAGATTCTATGCATAGCGTCATTGAGAGATAAAGTAAAAACCAAAATATATATGTTCCGGAGCAGTAATTCACAGTTATGTCAATGGCGAGGTCTGGCAAGCTCTATAAGGTTATAGATGTAAAGTAAAATAGAATCTTAGATTTTAAAGCTCTAGGCGAGAAAATGAATATGGCTACTAATACATCTCGTATCAATGTACCGTGGTCAAAAGTAAGAGAAGTTTATACCGATGGAGATAGACCTGGGCAGTTGTTCTATTAAAAAAAATTCGATGACGATGCATCGACAGTAGATGTCCATCGTTGTGTTGGCCATCTTTTAAATCTGACTGCATGTAATTTGAAACCCGTATACTCAGGTAATTCTGGGGTACCTGAAGATACGCCAAAGAACTACTGCCTTTGCGCAATCTTTAGCTCAGATACCATCGAACCACGATCCATTTTATAAATCTCTGACTGCTCGTCAAAAGTCTAATTATAGAAATTCAAGCGTAGCAACAAATACAAAAAATTAGAAAAATTACATTTTTCTGTGATAATTATATTCCTCTACATCGTCAAATCTAACCTTAGAATACCGCGGGAATAATGACTTGTTAGATTGACACGTATTCTAAGGTTAGATTTGTCGGTCATGTGTTATGTTATGTTTATTGAGATTGAGTTTGTTCCGCGCTCAGCCGACTATGGCGCTGTAAGTTTCTCTGTATTGCCAACGTAACTGTCTAGTGTAAAAAATTAGCCGTCTCAAATACATTGTCCCCAAGTGTACTTCAAAGAATCCACAGCTTTACAAATCTACATAAGAAACAAGTTAGAAAAGGTAAAATTGAAGGATTATGAAGAATAAAGTGAATTATTCAGTGAATTCGAAAAATTAGTCACAGAATTGAAAGATGCCGGCGCACGAGTCACGGAAAAGGAAAAGTTGAACTATCTATTGAGAACGTTACCAAGTTCACTAAAGTACATAGGAGACCTCATTAATGTGTTGAAAGAGAAAAACCAAACTGTCGATTTCGTGAAAAATAAAATAAAAATGTACGAAGAAAGAGATGAAGAAGGAAACGTGAATAATAGTAATCGGGCCGGATATTAAAACGCATTCAAGAGAGAGGAAAAAAGACGCAAGGACATGCGACGACTAAAGTACGACCGATATCATTAACATCTTGCTTCTGTAAAACTTTCGAAACCCTGATAAAAAATCGACTACAATGGTGGATCGAAAGTAAAAACCTTCTACCTCTCAACCAAACCGGTTTTCAAAAAGGCAGGTCTTGTATTGATAACGTAGCCAATCTTACTCTCCAAGTAGACGAAGCTCTAAAATGTAAACAAGAAACGCTTGCCATTTTTCTGGACGTGTCAGGTGCATTTAACCACGTAAACAGCGACATCCTACTAGAAACGCTTTCTAAAATAGATTGCTCCGCACAAATAATCAAATTCGTCAAATATCTAACACAAGAAAGATCCATCAACACGAACGTTGTAGGATACTAATGTCTAAAAGCACACAAAGGCGTCCCATAAGGAGGTGTATTAAGCCCTTTGCTCTACACAATCTACGTTTGAAAAATTGCAAATAACATCCCCAAAAACGTAACTGTCTCGAAATTTGCTGACGATATCGCAATTTACTTAAAAACCGGATCACTCTCCGCGTGTAAAAAAATCATCAAGAAATCTACAGAAACTGTTAGAAACAACCTACTCTACTTAGGCCTAATCTTAGCTACTGAAAAAACAGTAATCTTACATTTCAACAACAAAAACATACTTCCTGGAAACACAATAGTTGAAGTAAACAACACCAAAATAAAATTAAGTGAAACAGTTCAGTTTTTAGGGATAATATTTGACTACAAACCAACCTTTCAGCACCATATTAACAAAGTAATAACGAAGTGTAATTCAGCTCTCAACATTATAAAATTCTTACGAGGAACGTGGTGGGGATCCAACCCCAAAACCCTCACGATATTGTACAAAAGCTATGTTCGATCCATAATTGAATACGGTAGCTTTGTTTACTTCCCCATCCGCAAAGACGCTATGAGCGAACTAGAAAAGTTACAGTTTTCTGCCATAAGACTCGCATTGGGCTACAGAAGATCTATACCCACCAACATCCTCATAGCAGAGTCTAAACTGCCTCTTCTAGCTGAACGTGCAAAGTTCTTAGGAAATCGTTACGTAACAAATGTACTTGCTAACAAAAACTCTTCAATGTACGCTAACATAAGGTATCAAACCTGTCTAACAAAGTGTAAAATAAAACGCATTTTGCTAAACTGCATTGCAAACATTAACGACCTTACAGAATGCGCTATTCAAACACATAACAATTACAAAATATGTGAACACGACTATGAAACGGTAATATCCTCTCTACCTGTAGAAACAGAATTAGGAAAACACCTACAAAGCAGAATAAATCCGAACTCAATACTTGGCCATTTTCTAGGCAATACGAATGCACTAGCAATATACACTGACGGGAGCAAAATCAAAGGAAATAAATTTGTCGGATCCGCTTGCACAATCGCAGGTTCAAAACCAGGCACAACTAAAAGCATCAATTCCAACGCATCGGTTTACACTGCTGAATGCATCGCTTTAAACAATTCCATGGACATCGCTCTACAACAAAACAGTCGAGACGTATACATTTTTTTCGATTCTCTAAGCGCACTCCAAACCCTGCAAAATGCAAAAGTTAGCACTTTAACAAACTACATAACATACGATATTAATAAAAAGTACAACGAATTTATGAAGACACATACCAATAACACTGTAAAGTTTTTCTGGATTCCATCCCACAAAGGTATAGTAGGAAACGAACACGCTGACTCACTTGCTAAATCTGCCACAAACAAAAATTTTTGTAACATCACGCAAATACCACACACAGATTACAATGAAACATTCAAAGCGAACGTCTACACTCAACAAACACGATAATTAAAACCGAGGGCCTTACAAAAGGGAAAAAATACTTTCAGCGGTACTATCTCGAAGAAGCAAGACCATGATATCATAACAAAAAACTGACACGCGAATGCATCGTAACAATAAATCGACGCAGAGCAAACCACTACAACCTAGCCAAATCACTGGCCAAAATAAAGGTAGTCGAGTCCCCCTTATGTGAATGCGGCAAAGAAAACCAGGACATCAACCACATCCTTTGGAAATGCCTGATGTTCGACGATAAACGAACTGAGTTCATTAACGACTTGCTGAAATCGAAGCTACAACTTCCCACAACTGCAGAAACTATAATTAGAAAACCGAATGTCGAAGCTTGCAAAATTATGACTAAATTTCTGAAAAAATGTAATTAAATGTGTAACGATATAACATTGTAAGGTGCACTGATGTATGGCAGATATAAACCTTGATGTAGGTTTGAAATGCTACCAAAATAAAAAAAAAAAGATCATTGGTCAGATGACTACAAATGTGAGGTAAATAATTATAATAATGGAATCGAATGAATTTTAGATAGTGGCTGCTCGGACTATATTATAAAAAATGATAATTACTTCACTTCACTGAGAAAAAAATCTGGTTGAATATGCCAAACTCATTTGGTTGTCAGATATTCAGTTGCACTGAAAGGAGAGTGCCAGAGTTGGGAAGTGAAGTTTGGGGTGGGGCGGCGCGTGGTTACAGTACTACCCCATAGTGTTACAATGCCCCAGCCATAGGGCTAGATGGCCAGCCATTTACGAGAAAAACGTTTCGAAAGTGTCGTTCCTATGTTATATATCTGAAAGTATTGCCCGTTAACCGAATGTCCCGGTGGCCGAGGCGGTAGCTGGCAAGCGTAGCAAGCCGAAGGTTCCTTGTTCGAACCCTCCGCTCGAGATTTTTTCTTTTTCTTTATTTCTTTTTTTCAAATTATTGTTTATTTAACTTATCAACAAGTTAATTTACTATAATGATAATTATATAAGAAATATGAAAAAAAATTTCTTGCTTCGTACTTTGAACGTACTTATTTGTTTTTTTTTAAATTAAAAAAATAACTATACAAAGAAGTTCAATTTGAAAACATTTTTTATTTCAGCATTTTGATATATTCCGCCCAAATTTCTTCCTTCAAATATTCGTTCGTATTGTATATTGAAAATATTTCGTTTCTATAATGGATATTATTTATAAACATCGTCGTTCCGAGGCTTACGGATTCTATCTGACCAGTTCAGGTATACGATTGTCTTTTGTGTCATGAGATTGTTATAAACGAAGGTCCCCCAATAGGGGCTCTTGAAAAACAGGGAGAGTGGAGGGATAAAGCGCCATTATGCCCCCCCCTCCCCCCGTCCTATCCACTACAAACGGGGAAGAAGAATAAGAAACGAGCAGTCTGAATTTTCACGCTTGGAATGAGTAGACGTGTTTCGAAGTTTTTCTTTTGCTAACATTCTGTAGTTACAATGTATGGAAGTGAAGAAATCGCGGGTTCTTCGGAACTTGCAGAGGATATTACCGAAGATTCTTCTCACAGCGATAAATCGAAGTGGCTGATTAAAGATGCAGTTACCTATTTCAATGCACTGCTTGTTAAAAACGATTTAATAACATCAGAAGGTTCGCTGTTAATTCCTCACGAAGCTATGCTGATTGCTGAGAAGTTTTACGATAATGTGATAGATTTGGTGAGTGAAAACAAGATCGTGATTAATGAAGAGTTACTTCACGAGAATGAAGAGTGTCAAGAAGTAGAATTTGAAGGGATTAAAAAAGACGATTCATCGGACGAGTATGAACCCCCATAAAAAAAATCCAAAGAGCCTGAGTATATTCCGTTAAAATACAAAACAAAATGCATCAACATTGCGAAAGCACATCCTCAGTGGATTCTGAAAGCGCTGCAAAATAAAGAATGTCATCGTTTAAACAAAAAAGTAATATTTATCTCGATGGGAAGAAGAAATTGAAAAAGGCGGATCTGTATTTGACAAATATTCAGCGATAGATTCGTGGACTTACGATTGTTTTGTCGAAGCTAGGCATAATTTATCAACAAGTGACCACTCGAAATGTGCAATGGGTGGCGAGATTTAAACAACAGCACGGAATTTGTCAACGAAAAGTAACGAAATTCGTATCACAAAAGGAAATGGTGACATTTGAAGAAACCTTGGCTGCAGCAGACACTTTCCATCTACAAACCTGAGATTCAATACTCAATTTTGACAATAAATATATTGTCAACACTGATCAAACAGCTATGTGACAAAAATGCAATCAAATTGTGTAAATGGTCTTTCAAACAACGAATGCCCATTTGAATAATTCTCTTATATAATCATCTAATTGTGAAATCACTTCGTTCATTGAATGTCGTACTTTTTCATGTGTTTTCAGGATGTCAATACCAATCCACTTTCAACCCGACTTTCAACCAAAAAGGAAGCAGGACCGTATTTGTGAAGAAACTAGACATGAATAAAGTTACGCTTTCATTTACTGCACGATATGCTATTACTCTTTCTGGACGTGTCCTGCCGAGTGTATTCGTATACCTGCAGAAGACAACAGGCAAATTTAGACCCAGAGTCCAGAAGACGATCGATGATTACGCCAAAAAATACAAGAACGTTATTATCACGTCATCAAAATCGGAAAAGCTGACTACAAAGTTGTGAAACGATTTTCTTAACAAATCTTTGAAGCCCTATGTTGAGAAAAAAAAGTTTCTTCTCATTATCGACTCTTGGGGGGGGGGGGGGGGGGGGGGAGGGGCAAACCAAACCTTAAACTACCTTATTTGAAAAGGAACGAAAGAATAATTCCCAAGGAGATTGTATAAAAATTCAATCGATCGTTCACCATCAGTTATCATCTCCCATTTTTTACAACATGATCAAATACGCATGGTTCGCATCGAAACTAACCGCAGAAAGAAATATTTTTAGAAATGTTAACGACGTTTGTTTTCGATAGATATCTTCAAAACTCCCTGCTCTTGTAAAAAATCTAATCTATTCGATGCGCGAATTGTTCAAATATCTTTTGATTCGAATGTTTTTACGACAAATATCATTCTGGCTCTTGTACAATGTTGAGATCTAGCGAATGAACATATCTTTATTCATATTCTTCACAACTTGATGATTATTCTCTTATACACGCAATATTCTATTGAATATACAATACGAACGCATATTTGAAGGAAAAATTTGAACGGAAAATTTCAACATGCTGAAATAGAACATGTTTTCAATTTGAACTTTTTTGCATAGTTATTTTTCAAGAAAAAACAAACAAATAGATACTTCGAAAGTATGATGCAAGAATTTTTTTTAAAATGTTTCTTATATAATTATTATTATAGTAAATTCACTCATTGATAAGTTAAATGAATAATAATTCGAAAAAAAATAACGAAAAAAATGAATCCCGAGCGGACGGTTCAAACAGGAAACCTTTAGCTTGCTACGCTTGCCAGCTACCACCTCGACTACCGGGCCATTCCGTTAACGGAAATTACTTATGGGTATATAACATAGGAACGAAACTTTCAGAACATTTTTCTCGTAAATGACTGGTCATCTGGCCCTATGGCTGAAGCATTGTAACACTATGGGGTAGTACTGCAACCACGCGCCGCCCCGCCCCAAACTTCATTTCCCAACCCTGGCACTTCCCTTTGAATAATTTTCACACAATTGAAATGCGTATTTAGTCGAAATAGAGAAAAATTGAATGTTTGAGAAAAGTAACTAATAAATAACTAGCTTGAATAAGAGTAGTATAGCTATGAAAGTTCTACACGCAGATTCCTGTTACCGACACTTACCGACATTATCCCCAGACTCAAACCCTTTCCCGCGATGACGTCACAGTCTGCCGTACCGACTTAAGGTCAAAACCATGTAACCTTACCGACAGTTGTATCGGTCGACGGTAAAAATCGCACTGCTTAACCAACAATTCTTATCGGTCAAAGGTCAGAATCGTGCTGTTTTACCGACAATATAACCGACCGAAGGTCGAAGTCTTCATGTCGTGCTCGTCTGCCAACGGTAGAGGGTGCGGCGGGGGCGAGAACTTTTTTACCGTCCCACATTCTTTTCCCACGATGAGACGAATGATGTGTATCATCAACCACCCCCACATTCTTTTCCCACGTTATCAACCACGTGACATTCCAAAATTCATAGTTCCGAGAATTGTTTTTCATCCACTCGGATATCGCTGATGTGTAACATTAACCACCTCACATTCCTTTCCCACGTTATTAACCACGCGACATACCAAAATTGATGGTTCTAAAAATTGTTTTTCACTTACTCGGATGTCAGTTTGATATTAACCACATGACATTTTTTTGGCTTGTAACTGTCATGTGAACTCAACGATGAATTTTGAACGGGTTCAGTCAAGACCAGAGTGCACGGTCGACCGACAACCGCGGAACATTCAGAGCCATCATAGATCAGCGGTGTTGGGTTACTATCGCACTGAGAATGCTGAAAGGTGCGCGCGCATACACAAGCATACGTACAGCTGTCCTATAAAAAGGACGCTCATCAGTGCAAACGATCATTAAGTCACAACTTGTCCGATCATTAAGTCACAACTTGTCAAGTATACGCGAGGAAAAAGCTCAAGATGGAATCCGCGAAGTGTTTGAGATTGATCGATATTATGGGAGCGGCGTACAAAATCTTGGACAAATCATCATCAACAGCAGAGATTCAGAAATGGATAAAATTTGGAAAAAAATATTCGGCTTCTGAACAAAATTTTGCAAAAGGCTTCATCAATTAGAGAAAAGACGAGAATTATCACAACGATCGGACTTTTGAAAGCGCTTGCGGAAAAATTCAAACGTCTTCCGAAAACGGGTGGAGGTACGCGAAAAGTAAGGAGAAGTGATCGAGTTCACTGGGAAGATTTGGAATCAGCTTTCGAGGGGAGAATTCGAACTGGATCCATCTTCAATTTGAAGCATAAAGATGTGGAGAGATTTCTAGAAGACGCAAAGGTACTAGCTGTCACGAGACTAAAAAACGCTTTGAAGAAAGACAGGAGCTTGAAAGCCAACGTTATCCTGGCTTGTAAATTTAAAGTTAAAAAAGACGATTGCACGGTGGAAGAGATCAAATTTTTTAATACGAGAAATAAAATTATCCTCCAGACAACGGATATCAACGAATGGTTCATCGAAAACGCGACGGAGCGTTTGTTGAAAAAGGTGGAAGATTTCCAGGAAAAGGATTTAGGCTGGTCGCTGACTGAAATAATCAATTTGACTGTGAATATCAACAAGTACGTGCCACTACGAGGCGGTGTGTTCACGTACACCCCGTTACCTAAGCATATCAGTGTTGAGGAGGCTGTGGTAAACATCAGAAACAACCACTCTTACTGCTTCCTATGTCTCTAGACAAAAACACCATTTCGAAATTTGAGAAGCTTGACGGCCTTTCAATTAACGTTTATAGTATAGACCAAGGTGATCGGAAAAAAAGTGAAATAGTACCGATTCACCTGAGTCAAAATGAGTCTGATGAACCTGTAATTCATCTTTTGGCGATAGAAACTGAAATCACTGACGATGACGATGATGATCTCGATATGGAAAATTATGAACAAAATAGAATCTGTCATTTTACTTGTATTTGAAATTTATCTCGGCTGACGAGTTCTCAAATTTCTGAACGTAATCGTCGTACTTGGTTGTGCGATAGATGTTTGACTTACTTTCATTCTAAAAGATGTTGAACAAAGCACAATGTAGATTGCATGAATTTAAACGAAACCAAAGTTATCCGACCTACAAATGAGGAAAAAATACTGAAATTCAAAGATTTCAATCTCATAGAAACCGTTCCATTCTGCATTTACGCGGATCTCGAATGTTTACTGGAACCTACGCTCAAAAAGATGGGTACAAGAACAATTTATCAGAAGCATTTTCCGTATAGTATAGCTTACTACCTACATTGTGCGTTTGACGTTTCGCTTTCAAAATTCAAAATTAATCGTGGAGAGACTTGCATTCAAAGGTTTGTGAATGAGTTAGTGGAATTGGCACATTCGTTAGAAGTTTATTTCAAAACTGTTGTACCGATGGAACCGCTCAATTTCAATCAAATCAACGAATTTCATTCAACAACAGTGTGTCACATTTGTGAAAAACCGGTTACACTGACAGACGTGAAACATCGTGATCACTGCCATTTCACGGGAAAGTACCGTGGTGCTGCTCATCGAGGTTGGAATCTAAATTATTGAAATTCGCACACTATCCCAGTGATATTCCACAATCTGTCGGGTTACGATTCACATTTTCTGATCAAAGCACTGGCTACATCGTTCGAGGGCACAATTGAGCTTCTACCCGTAAACAAAGGAGAGTACATTTCTTTTACAAAATATGTCGAGGGGACAGATATGAAGTTTAGATTCGTAGATTCGTACCGTTTCATGCCCAGTAGTCTTGAGTAATTAGCAACGTATCTCGGTGATGATCAGAAATCAATCACACGAAAATTTTATCGTGGCTTGGATAAATTTCAGTTATTGACCAGAGAAGTAGTGTTCCCGTACGAATACAAAGACAGTTGGGAAAAGCTCAAGGACAGACGGCTACCATCCAAACAACAATTTTACTCAAAATTAAATGATCGGGATATATCAGACGATGACAATGCACATGCATGTAAAGTTTGGCAAACTTTTAACGTTCAAACTTTGGGAGAGTATTCGGACTTGTATTTACAGACGGACGTGTTTTTACTAGCCGACGTTTTTCAAGACTTTCGACAGAGCTGTGGGACAACGTACAACCTGGACCCGTTACATTATTACACCGCGCCCGGTCTGTCGTTTGATGCGATGTTAAAGTGTACCGACATCGAGCTCGAGCTTCTCATCGACAAAGATATGGTTATGTTTATCGAAAAAGGTATTCGTGGTGGTGTGTCACAGTGCTCGAACAGATACGCAAAGGCTAACAACAGGTACATGGGAGAGGAATTCGATCCTGAGGTCAAAGAATCTTATCTTATGTACTTTGACGTTAATAATTTGTACGGTGCTGCTATGAGCTTTGCTCTGCCATTCAGTTCCTTCGAATGGTTATCAGACATCGGACAATGCGACGTTGTTACCATCTCGGAGGATGCGGAGTTTGGTTACATACTGGAGGTGGATTTGGAATATCTTGAGGAACTGCATGAAATTCATAAGGATTTACCACTGTGTCCAAAGCACTATATACCTCCGATCTCCAATAGTAAGCAACCGAAATTAACGCCCACGCTACTTTCCAAAAAAAACTACGTTGCTCACTACAGCATTTTGAAACAATGCTTACAATTAGGCTTGAAATTACTCAAAATTCACAGAGTTCTCAAATTCAGACAAACCCCGTGGCTCAAAAAATACATTGATTTGAATACCGATTTGCGCAAAAAATCTCACAACGAATTCGAGAAAAATTTTTACAAACTGATAAACAACGCAGTTTTTGGCAAAAGAATAGAAAATGTTAGGAAGTATAGAGATGTCACGCTGATCACGGAATGGGATGGAAGATACGGTGCTAGAGCTACTATAGTCAAACTCAATTTTTACAGCTGTACCGTTTTTGACAAAGATATAATTATCGTCGAGATGAGTAAGCCGAAAGTCAAGTTGAATAAACAATTGTATGCAGGTTTCTTTATCATGGATCTGGCTGAAACATACATTTACGATTTTGATTATAATTATGTCAAACGGAAATTTGGCTACCGAGCAAAATTAATGTACACGGATACCGACAGTTTGATTTACAATTTTACCGTCCCCGACATATACGACCATATGAAGGAGGACTTGCACAAATTCGATACGTCTGATTATCCGCTTGACAACGTTTATGGAATGCCACTAGCGAACAAAAAAGTTCTCAGCTTGATGAAAGACGAGAATAACGGAAAAATAATGCTGGAATTTGTAGGATTAAGAGCTAAATTGTACGCATTGCGAGTCTTGGGAGATGAGAAAGATAATAAACGTGCCAAAGGTGTCAAAGGATCAGCGTTGAGAAAAATAACTTTCAACGATTATTTGGAATGTGTTTTGAACCGTGAAAATTTGTCTACAAATCAGCATTTGATATTAAGTCGAAAGCACAAGGTATACACCGTAGAACAGCCGGAAGTGGCACTTAGCTGGAATCACGACAAGCGGATCGTGTTTCAAAACAAAACCGACACGCTTCCGTGGGGCTACAAGCCTACACCTTAGCTTTGTAATTTATAACTGTACCATGATGTAAAAAATATTATTATTATGTAGGATAGTGAATAAGAACGCTCCGAAATCTCAAAAATTGTACAACAATGCATATGTCTGTCGATTGTTTAAAAAATAAAGATGCATACTTGTTATGTGTCGGGTATCAAATAAAGAGGCACATACGTTCTTACAAAAAATTCATTTATTCAAATGTTACATGTCCGATTCGTTTATCCAACTGTCGTGTGTATTGTCAAAACCTCACCATTTGACGTATATTTTTTTCCCACGCTTCTTGAGCACCTTTTCCACCAGATAGATATCCGGATGTTCAATCTTGAGGAGCTCTTGTTCTCGGAAACCACCAGCGATACGTTGATCTCGGTAGTCTTTGAGCTCGTACGTCACAGGATGAGTATTTTCCACTCGACCAATCGTGAATATTTCAGTCGTCCAATTGGGGGTGTAACCTTTTTCGAAGACATTTTTGAATTTGCTGATTCGAACTTTGTCGCCGGATTTGAATTTTGCCGATATGGTAGGTAACGCTCGAAGCCTTCCGTACGCCTGACGTGATAACAGCCTTTCGTTCGCAACGGTGACATCCGACGGTTTCATTCTTAAGGTTCGGTGTTTGACGTTGTTGTAAGCCAAAACCAAATCAGATAAGACATCGAGCCACTTGTAGCTTCCTTGCATGCTGAACCGTTGCAACATTTTACCTTTCAGCGTCCGATTAAAACGTTTACAGATCGAAGCCTTCAAATTACTGTACGTGGAGTGAAGTTTGATTCTTTAACGTGTCATAAGCGATTCAAATTTCGAGTTGTAAAATTCTGTTCCTCTGTCGACGTGTAATTTTTTGCCACCCGTCCTTTCGACAAGCTCAGATTCCATTGCTTTCGTAACATCATCTTCAGACTTCCTCTTTATCGGTACAGCCCACGCATACTTTGAAAAAATATCAATGACTGTGAGCATGTACTTGTAGCCTTTGTTTTGTCCAGCGTATGATGTCATATTAACAAGATCCGCACGCCATGTCTCGTCGATGCCGCGCACGTCTACACGTCGACGCGGGTAATTCCGGCGTGCAGGCTTATGCAGTTCCGTCACCAGTGCTTGCTTTTTCTCGTTCATATTCCGACGCTCTTAGTCAGGTGTCCGATTGAGATATGTTATCAGCGTTTCGAATCGACAGATCTCTGCCTGTTTCGAAGTCTGTGTAAAAGGTATCCAAGGCTCTCTCCGTGATGAGCTCGAAAGCTTTGATCATTTGATCTGGAATGATCACGATAATGGAAATCATTTCGTTATCGTGACTCGGATTTCCCGCCGCCTGAGATGCCAGGAGTAAACAAAGACGCTCCACTAACTCGTTTAGATCATCCCAGAAAATGTATTCCGTTTCAACACCTTGTCGAGTGATCATAGCTTGCGGAAGTAGACCTTTACCCTTTCGGCGAGGTGATGGGAAATTATTCATCAATTCGGCAATGACATTTTTAAATTTGTAACTGTTATCGTTTCGAACGGCCCTATCAGACGATTAATACTTTTTATGCGCGTTCGTTGCAAGGATTCTGTTTTTAAAATTTTCCTGATCTCCGGCGCTCACAGAAGAACCGTCATGCTTCTTTTTGAACAAAAGTTCCAGCAAACCCTTTGTTTCCGGGTGAAGCGTATCGCCGAAACGAATGTAGTCACTCTCAAAAGATCTCAACAAATCACCAGTCAATAGTCCGTTTGAGAGGTTGCGTACACCGTAGACGTTGTCCAATTCGCCTTTTGTCTTCGCATCTCTCATCAGTGCAAAATACTCATCCCCGATTTTCTCGACCGGTGTATCTACGATTGTTTCATCTCCTGCCGAAGCGAAGGAATAGTCCATTTTCGAGACAGTTTCAATTTTCGTTTCATTTTTTATCTGCTTCATTTCTTCTTTAATTTCTTCCACCTCTTGTTTTACAGGTTAAGCATCTTTTGTAACATTCACTAGTTCTTGCAAGGGAGTCACTACTGGTTTGAAAATGTCACTCAATTTCAGAGTCGTACATTCCTTGCCTGACTTGAGCAATCTGTGTTTTCGACGGATCGCAGCACTTGCTTGAGCGATCTGATGTGGGACGTCTTTTTGCTTGGAAATTTCAGAGCTCTGGATGTTGACGCAACTGAGTCTGCAGCGCTACTGCGTCTCTCGCTCGAAAACGTTAGATTTTATTTCTTTTACAGGCTAACAAAAGAATCGAATCCCCTCCTGTATCGTCCTTCGTTGAGCTCACTGTGTTTGTCGATCACCAGAAACTCGTACTTCTCACCGTTCCAGCATACAGAGCACACACTTCAAAACTCTGTGTAAGACATGTCGGTGTTTACATGGTCGTTGTATACGTGTCTCAGGTTCATATCGTCTTGTTTGAATAACACGAGTAAGTTCACGTTGTTGCGCACGAGATGTTTGGGAATACGCGCGTACGTCTGACAGAGATAGAAACAGTCAACGTCTTGATGTCTACCCATGCAAAAGTAGGCTCTAATATTGTCCTGCTTCTCGCACGCTACATCGTCAAATATGATTATGGAGTTGGGCCGTGCTTCTTCCAGTGTAATCACTTGCTCACGCTCGGTAAACGCACTATACTCCGTATTCTTAACATGGTCCAACAATTGCATCAACAATTGGTATTCTGGTTGGTTGAGAGATTTCGAGTAGATGTAGATATTTTCAAATCTGAGTCCGTTGAGATGGGTTATAAGTGTGAGCAACGCATTAGTTTCACCACAATTTGACGGTCCACAGAATATTGCACGTACACTATTCGGGAGTAATTCACCGTGCCGTTTGTGCCTTTTGACATTTTGCTCCGAAAGTTCGTCAAAATTCATCACGGGAAGCTTAGTAGGTTGTTTCTCAAACCGCATCTCGGACATGACCGATCGGATTCGCTATAAATACCCCGTTTTAAGGCACTTTTCTTCAGTCAACGCACGAACATAATCGCGTACAGAGGTAAACAAAGCAGCAGCAGGCAGCAACATCGTGGCAAGGGTCTGGTGAATAAAATCATCAACAGCCTTCCAGTCGAATTGCATGTACCTGGTTATCAGTACTGCGGGCCTGGTACAAAATTAACAAAGAGACTCGCGCGGGGTGATCCGAGAATCAATCCACTCGACGCAGCTTGCAAGGACCACGACATTGCTTACTCGCAGAATCGTGAAAATCTTGAAGTTAGAAACGAGGCTGATAGGGTGTTGGCTGAGAAAGCTTGAAAACGGGTTCTCGCAAAGGACGCAAATTTGGGTGAGAAGGCAGCCCCTTGGGCAATAGCTAATACAAAGAAAGTAAAATCAAAACTCGGAATGGGAATTCGAAAATCAAAAAATGTGACCTTGAGAAAAATTATAAATGCTGCAAAACGTTCTATGGTTCCAAGCAACGATGCAAAAGTAGCTATCGAATCTGCGCTGAAGGGAGCTGAGAACGCCGTTAAAAAAGCGGGTGGTAAATGTGAAGTGCGAACATCTCGCGTCCTACAAGTACCTTCAAAAGTCAGTGGTTTTCTACCGTTTCTGATTTCTATTTTCGCTGGACTTAGTGCTACAGGCGCGTTAGCCGGTAGTGTGACGGGTATAGCAAAAGCTGTGAACGATGCAAGTGCTGCTAGACAAGAACTGGGAGAGAGCAAACGACACATCAAAACTGTGAAAGCTATCGTGTTGGGCAAAGGGCTTCATATGAAACCGTACAAAACAGGTCTTGGTCTCCATCTTTCAAAAAACTAGATGCGATGCTACCACGTCGAGCGTTGACTGATTGGGACTTGTTGAAATCTGCCAAAATCTTCAAGGTTCCGCATTTCCACGGTGTTTTCATGCGAAACGAAATGCCCAAAAACGGTCCGTGAAAAAGTGAGTCAGCTATAATCAACCTTGACGACAAAGGCGGTCCGGGAACACACTGGGTTGCATACAAGAAACGCGACAATAATATCGATTACTTTGACAGTTTCAGCAACCTTCAACCACCCTTAGACCTCATAAAATACCTCGGCGTTGGTAGCGTCAAATACAATCATGAAAGGTACCAGGATTATGATACATTTGAATGCGGACACTTGTGTCTGAAATTTCCAAGTGGTGAGCTATATAAACATGGTGCATGATTCATCAAAGTCAGTCTACCACTCGCAGTCATGGATGATTCGTTAACGTTAACGATTTCGGAAACCTCTTCGAATCGAACTTGCTCGTGATAAAAGTCATGCTTTTGGCTTGGTAGAATTGTTAACCTTTGATTCGATTCCCAACGTTGATGTTGGTCACAATAAAATTTGCATAGCTGATAAAGTGATCACCATACCTACCGGCAGCTACGAGATCGAGGACATAGATCAGTATCTTCAAAACGTGCTGAGAAATACAGATATCAGGCTCGCCATGAAACCCAACAATAATACATTACGCAGCGAAATCACATGCAACCACACGATTAACTTTGAGGCGAATGATTCCATTGCTCAACTTTTGGGATTCGCACCACGTGTATTGGAGGTTGATAAAACTCACGAATCAGACGTGCCTGTAACTATACTCAAAGTCAACGCGTTGCGAGTCGAGTGTAGCATTACAACGAGCGCCTACGTCAATGGACACGAAGTACACACTATTCACGAGTTTTGCCCGACTGTCCCACCGGGATATAAGATCGTGGAAGTACCGTCGCACGTCATTTATCTTCCGATCACCGTTAGGACCATAAATCACATTCAGCTCCGGTTCGTGGATCAAGACGGAGATCTTGTTAATTTTCGTGGAGAAGTTATTGCTGTGAGACTACATATCAAATCGCAATAAACAATGGGAATTGTATATGTATAACAGACTGTCAAAGAGTAGGTATATTAGTAAGTCGGTATGCCCCGATCGAGTCAGTCATCGATCGATTCTCGAACCGTTAACACCTGGAAACGTGGAGTTCCTGATAGCTCTGGGTCTGAAACTGACCACTTTTGGAAGAGGAATTTCCGACAACTAAAAATCCGATTTTGCTGTTCCATCATCTGCTACATACCATGGAGGAAGAAATCTTAAACATTCAAACACCAGTCGTCTTTGACTAATTCGTTGCGCATTACCAGATTCACGCTCACAAACCTTACGCCTCGTCAACTTTCAACAACAGCGATGAAATTCGAATCACCGTTCAGCATCAGGATTTATGCATATCACCCAGCAAAAGTTCGGTACATATCCATGGACGACTCCTCAAACCTGATGGTACAGCTACTGTGAACACACAGCTCGTAAACAACGCGATCTGTCATCTGTTTGAAGAAATTCGCTACAAAATTAATGCAGTTGAGATTGATAGCAGCAAGAACGTTGGCTTGACAAGTCTCATGAAGGGTTACGCTTCCCTTCACCCTGGTCAGACTTGGCTGATGGAAAACGCTCGATGGCTTGATGTAGAAGAGAAGAAAAAATTAACCGATGCCGAGGGTAATTTTGACGTACTAATACCGCTCAGCATGATATTGGGTTTCGCTGAAGACTACCGCAAAATCGTTGTCAACGCTAAACATCAGTTGATTTTGACGAGATCAAAAACTGACGTCAACGCTATCATGCAAACTTAAGAGGAGGAATTCAAAATCACGATCATTGCAGTGAAATGGCTAATACCGTATTTGAAACTCGCGGATCAGAAAAAAGTTGACCTACTAAATTTCATTCAAAGAGATCCACCTATTTCGATGAGCTTCCGCAGTTGGGAATGGTACGAATATCCCTTACTTCCCACAACATCGAAACACGTTTGGACTGTGAAAACCTCCACTCAGCTTGAAAAACCTCGGTACGTCATTTTGGGTTTCCAAACAAGTAGAAAGAACAAGACCGGCAAAAACGCAAATCGTTTCGATCATTGTGATATCACGGACGTCAAGCTATTTTTAAACTCTCAATCTTATCCGTACTGTAACCTGAACGTCAACATGAGTCGTACTGTGTACGCGCTCCTATACGAGATGTACGCAAACTTCCAAGCTACCTACTACGACAAGAACCCCGAACCGTTGCTGACAAAGAGTGAATTTCTTCTAGACGTCCCCTCATTCGTTATCGACTGTTCGAAACAAAACGAATCTTTGAAGTACGGACCTGTCGACATCCGTCTTGAATTTGAAGCTCAAGCCAACTTTCCTACTGAAACATCGGTGTACTGCTTGATTGTTCACGATCGTATTGTCGAATACGACCCGCTCAGTGGTTGGGTCAAAAAGTTGGTATAAAAGCTGACCCGTTCCCACCATCTCGCACAGTTCGAAGATGGAGCTTATCGTTGACATACAAGGCTTTCGTAGACCATTCAACAATACCTTCACATTGAAAGAATTGATGTCCGAGAACTTAGCATGGCCATTTGAGATTAGAGAAGAAATAAGTTTTGTGCTAAAATGTGTTTGGCTTGTGCTGCGATGTGCGGCAAACAGTAGTCGATTATCTCCAAAAACGTAGCCGATATTGCCAAAAACACATATTATTAAAATTTTTTTCGTCTAACTTCGGTCGTTTTTTTTTTTAAACGCGATATCCCGATTCCTCGAGCTGTGTAGGCATCGCTAGGTTTGTGTGATACGTTGTTTTAGGAATCGCCTTTTATGTAATTATTTTCAGATATAGGTGTATGATTGTTCGATTTTCGACAACAGAAATGTCCGATCACTTTCAGTTCATCTTCCTCTTTCTCTGTGAGTACATTCTGTTATCTTGTTTTTCGTTCCGCTGTTTTCTTGACATATCTCTGCTGTCTCTTGCCCACGGGTGTTCTTTTTTGCAGAACATAGCACGCACAAAATTGCTATTCACCTCCATACATAGAACTCTTTCCTCGGTGAGCTGTTTTTGGGAAAACTGAGGTGAAAAGCATTTGGAATCCTAACCCTACTTCTTCTACGGCATCGTCAACAATTGCTGTCTCTCTCTCTCTCTCTGATACTGGGCTATGCGCATGCGTCAAAGCTTGGATGCGATTGGAGATCGTGCCTGCTGTCTTGTTTCTGCTTCTCCAATGATTGCGTCGTGATCTACCACTCACTGTTCGATCATTCTGCCTGAGCTGCTTGGTGGCGCGGGTGTCCCCGCAAATGCGGGAAATTCAAAAAGCCCGGGAAATAAAACTGAAGGCACTTCACAATGGACAATGACGTCAGGCAAAAGAGGAAGAGGAAGCATAAGTCCTGAACTGTATCAGCGAAAGCGAAAACAACTCAACTTGAAAGATTACTGGTTAGGTGCATCAACTCATAATAAATTCGAGGCGCTATCAATACAGTCACCAATGCAACATCAAAATGAAAGCGTGACTGACAAACAAAATGAAGAATCAAATTCTTCAGGTGAAGGGAAAGGAGAAAAAGTTCAAACTCCTCCCACCTTGTATATAGATGGCGTGACAAATATCAAACCATTGTATGAACTATTAGATAAAATAGCTCCAAACCAGTACACTCTAAAAGTACTACCAAATGATGCTATCTAACTCAAAATCAACACTCCAGAAGAGTTCCAAAAAGTCGTAACTGAACTTAAAGCAAAAAATACTGAATTTCATACATACCAAGCAAAATACAATAAGCCATACAAAACGGTTTTACGGAACATGCATCCTTCAGCTGACAATGAAGAACTAAAGACAGAGATAGAAAAGCTTGAACATAAAGTCATTAGAATCACCAATGTTAAAAATAGTAAAACAAAACAGCCACTACCGCTGTTCTTCGTTGATCTAGAGGTCAATGAAAACAACAAAGAAATTTATAAGGTTGAAAAACTACTTAACCTCATAATTTCTTTCGAATCACCTAGAAAAAAGAGAATAATACCGCAGTGCACCAAGTGCCAAGCATTCGGACACACTAAGAATTATTGTTACAAACAGCCAGTTTGTGTAAAATGTGCAGGGAACCACTTGACTTCCAACTGCTCAATCAAAGAAAAAACAGAAAATGTCGTCTGTGCAAACTGTGGTGGTAACCATCCAGCGAGCTACAGAGGTTGCAGTGTTCACAAAGAACTGCAACAAAAATTCCATCCAAAACTAAGAGAAAAGAGAAATCCTCAACCTATTCAACCTATGCAGCAAACCACTGAACCACTCAGAGACAATCGAATGAGAAATAATGTCTCCTATTCGCAAGCAATATCAGGTAACATAAATAGTGTACCAGAACAAAACGAAAACCAAAGCCAATCTCCAATGGATACCATTGCTAAACTCGAAAATTTAGTTCATACACTAATGAACAAAATTGACAAAATGATGAATGTTATTCTCAGATTGCTCGAAAACAAATAATGGCTGTTAAACTCAACATAGTATTATGGAACTCAAACGGCTCAGCCCAAAGAACAACTGAACTTAAAAAGTTCTTGAAAATAAATAAAATAGATGTAGTTCTCATCTCTGAAACACACTTTACAACAAGAAACTACTTAAATATACCTAAATACAAGATATATACCACCAACCACCCAGATGGCAAAGCACATGGTGGAACTGCTATTATAATAAAAGAGAACATAAAACACCACGAAAGTGAACACTACGCAAAGGATTACTTGCAAGCAACAAGCATCACGGTAGAAGACAAGAGTGGATACATGACACTCTCGGCAATTTATTGTCCTCCGAGGCATTCGGTAAGTCAAGATCAATTTAGTGAATTCTTCAAAACACTAGGTAATAGATTTATAGCTGGTGGTGATTGGAACGCTAAACACTCTTGGTGGGGTTCACACTCATTAAGCCCCAACCCAAAAGGCAGGCAGCTCTACCAAACGATCACAACGGAAAATCTGGCAACAATTTCACCTGGCGAACCCACGTACTGGCCCACAGACAAAAAAAAGCGACCTGATCTATTAGATTTTGCAGTGCTAAAAGGTATCAACCCCAATTTAATGAAAGCTGAATCATGTTTTGAACTGACATCAGATCACTCACCAGTAATCATACACATGTATTCTGATATCGTATTTAATGAAAATAAATTCATCCCGCATAACAAAATGACCAACTGGGAACTCTACCGAAGTTATTGAGAAAAGGAAATTACGTGCAATATACCACTAAAAACAAATGTAGATCTAGACAATGCAATAGAAAGTCTAAACATAAAATTACACGAAGCAGCAATGTATGCAACACCACCAGCACATCATTCGAATAAAAAAGATAGTACTAGTAAAAGTATACTAGATAAATTAGAAGAAAAACGAAAATTAAGAAAAATCTGGCAAGATAATAGAACCACCAACAATAAAAAAAGGTTCAACAAAGCAGTGAAAGAACTCAAAAAAATGTTGTACGACGAAAAAAATCAAAACATAGAAAAATATCTAGTAAATTTAACTCCCACCGAATCAACCGACTATTCACTCTGGAAGGCAACAAAAAAAATAAATCGTCCACAAGTGCATATTCCTCCTATAAAAAAACAAGATGGAAGCTGGGCCAGAATAGATGCTGATAAAGCAAATGTATTTGCTGAACACCTAGAGTCAGTATTTACACCTTATCCGCGGGAAATAACTGAAGAGGAAGAAGACCCATTACTCTTAGCATCGGAAAAACCGAAATTCAATAACTATAAAATTGCAAATGCAACGGTGAAAGAAATAAAAGAAATTATTAAGAGTATAAACTCTAAAAAGTCACCAGGGTATGATGCTGTTTCAGGGAAAATGATAAAAGAGTTACCTCCAAAAGTAATAAGACTAATAACTATACTAATAAACGCCACTTTTCGTCTGCGCTATTTCCCAACTCAATGGAAAGTAGCCCAAATTATACTTATAAATAAACCAGGTAAACCTACGGAGCAAACAACATCCTATCGCCCGATTAGTTTGTTACCAGTGCTCTCTAAGATATGCGAGAAAGTAATATCTAAAAGGTTATCGGCTGTACTATCAGAAGAAAAACTAATTCCGGACCATCAATTCGGATTTAGGAACAAGCACGGTACAATCGAACAAGTAAATAGAATCGTCTCAGTGATACGGAATGCCTTCGAGAAAAAAAGATACTGTTCTGCAGTATTTCTCGATGTAGCACAAGCTTTCGACAAAGTATGGCATGAAGGACTGCTTAGTAAAATGAAAAATGAATTACCAGGTCAACTATATCAGCTGCTCGAATCTTACTTAGAAAATAGAACATTTCGTGTAAAGCTAAATGAAGAGGTTACGAAGCTATTCGACATCAAAGCTGGTGTGCCACAAGGAAGCGTCTTAGGACCAAAACTGTACATTTTTTACACAGCAGATTTACCTACAATGCAAGGCGTAACAGTTGGAACGTTTGCTGACGATACTGGGGTGTTGGCAACAAGCCCAATTGCATCACGAGCATCGGCACTAGTTCAAAAGTATCTCAACAAGCATGAAATCTGGCGTAAAAACTGGAGAACGCATGTAAACACGCTGAAATCTACCCAAGTGACTTTTACATTAAAAAAGGAAACATGTCCTCCAGTCAAATTGGACGACACTATAATACCACAAGCAGAATCGGTGAAATACTTAGGTATGCACTTGGATAGACGCCTCACTTGGAAAGACCACATCTGGATAAAAAGAAAATACCTGGACACTAAACTACGAAAATTCTACTGGTTGACAGGAAGAAACTCAAAGCTATCAACGTCAAACAAAGTTTTAATATATAAATGTATTTTGAAACCTGTCTGGACTTACGGCATACAGCTATGGGGCACAGCGGCTAAGTCAAATATTGAAATCATGGAGAGATTTCAAAATAAAACACTTAGGAGGCTTATTAATGCACCGTGGTTTGTAACCAATGAACTTATAAGGAATGACCTAAAGATAAACAGTGTCAAAGAGGAAGCTAAAATACTGCAATCAAATTATAAAGAAAGGATCATTAATCATCCGAACCAGCTGGCCCAAGCACTGGCCACTCCGCATTCAGCAAATTCAAGACTGAAGAAGTACCAACCGATATTTTAATAACTGTTATAAACATTTCATATTGTATTCACGTTATATTTTTTTTTTTATACCTTACATATATTTTATGTACATAAACCTATTTTGTGTCAATTGTTCAAATTGTTAATTATAACAAAATTGAAGAAGCACTACTCTATGGGGCAGTGCTTAACATGTTATTTAAATGCTTGTATATAAAGAAAATACTTATTGTCTTAAATATGTAAGACAGATTGTATGAAATAAATGTTATAAAAAAAAAAAAAAAAAAAACTTTCAGTTCAATTGATATAACTATTGTTTTCCTATAGGTTTATTGCGCTGGGATACAATATTTTACGGTGCTTTGACATTTTTCGAACGAAGATTATATCTTGCCTGTCACAATATGCAATCACGATGAGGACCATTCACTTAAAAATTTAACGGTTGTTAATTTAACCCCAACTTGGTGTTTTCATATGCTTTACTCCAATCTGCGGAAAACTTAATTCCACTTGCTGTTGTTGCGACTGCAATTTATTTTCCGTGTACGCAATTTCTGTGTATGAGTGAGTGATGGTAGCGCACCAGCTAGTGGGGCGGGAAGGCTCGATCACTCGGTGAGCCGTTTGAATGAGTGCGTGATCCCCTCCATACAAACTCTTTGCATCGGCTCGGTTCGGTGGATTCCGGCAACGTCTGGCGGTGACTCCTTCTATACAGTCTGGTGCAGGCCCTGATACTACACATGTCTTGTAGCGTATCGACGCAGATGCATTACTCCCGAATACGACAGCTCACGAAGTTTGTTATTCGCATCCGTACGTTTGCACGTGTGCCTATAGGTCCGGCGACAACGTGACATTGTCGCGCATAGTTTTGTCTTGAATTAAACTAAAAGCGCCTTATTGACGAAGTCCAAAATTTGTAACTAGTTACTAATAAAACGCTTTTTTGGCGCAATAGCGCCGAAAACTTATAAAACCACCTAATTTTCTATGTGACTTTCGCTCTTATTTTTCACTACTCTTTACTCTCGCTACTTAAGGTTGTTGAGAAGTAGAGTGGGGGTGGACGAAAGTGGGAGAGATTTCCCTATGCTTATACATTGGGCGCTGTAGATATTTTTTTTTGCGCCCTATAAACTGTCGAATTATATTAAATTTTTTTTTACTTGATGAAAATAATTAAAATTCATAGGAGACGGTATCTTTATCAATGTTGTAATTATATTTTTACTCTCAATTATTTTTAAATAATTAAAAGTTATAATAATAAAAATCATAAAAATAACGAATAATCGCGGCAACGTTGCGGGCCCTCTGGCTACCCGTGTTCAGTAGCGTATACTCAAAACAATAACATAACCTCACAATTATTTTGTGAGTGAACGTTTCGTTAGGTGTTTTATTTCTTAAAAATTGAAAACTATGAATCCTCAACAAAATGAAAAAGCAAATACGAATAAAAGGAAAATGGAAGCGACAAATAGTGATAATAATGGTCAAGATAATAGAAAAAAGAAACGTTTTATGTGGAAAAATAAATCTGTAACAGAAGCTGTGTACAATTTGCGACTGAAACAACAACAATACTCTGGAAAGCGAAAGAAACCAAGTAGTGAAAATAATCTTCCGTCTGAATGCGAAAGTCCTTCTAAAAAACAGAAAGTGGCACTTGGACGCCGAATAATTGATCTAGATCTATGGGCTGAGAATGACCGGTGCAAAGATTGTGGGCAGATCTTATCGTTAGCGAATACCATTAAAGAGAACCGGCATGGGCTAGCTTCACTCATAATAATTCGTTGTCAAGATTGTTTGCTAGAGAATTCAATCACCACGGATGAAACTTTTACGGCCCCAGATGGTAAAATAATGTATGAGATTAATGCACGAATTGCACCAGGTAAGTTTGAAAAAAAAATTGCTGTTTTTCAAGAAGTGAATAAAATTAATTTTTAAAATTAAAAATTTTATATGAATGTAGGACTTTTCGATGCAGCTATGGGTTGGACGCATCTCAATAAATTATTGGGAGTTTTGAATATGCCATCATTCAATAATCACTTGCTCAAGACGCATGAAGAGCTGATTGGAGAAGCTGTGACACGAGTTGCCGAAAAGAGTTGTAAAACAGCTGCCGCGTTAGAAAGACGTTTGACTCTCGAAAAATTTCCATCCATAAAAAAGTCCTTGTAGGTTTTTTTTTCGTTTTTCGTTTTTATTGCTTTGTAGGTGCTTTGCTTCATCATTTATCGCTTTCTGCTTTTTGTTGTAGTTTATTCATTCATAATTTTATTGATTAATACATGAAAATATAATTGAAACATTTCATTTATTTAAAAGTATATTGATTAGTTGAAAAGTAGTGCTGGGCTTAGTTATTACGCAAAATAAAATGATGAAAAAATTTTTCTACCTAACCATTTATCCTTATCGAATTGTACATAGTTATTACCGTTTGTAATTATTTTAAATTGTTGAACAAATGGATTCATTAGTTAGACGAAAGTCTGATTCAAAAAAGTCATTTTTTATAATTTAAAATGAATAATTTAATATTGAATTTTACACTCATTTACATGATTTTATTTATTACTGTCTCGAGATGAGGCTAAGTGTGGAATAGTAAAAGAAATAGCAATGAATTTGATTGATATATGAATTATTTCAAACCCCTGAATCCCGCATGACCCAACACGTAACCTTGATCCTTAAAAATGTTTTTATTCATTTCTTTTATTTATAACTCATTGCTTTTTTCGTTAACAGGCCAGAAGGAACGCCGGATAATTTTCTGTTGCCAAACTTGACAGAAGATCAGGTAAAGATAATGTTGTCTGCTGTTGAGTCTAGTGCCCGTGACTTCCCTGAAGATGTTCCTGTTATCGCCGGTTTAACGCATGATCAAACAGAAAGTATATTGTCTGGTGATCTAAATGCTATTCCCTGCGATTGGATTGTTCGTGTTATGGCATCATACGACATGGAGTGGCCTACTCGAGGAACAGGAAGAGATTATGACAGCCTTAGCGGCTACGGAGCTCTTATTGGCGTTCAATCCGGCAAAGTACTTGATTTTGACATTAAGAATCGGAAGTGCAAGCAATGTGATGAGGGGCATCCCTGCAGTGACCATAAATGTAGAAGAAACTCTGCAGGAAGTGCCAAGAGTATGAAGCCAGCTCTCGCAGCAGACTTAATTGCTCACAGCAAGATTCTTAAAGAAGCTAACATTGAAATCGGAGTTCTCGTTGGGGACGATGATAGCTCAACTATCTCTGCAATACGCCAAGTCTCCCATCATCAAGTTATAAAATTTTCTGACGCCAATCACGCTTCGAAAAATGTTAAAAAAGTGTTATGGTCTATGAGTAAAAATCATCCCGAACTGAAGAAAAATACCATCATTTACCTGCACAGATGTTTTACATACGCAGTAGCTCAGAATCAAAATGATAAAAATGTCATGAAGGACACGATAAAACAAATAGTCGATCATTCTTTTAACAAACATGAGGACTGTGGAGACTAGTGCAAATTCGAGAGAGACAAAGAAAATTACGACCATTCAATTATACCTGGAGGTCTGAAGAGTCTGGCATTGTATGAAGACTTGTCTCAATTCTTCAACAGATTAGCAGAAAACGTTGAAAAATTTGTCACTGCAAGCTCAAGTCAGCCTAACGAAAATTTAAACGCCATGATTATGAGCAAAGCTCCCAAATCGCGATTCTATGGCTTGACATCTTCACTTCATTATCGTGTTGCCCTTGCAATTGCGAGTAAAAATCTTGGGAACCGGTGCATAAGTGAAGTATTACTTGAATTAAAATTGACACCTGGTCCTTATATGGATGCAAATGTTGATGGACGAGATAGGATCGCGCAAAATCGTAAACAACAAATAGCAACAGTAGCTTTCAAAGCTCGACGAAATATTTTGAAAAAATATCGAACGATTTAGAGAAAAAAAAAGAAAGCGTAGAAGGTCCAACATATGAGTCTGGTATGGGTCTATTGAATCAATCAGCTACCAATGATACGATCAAGCCATTACAGGAGTACCAGGATAACAGCAATGAAATTTCAATATCTAATGAACTACCAGAAATTATATTTTTTGATCTTGAAACAACTGGGTTCGGAAGTACTGCTGGAATTTTGCAAATCGCTGCAGGCTGTAATGGTTCATATTTTAATAAATATGTGACTCCTACAACGGCGATTAATTCTAAAGCCAGTGAGGTTCACGGTCTTACAAGCAGTTGTGGAGAATTATTTTATCATAGCAAGAGAGTGGAAACATTACCACTAGACTGTGTGATGCGCGAGTTTCATACTTTTCTCCGTTCTTTCGGTAAGCCTTGTCTTCTCGTAGCACGTAACTGTAATTTTGATAAACCTCGTCTCATTAACGCAATGGCTGATACAGGTACCATACCTACCTTTCAGAAATGTATAATCGATTTTAGCGATAAAATTCCGATTTTTCGCAGTTTATTGAACAGGCATACTCAAACAAGTCAAGTTGATTTAGCCAAAGAATTCCTGACTGATGTATCGACAGACGAAGCACACAATGCAATTGAGGATGTACAAATATTAGAGAAGCTAGTCAAATATTTTAAGATAAGTGATGATACTTTTATTGAGAAAAAACAGAGCATCCAAGCATTTTTGCTCGACCAAGACAAAAAGAAACGTAATGCGAGGCTGAGAGCAACAACATTAGGTCCACTCCACAAAGTTATTTCCAAAAATATTTGCGATAAATTGATAGAGGCTTCCATAACGTATGATAAGTTCATTGATGTATTCATTGCTAAAGGTGAACCAGGTGTTATTGCACTTTGATCACAATCAGTCAACGGTAAACTTAATGTGACCAAAGATTCGAGAACTATAAATTCTATAATTCATTTTTTGGAAAGTATTATTAATGTGATAAATGTAGAGAATACAGAAAATGCAGAAAATATTAGTAATAATAATAATATGAAATAATATATGTATTTTCGGTTTTATTTTATTTTATACCTTTATTTATAAAAAAGGATTTATTTATAACGGATTCATTTATTTCTTTATATAAAAAAAAAAAATGTATTAAAAAAAAAAAATTTGTATTTACTAGGCATGTTAATTTAAATTTCGCGCGGGTATGCATGCGCGCTCACTCATGTAATCCGCCCCATCCTTCAGGCTTCAAAGTCCGGCGTTGCCGTGTCTGTTGACAACTTATTCACTCGCAGTAAATTTTGACGCGATTTCCTATCTTTACGTTAAAATATTTTGATTAGAAACCTCCAAATGTTAATGATCTTGGTATTGATCGATGCGGAATATTTCAAAGAATGTATGGCTAGTTTTTCAAATAAAGTTCATTGTTACGAAAAGTGCTATCACGAGTTGATTGCACGGACAACTCTCTCCATTTACTCTGGATTTAAGCGGTAAAAATTACGCAACTTTAAAATTTTTTTACTCGGTTAATAAGTTCCCAATCGACTTGAAATTTTACAGAGACATGACTCGAATAGTCAACTACCTATAGTATTAATTTCAATTATTTCTCATTACTTGTGATTATCTTCTAAACAACCTTAAACGAAGGTTTAGGTTCTTATCTTACGCGCGTCGACTGCGTAATTGAAATTCGATTGTACCTATTAGTTATTCTTTTCTCAACGATTATATGCAGGCACTATACCATAATGGATTACCATAATGATGCAAGTAAAATTATTGTTAGTACAGATCCTCCGGCTATCGTACAACTGAGAGAACTTTCACAATCGTCAGAATTTGAGGTTGTATCAGACAGCGGTAAAGTTCTTCCTCCAAAAAATTAAGTTTTTCAAAGACTTTCCGACGCAATGACCGCATCGTTGCGAAAAAAACCGAAAAATATTTACACGATTATTTTGGAGAACAGATATAATATACTGACACAGATTCTACAGTCCCGGAATATCACACATAACCATCCGACCATGATAAATGATTCCCTGAACTCCACACTGGATGTTGTTTTAGAATTCAAACTTGATCTAACAAACGTTTGGTCAGACATGGCACCTGAAATAATAAAATATGACTTCCAGTCTCGCGGTAAATGTGAATTACAGTAACTCAAACGGAATGCCTGGACGCCACCTTGTATTATGCAATATTTGAGGAAACGAAAATACCATGCACATTGAAGTTCAAAACAAATGAAGTTTCAGAAAGTGGTTTCTATGTCTCAATTACTGGAGATTGTCCTGATTGTAAAGCTCGATTTCTTGGACGGATTATTAACGCTCCAAGTGAGAATGAACCAACTATTATGGAATGCTTCATTTACGAATTCAACCGGTCCGTAAGTCACACCACAAAAAGGCAGTTGGAAGGAACTCGAAGAATAAAAGTTGAAAAAGAAATGGTAGAGGGAAATATGCTTCCGTGCAATTGGAGGCGAAAAGAAGGTGACCGGTTAATAGATAGTATAGGGGATGATGAACCGGCACACATTCCTAGTGGCCAGGTTCTTGGTAAAGCCGCAACAGAGATGCGAGACAAGATCCTTGGTTTGATTAGAACCCACGATATTTTCGAAAGTTTTCAGGATATGAAATGTGGGTCTATATACGAAACATCGATTCTTTTAATTGGTTTTTTCGAATTTTTTGTGCATTATTGGTCCAAGGAACAACTTGCGGTGTACCAAAAATTTTACAAAACCCTCTATATTGATGGAACTGGGTCTGTGGTCCGCAAAATACGACGGCCTTCTGGCTACAGCCCTCATATATATCTATATCAAGTAGTTACTCAGACAAACAACAAAACTATACCGGTTTTTCAGATATTATCTGCTGAACATCATACTGATGCAATTGCAAAGTGGCTTTTGGAATTCTTGCGCACAGGTGCGAAAGAAACTTCGTCGTTTCTTCTACCACAAGAAGTAGTTACAGATTTTGACAAAGCCCGTTTAGGTGGAATTGCCAGAGCTTTTACACAGCAATCGAGTTTAAAAAAATACCTATCATTCTGTTTCGAATATTTGACGAAGGCAATTCTGACACCACCCGTATGCATTCTGCGCCTTGATATTTGTCATTTTATTGATATGATTTCGAAATGGAAGTGCTATGACGGAACACCGTACGGTGCAAAATCGATGTGTATCCGGGCAATGGCTTTGCTTCGACAGCAGAAAACCATACCAGAACTTGAAGCAGTCGCTAAACAAATTTTCTTACTCGTCCTCAGCCGAAGCGCGGACAGTGGAAGCTTATCTGATAGGGCACGTATTCATATCACGGCACTGATAAAAGGTATCCCTCGTATAGACTTGATTAAACCCGAAGAAGACGAAATTGACGATGAGTTCGAAGATTCCAAAAAAGTACATAGTTCCGATTCTAAGTACGATGAATTATTAAATTCCGCAGAGGATGTACCAACGATTACATGGGAATGGACAAAAAAACATCTATGAAGAATGTGTTGTACAAATAAGAACCGAATTGAAAGGTGAAAGTGAAAATATAAACGCTTTCTATAATCCGAAGTTCGCGAAACATCTCAAAAATTTACTGCCATACTTTCCTCTGTTCTCTGAATGTATGCGAAAAGCCTGTCAAAGCGGATCTAGAAATGCTACGTTCGCTGCTATCGAATCAGAATTCAACGACTTGGAAAATCGTACGCTGATCAACGAACGACAACCCTTACGTGCGAACAGATTCGTTGCAACCCATATTTTATCATTTCCAAGAAAAATCAAGTTGGCTTTTGCAGGACAATCGGAAAATGATGCACTTCTCGAACTGGAACGATGGACAGAAACCAATAATATCGATTTAAATAATGAGAAACGAAGAAGTTTTTTGATTAAGTTCAAAATGAAGAAGTATATGAAAAGAATGATAGAAAGTTGAACAAAAAAAATGACAGTCCTGAAAACTTAACTACGATGGGCGAAAACACAAGTAGTCCCAGATATTCCACCGAGATTTGTACGCAACCGTCGATAGATGTCAAACTTAACTAAGAGTTAGGTATTCAACCCATCGATTCGTCATGGACAGCTCCTCAGCAGTCGGCTATCCTTCGCGTTCAAACTTTACCAGATCATATTGAGAATTGCTCGCAAGTAATCAGTGACGATCCCGCACAGCATCTTTTTGACGATTTTCATGATCCTAGTGATCAAGTAGTCATTAAGCAAGAAACCTGAAAACGCCGTCCAACTCCATCCGAAACGGATACAGTTACGAAAATTCATTTCGATACTCATTGCCGAGAGTTACCATTAGATAATCCACTTAGGAATATTGAGCATGGCTCTGATCAAAAGCAGCGCCGATTATTCGTAAGAAGCGATGAAGTCTTAGACTCAGCGAACGCAGCGGTGATAGAGCTCAAAGAGCAGCACAACTGGAGGAATAAGAATAAAACAAAAAAAAACCTGAATACTCCAAAGCGTGTCTGAATTTTGACTCTAATAATATCACGGCATTATGCTTCACTGCCACTGCTACTCAATGGTAATTGTTGTAAGAATATGAAGGATAGATCAACTATATTAGTCGTGGAAAACACATGTGGATTCGATAGCGTTTGTCAAATATTAGCGATGGCTATTTGTAATAATCCACGTTAAAACGCAACCATTGTAAATAGCGATGCAGGTATATACAAGTGTATCGAACCATTGATACAAAAAGGTCTAGTGTCACAGGTTTTCAAAGAACGTGCCAATGCGCTACTAGCTTTACCAAGAATAAAAAAAGAACGGAAAGGCGAAATCATTAAAATCAGGGCAGACTCTAATCTTACTGTTCTTGTCGAAGATTTATTCGTTGGTATACCCAGTTACACACTGCGATGCAAGTATTCACAATGCGGTATCGAAACAGAACATCGTCGAGTTTTTTTAGATGTTAACTACAACCCCTTGACATCAGAAGGAATAACAGCTCTTCATCAAGCGGTATCGTTAGGACGGTATGTTCCGCGCAAATGTTGTAGTACAAGTACACAAATTGTCGAATACGCTTCACATTCATTCCTTGATGTCGATACAGGTAGAAATAAGAGAGAGATACTGTCAAATGTTCCTCGAGACTTGATAGTAACAGACGGCACTCGATGTAAATTAGCTGGCGTTGTTGAGTACCATGGGCCTAAGTGTATAAATTCTGTTGGACATTATATTGGATATTGCTGGACTGGCAGTCATTGGATCCGATATAATGATAATGCGCGCAACAAAACAGCGCAAATAGTCACCGGTACTGTATCGGTAGAGATTCACCTACGTGTATACACGATTTGATAGCGTTGCCTCAGAAAAGAAAATTAAATTCGTCAGTACTTGTTAATATGGTATAAATCGATGAGTAAATGCGGCTGTAAATAAAAAGTCTGGGTGCTTGTACATAAAGTGTAAATGGTGTGTGAATGTGGATCTTAAAGTGGGATGGATTTCAGTTGAAGCCACAAATGCCAACCGCACCTCCACGTGGTGAGATCCGGGCAACATAAGTTATGTTCTGCTTACGGCCAACGCGGCTCTGCTTTATGTATTTGTAAGTGAATGGTCCTCATCGTGATTGCATATTGTGACACGCAAGATATAATCCTCGTTTGAAAAATGTCAAAGCACCGTAAAATATTGTATCCTAGCGCAATCTACCTATAGAAAAACAAAAGTTATATCAATTGAACTGAAAGTGATCGGACATTTCTGTTGTCGAAAATCGCACAATTACACACCTATATCTGAGAATAATTACATAAAAGGCCATTCCTGAAACAACGTATCACACAAACCTAGCGATGTCTACACAGCTAGAGGAATCGGGACATCGCGTTTAAAAAAAAATGACCGAAGTTAGACGAAAAAAATTTTAATAATATAGTTTTTTGGCAATATTAGCTACGTTTTTGGAGATAATCGACTACTGTTTGCGGCACATTGCAGCACAAGCCTAGCACATTCTGGCACATTTCTTGCTTTTTTGAAAAAACAAAATGGCCATGCTGGTTGAAAAAATGATTTTTTGACGATTAGAGCCCGATTTTTGATAATCGGGACCTGCGATTCGCGGCACATTGCAGCGCAAACCAAGCACATTTTAGCACAAAACTTATTTTTTTTCTAATCTTAAATGGCCATGCTCAATTCTCGGACATAAAGAATTGGCTATAATTTCAATCTACTGTGATGGAGCTGTGGAATCATACCGTTGGAGGAAGTTCAGTGGACCATTGAAGACAGGCTGTGCAAAGCTAAAACCGTGTACGTAAAAGGAAAAGAAAAACGAGATTGGTTGCTTGAAATTGTCCCGAAAGTTCAAATCATCGATATGCTGGACGTTGACTGTCCGTCGCTTCAAACCTTACAAAAAACTTCAGCTGTGTCTCTAAGATGCGACGCTTATACAATACCCAACGCAATCTGTGCAGCACAAAACGTTTTGATACTTCAAAATTGGCTACAAAATCATCATACTGTTCGGATGGCGAGGGTGTACGATCTGTGTTACTGGGCAGAAGTGTCTACAAGAACGGTCCCACATTCCTGGCGAATATATCATTCTGGTTACGATACTGTTGAATAGAATTATTGTACTATCGTTGTGAAGTAATTGTCAACTGTATCCTAAAAATTGTACTCAATAGAATTGTTTTTTAGAGAATATTCATGAAATAATTTTACACCTTTACCTTCACCTTAGCTCTTAAGAGAGAATTTTTTCAATGCAAAGCATATGTAAGATTCAACCTTGCTCTCCATCCTTGACGGAGCTGTACTCAAACCGAGTTATGTTCTGCATTCCTAGAGCGATAGTAACCCAAAACCGCAGATCCTTGGCTCTAAATGTATACTACCGCAGCTATCCGCCGACCTAGCACTCTGGTCTTGTCTGAACCCATCCAAAATTCATCGTAGAGTTCGCGTTACAGTTACAAGACGCAAACGCAGCTCGAAACCCTCCATCGTTGCTTAGTGGTGTTTGAAGTAGCATTCTCTTAGATTTTAAGACTTGATTCTAGATATAAATACAAGGTACAAAACGTACGTAGGATTAAAGGTATACAAGATGGTTAGGCGATAAATCAAAAAATATTCGTAATTTCAATCTTTTTTTTCTTTCGTTTATTAAACGTAAGACTTCCACAGGACACTGGATATTTGAATGTGATACTCAGATTATACGTATACGAATTCAAGTTGACCGTACGGTTCGCCAAGATAGCGTAGATGCAACTGTATCTCCTTACTGGCTGTCGTCAACTTCTGGAACAAATCTTTTATCTTCTTGGAGGGCCTTGGTCAGTCGGTTCGGTAGAAAAATCGTGACAGAGTCCACCAAGTCCAGAACGATTTTATCACCAAATTTCGTTTTAACCCGACGAACGCCACTGACTCGGTATTCGAAGTATACTTCGAGGTCCCAGACTTTTTCAAGGGCAGGAGTGTCTCTAGGCGAGCGACTCCGTTTAATTTTGAAAAGTCCATGATCGTTACTGTCGAGTTGTATGTGCTCAAAATCTCTTGTGAGTTGATTGAGGTCAGATCTGATTTTCAGCAGATGTTTTACTTCTCCAATATTCTTGATGAGCAGTTCTAGTCGTTTCTTCAATTCACGTTGTTGTTCCAAAGCACTTCTCATTTACAAGAAGAACAGCTTCAGACTGGCGATGAAGTTTTCACTTTTGTTTTATATAACGCTCCCCCACCACATAATTTGAAATTTGGTGGAGGGTAAGGAATGTCACG
This sequence comes from Neodiprion virginianus, assembly GCF_021901495.1. Lineage (NCBI taxonomy): Eukaryota > Metazoa > Arthropoda > Insecta > Hymenoptera > Diprionidae > Neodiprion > Neodiprion virginianus. The sequence goes on along the minus strand of NC_060881.1, from coordinate 13,988,710 downwards.
TGGTTGATATCAAATACGTATGTTTGTGTATGCGCGCGCACTTTTTAGCATTCCCAGTGCGATAGTAACCCAACACCGCTGATGCATGGTTCTGAATGTACCGCGGCTATCGGTCGACCTTGCACTCTGGTCTTGACCGAACCCGTTCAAAATTTATCGTTGAGTTCACATGACAGTTACAAGCCAAAAAAATGTCACGTGGTTGATATCAGACCCGCATCCGAGTAAGTGAACAATTCTCAGAACCATTAATTTTGGAATGTCGCGTGGTTGATGACGTGGGAAAGGAATGTGAGGTGGTTGATGTTACACATCAGCGATATCCGAGTGGATAAAAAACAATTCTCGGAACTATTCATTTTGGAATGTCACGTGGTTGATAACGTGGGAAAAGAATATGGGGGTTGTTGATGTTACACAACAGCAGTCCTACCGTGGAAAAGGAATTTGGAGTGGTTAATGTTACACATCAGCAGTCCTATCGTGGGAAAAGAATGCGGGACGGTAAAAAAGTTCTCGCCCCCGCTGCACTCTCTACCGTTGGCAGACGAGCACTACATGAAGACTTTGACCTTCGATCGGTAAGATTGTCGGTAAAACAGCACGATTTTGACCTTCGACCGATCAGAATTGTTGGTAAAGCAGTGCGATTTTTACCGTTGACCGATACAACTGTCGGTAAGGTTGCATTGTTTTGACCTCAAGTCGGTACGGCAGACTGTGACGTCATCGCGGAAAAGGGTTTGAGTCTGGGGAGAATGTCGGTAAGTGTCGGTAACAGGAATCTGCGTGTAGAACTCTCATAGCTATACTACCAATGAGAATTTAATCGATTGAAGACTAGGTCAGTTAGTAGAACTAATCGTGATTTCCCGAATAATTGAAATCATTGGTTCGTAGATCAAGTGATATCAACCTTATATTAGATTGGCTTGTAATACTGTCAATAATCAGATGCATCGACTATTGGGTTAAATTAAAGAAAAGTGGTTGATCGACAAATTTTATATATGTAAGGTAAACGCGTTACACTCCCTCAGTTTCCCAATTCAAAATCTCCCGCACAAAGTGCGGGTAGGTAAGACAGGCACCCGACTGTGCAATAGAGAGAAATCACGTAAGAAAAGGCACGTGGAGAGAAATCATGTCAAAGAGGACGTCTATACAATAACGTAAGAGGAGAGGTGAAATAAAGAAAGAGCAGCGTGGAAAATATCCATCGAATGTTGTTTCTTTGTTCTACAGGTGAGAGTTAAGAGTTAAGATATAAGATAGTAGATTATTAAGTTGTGAATATTAACTTTAATGTAAAGAAAACGTGATAAGAAAAAACTCTTTGTTTTACAGAGAAACCATTGTAGTTATTTACTCGCCATTATTTACCACTCCGAGACAAAACATATATATATATATATATTGTTGAAAAACAAGTAATTGAAATAGTTGACGCATTGTACCAAATAAAAATAAACCCCAGTCGAAGAATAATTTTCTTATGGCAACAAATTATGGATTGGTATCAGCATAGTAGAAGTTACAGGTTCAGTCGCTAGCATAGTCAGCATAGTGTTCAAATTCATGAATGTTCAAGTCATACATAATATTAATCCTGACAAATAGATACATATTTCGTCAAAATATTTCATCGTACCGCAACAAACGCTTCAATGGTTGTGACGTGGTATTTCATATCCCGTCACATGGGCTATTACCAATCATGTATTCAGTTATCATAATAATGGTACGGTTAAGTCAATATGTTATCTATGTGATCGACAGTTTAAATCAGTAAATTCTTTGGAAAATTGAGTTGAATTAACTACATTATTTTCGGTCAGAGTGCATATTTGTTTATTCCGATTCTGCCAAAGCCACCCAGAATAACCATATTTTTTGTTAAATCAAACCAATCAGCGTTTCCCCGCCCGTGATCGCCAAGTTTAATTCTGTTAACCATATTTGGTTTGAATGAACCAGATTTTTTTCTCAGTATAATTTTATAGAGTTAACAACTACTATTAAAGTCAAAGTTAGTGATGGTAGAGCTTTAAAAGCTACTAAAGTTGGACATGTTGATCTCATTGTTAGTATATCCAAAGAAAAAACAAAAACGAATAACAACGATGTATGCATTTTTTGTAGAAAGCATGGATACAAATTTGATAAGTTACGGCAAAGTTACAATCAGTAACAGAATTATTTCAGAAGGAAACACTTCGAGAATTTGTAACAAAGTTACCAAAGAATTAATAGCAGTTGCATATAAAGTAAATGATATTCACAAAATATACAAACTTGTTGAGCTTAAAAATACATATGTCACTGAAAAGATAATTTGCAACATGACACAAAAGGAAAGATTTCACAAAATGTTAACTCATGTAAATTTCAATTACTTGAATATATTATGTTAAAACAAATTAGTCCAAGGTATGTCAAATCAGCTCGAACGTGATTATCTAAAATGTGGCACTTGTATGCGAAATAAAATGCATAATGTAAGCTATGAAAACAATAGACAGAGAGCAAGAGAACTACTATGAACTATTCATGTTTATACTCATGGGCCACGCACTACAGGTAACAGGGGTGAAAAGTATTTTGTAACTTTCATCGATGATTATAGTAAAATAGCCAAAGTATTTACTGTTAAAGCCAAGAGCAAATTCTATGACTGCTTCGTAGAATATGTTAACCCAGTCGAGAACTTAACAGGAAAAAACTTGAAAAGATTAAGGCGTAATAATGCTAGAGGGATGCTATACAAAAAAGTCTATAATTTTACAGGAGAGAAAAGAATTTCTATTGAACCATGCCCTCCGTATGTTCACAAATTAAATGGAACTGCGGAAAGATATAAGGGATCGGTAACGGATACTGCTAGATCTTTGTTAAAGTTAGTTTGCTAAGTTCGAAACAAAATTTTTGCCAGAAGTAGTAAGGACAGCAGTTTACTTAAAAAATAGAATGTCACCCAATACCACCGGGAAAAAGACACTATACGAAATAATGACGGGAAGAAGACCTAATATAAGTAATTTAAAATTACATGGAAGTAAAGTCTTTGTGAGAATTCCAGAAGCTAAAAGGCAGAATAAATGGGATAGAAAAGCACATGTGGGCATACTAGTAGGTTACGAAAATGTAGGGATCAGAATCCTAATTGGTAACAAAGATATTATTGCTAGAAACATTGACATAATCAAAGAAAATGTGAAATTAGTCGAATATAATGGTGATGAAAACGCTAATAATGGAAATAACGATATATCTCGCAATAGAAAGACTGAGAATCAAAACTACAGTAATGAAACCAATAATACTAAAACTAATGAAGAAATGAATAAATAAGATGAAAGTGAAACTATGATGAAAGAAAATGATGAAATTGTTAGGGATGAACAATAAAGTCCACGAGAAAATAAAAGCGAGGCACCCGTATTAAGAAGGACAACTCGAACTAAAAAGCTAACAGATGTATATAAACCCGATAATTATGCATATTGTACTTACGTAAACTATGTGAGTGCAGACACCCCAGGAAATTATTATGATGCGATAAATAGTCAAGAGAGTAAGCAATGGGAAAAGACTATGAACAAAGAAATTGAACGTATACCTAAAACTGAAACCTTCCATCTAGTAGAAAAGCCAAAAGATAAAAGGGTTTCAGACCTAAAATGGGTCTTTACAAAAATAAAAAAAAAAAAAAACAGAAGGTGTATACAAAGCTAGGATCATAGTCAGGGGTTACCAACAACAGGAAATAATTGATGATGTATATTCACCAATTGGTAGAACACCAACTTTGAAAATATTAGCCTACTGCGTACAGTATAAGTTGATTATCAATCAAATGAACGTCGAATCAGCCTTCTTGAATAGAAATGTAATTTCAGAGGTATATGTCGGCGTATGAGACATATCACAGAGCGGGCAATTCAGAAGTCGCTGTTGACAGTCCCACCGACTGCGCACGCAGGCCAAACAGCCCCACGAGAGAATATATAAAGGGGCGCGCCGGCTGATAGGGCACTCCTACTTGAACGCTACACGAAGACGTTCAAATATAGAAGACCATTGCCCATACGCCGTTACTCGATTAATCAGTTTTAGTTTAATTTACAATAAAGGTAGATTTGGTTGGAACAATTGGCGGGCTTCGACAATATGAACCCTTCCAGGCCCTTCCTTGCTGATACTCCTACATATATGTTGAACAACCAGAAGGGTACGACGACGGCATGGGTAGAGTGCGTAAGCTAAAAAAGGCACTATACGGATTGAGAAAGAACCCAAGGGCCTGGTATGAGTATTTGTATGAATATCTAAAAGGCTTAGGAATTAAATGCGGCGACAATGATTATTGCTTATATTATACAAATCATGTCACTGAACCAGTTTATCTATTACTGTTTGTAGATGACTTCATTCTGTGTTGCAAAAACCAAGACAAGTCAAACTATGTCAAAAATTTATTGATGAAAAGATTCAAGATGAAAGATTTGGGGGAAATTAAAACCTACTTGGGGATAAGTATCGAGTACAACAGCAACAGAAACATAATGACGTTAGATCAAATAACATACATTGAATCTCTAGCGAAACAGTATGAAATTGAGAATGCAAAATTGTATGACACTCTTTTAGAACAAAACCGCAAATCTAAGCCACCGCAATCAGTATCTGAATGTTTAAAGTAAAGAAATTGAATGGATTGGTAACAACATCGTCCCTCCCTTGTCACGTGTAAGAGATAGTTTTTCTCTGGTTAATTCTATCAGGAACTCTCGTCTCCCACCTGATCACGTATTAGTTTCGCTGGATGTTGTGTCATTGTTTACCAATGTTCCACATGATCTTGCAATCAACGCGGTGAAACAGCGTTGGCATCAGTTGGTTTACAAAATTCCTGTCCCACTTAATGAACTCATAAAAGCATTACACATCTGTTTTAAGGCTGCCATATTTAAATTTAATCAGAACATATATGCTCAAACTTATGGTTTACCGATGGGCTCGCCGCTCTCTCCAATTTTGTCAGATTTGGTTTTGGATGATCTTGAACAATATTGTCTCAACAAACTGGACTTCAAGCCTTCTTTCTATTTCAGATATGTAGATGACATAATCACAGCTGTCCCTTCGGATAAAGTTGCAGAAATGCTGTCTGTCTTCAACCAATTCCATCCGAGATTACAATTTACCTCTGAAATAGAGTTTAATCATCAAATTAGCTTTTTAGATGTCTTGATCATTAATGATAACCAGCTCATCAAAACAGATTGGTTTCATAAGGCTACCTGGTCACAAAGGTACTTAAATTTTCATTCTCACCATCCCAGATCTTACAAAATTGGAACGATTTATTGCTTGGTTGATAGAGCGATTCGACTCTCAAGTATGGAATTTCATAGCAAAAATATGTCGTTGATTCAGCAGGTATTAAGTAAAAATGATTATCCATCTCGTCTGCTCAACAAACATATACAGGTCAAATACGATTCCATCTTGTCATCGACCAGCTCCAACAATAATAACGATGCATCTGCTGCGCAAGCTAATCAAAAAAACTATATTTCCATCCCATAGGTTGCGGGTTTGTTTGAGTCACTTAACAGAATATTCGTTAAGTATAAAATTCTATTTGTGGGTAAAAGTGCACATGATCTATCCTCTATGTTTGATTCTGGTGAGGACCCCTTACCTCCGGGTATGCGTTCTTGTTTAGTTTACAAAATTCCCTGCAACCAATGCAACATGTCCTACATAGGTCAAGCAAGTAGGCAACTACACACCAGGATAACCGAGCATAAACGCAATATCCATGAACATGAGGATAATTATACTGCACTGACGAAGCATGCCATCGATTTCGACCACTCATTTAATTATTCTCAAGCCAGCATTATTGACGTCGAACCACTGTATCACAATAGGTTATTGTTAGAAATGTGCAATATTGTAGCACATCCCAATTCTGTCAACCGAAGACAAGATATTGAACATCTGAGCACTATGTATACCTCTGTGATACACCCATCGTAATTATCTATTACCGACTGAGCTTACTCTCGACTTTACCTGCTCAACAAAATTTTGGTTTCCTTTTAACCCGTTGACTCTGCGTTTGCTATGATAACGATCGATATCGATCTCCCCCCACTACACACTGGACGTTCCACATGTGCAAATGTGCTCTTGATTCAAACTCACAACGGCAGTCGTGTGTTTTATTTTATTAATTATCAATAAGGATGAAGGCTTGGGAGCTACGTATCGCGATCGCAGTGTGTTTTGGTGTTTGTTTTTTTGTCTTATTCTATTAACCAACACGCATTCACCACTCAATAGTGGTCCCTTTCGTCTGGAATTGAAAGTGTCAAACCACACCAGGTAATTCCTATCACTTATAGTGCATAAACATCCTGGCTTATTATCTAAACTATTCGTGTTATTTTGTTATAATTGAGTTGCACATTATTTTATTATTTCTGTTCGTGACAGATGGTTTGAATAAATTTGTTCTGAGGAGGGCCCCCATCAGGGCTGAAACGTAAACACAATAATAAAGTGTTTGATGTCTGACCTTCATATCCAAGAATAATATTAGTCGTAAAGAAATTGAATTGGTAAACTTCTGTATATTAGCTCTGGAACACGACCAGACATAAGTTAACGCGTAAATTGCTTGAGCGAATTTCAAAATAGCAACTCTCAAAGACACTACAAATATACAATGAGAATCTTAAAATACCTGTACTTAACTAGAAAAAAAATTACCTTTTAAGAGAAATTTTATGCTGATATATTTGATTGTTATGTCGATGCGGACTAGGCTGGAGATATCATATACATAAAATTAACGAGTCGTTATGTAATCAGAATGTTCGGAAACGTGATTTATTGAAAATCCAAAAAGCAAGGCAGTATAACCAAATCTTTAACCGCCTCGGAATATGTAGCATTATCTGAATCTAAGCGAACTGAGATAAGATAAGTGTTGAAAAAGTATGAGTGATGCAATACATACAATTTATGCGTGTAAATCGTGCGTGCGCACGATCCTATGTAAACTCTACGCGCATGCGCGGTGTCTCCCATCTGCTTGATTGCCCTCTCTATCTGAGAACATGTGCTTTAATAAACAAAATAGAATCGAGTGCAATCTCAATCTTCAGTGTGTTCAATTAATACCTAAACGCTAGAATTACATTAAGAAACCCACAGTTTATCAAGAGATGTGCTTAAGGACTTTAAAATTGAAATGAAAAAACCGATATGTGTTTACGAAGATAATTCAGGAGCAATAAGTATTGCCAAATTTGGTAATTACACGAAAATTTGTAAATACATAGAAACTCATTATCACTTCGTGAACAAAAGTTACATGGATAAAATCATTGATATCATAAAAATCAATTTAGAACACAATGTTGCTGATATTCTAACGGAGTCGTTAGGTAAAACTAAGTTTGTAAGATTCAGAGATATGCTGAGATTAATGTAAAAGGCGGAATCTGACTCAAATTTATTGTTGATTAAAAGGTAAAGTTGATTGGATTATGATCAGTACCCGTGGAATTACCTTGTTTATCATCGTCACGCGAAAGTTACTTCCTTCATAATCTGCTGCCTCGGAGTTACGTGAATTATAATCAGCCTCCCTAAAGTTAAGTGAATTTTATCAAGCGCATCGAACTGAGCGGTCCGGGTTCAATTGTGACTACGATTGATTTCTTTTTCTTCAGCTTCCCGACAGCGCACGTTTATCTATCAATAATTTGCTTAATATATCTGTGAGATCAGTGGATTGTAACGCTATTATTTTTCACGATTATACTCTGACTTATTACAAGATATTACAAAGGTTAACAGCGTATTTTGATTTACAATGGTGGTAATAAAATTGTATTGTACACCTCGAGAATGCGGCGAGCCAAAACTCCTACACCGATCAAGCGATTACAATGAAACTTGGTCAATTAATGCATTATTTTTGCAAAAAGTGGCGTGACGTTTTAATGTTTAAAATTTTGAAAAAATTTCTACTGATCGGTTACCATTCACAGAAATTGGGAGAATTTTCACAGTTGCACTGAATGGATGGAACTATCCGGTATGATGCCGATCGGTGCTGATGAAGCACACATTTTGCGCTCTGTCTTATATGATTTGATGGTGAAATGAGGAAATGGTAGCTGCTCTGGCTTTGGATTACGAATAACACCGACAACTTACTTGGCAACATGTTGTACCGGCATTACACGCATGCATCACGTCTTTTGCTTCCTGCATCAAAGATATAGCGTGGCGGTGCTAGTTATATCTTCTGGTATTACAAATCACGTGGCAACTATGTGAACTACATCCGTGACTTCAAAATTTTCTGACGATAATTGTTCCTACATCGCTTTCTATAACTCATATACATTGTCTGTATTTTTTCGGAACTTGTAAAAGACCCAAACGAAATCAAAATCGTGATTGAAGTAAATAGAGATTATAAGTTTCGTGTTGCTCTTATTTATTCTATGAGAACGAGAAGAGAAATAATACGAATAATTACTCGCAGATAGCAAACGGCACAAACTCACTGAACTGACACATGACGTAGAATATAAATATACGCAGAACCGACGAATTCATAATTGGGATCGAGATTACGACAAGGTTATTATTTATACCCGTTTTGTTATTCGCTTTCGAGTATTCAAAAATCTAAAATTAATTCGGATAATCGACGGCAAATTCTAGTCCAAGTAACCTCCCTCGACTGACAGCTAGCAGAACATAAATATCACGTCGCGGGCGGCATAACCTGACCCCACCGACCCAACCACAGAGACATATAATATCATCTTTGAAATCGAAATTTTGAGGCCCAAAACCCATGACAACATTTGTGGATCGTCTCAGGTACAGATGGCAGCTACTGTTGGCTAAATACATCTTTAATCACTGAGACTATAACAACTTAGCTACAGGAAACATCAATACGCCATACGATACAATATTTCCCGTCCTTTCAACGAGAGCATCGTGACAGACAACGCCAAGCCTGTGGAAGCACGTGCCGCGTTGCACGATCAGCTATCAGAGTTTGTTATTAGTGAAACGCGGGTAATACAATTATTGGAAAATTATGGAATAATAAGTTTTTACACAGTACGGATGTATAAGACTACGTCACCACTATTTCTATTCGGTTTGTTAAGATTATTTACGAACCTGATTGCAGCTTACTCCGACCCAACATCAAACTATAATAGTGAAACGTGCCGGAATATGCAACGAAGTCGAGGGTGGAATCAACTCATTGGATGAATGGCGGATTTTCATTCCACATAAGTAAAATTTTATGTTATTTCGTAAATCTTTTTTTCGTAACCAATTTTCGTTATTTTTATTCATACAATGATTACTAAACATTGGGCTAAACTTCAATTGCTCAACATATCAATCACTTGTGAACAGAGTGGTTCCTGTGATGAGTTCGCATTATTGATTTATAGTTGTTAAAATTACTAGGAAGCAGAATGATTTTACTTTGGATTACAAAAGATACTTCGGATTTATTTACACATAGGTTACAGGCGACGTGTTCGAGAGTCGTAGTGACCAGCCCCCTGACACACGCTGCTAAAAGTGCTTCGCAAAATGTCCCTCGATTCTGCCGCCAATCTCCACCACTAGTAGCGCTAGTAGTTGTCTGACAAGCTTGCGCGCGGTCAGCGAGGGCAGCGAGCGTGTCAGAAGTCTACTAGCACCATGTAGAGGAATTAAAAAACGGGGACAAAACGCGTACAATTTTTTTAGTATACGAGCAGTGGTGAGTGTCAGGGGGCTGGTCGTGACTAGTCGGGAGAAAAAACAGTGTGTCCAATCGTAGAAAATAAAAGGTCACTAGCATCCGTTCCATCTAGCTATTGCGGAACAGGAGTCCCTAGCCGTTCCGTCAGTAAAGTCGATAACAACTATTTATCTTTAACAATGGATCTTGATACTTTTGTGAATGTGTAATTAGAATAATTTCCCACGATCGTGAAACTCTGGCCTGCTTCAGGGTGACGACTTGCATCTTTGCTTACTAATCAAATTGACCCGGTGTCAATGTAAATCTTTATTGCGGATTCACATTATTGATTTATTAACATTGGCTGTCGCCAATCACGTCAAGTTTATTAGAAAAAATAAAATAAAATGACGCGCGTGACCGACCGCACTATCTTTTACCCAGATAAGAAATCTTTGTACTATCCGGTGAAAATTTTATGACATATCGCTCCCCTTTCACGATAAAATTCGATTCCTGACGAGTTTCATAGATTTACAGATTTTTAGAGCTTTCGCTTAGCCCTATATCAATGTGATCGATGAACGGACATTCGAAATATACTTATGAGATTTCTGCATTGCTGAAATTGGCGTTCGTTTTCAACGACTTTTAATTCTTTAGACTTGATTTATGAAGTACAATTTTTGGTGTATGTAGATATGGGGTATTCCATGCCAAACCGACCTACCATCGAAATTGACAATTTTAATTTCGTCCTAATTTTTTTATATTTTTTACTCTGTGAAAAAGAGCTCCATGATTTTTTTCGATTTTTTTCATCAAGCCGTTCACGAGATATGAATTTATCAAAATTTTAGATGTTTTTTTTTTTAATGCTCATAACTTTTTCAAAAATGCATCAATTTCAATTTTTGTTTTTCAGATTGCGTGTATTTTCATGAAATTTTCGAACATTTGATGCAAAAAAATATCGAAAAATTATTGACTTGATTTTTTTTAATTCATTGATTAAATTCGAATTTGATCATTGTTTGTATCCTTCGATTTTTTTTGAAAAATTCTCAAAAAACTACTTCGCATTTCACAAATTTTAAGCCTGGTCCCGTCGTGGGAAAACAATTTTTTCGATTTTTCAGAATTTTTCAAAATTATCGAATTTTTTTTTTTTAACTTAATATGATATAATTATGATTTTTAATGTCTTATAAAATAAAATATCAATAAAAAATCACAAATGGAGGTAATCGGAAATCGTGAAAATAATAAATCTGAATTAGGAATAACATTTTTATTCTTGAATTTTTTTGTTTTAATTTCGTTGGCGTTTAAATATTTTACGTGAGTGATTCTCGTTTGAGCTGGAAATTACTCTCATCGATAACGATCAATCTGTGTTTGGAATGACGCAATGGAATTTTTGAGTGCCAGTTATAGTTTTAGCCTTTGAGTACCGAATATTGAGAGCTTCGGTTGCTTTTTGATAATTTTCCATTGTTGAAAACTTAACCTCGATGTTTAGTGAATTAGTTGTTTGAGCCCAGTCGTACAACTCTCGAAAGGTTGAAATTTGTTCATCAAATGGCATTTATTTTGAAATCTTCTTCATGATAATAAAGGTTGATAAAACTTTTGTAGTTTTTGAACTATTGTGGCGCTCCATCCGAAAAGTAATGTATTTTTTCAGCATCTTAAGACAAGGTCTTAATAAAATCAATGATAATTTAAAAAAAACATGAACTGCATTCGAATCATGGGTGTTACAATCAGATATAATCACCAAACTTCTGTGCGATAACTCGTTATTTACTTTGAAATAAATCACCACCGGAAATATAGTTGATTGCTTATTATTCTAGTGAAAACCAGGTGCTGCATTTTTAATAATGAATTTGTAATTCTCGGCAAAATCACAAACCACAAGAAATTCGTCGATTCCTAAGGATTCTTTCAGAGTCCTCATGAACTTTGCTTGCGACTGTGCAATAAATGCTTCAGGCAAAAGTTCCGTAATTTTAGCGCGAAAGTCTTTGAGAATTTCTATTCCTGGACAGTTTTTGCATTTTCTGAAATAGCATTTCGATGATGGATTTTGACAGATAATTATTTTTAAACAATCATTAAACTCGTTTAAAGGTGTTGGGAGATTGTCAGTTAAGCTGGCCAAATTGCAACCTAAAATCAATTGTACAAGAAAACTAGATTGAATAGACGATTATGAGAAAAACAATTGAAATAAAAAAATTATTAAATTTTTTTTTGAAGTTATACTTCTTTAGGCGCGTTATGAAAAACTGATGAGAGTGAAATTTCAAGATGCGCGCGCATCACTGTAACACAAAATTGTAACACAAAATTAACAGGATGAAGTTGCCCACTCAACCGAATTCATTAAGTCTCGAAAAATTTGTGAATATTAGTGAAAAAATTGTACTAAAATACTTTTTCAAGTGCTCCAATATAATTGAGGTTAGTTATCCGTATGTATTGTTTATTGATATAAATTAAAATATCATTATTTAATATAATTAATACTAAATATTATTAAATTATCAATGTTGAATATTTATTATTGGTTTTTTAATATTTACAAAATGAGGAAATAAATTTAATAGAACATTTAATAAAAAGTTCGTGACAAAAATTTAATAGATTATTTAAATATAATGTAAGACATCCGTTATTTGTTTTATTGTTTTTTAATGATGCCAAAAAAGTATAACTTCTCACGCGCGTACATAAGTACACGCACCCATTTTTTTTATACTTGCCTAACATCATAAGTTTTGTGTTTTGATGGATTGAACATACTCGAACAGTATGCGTACCGCCAGATCCTGCAAGTACACAGTACTTGGGATGTAATGATGCAAACAAAGAGAATCCAACTTGGCACTCCGGATGTTCAATTTTAAACAGCTCATATAACTTACTTAGATTCGAGAGAATAAGTCATTTTTGAACATGTTCACGGCCGCCTTCATTATTTCGAATAGAAACGAAGTCTTTTATGCCTGGCATATTAATACTTGTTTCATCATCAACGTAAAATTTAAAAACTTTTGATTTAACATCATCAGATAGAGGTCGACCTTATAACAAAAATTGAATTATAGAAAAAAAATTATTTAATAACACTATAACTAACTTGGAAAATGTGGTTTTATTTACCTGGTTTCGATTCTGGTATTGACAATATTCCACATTTTTCTCTGAGAGACTTTGCGACTTTTGCCATATCTTTTGTTGTATCCCTAATATTGCAAATTTTATACACGCTCCAATCCTGCGGTAGCAAAGTAAGAATTTGAACTTTTTCTATTTTTTACATCTCTTTATCGTGAAATTTTGTTTTCAAGGCATCAATCATGTTCAAAAACTCTCGTGAATGTATTTGATCGTTCAAATCTTTTTCTAAACCAAATGCAGTCGACAAATAGCTATTTACACTAGTATTTTGTTTGCTAGATATGTTTGATTATTTACTTTATAAGTAGGTATTGGAGACTGATTTAACGATGTTAAGGCATCATTGATAGCAGGTAGCTGTGTATTAATGCTTAGTTGAGAGAGAGTACTAAGCTGCGACATTACTTCTTGACTGAATAATAAATCTATTCCTGAAAAATATGCTGTAGAAACTTTATTTTGGAAAAAAGCGGTTCGATAGTAGAAGAATTAAACTGATTAAGAAAGAAATCGTAATACGCCGAATACCTGAAAGAGTTGGTTCAGAGTTCATCATCAATATTACCATCTGTTACATCAGAATTGGCATCGTTATCATCGCTCTCAGATGATTCTTTTTCTTCTTCTTTGAGACTGAGATTCATTTTTTTCCGGCAGACTGTACACAGATAATCTGTGCTACGCAATTTATAATTCACTCGTAAATAACGAGAAGCTAACCTCAAAGATTTGTTCGCTTTGTGATTTTCTAAATTCGATGGATTGCAGCACACATTGAATTTTGCAAAAGTTGACAACATGTTATAACAAATAATGACTTTTACTTATTTCTGAAAATAACACAGCTAAATAACAATTCTTTCTCTAGTATTTCTCTAACGACACCGCAATATTTTGATGTGACTCGAAACATAAATGAATGCTAGAAAACAGCTGACCGCGATGCCAGGAAACAGCTGAGCGCTTGTAGCGCTGTGCAGCGGCTACTGGAGCAAGTACTTATTTCCCATATTTATCACTCCAAATAGTTATTATTTCGCATACTGAGGTTGAAAATAAGAATTTCTATAACACATTAAAAATAATGCTTGAAGTTCTTTTATTAAAAAAAAATTCGATAATTTTGAAAAATTCTGAAAAAATAGAAAAAATTGTTTTCCCACGACGGGACAAGGCTTAAAAGTGAAATGGGAAGTAGATGTTTTCAGAATTTTTCAAAAAAAAATTGAAGGATACAAACAATGTTCAAAATCAGAATTTAATCTATGAATTAAAAAAAATCAAGTAAATAATTATTCGATATTTTTTTGCATCAAATTTTCGAAAAATTCATGAAAATGCACACAATTTGAAAAAAAAAATTCAAATTCATGCATTTTTGAAAAAGTTATGAGCATATAAAAAAAATTTGAAATTTTGAAAAATTCATATCTTGTGAACGGCTTGATAAAAAAATTTGAAAAAATCATGGAGCTCTTTTTCACAGAGTACAAAAAGGTGAAAAAATCACGACGGAATCAAAATTGTCAATTTCGATGGTAGGTCGGTTTGGCATGGAATGCCCCATATACAGGAGTTCCCAATTAGTGACCACTGTGATTATATATTAAAAATAATTCGCCGTAGTTGGTCATAGTAAAAAATCTTTTCATTGATTATTTAGAAGGTTGTGACGTTTCGATGGGCCACGGCCAATCATCTTCAGGCAATAATTATTGATCATCCTACGAGCTTAACGTGTTATTGTCTTATATATAGTGTGTGACGTGTTTTTTCTGCACCTCGGTTACTCGGAGCAAATAACCGGGAACTTACCGCGTGCACAATAATTTGGCGTCCACGATGTACCCTGGATCTAAAACAATGTCGCGAAGTTTGTTGGGCGCCTGGCGTGATCAACACGCCTCGAAATCGATAATACGACACACCGCGACTATATGCTCGGTAGCTCAGTACCGCGGAGAGGGGAGGGGTAAAGTTTGGGTCGAGAGAATTGCAACACAGGTATGCCAACGCGTGATGTGGCTAAATTACTATAAAACCCCAATGATATATTTCTCATCAGCGATAATACAAAAACAAAAGAAATAAAAATAATAAAAAAATAAAAAGAATGATAATACGACCACGCAAGTCGTCCTTCGCGATTTCAAATACAATGTTTCTTTTACCTAAACTAAATAAGAAAGGTAGGAATACTCCAAATAAAATAAAAATAAAAAAATAATAACAAACAAAAAAAAAAAAGGTGAATAAATCTAGGAGACCTCTACGGCCTACGTGCGCTAGTCGCCGTCTTAACAATACCCTACTTCCTAAAAACCAAAAACAAAATCGGACTCGATGCGCTGCCCGCGAACGTCCTTTACAAAATGGCGCTGATCGCCAACTTAATACTAACTGATAATGCAAACAAAAAAAAAGAAGAAAGAAAGAAAAAAAAATATATTAAATAACTAAAGTGATGCGAGGCTCGTCGCGACACCCGCGATCCTCTACAAACGCATACTCTTCTCAGCACGCACCCGAGCTTCACTTCCTCGGCGACGGCGGGACGCAGTCGCGAATTCGAATGCTCCCCGTGATTGCTCGCGACCTATACGAGAATCGAGGATGTGCCGGATGACGTGAAATGACCCCGTGTAACGGACTTCGGTCACACTCAAGCTCGAGACAATAACGTCTCGGCTCAACCCGTGGCTCGACTCGATTTTCTGGATCCCCCGAAGTTAACGTTACTCTCTCACGCGCAACTCAGGCTACGGTCACCAAGCAAAAGAATCGGCAAACGAATTTCGAGTACTTTTCGACACGCAAACTAACCAAAGAAAACGGCTACCCTTTATCGGATCAGCCTTGACTCAATTACCCTCGAAATTCGATCGCGAGAATGTTAACAACGCTTACCGCTCCACATCCACTGGACAAAGTGGCCGACTCCCTCGTGACGGCTCATTCTTCCTCGCAACTAACCACACAAAAAAAAAAAATTTCTCTAAACGGGCACCCAGTACTAACGCAAACTAAGAACACCTGTCTCGTCTCCTCGCCAGAACTAGAGTGATCTCGGATGGTCGCAACGCCGATCTCGTCGCGCTAATTTTTCGTGACGTCATCACCCTAAGAATGCGCAACAATCGATCGGTCATCGATTTTGGGGATTGCGCAACCTGCCGCGCACCTATCGTCTCTACGCGGCGCAGAACTTAAGGCTAGATCGCGATGTCGTCTCCCGCGCAGCGCTACGTAGTCCTGGGGTTGGGCGGGGTGGTGCTCCCTCGTCGCTAGCTGGTACCTCGCGGTTGCCTTGGTTGGGCGCAAGCGGGGTGAGCGGGGAGGCTGCGGCGCGCCGGCCGCCAGCGGGAATCGCGTCCGCCTTGGATTCCCTCGCTGCAGGGATCTGCGTTGCCTCCCCCTCCGCAGCCTCGGTGTCCTTCCCGCGAGATCTTCGTGGTTTCGCCTTGCCTCGAAAGATGTTCGGTGTTGGAGTTGGTCACTGGAGGGTAGCCGGTGCACTCGAAAAAAAATTAAAAACAAAAGCCTGAAATATCTGGGTCGCAATGCTCTATTTCGTCCCTGTCGAAGCTCGGGTGCGTGACTCCAGTTCTGGCGCTCTCTGAGATTATTCCGCGACTCGATTTTCTAGACCCTGCTTCCGGGATCTCGCCCAGGGTTCAGGGAGTCTCTTGTAACGGGCAGGCCTAGCCGAACTGCCACGTTACAAGTGTTAGTGACAAATACAGTCGTGCATTTTAGAGGATCTCTCTATATTGACTCGTGGTGTAACGATTCTCTATGATTTCCATGATATGGAAAGTCGCTCGCCCATACAAAATTTATGTGAACGCTTGAATGCTGTCTGGTGGCGAAAATCTCAATAGTCCTGCTGCGAAGCTGATTCGCCGAATTCCAATTCCCCATAAATTCTTCCAGCTCGTCCCAGAGGCGCGATGACGGTATAGCACATGTTTAAATGTGATCCAAAACTTTCTGTAGTTTTTCTTCGTATCTTTGTATAAGTAGTGTTTTTGCGGAATTATGTTTGACAGTTTCCAAAACGTAACCTCAAACAGTGTGCAAGAAATTGATGTGGGTGTGGCGGCAAAATTTTTTTAATAAAAACGAAGATTCCACCGGAGCTGAAACACGTGAAGTAAAGCCGGTAGGTAAGTCATATCATGTTGGTTGAGTTGGTATATTACTCAGGTCTAAATTTATGAGATTTGCTCATTAATTGTGAATTTTTTTTTTCAAACATGCGTGTGTTTCAGTAAAACTTCAATTATTTTATGTCAAGGTCTCGAAAGTGCATTCTAATTTGAAAATAAATGTCAATCGCAGTCGGCTTCATTAATTGTGTTTTCTATACACTTCTTTATAACGAAGAGAGTCTACAGAAATTGTTTATTTATTAATATCAATGAGCATCTACATTTTCCACATACATTAGCTGACAGATATACCTTTTACATAATAAGGTTTGCACGAGAAACTACGTAGCTGAACTCAGCATGCACTGTGGAATAATACTCAGTCCCAGGCACAAAGTGCCTAGCAAATCATAAGTCATAATGTCGATGGTGGACAAAGAGAATGAGTCCATAGAATCATCTGTAGAATATTACGAATGTGTGGTGACAAATGGTATACACATATGTATGTACAGTAGAATCCGGACATAACGACGGCCAAAGGACCGGCGGTATTACGTCGTACTAACCGGACAACGCACAAAACGACCAGATAATTTAAGCTTGTATTTTATTTATTTATGTTGTAATGGGTGCGGTTTATCTTGAGGCCAGAGCCTACAAGATAAACCCGTTATTGTGTGTTCTTTGTCAGTTTATAATAAAAACGTATGTTTACAATGAACCCCCTCTGATGGGTTAAAAGCAGGATCAGCTTATCAGACCCAAAAACCTTGAACAGTCGAACTATACGGACTAAGGTATCACCAAAGCCGCCTTGATGTGTGAACAGGCACCTTCACCCGTTACTCCCTTCGGAAAGACAAGGACTTGTTCGGCCGTTGCTTCCAGCTGGAGGGCGCATGTCACCTACTCGGAGATACGGGCTTACCAGTACTCCCTTCCAATTGCGAACTCGGAATAAACAGAGTCGCCTGCCTATTTCTGTTGTGGTTTACTGACCCCAAACACTTCCAATCCTCCAGACCAGGGATTGCCTTGGCTGGCTGTTGGTTTACTTCCCCTCCCTTTTCAAAGTAATATGTTTGACCACGAGACAGACGAGTGCATGTTTAGACAGTATATATTTCTTAATAGCAATAATTCCAAATGCAATTGGTATCGAATAGAAAGTTTTCGCCTCTTGAGCACCCGATGTAAGAATGTATGTAGATAAATGTTTACAAGTTGGAATCTTACGGTTCTGATGGGAAGCCGTGCAAGACGGTCAAAGCCGTCTAATAAATGATATGCGGATGTGAAGTATCATTAGTTACGAGAAAATTCAATCGATTGGTTCGATTCCTGTGTTACGTCGTCCAGATTTCTCATTCCTTTCCCACACTCTTAGTTACCTTACGCTCTGTGGTCTACTCTTATCGACCGCGAGTCAGCAGATTCTTCTGTAACTCGCGGCTAGCTTGCCTTCTACATCCCGCTAAACTAAGCAGATCCGTCCTAGCGCTCAAGCAAAACACCTATCCCTCTAAACCAAGACCATACCTTTTTCCCTCGACCGACTCCGTTGCATTGACTACTGATAAACAATCATATACTTTAAATCGTTTACCTTCCCTTAATACCGATCCCTTTCTATTCCATTCACTTCCTGCATTTGAAGTAGTAGCACGCGAGTGCATAGTCGACGTGAACAGACCCTATAATAGCCAAATAACACCTTGGCTGGGCGTGAAGTAAGCTCCGATTACCGCTCATCGGAGCCTACGCATTCTACCCCGTAACATTTTGGTGGCAGCGGTTTTGCCCGTCGACCTACCCGTCAGTGCAGTGCTGCATGTTTTCTACGAAAGTGTTCAGTGCTCAAAATTTCTAACGCCGTACCAATCCGTGATAGCCGTGTTACGAACGGACTCTGGTCCACAAAGTACTGTGACAGGCATGCGGAACCTATTCAACTCGCCAAGGACACAGGCTCTGCAAAGAGTCCCCAATTTCAATAACTCCGTCACATTTTGGTACTATTGAAATTCATCGATACGCACGACGTCGAATAACTGTGTAGTGAGTGGAAATTCAATGCGATAGCCAAGTTAAGTCGCACACCGCATCTGAACACATCACCTTTTCAACCGACAAATATTGAATGGACCCTTCCCGCTCATTCGGACTCCTGCAACCCTGTAAAGACGAGAATCTGGACCCGAAAGTGGCATCGCCCTAAGACCTGGATTACCACTGTTATTTATCAACACGCCACGGAGTATCTCATCTATACCCTCCTCGTGCCGACGCATGACGTGTATCGCCTCTTCAAGTTTCACCTGCGTCCAGCTGCCGACAACCATGCTGTACACTGTTTTTGTGTTTACCTTCGCCCCGTAAGTCTATTCTAAGTCTTAGTGTTGAGTTGATATTTTTATTCCTGTACTTGCAATACCCTGCTTGAATCAACATGGCACCAACTAACGAAACCGGTTCAAATTTTTGGTCAGTAAAAGATGTCTTGCCGACAATCCCCCCTTCCAACGGCCACAACATGCCCTTTGTGAAAATGACTCTCGCCAAATTTGCGCAATCAAAGTTTACAGGCCCCGCTTCTCAATATTTAATAGGCATTAACTGTAATGACGTCGAGGACCTCATAACTGCCCTCAGCCGAGCATACCGCCCGGATATCCCCATACGGCAGTTATCTGCTCAATGAGATAGAATTACACAACAACCATATGAGCGCATCATAGATTACTCGTGCAGAATAAGAGCAATATCAAAGGAAATAAGCACAGCGATCATAGCCAAGCACCCACCAGACTTAGCAACGCTTCTACTGGATGATCCAGAGAAGGATACCAATAGATCGTTTATTAGAGGGCTTCGGCCAGAATTGGAGTGGAGAATCGCTACTATCTGACCATGACCGACCTTCAAAACTGCCGTCACCATCGCCGAAGGTGAAGAAGCCGAGCTAATTAACCGTCGGATGCAATTCTCTGCACAATATTTTACCCCTGCTACACCCATGTGCCTGCCGTTACCCCCCCCCCCCCCCATGCTGCTCCTCTGTCTCAGGTGCCCGCCGCGGCCTCCTTCACCCCCCCCCCCCCCCCCCCGATGTCATTGCCCACACCTGGTTACGCTCATCAACCAGCGCCTCGTACCGAGCCCAGACCTTACGCCCAAGCGCTCGATCCGAACACCTGTTCTGCTGGCCGCGTAAATGCTCTGCCCAGCAGTCGTCAATTTTGTAACCTCCAGGGTCACTCCATCACGGAATGTCACCGTCTGCAAAGTAAAAGATATTGTACCATATGTCGCAGAATGGGCCACTTCCACAGAATGCAACATAAACCAAGAACTACACTGCGACAATTGTAATCGCAGAGGCCACACAGTAGACTGATTTAGATCCTCTCCGCTTAATAATCAAGGCAATGCAGGCTCAAATAAACATTTAAACGGGAACATCGCCCGCGGGAAGAACGCGCCCGCGAACGATGCAAACAACTAGCGTTCCGATCTTTAAGTCATATCCTCATAACAGCTTCAGCTGACCCTCCACTGATTTCGATCGACACCCCCGAGCTAATAAAAATATCTACATTTATTATTGACACCGGTGCAGACGTCAACTTGGTCAAAGAAAGTTCCGTTAGGCCCCTCGAACGACGAACGTTTGACGCTGACTAGTATAACAGACAAAAAGATGCAAACTATCGCAAAAACTGAAATGCGTTTTAATAATAAATCCGACACCTTTCACTTGGTCCCTGACTCGTTTCCGATTTCGCACGAGGGTATCTTAGGTCAGCCCTTCTTACGAAAAGAGAAAGCAACTATTTCTTTTAACTCAAACTCGGTGATGATTGGATCCTTATTGCCAATCCACTTTAATAAATTCGATGAACCCTCGTCCGCATCCGAAAAAACGCGCGTAATTACAATACAGGCCCGTACCGTGTAAACCATCCCACTAATAGTTGCGAACCTAGACACTAAAGTAGGTTATCTTAAACGCATCGACTTAGGCAACAAAGTTCTATGTGGTGAAGAGTTAGTTGAAATCCAGAACGGCATCGCTTACTCGTACGCGTTCAATTGTAACGAATCTGCCGTAGAGATAAGACTCCCAACAGTAACCCTAGACGACTTCGACGAGCCACTGAGTACAGTCATGCCCAACGTTAAGCCCACTGCACCGAGTAACCACCACAGCGATGCCTGCGCTAAAACCCTCGTTTCGCACACAGGCCCTCTCCTCAGCAACTCATTAATTCTTTCTGCCGCCAAGCGTACATCGCGACCGACTAATAATCCCCCCTCCTGCCCCATCCAGTCCACTGACCTAGCGCAACTGCAATCCGATCCTCCTATCGCTGACGATAGTACACCCTGTTCCGGTGCCGCAACAGTGCTCTTGACTGACAGTAGGTCAGAAAGATTGGACGTCCTAAAGAGCAGCTTACATCCTGATCATTTGAATGACACCGAAAAACAATCGATATTTAATTTCGTAGGAGAATTTAACCATCTCTTTCATCTCCCAGGTGACAAATCAGGCCACACCAATTTATCTCATCACACTATCCCCACGACGGTCTATACGCCTGTTCATACCAAACAATACCGTTTTCCCCAGATTTACAAAGACGAAATCGAATTCCAAGTTGATAAACTACTCAAGCAAAATCTTAATAAACATTCCTCATCTCCGTATAATTCCCCGGTGTGGATCGTTTCAAAAAAACCGGATAGTGCCGGCAATAAACGATGGCGTATGGTAATCGACTACAGAAAACTTAACAAAAAAACAGTCGGCGACGCATACCCCATGCCCGATATGACGGAAATCCTTGACCAGCTTGGTTCAGCTAAATACTTTTCCACATTCGACCTTGCTTCCGGGTTCCACCAAATTCCCATGCATCCCGATCACAGCACGAAAACTGCATTTTTGACACCAAGAGGCCGTTATGAATTCTCCCGTATGCCCTTCGAACTAAAGAACGCCCCCGCCACGTTTTAAAGGCTCATGGACCAAGTCCTCCTAGGCCTACAAGGCAACGAGATGTTGGTATATTTAGATGACATAGTTATTTACGCTCGAAACTTGCAAGAACATGAAATTAAATTTCAGAAATTAATGAAGCGACTAACCGCTGCTGGTTTAACTCTACAGCCAGACAAGTGCGAATTCTTGCGAAAGGAAGTCGATTACCCCGGACACCTCATAACTGAGTCAGGAGTAAAACCTGACCCTGGTAAATTAATAGCTGTAAAAGAGTATCCTGTCCCCAAAAGTCTGAAAAATGTTAGACAGTTCCTTGACCCTTTAGGTTACTACCGAAGATTTGTTCCAAATTTTGGAAAAATTGCTAAATGCCTTGACAATTTAACGAAGAAGGATACCCCTTTCATCTGGACGTCCGAACACCAGTCTGCTTTCGAAACCTTACGCCATTGTTTATGCAAAGAATCAATTCTACAACACCCGGACTTCAACAAACCATTTGCGCTCACTACAGACGCGTCAAAATTCGCGATAGGTGCAGTTCTCAGTCAAGATAAAAACGGTGCCGACCTACCGGTAGCATACGCATCCCGAGCCCTCAAGCCCGCTGAATGAAACTACTCGGTACCTGATAAAGAATTCTTAGCCGCCTACTGGAGTATGAATCACTTCCGCCCCTAGATCTATGGTCAGAAGTTCACTTTAATAACAGACCACGAGCCACTCAAATGGGTAAAAAGCGTCACGAAGCCTAATTCCCGTTTATGACGATGGAGCTTAGAACTATCAGAGTACGACTTCGATACGAAATACAAGTCCGAAAAATCTAATACCAACGCTGATGCTCTGTCCAGGAACGCACCGCCCGACACCGCTCAAATTCTTCCTATAGATGCAAAACGCCCCCGTCCAACGACTGAGGCCTCTAGCGATAAACCAAAAAATCGCACAAACAAGACTCATCAGTACCCCAGACGCCCTCGACAGACCACAGACGAGTCCACCAACCCAGCTCCGCTGAAGCACCCTAAAATCTCACAACCCTGTAAGATGATATACTCCTCTGATTCCTCTGATTCTTCTGATCTCTCCGACGATGAGTTCAGCGATAAAGAAACTCCGTTGCTCCTCAAACTCCCTCTCGTTGCCCCGGCACCAATCCAAGTACATCGCCAACCTGAACGCCATCGCGAAACAAATTCTTCAACAAATCCTGGGCCTCATAAAAGACCGTACCTGAGCTACTTTTCAGATTCTTCCCTCAGCTCGGATGACTTAGAGACCCCAGAAACTGGATCACGAACCGATGACTTGTGTCCAGCCACCGATTTACCGGGCCCTTCTTATAGCGATTTCCTCATAGAAAGCGAAACTTTTCCTCTCATGCGTAAAAGATGTATCAAAGAAATAAAAGCTGACCTTTTCCAGCAAAAGGATAACTTGGTTCATTGCACATCGGCTGACTGCCAAATGTCAAAAGGAATCGCTTCAGAACTGGCAGAACGTAAATTCATAAACCGCGAACAACTAAGAGAATTCGATCTGACTGTGACTGACGTTATTTCTGTGGTACATGGAAACCGAAAAATCTATAACCTAGTTACGAAGCCCAAATACAGTGACAAACCTTTGCCCCACGTTTTTTTTGACACCTTGGTTAACTTTAGGAAAACCTTGCAAGAAGGTGGCGTAACATCCGTCTCGATGCCATTGATAGGTTGCGGACTCGACAAATTAGAATGGAGCGTGGTACGCAGAATGATCCATTATGTTTTTAAAAATTCGAAAATAAGTATCACCCTTTGCCGCCTCGACCCTGCGCTTCCTGCCACTGCGCGCCCCTGCATTACACCCCCACCCGTTCATACTAACCCCCCTGACCCTGTCCCTTCCACATCTGGATTACGTCCACCGCTATCTGCGAAAGAAATCGGAACGTCTGACTAAACCTGCAGCACCTCGTCCGATTCCATCTCCGCCCCCATCCACTGACGTCATTATGCCCCCCCCCCCCCTGTCGGGCCTCCGCGTTGCGCTAGGAGATACCCCCCGCTACTTCCAGGCCGACGAACCCTTCCTTACACTCTTGTTCTCCTCCCCCCTCACCTTTCCCGCCCACCTCTGATAACGACGACAGTTCCGACTTGCTCACAGACACCGAATACTGTACGTGCACTCAACAATTCGACTCCCATACGGAAATTACTGACCATAACCATGACAGTGCTCTTAACACTAACGATGATCAAATTAATGACCCTCACGGTTTCGCATATTTTATTGACAACTTGGACGACATACCAGTATCAGACAAAGTCAAAGATACCAATGATGGACTTTTGATGCTCAAAACCAACTATGCGCACTTCATATCGACAGACTGCGCTTGGATTAAGGGTTTACCAGCCCAACTTGCCGACGAGAATATCGTTGACCCAAAAATAGTAATGAGGCCTCGTCCGCGAAAATTTGATATCATTGAATCTAAGCACAATAGTCGACGTATTTTCACCCTAGTATTGAAAACATAGAGCTCAGATAAAAGCAACCCATACGACATCTTCAAGCTATTGTCCAAACTCAAAACGGCTTCAGCCGATTCAAACCTAAAGTCTCTTGCCCTCCCGATAACCGATGATAGTTTAGACGCTCTCGATCCCTGCGTTTTCCATAAACTTCTATCCTATATTTTCGCAGACTTCGAAATTCAAATCATGCTTTGTTGAAACACGTACTGTCATCCCAGACGAATGTTTACGAAAAGAAATAATCAGAGAATGCCACGAATTGTTAGTCGGCGGTCATTAAGGTGTCACTAAAATATATAACCGCATTAGACAAAAGCATTTTTGGCCACGTATAAAAGAACAAATCCAAGATTCCATAAGAACTGCGAGAGTTGCCAAAGAAAAAAATTGGTCAGAGTAAAAACCAAATTGCGAATAATGATAACGGACACGCCTGCCGATGCATTCGTCAAAGTGGCATTAGATATTGTTGGACCTCTACCCCTTACTAAATCGAACAACAAATATCTCTTAACGATACAATGCGATTCGACAAAATTCCTGGACGTCATTCCTTTACCTGGTGCCACCGCCAAAACTATAGGCGCAACATTCGCAAAAGAAAACATTACATGTTATGGTGCTTCTCGAGCAATACTTACAGACCAAGGACAGAATTTTATGAGCACAGTCATCAAACAACTTCGTAAACTTTTCAGAATTAAGCAAATACGAACCACAGCTTACCGCCCATAGTCTAACGGATCGCTAGAACGCAGTCACCTTGTTCCCACTGAACACATCAAACACTACACGGATGCTGGTAACGACTGGGACGATTACATCCGCTTTGCAATTTTTTGTTATAACACCGCGAAGCACGAAAGTACTAACTTCACCTCCCACCAACTAATTTTTGGCTCTCAAGCCGCACTCCCAACAGATGCGAATCCTGCCAGCGCGTATACTCGTTCCTACGATTCCTTCCTTCTAGACTCAATCGCTAATCTATCCAGCATACGAAAACACGCCGCGTCCAACCTACAACAAGCAAAGCATCGTTCCAAGACGTATTACAACCGTAATGTCAACAGCCAAAATTTCGAAGCAGGTCAAAAGGTCTGTCTACTGAATGAAACCCGATCCAAATTCGACGACCACTATAAAGGAGTGTATACGATTAAACGTATAATTGACAATATTAACGCTGAAATTTGGATTACCCCCCGAAAAACTAAAATCGTCCATTTCAATGAATTGAAATTGGCACACCTAACCGACTAATTGACCTGGACCGACGCTTGAACGAATACGAACTTGACCTGTCCAGCTTAGTAGACGCTATCCCCTTCGCCCAAAAAGGTATCGTCCGCCCTAAAATTCTATCACCAGAACAAATTATTCCCAGCCTTAAACATATCCCTCACCCGCGTCGTACAAAACCCCAAACTCCTACGCGCCATGCCATCCATCACCCGCACCTAGAAATAATACCATTTCCCGATGACCTGCCTCCTCGCTCTTCGTCGCTGCTCCGTACCTAATCGGAAATTGAAATGACGGAACTAGGCATCCCTAAACTGCGTAAATTGCTCCCCGAGCAAAGCCTTAACGATAGCTCCGAACCCCTCGAAGTCTGGCGCTAAGCTCTCCGCTATTAGCAATCATATTCTTTCATTGCCCTATTCTGCCCGTGATAATCTGCAGCCATAATATAATCATCAGCATGTTGCATAAGTTTCGTTTATAACATACACAATATCTATCATATATACCACCACATTTATATGATGTCATCCGGAGAAACTTTGTTCAAATGTATACTAACCCACTTAAACGCGCACTAACATCTAGACGCTATATTTTAAGACTCTCTCTTGTAATATTCTGTAAGTGAGTCAGTACGATAAAATGTCATTTGAAAATTTCTTTTAATCAAATGTATACTAACCCACTTAAACGCGCACTAATATCTAGGCGCTAGATTTTAAGACTTTTCTTTGTAATATTCTGTAAGTGAGTCAGTACGTTTAATGGCATTCCACTTCCTTCTGAACATCCTATTTCGTACCCTCATCGAACGTTCTTCTCCAAGGGGGGGCATGTTACGTCCTCCAGACTTCTTATTCCTTTCCCACACTCTTAGTTACCTTACGCTCTGTGGTCTACTCTTATCGTCCGCGAGTCAGCAGATTCTTCTGAAACTCGCGGCTAGCTTGCCTTTTACATCCCGCTCGACTAAGCAGATCCATTCTAGCGCTCAAGCAAGACACCTATCCCTCTAAACCAAGACCATACCTTTTTCCCTCGACTGACTCCGTTGCATTGACTACTAATAAACAATCATATACTTTGAATCGTTCACCTTCCCTTAATACCGATCCCTTTCTATTCCATTCACTTTCTGCATTGGGAGTAGTTGCACGCGAGTGCATAGTCGACGTGAACGGACCCTATAATAGCCAAATAACACCTTGGCTGGGCGTGGACTAAGCCCCGATTACCGCTTATCGGAGCCTACGCATTCTACCCCGTAACACCTGGCTCCGTCGTTAATTTTTCCAAATCACCAGTTTTTTAAATTTATATCTCCAACAATGAATCTTCTCGTAACTAATGATACTGCACATCTGCAAATCATTTATTAGACGGCTTTGACCGTCTTGCATGGCTTCCCATACGAAGCGTAAGATTCCAACATGTAAACATTCATCTACATACATTCTCACATCGGGTGCTCAAGAGACGAAAACTCTCTATTCATACATACCAAGCACAAGAAAACAAATTTGAACTCACTGGTGATGAGAGGAATTAACGACAACAGAGTCAGGGCGGCTAGGTGGTCTAGTGGAGGAAGGCTTCGGTCAAGCATCTCTAGATCTCAGGTTCGATTCCTGGCTCCGTCGATAATTTTTCGATACCACCAGTTTTTCAAACTTATATCTGCAACAATTGGTATCGTCCATAGACGGCGATATGGTTTATAACGTTAACCGTAGTGAACAAAAATAAAAATGAAAATAACGAAATAATAATATTCAGAATTTATCGGTTCTGCTCCCAAACAATGGTTCCTACCGCTCAAACGTCCCAAGTACGCGGCTTCAATCTATTCTCTACTAACTCCCTTTAGAAATGGACTCTAATTTTACAATACTTTTCTTATATCGAACCAAGCTCTGTCCTTGAAATTCCTCTCTCAACTCGTGAAGCTAAATTCGAGAATGAACTCTGGACGAGTAACACTTCGTACAATATGACGCATCTCGGCGCTTTGCCGGACAACTGGTACCCGCTCTTCGTGTACCTCCAGTTTTGTACTCTTCCAGGGCTGTGGTCAGGTTATCTTGTTGACGTCATTTCCCTATTCGTGTGTCCTGTTATTGGTCATCGTCCTGGTATGCGTTGGTCAACGTCCGTCGTCTTTGTTTATTATTTTTGGTTTATGTAGGTCAATGTCAGAGTTGATGGTGGTCTCGATAAGCTGTCCGTTATAGTTGTTGTCGTGATTTGAGCATGCCACGGGCATTGTTGATATTATGCGTTCTTGAACAGCTGTCCGTTACAATGTATTCACATAATATAGTTACATAGACTTATTTCTATGTAAATAAAACAAATATGTATTGAACCTAACAAAAAATAACTTCAAATGTACTTTAACATTGCACATTAGATACATACATAATGTACATATTACAGTTTGATCAGAGATAAAATGTATAATATGTATATAATGTACACTTGGGGACAATGAATCTGAGACGGCTAATTTTATACATTAGACAGTTATGTTGGCAACACAGTAAAACCTACAGCACCATAGTCGGCCGAGCGTGAAACAAACTCAATCTCAATAAACATAAAATAACCCATGACCGTCGAATCTAACCTTAGAATACCGCGGGGATAGTGACTTATTGGATTGACACGTAATTTTCGACGAAAATTAGCCGTCTAAGATTCATTGTCTCCAAGTGTACCTACATTCTATGCATGTTTCGGACGTAAAAAGTCTGTAATTCCAGTTTGTTTGTGACCGATTTTTGTTCGATAGTAAGAACTTCGTACAGCATTGTGAATACGAGACATCATACTCTTCATTACATCATCATCAAAGTTAATTTGAACACACATCGAACGTTTCAGCAGCCTTCACAGCTTCAGAGGCACTAAGAGTCGAATAAGTCTCCTCCGGTTCGTCATCATCACCGTCGTTATGGTTGTTGGCGTCGTTGGCGATGATATTTTGCACAATGTTTTCATCCAACGGTTCTTCGCTTGTGGCGACAGCATCGTCAATACACGCATATTGTTCAAAGTCCTCGTTTGTTATGGGTAGCTGATTATCAATAGCCCTTGTCCAAACGTTCAGCGGTACGTCGTCTTCTTCGCCAACGTTATCTGCGTCTGAGTTTATAGTACAGTCTTGAATTCTGCGGATAAACCCAGCGTGTTTATAACTGTCGAAAATGGTCGTTTGCGTGAGTTTGATCCAGGCATCGTGCTTCCTTAGAATACCAGTACTCAGTACTGCTGGTTTCACCGCCGTCAAGACATTGGATAATTTTCAGGATAAGGTTTTTACGAAAGTGTGATTTCAAGGCTCGAATAATCTCTTGATCCTTCTGTTCTTCTTGTGTTGATGATAACAACCGATCTGTCACCACTTTT
This sequence comes from Neodiprion virginianus, assembly GCF_021901495.1. Lineage (NCBI taxonomy): Eukaryota > Metazoa > Arthropoda > Insecta > Hymenoptera > Diprionidae > Neodiprion > Neodiprion virginianus. The sequence goes on along the minus strand of NC_060881.1, from coordinate 13,959,382 downwards.
ATCTCTATCCCATATGTATCTGGTCTCTTTGAAGCCTTGAACAGGTTGTTTTCAAAACATAATGTTAAGTTTGTGGGAAAAAATTCACATGACCTACAATTGGTCTTTGATTCTGGAAAGGATAGGATCCCTATGGGCAAACGATCAAATGTGGTATATAAAATATCATGCAAAGACTGTAATCAAGTCTATATTCGACAGACTGATCGCCATCTCGATACCAGACTTAAAGAACACCAGCGTAATATTCATGAGAATGATGACCTACACATGGCACTAACAAAACATGTGATCAACAGTGATCATTCCTTGATTTATGATAATGTAAAGATCCTCGGTGAAGAAGCTAAATACTGTAAATGCCTATTAGAGATGTGAAACATTATAGGGCATTCAAATTCTGACAACCTTAGACAAGATGTTGAATACCTGAGTAATGTCTACAAACTCGTTACTGACCACATTTCACACATTGTCTAGCTCTAATAATAAGTTGTACATATTTTGAGTTTCCCACTGTGCTATTGTTTCTATTTCATGCTATCCCCGTTTGCCTTCTCTCAGGGTTACCGGTAATTTGCTCAAGAGTTGTTGGTTTCTATTTACGTTCAACAGTTTACCGAATTATTTTTGATCTGGAGAACTGGGAGATGAGGATCCCAATTCACAATGATTGTCGGCACCTTCATTAACTTTATGACCTTTGCTTTCCGGAATATCTCACCATTAATTTATTCAATAAGTGTAAATAATTTTATGTAATCTACATTGTTTGTCGATTGAAGCAGCTGTCAATGGTCTTCGATCACCTAATCCGAAGAACCATCTCTCTCTTTCTTGAATTTTATGATTCCTGACTGGTGTTTTATACTCTGATCTTAAATAAGGTAAACTTTCCCTTAATTGTTTATGTGACAGCCGTAAGGCGTCACGTGAGCGAAACGTCAAAGTCGCATGTATGAGTGTATCGATGGGTGATGCGCGAGGTGAAATTTAGTCAGTAGGATTTTGGCCCACGAGGCTTGTATACCTGGAAACACCGAGCGTTAATAAATCGCGATATAGCAAACAGACTATTTTATTGCCCCTTATTGCATGACTCCTCAGTGGTGACGAGGATGGGATGAATACATAAATTAAGAAAAGTATGTTGAGAAATGATGAGGACATAAATTGGGCGGAAATTAACGAACTTGTGTATAGTGGCCGAACGGGTTGGATTCAAGATTTACATAAAACCGAGTTATCGAGTATATGTGACAAGTTTAAAGTTGAAATCAGTGCGAACGCGACAATTGACACTATTCGAAAGATATTTCGAAAATTCGTGAAAGAGACAGGGCCATTTCTTGAGATACTAACTAAAATAGAATTAGGTGTGCCGGAAATTCGAATCGGCGGATCGCACGCGATGGCAGCCATGTGGGTCGGTCAGATCGAACAGTTTAAAAAAGGTGAAAATCGGGAAGCTTTCGTGCAACAGCTCGAAGCTTTCATAATGCTAAATGATATACCAGAGAAAAAAAAGCCACGATTCTGTTGACGAGACTTTCAACAGTGGTTTTCGCCGAATTACCGGGAATCACAGGTTCAGCCGAGCCTTCGACGCTCACATGTACGGTGCTGAAAGAAAAACTCTCTGCCGACTTTAGCCCGAAACCAAACGAGCACCTTCAACGATACACATTCCGAGAACGTAAACAAAAGTCCGACGAGTCTATACAAGACTATGTACTAGCTCTACGAACAATAGCGCAGAAATGCCAGTTCGTAGTGACGAAAATTAACACGCAAGTAAAGGACCAACTTATTTCGGGTGTTCAAAAGAAGCGAGTGAGATATGAATTATTAGAGGAGTCGTCTTCCACGCTAGAAGATCTCATCAAATTAGCAAAAACAGTTGAGTCAGCTAATGAAAAATCCGGGGGTTTTCAAACAACATCAGCGTCGAAAGAAGTATCAACCGCGCAGGAGAAAGCAGACATGCATATCGTGAAATACACGCAAAATCGAGGCGCGGGGCGAGGATACGCAGGCGCACCGCAAAGACGCGGAGCACCATCCGAAGGGCAATGGAATTAGCGGGGAAGCAACAATAAATCATCGAGACCACCGGAAACAAATTCAGGAACGGCTTGTCACTGTTGCGTCGGGAAAAATCACATGAAATCCGAGTGTTACTTACGGAGTAAATATTGTAGCAAATGCGGCACACAAGGTCATATTTATAAAATGTGTAACAAAAAGAGATTAAAACAGCATTCTTGGCGCGCTCAAAATTACGTAGACAGAGAAATAGCTGAGGGAGTAAACAAAAATGAAGTATTTGATAACGACTGTTTTGAAAGCGATTTTTTTCCAGTATGAGCCATAAATACTTCCGAAGTTGTTACCGGTGAGTCAGTAAACAGAAAAGTATTAGAGGTTATGGTGGAGCCTCAGTTTTAAACGATTACAATAAACAATTCACCACTGAAAATGGAAATAGATTCGGGCGCCAGACCGGCAGTAATCTCTAAGCAGTGTTATGAAAATTTTTTCTCACACGCACCGTTGATAACTTCTAAAGTAACACTGCGAACGTACAACAAGCTTCTTATACCATCTTTAGGATATTTAAAGATAACAGCAGAGAGAAACGGTATTAAGAATAATTTAATATCACACGTAGTAAAAGAGGGAGGTCCACCCCTTCTAGGTCGCAACTGGTTGCAGGCCTTTGGGTTGTGGCCAATTCGTTTCCAAAACAATATGCACGCGGTCGTTACTAGCAAGCTAGATAGCTCGAAGCAAACTGTAAAGGTAAAAAACACCGTAGAAACGGAAAAATTGAAACGCGAATTCCCTAAGATTTTTGAAGCCGGCATAGGCACGTTTACAAAAGGAGAATTAATATTAACACTTAAAGAAGAAGCTCGTCTCAAATTCCTGCAACCCAGAAAAATACCATGGGCGTTACGCGAGAAGGTCGCGCGTAAATTGTCAAGATTAGAAGCTTTGAAAATAATTTTTCCAGTAGAATACAGTGACTGGGGCTCACCGGTGGTGCTTGTGCTGAAGAGCGACGGCTCGGTTCGACTCTGTGGTGACTTCAAGGTCACTCTAAATAAATACTTAGAAATTGATCATTATCCTTTACCGAAAGTTGAAGAAGTTTTGGAAACTCTAAGAAGGGGTGAATTATTCACAAAGCTCGATCCATCAGAAGCTTACCAACAGTTGCCGTTAGCAAAAGATTCAAAAAAACTTGTGGTAATAAGTACGCACCTCGGATTGTTCCAGTACAATAGATACCCTATGGGGTATCAACCGGCCCGGGATCATTTCAGAGGATAATGGCAACATTATTATTAGGTTTTCATTAATGACATTTTGATAGCGTCTGTTGATTTGGAGACTCATTTACTGAGATTGAAAGAAGTAATGAAACGTTTAAGTGAAGCTGGATTGCGTTTAAAATTTGAAAAATGGACTTTCTTACAACCGGAAGTGCGTTATCTCGAGTTCAAAATAAATCGCGAAGGAATATGAGCGCTGCAGGACAAAGTATTGAGTGTAAAAAATGCACCAGCTCCCAAAGACGTTTCAGAGTTACGTAGTTTTTTGGCATCTATAAATTATTATAGCCGATTCATAGAAAACATGGCTCAAAAATTGCGACCATTGTACGCAAGTTTAGAAAAAGGGAAATTCGAGTGGACGGATGAATGCACCAAAGTTTTTGAAGCAATAAAAAAAGAATTGTCACCAGAAAAAGTTCTAGTTCATTTTGACCCGGAGAAAACAATAGTACTCACATGTGATGCTTCGCCCTATGGCATTAGCGCGGTACTCGCGCATCGGGATCAGGATGACGCAGATCACCCAGTTTGTTTTGCAAGCCGTTCTCTTGACGCCACAGAAAGAAATTACTCACAAATAGACAAAGAAGGCCTGGCCATTATCTTCGGAGTTCGTAAATTCTATGAGTATTTATACGGAAGTGAATTCATCTTGCAAACAGACTCGGCGGCTCTGATACGAATTTTCAGTCATACAAAATCTATACCTGAAATAGCAGCAGCACGCTTACAGCGATGGGCAATTTTTTTAGCCCCTTTTCGTTACACAGTTAAGCACATTCGAGGGACGTCGAACTATGCGGACTGGCTAAGTCGTTTACCTTTGTCAGATACGGATGATCACGCGAAAAAATTCCCAGTGTTACAAGATATAGCATACGCATATCTGAACGAAATGAAAAAATTTGATTTTACTTCTCTAATTCGGAAAGACGTCCAACAAGCAACGCGAGAAGATCGAATTTTATGTAAAGTCATGAGGCATTGCATGGATGGATGGTCAGAGAAAGAAAATGATGATACTGATCTAGAAATTTTTTGGAACAGGCGAGATGCCCTAACAATCGAAAATAACTGTCTCTAATGGGGCCATTACGTGATTATCCCAGAAAAACTGCAGCCATTAGTATTAAGAGAACTACATCACAGTCACTTTGGCAGTACACGTGTGAAAGCTTTGGCACGTTCGTTTGTGTGGTGGTCAGGGATAGATAAGGAAATTGACGAGATAACAACTAAATGTAGACCATATTTGGAAACCCACCAAAAATCACACTGACCCCATGGGCGTGCCCAACGATTCCTTGGCATCGGATACACGCCGATCTTCTAAGGCCATTATTTGGTCGAATGGTTCTAGTGCAGCTGTCATACAGTTTTTTTGTGCAGTTTACATACATTTATTAGTTAGAATAGATATTTGGAATGTTACTCTCCAATGTACAGTGGATAATTATTCTCAATATTGTGATATCCATTGATCTCATCTTCTTAACTGTTGAATTTCTATGTTCTTGGTGTTTAAATGAATAATTGTTTTCTTCTGAGGATGGCCCCTACTCGGGTCAAAACGTTTACATAACACACTTACTAACTGCTCACCAATATTTACCACTTCATCATCAACGAGGTCAAGAATTTTAATTCTTCAATCTCTTGATCCATTGATTGCAATACCGAAGTCGTCTTGGGAGGCAGAAACACCAGGTTTACGCTTTTTAGGTCAGCAATATTGGGATGTGCAGGACAGTTGTCAACTAAGAGCATCCAGGTCTTACGATTGCTCTTATAATCCACTGGCAAGTGCCGTTCATTTTTAAAACATCTGGGATATTGAGATTTCCCGATTGCGAGAGGTTTTGTTTTAACTGAGCCACTCACGTTGGCTGCCACCATCACACATATTCTTTTTTTTTGATAACTAGGGGCTTCGCCCCTGCGCGCTTCGCGCGCCAACACCATCTCGGCGCTACGCGCCTCACTATTTCCTTACGCATTGTCTAGTAGACAGGCGAATTTCTTCATGTTAATTTAATGACAGGTCCTGCACTTGCTGTCCACTTCAATTCCTTCTGTGCTTACTTTTCTTTTTTTCATCAATCTAAGCTTCCATTCGTTGGTTGAAAATTGGTGTTCCTTCTCTATTGATATCTGTCTATCTCCTTGACTTTCTGAATTATTTTTGCTACCGCTCTGCCCGTTATTCTCCAAAATCACCTTCTTTATATTTTTTTTTCTCTATATTTATGTTGCTGTTCACTCCGTAAAACACCTCTTTTTCTTGTGGCCAACATCGATCATGGTCGTCCTCTTGCCTGGTTATAGGAATATTTGTTTATTATTATTCTCTGGCTTATTTGGTTCTTCGCACTTAAAATTTTATTTTCCTTTTTCCTTTGTGATACTTCCGACCATCCACCATCTTCATCGCCTTGTCTGCTGGTTGAAACTCCTCCTTTCTGTTCGTTGGTTGAAAAGCCAGTATGATATTTTTTGTTCGCTTCCCTATATTTTCGCTGCTGTTCCCGTCGTCTGATTTTTCGCTCTTCTATGTCCATCACATTGGTTGGTCGTCCTCTCGATTTATTTTCCGAATCAATCATCTGAATCGTTTCTTCTGATTCTTCGACACCCTTCGTTGAATTATTTTCACTGCCGCTCTGCCGGTTATTCTCCAAAATCACCTTGTTTATATTTTTTTTTTCTCTATATTTGCGTTGATGTTCATTCCGCAAAACACCTCTTTCTCTTGTGGTCAACATCGATCCTGGTCGTCCTCTTTCCTGGTTATACGAATATTTGATGGATATTATTCTATGGCTTATTTGGTTCTTCGCACTTACAATTTTATTTTCCTCTTTCTTTTGTGATACTTCCGACCATCCACCATCTTCATCGCCTTGTCTGCTGCTTGAAACTCCTCCTTTCTCCATTGTCATCGTAAATCCTGGCTGTCCTTTTGACTGTTTGGTGATATATTTAGATTTACTATTATTTGATTGTTACTTTTCATACTTATTACTCACTATCTGAATTTTATTTTGGTTCTGCAAGACATCAAAGTGTCCACTGTCTCCGTCGCCGGTGAAGAGTAGCGAGAATTGTGTTCCATTTTGTGATCCGATCCGGTGTGGATGAATTTGTTCTTCGCGATACACGATTAAACATATCTTGAAAATATCCGCAGCTGCATATATTGCATTTTTATTCACATGTGATTTGTAATCACCAGGTCACCTAATCACAGCACCGTTTGACTCATTACCTGTAATAAAACCCGCAAATGTAGACCAATTATCCACTATATTTGAAACGATACTCAGTCTCACCTCTGCGTGTCGATCTTGAGTGCCGTATACACAATACGCCAACGCGCGAAAAAGACAATTCCTGTCGGGAATCATCGTGATAATTTTCGTTTGCATGTTCATTTTTTGCGCGTCAGAAACAGATACCTATAAAGATATTTGTCAAAGACTGTCATAAACAGCCGATGACAGCTGTCAAAGGGTTTGCTAGATGCTTTTTGTTTTGTTTTCGGGATCTCACCCCACCGCCAACTTCATGCGTATACTATTGTTATTATAATCTTTTTTTACTATTGTTATTATAATCTTTTTCTACGTTCATTTGTTTGAAACTTTTTTATTAGATAGAGAGATTTTCCTCCCGTGCATTTTCCGCCTTTGAATTTCAATGTCTTGTCCGGGATTAATCTATAAAATAACCAAGTCTCATTTGCATTAAAAATTTCTTCATCTCTGAATTTCGCGTGCAAATTAGACCAAACTCTTTCCAACCAATCGCTCATATCACACTGTTCAACTGACAAAGACTCACCAGCAAACTAACCAGCGACGATCTTGTGTATCGCTTTAAAACGGTTGATCCAACTCATTGAGCAACTGAAGTTAGGAATCTTCAACTCTCGAGCAAAAAAGTTAGCTTTTTCTTGAAGCAGAAAGCGTCTTTATAGGTATTTGTGGGTATTCCCTCATTATGCTGAAGCTTAAACCACTGTAATAGTGCTTGATCTACCTGTTCTTGAGTGGATACCCCCACACGTTTAGATTTCAAAACGTTGACATTAAATAGAGGTTCTATCTCATGTTTATTCTTCTTTATTGTGGATATTGTAGAATGAGACAGGACGAATTCCTTCGCAAGGGTTACATTTGATTCACCAGCTTCTCAACGGTGCACTTTTTTCTACAATTGAGAAACACTTTCGCTTCACGGAACTCATTTTCGCTTGCGTTACGAGTCTTAACTTATTTATTTATTTTTTTTTATTGTCAAAATATGTCGCTATAAGTAGATGGTTGCTTAAACCGGATTCGTACTATACAGATATGTTTTCATACCATGTCTATATGATACCCAATTTGAGTTTGCATTTTCGTCGCTAAAAACAGTTAGTCGTTATAAACGGAGTCGTTATATTCGGATTCTACTGTATGTACTGTGACGCTGGTTTTGACTGCACCTCGGCCACATTGGCGTAACTACGGGGGGGGGGGGGCTTGCCACCCAGCCGCCCCCCCGCCCGGATACTGAATGCCCACCCCAGAAATACCAATAATTAGAGATTGAAAAATTCGCTTACACAGTGATTATAAAACATCCCCCCCAAATACCTCTAAAAAGTATAAAAACAACGCCAAGTAATTTGAACAGTGTTTTTCTGAAGAGAAAACTTTTTAATGTATCATGAGAAGATATATTTGAAAAAAATGAAATAGTTTTAGATATTTTATTTTTGAAATTGCAAAGAACGTGGAGTATCGAAATTAGTAATTTATAAAAGTGTAACGTTCGGATTGTTCGATCTATGACAAGACAGTGGACGAACGAAGACTTGGCTGACGTGACGACGATCGACAAATTGATTGAACACTTGAGTTTGGGAGATGAAAGAGGCGTGACGTTTAAATCTAGAATCGGACTTTTAAATAAATATTCTACCGCCCACTTTTCTCAGTCTCTTTTCTTTAAAACGTTACAATAGGAAGTGAAAGACAGAATGAAACAGCCCTTCGTTAGAAACGTATTTGGGTCATAGATATAAACCAAAAAACCTTAAAATTGTTGTATGGATATATAGACCCACGAGAGCCTATAGATTGTGACGTAGCATTTTTGATGCGCGTTCCAAACGGCTCCCCGATCCCTAGATGAAACTTGAAATTAGGCATCCCTCGATCAGACCGCTAATTATTTCGTAAAAGAGCGCCAGGGCAAAGGTGACGCATCCGATACTCTAAGAGGGGACATTTTTCGGTCTGGCGAATACGACTTTTCAGGATTTTTTTTTTGTTTCGAGTAAATGCGACATCATACACGGGATCGGCGGCAAATTCGACGGCGTTATAGGATCACAGTCGCGACGGAGCGTGACGAGAGGAGGGCCTCACACGAGGCTACGGAGAGAGTGCCAACGTAGAGATCTGCCGCGAGGGAAACCAAGGTGGACGAGATTCGCGTTGATGGCCGGCGAGCCGCAGCCTCCACTCACCACACCGACGTCAGGCAACCTCACGAAGTCGTCACCACGCCACTGTCGAACTACGGGATACCGGAGACTTGGACAGCCAATCAGCGCCCAGCAACAGCGGGAGTCAACGATAGCGATAAATTAGGCTATAAGAATTTCGTAAAGAGAACACCAATTGGAGCGGAAGAGTTTTTCACGACTGATAGCATTTATGTTCGAGGCATGTTCGAATTGCGGCTCTGATTAGCGGAACTCGACACTCGAGTCCTGGCGACGGTTCGCTAACGTTGTTGTTGAGAAAAGAGAAAATGAAAAAAAATACAGAGAGTAGTAATTTGTGTGCGTCATGGCCGAGGATGGTGTTGGCGCATTTTTGGTGTGGCTGCGAAGCGCTAAGCGCTGTTAATTCTTTGCGAACGTATTTCGAGTGCAATTTAGATCGGCGCACCGATCAACGGTTGGCCAGTTACTCGTTGAGTTAGAGAAGCACTCGAAATTTGTTTGCCGATTTCCTTGTTTGATGGCCCTAGTCTGAGTTCTCGCGAGAACACGGAGAGTAACATTTGGTTTGTGTACGGTATAAAGTCGAGTCACGGTTTTGAGTCGAGTCACTCTTGTTTCAAATTGAGTGCGGCCAAATTCCGCTGCACGGGGTCCAGTCGAGTCAGCTTGAGTGAAGGTATCACCTCTAGTGTAGGACGCATATCGTCGTGCGTGAACGCTCGGGTAAGCGGGGCGATTTGTGAAATTTGAGGGACTTGCGAATACGGATTGAGTTCGGACGCGTTGTGATAAAAGTAATACGATTACCGTGGAGACAGACGTAATTACGAATAAAAACTAGAGGTGCGATTAGCGCGTCGAAAAAGGTTTGGTTCTAGTTATTGCCCTTGCGAGTTAGCATTGTGGTTTGGCGATGAGCGCTGTATTTCGTAGAGGACGATCGCGGATAGCGCGTCGAGGACGATTTTGGTTTTGGTTTTTGAGTTATTGTTTATTATTAAGGCAGCGACTAGCGCACGTAGGCTTAGAGGTCTTCTAGATTTGTTTCTGATTTTTTTTGTTAGATCTAAGTATTTGATTTTTGAATCGCGAAGAGCGAATTTTGAATTACTCTTTCTTTTGTCGATATTATCGCTGTCGTGAAATATATTATTTTATTTTATTTTAATTTGGTTAAATAACGTGTTGGTGTCGAAGGTCTCGCTCTCTCTCCCCAAAAATTACCCCTTCGCTCTCCACGCTACTGAGCTACCGAGTTAATTGCCGAGATATAGCGAATTAACGATTTCGAGGCGTGTTAATCACGCCAGGCGGCCAACAGAAATTCGCGATATTCTTTTAGATCCAGTTTACATCGCGGGACGCCGAATTATTGTGCACGCGGTAAGTTCTCGGTCATTTCCTCCGAGTAATCAAGGTACGGGAAAAATCCACGTCACAAGATATATATGTGCTGGCTACAATATGTATAATACAATATGTATACGCGATATATAGGTATGCGTTATTCCCAGGTTCGCTGCGAATAAGGATTTGAGTGATGGAACAAGAGCACCTCCTATTGAGTGGCGCAACGAGAGCCTATGTCAGACTCCGATAACCGTGAGGTGAACGCGATGACTGGTGGGGAGGTTTCAAGCGCAGCGGCAAGCGGCAATCCAGTTTTAACTTGAAACGATTCGTTTGTTTACACATTTTTGGCTACTTGATTAGTCCCGTATTGTGTATTGTGATATAACAATGTAATCCTATTGAGCCCCGGAGTATTTACTGCAGGTGCGTTGATAAAATTAATTTTTATTTTACGATTAGTCGATATATCGTATAGGTATAACATATACCTGTCACCTAACCCATTTTGAATTATATGCAATACTACGTGTTTTTTAAACTTCAATAAGCTTATTCACGAATGTTAGGATTAAAATATTGTACAAATTATTTTTTATTCAAAGTACTTATTAGAATATGAATGAGCTACGAGTTTGGGAAAGAAAATTTCGACATGTATTTGCACATAATCAAAAGTGGGATATAATGTAATATTTATAACATAGCAGACTATTTTTGTGATGCATTTTTTATTTTTTCGATGGAATTCTTGGAATTCGAAAGATGGCAATGAACGTATCTTACCTATCAATTTCACAATTTTTTTAAATTGACATTGGTGTCTCTAACTTTAAGGCAAAACATGAAGAAGGTCGAGGACATCAGGACGTTTTTTAAAACTTCTAAAGACACAAATAAAGACAATAAGATAAGCAGTGGGAGAAAACTTAATGCCAAACTCAAAGCAATTTCGAGCACTGTGTCTTGCTCAAATGAAATTATCGAAGCAAAGGCTACTAAAGAACAACATGATTCACCAATAAAATTTTCCTTGCCAACAACACCGTCGACCGTATATAACGTTATCTCGGTTGCAAAAATTGGTAGTGATCCTATAGACTAAAAAATCGGAAAGATCTTGACACACTTTCGACAGGACCATCTCAACCTCGCTTAAATTTTTCGCCAGCAAAATTTCGTGACAAGTTTTGCTCATTTTCTGTCAAAAATTACGGAGATTATAACTGGATCGAGTATAGCATAAAATATGATCTAGATTCGCGGCCGCGAATCGCCGCCAAGTTACGAAGGCGAAAGCTAGCGGAGAATGTATTTATCCGGCCTAACTACTTCCCCATCTTCCCGTGTATAAGCATTTCGTTATATCTTACGAACGCGTGAATATTTTTAAATGTGACTTACATAGCTGATAGTTCTGGCCGATATAACCTGAGTGAGAAAGTTTGATCGAAATCTGTCAAGTGGTTTCCGCAGTATTAGCTCTCAAAGATGATGAAAATAAAAATTATTTTTCTTCTCCTTCTCCAAGCCAGAGCACCTTGTGGACACGATTCCGCTCGAACGCGTGTATGAATCGACTTTAAGTTTTAAGCACAGATTCTTCGCATCGAAATCTCGCTCCCTATTGATTTTGGTATAAATCTCAATCTGTATTCGGCCAGTATAACAGTATAAAGTGGCAAAGTGTGTTGATAAATGAAAATGGCTGCTGGATAAAGCAGTTATTAATTAATAATGCAACAGCCCGATGGCGCTGTCCGCGCTGCAAACCGTTTAAACAAAATGGCCGCGTCATGACGCTGTTACGTTGTCGATCGTAAAATATTCATGATAAATTATTATTATTTAGTTATTCACATGTTATCCAATCTTGAAATTAATTTGCAAATTTCGAGAAAATCGGTCATGCCGATGGTCTTATAAAATAAGTGAGTGAGTGAAGCAGTGATCGAGTGTCATAAGAGTGAAATAGAATGACCACTGTGGTTTCAAGCAGATTGTTATTATTATTAACTTTTACGAGGGGAAGCCGTAACATGTTAATAATGGATTTTGATGGGTCTCAGGTATATTGAAGTACCTACCCGAGTACCAGGCTATCGGCATTTTGCCAGACGAGGCTTAAAATTGGAGGGCCAGAATTTTTCCCTTGAAATTCGATATTTTTAGAAGCATGATTTGTGTGTATAAAAAGTCAACACGTCCAGTAGAGATTCTGATTTATCCACTGACTCGTAAGAGAGCTAGTCCAACCCTCTAAAGCTCAATTATTAATAGCATCTGCATTACGGGCTCTTGTGATTTTACAAAATGGATCATCCGAAGTAGGTGTAAACACAGAATCGAACCAAAGAAAAGCTGAGATATTCTGCAATCGGATACAAATTCGACAAACAGTCTGAATAACAAACACAATATGATCAGCAACATTTGTGACAAGCATACATGGTTATTAAGCAAATGCCAAGAAGAAGGTTGTTCGCTCGTCATGAATCATCAGATAGAACAATGCTCACCAAAGTATTGGAAAAATACTCACGATGCTTCATTCAAATCAAACGGTATGATACTTCGTTAATTCTCATTAGATTATATTTATACACATAACATTTAATATATGAATAGCTTAGCCTCAACATCTTCATCTTCACCAAATGTATGACTTATTTGTTTATTAATTTGTATGTTTAGTATGTATTTGTTCAATATATTACTTTGATTCAGTGTCGCACAGTGTAATACTTATCATTGATAAAATGGAACCTTTTCCTTGCTTGTTTGTTGTTTCGTTTATTTCACAGTCATTTGGAACATTCCTATTCTGTTCGAAACCATTGGAACTTGTAAATGTTAAACTTCGGCAAGCCGATATTTCAAAGAGAAGATAACCGACAGCTGTGCAAAACTCAACATTCTACACATCTTATTGGAACAAACCGATTGTCATCAGACTACTAAGCATTTACTTCATTTATCTGTTGTTCAGCACCACTAACTATTCACCAAGAAGATTACTATACATGTGTCAATACTTAAATCAGCGGTACGCTGTACATTTTCATATTGACGGAATCACTTAATCTCATATGATATGTACAAACACATTAATGAGATGAGGATGAAGTTAATAACGTTGCTGTAACGTTGCATGTTTGAGAAAAATCATCACTTCGCACCTTTGAGAATGCACAATATTTAGTAAACCATGATAAACAAAACATACTCCCACTTTGGAAAGCAGACTCCTTAAAAAGTCATTCTAAAATTGGGCAACGATCCTTTTTTTCCATCATGTTTCGTTATAATAACATCGCTAACTTCAGCCTCATGTAATGAACTAAAATCGTTTCCTTTGATTCAGCTACATACATAATAAATCCTGATTGTTTTTTGTTTTATGTTTCGCAGTCACCCAGCCCATTCTTATCCGACCATTGATCTGTTAAAATCACTAACATTACGCTGTGGCATAACTACGTCCTAACACAGAAGGACAGCTGCTTGGAAATTAGCACTCTATGTATCACTCACTGTCTCGAACAGTCTTTCATTGACTTTCCAATTATTAACTTCATCTACCTATCCATCAGCACCATTGGCTTTACAGCAACAAGCGGTATGCGCTGACCACAATACTATTACTAATAAACCACCTGTTACCATATGATTGCTCTACTGAGGACTTGTAAATTTCTGTGCGGATTGTGCTGTCTTTCGTAATCGTATCTCTCAAGCATGTTTATCTGCTTTGACTGTTGCAGTACACAAAGTTGTAGCTGGCAGCACGAATTAGCATTTAAGATTCTAATTTTTATTCGAATAAGGTAGTGACGTATGAAAATCAAAATGTGGTGAAATAACTAGAACTCTCAACTATTTTATAGCATCATGACGATAAAACTGAACTGCATTATTTTATTTCAAAAAAGTTTAAACACGTTTGAATGCTAACTTTAGCTGCTACTCTCAGCTTTATTTGAAGTAATAGAGTTGCATTACGAAGTACAATCAAGTGACTATATTGTTATTAATCTATGCTCTCATATTTTTTTAAACTCAAGAATTGTTTCAGATATATGCCGGTGTCAAATTGACTATATGAGCAGATCATCACGCTTTGCAAGCTTTTCTGGACCTCAATAGACATGTATCCAGTTGTATAAAATTTTCGATTCAATCATAACAGCACCTTAATGGATTTGAGTAACTCTGAGATTCAGAAGTGAATCCTAAAACAAGATACGATGCATAAAAGTCAGTATTTCGTGCAAACTATTGTTTGTCGAAATTAACGTACACCACTCATAAATTACAATTATTTAATGAAATAGAATATTATAAAATAGCGTATCTCAAATGTCCATCAAACAGGAATGTAATCTGCGGAGCCTGTTGGTGTAAGATTGGAGAAATAATTTGAAAGCAGAAGCGGGCGAATATTTCAATAGACTAACGGTAACATCAAGGTGTTGTATCAGGTGTATTATATTATACTAAAGGTTTAGCGTTTCGACCTCAACACGTTGCTCGTTTTCAAGGAACTCAGCGCTACACGCTTCAATGTTCGGCGCTTCACGAAACACATTTCGACGACTAATATAACTTTAACAGCATGAATTTCATTTTCATTCGTGTAACGCTGATAATCAACAAAAATGGGCTCCACCTCCGACGCATTCCATCACCCACAATGTAAACTCTGTATTCTCACCAATTTCTTATCACTTTCAAAACATTACTTTTGCTCACCTGTACATGGTTCTATATGGTACTGAACAAGCAGTAAAATGCTGCCCTGGAAAAATAACTACCATCTGGAACTTTTGAATCACTTTCAGTTTAAGACATAAATTTTTCTCCATCCTGTCGCATCCTCGCAATGTCTTTATTACTTGTTAGAAAATTGAGATAGATGTTTGTGGTTACGGAATATGTCGTTCCGGCGCTGGATCAGCGAATTGAGGCTTGGACTCAGTCCGGCTACATCTACGTAAGTGTGAATATAGAAAGTGTTCTTCCTCTTCGAGCACAACTTGTAAGAATGTCTGTAAGTGTGTTTACATTTTGGAATCTTACGCTTCTGATGCGAAGCTCGTAAGACAGTCTACGTAAGGTTGCTTGCAATTTTCCTTATCCCTCATGCGAATGCGGGTGTTTCTATTGAAGATCTTGACACGGCCTACAGACGCATAATATGATCGGGTGCACCACACAAGTCTTCGAAAGACTACTGCCATATTATTATTATTCATGTAACCGTGCGTAAATTCGATCAGCCGTAATACTATTTGCATTCTCATGATGGTTGTAAGTCAGAACGTTCTCAACTATGAATGCTACATATCTGAATATGTATAAGAGTGTAGTCCCTAACAATTACTTCATTGTTTACTACGGTACAGCAGTATCATTCCCGCATACTTACAAAAAGTGATGAAATCTAGGCAAAAACATCTGAAACGTAAAAACATCCGCCAAGGTATCAAAACCAAATCACAATAAAAATTCAAGAACAACTTAGATATTGCCAGTCTCTGTCGTGAAATCAGGAAAGAACCCCAAGCCCTACGATCTCTCAGCAAGTAGGTATACGTTGTGAAGTTGGACCTCGCTGTTTCGTGTAGTGATATTCAAACATCATTCCAAGCGCTACGTACTTGACCGGCAAATTTTTGTTGAAAATCAATTACCAATGATATCGTATCATTTTGCGGAATAATGACGTGAGAATATAAATTGTACATGTTTTTATGGCGTGGGATAATATTTATTTAATCACGCGGAATAAAAACTCGATGCTGTATGAAAACAGTATACTTGATTGAATACGTAACATGACACAAGCAACCAAAGCTTTCATATGACCAGTTTACCTGCCAATATCTTTTCCTTGCTAGCAAGCTGAAAAATATTTTAATTTTTACTAACCATGTTCGAAGATGCTCATAATAACGTAATAAAGGGCAATCTTAGAATTGCATGGAGAGGAATTAATGGGTTCCTCGTGCGTATTGAGCACACACCGTGTCGAAGAAATCTCACAGCAAAGAATATGCTACAATCTCGCAGCGAAAATATGACGAAGAGCTTCTGTTAGAGTCTGGAGATTGACTATTATTATGTTATAGTTATATTCTCTGACACCATGACCCAGCAACCTTATTCATTTGTAGACAAATGATTGAACATTTGACGACTCAGAATATTATATCGGCATCAGTCGTATAAAGTATACATTTTTCTAAAATCGTTGCGTGCGAGTGCACGGGAGTGATGGTGTGCAGGCGCCTTCGGCGCCTGCGTGCCAGCGCGTTTTTCGGATTGCAATCAACAACACATGATTTTGAATAAACGAATGAATCGCACATGTGCATTCCAAAATTGAAATTATACGATAATATTATTGTTTAAAGCTATCTGATTAATAGACTGAATCTTATGAAGTCCTCAATTCTATAAACTATGTAAATAAATTCCAAGTGGCAAAGAAAAGTAACAAATCCGATGTGTTAGTAACATTAAACAATCTGTCATCAACCAGCCATTCCGATGCACAATTCCTTTTGTTAAAAAAAAAATCAGTTCATTGATAGATGGTAAGAGATACTCTTGGAGACGGAATTATTACACGGGATCACACACGTCACGAACAAGTATGACCGTCTCGTTAAAAAATATAAAGCGAATGTGCCCGCCGAGTACGTAGCGCTTGGAATGATGTTTCGATATCACCACACGAAACAGCGAGGTCCGACTTCACGACGTATACCTACTTGCTGAGATCGTAGGGCTTGGGGTTCTTTCCTGATTTCACGACAGAGACTGGCAACATCTAAGTCGTTCTTGAATTTTTATTGTGATTTGGTTTCGATAACTTGGCGGATTTTTCTACATTTCAGATGTTTTTGCCTAGATAAAATTTACTGCTTTGTATGCAGGCAGTTTTTGTCAGGTAATATACGAGAACAAAATAAAACGTTTGCCAGACGCGGATTCGGAAATTGGAAAAAAACTACAGATTCTAAAAAAACGCGCTATGTCATTTTTCCACGCTCAGTGTACCGAAATGTATGTGTCTTACAAGAAATCGATTATATCAGGAGACGTTCAGCAACAAATCATTCAACAACATCAAGAGGAAGTTGTCGAAAATAGGGAACATTTAATGAAACTTATTGACGTTATCTTGTTATCTGTTGTGGCATGGATTTTTCCCGTCCTTCGGTCACTCGCAGAAAATGACCGAGAACTTACCGCGTACACAATAATTCGGCGGCTATCACGGATCTTACTAAAGATATCGCGAGATTCTGTTGGGCGCCTGGCATGGTCAATAAGCCTCAAAATATTTATCTTCGCTAAACCTCGGCTAATATGCTCGGTAGCTCAGTACGCGGAGAGGGAACGGGTAATTTAAGAGAGAGAGAGAGACACTTGACAAAAACACGCTAAATAAAATTGAATATCATATTTTACAATAGCGGCGATACAAAAACAAAAAAAAGTAATTCAAAATTCGTTCTTCGCGATACCGAAACTAACAATTAAAAAATAAAACCAAATCAAGAACAACCAATTCTCCAAAATAACTTAATCCTATTAGCGCCAGTCGTACTCTAATTAATTAGCAAAAGGGAAAAAACTGAAAACAAGCGATTACTTGACACGCTAACCGCGATCGTCCTCTGCAAAACTACGGCGGTAATCGTAACACTACTCAATATCTGAAATTACAAACAATTCTTGATTTCCTAATTTTACTACAAGAAAGCTGATGGCGACGCATCCGAAGCTCGATTCATACCCGTACCAAACCAAAAATTAAAAGGTCGTACCGCTAAACTGAGCGTTCACCCACGTCGACATGCGACCTACTCGAAAGGCGACTAGACCCCGTGCAACGGAATTTGGCTGCACGCAATTTAAGAACAAAATAACTCAACTCAAAACCATGACTCTAGTCTAGATTTTCCATAAGTGATATTGACTTTTTTTATTCATACTTAATTATCATTTGTAATTGGATAAGCTCAAGGGTCGTTCTGATCCCAGTGTGATTCCAGAGAGATGTGGAATCTAGAGGTCAAGTTTCAATCATGCTTTTATTGTGAACTAACAGACATGTACTTGGCAGTAGGTAGTATGTGATTTGGATTTTTTTTTTTAGCGCGAGGTGATTAAATATGTGCATTTTTGATCAGAGAAGGTATTTTTGAGGGTAACGACCAAATTTTTAATGTACTTCGTAAAAACTTTTTGCACCAGATGTGCGTTTTGGAAAAATTGATTTTATTGACTTATACGAATCATCAGGGAGAATGTTTGTTCTGTACCACCCCTTTGAAGAGCGAAAGACGAAAGTCACTCGTCTGTTGTATAGTCCAGTAGAATTAGGAAAAAGGGTGGTTGTGATTGGTGGGAAGCCAATTTTTTGTGGAATGGGTTCCTTTTACATATAGAAACATATTCTGAAGTTGCGCCATCTCAAGCTTTTCCGCACAATTATTTAGAGACGTTTAAATATTCCAATTTCGGGATTTTCTCCTTTTTTAGACCATTTTTCCTCTATTACTCGTAAAGTATCGACCCTACGAGAAAAATGTATAGAAGCAAACTTGTTCAAAATCAAATTTTACACACGGATACGTTGTTTAAAAAAATTTTAAAAAATTTTTTCATCGCCAAATTAACGATTTTCGATGATTTTTTATCGAAAAAAGTACTTTTTTCACACGTATTTTGCAAACAATTGAAATCGAACAATCTTTCTCTGGAGGGTCAGAAAGAGTACATCAAACCTTCATGAAAAAGCATGCGCAGCCCGATCGCTGTGCGCTCGATAGTTTTTTCCGAATATCATTGTTAATTAAGCCCGATTCGAGAGTTGCGTTATCGTAATTGTTAACGTGAACCAAAATGAGGCCTTCTGAGTTGCTGCCGATTTTTTTACAGATACCTGGGACCTCCCCCTAACGTGTCCAACAAGTTTTACCATCCTATTGCAATTATTATGAACTAGGGAATTTTCCGAAAAATGACTCAAATTTGACCTTAGCAACAAATGCTAATAAGTTCGTCAATTATTGTCGGAATCGAATTCGGGAAAGTGGAACAGTTAGAGCAAAAGAAGACGCAACTTTTGAAACAAGACTCATGGTAATCGGACAGTTTGTTTGTTAACTAGAACACTTCAAAGTCGAAGTGACTTTGTTAATTAACAAATTACGATTTCGACATTTTACGAACGCTATTGTCTTCTTTAATATCAGTACTTGATATGCCAAACAATGTTTTTCGAGCTTCTAACTGATTTCATATCGAAAATCAAGTGAACAACTTAGCTTGTTGAGGCAAAAAGTGCGCGGCAGACCGTCGGGCGCCGTGGTGGGGGGAGAGACTCGCCGCAGCCGGCAGGCGCAAAAATCGAATTCACTGTTTCAATAACGTGCGCGCGTTTTTTTTCAACAATATCTCGGGTTCTAATTGACGTATTTTGATGATTTTCTTTTTAAATCGATATGCCGAGTCGTGAGTAACACGAATATCGAATCACGTTCAACAAATTCTTTTATTTAAACACTCAAAATCGGACGGAAGTATAAATCTCGATTTTTTTCGTTGCTAATCATTAGTTTATTCATGAAAATTTAGATTTCCATGCTGAGTATTCGTTCACTTTATTATTCATCATTATGATAAAATGAACAAAATACTCCCAAATTTAAAAAATTTAATAATATTATTGTTGAGTTTGTAATATGTTGCAAAAATCAGTATTATAATAAGTGAATTATTATTAATCAATCAAATACAATATTATTCATTATTTCGGCCGAAATACTGATTTTTGCAACATATTACAAACTCAACAATAATATATAATAATAAATAATTATTTCGGCCGAAATAATGAATAATATTGTATTTAATTGATTAATAATAATTCACTTATTATAATACTGATTTTTGCAACATATTACAAACTCAACAATAATATTATTAAATTTTTTAAATTTGGGAGTATTTTGTTCATTTTATCATAATGATGAATGATAAAGTGAACGAATACTCAGCATGGAAATCTAAATTTTCATGAATAAACTAATGATTAGCAACGAAAAAAATCGAGATTTATACTTCCGTCCGATTTTGAGTGTTTAAATAAAAGAATTTGTTGAACGTGATTCGATATTCGTGTTACTCACGACTCGGCATATCGATTTAAAAAAAAAATCATCAAAATACGTCAATTAGAACCCGAGATATTGTCGAAAAAAAACGCGCGCACGTTATTGAAACAGTGAATTCGATTTTTGCGCCTGCCGGTTGCGGCGAGTCTCTCCCCCCACCACGGCGCCCGACGGTCTGCCGCGCACTTTTTGCCTCAACAAGCTAAGTTGTTCACTTGATTTTCGATATGAAATCAGTTAGAAGCTCGAAAAACATTGTTTGGCATATCAAGTACTGATATTAAAGAAGACAATAGCGTTCGTAAAATGTCGAAATCGTAATTTGTTAATTAACAAAGTCACTTCGACTTTGAAGTGTTCTAGTTAACAAACAAACTGTCCGATTACCATGAGTCTTGTTTCAAAAGTTGCGTCTTCTTTTGCTCTAACTGTTCCACTTTCCCGAATTCGATTCCGACAATAATTGACGAACTTATTAGCATTTGTTGCTAAGGTCAAATTTGAGTCATTTTTCGGAAAATTCCCTAGTTCATAATAATTGCAATAGGATGGTAAAACTTGTTGGACACGTTAGGGGGAGGTCCCAGGTATCTGTAAAAAAATCGGCAGCAACTCAGAAGGCCTCATTTTGGTTCACGTTAACAATTACGATAACGCAACTCTCGAATCGGGCTTAATTAACAATGATATTCGGAAAAAACTATCGAGCGCACAGCGATCGGGCTGCGCATGCTTTTTCATGAAGGTTTGATGTACTCTTTCTGACCCTCCAGAGAAAGATTGTTCGATTTCAATTGTTTGCAAAATACGTGTGAAAAAAGTACTTTTTTCGATAAAAAATCATCGAAAATCGTTAATTTGGCGATGAAAAAATTTTTTAAAATTTTTTTAAACAACGTATCCGTGTGTAAAATTTGATTTTGAACAAGTTTGCTTCTATACATTTTTCTCGTAGGGTCGATACTTTACGAGTAATAGAGGAAAAATGGTCTAAAAAAGGAGAAAATCCCGAAATTGGAATATTTAAACGTCTCTAAATAATTGTGCGGAAAAGCTTGAGATGGCGCAACTTCAGAATATGTTTCTATATGTAAAAGGAACCCATTCCACAAAAAATTGGCTTCCCACCAATCACAACCACGATCTGCCACTTTTTGACCTAATTCTACTGGACTATATGGGAAATCGATACTACATCTTAATTTCTGTATGTGAGTGAAATTTAATAAGTTACTTTTCACTGGCAAACACCGGTCTGCCCCATAGCGAGAGGAGTTCTTCGTCAGTTTTATGGAGAATCCATACTACTTTCCAATCTCTGTATTAATTTATCAATTCTATCACCTGTTAGAGATAATGAGAGTGGAATAATTTTTCACCAATATGAGGTTTCAATATCATTACTTCTTCGAAAAAGTTGATACTTCACTGATGAAATCAAAGTTTGGTTTTTCGTCAACTCGACATTCGTCAAATTCGCACATTTATGTACGTGAACAATTTACGAAGCAATCGGACCACGAATTTATACAATTGATTGTGTACATTGCGATGCTTATGAGCATTGTTGTGAAAGATTCACGAATTGTCATAATGCACCCAGCATCGTCTATGCAGGTTTCTACTATTGAACCTGATTAGAAGATGCGCGCTGTGTCACCTAACGGTGTGCAGAGGTACCTCGGTACAAAACTTTTCGCCATCTAGCGGTATGCGAAAGTACCTTGGTACTGAACTCTGCATTACCGCGGCGGAAGGGGTACACGTCGGAGTTTTTAAGCGACTTTATAAGCACCAAATGAGTCGCTATCACTGTCGTTGCTTGTACAGCCGCGGTGCATCTATTCGGATGATGGTTGTTGTGAAAGTATGTAAAACATGAATTGTGAATAATAAAATGATAAATGAAAGCATACCCAAAATAATAGATGAAAATAGCATCGCACGATGATTCAATAAAAATATAGCCCTTAGTCCACCATTAATTAAGGTCCCGCTGACCTGGCATGTCCTATATATATTTCGTGACGTCAGAAGCGGGTAAATCGCCCGCACAAATCCTGATAAAACGGGGGTACGAATCTGACTGGAAAAATTTTCAAAACATAGCTTGAATAAAATTGTACGTCTGTATCTCAGTCACTACTATCGCAGATCACTGATAAAGTCTGATAAAAATAATGATGAACTCAATAACATCACGTCCCGTCAAACATGGCCGATCGGGCTAGCGACTTGTTGAATATTCACCGCTTGTACGAACTCAGAATTTCTTTCACTTTTGCCAGGGAGATACCGACGTACAAAAACACACACGTAATCCGGGAAAACCTATAGCACGAGTCAGTTTTCCGTAAATATGGCACAATTTGTGCGGGCGATTTTCAGGTGACAGGAGCCCGTTCTGATGCACAAAAAGTCTGTAATTTAGTTCAACGTTGAACCTCCAGAAGCGCTGTAGTCGACCGAAGCGGTACCAGATGGTAACACCACATAGTATACGCACACATCCTATGTTTCTGCTAAAGCAACAATCTGCAGTGCCGACGAGAGCATAGGCGAAAAAATGTACAACTCACTCAGAATAACCGCTAGATTTTGAAATTCGTGCATATTATAAGGCATCGTTTTGAAATGGTAACATCAGTTCACAATCGCGGTAACTATTCGTAATGGCACGTAGCCCGACTGTATGTGAACGGGGCATTTCATGCAAAACCGACCAACCCGTGACCCCGACCAATTTTGATTCTATTGAAAATTTTACACTTTCTTGTACCTGCCAAAGGCAGTCTGTCTGAAACATTTTAGATGTTTGTCTCGACCCATCCAAACACCATAAATTTATCAAAATTTCGCACAATTTTTTTTTATATGCTCATGACTTTTCCAAAACCCGATATTAAAATATTATACTGTTTCTTTTCTTGTTTTGAGTCGTAGTTTCGAAAAGAAAATTATACCTTTTCATTTTATTGAAGGGTTTTGGGGCATTCTACATCGAGTACGCACCACTTAAGTCTGCCATTTTCCGTCGATTTGATAGAAAATCATTAACAAAAACGAAAATACCTATCCATTAATTCCCGTTCGTCGAAAAGGCAGATATGAATGGCGAATAATTGACATAGAATGCCTCATATACGCTCTGGATATCCTCATCTCATAGTAGCATCAGTGTCCGCAAAATTGTCATACTTACAGATTATTGACCGAAAGATTAGATGCGGCAGTAAAATAAATACTGAAATTGCAGGAAACACGCATGTATAGGCGTGAGGGTTTGGGGTTGAGATCAACAATTGTGCTTTTGAACGGACCATTATTTATTTGTTTGTAGCCAATTTGGGGGGAGGGGCCGGTTGACAATCGTCCAAGCCTGTTTTGAAGATTACCCTCATATATACGCGAAATTGTTTCTGAACCGAATATGTTTAACAATACTAGAAATCCATCCCGCAGAAAATCTTTGTCATTGTACATACATACAATTACTGCATACAAAGGTTCAAGATTCATGGCAAATATTTTACAGGGCCGATCCTTGTTAAAATTCTGATGAAGATTTGCTTGCCAATTTTTTCTGTTTTTAATTCTCAACAAATAAGGATTTCATTCTTTATTTGCTTCGTTTCATTTGTCAATTACGCCTAGTTCCGAATGATGCTACCAAATGTTTTTTTTACATCAGACGAATTACCTGAAAGTTACTCATTAGGTGAAAATCGATATAAAACTACACACCGTGACTTCTCGTAGATGGTATACGCTACGGATACGCTAGTGAGTTTTGGGTTAGTTTCTGCATCGCATACGACCTACGAAAAGTCGGGGTATGTGTTACTGCTGTACATCAAAGTCCGGCACTATCCTATAAGATTTCACAGAAATTTGGAACTCTCGCAGGGATCAACTTCTTCGAATTCCTAGTACTATCCCTCACACGCCACTGTCCCCACTATCCGCGCGGCCGTCAGTTCTGCGTTTCCTCGCGTACCGTCCACATCCACTTTTCGCGGTGAACGAAGCAAACGCGAGTGTTTTGGTAATTTGCCGTGTCACAAGTTCTAATCAGGTGCAAATTTTCACGCGGCTAGTGTGTATACATTGTAACGCTAAATTCTGTTACCCTCGGATGAGGACTTACCGTTGACACTTTGGCGCGATTCTCTACCTATCCACAATATCAAACTATAACAAAATCAATTGTGTTGGGCGCCAGACGCGTTAGCGTCGATTTTCAAACAATGATACAAATCAATAGAAATAACACAAAACCGTACAAAAGAGATAAATAGAGAACCCGTTGTATGGCTGGCTAGGCTCAGGTACGTTCGCGCACATCCCGGTAAAATGGCGGTATTCAAGGCAGCTAACAGTAATTCCAGAATTAAAGAAAATAACAAAATAAGGAATAAAAGAATAAAAGACTCACGTCAAAAGGAAAATGAACAGGTCAATCGATCATATATTGTCGAGAAGATTACATGGTTAAGACAGGCAAATAAAATGGTATCGACAGCGGTAGTTAATAAAATAAATAATCGTTGTTCACAAAAATTTCGGTAGAATAGCAGTAAACGGTAGCTTTAAAACGAGAGACGGTAGTTAACAGAGAAAAATGAACGTAGGTCGGGAGATGCGATATAATGCAAGAATTGACTTAAAACTACACGTCACTGTGCGACGTGATCTTACCCAAGTTGCAAATGACGCTACGAAAATTATTATTCTGTCAATTAGAAACGAGAGAACTTTACTGCGATCGGTAGAAAACAACGTAACGATAGTTCGGTACATGATACGACAAATTTACCATAAATTATAACCAGTACGAGAGATTGACATTCGTTAACAATTTACAAAGTCGGCAAACGATCGACTAGATAGCCTTCGGTAGAATTATTCATAAACGGTAGATTCGATAATTAATAATTATTACGGACTTGAGGAATTAAATAATGAATTCCTAAACATGACTTTTGAGAGAATACAAAATACAAAATTATGAGAAAGTGAGAATTTCGGAGAGTTTACAAAATAAAGAAATGCACTAAATACACCGCAGTACAAAAGAATAATTCGCAGAACTTAATTTAACAAAATACAGAGAAATAAATAACAGGCAAAAATAATATAAAATTGCCAATAGCAATAAAGAAAAGGTGCGGTAATATCTAGGGGCTGATTCTACGCTCGGTTGTACTCCAAGGAACTCGATATATGATACAATAGGCACAAAAATAAATAAAAATATAATAAGCAATAACAGAAATAAAATATGAAGCACACTACTAATACAAAAAGAGTATGGAATAAAATATTAAGCCAATAGGGCTCAAAATACGATAGAAAGTACAGAAGCAGGCTAATAGAGATTCACAAATAATCAGAAAAATCATAAATACAAGAGAAATAATTATTCGGCAGTTACAAGGTCGCTCAGATACGAAAATAATAAATTACTGAAATCATGCAGTCACACGGCGGCTTACTGCAACTCTAGGCCGTGGACCATGATTCACACAAAACTGGCATCACAGGATGCAACCAAGAAACAATAAATGGAATATTAATGACTGAAATCATGCAGCCACACGGCGGCTTACTGCAACTTTAAGCCGTGGACCATGATTCACACAAAGTCGATAAATACCATAAGAAAGAACAGAAATTATGAGCAACTTCGTAACGATACAATTCAAAGGCAGAAGCCTTACCTTGGCTAGTGACTTCAGGCACACAAACTGACTCTAATTTAAATCAAACTTAGAATAATAGAACGAAAGTAGAAAGGGAGGAAAGGACTTGAATTTACAGGAAGAAGTTAACGATAGTGCAACGATAGAGGGTATGGAAAAACGGTAGATACAAGAACGGTAGGATGAGAGGAAAAAGGATCGGTAGCTTAAATCGAGAGAATAATCGGGAGGATGCGGAAAACAAGCTGTCGCTCAGCAGGTCAAGCGTAGAATAGGAGGTCGTAGTTTGGCTCGCCGATCTCGCGGTTGTCATGAGGTGATTCTTCTTCTTTGATTGGTTGGTTGACCCCCACCGCAAATAGGCCATCCCCCTGTGGCGAATATTGGTTACTGCGTGGTCATACGTTTTCCAAAATTACCGCTAGATGTGGCGTAATGTGCTGCTCGCGATTTCGTCGTTGACACCAACTCGTACGATTTTGTAGCTGCTTCGGTTTACGGTCCAGGCTGCCTATCATCGGGGACTTCTTTGACAGAGGCATACACAGGCTGCCTCTCGGCCAAAGTTACCGGGTGGAGAGTGACGCCTCATTGTTCACCTCCACCGGCTTTCTGCACAGATAGTAGCTAGCTGCCTGTACCTGAGGTCGTGCAGTCAGACGGTTGGCCAAACCGTGGACCACGACCTACACAATTGGTCCCTGCCGATAGGAAGGCAGCGTCGATCCTAGGAACGATGGCTTTATCAACCTGAACGTAGTGGTTTGGGGTCGGTCCGGCACCAGGCCGGTAAGTCGGAGGATGGCAGGCTACGGTCTGCCCTTCACGCCATCCTTACGGCATCCGATAGAGCTGGCGGCTGGTTCCTCTTCGAGAAACGGTGCCCTTGGCCGCCGGGAGGATTTTTATCTCCCTGTTCACCGGCAGTCGAGGCGATACGGAAGGTTCGGGTGGATGCTACCCCAGGTGTATATAAAGGTGCACCAAGGTAGCCAGTATAGTCTGATTAGACCGTCGGTAGGCGAAGTCGTCGAGAGCTGCAAACGGTAGCTAGTGGTCCCTTGTTGGTCGGGATCGTTGTCGTCCAAGTACCTTATTAGCTTGCGCCGAAGCGCGAAATAAAGAATTTACAAAAAAGAATTAGTTAAAAGTAGTTATTGCCTATTTTGTATCGAGTTCGGTTGGAGTACCCTGCTGAGGACGCGTAAACTAAAAATAATAGCGGTTGTGTGCCCTTGTGACGGGCGGTTCTGAAACGCCACGTTACAACATATATTTGTTACAAACAAAAATAATCCTGTAAGTGCAACAATAGATAAGTTACGTCACACGGCTGAACCGAAAAAAGGTTAAATTTGACGCGCCGACAAACGAATCGTTCGTTGAAATGGTAAGTGTTTTATACTGCAAATTTCTGTTATGCAATTATAGATATCATTTACAAAAATCCTGCCAAATCTGCACTTGCTATGCAGGGTGATTCATAATTCACAGCAAATACTTGACAGGGCGAATCCTTGTCAAAATTGGAGTCGAAAGTTCCTAAGAAATTTTTCGGGAAAACGGCTTTTTTCATTCGAAGAAACGGAAATTTAATTTTTTCGGATTTCTTCTTCGATCAAGTTTTTTTTTCTCTGTTCTCTTCATATATTATATAATCATTTTGATTTTTCGTTAGGAGTGTGCAGAACATAAGAATTGCTGAATGCTTCGTTGCGAATACCACAATTTTATCGGAGCCTAGATTCGAATGCTCGGAGAGTTCAATTATTGTAATCGTACGGTAATTTTCTTTTCCGATAATTGGAGAAATTTACACGAGTTGACATATACCCTGAATACGATGCAAATATGCGAGAAATTTCAAATCTTAAGGAAAATAAATATCACGACTGTTATTATTTCATCATATAAACCATAAAAAGTCAGTTGGGTTTTAATTTAGGTTCTTGAGTCAGAAATATCATCCTGACAAAAAATGCCCGCGTATATTCCAAAACAATGAAAGCTTTTTCGAAGTGAAATGTGAGCATAAAAAGTAAAAACCTATTTCTACAATTTTTTTTCCGGAAGCGACGAGTCATTCAGTTTTGTTGCAAAATGAGCCGCAGTAAACTTGAAGAATCAATATCTCATCTCCGGTTCTATTTGACGTAGAAAAATGATTCACAGCACATTCGCGAGCAGAGAGGATGAGCTTTCGTAAAAACTTTGGTTTATCCGGAAACATTGAACATTGTAATATATAAAGTGTTCTTCCTCTTCGAGCACAACTTGTGAGAATGTCTGTAAGTGTGTTTACATTTTGGAATCTCACGCTTCTGATGCGAAGCTCGTGAGACAGTCAATGACCGTCTAATATTGAAATGCGGATATGCATTATCAATATTAATATTAATCACGAGGCATTTTTCATTGTTGAAACGTATAATTTTGAAAAACTGGTGAATTCGAAAAATTAACGACGGAGCCAGGAATCGAACCTGGTATCTAGCGATGCTTTACCGGAGCCTTACTCCACTAGACCACCTAGCCGCCCTGACTCTGATGTCGTTAATTCCTCTCATCACCAGTAAGTTCAAATTTGTTTTCTTGTGCTGTGATAGTATGTATGAATATATAAAGTGTTTTTCCTCTTCACATTGTGCTCGAAGAGGAAGAACACTTTATATATTCACACATACACATTGTGCTCGAAGAGGAAGAACACTTTATATATTCACACATACTATCACAGCACAAGAAAACAAATTTGAACTTACTGGTGATGAGAGGAATTAACGACATCAGAGTCAGGGCGGCTGGGTGGTCTAGTGGAGTAAGTCTCCGGTACTGGTAAAGTACCGTAAAGTAAAAGTGGTAACACTTTTAACATTTTTGTGTACAGTGAGATCGCGCCGACACATGGTTGTAAGAGAACAGAAACGGACCGATGTATTTGTATGAGTCCTTGTATGATAGGGAGGGGAGGGCACGAATTGTGTGCCGAAGTATATTTTTATCGACAAGTACTAATCATGTTATGGATTCTGCGTTGAAAAGGCGAAACAACCAAATAAGTACGCTTATATTTTACAGGATAATCCATCGTAACCGTTGGACGGTCGCAATGTCACATGCAGATCGACATGCCGCAGGGATATCTTCATGGAGTGGTGAACTATGTTCAAATTACATTACTTCGCAAAGGATGTTAGAAACTCCCATCAACCGGGAGAAGGAACTGTTACGCACAACTCGCAGCTTCATAGTTACCTCGAATCTGGGATACTATTTCCATGTATTTAATATTTCAGAGGGTATAAAAATAATCCTCAACGTCGATGTCAATAATTGTTTCATATATCCATAGTAACATGAATAAAGTGTTCCAATATTATATATAATCATTTTTTGAAACCCTTTTCACTAGTAAAATAGCATCGAACATAAAATTATTTCATTATTGTCAGTAGAGTTGTGTGTAAAAAGCGATGTACAATTTTAGAATGATTTCGATACCCACGTCGAAGAATAGTCATGCAAGGTCGTAGCGATGCTACATAAAACGCGAACACAACGATTCGTACCCGTTTTGTTTCAATCGTATTTTTCGAACATATTTCCAAATATCTACAAATGGTGAATGGTGATATTTTATGAAATCATTTTGAAAATACTTCGTGCTGTGTAAAACTAATATTGCGCGATACGTTTTAATGTATATGGGACATTCTTTTACAACCGAACACCTTTGCGACCGACACATTTTTGATTCAGCTGAAATTTTTTTTGACGGCTTCTATACCGAAAAAATAGGGATACGTATTCGAGGATTTTTCATTTCGCATATTTCGTAAGATAGAGGGGATCGAAAATTTGATAATTTGGTGTTTTTTGGCTTGGAAGACTCACTGTCAAAAATTCATAACGCTGGTTCTATTTGAGCTGGAAAGTTCGTTTTTTCCATCTCAAAGCTAATAAAATGAACTTTATTACAACAATTCTTTCATTAACGATTATTACGAAATTTATACTGTTATAAACAATTAATATGTTTTAATCGATCTTTAACAATTGCCCCAACCTCGTAGCGAGTTCTTAGCACAACCATCGTATTCTACGTCAAATTATTTATCCATAACGTATTTTGAATTAATGGAGAAATGATTATCACTGGAGGAAAAGAATTAATTGATCTAGCGCGGCACGTCACATCGGCGCGCGAGTTCCATTGCACGCCTCATCATCTTGCCTCGTATCGTTTTCCTCTGTAACATAAATGATTCCTCTATATTTTTAATTGAATAATATTATTCATTAGCATATAAGACTTTATAAAAAATTTAACAAAAAAATAATAAAATAAAAAATATTCTTGTGGCAAATAAAAAATTAATTTACCAAGATTTTAATACATTATGATTATTCAATAAGCACCTCGTTCTGCATTACGTCTCACAATATTTACATTCACTTTTAGTATGTATAGTATTTTTCGTTTAAAAATTTGTACAACCGTTTTTTGGTTGACACAATGAGAATTGCTTTGCTTCCAATTCTTTAAGAGAGGTTGGAATCACACAAATTTTCAAGAATAAATGTAAATATTGTACGACGTACTGCAGGACGAGGTACTTATTAACTAAAAATAATGTATTGAAATCTTAATGAATTGATTTTTTATTTGACACAATAATATTTTGTATTTGATCATTTTTTGTTACATTTTTTATAAAGTCTTATTCGCTATTAAATATTATTATTCAATCGAGAATATACAGTCATCATTTATATTACAGAGGAAAACGACACGAGGCAAGATAATGAGGCGTGCAATGGAACCCGTGCGCCGATGTGACGTCTCGCGCTGGATAAATTAATTTTTTCCTACAGTAATAATAATTTCTCCATCAAATAAAAATGCGTTATTAATAGATAATTTGACGTAGAATACGACGGTCGTGCTGAGAACTCGCTACGAGGTGAAGGCAATTGTTAAAAATCGATTAAAACATATTAATCATTTTTAACAATATAAATTTTGGAATAATCGTGAATGAAAGAATTGTTGTATCAAAATTCATTTTATTAGCTTTGGGTTGAAAAAACGAACTTTTCAACTCAAATAGAACCGGTGTTATGAATTTTTGAAAATGAAATGACTCTCCATGCCAAAAAACACCAAATTGTCAAATTTTCCATCCCCTCTATGTTAGGAAATATGTAAAATAAAAAAATCCTCGAATACGTATCCCTATTTTTTTGATATAGAACCCGTGAAAAAATTTTAAGCTACATCAAAATTACGTCGGTCGATTTTTATCTAAGTCTTTTCGATTCATCAAAAAATGACCCATATTTAAGGGTGTTTCACGGAACACGAAACTGAATTTGCTATATTCACCGTAAAACTATCAAAATAATCAGTTCGGTCGTGATGCAGTCGCTACACGCATGATGTCATCATTCGCATGCAAAATTCGAGTCAGTCCTGTTGGTATGGTTACCGACTCAGATTCAGGCCTTTTACTAACCGCGTTTTGTCTAATATTGTGTTGCGCTACTCCCCGGTGGAGAGTACCACCTTCGAATGGTTTGGAATCGAGGAAACTTACGCAGAGGGCGCTTCGATCGATTACAACATTTAGATCCAGGTCAGCGGCACCTTAAGCGCTCCAAATTTTCACAACATGTTGACATATGCTTGGTTTGCCGTCAAATTGATCAAAGAAAAGATCATATTTCCAGATATGAACGGAATATACTTTCCTCTGTTGCTTTTGAAATAATATTATCAGAGCGAAAACGTTGCATCTATAAAATGTGCATGGTGTAAAGAAAATTTACGTTTTTCGTGATTTTACGTTAACTACCATCCGAATAGATGCAACGGCTGTACAGATTATGACAGTGATAGTGACTAATAAGCCATTGTAAACCAAGATAAACTGTGAACATTTGTAATATTTTGTAATAAATCAGTTTTCAATAACGAAAAATGATAGCTTTACAATCGACTGATTTTTCAGGTTAATTTACAAAATTATTGACGAACAAACGTGTGCTGTCGGGAAGCAAAAGAAAAGAAATATGAGTGAAACAGAAAATTAATCGTGGTCGCGATCGAACCCGGATCGCTCGTTTGGGAGTCGGGGGCACTGTTTTTCAGTCAAGCCGCCTCAATGATACCGAGCGTAACGGAGCAAGTGAATGAATAGCACTACGCTTTTGAAATCGGTTTTTCTTGAAAACAGTTTCGAGTGAGGTGGCAGCACCTTCCGCCTGTAGTTTTCTATGAAGTACTTTTTTTTACCCCAAAAGCGGTTTGTCATCCTTGACCCCCATCTGGCGATTTCTCCTTGTTGGTACACTATAGTTCAGGACAAGTTGAAAATTTGAGGTCTCAGTTTCGGATATCAAAATTTTTTCAAAGATAAATACTCACCGTGGAACTTCTTCGTTGAGCGTAGATTCTTATAACCAACACTTCTGAAGAGGTGGCAGTTTTCCTTGATGAAACCGTTTCCCAGAAGTTTAGAAGCCACTGATTACGCCGTAGGCTTCCATAGTTGACATGACAAGGTAAAAAATCCACAATGAAAACAAAAAGATGGACGTAAGGTATTTTGGCACCAGAGGTCCACCCAGTTCACCACCGATGTTTTTAGCTCTCCTCAATAGAAGAACGATGATAACGAAGCAAGCCTCGGTGCAGAACAGTGTCACGGAGAAAGCCAGACTGAAGCAGAAATTTAAAACAAAAGACTGTTGAGCTCATACAAGTATAATAGTCTTACAAATTGAAAAACAAATTCTGTAGGGCAATTTTTCGATTGTTCAATTATATACTCATGGGTTTTAAGGGTGAGAAATTTTTTTTTTCTTGGATATGGACAATTTTACCTAAAATTAGTCAAGAAGTAACCTTGTATGTTTTTACTTCATTTTTTCTTACGTGTAATATATTGTTATAAAGGGTGAAATGACTTCTTGTTTTCCTCTTTTTCTGATCTACTAGTCGCTATATTAATACCCATTAGGTCACTAAAGCATATTGAGACCATATTGTTTGAGCATAGCTCAATTACTTAAAGACCTATAGTATTTGTAGGAAGAGTGCAGCTACAGTACACTACTTTACTTACGAACGTGCTCGGACGCCCATGTGATGATATATAAAGTCGTGCTATATTAATCTAGATTAATTTCGTTCGTCGACATGGGTCAGGTATGAGATTTGTTTTCTATTATATGTATATAACGATGTTTCGGTCGGACTGTCCGCCAACCATCTTCAGGCTTGAACAAAAAAAATTTTTCCTTTTTTTTTTCCCCCCAAACTTTAAAAATTAAAATAAATAAATACATGAATAACCAATAAATAAACAATACACATTATCTACTTAATTTAACATGAGAAATCTTATTATAAT
The DNA here is from genome assembly GCF_021901495.1 of Neodiprion virginianus. Taxonomy (NCBI): domain Eukaryota; kingdom Metazoa; phylum Arthropoda; class Insecta; order Hymenoptera; family Diprionidae; genus Neodiprion; species Neodiprion virginianus. The sequence goes on along the minus strand of NC_060881.1, from coordinate 13,925,884 downwards.
GAATATTTAAAGATTTTTGTGTACATAACGATTTATAAATTGTATGTCACAACCCGTGAAGGTTACTCTACATTTTTAAACGTTAATATTAAACAATAATTAATATAATATCACAGATATTAATGCTATGATTGTACAACGAACCTTTATAAAAGTTTTTACTAAGAATTTGGAAACGGATTGAATGGATTAATTCAGATTACTTACATTAATATTGACATTCTATAGGCGAAGTTCTTATTGTCAGCGCCATTTCGGAGGAAGTGATTAGTACCGGTCAATACACAGTTATACGATTGATTCATGATCAGTGACAACAAGATTCAAATTGTTAAAGCGGTAAATTATGAACTAAATTATATCTTGTTACAGTTGACTAAGATGTTGAATAACAGTTTTGCGATTACATTTTATATTGTTGTTTCTGCAAATGTTTATCATTTCTTTCATGTTTCTTTTATAGCTATTACTCTCTGTGGTAATCACTGATGCATGATCAAAGTCAAACTTGTAACCCAGCCTTAACGTATGTGATGCAAGAGCACAACTGTCTGGATTGCTACATTTGATTTTTGATTTATGTCCAGTAATTCTGTTTTTTAGGTGTTAAGATGTTTGCCCAATGTATATGTTATCACAATTTCCGCAATCGATACGGTAGATGCTATCAATAGTATTGGCAATTGGAATTTCAGATCTTAAAGAAGTACATAACCGTTGGGTGCTATTTGTGATCTTAATGTTACATTTATTGCTACATCGTGTAGAATTTTTTTAATTTCAGGTGAAAAGCTTTCCACATATTTTTTTGTTTAAGCCTGAAGGTGGTTGGCGGACAGTCCGATCGAAACGTTGTTATGTACATATAATAATAAACAAATTTCATACCTGACCCATGTTGACGAACGAAATTAATCTAACCATACCATGGTCACGAAATTATAATTATCTATATTAATTTATATATCACTACATGGACGTCCGAGCATATCCGTAGGTAATGTAGGTATCCATGTAATTTAGCTGTACTCCATCTGCCTTCAAACGGCATGGTTTCAATATTCTATAGCGACGAAATTGACATTAATATAATTATCAAAGCATACCAAACATAGATTTCCAATACGAAGTGATAAGAAGAATTGTCGACAGTGTAGTCAGGGTAACTAAGTGGTCGAATGGTGTAAGTCTTCGGCATAGCATCCCTAGATGCCAGATTCGATTCTCGGCTCCACTGTTGATTTTCTTATCTCCAATATGTTTGAAATTAATTCTGTAGTCGTTATAGATAGAAAATACATAAGATTCACCAGGAACAGATGTGAACAAATGAATAACGTTACTGCGCCAACTTGGATCATTATAAAAAAGCAGTCCATTTTCTGACTGAAATAGAGAAACACGTGTCAGAGATAAGAGCATTTTCCTTTTAGATTTATTTCGTTCCTGTTTAAATACTGTATTTCTGCTGACTGACTCGTTTATTTATTTAGCTGCAAGCTGCGATTTCACGATTGCTATATTTGGTATCAGAAACGTAATTTTTGAACTTTTTAAGTGATGCAATTCAGTGCACTCTTACACGTGATACAGATCAGTGCCGGATTTACACATTTCCCAAGGATAGGCTGTTAAATTTTTGCCGCCCCCTACCTCTCCAAATGTCAGTTCCTGTATTATTTCTGCAATCCAATAATTTGGTTGAAATCGCACGGGAAATAGTTTTTGGGTATATGTATTCCTAAGCTAATCAAAACTCAATCATACACCGGGAAAATCTCTTGAAAGTATACATATAACGCGCATGCGCCGAATAATTTAATCTCATTGGTCGGTGAAATCGCGCCGCGGTGATGTTTTCATCTACTGAGCAAGGCGCCAACGTACACAAAATGAAACAAAAGCTGTAATTCTCTGGCGCGTAAAGCCGTGGATTGAGGTTATGCTGCTGTTTATTTTTACGTAGCGTGAATTGTCTAAGAAGAATAGTATCGTTCAGCAATACCGTGGTCGATTTCGGAAGATATTCAACCGACGCAATAAAGAATTTAACGAAAAAGCTAATATCAAATGATACAGAAATTGGGTGTTACTTATTAAAAGACGGAATCTGAATATTCAACGTGAAATGTCATTAACAAGTGGGAGTCTGGACAAACAGAGGTAGGTAAGTCAAAACAATGTTTATTGTGAACAGATTCTTTATTTACATAAAATTAAAAATAAATGGATGGTCGAGACCCAGTAGAAGGTAGTTCCAGAGTAGATTCGTTACGCTGCAGTGCTCCAGAAGTCAGTAATTAGTGCCGATGAACATGAAATAAATAAAAGAAACGAGTAACAAGGAATGAAGAAATTATTCATCTTAAACACGAAGCTTAGGAGGACAAAGAGTAGCAATTAACAGAAAACGTACCCGACGCAATACTCACGAAAACCCTCGCCGACATCATTGATTAGTTGACAAAGTTTTTACAGCTCCATCAATGTTCCGTTAACAAAGAGGGTTCACCAGATATCCAAGAATAAAAAGAGAAAAAGAACAACAGTTAATATTACAGTGTAAATCATGCTATTAATGAAAAATTAGGAAACAAAACAATAACTTACAAGACAATCGTCCGATAACACTGGGAGACCAATCTCCACTCTTCTGATCACCCCTCGTCTGGCCATTGGTTGCCTTTCAAAAAGTGCTCAAAATGCCCTCCAGTAGCTGCAGCGCAGTAACCGAGCCGGTCGTAGAAGGCATTTGTCGTGTTGGATATGATATCCGGAGACAGGTTCTGCAGGATGTCCAAGATCCTAGCTTGCAGTGCGGCAAGGTCTTCAATCCTACCTTGGGCATACTGGACATTTTTCAAATGGCCCCATAAGCCGTAGTCCAAGGGAGCGAGATCAGGTGAACGGGCTGGCCACTCGACCTCCGGGCTTGCCCTACCAATCCAGCGTCCAGGGAATTGTTGGTCGAGGTAATCACGCACCGCACATGTGAAGTGCGGTGGGACTCCATCCTGCTGAAACCAAACAGGTTCGTCCTAAACACAGAAAATGATACATTACTTGTAGTAAGCATAAAATTATTCATTTTAAAATCATACGCACTCTGCTAATAATAACGCCAGCTCTACATGATAAAATACACTCACGATTTCTTCTTCAATCAGCCTAAGAGCCGGTACGATCCTCTCTCTCAGCAACCAGAGGTACTTCTCGCCGTTGAGGTTTCCATCAATAAAAAATGGCCCAATAAGCCGATTGCCAATCGCACCAAGCCAGACGTTGAGCTTCAACGGGTACTGCGTGCCCGCCTGAATGAACAGACGAGGGTTGTTTCGACACCAGGCTCTGGTGTTCTGCCTGTTCGGTTTCCCGACAAGTATCACCGTACTTTCAGCAGAGAAACAAATGCGACTTAACAAGCCCTCGTCTGCGTTCAGACGTTCCATCATCTCTTGGCTGAAGCGAAGACGACTATCGTTATCACCAGCCAAGAGTTCTTGATGGACTTGAAACTTGTACGATCTGTACTTAGCTTCACGCAATACTCTTCTGACCGACGCGCTAGATATTTCTAAGTCCTGAGCGATGCGGCTGATCGGCTTGAATAGATCCTCTTCGACAGTCAAGCAGATGTCCAGCTTGGTATCCCAGCTCAGCTAACGGTTTGGTTGAGAGATTTTCCTGGTCCTCTCGTCGACACTACCCGATTTTTCAAATTTTAGCACCAGATTCCTGATGGTCGTTAACGAGGGTGTCGGTCGATCCGGGTGTGTGACGGCGAAATGGTCCCGATTTTTCCGGTAAGACAGGCCCTGGTAATGATGTTTCACCAACTCCACTTTTTTCTGCACAAAAAACTTGTAATCAAGCATTTTTTATCTAATGAACATAATGAATAAATTCACAAAAAGATCGAGGTGATTGCCAGACACGTGGTTAAAGTCGCGCGATCTTTTTTCAAAGTGGTCAATTTACGCGGGCGGGGTTGTTTATATTCGCGAGTGGGAAAATTACGAAACTGTAGAGGAAGATGATTGTATCGGCTGATACCAGTCGCGAGCGTTGCCCTCATCCAATCAAATTCTGGTATCACCAGAATCGTGGTTTTCGCGCCCTCCCAGTGTCGCTGGTATGCACAAAATTAGGATACGAACTATCTGGTTAAATACCACGTGGTGATCTGTCTCTGAGTTTCAATTCTAGAAATCGATGTCCCTCTACATCATTACGTAGGAAAACAAGGAAATAGTTTCGCGATGTGATGGGCGATGTTTATTCACCTCGTATTCAGCGGTTCAGGTGAACGAATTTCAGTAACCTCGCGATCATACCGTGACATTCGCGATCATATTGTGAATTTGCTATTCGAAGAATTTTGTTCATTTCGGAAAAATATGGACTATGAAAAAACTCCACAATACAAATTCAATAGATGGTATTCACAAAAGCAATACGTCAAACGACATCTAACGATCAGTAATTTGTGATTGTGATTTGTGAGCATTAAGCCAGGTGATGTCTGGTGGCAATGCGTCTCATTAACAATTTATGTTTTGTGCATTTTATTGGAAATTATTTGTATTCAAAAATACCAAAAGATCCTGTCTGATAATAATAGCTTCTAATATTTTCAGGTACGAAATAATTCATTGTCAAAGCGGGACTAAATTTGTCAGGCATGGAAGCATGTAGGTAAATTTCTAATTACGTGATCTTTGACAATGACAATATTTTAACATGGATTCAATGATGAAATTCGTTTTTTTTCAGCAGGCTCGAAGCTTGAACTTTGATTAACACGAGGAAAATTATGCCTTACCTGATGGTCAGTTTAGGTGGCAAGGATCCTGGTTTCTCGAGCGGTGCAATCATTAAAACCATCGAATCTGGTTGTTTCGTCAGACATCAGGTGCCAGAGTGAATTTTATCAGGCCATCGCCACCTTCTTAACATCAGTTGAGGCAAAATTGAAGAGCGGGATATACTACAGATCATAATGGCTGAATATCCCATCAATCTACTTTGATCGAGCCAATAGCGATAAGTTTGTTACTTAACCGTTGCTGCCAATTCATTCTACCGAGGAATCATTCTGTGCACCATTGTAATTTAAGCATTCTTATTGACCAGCATTGTTTTTCAAACTTTATACCATTTGATTTGGTATCTTATTTTAAAGCTTACTTTCACTCTCTTTGGCATTGAATTCAGATAAATAGTTTTTCAAGTCCTCAATTAGATTGTAGGGTTGAATTTTGCTAGGCAAACTGAATCAATCTAAATCTAGAACTGTTGAATAAGTTCAGTTAAAAATGTCTTTAAATTCAATCTTAGTTGACGGTGTCATCTGGCTAGCTAGTTGCACGATAACTTGAAACCAAATTCAATTTTACACTTTTTATAGGGTCCTACCTTAAGACTGAAAGCTTGTGAATCTCCATGTACCGCAATTATTTCTGCATTTCATGTTAGCATTATCTGGAGCAAAAAAAATCCCATTTTGAGATTGAAAATGGAACCTGAAACACTGAGTTATTCGATAGCACGAATTGAAAACCAAGAATTTTATAATGGTTTCTGCAACAAAGGAACTCTTTCCAAATATCCGTTTCAGAAGGTAACGTTCGGAGGACTATGAACAAGATATTGCATCGGACTACATTATTTAGAAAAAATCTTCATGAACTTCGTTGAAAATTAGATATTCATTTATTTTGATGGAACATGGGACACAATCTTGAATCCGATAAGACAATATCCTCGTAATAATGTTGTGACATTACGCTAAAACATGATTGTCCTTGAAGCTATTTGTGACGTTAAGGCGCATTTTGAGAAAGTTGATTTTCAACTTGTGTCACAAGCTGTGATCTACGTTTCTGAGTTCTAGGCTTCCGATTAGTTTTTCTTTGTTTCGAACCATACTAACATGAAATACAGAAATCATTTTCATAAATCTAATATTACTTGAATTTTTAATTTTAGCATTAGGTTCCCTTCATTTATTTAATCGAACATCATTGAAAATTTGCGAAATAAATTCTGGTAATCGATCGGAAATTTTAAATAGTAGTAGCAATAATTTGTTAATCGGAAAAAATACATTGACTATCGACTATTCGTAAATATTGTTGAACTATTTTCAAGAAAAAAAAGATTCACAGTTTCGTTACAGATAGTGAGATATTTGAATTTCTTGAACGCTCAGTTCAATGTCTCATTTTCGAGAGTGATAAAATTCAATATTACCGCCTGAAATCACAAAAGAGTGAGAAAGTTGCTTAGTTGCTTGAAAGTGGCGATGATCTTTATACGTCTGACAAATTGAATCGGCAGATAACAGTAAATATCAGAGATGTAATTATTTTGGCCATATCACCTGTTGATTGAAAAAAATTCCATTGTTACTTCTACTGTACGAAATAATAAAAATGATTAAATAAAGTGTTCGCACCTACCTGCTGCGTTTCTTCCAAGCACCCAACATTTAAACAGATTTCTCATTTTAGTTGAATAAAGCGAATTTTCAAAGAGCATTAGCATCAACTTTCCGAGTCACTACCTTGACTGTTTGAGATTCTAACCTCAAAAATTTGTATGAACTACAACGCCGCCAGAAACAGAGTTTGACAGCTGAAACTTGGAGTGGCCAGCCTGCCCGAGCAGCCGATAAAACTCGCGCATGCGCATTATATGTATAGTTTCAAGAGATTGTCCCGGTATGACTAATGAGACGGGGTAATGTATGCTACTCACACAATAACGTACATTCGGTCAACGTAATCAAATAAACTTTATTGCGCTTACAAATAGTTCAAAAATAATAAATCCAACTAAGGTATGAAAGTTTCTTACAATACCTTTTTGTGCGATTTTTTGTTGGCAAAATCATCAATGATATCGTCGTAAGTAATCTTATTCATTAATTCCGACTCTATGCACAAAAGAGTTGAAGCATTTAATTTTTCTTGACTTAGGGTCGATCTCAGACAGTTTTTTACCCTTTTCAGGTAAGAAAAGCATCTTTCACCTCAATAATTCGTCGCTGGAGTACATAGTGCCATACGCAGAGCTATGTCCAAGTTGGGATAAACGTTCTGCAAACTCTGTTTTTGCAGAAACGAAGACAAACTTTCTAATGACGCAGAATCTGGTTTTACAAATATTCTTTCCGAAGAAATGTTGCTTTGAATATGTATACATTCCTGAACTACGACAGACTCTAAGTCATTAGAGTAAATTTTCTCCAAGAAAAGGGCTTTTCTCGTAAGCATCGACGATGACAATTCACTCATTTTGGTCAGAAATGAAAACTTTTCATTGAACTTGTTATATGCCTCCTGCCTTTTTTTTTAATTCGGATATGAGTCCATCGATGACGACGAGAAATGTGAACCCTAAAAGTACCACTCGCGGTCATTCTCATTTCTTCATCGGGTGTTTCATCATAATTTTTTTTTTCTCTTTGGTTGTCTTTTTCCCATGTCTTTTGTGTACTCCTTCGAAACGCTTAATCCCATCACCTTTTCTTCGAAATACTTGAAATTTTTTCGTTGATCTCATAAAGATTCATAAAGATCAGCTACAGTAATCAAATCTACGGTAGAAGCCTGAATTTGAACACTGAGACCAGTGTAATTTTTGACTTTATAACACCACACCTGCCGCAACCGTGATCCATCGGTTGGCAGGGCTCTTTTAAACAATTTACGAAAGTTTTCTGATTTATTGGGCACTAGCTAGTATAAATACTAACGAAACTTGTCGGCTAGCGAGAGCAAGAGAAATGAGTCTAGTTGGTGGGACCAAGATTTTGCAGAGTCAAAGAAATACCAAGGATCACATGCTGCAGAATAAAAGCGTAACAATTGACTTACGTTTATGCTGACAGTTAACGAATAATTCCTTTTATCTCGTCCTTCAAATGATATTGTTACAGGCGTCTTTCCTTCTCGTTGGATGATTTTACAAAATGCAGGCCTTGGGGTAGCCGGATTTGCTCTGACAAATACTCTCGTTCGATATGCTCACACACACACGCTAGATATGACCAACTATAATTTTATATAACTAACATACGGATTACAATGAATCGAGTTTCACAGATCGAGATCGCTCTATACGGGTCAAGTGTCAGGCGTAGACTCGCTGGCGGGCCCTTCGTCAAACTTGCCACCTCGAAATTACGAGAGTGGGGCAAGGACTCGAGTGGGGTGATTCCTAGCGCCATATTAGATGAAAGACTTTTGACAAAATGTGACGTACTCACTGTAATTGTCGTAACGCGCGACACTTGAATATCGTCGATAGGCTTTACTTGAGTGAACGAGTTGAGGACGATATTTTCCTGTCTCAATACTTACTTTGTTTATTCGTTCTAAAACAATATGCCACACAACAACCATTAACGCCGCTTCCAGTTTTTCTAATTTCGATAGAATTTCCGTCGCTTCGTTTCGTGTGACAGGCTTTTCGGTACAATCATCCCTAACTCTTTCCAAAGTTTTAAGGACTCTCAAACTTCTACACGCATCCTCTCTAGCTGACCAACGTATTAGGTTTACTCTCTTCAGCGTTTGCCCTTCTCTGATTTCAGTCATCAATGTTTTCCAGCGTAGTGTTGAACTTACAAAAAAAAAAAAATGTAGATTTCTTGGAGTAGCGTGAAGAAATGACAAGCTTCTGTGTAAGATTCAGCAGTCCGCTGTTGCCACTAAATTTAAAGAGTGGGCGGAGCAAAGAACGAAAAAAGCAAACGGTGCTTGGCTTTGAATTTTAACTTGTAAGCTTTTGTATATACCAGACATATTCGCGGCATTATCATATGATTATCCACGGCAGTCTTCAATATTTATGCCCAAGGTTTTTAGTTTCGAAGTAATGGCAGAAAACATATCTTCAGCTTTATGTCCCACTGAAGGCAAAAACTTTAGGAATCTTTCAGATGGTTCTCCCGTGTCCAAAACGTATCAAATCACGAGTGTGAGTTGGTCCACATGTGCTATATCGGGTGTTGAATCGATGATTAGGGAAAAGTATTTCGCCCTTCTTATCTCGTCTCCAATTTGCTTCAAGATTCTATGAGCTATCAAGTGAATAAAGTCATCGCAGACGGTCTTTGATAAGTAACTGGTACTTTTAGATCCTTGATTCCCAAACCGTTCGATATGACTGGCTAAAAAAGGATCGAACTCAGCTAACAGTTCCAAAATCATATAATTATTTCCGTTGTTTGGATCACCGAACTTTTCGCTTTTTCCTCTAAAAGAGATACCTCTTGAACACAGCCGCTTCACTACAGCAACAACCCTCTTCAGAACGTTTCTCCAATAAGTAATTTTTTCATCCATTTAGAAATGCAGTGAATTGTCGATTCGACCATCAATCTCACTTCTAACTTTCAGACTAACGATACTAGACTTATGACGCGCAGAGTTTTCATGCTAAGCTACTCGGTATTCTGCATTTTTCCAATCATTAAATCCTTTGTTCTCAAACTGAGTTTTATTCTCCAATGAACCGAATGCCAAACGGAGTCCGCATTATACGGAACTCTTACTTTCAGAATAAACCAACGAATTTCGGTCCTTCAGTCCATTGTTTTTCATTTTTCTTTGGAAGATACTCACTGGCAAGAGTAGTATAGGGGCACTTTGGGGCGTCACAACAAACCCCCCTCGCACCCCTCTCTGGCGCGAGCCCCTCGCCGGGGAGTGACTTTGGGGCGCCTTCCCCTTGCCCCGCCGCCCCTCGCCGAGGAGTGACTTTGGGACGCCTTTCCCTCCCCCCCCCGCCCCTCGCCTAGGAGTGACTTTGGGGCGCCTTCCCCTTCCCCCGCCGCCCCTCGCCGAGGAGTGACTTTGGGACGCCATCCCCTTCCCCCGCCTCCCCGCGCCGAGGAGCGACTTTGGGGCACCTTCCCCTTCCCCCGCAGCCCCTCGTCTAGGAGGTATTTTATTCTAGAAGCTTCTCCGGACGACCACCCCTTTCCCGCAACCCCTTGTCAAGGAGTGGTTTTTCCGCCTCGAAGCTCCGTGGCTCGTTAGCCCTTCGCCCGCAACCCCCTCGCCAAGTGGTGAATATCGTGTGACGACCCCTTACCCCAGTTACCGTTGACCACGAATCAGATTCCGGACTCTACGGGATGGCCTCTGGGCCTGTGCACCCTGACCATGGGACGATCTCCTTCCCCTTACCCTGGTGCCCCTGGCCGTGCGGCCGACTCTGGGGCCACGTACCCATCTGCCCCGCTACCTCCGTTCACGAAGCGAACTCTGTGACTTGGACGTTTGGGGTTACAGGTCTTTCACCCCGGCTCTCGTTCTTTCTCCATTCCTGCTCTCTCTGTCGGGTGCTCGTGTCACTGACCTTACCCAGCCGTCAGTTTTTATCCTAAGGTTTACGTGTGCTTGGAAAATATAGACCTGGTCACTCTCTCTCTCTCTCTCTCTCTTTCTTAATGCAAGACTATAGGCATACTTAGATGTACGAGCATCAGGGCGGGTGGGAAACAGAACTCAATGGTGGATTGCGTAGAAAAATCAAATCTCATCCTCGCAGGTTTATTCGGTTAACACAGGTGCAAATACATACATGGTTATTACAGATAACGAATAAATGATAATTGCAATGTTCTTATAATTACACAAGATATGTTAGCAAGGTTTTTTTTATTTACCAGCCTTATAATCAGCAACATTACAATTCTTAGAGGTACAACATTGAAGACAACTTACAGGATAAATGTGATTTGAATTGATGGTGTTAGTTTTGCGTTTTGTGACATGGGCTATTCGGTTGTGGAATAATTCTGCGATACGGTAGTTTCTTTCGAGGTCAGGAGTAAATATATTGAGAAACTCACGCAGAGAAAAACCAGCAGCCATAAAGTGCATAAACATAATACAAAATTGTCCGCATACATCAGAAGTGAGGCTTTGAAGCTGTCTGTCGTTCCAGTCGTATCGTCTGCTATTTCTTCGTAAAGTCCGCTTATGGTGAGGGACGAATGGTGGTAATCCGAAGCTGTCGAAGTATGTACCGTGTCCCGAGGAACTGACGAAAAATGCCACCCAGTGGCTGCCGGAGCGTGTGTGATCATCCATGTTTGACACAAAGGCTGTCGGGCGTGTCCAGATGAGGGGTATCTGATCCGCTGTAAAAACCCCGGTCTTCCCGTTCGGAATTGCCGGCATCGCGCTCCATATCTGTAGACTGTCCATTTTGTACCTCGTCTTTTTCTCCTTCTTCTTCTTCGCCCTCGTTGTTCGGAGATAATCATACTGCTCGTGGAAGATTGTGAGGAGGTATGTAAGTCAATCGCAGTAGTAAGTATTGTAATGTATCGGGGAATGGAAATGAGTTAAGGCAGTGAGTATATTTAGAAGGCGTTTATTTACATTGATACGTGCTGTACACAGATCGAAGGTTGGTCGACGACTGTGATGTGTCGTAGTGTTCTTCGCGCACTAGCGCTACAATTCGTGAATGCCATTGTTATTACATAACGTCGCTAGTAGCTAGGCTTACATATGTTACACTTTCTCTCCGCTTAATTTTTGTTCTCTCTCTAGGAGCCGAGCGGATCTACGCAATAACACAGTTTTCTCAACGTTAGCTTTTTCGTTTGTCTGTGCAACGTCATCTAATTCAACCGTTTCACGAGTTACTATTTGATCGACGTGGCGTTTATCCACTTTACCTGATTCCCATTCAATCAAATAGTTTACTGGTCCGATTCTACTCTTTATTTTTGCTTCCAACCAAGGAGCAGCGTTTTTGCTAAAATTCATCGCCCATACTAAATCGCCTTCTTTAAATTCGATTATTCTTTTCCCCCTTTTATGTTGAATTTGACAATCATGTTTTTCATTAACTTTTTGCTCCGTGTTTGGAAGTAAAAGAGTGAATCGTGTTCTCAATTCTTTACCGAGCATTAGTTTAGCAGGGGTTTCTCCGGTTGTACAATGTTTAGTAGTTCTATAGTCGAATAAAAATGTGTCAATTGCTTTTTGAGTGGATAACCCCTGTCTTTTCAATTTTTTATACGCTTTTTTGAAAGTTCGCACTAAATTTTCCGCAGCCCCATTAGCTTCTGGGTGCTTGACAGCTGATTTTACATGTTTTATTCCTGATTTTTTTACAAATAGTTTAAATTCTAGAGCTGTATACTGCGGTCCGTTGTCAGTTATTAAACACTGAGGAAACCCGAATCGTGCGAAAACTTGACGAAACATTTTTATTAAACTTTCTGAAGTAGTGTTAGGCATTAAAAAAATTTCTGGCCATTTCGATCGAGCATCTAATATTAATAGGAAAGTCAACCCGTCTATCGGCCCTATTAAGTCGGAATGAATTCTCACCCAAACGCCGCATGGCCATTTCCACGGATTTAAATAGCTCGCCGGCGGATTGTCTCTCTCGCGCGCACACTCGTCACACGCCTTTGCTGTACGCTCAATGCACGCGTCAATCCCGGGCCACCAAAAGAACGATCTCGCAACTGCTTTCATTTTTACTATTCCTAAGTGCGTTTTATGCAGTTCATTCAAAATTTTATTGATCATTTTTCCTGGTATTATTACTCTATATCCCCATAAAATGCAATCTTGCTCAATTGTGAGTTCGTCCTTTCGGTTCAGGAAGGGTGTAATTTCGTCTGGCAACTTGCCTTTCGGCCATCCGTATTTAACGTAATTCATAACTTTTGCTAATACTAAGTCTTTCCGCGTTTCTCTCGATACAATTTTCCAATCTAAACATTCATTTGTTTCATTTTCTATATAATTCAAATAAGTGTTTTCTTTTACATTTATTTCTTTTTCGTTAAGGTTAACCAATCGTGAGAGTCCATCCGCACAATTAGCAGATGATTTTACATATTTTATGTTATATCTAAAAGCACTTAGAAATTCTGCGTAACGCTGCAGTCTTCGAGCCGCCATTATCGGAATCCCTTTTTTTGGACCGAAAATACGCACTAGCGGTTCATTGTCGGTTTTTAATGTGAATTCTCTACCGTAGATATAATCATAAAACTTGGTGACACCGAAAATTATTGCTTTCGCCTCTTTATCAATAATTGCGTAATTTCTTTCATGTGAATTTAGCGCTTTAGCAGCGTATGCAATTGGACGCTCGCCATCTTTAGTTAGATGCGACAAAACAGCTGAAATTCCGTTATCGGACGCATCGCATGTTAGTATAAGCGGTTTTTTTGGATCATAATTGATCAGTAGATTGCCTGCTTTTAATTCAGTTTTCGCGTTTTGAAAGGCTATTTTGCATTCTTGCGTCCAATTGAAACTATTCTTTTTCAAACAATTATAAAGTGGAGCGAATTTTTCTGCTCGATTTTTAATAAATTTTTCGTAATAATTTATTGTGCCTAGAAACGATTGTAACTGTTTTAAATTTTTTGGTTCTGGAATTTTATCGATTGCTTCGATCCTCTCGTTTATTGTGCGTACACCATTTTTATCAATTTCCACGCCTAAATAACGAATACGATCGCGCAATAAGTCACATTTTCTCTTCCGTATTTTTAACCCGCATTCTTCCAAAATATTGAATACAGTTTCAAGCGTTTTTAACATTTCACCTATATTTTTAGCTTTGATGTAAATATCATCGATAAATATATAAACGTTTGGTACTTTTGCGAAAATTTGCTCCATTTTCTTTTGAAAATAACCCGGCGCCGAAGCAACACCATAAAACAATTTATTTGGTCGATATAACCCTTTGTGAGTGCTAATCGTTAAACAATCTTTGCTGCTGTTTTCAACTTCTACTTGTGCAAACGCTTCTTTTAGATCAATTTTTGAAAAAATTTCACCGCCTTGGGCTTCAGCAATTAAGTGTTCGACTCGCGGCAAAGGGTGTCTATCGATCACCATCAAAGGGTTAACGGTTACTTTATAGTCTCCGCATATTCGCACTGTGCCGTCCGGCTTTAATACAGGAACGATTGGTGTTCCCCATTCACTTACGTCGACTGGAGATATTATTTTCTCTTTCGTTAGGCGATCTAATTCATTTTCTATTTTTTCTTTTAGTGCGAACGGTACACTTCTTGGTTTATGGTAAATCGGAACTGCGTTGTCTTTTAAATGTATTTTTATTTTACCTTTAGTAAAAGTTCCGATCCCCGGGGAAAATAAATTTGCATGTTTTTCAAAAATTTTTTCTCTTAAAGCCTCTAACTCGTTTTCTTTTTTTATGCAATTTATAGTATTGCTTAAGCAAGGTTTTACAATTTTTTGTTTTATTTCTAAGGGCCACAGGCCTAGTTTTGATAACCAATCGCGTCCAAGAAGTGGTACCCCGCTTCCTTCCATAACATATAAATTTCCAGTAGTCGCGATTTGTTCGTATTCAATTTTTAAATCTCGTAAAATTCCTACCGGTCGACTTTCCTTACCGCAGTAATAATTAATTTTCAAGTTACAATTTTTTAATTCATTTTTCGCAAAATATTTTTCGTAATCTGATTGACTTATAACCGAAATTCCGGCGCCACCATCTACTTCCATTTTCAAAACTTTATTACCGACTTTTACATTTAGATATTGCGGATCGATTTTCTCTTTTTTTTCTAAAGAGTTAATTTTCATTACAGGATCACTTACGCTTATTCGAAAAAAATCGTCAAACCATGATTCATCGTCCGTGCTTGACTGCTTATCTTCTTTCTTCTCTTGTAGATTTTTCAATGTTGCTTGGTTTTTACCGCCGCTCCAGCAGACTGATTCGAGATGCCCTTTCTTGTTACACTTGTTACATGTTTTGTCTTTATGCCAGCATCTGCTTTCTTCGTGATTCGGCTTTCCGCAACGATGGCAGTTTGATTTCGAATTGTTACGTGTATTGTTTTTGTTTCGCTGCTGGTATCGTGAAGAGTTTTTGCCTTGGAATTTTCCTTTGTATAGGTGAAATGTAGAGCCTCGCTTGTGATTGAACCTTTTGTTTGCGGAGCCCCGGAATATTTCTGATTTAAGCTGTAACAAGTCTTGTTTGTTTTCGGACTGTTCACCGTTTGCCTTTACCTTACTCGACGCTACTTTTGCTTCTTCGCAAGCCGTCGCTGTTTTCAAGGCTAATTCTAAAGTTAGATTTTCTAACTTGAAAAGTGTTTCGCGAATGTCATCGCTGAGTATGCCGCTTAGAAATTGGTCTTTAATGGCATCTGAAGAATCTTTGAATTCACACTTTGTCGCCAATTCTTGCAATGCTGCTTCGTATTGCGCAACAGTTTCACCCATATTTTGATTTCTTCTACGGAACTGCGAACGCAACACAGTAACATTCACTTTTGGGTTTAGATGATTTGTTACTTTGTCAATAATTTCAGTTAGTGTTACATCATTGAGTTTTTTCGGTGCACAGATTTTTCGAATTTCCGCGTATATTTTTGAATTCACTTTTGATAAAAATATCGCTTTTTTCTTTTTTTCTTCTTTAATTTCGTTTGCTTCAAAGTAAAATTCCATTCGCTCTACGAACTGCTCCCAATCATCTTGACCCAATTCGAAATTCACTTTTGCGTTAAATTCCATTTTTTTCTTTAGTGTGATTGTTTTCACTTCGAGTTCTTTTTTATCTAAGTTTTCTGTACTGCCTTCAGAACTCTCACTAGAATCTTTTTGTTCACTTTTAACTAACTTTTTTAGTATTTTTCGCAATTTGTCTAATGTTAATGATTCTTCTTCAAATGTTTGCCTTTTTTTTAACTCTTCAATTACTTGAGATTTACTCAAATCATAAATCCACGAGATGTTTTTCTTATTACTCATTAGTATTTTTAAATGCGGTATTTATTCACTTTTAATTTTTAATATTTTATTTTAATACGCGCACCAGTTTACCTCGTCGCCACTGTAATGTATCGGGGAATGGAAATGAGTTAAGGCAGTGAGTATATTTAGAAGGCGTTTATTTACATTGATACGTGCTGTACACAGATCGAAGGTTGGTCGACGACTGTGATGTGTCGTAGTGTTCTTCGCGCATTAGCGCTACAATTCGTGAATGCCATTGTTATTACATAACGTCGCTAGTAGCTAGGCTTACATATGTTACAAGTATGTCGTAGGGAACGGTAACTTCGCCGTCTGACGTAGGCGCAGACGGATCTGGAGAGATTTTCAGTGAAGCGACTGACTCTGGTATTACTGCTTGTAGCGTGAAATTTCTTTTTGGTACCTGCAGAGGCTGATTACTAGTCGAACTCTCCTCTCCGGTGATGTTGCGCTTACTGGCTGACAATGCTTCTGTATAATCGTATTTTGTTAGAATATTGTTATTGTTGATCCATTTCCTTACTTTGAGTGCGTTGTTCATCGCACATTTGAAAAATTCCTCCTTCTTAACACCGTGGAAGAAGCACCATACCGAAGACCGTTCCAGTTTGTCGAACGCCGGGCAATCAATGTCCTCCAAGTTGAACACTTGACGCGCGGTACTATTTTCAATATATTTACATTTATCGTGTCCACGGGCAAAGATTCGATGAGCGTTACGTGCGATTTCTCAGAGGTTAACGTGTAATTAAACCAGCGAGATATCACCTTCACACCACTCATTGCCATGATGGTAACAGGTTACGTAATTGTTCACGCCACGTTCTTTGAAGGCAGATCCGTAAAGGGATATGGCGGTTCTACTAACCAATGTGCCGAGTAGCGGTGATCGATGGTGACGACTGCCACCTCTTTCGGTATAAATTTACCATGAATATTTCGAAACCCTTGAATATCTATCACGTAATCCATACTTGAACTTGAAAGAATGTAGTCGAATGAATAGAGAGGTGGAAGAGCGAACCTGCAGTAACGTAGTTTGAATGCTGACTGGCTCGGCGCCGTAGTTACGGGTGTTTATACATATAGAGACTCTACTGAATTACGCACCGCCCGCCAAAAAATCCCATCTTTCTTCGGCTCTATGGTACGACAGCGAGGATGGAGTGTAGGATGTATACGACGCCGACGCCGTCGGTGCTGACCGAGGTTTCATCGAACGCAAACGGATCATGAGCAATGCACGTACCGTTGATCTGATTGAACATCTGCACTGTGACGTATTTGATCAAGACAAATTTTTAATCAACGGTTTGGAACTGCGCCTTCGACTTGTGAGATCAAGAGACAGTTTTTGCATCATGGAAGCCGAAAATCGCCACAAGCTGCACATACTGGAAACTTCACTGCTGGTTCGCCGAATGAAGATCAGCCCTGGAATCTTGCTGGCGCACGTACGGACGCCAGCCAGAGGTACGGCAAAATATCCCGTAACCAGAGTCGAGGTGAAATCTTTCACCATACACGCAGGAGTACAGGCAGAAACACTGGCCAATGTCATACTCGGACAACTACCGAAACGAGCGATAATCGGTTTTGTCAGCAATAAAGCCTTCAACGGCGACAGACAGCGCAATCCGTTTAAGTTTCAAAACTACTCTTGGAATTTCCTGTCGTTGTACGTCGACGGGGTTCGAGTCCCATCGAAGCCGCTACAGATGACTTTTGGCAAAGACGATCTCTACGTGGACGCTTATCACACCCTCTTCTCCGGTACGGGGATTCATTTTCTGAACGAAGGAAACGGTATCGACCGGCAGCAGTTCGCTCAAGGAAATTGTCTATTGTCTTTTGACCTAACCCCCGATCTCTCGGCCAACTGTCCATCGCACTGGTCGCTCATCAAACATGGAACTCTCAGGGTCGAAGTGCGGTTCGACGATGCCCTCAAAGAAACTGTGAATTGCCTAGTGTACGCTGAATTTGATAATCTTATTGAAGTTGATGCTGCACGTCAGGTCATGACGGATTTTTCGGGCTAAGAAAGAGAGGGAGATCACGCCCCTCCTATTACGACCGCTTCTATGACATACCAGGTGGTGATTTCCGTTAGAGAGAGAGAGAGAGAGAGAGAGAGAGAGAACACCGTTAGTACACCACGCCAACGTCTTCAAGGGGAGCAACAGACCGGCTGTAGACACCCGATAAACAAAAATTGAGACGGGGATTTTAACACAAGGCTGTATATGTATAGCTCATCGCTTAGAAATTTCAGACACAAGTGTCCGCAATCGAATGTACCGTAATCCTGATACTTTTCATCGTTGTCCTTAACGCTACCAACACCGAGACATTTCACGAGGTCTAACGGAGGTTGGAGATGTCCGAAACTGTCGAAGTAAGCTACATCGTTGCCGCGTTTCTTATGGGCAACCCAGTGTGTCCCAGGGCCATCTTCATTATCGAGATTGACTACAGCTGCCTCGCTTTCACGCAGTCCGGTTTTGGGCATTTCGTTGCGCATAAAGATACCTCGGAAATATGGAGTTTTCAGGATCTTTGCATACTTTAGCAAATCCGAGTTGGTCAACGCTCAGCGTGGTAGCTTACCATTGAGTTTCTTGAAAGATAAAGAACCAAACCCTTTTTATAAGGTTTGAGATGGAGACCTTCACCTAAGGCGATCGCTTCTATTGTTTTTATATGCCGTTTCCTTTCCTCCAATTCTCGTTCAGCCGGGCTTGTATCGATTCCAGCCTTTACTATACCCGCAAAACCTCCCGCTAACGCACCCATAGCGCTAGAACCGGCAAAAATAGGTGAAAGAAAAGGTAGAAAGCCGCCGATTTTTGGGGGTACGTTAGAACGCGCGGTGATCGGACATTATGTTAACCACCTTTTTTTTTCACAGCTTCTTGAGCACGTTTGAGTGCAGACATGATGCTCGTTTTTGCATCGTAGCTCCAAATCATAGACTGTTTTGCCGTTCGTATGATTTTGTTCAAAGGAACGTTCTTTGGTTTTCGACACCCCATGCCTAACTTCGTTTTCACCTTCATCGTGTTAGCTACAGCCCAAGTGGCTGCCTTCTCACCCAAATTTGCGTCCTTTGTGAAAACCCGTTTCAAGGTTTTTTCGGCTAATATTTTATCCGCAACGCTTCTAGCTTCAAGGTTCTCACGATTTTTCGAATATGCTATATCGTGTTTCTTACACGCTGCATCGAGAGGATTGATACCGGAATCACCTCTTGCGAGTCTTTCCGTCAACGTTGTACCAGGACCGCAGTATTGGTAACCGGAAACATGCAACTCGATCGGGAGTTTGTTGATAATGCTATTTACCAAACCTTTTCCACTTGCTCGCTTTTTTGAGGATCGCTTACGATCACGTGTGCGCACAATCATGTCTGCTCTGCGACTGAGAGAAAGTTGTGACAAACGATGCATTTATAGAAAATCCAGCCAGTCACGTTCGAGATGAGGTTCGAGACACAATCGACCAAGCTGCCCGTGATGAATTTTGACAAATTTACGCAGCAGAGTACAAAACGGAAAAAACGTCATGGCGAATTGTTGTCGAGTAGTGTACGTGCGGTATTCTGCGGACCATCTAACTGTGGAAAAACCAACGCATTATTTGCGTTTATAACGCATCCTAACGGTTTGAGGTTCGAAAACCTGTACGTTTACTTAAAATCTCTCAATCAACCGAATTACAAGTTTCTGAGTCAGGTGCTCGAAAATGTCGACGGTGTTGAGTATCACCCCTTCAACGAGCATGAGAACGTCATTGCACCGAACGAGACGCAACGTAACTCGATCATGATATTCAATGAAGGAGCGTGCGAGGAGCAGGATAACATACGCGCGTACTTTTGTATGGATAGACATCGCGATGTAGACTGTTTCTATCTTTGTCAGACGTACGCTCGAATCCCTAAGCATCTCATGCGCGACAACACCAACTTGCTGGTCTTATTCAAACAAGACGAGATGAATCTGAGACATGTGTACAACGATCATGTAAACACCGATATGTCGTACGTAGAGTTTGAAGACTTGCGTGCAGCATGCTGGAACGGTGACAAATATGGGTTCGTAGTGATCGACAAGGATAGAGAGCTCGGTAATGGTCGGTATAGAAGGGGATTTGACAATTTTATAAACATGACAAAAGAATAAACTACACGATCTTCGAAGGCGACGAAAGAGTAGCTTTCCAGAACTATTCGAGTCAACATACAGGAAATTCGTAAGGAAAAAGAAGTCTTGCATCGTATCGCTCAAGCGGGTAATGCGATTCGTCGTAAGCACAGAATCCTCAAAACAGGAAGAGAGTCACTGCAGAAAACAATGAAGGATGTCTTTAAATCTGTGGTAACCCTGCTGCAGGAATAAGTCAATGTTTCTCAAAGCATGAAACTGGTCAAGGAAGTGGTGAAGTAAGAACTCAAAACTGAAATAAAGGATTAGCCGAAGAACGTAACGGAAGCAGAAGATCATTTTACAACTGCAGAGGAAGAGGATCAAACTGTCACAGAATCGTCGGTGAGATCAGAAACTGAATATCTTGAGATGCTCAACGATAAATAAAGACAGCACGAGTTGGATACCGTGTACGGGGTACGGAGTCTTTCTACTGCCGGGCTGATGGTTGGTGACTCACCGATAAGCTTCGCGCGTGATTCTGCTTGCATAGGCGGTACGCTCTATCCGAAAACTCAGGGACTGCTGGAGCTGCTGTTTGAAAAGATGTTCAACAGCGCTCACGTTACCCGCAACGACAAGGAGAATTACAGAAATATCCTTCTCGCACCAAATGCTCGCAGAAAGTACTATAGCGCCAAAGAGCCTATCCGAAACGCTCGGAGCGCCAAATTCAAGCATTTATTTCCGAGCTGTTCAATATTTCTACGTCAGGCAAAGGCGTATCACCATCGTTACAGATGTCGAAGCGTACGGGCAAAGGTGTTCTACTACCTCAGGCTTGGGTTACTCGACAAGTTGTTAAAACGGATTGTATTTTCTGGGACGACGCTAACGAGCTGGTGGAACGTCTTCGTTTGCTTATGGCGTCTTAAGCGGCTGGGAATACAAGTCACCACAATTAAATCATGTAAATTCTGCAAGAATTACGGGAAGCCGGAATCATTTATTAGCCAACTCTCGTCGATTCTGCTATCATTTACGAGATGAGCGTCGACGTGTTTGGACGACAGCTGAATAAAAACACAGCTGCGAGCACTTGCGGTCCTCCGGGTGTCGGGTTTCAAATAATAGCGGACGGGCATTATGATATATGGAACAAGAGACTGTGCAAGGTTACATATCCCGCAGAACCAGACAATGCAGGAACTTTAAAAATCTAGACGAAAATTTAACGTGCTGCAAAAACAAATCGACAACCTCGATCAAATGATCAAAGCTTAGGAGATCACCACGGAGAAAGCCTTGGATACGTTCTACACAGAATTTAGAACAGGCAGAGACCTGTCGATTCGAAACGCGAAAATCATTTCTACATTGGATACCAGACTTAGAGCGTTGGAATATGGACGAGAAAGAGCAGGCACTGGTGACGGAACTGTATAAACCTGCACGCCGGAATTACCCGCGTCGACGTGTAGACGTGCGCGGCATCGACGAGACCTGGCAGGCGGATCTTGTTGATATGACGTCGTACGCTGGACAAAACAAAGGCTACAAGTACATGCTCACAGTCATTGATATTTTTTCAAAGTTTTGCGTGGGCTATACCGTTAAAGAGCAAGTCTGGAGATGATGTTACGAAGGCAATGGAATATGTGCTTGTCCAAGGACGGGTACTGAAAGATTTACACGTCGACTGAGGAACGGAATTTTACAACTCGAAATTTGAATCGCTTATGACACGCTACGGAATCAAACTTTACTCCACGTATAGTAATTTGAAGGCTTCGATCTGTGAACTTTCCAATTGGACGCTGAAAGGTGAAATGTGGACACGATTCAGCATGCATGGAAGCTTCAAGTGGCTCGACATCTCATCTGATTTGGTTTCGGCTTACAACAACGCCAAACACCGAACCATAAGAATGAAACCGTCGGATGTCACCGTTGCAAACGAAAGGCTGTTATTACGTTAGGCGTACGGAGGGCTCCGAGCGATACCTACCATGTCGGCAAAATGCAAATCCGGCGACAAAGTTCGAATCAGCAAATTCAAAAATGTCGCCGAGAAAGGTTACACTCCCTATTGGACGACTGAAATATTCACGATATGTCGAGTGGAAAATACTCATTCTGTGACGTAAAAACTCAAAGACCACCGAGATCAATCCATCGCTGGTGGTTTCTACGAATAAGAGCTCCTCAAGGTTGAACATTCGGATATCTATCTGGTGGAGAAGGTGCTCAAGAAGCGTGGAAGAAAAATATATGTTAAATGGTTAGGTTTTGACAATACACACAACAGTTGAATAAACGAATCAGACATGTAACATTGAATAAATGAATTTTCTCTAGACAACGTATATGTCTCTTTACTTTATACCCGATACATAACAAGTATGCATCTTCATTTTTTAGACAATCGACAGACATATGCATTGTTTTACAATTTTTGTATTGCGAAGCGTTCTTATCCACTATCTTACACAATAATATTTTATACATCATGGTACAGTTACGAATTAAGTCCTACATAGATAACGATACGGTAATTACAAAGCTAAGGTGCAGGCTTGTAGCCCCACGGAAGCGTGTCGGTTGTGTTTTGAAACACGATCCGCTTGTCGTCATTCCAGCTCAGTGCCACTTTCCGCTGTTTTACAGTGTAAACCTCGTGCTTTTGACCTAATATCAAATGCTGATTTGTGGACAAATTTTCACGTTGCAACGCACATTCCAAGTAATCGTTGAAAGTTATTTTCCTCAACGCTGATCCTCTAACACCTTTGGCACGTTTATTGTCTTTCTCATCTCCCACGACTCGGAATGTGTACAATTTTGCTCCTCATTCTACAAATTCCAACATTATTTTTCCTTCATTCTTGTCTTCCATTAAGCCGAGGAGTTTTTTGCTCGCTAGAGGCATTCCATAAGCGTTATCAAGCGGATAATCAGACGTACCAAATTTATGCAAGTCCTCCTTCATATCTTCGTATATGTCGAGGACGGTAAAATTGTGAATCAAACTGCCGGTATCGGTGTACATTAAGCTTGCTCGGTTGCCAAATTTCCGTTTAATACAATTATAATGAAAATCGTAGATATATATTTGAGACAGATTCAGGATGGAGAAACCTGCATACAATGGTTTATTCAACTTGACTTTCGTGTTACTCATTTCGTGATCAGCCTGACATCTCTATACTGCCCATCATTTTCCATTGTTTTGCCAAAAACTGCATTATTCATCAGTTTGTAAAAATTTTTCTCGAATTTGTTGTGAGATTTTTTCCGCAAATCGGTATTTGAATCTATGTATTTTTTGAGCGACGGGGTTTGCCTGAATTTGAGAACTCTGTGAATTTTGAGTAATTCTAAGCCTAATTGTAAACATTGTTTCAAAACGCTATAGTGAACAACGTAGTTTTTCTTGGAAAGTAGCGTGGGCGTCAATTTCGGGTTTTTATTGTTCGAAATCGGAGGTACATAGTACTCCGGACACAATGGTAAATTTTTATGAGTTCCATGCAGCTCCTCAGGATATTTCAAATCTACCTCCAGCATGTAACCAAACTCAGTTTCGTTCGAAGTGGCAAGAACGTCGCACTCTCTGAAACCTGACACCCATTCGAAGGAATTACACGGCAGAGCAAGGTTCATAGCAGCACCGTACATGAGATAAGATTCTTCGACTTCTGGATCGAATTCCTCTTTCATATATCTATTGTTAGCCTTCGCGTATCTGTTCGAGCATTGTGACACACCACGTCGAATACCTTTTTCGATAAACATAACCATATCTATGTCAGTGAGAAGCTCGAGCTCCATGCCTGTACACTCTAATATTGCATCAAACGACAGACCGGGCGCTGTGTAGTAATGTAATGATTCCAATTTGTACGTCTTTCAACAATTCTGTCGAAAATTTTGAAACACATAGGCTAGTAAAAACACGTCCGTCTGTAAATACAAGTCAGAATACTCTCCCGAAGTCTAAACGTTAAAGGTTTGCCGAACGTCACACGCGTGTGCGCGCCTGTATACCAACGTAATCATGTTTTGTATTCCAAGAGCGATAGTAACCTAACTCCGTAGGACCTGCGGCTTTAAAAGTACGCTGACTCAGATACTGGTCGACCTTGCATTCTATCCTTGACTGAGTCTGCTGAAACCTTATCGTACAGTTCACGTTACAGTTACAAGGTTCAAATGTAGCTCAAAAACCTTCATCTTTGCTCATCGGTGCTCAGATTAGCACTTTCTGTGATTGTAAAAGTCGATTCGAATTGCTGTTACATAAATTTGTTGAGTTAAAGGTGGACAGGATGGTTTAGCGCTGAGTGAAAAATACATATAATTTTCGATATTTTTTTTATTTACTATTTAACGTCGTACTAATCAATGGTATGAAATGAAAGCTGTGTGAAAGAATTTATACATTTTTCTTAAGGGTTATGAAACGTAGAATAATTAGAGACGCTGCACACGTTGTCCAGGTACGGTGTACAAATTAGGCGAGAGGCGACGCATCTTTGAATTTAATTCGACCGTACTGGCCGCCCAGATACTGCAAGAGCAACCGGTCCTCCTCCAGCGTCTGAACTAATTTCTGGTATTGGGTCTCGTCCTCGTTCAGCGGTAGCACAATCCGTGCTGGTAAGAATACGTTGAATCCGTCGTTCAGATCTGTGACGACTCGCTGTCCAAACCTCGTTTGGACTCGTCGAATGTTGGTGACTTTGTAGATTTTGAAAATTTCTAGCTCCGTCAATTCTTCGTCGGTAGAAATTCGTTTATGCTTGCAACTTTGTTCAGTTTTGTGAAATCCATTTTTTTTAATGTTTAGCAGTTACGTGTTTCTCGATAACTTCAGATTTGCAAACTTTTTTGTCACTTTGTTGAGTTTTGACTTCTGGTTAATAACGGTTTTCAAGTCGTGAACATTTTTAAGAACAGATCGATTCGCTGCTTCAGTTCTGCTTTATTTGAAAGCTGTTCTAAATCGGAGTACAAATTATTATTAATCGGCTGAGATTGGATATTTAAAACACTTTTCCTACGGCGCTTGGTGTAGTCTCTTTCCTACCGATGTACACCAATTTTGTGCATTGTACATTATGGATATGAATGAATACTCTTCCTTTTTATACTATTCTATTTGTTACGTGGGGGTGAGGGTGGAACTGAGCGGTGGTAGTTGATGATTAATTGAATAATCTAGCTCCCACGTAACGACAATGAATAATAATTAAAACTAAGAGAAAGACTTACCTTTCGGTACGCCGGTAATTTGTAGGATCGTGTTGCTATAGACCTGTACAGGTCTGTGAGGTTTGTTTAAATAGTTGAGGCTATTTTATAATAAAGAAAATGGGAAGAAGGTCGCTCAAAATAAAGGTTTAAAAGATTTAACTGGTAAAAGCTGAAGTATATTCTGGTTCAATTTATTTATCGAAATATCTGGTAACAATCGATGGTGATAATTATATATATGAGCCAAAAATAACAATTTATGAAATATTCAAGTTTATACAAATCGTGTGTTGTTTGATTCTAATGGATATTATTATTTGGTACCAGGAACATCTATTCTGAACGATGGTTATAACTAGCTGGTCGTGAATATTGTATTGTATTGTATCTCTCTTTTTAGATTATCTTAAATCGTTTAATATTTAATCGTTTAGTCTTATTTGTGAATTCTTGGAAACAATAAGTAGAATTTAATTGGGGGTAGTGAAGCTAGCCACCAATTCTATGCTTGGTTTTTGTGAATTTACTGAGGTAGTTTTGATTATCAAGATGAACAAGAATTCGTCTAATTTAGAAGATTTACACTCGGATTGACTTAGCTTTTGGGTGAATCGGTCGGCGAGATTGAGAGCCGTCGGATCGTGTCGGTCTGCGTCGGTAGAATGTTGGACCAGGGGCCTCACCTCAAATTTGGAATAGTTGATGAATCGAGTGATGTAGAACGTTGGTCACTAAGTCTTTGTAAATTTAGAATGATATCTTGTTACCGAGAGTTATAATTGAAAGTGTCTGTTTGTGATTTTAATGTATGATGAAATTAATTGGAACGATTTATTTATTGAAAATGATAGTGTAATTATTATTATTATTACTTAAGATTACCTGATTCGGTTTGAATCAGGGCCGAACTTGGATTTAATTAGGGAAAATGGAACTGCATAAAAATGTCTATTCGCGAAATGACGAGATTTAGTAAAGAACAGAAAAGATGGAAATGTAGAAGATAGTGAGTCTTTTGCAATTAACAGATTAACTGAAGCTCGAATTTAACGAATTAGCGCGAGACTTTAGGCCGGTCACAATTAAGATTTTCCAAACGCTACTCTTGCTCGAGAGGGCTAATCCGGGTTTACGTCCACGCACTTCGCGACTTGACAGACGAAAGACGCGGCTTCTTGGGCCCGAGGGTCCAAGGAACTGCAATTGTAATTAGTCACAACGGTAATTTGCCGAAGAGGTGCGAGGGCGACCTCCTGGTGCCCAAATCCACATGGTCAGCGTTACTTCTCGCTCTTCGCGGTGTGCCGACGGTTCTCAATCTCGTCGGTGACACATTGAAAATATGAACAAAAGATATTTGCATGCAATGTTCACACATTCATTCATACATTCCAATAAGTAATCTATTTTAATTTGGTGGTTCTAAAGGTAGTGGTTTATCCTAGTTATTGATTATAATTTTTACTTAAAAAGAGGGATATTTCCAGTCTGAGCGCTACTGATGCTAATTCAGCAGTCTGCTATCTCAGTTCTTGGTACCAGTTATAAGAAACAATTTTGAACCTTATACTAGGGATCATTGTTGGTCTCTACGTGACTTCTGCCAGGAGGGGTGGAACTCGCCGTTATTAGAATATGAGATTTTGATGAAATGATATCTGTGCATTGAAGAAATTAAAGCAATGAAATGAAATGGAATCTTGAAAAAGTTACGCCAAGGCGGTACGTCGGGGCGTAACATATTGCATTTTCGTGTCACTCGCTTAGCTCAAAATAATCAAATGAATATCTACTATTATTTGTTACGTTTCAGGAGTTCTGGTAGTGCTCAATGTGGCTGACTTCGGTGACAGCTTCGATCGCATTAACTTTCAAGAATTACCGAAACGTTTTCGTAATCCTTTATCAATAAACAACCCTTCTGATTTAATCAGATTTGTCCACTACACAGATTTATCGATAAAAACGAGGTGAACAGTTGAAGGCAATGGCCATTATACAGTGATTGTACGACGAAGTGGAGGTGCTCAGTTGCAATATCATGAAATGTGTGGAAAATCGAAACAATTAATGATACCTTCGCACCAAATCCGAAACTGATGATATTTAAACGCACGGAGATAAACAATTAAACAAAGTCTTGGATATAAATTTGGCAGCGTGTTTATTTTCCCGTAATTCAACCACGATATAAGACTCAAAGGTGGAATTCATAAGCCTCACCTATGCGTAGAAAGTAATGTAAAAACCTCATGGGTTTACCACTTCTCTCTTGTGATTTAGGGATTGAGGGAGTACCTTTTCGAGAGAGGGATGATATTTATACCTCTTAATTATTACGACTAAACGGCAAAAAATCAACAGCAAAATATTTTTTCATTGGTGTTCTACTACTTCTTATGCATGCTACTGCTAATAAACCGGTATCACTAACGATTTTGGTGCAAACATTAAAGTAACAAAGCCAGGAAAGAAAGTTTATGGCCTAAATTTTGGAGCAACAAAATCCTCGACTCGTATTTGCTGAGCAACGAATTCTGGAAGGGAGATTGTGGCCTAAATCGCGGAGCAACAAATTCTCTGACTCGTGTTTGGAGAGCCTCAAATGCGGGGAGAGACACTGTAGCCCAAATTGCGGGGCAACAAACTCCCCGACTCGGTTTTGCTGAGTAACAAATGCGGGAAGAGAAATTGTGGCTACAATCTCGAAGTAACAATTTCCCCGAGTCGTATTTGCTGAGCTACAAATGCAGGAAGGAGACTCATCGCCGAACTGTTAGGTACTACGTTTCATACTGTAGATTGACGACTATAAGAGCAATTGTGCTTTCGAGGTATAGCGACGAATTCTGAATAGTCGGGGCACGGTAAAAAATTTGGACCGCAGACGTTTTTCGAGAAAGTACATCAGCGAGCAGAAATCACGCACGACAACTTGAAGAAATAACGCTATCCCACCGGTTCTCTTGTGCTTGGGGGTATGAGCGTTAGATTTTGAGTAAGTAATAATATTTATGCTTCGAAATAGCAGTAAAATATGGTATTTATTACTAATTTTTCAATTTGTTTCCCAGGCGTGGTTTTGCTAGCTTTATTTTGAGCTGACATTGCCGTCGATTCCGGCGAAACGGTTGGAGCAACAAAATCGGGAATGGGGCAACAAATTAGCAACAAAAGAGCATTAAAGCCTGAATCTTATCTAAACTCATTCTTCCAAGGTGAATTAATCCAGCTTAGATTACATGTTGGCGCAAGGTTTTTGTACCATAGAGGCTTTTTGAGGATCGTATCTAAAAAAAAAAGTTATTGCACACTCTGAAATTTTCATGATTTAATCTTTGGAGTATGACGAACAATTCAATCGTTGAAAAAACGATTTTGAGGAGGACCTTACGTTGCAAGTACTATTTGTTTCAAACCCTCACATATTTATAGCATAAACGAATGAAGCCATTTTTCCGTTCAGTACTACATGCACAGTTCAAGTGATTCTGGATTTTCTCTAAAGATTTCGTTTTCCTTTCTACGCGATTGCTTACACACCAGAACCTTTTAAAAAAATTAGATTTTTTATACTTCAAGACTTCGAAAATTCATAACTGCGAAATATTGCACATCATGGTGAAATAAAGAAAACTGTGTGAATTATTTTCTTATTCAGTACAAGGAAGAAAATATTTGAGGTGATTTTATTGTTCAATTGTAAATATTATACGTAATGACCCATATATATCTACTCAATGCTGCTATATTGAGTACCTTGGCCCGGCGGACACTACAAAGTGCTGTTTGACCATGCGGCAACGATCGAACACCGGTTTTTTTAAGGGGATGCCTTAGTCGGTTTCGACATTGTCGTATTTATCTCCAAATGTTTGGGTCCACGTTTTACAGACCCAAGAAAAAGGCTTAACAGCCCCATTCTATACTCGATTCTGAACAAAACCTCTCCAATACATCTTCATTTGACACTGGAATCAACAAATGGCATGAATTTTACGAAGTTTCTTTGTGATTTCGTGAAATCCGGACCATTTCTTCACTTTTACGTCAAATGAAAATGTATTGGAGTATTTTTGTTCAGAA
The DNA here is from genome assembly GCF_021901495.1 of Neodiprion virginianus. NCBI lineage: Eukaryota > Metazoa > Arthropoda > Insecta > Hymenoptera > Diprionidae > Neodiprion > Neodiprion virginianus. The sequence goes on along the minus strand of NC_060881.1, from coordinate 13,896,591 downwards.
TTGCGTATAGAATTGGGCTGTCAAGCTCTTTTCCTGGGTTTGAGATACGTAGACTTAAATATTTGGACATATATACGATAACGTTGAAATCGACTAGAGTACTCCCCTAATGAAGAATGTAATGAACTGAACATGTTGATATCTTCTATGTTTCGATACGCATTTCTTATATGTATAGCTCCAACATCAATGTACGATACTATTCTATATGCTCGGCATGTGGAAAGGTATCAAAGGATTAGAGAATATTAAAACGTGCGCTTGGTTACAAGGCGTAGGGGCAACTGCCTTTATTTCACACTGGTCATCTTGAGCTTACACATATATACATGTCAATGAAGCTCAATCATACACTTCGTTTAAATTGAATCTGCCGCGCAACGAGAGCTCTAAGCTATACTGCTCTAGTCGATAGGATCGTGAGAGAACTACTCGAGTCGATTGAAGAGCTACAGAGGACATACACGACAGGTGCAAGAGGAGCACGAGAAAACTTATTCTAACATAATAAAATTGAGGGAATAAAAGCTTTAAATTTTGTTTTCCTTTTCCGGTAATATTTAAGATTATAAACCCGTTGTGAAGGGTAAACATTACAATTAAATAAAATTAAACTCTTTTCAGAGTAACTCAATGGAAGCATTATTTCACCACCACTACACCTCACAAGGCACCCATAAACATACATTATATAAATATACATTAGGGTGGTCGTTATTTGGGGTCAAACTTAATTATTCCCCTTCCACCCCCCAAATCGGTTCGAAGTACGTAAAAAGTAACGCTGTAATTTTTTAAGATTTTTAAAAGAACGCTTAACCCTTGACCACAGGGGTTGAAGTTTTCCATTTAAAACACATGGGGTTTTCCTGCGTTTGGAGTAACTATTTTATTGTGGGCCTTAATATGTTTGTAACATCCTGAAATTTTCAGAAATTAGTTTACAAGCATGTTGCTACATGGAAAAAATTTCCGAAACCCCTACCCTCAAAATGTTGTATAACATTACCATAATAATAATAATTAAAAAAAAAAAAATTTTTTCTCTTTTTTATTAATTTGCTTCCTCATTTTATTTTATAAATGTATTCAAAAAAAGAATAATTTTCTACATGAGTTACAAATTCTCAAGTATTGTCTGTTTTTTTGCGTCTGGATGATTTTTTCGATATTCGCTTACCCATTCGCGAGCAGTTCCTGTCCTTCTCCCTGTCCTATCATGAGCACGATAGAGCGATTTCGAGAGTCGAATATACGAGAGTTCTATCAATTGAGATAGCACCGAAAAATTGTATAATTGAGTGAGTTATAGAGCAGCGAGAATGTGAATTATTTTCCGACCGATAATGAGATTGCACCGTGAGTAAAATCCGGCGACAAAACAATACGAATGCCTCCGGCGTCGCGTCGTGGTGGAGCGAGAAGGACAGGGACTGCTCGCGAATGGGTAAGCAAATATCGAAAAAATCATCCAGACGCAAAAAAGCAGACAATACTTAAGAATTTGTAACTTGTGTAGAAAATTATTCCATTTCAAATGCATTTATAAAAAAAAACGAAGAAGCAAATTAATAAAAAAATTGAGAAAATGTTTTTTTTTAATTATCATTATTATGGTAATGTGTTTGAGAATCGGTATTCTCAAAAGCATCTCTCAAGAAGCAGGTGTCGCTCAACGTGGACTAGCCAGGTAAATTCACTATCTCTGAGAACGCGCCTAGTTACCGGCTCTTCTAGCTGTCAATCAGTATTACTCTTCATCTCATTGTGCTCGCACGTGAATTAACTGTACCATCTCAACAAAAGCTTTATCGTGATTGTGGTGTACCAGTATTAGGATTGGATTTAACTTCATTACGTGTACATGATACGTGAAGGAGCAGTTGCGCCTGGCTTGGCTGTCGGGTAACCACTGTCGTGTCGTAGTACGTGTTCTCACGCCCTCACTCACCTAGCTCTTACTTAGCTATTCGCGCTAGCTATATGTATAGGTATATCACAGTGACATAAATCATATTGACTTCTCAATTGATTAATACAATCATATTAGCCTTCTCAAGTGATTCCTAAAATCTGGAATCACCATAAATCACAATCGGGTTCTCAAGGAATTAATATATTCCAGACATGCTCATATCTCAAATAGCACACTGATCAAATTGTATTATTAAATAAAACCTGAGGTTAGTTGCAAATGTTCCAAGTTCTTCTCATGACTCATTTCTCAACATTTGGTGCTGCGAGCCGGATAGAACATTTGCAATCTCTTAAACATTAATCATTGTGCTATTAACTCTGACTTTCTCTCTCTCACTCATTGTCAAGATTAAGCCTATCTCGCTCGCCCTCGTGTGGTGCGCGGCGACTCGGACTTCTCACTCGCTCTCGTGTAGTGCGTGGATGAAATCTGACCCTCTCGCTCTCGCTCATTGCCAGGATTAAGCCTATCTCACTCGCTCTCGTGTAGTGCGCGGATTAACTCTGACCTTCTCCATCTCTTGCGGTTCGCGTAAAGTGCTATCTCTCTCGCGCTCATGCAGTTGTCTGCTCATCCTTGATTCTTCACCTTCTCACCTTGTTGTGGTGTTTACTTTTGTGACTCGTTCACCCTGACGTGTACATCAACAATGCCTCTCATGCGCGAGGACGAGTCGACCGCCAAGGAATCAACAGACTCCTTAACAACAGTGCCGATGCCACTAATAACACCGACAGCTGACCTTCTGACGACCGCTGACCATCTTCAAGGTTCAGGTCGAAGAACTCGAAGTAACTCACCGTTGGTGCTCAGCAGTGAATTGTTTCTGCGAGTCAATTCTCAGAATGAGCTAATCGAGTCGATGGAGAATATGCTTACTCAGATGACAAAACCTTCCGACGATATTGCGCTCACCGAGGTCATCATGACGCTCGACCAGCTGGATGAGATCCATAAGACTTTCCGCACCAAGCATTCGTGGCTAGTCTCACATTGGCCTCCCGCTCACCGAGACCACTCATACTTTGCCAAAGAGGTCAGCCTCAACGAATCCAAGCTGATGCTCAAGATCAAGCGCTTGCTTGGACGTCTCCAAGAACAGCTCACACTGCCTGCTCAACCAATCGCTTCAGTCGAAACAGGATCTCGAACGCGCTCTCGTCTACCCGAATTAACGGTGCCGACCTTCATTGGGGATATGAGGAAATGGCCAGATTTCAAGGCCATGTTTATATCTGTCATCGGCAATCGCTCAGATCTCAGTGATCTCGATCTCGGTCCCTCTCGAAAGATTTCAGTATCTAAAGACAGCGGTGCAAGGTGATGCATCAGAACTCATCGTCAATCTCACCCCGAATTCGTCATCATACACTAAGGCGTAGGAACTGCTCAATGGGAGATTTGAGAACAAGCGGCTGATTATCAAATCTCACCTGGATAGACTGCTCAACCTTAAGCCGATGCCGAAACGTCAGGCCAGCTCACTCACCAAGATAGTGAATATTATCGATGAGACAACTCAGCCTATCAGAACGCTCACAACCGAAGGCAGCAATGACTGTCTCATGGTAACACTCATGGGTGGACTGCTTGATCGAGATACTCGTGAGAAGTGGGAGACGTCCCTAACATCTTCCGAAGAATTCCCTTCTCTCAGCCAGCTCACCGACTTTCTCATGGCTCGTGCTCGTACATTACAGCACATCGAGCAGGACTCAACTTCTGCTCAATCCAATGTTGCTAAGGGAGCTATTCCTAAAAGAGCCAGCTCATACCAGGCTTCTAACAAATCGCAGTCGACTCGGCAGACATCTCAGTCCACCCAACAGCGAGCATCGTATCCATGTGATTGCTGTGGACAGGATCACTTCATTGTGATGTGTTTAAAGTCCCAAGGCTGCTCATAAGATGCACGAGTAAGGCTCGTGAAAGAGAGGAGCGTGTGCTCCAACTGCCTTGGTCGGCACAACGCAGAAAGTGCAACAATTCCAGACACTGCAAGATGTGCAACGGCACTCATCATACCATGCTGCAGGGTGCATACCTCTCAACCATCTTCGATCCCTCAACTGAACGCTCTCGGACCACCAAAGATACTCAAGCTGCATCAACCTCTGAAGCAGCCAACCTTTCACCAGCGTGATGCTGAGGAACGATCGTCAATAATCACGATCACTGTTCGGTCGAACGAATAGTCAGAGGTGCCCAGGCACGAACGGTCGCTCACGCGTGTATACGAACACATGCGTTGCGCGGCCGACTCTCTCTGTTTTGTTTTTGCATGTGTTTTATTTAGACGAGCATGAAGGTGGAGGAGATAGCGTGGGCCAGGCCGCGTCAGTCAAGTACTCGAGCGACACGGGGTCGGTTGGTTCATTCCTTTTGCCTTTTTCTTTTCTGTGTGCGTTTCCGGAGGGATGGATAAATCTGAAGGGTTTGACTACAATTCGATTGATACTTGGATCTTGTGGCGTCATGTATCTTCAAATCCTTCCTGATTGTTGCATGCAGGGGAGCCAGAATAACTTCGTAAGTACACTAACACAAGCGCGGTACGTCCCGCAAGGCACACCGGCGCAGCCCGGTTGTACCAATGAGCAAGCGCAATGCTTGACGCAAGTAATCTACCGATTGCTTGTACATACTTGGATTCATACAAGGTAATCCTTCAGGTACACCGAATCAAGCGGTGATACCCGAGCACAAGCGTAATGCTTACACGAAGTCGCCAGCGACTTCATTTACCACGATTATACTGCATGAAATAGTCCAGAGGCCCAGCGCAAATATACATAAGTTTTAAATAGAGATTCAATTCGGAAGTTTCAAACAAAACCAGCAATCAATACAACCACATATATATAATGTCTTCTGATCGTAGATTTCACCTCCGAAATAATTCATTGTGCGAAATATATTTGATATGATAAATATCCTATAAACATTGTAAAGCAACATTTGCGAGGGATTTTTTTCTCTAAGGTTCATACCTCAAAGATTTTCCTCTCTGAGCCATAATAAAATATAGAACTGATGGCTCAAAATGTGTGTTTATTTCATTTATTCCTATCCCCTAGATCTTTGTTTTCTAGATTTGGAAATCGTGACCAAATTAAAAAATACGCGGCCTCGTTTTTATTAAAGAGAACGCGCCCCACGAAACAATCACCCATCGGCGTGCTCATCTACAACATGCAGTCATCTCACCTTGCTGGCAACTGCAACAGCAACAGTCTTCTCGACGACCTCATCATACCAGGTTCGACTACTCATCGATCCTGGCTCAGAAATCTCATTCACATCAGAAAGTCTTAGCACACAGCTGAATCTTGAAAAGGGGCACTCAACACTTGACGTCTACGGCGTTGGTGGAAAAAGGACATCTCAGACAAGGGGCATTGTCACTCTTGCTCTTCTTTCCAGGTATGGACCACTCTCAGTAAAAATATCAGCACATATTCTCAAGACACTAACAACTGTCCTGCCAACCAGTAAGGTACACAGTAAACTCACCTGGCCTCATCTCAAGGGGTTGAACCTAGCTGACCCAGAATTTCTCACTCCAAGGGCAATAGACGTGATTATAGGAGCAGACTTCTACGGGCAGCTCATAAAGCCAAATATCATTAAACACTCGTCTAGCTCTCCGATTGCTCAATTGTCCATCTTTGAATGGCTAATCATAAGTCCAATTCATGCACCGGTCACTCTGGCAAGAGCGGCACATCATGGCGTCTCATAAGCAACAAACTCATCCTTACAAGACTTGCTAACAAGGTTTTGGATTCAGGAAGAACCACAAACGTCAATTGAACCCCAATTCACTCCAGAGAAAGAGGAGGGTGAACTCCACTTCGAGACTACTCACTCAAGAGACTCAACTGGAGGTTACATCGTGAGAATACCGCTCAAATCATCACCAACAGCTTTGGGGGACTCTCATCACACAGCACATCTGTGCCTTCAACGGATTCTCAAACGGCTTGGCAGAGATAGTCAGTATCACCAATTGTACACTCAGTTCATGCTGGAATACGAAAGAGCTGATCACATGATCAAGCTCGACGATAATTCAACAAGTAGAAGGCCTCACTATTACCTGCCTCATCACGGGGTTCTCAAGCCAGATAGCTCGACCACCAAACTCAAAGTGGTGTTCAATGGCTCTAGTGCGAGCTCCACTGGCTACTCTCTGAATGATCTCATGCACGCTGGTCCAAATCTGATGATCAACATCTTCGACTTGGTCATCTGGATACGCTGACGTAAGCACTTGTTTGCTACAGACATCACAAAAATGTATCGGCAAATTAAGATTCACCCAGGAGAGTGGGATCTTCAACGAATACTCTGGGTAGACGAACAGCACGCGGAATCTCATTATCAGCTCACAACTGTTACATATGGGACAAAGGCAGCTAAAAATGGCCTGAAAAAAAAGGCGGGTGAAATTAATTTTGACCCCAAATAACGACCACCCCAATATACTGTAACGTGGCAGTTCGGTTAGGCCTGCCCGTTACAAGAGACTCCCTGAACCCTAGGCGAGATCCCGGAATCAGGGTTTAGAAAATCGAGTCGCGAAATAATCTTAGAGAGCGCCAGAACTGGAGTCACGCACCCGAGCTTCGACAGGGACGAAATAGAGCATTGCGACCAAGATATTACAGGCTTTTGTTTTTTTTATTTTTTTTGAGTGCACCGGCTACCCTCCAGCGACCAACTCCGACGCCGAACATCATTCGAGGCAAGGCGAAACCGCGGAGATCTCGCGGGAAGGACACCGAGGCTGTGGAGGGGAAGGCAACGCAGTTCCCTGCAGCGCGGGAATCCAAGGCGGACGCGATTCCCGCTGGCGGCCGGCGCGCCGCAGCCTCCCCGCTCACCCCGCCTACGCCCAACCCAGGCAACCGCGAGAGACCAGCTAGCGACGAGGGAGCACCACCCTGCCCAACCCCAGGACTCCGTAGAGCTGCGCGGGAGACGACATCGCGATCTAGCCTTAAGTTCTGCGCCGCGCAGCGACGACAGGTGCGCGGCAAGTTGCGCAATCCCCAAAATCGATGACCGATCGATTGTTGCGCATTCTTAGGGTGATGACGTCACGAAGGATCAGCGTGACGAGATCGGCGTTGCGACCATTCGAGATCACTCTATTTCTGGCGGTTAACGAGGACTATCGAACATAGCGATCGTGCGTTTTTTTTTGGTTTTGAGAGTTTCGAGGAAATAGAGTGATCGCGAGGAAAATGGCAGCAAGGGACCACGAGGGAGTTGGCCCTTTTGTCGCGTGGATGTGGAGCGGTAAGCGCTGTTAACCTTTTTGCGAGAGAATCTCGAGAGATCATTAGTAAAGGCTTGCCGAGGACGGATAGCCAGTGAGGATTCGCGTTAGCAACTGTACTCGAGATTCTTTAGCCGATACATTTGCTTGGTGACCGTAGCCTGAGTTGCGCGTAAGGAAGTAGCGTTAATTTCGGGGGATCGAGGAGATCGAGTCGAGTCACGGGTTGAGCCGAGACATTATTGCCTCGAGTTTGAGTGTAACTGAAATCCGTTACACGGGGTCATTTTACTTCATCCGATACAGCCTCCGTTCTCGTGTAGGTCGCGAGCAGTCTCACGGGGAGCATTCGAATTCGCGACCGCGTCCCGCCGTCGCAGAGAAAGTGGAGCTCGGGTGCGCGCTAATAAAAATATTCGTTCCTAGAGGAGGGTCGCGGGTGCCGCGACGAGCCTCGTTTCAGTTTAGTTTTTTCTTCATTTGCATAATCCGTTAGTATTAAGTTGGCGATTAGCGCCGTTCTGTAGAGGACGATCGCGAGCAGCGCGTCGCGTCCGATTTTGCTTTTGGTTTCTTTTTGTGTGTAAATTAGCGGTCATGAGTAGTATAGTGACTCGCGCACGTAGGCCGTAGAGGTCTTCGGGATCCCTTCATATTTTTTTTTTTTTGTTTTTTTTATTGATTATTTTGTTTGCTTGTTCTTTTTTTTTGTAAGCTAAGCGTTTGCGTTTGGGATCGCGAGGACAAGCTTCCGCAGTATTGTTATTATTTTTATTTTTTTGTTGTATTATCGCTATTTTGAAATATATTGTTTAATTTTCTTGCTGCTTTGTGAAATAACTTGTCGGCGTACGTGTGGCGTATCTCTCTCTACCCAAAAATTACCCCTCCCCTCTCCGCGGCAGTGAGCTACCGAGCATATGGTCGCGGTATATCGTATTACCGATTTCGAGGCGTGTTGACCACGCCAGGCGCCCAACAAATTTCGCGGTATTATTGCAGGTTCAGGGGACATTATGGACGCCAAATTATTGTGCACGCGGTAAGTTCTCGGTCATTTTCTCCGAGTGACCGAGGAGCGGGAAAAGTCCACGTCACAATACATAGGTGTCTCTCGGATTACGCATACCGCTCATACACATACACTCCCAGGTAACAATTTAATCTTTTGACATGAATGTGACGTCTTTATTGTGATGATCCTGATAAGTTCAACTGTAAACGTAATCTTTACGTAATAAAAGTAGAACTAACATATCGGAAACGTAAACTCCATATAACGACAATCCATCACAGCCACACCAGCGTGTTACGTAAAGTATATGCTATGGTGTATATGCGATAATACTTTCCATAGAAATGATGTAAGACATACGGACCGTTTGTACATAACGTATATGGAACAGTGTAACATTTACTTTACATATTTGAGGAATCAAGTGTGACGTAACTAACATAACGTACGCAAGCTGTAACCGCAATCTGCCGCATCTACGTTACAGCGTATCTTTGATTGTACCATCCCTTGAAAGAGACAGCACGGATACATAACTTATGTGCGCATAAGCGCAACGTATACCGAGATCTACGGCTCCTATGTTTCTGCGTAGCTGCTAATGCGCCATCTCTGAAAGTGGAAACATAACCTCGAACATATAACCTGCAAGTTCTTATAAGTGAAGCATAATATTATGCAGACGCGTCGTGTGTTTTATTTGTGACTTCAATACCAATTACTAATAAATATAATATCAGGTAATTCGTTACTATAAATATAATATCAGGTAATTAGTTTATATTTTTCTTATTCAAGCCGAGTCGTCGGTTTAATCGACTCTGTTTAGTGAGTGAATTTGTATAAAAACCACGAAAAAAATTGAGGAATCGAAAATCTGGATACTTTGACGAGTATTCGAGCGTTTTACGGTACTGTATCTCTTTATAAATGAAAACGCTCAATCTTCTGATAAACATATAATAGGTAAAGGTATAAATTTTGAATCAGCCAAAAGTGTTTTACAATTAGATGAAAATATTCACTCATTTCCCCTCTGCCAAAATAAATTGTACACAACGTATTGCAGGTACCAATTATTTGTTATAGGTTATATATATTTTTCCTATGAAGACGATTATTTTCCTCTGCAAAAAGTTCAAAATTTTGTCTGGGTTCACGATTTGAAGAATATATTATACTTAATTAGTATGGGATACTTGGGGTCTAAGCTAATTTTCTGTAATGGTTGTGATAGCTAAATTCAAATAACATATCATTATGCTAATGCGGTTGATGAGCATTTCAATGCATTCGATCATTTTCACAGGATATTATCGGAAGATGCCCAAGATTGGAAAGGAGATTACTATTCTGTCTACAAGGCAGCGAAGACGATTAATTTTAAAAGAAGCTAAGAAATTGAAAAAAGTGCTAAAAAAAGTAAGCTCAAAAACTAATAGTGAAAAATGTGAGCATAATTTGAACGACAATAGCTCAGAAAATACAGATCCTAATGTTGAAGCATCAGAGGCAGGGTATTCAGAATATAATTTTCTCGAGACAGAACAAAGCAGTCCAGCTAGAGACGAAAACTTCAATGGTGAGCCTGATACTAGCGGTAGCAGTAGTTATTTCACAAAGAATACTGAAGATTGTGAACAGCATAGAAACAAAAATAATTCTGATATCTATACGGAAATTCAGAATTGGGCTATTGAATCATCAATAAGTCAAAACTATCTGAGCAATTTGTTGAAAATTTTGAAGAAATATGGACATGATTTGCCATCTGACGCAAGGACTTTTATGCAAACACCAAAAAATATAAAAACTACCAGTATGTCACCGGGTAACTATTATCATTTTGGTTTGGCCAATGCTTTAACTAAATCTGTTTTGAAGTATTATGCGCCTAAAGATTTTCCATCAGTAATCAAATTCAATATTAATGTGGATGGTCTACCTTTAACGAAAAGCTCTGGAAGCCAGTTTTGGCCAATTTTAACGGCTATTGAAGCACCTTTTCATACTCAGCCTTGCGTCGTTGGCATATACCATGGCAATGAGAAACCTCTGGATTGTAACGACTTCTTGAAATATTTTGTCGAGGATGCTTTGAAGGTTTGTGAGTCGGGTATACAAATAGAAGGCCACAAAATATCATGTGAACTGAACGTCTTCATATGCGATGCACCTGCGAAAGCCTACATCACTGGTACCAAAGGACATAACGCATACTTTGGATGTAGCAAATGTATGCAAGAGGGTAAATTTAAGGCAAATCGTGTGACGTATCCTGAAGTTGATGCTACTTTGAGAACAGATGAATCATTCAGATTGAAAGTCAACGAAGAATATCACAAGAAGCGATCCATTCTCGAAAACTTGAAGATAGGAATGGTGAGCCAGTTCCCACTGGATTATATGCATCTCTTATGCCTTGGTATCATGAAAAAGCTGCTTCAATTCTGGGTAAAAGGAAGAAAAAATGTGCGGATGACCAGTGCACAATTGAAGGCGGCCTCCGATTACTTGATGTCATTAGCCGCAACATTATCTAAAGAATTTGCAAGAAAGCCGAGACCGTTAGAGCAAGTCGATCGATATAAGGCAACGGAGCTAAGACAACTCTTACTCTATACTGGACCGATGATATTTAAAGAACATTTAGATAAAGATAAATATTATCACTTTCTTAGCCTCAGTGTAGCTGTACGAATCTTATCCAGCGAAAAATATTCTACGACACTGATAGACTACGCACGGAGCTTATTGATATATTTTGTATCAAATTATTCACGGTTGTACGGTGCAGAACATATTTCTCACAATGTTCACAACTTAATCCATATTTGTGACGATGTACAATTACTCGGCCCTCTCGAAAAGTACAGTGCTTTTAAATATGAAAATTTTATGCAAAAAATTAAGAAAAAAGTTAAAACATCGAACAAACCCTTACAACAATTTATCAACAGGGTCCACGAAGAAAATGAACTGAAAATAAATCCTGCACAAAGAGAGTATCCGATTATAAAATTTGCCAGCACCGGAGAAGACAGTGAGGGTAGACGATTTATAAAGTCAGTAGAGTATGAAAACTTCTTCTTGGGTACAAAAAAAAGTGATAACTGTGTTCTTTTACGCAATGAAAACATTATAGCCGTCAACCGTATTTTCCTCAGAAAGAACAAAATATTTTTGTACGGAAAAAAATATCGGGATTCGAAATTATTCTTCGATAAGCCCTGCGACTCTTCGGAAGTCGGTATTAATGTAGTAGATGAGGAACGTTACGAATTCGTTGTGATTGAGGCCAGACACATTGAACACAAGTGTTTGAAAATGCCCATAAACGAGCGAGATAGTGTCGTATTTCCGATGGTTCACGAGATTTGAATTTCCGACGCGTAATTAAACAAGCAGTTCACCTATGCGAGCCTACCCTGCGCGCGCAGGCTCCTATACGTACGCACCACGTTGTAACGCTCTTACAAGCCGAGCTTCAACAAGTCTCACACGTGCGTGTACGGATCTCACCACGCGGTTTGCAAGGTACGTACCGAACCGATAATCCTTTATTTCTCTGTTTTGTTTCAAATTTTCACATTTAATCAGCTTACAGCTAAAATCGACTCAATTTAGTTCTGGATCTAGGTTACCACTTATGGTATTTGCTACCTACTTACGTTTCTATAACCTATACATTTTTGCAACTCGTGTGCAACCGATAATAAATTCGTCTTGTATATATTACGCATTCCCCGCAGATGCAAATAGGCAGTAATTGATCCCAAATGGAAGAAATTCCTGATCAATATTAAATTTGGCAAATGTATGTAGGTACTTTACCGTAAGAGAAAAAATCGCACTATTCTCGAAATGCACGTGCGATATATTATATGCAAATGATATATTGTTAGCGCGATTGGAGAGATGAAAATCTGTGGTTTCGATTTTCTTAATTTTACAGAAGAAGATATTTCGAAAAATCCCTTGGTTTTCATTAAAATTCAATGATCATAACCCGGCGACTATTCTTCAAGTTTTCAATATAAATAATGGAAGTAATTGAGTACATTGTTCGATGAAACTTATTGTTGAGATCCATTAAGATTTACAATAGATAGCAATAGAGCATCTAATTGAGGTAGGGAGGTTATGATAGAATGAATTAGATATCCAATTAATGTTTCTACTACATGACTCGACGTCTTCCTCAGAAATTCAGAATTTTATATTTTGATATTGACAAATATAAAGTTTTTAGTCCTCAAAGGAAACTATCGACCATGTTTTAGCGATGTCGATTGCATAACTTGGGTCTTTCGTTTCCACCCTGCTTAATCTCAAGTGATGAAATTCATTGTTAATAATATATTGTTCTATACTTTTGTTATCTAGTGAATTCATTTACTGACAATGACTCTGACTGGGCCATACGCTGTCGTTACGTTTCTCGACGAAGATGATTTTAGTGATGAGGACGATGATATAACGTCCAAAGTTCCAAGTACATGGCTCACTGCTACCAAAACTGAGTGTTGGTGGCCGAAAACGGCAGACGTAAAATCATACATAACAAAACGAAAGCCCCCTGTAAAAGACAGTAGAAAGTGGACACTCTGCCATGTTAAATTTGAAAGCTATTACGGTAAATAATTGTATAAACTGCATGTAATAGGCCCCCTTGCTTTTGTGAACTCAATTGAAAATGAAGTGATCGTCTAAAGCTCCGTGATATACTGTAGAATGCTTCGTGTTTATGCCAAAAAAAAACTATGCAATTTAAAGTACTTGAATGTCATTGAGCGTTTGAAAAAATCTTCCAATCATGATAATTTAGCAGATCGTAATATGATTCATTTATTCGATTAATAGCGTAATGTAACAAGCTAGGTAGACATAATTGAATATTTACAATTCTCATATTTACAGAAAATTTGGAGAAAGCTCGGTCTGCGGCTGCAACTAAAAAATCTGAAAGTGAGAGTAGCTCAAGTCAAAGTCAAGGTGATAAACCATATCTTAGAAAAAGGAAACAGCCGCTTCCTCGCGTAAGGGAAGAATCTACCGATAGGGAAGATTCGCCTGACAGTGAACATTCCACAACAACCTCGATGCCAGAGCCACGGAAACTTGATAAAAAGAAGAATATGAAACCTTCCGTTACAAATCGATCCACTGATATACCTGATCAGACAGATATTCAAAAAAAAAAAATCATCCCCTGATATACCTAATCAGACAGATATCCCAAAGTCATCAAAACGAAGCCAAACAAAGAATAGTAATCCACTATCGGACTCTCAGACAATAATAGACATTGAGCATTTACCCATTGATTTAAACTCGACTAATACGAATACTATTAGTATCCCCCCGGCACGAGCGAAACATATCGTAGGGAAAGATACCAACCTATCGTCAATACCTCATGCATTTGAGTCTTGGCCCATCGATATTGTAGTAGATGATTTCGACATAAATGCGGATCATGGAACTGCAGGTACATATATGGATAGTATTTTTTTATACAAGTTCCTAAAGGTGGCATGTGCGCATGAGTGGTCTATGATTTGGATTTAGTAGTGTAGAATAACCTTAATGAATGATAATTGGGTACCGTCCAATTTTTTATTTGGTTGATAAGCGTTTTTTTTTTTATCTACAGACTTTCCAAGCAGTACAAAAAGACGCGGTGATCCTTCCCTAAATGCTAGTGCTTTACACCCTTCTGCTCATCAGGGTCTAGAAGGGCACTCAATATTATTTGACGGTAGTCTCCCTGACTTATGTAATAGTACGTATATGAGAAATTGCGACATACGCAATGCAAATTTTCTTGGATCAAAATAATATTCATGGTTCACAATGGAAGTACATGGGCTCGAGTACAATACGATTATTTTGCTTTCAGATTCTCAGGAAAAGACAAGAATACTCATAGAGGGTAACCTTGATTCGTTTTTAAAAAATTTTAGAGTGACCAAGTCCTGCTTGAATTTTGTATTCAGTTTCGATTACGTATTTGTGTTTGTACAGAAAAATTTTCGGCATTAACCACACTATTGGCTGAGATGTTGGTCACTCAACAATTAGTGAATCGACGTTTAGCTGAGATTGAACAGAAAGTGGGTCAACATGGAACTGTAGGTCACGGAAAAGATTTTAAAAAGGTTACAGACGATCTTCCATTCAAAAACACTGCTGATATACAAGCGTTTGAAAACAAATTGGCTAATGCAGATTTTTGCAGTACTTTTGTGAGTGATTCATGATGTATTTTTACAAGGAATTAGCAAGTAGACCTGCTCATTCAATTTTGGACAGAATTGTTTCTTTTCGTATTCTGAAACATTAACAGACGGTTGAATCAACTGAAAATCAAAAATGCCTCCAATCATTCTTAGATTATGGTAATAAATGTATTGTAAAAAATTCAACTCTGATGAGAGTGTGTGTGTAGGAAATTTTTCTGAAGAGGTACGGCTGGGAATCTTAATCACTTTTATTGTATCATGGGAAATTCATAGCAAGAGTATTACGATTTGTCTTTTTCTAGTCATTCAAAGATTCAAAAGCCGACTATTTTGGCAAAATTTCAAGCGAGTTTCTCTCAAAATATCCTTTCGAAGCAACGACCGTTGAATATGTTCCTATGAGAATTGATCAGTCATGTACAGGCATTTTTTTACAAAATATTTGATACATAAACTTTCCAAATGAAAATAATTATCTTTATGGTAATATTGTTACTCTCAGGTAAAGTATGTTGGACAAATTGGCGGGAACAGTGCCAAAGAAAATACTTTGAGAATATTGCGACAAGTATTCACCAACGACTTCGCTAAAGACGCTTCATGGTGCGGTCTGAGGGCCAATTTTCAACTTTCAAATTTGAAAGTCACAGCAGCCATCAAAGATTAGTGTGATTATTAAAGCTACATTCACAGAACAGTGAGTAGGCATCAATACGACACTAACTTGTATTCAACTCTACAGATGGAGTGAGACTGTCATACACCTGTACAGACAAAGAATTTGAAGATACGGTGTCAGAATGGTTCCGCCAAGCTAAACAGCGGTTCAAGAGAGAGAATACAAAAAAGAACGGACCTCAACCACATCCTGGAGCTAATAATTAGTACAGATGATGACGCGCTAAACCATGACAGTTTCCATAAGATGCCCCAAACAGATTTATGGGGTACATAAGAAGGAGATGCAGGTCTCATTTCCCCATTATCTTGCCTCGTCTTCGTACCTTTCTAAATATCTAACGTTTACTTTGGTAGTCTATACCAAACAATTAAAGACCTGGAAAGTACAAAGTAGAAAGATTTATTTTATAGTTTATTCGTGTTCAACGTTGAGAAAATTTTTTACTTAGATTATTAAGATTAAAAAAGACAAATTTGATTAATGAAATATTATATAAAATGAGCTACGTGCTCATATTGTTATAGATACACGTACAGTGTGGTCACAATAGAAATATTACACGTAGTATTTGGACATTTTATTTCACTATTTAAACTTCTTCTATTTCTTTCACTCTATTCAATATCGACGATTACGTTAATTGTGAGAGTTTTTCTGGCCTTATCAAAACAAACACATCGTCCAGTTACGAGATTGTGATAATTTAACCAATAGAATAACAGAGGAAAGCACTGAAGTGTTCGTGCCTTGAAATAGTTTCAATACTATGCCCATCAATGAAGTATAATAAATTAGTAGATGACTAAATAAGTTTGAAGAAGAAAAGTATACATACACTCGACCGCTTCTAACAGCAAGACCCTAACTCACGAGCTCCGCTTGTAAAGACTTATCTCAGGCACTCTATATATTCCGATTACAGAGATCGCTATACTCGGAGTTCCTAAGGTCTTTATAACCGGAGCTCGCGAGTTAGGGACTTGCTGTTAGGAGCGGTTAACATGTACTTCAAAGTTCACTTAGTAATGATCTACTATACACAAAGGTATGGCTTCTCTACTTCGCTACTTTCTTAATTTTTTGAACATTAATGCTTATTATTCACTTTGTTTGATGAAACGTTTTTTTTTCTCCTCCATGTACTGTATTTCGACACATATTTTATATCCTTCATAATATTAATATATACAATCAAATAAAGGCCTAAATAATAAAATATAATATTAAGATAAACTATTTCTGTGATGTGGATTAGGTAATACAAGAATCAAACATTCAATAAGACTGTAAAATGAAATTGTTCCTAATATCCAATTAAGCTTTTGAATTTATGTTTGTGTGTTAAATAGATGTATACGTATGAGAATTAGTAAAAATGTACGATAAGATCTTTGTATGCTCTATTTATGAGCAAGTCAATAAGTAATACATAATATAATAAACGAGAATACTCTATCTCACAGAACAATAGTTATATACTTGATACATTTATGGATAATTGATCGTGATGTATCTGATACCTACCATCATTTCCTGAAACACCTTAGCGACATGGAGGCCATGTAACTCCGATTTCAAGCGGTGCATGATTGCTATGTAGCCTTAACGTAACATTGTGACGTCTCTGTTCTGCCAAATTCACGCTTCAGCAACGTAACTAGCATGTAGCCATTCAACACGATCGTGACGAAACTGTAGCATGATATGTGGCGGACATTTTAGAGTGCCTGGACCATTACATTCACGTTTCATACAACATACCTGTGATATTCACGGAACTAAGTGTAACATAATTTATATGTGTTTGTTACGAAACTATGTTGCCTGGGCTACATCTTTCGGCCCCTTATTTTGTTTATTTATTCATTTTTTTCTATTGTTCACTAGGGGCTTCGCCCATGCGCGCTTCGCGCACCAACCCCATCTCGGCGCTACGCGCCTCGTTGTTCGGCGCTTCGCGCCTCACTATTTCTCTACGCATTGTCTAGTAGACAGGCGAATTCCTTCATGTTGATTTAATGACAGGTCTGCACTTGCTGTCCACTTCAATTCCTTCTGTGCTTACTTTTCTTTTTTTCAGCAATCTAAGCTTCCATTCGTTGGTTAAAAATTGTTGTTCCTTCTCTATTGATATCGATCTATCTCCTTGACTTGCTGAATTATTTTTGCTACCGCTCTGCCCGTTATTCTCCAAAATCACCTTCTTTATATTATTTTTTCTCTATATTTGTGTTGCTGTTCACTCCGCAAAACACCTCTTTCTCTTGTGATAACATAGACCCTGGTCGTCCTCTTGCCTGGTTATAGGAATATTTGTTTATTATTATTCTCTGGCTTATTTGGTTCTTCGCACTTACAATTTTATTTTCCTCTTTCTTTTGTGATACTTCCGACCATCCACCGTCTCCATCGCCTTGTCTGCTGCTTGAAACTCCTCCTTTCTCCCTTGTCATCGTAAATCCTGGCTGTCCTTTTGACTGTTTCGTGATATATTTAGATTTACTATTATTTGATTGTTACCTTTCATACTTATTACTCACTATCTGAATTTTATTTTGGTTCTGCAAGACATCAAAGTGTCCACTGTCTCCTTCGCCGGTGAAGAGGAGCGAGAATTGTGTTTCATTTTGTGATCCGATCTGGTGTGGATGAATTTGTTCTTCGCGACACACGATTAAACATATCTTAAAAATGTCCGCAGCTGCAGCTAATTCTGCTTCTCCCCCGTATATTCCATTTTCATTCATATGTGATTTGTAATCACCAGGTGACCTAATCACAGCACTGTTTGACTCACTACCTGTAATAAAACCCGCAAACGTAGACCAATGATCCACTATATTTGAAACGATACTCAGTCTCACCTCTGCGTGTCGATCTTGAGTGCCGTATACACAATACGCCAACGCGCGAAAAAGATACTTCCCGTCGGGGATCATCTTGATAATTTTCGTTTGCATGTTCATTTTTTGCGCGTCAGAAAGAGATACCTATAAAGATATTTGTCAAAGACTGTCATAAACAGCCAATGACGGCTGTCAAAGGGCTTACTAGATGCTTTTTGTTTTGTTTTCGGGATCTCACCCCACCGCCAACTTCATGCGTATACTATTGTTATTATAATCTTTTTCATACTATTGTTATTATAGTCTTTTTTTACTATTCTTATTATAATCTTTTTTTACCTGTTCATTTGTTTGAAACTTTTTTATCAGATAGAGAGATTTAAAGGATACATACCGCTCACATTTGGTTCTTAATCTATTCGATCTTCGTACAGGGCTCATTGTTGGATTTCCGACAATTTCACTTTGTTGCATTTTATTATCGTTCTTATCGTTATCGGTGTTTCACCACTTATAGAGTTCATCAAAATGTTTTTTGTGTCTCCCTCCGTCCTCAAATTCGACAGTACAACTTCGAGGGGACAATATTTCAACTATTTTTGATTGAGACACGTTTGAGTAATTTTTTTGAAAATCTTTGGCCATTACTATGTCGTCTTTTGGAAATTCTTCAGTTCTACATCCACTAAAATTTTTAACTTGATTCTCTTGTTTAAATTCAATTATTTTTATTATTTAACTAAATAAATTACTGTTCGGACGTAACAATTCCAAAGGTGTTCGAAAATCTCTACCACTTAACAACTTAGCAGATGTTTCATTTGTCATAGTGTGTTTTGAGTTCCTGTAACAAAATAAAAATCTCTGAATTTCTTTCGCCACCGTAAGAGCTGTACTTCCGACTGCAGCTTTTCATTTACGTTTAAATGTCTTGACAAAATTTTTGGCAGCCACGTTCGTTGCTGGATGTCCCGGGGCCGCAAACGTCTGCTTTATGCCCAGGTTTTTAAAAAACTGTTTGTTTCTACGCTGGTAAATTGTGTACCGAAATCTGTTACGATGTGAACTATGTTTTAAAAAATCATCTTTCAAAATTTCTATCGTATGATCTGCTCTCATCTTTTTTACAATGTAAATCTCGGCCCACTTTGAAAATGCATCTCAAACTAACAAATAGGTATAACCCAAGTATGGCCCTGCAAAGTCAGAATGAATCCTATGCCACGGTTGAGTTGGGTACGGCCATGGCGAAAGTTGCATTTTTCTTGGGCTATCTTTTATCTGAACACAATGTTCGTAGTATTTTGACAAGTCTTCAATCTGCTTATCTATATTTGGCCGACAAATGACTGACCTTGCCATGCTTTTCATTCTGACAATGCCGAAATGACTTTCATGTAGTTTTTGTAAAATTTCGTTTTGTAATTTTTTTGGAATAACGACCCTTTGGCCCCACATCAAACATTCTTTTTCGATCGTTAATTCATCTCTTCTCAAAGCAAACGGTCTAAGTTCATCAGGATAATCTTTAATTTTACACTCCGCCCAGCCATTCAGTACATTTCTTTTCACTATTGATAAATTTTTATCGTTACTAGTTTCTCTCGCCACTGCTTTATAATCGAGACATGCGATCTTACTTTCAACTACATAATGTAGATAAGTGTATTTTTCTTTTGGTTCTCAAATTTCGTTTTCTTTTTCGTCTCTATTGCTGGGTAAGCGCGATAATGTATCAGCAAAAACATTTTCTTTCGTGCGAATGCACTCTATTTTATAATTAAATGCCATTAAGAAATGCGACCAATTCTGTAACATGCTCGTGGCCATTCTCGGAATTTTTTTTTCAGGAGCCAATATTCTCGACAATGGTTTATTGTCTGTCCTCAAAATATAGTTCCGTGCAGATAAATAATCATAAAATCCCGTAACTCCGAAAATGATCACAGCAGCTTCCTTATCAATTTGAGAATAGTTTTTCTGGGCTCGTGTCAATCTCTTGGACGCGAACACAACTGGCTTTTCACCATCCGCATACGGCTGGCTGATAAACGCACTCAAACCCTCGGGGAACGCGTCGCATGTCCAGATGAGTGGTACATCGGGATTGTAATTCACAATAACATGTTTCAGATTATCTTTGATATTTTGAAAACTTTCGTTGCATTTCTTTGTCGATGTAAATTCTTCACGCTTACTTAACTCATATGATGGTTCCAACGTTTGTGCTCTGTTTTTAAATAATCTACCGTAATGATTAATTTTTCCAAGCAACAATTGCAATTCTTTATGATTTTCAGGACATTTCATGTGTACAATAGCTTTATATTTTGTTACATCAGTACTTATATTATCACGTGATAACTTATATCCTAAATAACTAATTTTCTCTTTTAAAATATCACATTTATTTACTCCACCTTTCAATCCATAGTCTTACAATCTTGTCAAAACTTTATCTAGATTCATTAAATGCTTCTCATCGTTGTCGCCCGTTACAACCACGTCGTCTGCTACTACGGCGACTCCCTCAATATCTTTTAATATCTCTTCGATATTCATTTGAAAAAATCTTGGACCAGAGGCTACTCCATACATCATAGGACGAAATAATCCTTTGTGTGTGTTTATTGTCATCACATGTTGTGAACTTTCATCCACCGGAACTTGCAAAAAAGCGTCTTTCAAATCGATTTTCAAATAGCGTTTATTCCTATTTTCAAGTTCATTTTTGCAACGTGTTTGTAACCGGGCCACTGCATAATCAAAATTCGGAGGTGCATAGCGTATTGCTTTCAACTGTAGATTGAGCGTTGCCTTAAAGTCTCCGCATATTAGTATATCGCCGGTTGGTTTTACTGCAAGTACGATAGGCGTGGCCCATTCGCTAGTCTCTGCAGGTACTATGATCACCAACTTTACCAACCTTTCAAGTTCTTTTTCAGTTTTCTGCTGCAGAGCGAAAGGGACCGACCGCGCTAAACAATACTTGAGAGTTGCATTTCCTTTTAATTCGAGTTTTATTTTTTTTTTTAGTAAATGAGCCTTTTCCTGCCTCAAAAATTTTTTTCTATGACAAAAAATATCCTTCAGTTTATTCTGATTTTTTTTAATTGTGTCCACGTGATTTAATTTTGAATCTTTATATAGAAGCCAAAGTCCTAATAAATATAGCCATGATCTACCGATAATCGGGGGGCTCGCTGCGCCTGATATGTATACGTCAGTAGTATAGGGGCACTTTGGGGCGTCACAACAAACCCCCCTCGCACCCCTCTCCGGCGCCAGCCCCTCGCCTGGGAGTGACTTTGGGGCGCCTTCCCCTTCCCCCGCCGCCCCTCGCCTAGGAGTGACTTTGGGATGCCATCCCCTTCCCCCGCCGCCCCTCGCTTAGGAGTGACTTTGGGACGCCATCCCCTTCCCCCGCCGCCCCTCACCTAGGAGCGAATTTTGGGACGCCATCCCCTTCCCCCGCCGCCCCTCGCCGCGAAGCGAATTTTGGGACGCCATCCCCTTCCCCCCGCCGTCCCTCGCCAAGGAGCAAATTTTGGGGCCCCTTCCCCTTCCCCCGCAGCCACTCGTCTAGGAGGTATTTTATTCTAGAAGCTTCTCCGGACGACCACCCCTTTCCGGCAACCCCTTACCAAGAAGCGGTTTTTCCGCCTCGAAGTTCCGCGGCTCGTCAGCCCTTCGCCCGCGACCCCCTCGCCACGTGCTGAATATCGTGTGACGACCCCTTACCCCAGGTACCGTTGACCGCGAATCAGATTCCGGACTCTACGGGATGGCCTCTGGGCCTGTGCACCCTGACCATTAGACGATCCCCTTACCCTGGTGCCCCTGGCCATGCGGCCGATTCTGGGGCCACCTACCCATCTGGCCCCGCTACCTCCGTTCACGAAGCGAACTCTGCGACTTGGACGTTTGGGGTTACAGGTCCTCCACCCCGGCTCTCGTTCTTTCTTCATCCCTGCTCTCTCTGTGTCGGGTGCTCGTGTCACTGACCTTACCCAGCCGTCAGTGCTTATCCTAAGGTTTACGTGTGCTTGGAAAATATAGACCTGGTCGCTCTCTCTCTCTTTCTTAATGCAGGACTATAGGCATGCTTAGATTTACGAGGATCAGGGTGGGTGGGTAAGGAAACAGAACTCAATGGTGGATTGCGTAGAAAAATCAAATCTCATCCTCGCAGGTTTTTTCGGTTAACACAGGTGCAAATACATACATGGTTATTACAGATAACGACTAAGTGATAATTACAATGTTCTTATAATTACACAAGATATGTTATCAAGGTTTTTTTTATTTACTAGCCTTGTTATCAGCAACATTACAATTCTTAGAGGTACAACATTGAAGACAACTTACAGGATAAATGTGATTTGAATTGATGGTGTTAGTTTTGCGTTTTGTGACATGGGCTATTCGGTTGTGGAATAATTCTGCGATACGATCGTTTCTTTCGAGGTCAGGAGTAAATATATTGAGAAAATCCCGCAGAGAAAACCAGCAGCCATAAAGTGCATAAACATAATACAAAATTGTCCACATACATCAGAAGTGAGGCTTTGAAGCTGTCTGTCGTTCCAGACGTATCGTCTGCAATTTCTTCGTAAAGTCCGCTTATAGTGAGGGACGAATGGTGGTAATCCGAAGCTGTCGAAGTATGTACCGTGTCCGGAGGAACTGACGGAAAATGCCACCCAGTGGCTACCGGGGCGTGTGTGATCATCCGTGTTTGACACAAAGGCTGTCGGGCGTGTCCAGATGAGGGGTATCTGATCCGCTGCAAAAACCCCGGTCTTCCCGTTCGGAATCGCCGGCATCGCGCTCCATATCTGTAGACTGTCCATTTTGTACCTCGTCTTCTTCTCCTTCTTCTTTTTCTTCGCCCTCGTTATCGGAGATAATCATACCACTCGTAGAAGGTTGTGAGGAGGTATGTGAGTCAATCGCAGTAGTAAGTATTTCGTAGGGAACGGTAACTTCGCCGTCTGACGTAGGCGCAGACGGATTAGGAGAGATTTTCAGTGAAACGACTGACTCTGGTGTTACTGCTTGTAGCGTGAAATTTTCTTTTTGGTACCTGCAGTGGCTGATTACCAGTCGAACTTTCCTCTCCGGTGATTTTGGGCTTACTGGCTGACAATGCTTCTGTATATTCGTATTTAGTTGGAATATCCTTATTGTTGATCCATTTCTTCAGTTTGAGTGCGTTGTTCATCGCACATTTGAAAAATTCCTCCTTCTTAACGCCGTGGAAGAAGCACCATACCGAAGACCGTTCCAGTTTGTCGAACGCCGGGCAATCAATGTCCTCCAAGTTGAATATTTGACGCGCGGTACTACTTTCAATATATTTACATTTATCGTGTCCACGGGCAAAGATTCGATGAGCGTTACGTGCGATTTCTCGGAGGTTAATGTCCAATTGAACCAGCGAGATATCACCTTCAAACCACTCGATGCCATGACGGTAGCAGGTTACGTAATTGTTCACGCCGCGTTCTTTGAGCCGCAGATCCGTGAAGGGATATGGCGGTTCTATTAACCAATGCGCCGAGTAGCGGTGATCGATGGTGACGACTGCCACCTCTTTCGGTATAAATTTACCATAGATATTTCGAAATCCTTGAATATCTATCACGTAATAAAATCCATACTTGAACTTGAAAGAATGTAGTCGAATGTATAGAGAGCTGGAAGAGCGAACCTGCAGTGACGTAGTTTGAATGCTGACTGGCTCGGCACCGTAGTTACGGGTGTTTATATACAGCCTTGTGTTACAATCCCCGTCTCAATTTTTGTTTATCGGGTGTCTCCAGCCGGTCTGTTGCTCCCCTTGAAGACGTTGGCGTGGTGTAGTCACAGTGTTCTCTCTAACGGAAATCACCACCTGGTATGTCATAGAAGCGGTCGTGATAGGAGGGGCGTGATCTCCCTCTCTTTCTCAGCCCGAAAAATCTGTAATGACCTGACGTGCAGCATCAACTTCAATAAGATTATCAAATTCAGCGTACACTAGGCAATTAACAGTTTCTTTGAGAGCATCGTCGAACCGCACTTCGACCCTGAGAGTTCCATGTTTGATGAGCGACCAGTGCGATGTACAGTTGGCTGAGAGATCGGGGGTTAGGTCAAAAGCCAATAGACAATTTCCTTTGGCGAACTGCTGCCGGCCGATACCGTTTCCTTCGTTCAGAAAAAGAATCCCCGTACCGGAGAAGAGGGTGTGATAAGCGTCCACGTAGAGATCGTCTTTGCCAAAACTCATCTGTAGCGGCTTCGATGGGACTTGCACCACGTCGACGTACAACGACAGGAAATTCAAAGAGTAGTTTTGAAAATTAAACAGATTGCGCTGTCTGTCGCCGTTGAAGGCTTTATTGCTGACAAAACCGATTATCACTCGTTTCGGTAGTTGTCCGACTATGACATTGTCCAGTGTTTCTGCCTGTACTCCTGCGTGTATGGTGAAAGACTTCACCTCGACTCTGGTTACGGGATATTTTGCCGTACCTTTGGCTAGCGTCCGTGCGTGCGCCAGCAAGATTCCAGGGCTGATCTTCATTCGGCGAACGAGCAGTGAAGTTTCCAGTATGTGCAGCTTGTGGCGATTTTCGGCTTCCATGATGCAAAAACTGTCTCTTGATCTCACAAGTCGAAGACGCAGTTCCACTCCGTTGATTAAAAATTTGTCTTTATTAAATACGTCACAGTGCAGATGTCCAATCAGATCAACGGTACGTGCATTGCTCATGATCCGTTTGCGTTCGATGAAACCTCGGTCAGCACGGACGGCGTCGGCGTCGTATACATCCGATACTCCATCCTCGCTGTCGTACCATAGAGCCAAAGAAAGATGGGATTTTTTGGCGGGGGGTGCGTAATTCAGTAGAGTCTCTATATATACTCGATAGGCGTAAGAGTTGTTGGCTGGCGAGACTAGTTTTTGATTGAAGAATATATCGACTTGATTGAACATCGAGTGAAGCAGATTGTTTACCGGAGCAGCATGCGGTGTAGCCGCGTTGCCTTCGCCTGCCGGTGGGGTAGGGGCAGACGGTTGTAGCTTCACTCGTACGCTAAGCATAGTGTGTGCCAAATCGATGTACTCATCACCGTTTCCAGGTACAACAAATTCAATCGGGGAATCGTCGGTTAGAGATGATACGGGCTTGTAGTGTACCCATTGACCAGCCTCAATAGACGTCTGCGTTGGTGGTAGAGAAAACAAATCCAGTTCCGACTTCATACACTCACCCGAGTGCGCGTGCAGGAAGGCCATTGTTGATGTTTAGATTAAAGACGAGCGGTGCGTGGGCTTACCGGGGTCCGAATATGTCTGCAAGGTCCCGTTTTTTACAACACTTTTTCCGCTTAGTTTTCTTGACGGTTCCGGCACGCTTGGGTATCTTGGCCGATGTTTTCTTTTTCGACCTTCGTCTAATTTTTCTCGTAGTACCAGCTGCTCGGTGCGCGCCGACAAGTCTGTTGACGCGGGCAATGTTTGACTGACGCGCTAATCCGCCGGCTCGGCTTTTATAACCGCTACCCTTCATGAGTTTATCAATTTTTTCTACAGCAGCTCTTTTCAATTTGTGTCCTGATTCTATGAATCGACTCTTGACTGCCTGTTTGAACGGAGTGTCGTTTCTAACGTCTGTCATGACGTTCATCCCTGCACGTAGTGCTTCTCTTTCGACCGCGCGAGCACCACTGGACAGCAGAGGTAGTATTCGACGAAACAGGCCTCCCAAGAAGCTGCCGATTCCGTGCCCGCGTTGATGCGGTGTTCCTCGGTAAACCGTCTCAATGCCTCCACCGCCGAGCTGATTTTCGTAATGTTGTATATAATGAGCCATGTCGTACCTGGTATGTTTTCCCTCTCTCTCTTTTGCTGAGCGACTCCTGTGATTCCAGTCAATTACTGAACGCGTCTAAAATGCAGCGTTACCGTCAGTGTCCCGCTCGTGAATGGTGCTGGACTACCGAATTGATCTCTTATATCGATCTCGATGGTTTGAAAGTTCGTGAGCATCAGTGGTACGTAGTACAGTGGCGATAGTGTTTTCATCTCTGATTCGCCTTGTAAGATATTGTCTTTGCCGCATGTTTGAATGACTCGTAACAGCGGGGCGTAAACATCTCCAACGATACATGGTTCCACCAGATCGCAATAAATAAACATCTGGCAGCCGGGGATCCTTGATGATTTGTTGGTTTCGGATAGCTTGCAATCTGATACCTCAACTGCACCTTCCCCAGGAGTATTGTAATGCGTGACACAGGGTATCGTTTCATTTTTCACTGGCGCATACCCCCGAGGGTGTTCAAACGTAAGTGGATAATGAATTTCGGCCAGCCCGACTTCCCAGTCTCCCGTTAGTTGAATCTGACGCGGTAACTGGGTAATGTAACAGCACGTCCGATTCTCCGGAAAAAACTGCATCGAGCTGTTGCTCGGTAAAGTTAGGTAAAACTGATCCCGGGACATTTTCTTTGATGCACGAGTCGAACGGTGAACACTCAACGACTGCGAGACATGCTGCAATAACACGCTATTTTATCATCCCCGTGGTTCCCCCTCCACACGCTGAAGTTCAGGGTCGTAGAACAAGCCGTCGATTACTTCGCCGTTGAGATCTTCCAAGACGTACACTATCGGTGAAGGTGCAAGCACTCGTCGGATCTTGAATAATTCTTCGCTCCAGTTTGCCGCGTAGCCTTTTTCAAATGTTCCCTTGGTTTTACTAATTCGTACAAAATCATTCTTATGGAATCTCGGTTTGCCATTTGGACGCGGAGGATAACGCTTTTCCATGTGGGCACGTGCTGTAGCAGCATTGCGAAGCGTCACTTCCGACGGCGCCATGCCGATGCTTGAGTGAACTGTATTGTTGTAGGCTTGCACGATTTGTGGCAAAACATCGACGTAGCGTTGCGTCTTTTTATACGCGAAGTAACGCCACAGGCGTTCTTTGAGTGTACGATTGAATCGCTCCACGATAGCTGCTTTCACATCGGGATTACGAGTAACACGATATCGTATTTCATTGTCGCGAAGTATCTTCTGAAAAGCACTCCCGACAAATTCTTTATCTTTGTCCGTTTGCAGTAGGTCGGGTCTGCGCGGCGTAGTGTGTAACACTTGCTCAAAATCTTCAGCAACGGTTGCGGCTGTCTTTCGTTTCAGCGGGACCACCCATGCGTACTTTTTCAATACATCGATGACCACCAGGAGATGGCGAAAACCGTTGTTGCGGCTCTTCATGGAACTCAGGTCAGCCAGGTCAGCTTCCCATACGTCGTCTATGTTGGAAACGTTGTACCTTGCTCTCGGAAATTTCCTGTGCACGGGCTTGTGTAAGGTGTAGGCATCCTGAGCTGCCAGCCATTTTCTCACCGAATCGCGAGAGTTGTTTTCGCGTGCAACATCTTCCAGAATTCGTGCTCCCGCGTAAACGGCAGTATGCGAGGGATTGTAATACGTTTCTTCAAGAAGAGTCGTCATTTTTCTTCAGCCGAAGTGTTTTCCAACCGGATTTTGCTCCGGTGGCGCGTTTGCGTAGAGCGTATCCTGCGTCGTGAGAACGGCTAGTTACGGGTGTAACGTTTGCGGAACTTCGTCGCTTCGTCGGGGAACTACTGGTGTGTGTCGATAGTTGTTGCGATGTTACCGTCGGTAGACCCGGAGTGTCGAATGAGCGTATGTCTTTCCAAAGCGTATCGTTCCCCACGTATTCTCGGGGTACGTTGATCGTCTGAAGAAACCGTGCAAACTGACCAGCCCCTGTAGGAGTAAAAGTCTTCCTAGATCGCATGGCATGATTGACCAGGTCGACGATGTTTGCGCCGGGAACTGTAACGCCGTCTAACGAGACGGTTCCTGCGGCATCCCGGTAAAATCGTTCCGGTACGCTGCCGAGTTCGCGCATCAGCATTTCGGCCTTTGCACGATACTTCTTTGGTACCGCTGACGCGACTTTCTTTGCGCGCGCTTGAACGTTGCCAGGACTCGCAGCTACGGTGGGAGATATCATTGATTCTTCGGCTGTGTTTCCGTCTTCTTCTTCCTCCTCCTCCTCTTCCTCCATCTCCTTTTCCTCCAGAACGTCTAATTTCATGGGTTTGCGTGCGTCGTTTGCAAAAAACAAATATCGTTGAAGTACCTGCCGATAGAGTTTCCATTTTTCTGCGTCGTCTTTCGACGGTTTGTTCAAGATGTCCTTCATCTCGTTGTCGAGTCTTGAAACGGGATCGGTGTGTGTGGTAGTTGTATTTCCAGGTGAAAGCGTAGTGGCTATACCCTCGCTGACGTGTTGTTGAAATCTCTCCATACTCTCCATAGGAATTAAAACCATCTTCTTTGTACGTTCCATTTTGCTACTTGGAGAAGAGGCTGGAAGCTAAAGTCCCGAGTAATGGAGCGAGCAAGAGGGTGAGAAATCCATTCCCACGTTGAACAAGAAAACGTTTTTTGGACTTCCAGGTACCCCGGTTGCTGGCCAACTGCCGTAATGTTTGTTTATGACGTGCCAGACGATTTTTCTGAATTCTGGACAGTGCTACGTTACCCTCCAAGGTGTTCAATGCACACTCACAAATAGTCTTTACCAGCGAATTGTCGGCCGTGCGTAGCAATGCCGATCTCTGCAACGGGTTCAATTTCTGCAGAGCGTGCAGCGCTACTGCGTTTGCTTTGGTGAAATCGGCACGAGCTCTGCGACCGGACGCGGTACGGCGTATTCGAGGCATCCCAGCTGAACGACTGGAACCCGGTGCGCATTGGTGACCTTTATATCCTTTCGCGGAACGTAGACATAGTGATTATCGTCCGAAGGGAAGATGTTTGATCGGAAACGGCAATTCTCCGGAGTGGATTGCTTCAGGTCGAAAAGCAGATATCCGTGTGGCGCTGCGGTAGCGTCGTGATAGGCCTCTTGAAGAAACCTCGGATCTTCGGGATACACCTGACTGGCAAGGTGTTGAATTTGGGCACGATCCCGTGGATTTTTGAAGAAGACTATGTAGTTTGCGTTGAGGGAAATATTTCGTTGACCGTTGCCCTTGTGAAAGAGATTTTGTGTTATGTAGAAAACGCTGAGGTTCTTATGATGACAGACCTTGGTAAAAAGATCAACGACGACATTGTTTGAAGCCTCTCGCATCAGATCGTCGATTACCAAGAGTTTCGGTTTTTTGTCACCCTCGTAATCAGCGTGTTGCGGTAACCCCTCGCGGTACTCTATACTCTTGTCCCCGTCGTACAACGGCTGCCATTCGTCAAAGTACCATATCACACGACTAAATCTTGTGTCGCACATTGACGTTCCATGACGCAGAAAGTTCTTGACGAAATTTGATTTACCGCATCCTGATGGCCCGGCTACGATGGCCGAAAACGGATGTTTCCAACGTGTGTCCGTCATCGAACAAGAAGAAGAAGAAGAAGAAGAAGAATCCAGGGATAATGCGGGATCTATAAAAAATTGAAACAATTGAAAACACGTTCTTTTACTACGCTAGCTTGCTCGCGGCGGCGGCGGCACTCCTTTCGTGCGCTGACCATGAGCTTATTCAAGCGCACGCGGAAGCGTAACCGCGCAGGTACGAGCTCATCGGCGCGGTCGCGGTCGAGCTGATTGTGAGTGAGGCGCGTACGCCATGAGCTTATTCTTACGCGAGCGCGCAGTGATATCAGCTTGAAAACAGCGCGCCCCGCCGCGGTTTACGAGATGAATTTTTACGAGCAATGCGAGATTTTTTCACAATTTTTCATGCGTAGGGTTTAAGCGTGGTACTAACCTTTATACAGTTTGGCGGGACACATACAAGAGAGTATCTGATGGGTTGGCCTGGCGTCTCGCCGGTTGGAATAACAGGCGGTTGGGGTAAGAATCCCTTCGGTGTCCTCTGTCTGTCCGTCTATTTGTTTGTCTGTCAATCTATCTGTCGCTCAAACGCGCGCGTGGCTTGCCGTCCGGGTGTCTGTACAACCGCAGGGTGAGAAGACGGAAGCTGTGGTGTGCAACTGCTCGGAGTCTGGGATCTTCGTCATCATCCAGTGCCATAACCGTAGGGCAGCGTATCGAAACTCGTGACGCAACAACGCCTTTTCACGTACACCGGTTTACACGTTTTGTGCTCGGAGCGCGTGACGACTGCGTGCAGTTCCGTTCGGCGAATGGCGCGATACTCCAAGGGAATGGGTGCAGCGGCTTCTACCACCATCCGCTTGATGGCCTCGAAGTTGATTTTCGAGCTCGTTGCGTGATTCAGTGATATGCCTTTCACCTTGCAAATTTCCACCTCCTTACCATTCGGACGTTTAATGATGAAAGCATAGAATTTTGGCCCTCCCGAGACGAAAGCGCGTATGAAACTCCCACGGCCGTAAGACGCCAACTCGTCCGTCAGGTCGTCAAGAAAGTTACCCGTGGGAGGTTCATACTCGTTTGGCCTTCGGAGGTTTCGGGTATAAATTACTGAATCGGTGTCGTAATAGAGCACGCGCCGATCGAGCTTCTCAAGGAACGAGAAGAGCTTCAGCCGAGCCTGGGCAGTGGTGTACGAGGCAATCACGACGTTTGCCAGCGCTGACGGTTCAACGCTGTGTTGCGCGTGCGACCAACGCACGTACAACACTTCGTCGTTCACGGGCAGCAAACCGGACACCTCGACTTCAGGGTTGGTCAAAAGCTCGAGCAGCAGCTGACGCGTCTTTATAACCTCTGTTTTTACCAGATTCTCGCGTTGCCCGAACTTGCCCCAAAACGAATTTAAGCATAATTTGGAAACTGATCGCATGCCGGAATTTTTAGCAATACGGTCGCGATCTAGCCGTATATCCTCGACCCGCTCATACTCATCAAGGTAGCGCATTCGAGCCGACTCGTCCTGGCATTCAGCAGGCCAGCCGCTTGCCTCTTGCTTAATCTTGAGGAAGGTGTCGATATAGCCGGCGAAGTGCCCACCTTGACGAGTAGTCGGGTCAAACGATGTCACCGTATACGACCAGATCTCGCTTATGCTCCTGATCTTGTATCCCATTTCCACGGCTTTTTTTAATTCGATCGACACCCACGTGCCCTCGAATTCTCGCGCAGCCTCGTCATCATGTCTAGACTCGTCCTGGTTCAAACTCTGACAACATGAGCGGCACAAGGCAAACATGAGTTTGTCATGCATGCGCACCGGCAAAACAGGGTGATAAAGATTGCGAGGCGGTAAAACTCGGCACTTGATGAGCCCCTCAACTCGCGTGATGTCGCAACCGCTCGACCCTGTCAAGAGCATACACTCCTCTCCAACGTAGACCGTCGGGTGGCCAACAGGGAACCTGCCATTATTACAGATGAACGGATACAACGAGCAAACATCGACGTATCGTATTGCCTCGTACGCGTTGCCCGTTGCATCTGTTTTCACCTCGTAGTATCGGGAAGAGTTCCCCGTTCGACCGCCGTAGAACGCATCACGCGGATTAAGTGCTTCACTCGTGGCAGTGCCAGCGATCAGCGGGTGTGTTGCCACGTACTCCTTCATCTCCTCGTTCTCCCTCAAGCTCCGATCAAACTCGCATTCCCACTGTTCCGTCACGCGGTAACCCAATTCGCGCATACGGCTGATCTTTGAACGAGTTTCCTCTTAACGCCTATCCAACGTCTCGCCGTTGACGCTACACCTATCGCGGTTGATTCGTAAACATTTACGACAGCCGTGCCAGAAACAACCGTGAAACTCGTAGACGTGTCGCGTACCGTCGCCCGCGACATGGTATCCGTCCACCTTGGGACCCGTCTCCGGAATCCGAAACTCACGTCCGTTTCCGGCATGCCTGATGTCAATACTCAGCTCGCGCTCTTTCACGACCAACCACTCCAGAGCCTTACGAGACTAGGCATCGGCAAGACGATAGCCGCCCGGTGGCAGGATACCTATTCGCTCCGGTTGTAAAAAATTTTTACGTCACAGCACCGAACAAGCCGAGGCAATTGTCGTGCTCTCGGTAAAGGGACACACTCTGCCGCACTCCAGAAATATGTCCCTGAATGCTACGCACGCACGTCGCAGAATATCCACGTCCGACCGACAGTACGACAACAATTCCGCGTCAAAGTCGAACAGATGGTCGTTCGCTACAGCCTCGTTGTACCATGAGTAAAACTCTGCTCGCGCATCGCTACTCATGGTATCCGGAGAGTAAAACTTCGCCGCGGGAAGCGGTCCCACGTAACCCACGTTTTCAGGGGTATTGAAAAGGTGGGAAAATACACCTTTCACGGAAGTAGTCGGTAGTCCAAAAGCCTTCGGTAGCGCCGATAATGCCATAGGCATATATGCTAAGGAATCCAGAAATCGGGTGTGACCCGTTTCGAGCATAATGATCTTACTGCCGCTTAGGATGACCTGCGGCGGGTTTCCATCCCGCTCAACCATATGCAGCAGTATGGATTGCGCGTCAAAACCTTTTGCATTGTGCGCAATGCATACGATGCGGGCAAAGTCCTGAACGGGCCGAGTAGCAAAGTCTACCAACTCCTTCACCGGTTCCCTCCTGAAAACGAACTCACGTACGAGCCCGGAAGCGGAACAGCCGTTCGATATATCGGGATCGTGGATACATTGCGTACACACTTGTTGCGCTACGCACAAGTTCGGCACATGTATGTTTGTCGTCGCGTCACCGTCTATCGTCTCGCATTGCTGTGTTTCGAAATCATAAAAAATAAAGATGTAACGTTTCGGTCTTGTCGCGTCTTTTAGCGGCGTCATGAAGCAGTAGTGATTGTACGGGTTGCAGCGGCACGTGACGCAAAAACGAGTTTCACAAATGTGTGCCCTCCGCGAAAGATTTACGAATCGCTTGCAATTCCGGCATATACGCAGCGTTGCACAAACGGAACGACGCGGACTGAAGGTGCCGATCCTGCGGTGGTACTCCAAACAACCGTTACCGCGGAACACGCGTCTGCAATCGGGACACTCGATTTCGCGAGACTGGCTGTTGCACGGTGGCGATGCGAGGCACTGCGGGCACTTTACGGAACATCGGTGTTCGTACCCGTTGTTGAATTTCCTATTGCAGGGTTGACAGAAAAAGGCCCCTGCTGCCGCCGCGGTTAAATTTACAATTGGGCAATAATGCTGTTCTTCGGGATAATACAGCAGATTCAATCGGTGCCTGACATCGCCTGTTCCGTTTGCTCTCACCACGGCAGTACCGTCGTAAAATGCCGCTTCGCCGGTACCTAGCCTCCTCAACTCGTACACTGAGATGAGGAATCCCTCGCGTGCCAGATAGTTCTGGAACTGTGCGATTTCATGCACTGTGCACCCCGTTGGCGGAATCTCGACACCGGCGTTCGCAACAAGATTACGCGCTTCTGCACGCTGGAAACTGGACCTAGCGAATCTCACCATCTCGTAATGCTCGTGCAGAGCGCCACTGCGGTTCGGGCCTCTCTCGGCGTGAGCCTTGGCTACAACGAGGGCACGAGGTAAACCCAACCCGTCACTGTTGACAATCTGCACGACGGATTTTTTAAGTACCCCCGCGTGCGTGATCGGCTTTGGCTTTCCGCGACACTCCGGTACTCCAACACTGTGTACCGTCACGGTGAAGACGCTGTCGACGCCAAACTCTGATGCGCTCTGGGCTACGCTGAAAACTAACTTCCAGAGGTCACTGTACCGCGAATCCCTCACCGGCCGGAACGATAACCACGCAGGACCATGATTAAAACTCTCCGCGCTAAACGTGAAACCTATGTAGTCGCTACTCCGACACGTTGCTACGGCATAAGCATGCAGGTCTCTGAACGCGTCCTCCAGCCACTCCACTAGATTAACACCCGATTCAGGGGCCGCGATCTTCATTCGCAACTCACGCCCTGTGACCGCGAATTTACGAATGAATTTCGTTGATTCACCGATAACCGTGAAACGGTTACCCAGTGAATCAGCCCCGTCATCGGGTGCCTGACTTGACTCCTTCTCGCTCGCGGCTTCACTCTCCAGCCCCGATTCTCTCCCCATGTTTCCAGAGTATGCACCCTCTGTCTCGTCGTCGTCAGCATCGTCGTCGAATTCAAACGCCACATCGGAAGCTGTCTGTGTCTCGTCATCGTCATCGGCATCGTCATCGTCTGACTCTAATGTCACGTCAGAATCGCAATTCGGAGCCCTTCGGGCCCTACCCCCGACGATCTGTATGCCCGAGGTACTGGCGCCCTCGTTCACGCGAAACGGTCCGACAGTTTGCATAAGACCCCCTGTTGTACATATAAAACAAAAATAAGACTAAACCCCCATGGTAAAGCGTCGTCAATCCGCAAGTATAGTTGAATTTCGCGGTTTTACTAGAAACGCACACCCTAGAGTACCCGCGTGATTAGCTCCCCTAAAAAATATCCTCGTCCATCGCCGGCGGAGTATAACTCATCTGAGTGAATATTTCATTCTCGGGTGTCTGCGGCCACGAGAATATTATCGCCTCATCCATTGGGGATATGGAATAATTGTCTTCTTCTTCTTCTGCTACCGCCGGCTCATGAGCATCGACCGGATCTAATTACCCGCCCCCACCAGAGAAGAAATTGCTCGTGAGTTCATATCAAAATACCTAGTCTGCATTTTTTTGATTTCAAACTTTTCCTATATACCTTGAATTTCCAACACTCCTGACGGACCTGGACGTGACAACACTAAGGTCGACGCCTGTGATGAATCGATTTCTGCAACGGACACAATAACCTTCAGTACATGCGTGAAAGAAGAATTCTAGAATTCTTGGAACACCGCTCACGCACATCGTATTTACACACGGGTACTCCATGATATACGGCATATCGTACAGACAAATCATCCGGACTTACCGTCACGAGCTCCGACAGAAATCGGCTCCTCGGCGGTCATATCGTTCACCATCGTCTCATTCACCCCTGCCTCTCCCGCAATCGCCAACTCCTCGCAGGCAGCACAGCCCTCGAGAAGAGCTGCCTCGTTCTCGCTGGCATCATCCATCATGAATTCTAACACAAGGAAATTTTGATATACCACTCGCGCACAACGTATTTATACGCGACAACTACCTGCTACGTCACAGCGTACGGACAATCATCCGGACTTACCGTCACGAGCGGTAGAAACCGGGTCCTCGGTGGGCCTCCCCAGCGCTACTCCTTGCGACGCAATCGTCTCATCGGCAACGTCGACGACGATATCGCAATTGAAACAGAATCGTTGTTTTCGCCAACACTGCGATTTTCTAACTGAGAAGATCTCCGGGCCCACAACTATTTATAAGTTCAACAGGTTGGGTTTTGTTTAGGCCAAATGCCATTACAATACGTTACCACGCCGCTTCTTGAGCTAAGTATACGAAATTTTACTATGGTCCGCTAGCGTAAACCTTTCGCGGCGGTTCGCGGTGAGACACCCGCAGCCAGGGTGAAAATAAACCAAAGCT
The DNA here is from genome assembly GCF_021901495.1 of Neodiprion virginianus. Taxonomy (NCBI): domain Eukaryota; kingdom Metazoa; phylum Arthropoda; class Insecta; order Hymenoptera; family Diprionidae; genus Neodiprion; species Neodiprion virginianus. Next base: position 13,861,068 of record NC_060881.1, on the reverse strand, counting down.
ATCCGGACCCAACGCGGAGGCTGCCTGCTACATATGGCAAAACAAATCTATTGACAGCGATAATCATGGTTTTCTCATAATTAAACAAAGTTGTACAGCTGACGTCATTCAACTTGCATGCCCTAAAGCCTACTTTGATTAACGGGAGAACGGGTATTCGTCGAGACATATGAAATTTAGAGATAAAAGAGAAAACGATCCGATGGATTCGCTCGCAATTCCTACCTCAAATCGTGGAGCTGATTCGGCGGTTGGTGACGGTTAGAAACAAGTGTATTTGAGAATAATGTTAATACTCTTCTCATGCGACGTCTATGTATACCGCCATCGATAAACTGCAACTGTTTGTACCACCCTCAGAATAGGAAACGAGTTATAAACCTAATGCATACTGGACCTATGGAGATTGTAGACTCATCTTGAGACATCAAAATGATACAGCCGGCGAGACCCCCCTTTTGTATTCCTTCGTCCACTAAGGCATAACAATCAACATACCGTAAGAGCGTACGTTGGAAAAACAGGGACCAGCCTACCGTCCAACGCAAGGCCCAAACATTGCAAGCATAACACGGTCCATGCTGTATACACCCACAGCTCTTCCCATCATCTTTCTTCTGTTACAATGATTACGTATACGTCCCTCGATAGACTGCAACTGTTTGCACCACCCTAGGGAACGGAAACGAGATATAAACCTAATGCAGACCTACGGAGCTTGTAGACTCATCTTGCGAATACGAAATGATACACCCGGTGAGGCCCCTTTGTATTTCCTCGTCGACCGCTAAGGCATAACAAACAACATATCCTATGGCTGTCCGTTGAAAAAGCGGGGACCAGGCTACCGTCCGGCGCAAGGCCCAAACATTACGGGTATAATACGGTCCATGCTGTACACACCCACAACTCTTCTCATCATCTTTTCTGTTACAATGATTACATATACATCCCTTGATAGACTGCAACTGTTTGCACCAGCCTCAGAAAAGGAAACGAGATATAAACCTAATGCAGACCTACGGAGATTGTACTCATCTTGCGACAACGAAATGATACACCCGGTGAGGCCCCTTTGTATTTCCTCGTTGACCACTAAGCCATAACAAACAACATACCCTAAGGCTGTACGTCGGAAAAGCGCGGGCCAGCCTACGAGCCGTCACAAGTCCCAAACATTACGTGTATAACATGAACCATGCTGTATACACCCGTAACCCTTCCCATTATTTTCTTCTCTTGCAATGTCTACGTATACATACCTCGATAGACTGCAACTGTTTGCACCGACCATAGATCCGATTTCGAGCTCTAAACCTAATGCAAGTTTGATACTGGCCTATCGAGATCGTTGGGTTTTCTGGCGACATATTTATATTTGTCTTACTCCCCATCGTGGAAACGAAATATAATAAACGGCGTAAGCTTGATATAGTCTGGTAAGGAACGCCTGAATCATACCAGGCATTAGAATTTCGTTAATTCTTTTCAGTCACGCTGCAAACGCCGTTTTGTAGAGTGGGGGGTTACACCCTCTATATTCAAGTGAGATACAAAGGAGCGTCAGTCTTGCGTCAACTACGGAAGAATCCTCACGTGAACTATGGCTACATCCAAATCTTCTGCACCAATGGGCAACGTGAATAAAATGTATAAAACATTTACGAAGGCTTCGAAAAAGACTGAGCAAAATCTGCTATTGTCGACAACGTATAGTCTAAATAATTCTTTTACTAAGAAAATAGTCATCGGTCTTGGTCTACGGCTCGACGATCAGTTTGAACCGGTCATCAAACTCGTCAACAACTCCTCCGGAGGCGTGCGTCTGACACCAGCGGCCTGGTCGCGACTCGCAGATGAGTTGGACAATATCTCCGAATACCTTGACATAGAAGGATACACCGATGCCCAATGGTATTTTAATCGGATTGAGCTTGGTGGCTACAACGTCGAATTGTCAACAGCACACGGTGAGCGAGCCGTCAGATTTGAAATACCTACGGAATCCGAAGTCACCGAATCAGAAGATAAGGAATCAGACTGCCCAGGCTCGGCCACCCAGGATGAGAACTTTCAGTCACCCGCCAAACGCCAGAAAGTGTATCAACCCACCATTGTAATGCAGAAATCCACATTCAACGGACTTAAAGCTATATTTGTGTGTGTCGACGAACGGCTACGAAGGCTTCAGCGTTAAGCCCATTCAGTAAACGAGTGCAAGAAATCATACGTCGCATACATAGCCGAGAAAGTGAATCTGACGCAGCTCAAGGAACCGAGTCTTCATCGCATCAGGCAAATAGCGGAGAAGGAATACGGCGCTGTCCTAGAACACATCGCGTCGTCAGCGAATCCTGCCTTTGCCGAGAATTACCTCAGTATTGTTCTACTTGAAATTACCCGGCTGTTTCCATCATACCTCGCTGCTGAAATCAAGCAGGCCATCGAAACTGAGGACAAAGCCTTAGCCAGCCTCTGAACAAACTATTTCGACACTACCATCATTAAGCATCGGGATAACCTCCTGTCCGCTATTTCGCAATGAAGACCAAGGGCACCGTACAACTCGAAATTAATCAAGAGGAAATATCAGACGTATGTGTTACCCTGAGAATTTTTTCATGTGAAGAGACTCGGATCAACACGGCTACACCCCGCCAAGCGAACGCAGATGCTGTAGATGAACCATTGTACGTGCCCGAAGAACAGCCTTATCCATGGGTGGCACTGTCTATACTCGTGATTGCTATAATTATTATAAGTATAGTGGTGATGTGGGGCGCTGTAACTATAACAAATAAAAACATCCTGCTCCAACAACAAGCAAACAAATAGTAATAACCATGTACGTATTTGCACCTGTGTTAACCAAATAAACCTGCGAGGATGAGATTTGTTTTTTCTACGCAATCCACCATTGTGTTCTGTTTCCTCACCCACCCACCCTGATCCTCGTACATCTAAGTATGCCTATAGTCTTGCATTAAGAAAGAGAGAGAGTGACCAGGTCTATATTTTCCAAGCGCACGTAAACCTTAGGATAAACACTGACGGCTGGGTAAGGTCAGTGACACGAGCACCCGACACACAGAGAGCAGGGATGGAGAAAGAACGAGAGCCAGGGTGGCGGACCTGTAACCCCAAACGTCCAAGCCGCAGAGTTCGCTTCGTGAACGGAGGTAGCGGGGCCAGATGGGTAAGTGGCCCCAGAATCGGCCGCACGGCCAGGGGCACCAGGGTAAGGGCATCGTCCCATGGTCAGGGTGCACAGGCCCAGAGGCCATCCCGTAGAGTCCGGAATCTGATTCGCGGTCAACGGTACCCGGGGTAAGGGGTCGTCACACGATATTCAGCACGTGGCGAGGGGGTCGCGGGCGAAGGGCTGACGAGCCGCGGAACTTCGAGGCGGAAAAACCGCTCCTTGGTAAGGGGTTGCCGGAGAGGGGTGGTCGTCCGGAGAAGCTTCTAGAATAAAATACCTCCTAGACGAGGGGCTGCGGGTGAAGGGGAAGGGGCCCAAAATTTGCTCCTTGGCGAGGGACGGCGGGGAAGGGGATGGCGTCCCAAAATTCGCTTCGTGGCGAGGGGAGGCGGGGGAAGGGGATGGCGTCCCAAAATTCGCTTCGCGGCGAGGGGCGGCCGGGGAAGGGGATGGCGTCCCAAAATTCGCTCCGCGGCCAGGGGCGGCGGGGGAAGGGGATGGCGTCCCAAAATTCGCTCCTTGGTGCGGGGCGGCGGGGGAAGGGGATGGCGTCCCAAAGTCACTCCTAAGCGAGGGGCGGCGGGGGAAGGGGATGGCGTCCCAAAATTCGCTCCTAGGCGAGGGGCGGCGGGGGAAGGGGATGGCGTCCCAAAGTCACTCCTAGGCGAGGGGCGGCGGGGGAAGGGGAAGGCGCCCCAAAGTCACTCCTAGGCGAGGGGCTGGCACCGGAGAGGGGTGCGAGGGGGGTTTGTTGTGACGCCCCAAAGTGCCCCTATACTACTTACGTCTGATATTATTTCATGATTGTTTCCCTCAATCTTAACATTTTTCAACATACCTACTAGTTTATTTACAATTTTGTTGCGATTTTCTAAACCGATATCAGAACAAACCATTTCAACGTTTCCAAAATGCTTTTGTTTTAAACTCAACGGAATAATGGACATTGCGGCACCCGAATCAATTTCCATTTTAATATTACAATTGTTTATTTTCACATTCATTAATTGTGGCTCGACGTATTGCTTATTCGTAGCATATCCAGTCATATTACATATTCCAAAATTCTCCGTATTTGAACACAAACCGCTAATATCGCGTGACACACTATCGTCGTCACATTCTGTCTCAAATTCATCGCGAGTATTGACATAGCCTACGCGACTTTGTTTACTTTGTGTATACGAACGATTTTCTCTACATACCTTGTCTACGTGACCTCACTCACCACATTTATTATATACCAAAGAGTCTCGAAAACAACATTTATTTCTTCTATGATTTAGCATACCGCAACTGAAGCATCTTTGATTGTTGTTTTGTCTCCGTTGTTCGGGTTGTCGATTCGGCCATCGTCGTCCTGACGATGGTCCACCTCGTCCACGTCCTCGCTGATAGTTCTGTTGCCCGTAGTCTTTATCTCCGTTTCGTTTTGGTGAGTTTTTTTTGTAGGTCTATCTTGTGTACTTCTTCTTGTACTCTTTCTGGTACTAATTTTAGAACACCTTTTTTTGCTTATTCAAAGGCTAATGCTTTTGTCAACGACATTTTTAATGTAGGTTTCTCTATCTTCAATAATTCAGCCTTTATGCCTTTGCTTCCTAATCCACAAACGAACTGATCTAATATTTGGTCGTCAGCTTGGCCATCAGGAAACCTGCAGTCGATGGCAAGTGTTTGAAGAACAGCAACATATTCACTTATTGATTCTTTTTCTGCCTGCACTCTTTGTTGAGATTCATTACGATTTACTAAATATGAGGCAAGAGGTTTGATATATTCTTTCACGACTTTTACAATAGCGTCAAATTCTTATTCTTCTGGCTTGTTTGGTTTACAAACTTTGGCTATGATTTCGTAAGTCTCTGCACTAACTTTCCTGAACATGATTGCTCACTGTTTCTTTTTATCGATTACGTCATTAGCCAGGAAATATTATTCTAGTCTGTCTATAAAATTCTCCCAACAGTCTTTTTTTATATCAGAATCCAAATTACCTGATATCTTCATTTTTCTCTCTGTTCCGACTCTGCTATTTTCTGATTCTTCTTTGTTTAGTATATTTTCCCACGTTATGATTGTTTCTTCTTCCCCTTCATCGATCCTTGTCTTTACATATTCGCGTAACTCTCGACGAAGCTCGTTAACTATAGTTAGACTTTTTGTTTTAATGCCATTGGCTTGGCAAACTTCAATTGATATATCCTTACTTAAATTTTGGATCTAAGATGTGCCTATTGGCATTTGGTTTATTCCTCGTCGCCAGCTTTTCTATGCTCGGCATGTGAAAGGGTATCAAAGAATTAGAGAATATCAAGACGTGCGCCTTGTTACAAGGCGGAGGAGCAACTGTCTTTGTTCGACGCTGGTCATCTTGAGCTTACACATATATACTGTAACGCTAAATTCTGTTACCCTCAAATGAGGACTTACCGTTGACACTTTGGCGCGATTCTTCATTTATTCCAAATATTGAACTATAAAAAAATCAATTACGTTGGGCGCCAGACGCGTTAGCGTCGATTTTCACTCAATAATACGAATCAATAAAAATAACACGAAACCGTACAAAAAATAACTAGAGAACCCGTTGTATGGCTGGCTATGCTCAGGTACATACACGAACTGGTAGAGTAGCGGTATTCAAGGCAGCTAACAATAATTACAGAATTTAGGAAAATAATGAAATAAAGAGTAAACTCAAGTCAGCGAAAAATGAACAGGTCAATCAGTCATATATTGTCGAGTAGGTTACAGGGTTGAGACAGGCAAGTGAAATGGTATTGACAGTGGTAGTTAATAAAGTAAGCAATAATTATTCAGAAACATTTCTGTAGAATAGAATTAAACAGTAGCTTTAAAACGAGAGACGGTAGTCGACAGAGAAAAATGAACGTAGGTTGGGAGAAGCGATATAATGCAAGAATTTACTTGAAACAACACGTCACTGGGCGACGTGATCTTACCCAAGTTGCAAATGACGCTACGAAAATTATTATTCTGTTATTTAAAGACGAGAGTGAGAACTTTATTGCAATCAGTAGAAAACAAAGTACCGATAGCTCGGTAGATAATACGACGAATTTACCGTAGATTATAACCAGTACGAAAGATTGACATTCATTAACAATTTACACAATCGGTAGCGTAAACGATCGACCAGATAATTTTCGGTAGAGTTATTCATAAACGATACAATCAATAATTTACAATAATTACGGATCTGAAGAATCAAACCATGAATTCCTAAACATAACTTTCGAGAGAATACAAAATACAAAATTATGAGAGAGTGAGAATTTCGGAGAGTTCACAAAATAAAGAAATACACTAAATACACCGCAGTACAAAAGAATCAAGAATAATACGCAGAAAATAAATTTTATGAGATACAGCGAAGAGAATAACAAGCAAAAATAATATAGGGTTGCCAATAGCAATATATATAATAGCAATGTGCGGTAATATTTAGAGGCTGATTCTACGCTTGGTTATACTCCAAGGAACTCGATATACGATACAATAGGCACGAAATAAATAGAAAAAATGTAATGAGCAATAACAGAAATGAAATATAAGGCACACTACTATTACACAAAATTATGAAACGAAAGGTCAAGCCAATAGGGCTCAAAATATGATAGAGACTACAGAAGCAGACTAATACAAATTCATAGATAACCAGGAAATTCATAAATGTAAAAGTATTAATTATTCGGCAGTTACGAGGTCGCTCAGACACGAAAATTATTAATTACTGAAATCATGTAGTCGCACACGCACGGCGGCTTACTGCAACTCTAATCCGTGGACCATGATTTACACAAAACTGGCATCGCACAATGCAACCAAAGTCGATAAATAAAATAAGAATAGGAATAGAAATTATGAGCAACTTTGTAACGATACAATACAAAGGCAAAAGCCTTACCTTATTAGATGATCTCAGGCACACAACACTGAGTTTAATTTAAATAGAACTTGAAGAAAACCGAGAGAAAACTAGAAATACGGCAGGAAATTTACGGAAACAAGGATGAAGCTAAAGTTAGTGCAACGATAGAGGGTGGGGAGAAACGGTAGATGAGGTAACGATAGAACGAGAGGAAAAGGATCCGTAGCTTGAAACGGGAGAATAATCGAGAGAATACGGATAACTCTGAGTTGTCGCTCAGCGGGTCAAGTGTAGAATAGACGGAGGTCGGAGTTCGGTTCGCTGATCTCGCCGTTGTCATGAGGTGATTCTTCTTCCCTTTGATTGGTTGGTTGACTCCCACCGCAAATAGGCCATCCCCCTGTGGCGAATATCGGTTACGGCGTGGTCATGCGTTTTCGAAGATGACCGCTAGATGTGGCGAAATGTGCTGCTCGCAATTTCGTCATTGACACCAACTCGTACGATTTAATAGCTGCTTCAGTTTACTGAACAGGTTGCCTATCATCGGGGACTTTTTTGACAGAGGCATACACAGGGTGCCTTTCGGTCAGTTACCGAGTGGGGAGTGCCGTCTCATTGTTTACTTCCACCGGCTTTTGTACAGGCAGTAGCCGGCTGCCTATACCCGAGGTCATGCAGTCAGACAGTTGGCTAAATCGTGGACCATGAACCACAAAATTAGTCCTTGCCGACAGGAAGGCTGCGTCGATCCTAGGAACGATGGCTTTATCAATCTGGACGTAGTGGTTTGGGGTCGGTCCGGCACCAGGCCGGTAAGTCGGAACATGGTAGGCTACGGTCTGCCCTTCACGCCATACCTACGGCATCCGATAAAGCAGGCGGCTGGTTCCTCCTTGAGGAGCGGTGCCCTCGACTGTCGGGAGGATTTTTATCTCCCTGTTCACCGGCAGTCGAGGCGATACGGAAGGTTCGGGTGGATGCTACCCCAGTAGCAAAAGAAGTGCACCAAGGTAGCCAGTATAGTCTGATTAGACCGTCGGTAGGCGAAGTCGTCGAGAGCTAGAAACGGTAGCTATCGGTCCCTCGGTGGTCGGGATCTTTGTCGTCCAAGTACCTTATTAGCGTGCGCCGAAGCGCGAAATACAGAATTTACAAAGAAAGAATTGGTTAAAAGTAGTTATTGCTAATTCTGTATCGAGTTCGGTTGGAGTACCCCGCTGAGGACGCGTTTCCTGAAGATAAATAACTGGTGTGTGACTTTGTGACGGGCGACTCTAAAACGCCACGTTACAATACATATACATAGGTGGCGCTTGGACTACGCATACCGCTCACACACATACACTACAGATACAAAGCAAGATAAACCAAATGAAAGAAAACTATTACAGTTAAACTTGGATTATAGCATTGAAAATACGATGAACAACTAAAATTGTATTACGGATGCTTGCGAAACATTCTGCTTATCAATCTGTGTTATTATTATGCTCACTTGCCGGGCTGAACTTCAAAACTTCTACCATGACAGGCGTGGTAGATTGCCGCGATGCTCCAAGCGATACCTATTCCTAAGAAGACATTCACTGCATTGCTTCCAGTCACGTTGCCTACGCTTGCATCGGCGTATTTATCCTGGCAGGCAGCCACTTTGCTGGCAAAGGTATCTGAAATGATTATACAGTTGATCAGTCGAGCAAGTATCACTTGCGAACTTCATGTGATACCATTAACGAATTATGTAACAGAACAGTTTCTTTGAAGAATTGAACATAAGCCTTTATCGAAACCGCCCGGTCCGAGCTACGCAGTAATCGCTACGATAACCCGTTGCGAGGCGAAAAGCGATTTTAAGATTGTCGCGTCCGCGCACCCTTGGATTCAGAGAGGACAGGGGGGCCTGCGAGCAGCTTTTGCCTTCTGCCGGAGGACAGGCAGTTAGTCAAAAATAACACGAAAACGACGTGCTCGTAAATCAGAGAGTCAAGTGCCTCGTCGGTTTAGAGTGGGATAGAGAGCAGCGTGTCAGCTAAGTTGAACAATTTGGACAGTTAAATAATTAGTGACAACATCTGCGGAGATTACTACCTACACTATATAACGTGAATAAACACCTATACTCTTCATATATACCGTTCTGCATCACGAGTTTTGATTGTTCCCTCTTGCTCTTCAGCACATCCCTTAAAACTATCAGTAGTATAGAGACGAGAGTTCTTGAACAGAAAATGGCGGCTTACTGACGAAGGAGCCCCGATTCTTGCCTTACCGACAGTCGGTATGTTACCCGTTAGGGGTAAGCCTTGCCTTCAATAGTGTTACGGACGGAAGCGTTATCATAGATGACGCCACCTTTATTTTTGCTCGATTTTACCGACAAACAGTTTGATAATGAGATTTTTGCGTTGTCAGATGAGCAGACAGTTGGATTGTTTTACCGTCGGATGAGCAGACATTTCAAATTTCTGCCTTCAGATGGCAGACATTTTACCGACGGAATCATCACCGATAAGAGCATTAACATAGATGGCACCAGTAGTCACTGTTTTACTGATCGGCTCTGTTGCACGCTCCATATCCACCGCAAGATGGTGTTACCTTCAACCTTCCCGCCAGGTGGTGTTACTGCACAAAAGTGTTGCCGCAGGTTTGTCGCATGTGCCCCCCCCCCCCCCCCCCCCCCCCGTTATTGGTCAATCGACGTTCTTTCAATCGACTCTGCATTGTTTCCCATGCTCGTCGCCAGATAGCTACTTTTTATCATGTAGTTGGGTGAAATAAAATGTTTCCAATAATAATGGTTGGATGCTTTGATTAGGCATGTTTTTTATTCATAAGCAATCACATCGTGTTTTCAGTTTCCACGTGGTAATGGTAATAGATTATCTTATTTTGAATTGAACGTCTAATTCCAAAATTGACTTACACTAATTTCTTTACCGTGCCACTAATCGGGCTGTAGTCGACAATACGATCGTGCTAGATAATGCAACAGACTGAAGTGTTTGTGGGAAATTCCATGCTTGCTCCAAATTTCAATCGAATATCCACCAGTCCGGTTTTCGACAATTCATTCTGTTTCGAGCAATCGATAACGATGAGGGGAGCTTGGGTTAAAAATTCACGCTTTGACAGCAAAGGTTCAGCTTCTGTATTGTAGTAGGCTGTTTGAAACTGGACATACATGTCATAGAGAATGGCGTACTGATTATTGGGTATATCAAGATTCGAATTACCTTAGGAATAACACTGCGAGTTGAGGAAGAGTTTCACATCTCTGATTAGGCAATGATCAAATTCGCTGGCTTTTTTTCTAGGGACCGTTTTTCCTTGAAGTTTGAAATTCAAGATCGACATATCTCGGCTTCTCCAACTGTGTTGATGTTTTGACCGCTAACACATATCTCGTCGTTGACAGGAGGATTGGATACACGTGCGTTTCCCAAGAACGGAAATTCCGAACCCGATGGCCAAATCCTTGACGATGTAGTCGAGCAGCTGGATTTTCGGTTTATCGGCCAGTTTAATGTAGAGCAGCAACCGGTCGATTTTTCTTTAGGGTTATTTTGAAGTTTTCCGTAGGCAGGGTCTGAATCAAAGCATTCAAATCGGCGTTGGAACGTGTGAGAGTCAACTCATGTTTAGCGTTGATGACGACTCGATGATAATCCTCGGCGAAGCCTAGCACATAATTCAACGGTAGAACAGAGTCGAAATTTCGAGAAGCATTGGTCAGTTTGGTATCACCACTCAACCAAGCGGTGTTCTCCAGACTAGAATGCTGATCTGGACTCAAGGATAAGTGACCTTTCATAATGCTGGCGATACCAACATTGTTATTTCGATCAATCTCCACACCGCTCAACTCGTAGCGACCTTCCTCAAACAAATGACAAACAACCATATTGATCAATTTCATAGTCGCCACCGCAGTTACACCATTATCCTTTATAATTTTTCCGTGAATGTGGTGAGAGCCTTCAATGGGCAGTAGACACAAGTCTTGACGTGGAACAACAATATGGATTTCATAGTTGTTCTGGAAGGTGGATGATGCAAACGGCTGATGAGCATGAATCTCAGAATGCGCAATCGATTCACCGAATGCCACGGGTTTTTGTACTCTCATTATTTTTTCCATGGTAACACGCATAGGATGCAGCGAACACGAATTCTTATTTTCCAAAATTTCCACGTAATCGAAGACCTAGGCTCTGGAGAAACCGAACCTTCAGAGGTGTCAGCCTTGTTGGCGATGCAAGCTTCGCCAGAGGTGCCGGACGACTGATGATTTTTGACCATGACGTCTCACTTTTATAACCTTCGCCCAACTTTTTGGTTTCGAACACGATTCCCATTATTTGAGAGATTTTACGTGTAAACGCACAGTTATCGTTTTTCCGCAAAAATTGATCAACTCGTCGTCTTGATCGACTATTCACAGCTGTAAATGATGTATCGACTGTCCGGCAATTGGTGGATAAATGACGTTGGCAGGCACTTCAACAATCTTGTATCCTGATGGAATGGTAAGGAAAAATTCATGAATCGTGTGAGCCTGATGGTCGTTTATGTACGCCCCTATGGTTATGTTGCACTCAACGCGTAAAGTATTACCTTGCAGTGTGGCCACCGGTAATTCTGATTTATGAATAACCTCTCGTGCTAGCTCAATCGCTTTAAATCCGAATAATCGACTGATGGAATCTTTCGCTTTACAGTCTACAACTTGATTGCACGTGACTTCATTGTTCAGCTCGTTGTCGTTGAATCTCAGACTGAGGGTGATGTCGGAGGGTAGCTCCTTATGCAGAAAATTTCCATCATCCTCAATTTCATAGCTTCCCGTGGGGTATCATCATGACTTCCCTGCTGTTGCCCACTCGTTCTGGGTAAAATTTATTACACGTGGCATGAAGATTGGATATTGAATTGAATGTCAAGAACTCGACAAGTTCGAGAACATAGTTTTTCTTCAGTGATAATTCGATTGGGGGGAAATATTGATCCTTCAGTACGGAGGATGTGCCTGACATTGTCAACGTTAACGATTCCGAAAATAATAATGCTTGTTCATGTGACACTCATCTTTTTATAGCTGTCCGTAAAGAAAGTTGAAGCACAAGTGGCCGCAAATCACAGTAGTATATTCTTGATAGCTCTTATGATTGTATTTTACTCTATCAACACCGAGATATTTCATCAAATCTTTAGGTGGTTTCAAACCACCGAAACTATCGAAATACACAACGTGATCGCCATTTTTCTTATACGCAACCCAATGTGTTCCTGGACCACTTTTATCATCAAGATTAATAATTGCAGATTCTCGAATTTTCGGCCCTTATTTCGGTAAATCATTCCACATGAAAACACCTCGGAAATTTGAAATTTCCATATTTTTAGCATATTCGCGAAAATCAATATCGGTGAGAGCTCGGTATGGAAGCTTTGTTTGTTTTTTGCCGATCGTAAATACAGACCGATGCCGCTGTGATAGGGACTCAGGTATAATCCCTTGCCTGGCGCAATCGCCTCCATTGTTGCATTGTGCTACTTGGTTAAGTTCAAGCGATGTTTGTTGGTGCTAGCTTCGTTGACCGCTTTAGCTATACCCGCGGCACCACCCACTAGAGCCCCAGTAGCGCTTAGACCGGCCAGAATTTGAATAAGGAGCCGTAGGATACCGCCAATTTTATCGAGCACAGGTATGACGCGAGTCACACGAACATTATTTTCATTCCCACACGCGGCCGCACGAGTACCCGCTAACGCCGACTCGACAGCTTTGTTACACGGTCGCATGGCGATCTTTTTAGCTGTGATGATGGATATAAGATTTACTGTCCCCTTCCGCTGTGGATTTCTTCTTTGCAGTCGCTCCAAATTTTGACCGCTTCACAGCTAAGTTCATTCCGAGTTTGCATTTAGCTTTCATGGTGTTGGTGACTCCCCAGGCTACAGCTTTTTCACCCACACTACTGTCCTTAGCCAAGATGCGATTCCACGCCTTCTCAGTGAGCACTTTGTTAACAAGATTTCTCGCTGCGATATCCTGTTTCTTTTTGTATACAATATCGTGGTCTTTACATCCAGCGTCCAGCAGATTGATTCCCAGATCGCCATGTGCCAACCTCTTGGTCAATTTCATTCGGGGTTCGCAATACTGATGCGCCGGCACGTGCGATTCAACCGGGACATGATTGACCATTTTATTTAGCAAACCTCCACCGCGTCTCTTCCACGTCTTCATGGTCGAGCAACAACTAATGAGAGTTCCATAAAAGAATGAATTCATATGCTGTCATTATAGTTCTCGTTGTCATGTTAACCAAGAATTGTGAGATTTCAAGATCAGCCTGGTGAACTGGCGGTCGCGAATTCCGACAAAATGGTTCGGCGTGGAAAGAGGAAGATAGAAAACGACATGGAAAATTGATGCCAAATACCATGAGAGCAATTTTTTATGGACCATCCAATTGCGGTAAAACTAACGCTCTCCTCTCACTCATCACCTACGGCAATGGATTGCGATTCGAAAATGTCTACGTCTATTCGAAATCTCTCGTCCAGCCAACGCATCAGTTTTTGCAAAAGTTACTAGAACCCAAAAGCCATAGGTCACTTCCCGTTTGGCGAGAATGAGGAAGTTGTAAAACCGGAAGATGCGCACCCCAACTCTATTATGATTTTCGACGATGTGGCGTGTGAAAAGAAGGATAATATCAAAACATACCTCAGCATGGGCACGTATCGTAATGTCGATAGCTTTTATCTACGTCAAACGTATGGGCGTTTTCCAAAACACCTAGTGCGTGACAATGCAAACTTATTGGTGTTGTTTCGGCAGGATCAAATGAATCTGAAACGTATCTACAACGATCAAGTGAACACCGACATGACGTACCAGCAATTTAAAGATTTGTGCTCGGCATGCTGGAATGACGGTAGTTACAGTTTCACTGTAATTGACAAGGATAGCGAAATCAATTGAGAAAGATACAGGAAAGATTTGAACTGCTTTATAAGCATGAACCAACGCAAACTTGCACAGTTTCATTGCAGCAATCAAGTCGCCAACATGAAGAGTACCAAGATTCGTAAGCATAGCGATACATTGAGTGAAATATCGAAAGCATACGTCAGAAGTACAAGATAATCAAGTTGGACAAAGACACGGCTGAACAGGTTATGCGAGAGGTGTTCAAGCCTTTAGTAATGCCGTTGCAAGAATTAGTGGATACTTCGAAGCAGCAAGACAAGCAGCATATTAGACAAGAAATTAAAACGGAACCATCGGATGTTATAGTAAAAAAAAAAAGAAAAAAAGGTGACGAGAGTACCAGGGATGACGATGAGGAAGATGAAGATATGGACGAAGGGAATTTTATGGATGCAAATGATAAAACACTGAGATTTTGTAAAATTTCTACTACAAGCACGCCAGTAAAGGAAACAACGGCTTCTGTAGCGCGATATTTGAAAATGTTCAGCACAAGCAAAAAGAGGGATTTTGATACTGAATACGGTGTTAGAAAGTTGACAAATGGTATCATGATCGGTGACACGCGAATCAATTTGATCGATAGTCCAATCAACGTAGGGGATAAAAGTTATGAGAGAATGCCAGGATTACTTGAATTATTGTTTAGAAAATCATCTGATTCATTTATTGTGAATGACGCGGCCAAGAATAATTACATAAAAATCGTAACGATAACAAATGCGCATCGGAAACGTTACTAAGCCGATGGAAGTCTTAGAGATGATTTAAAAAGTGCAAAGTATAGAAATTTCATTGCACAACACGTTGGCTCGCCGAAAAAATCAGGTAAAGGCTTATCCGACTATAAGATTGCGCGAAAGGAGGGGCAAGATGTCGATTACGTCTACTGGGATGATCCAAATGAAATTGTAGATCGTCTCCGGCTGCTTATGGCGTCACAGGCTGCAGGCAATACCAGCCATTCCAACGAAATAGTCTCCATTATTGAGGAGTTGCGAGAGGCTGGAATCGTTTATTAGCGGCGTGTAAACATGAAATCATTATTTGTTCAGTGACCGTCCAGTGATGAGCATAGACATATTCGGGCGACACTCGGAGCGTGGTGGGGGTAAAAAATTTATTCGAGGGCCTTCGGGTGTTGGATTCAAAACCACCAGCGACAATCAGTATGATTTGGACGGTAAACGATTATGTAAAATAGCTGATCCGCAGCACTCCACCGACGCCGTTTCCCTAAAAGTTCTCAATACTGCTTTACAGTCTATGGCTGTGGATATTGTGGATACTCTTCAATCAAATTTTGAGAGTTTCGCGCATAATCACAACGAGGAGTTAAAACAGCTACGCATAAATAACAAAATCATTGAAAATACGTTAAATCGCATCAAACGTATTGGGAAGCAGGCAACACCAACGTTGTAACAGACCAGCAGGGAATTAGTATCGATTGAGGAACCAGAGTGGTTGGACAGCAATTCGAAAAATTTATAGGTGAAGAGTTGGGAACAATAAAGACTGCAATAGCTGCCGAACTTCACAGACAAGCTCGACGCAACTATCCGCGCCGATTCGTAGATGTACGCGGACTGGATGAGACCTGGCAAGCTGATCTCGTCGATATGACTGCATACAGCTCGTGCAACAAGGGATACAAATACCTACTAACAATCATCGATATATTTTCCAAGTACGCGTGGGCGGTGCCGATAAAGTCCAAGAGTGGGAAAGATGTTGCCGCTGCCATGAAATCTGTACTGATCCAGAGTCGTATACCTACACATCTGCACATTGATCGAGGCAAAGAATTTTACAACAGCGAATTCAAAGCCCTTGTGAAGCATCACAATATCAACATGTATTCGACATTCAGCAACTCAAAGGCGTCGATATGCGAACGTTTCGATCGAACATTGAAGAATAGTATGTGGAAGCGGTTTACTCTCCAAGGATCGTACGAGTGGATTAATATTTTGGATGATTTAATGAAGTCCTACAACAACACCAAACATCGCACGATTCGGATGAAACCGGTGGATGTTAGCACGGAGAATGAAAAACAGCTGTATCGTAGCGTGTACAAGCCTCGGCAAATCGAACGAAGTGATCGAGCGCGGAAATTCAGTGTAGGCGATTGAGTTCGAATCAGCAAGTACAAAAATGTATTCGAAAAAGGCTATACACCCAATTGGACGACAGAAATATTCACCGTGAGTGAGGTGAAAAATACCAATTCACCCACCTACAAACTGACCGATTATCAAGATCATTCCATCGAGGGGGGCTTCTACGAGGAAGAGCTCGCGAAAGTGAAATATTCCGACGGCTACCTTGTGAAGGAAGTATTACGCAAACGGGGGAATCTGTTCTATATAAAGTGGTTGGGTTTTAATAGTTCGCACAATAGTTGGATAAATAAAACAGACATGTAACATAATTTGTATGTACTTTCCGAATTACAATAAAAGATTTTGAATATACAAATATTTCGACATTTTATCTCTTTTGTACGCACATGTGCCATACTCTGTATCATGAAAACAATAATAATAACAATAATAATAATAATGATGATGATGATGATGATGATGATGATGATGATGATGATGATGATGATGATGATGATGATGATGATGATGATGATGATGATGATGATGATGATGATGATGATGATGGTGGTGGTGGTGATGATGATGATGATGATGATGATGATGATGATGATGATGATGATGATGATGATGATGATGATGATGATGATGATGATGATGATGATGATGATGATGATGATGATGATGATGATGATGATGATAATAATAATAATAGTAATATTAATACCTTCTCGCGTTCGAGCGCAAGAGGGTCTACGGAAGAGACGCGGACGTGACCCGACGGGACGCGGCAACGACGGAAAGAGACGCGACGATACAGACGTGGCAGGAACGGTGGACGGAAGAAACAACGGGAAACTGGACGAGACGACTTATTAAGGACCTAAGACCGTGGATCCAGAGGGGGTTTGGGGATGTGAATTTTTACGTCACCCAGCTTCTGACGGGCCACGGCTACTTCAGACGCTACCTACACAACCTGAACCGAGTACGGACGCCTAACTGTACGTACTGCGGACACGAACGAGACGACGCGGAACACACGTTTTTTGAATGCGACCACTGGACAGAACTAAGACATAGACTGGAGACGGTCGTGGGAGGCATCACTCCCGACAACGTTGTCGGGGTGATGCTCCATAGTACAGAAAGGTGGCAACTTGTTGCCACCTACACAGAGACAATCCTACGACGTAAGAACGCGGACGGCTGCCTGACGTGACGCAACTGACGGACTGCCGGCACGGGACGGACGGACGGACAGACTGACGAGACACACACCGACAGAGCTCCCAGCTAGAAGTAATATCACCATAGTTCCTGGCTGGGAGCGTTGCACAGGAGGTGGCGGTTTAGTGGGTACCTGGAGTCCCACATCCGTGCTAGCCCGTATGACTGGCGCGAATCCGTAACTTGGATTCCGCAACTCCTCGGTAAAAAAAAAAAAATAATAATAATAATAATAATAATTAATTTCTGAAAACTTTTTTTCATTTTCTGAAAACTTTTCTCGTGGTAAACGAATAAATGTGAATTATTGCTTTATATATTAATAATAAATAAATGAACAATTGTTGAGTATATGAATTCGCATTTTGAAACTTCAAATCCATTAAATATCGTATTGATCATGAAACGTTTCCGCCCGATGGTGGATCGTTCGAGGCGTCAAACATCAAATATTTACATCAATTCTATGTCTACAGTTTATCCTATAGCTATTGGGGGGGCTGGGACAAACCCCCAAGGTAAGGTGTCGGTCTGTCCAGGTATCAATTGCCGCTTGTCATCCTGCCAACTCAGAGCCAATTTTTTTTGTACGATCGTGCTTACTTCGTGTTTTTTGCTGCTTATCAAACACTGTAGAAGAGTCAACTCTCGGTAAGCCGTCAGACAGCGCTTATGATCATCAAACGTGATGCTACTTATCGATGAATTTCTTACACCCTTGGCGCGCTTACTCACTTTCACGCCACTGTCATATTTTTCCCCATCCTCACCCATCGTAGTAAATGTGAACAGCTTTGCTCGCAGTCCCACAAACTCTGTCATAATTTTACCATTATTTTCATCCTTCATTAGTCCTAGTTGTTTTATGTTTTTAAGGGGAATACCATACACATTGTCGGGCGGATAGTCAGAGGTATCAAACATTGTATCTACATCACGTTTAATGATATCGTAGATATTAGGCACATTGAATTGATAAATAAGGCTGTCTGTGTCGGTATACATCAATTTAGCTTGTTTATTCGAAAAGTTGGTTTCAATATAATTATAGTGAAAATCGTAGAGAAAGATTTTTGACAGATCTAGAATTGATGCACCGACGTAAATAGGTTTGGCGAAGTGAACTTTGACACGATTCATTTCAATGATAACCATATCAGTGTCAAATACGGTGCAGCTGTGAAAGTTTGCTCGGGCAATAAGCGTTCTCGCACCACCTCTTCCCTCCCATTTTGTGACCAATTTGACATCTTTGTGATTTCGCACATTCTACATAGTCTTACCAAACACAGCGTTATTCATGAGTTTGTAAAAGTTTTTCTCAAATTCATTCCTAGACCGCTTACGCATGTCTGTATTGAGCGTGATGTAAGGCTCGAGCCATGGAGATTGTGCAAACTTTCAAATTCTATGCACTTTCGTTACTTTCAATCCTAAACTCAAATACTGTTTCAAATTTCTATAGTGCAATATATTGTTACAAAGGGTGAAATCACCCGTTTTGTCCCCTTTTAAATGATCTAGTAGTCATCATAGATAAAAGACGTTTATAAACCTCTCATGTCTTTAAAAAGAATAAGGTTGCTGCGTCAACCGACATTACTGTAAAAACAGTCAGTCTCTAGACTTTAAAAAGAGAGCTTGTGTCCAAATACATCTATTTTCTTTCTAAAATATTCCTTGTTCGTGAGACTTCTTTGGCTCGGCGTTCGCTTAAATCGCACAGAGAACTCTTTGATTCTCTTAGACCTTTCTTATTTTCCTCCCGTTGTTACATTGGTGTCAGAAGCGGGATCTCTTCTGTGCCATTTGAGTGGATTTCGAGTGTAAAGAAGTATACAAAACAATAATGCAACGAACTCCTACGTCGAGAGCATCACGCGCGGAGCGACGAGCTGCCGGACGCGTTTCGTCGTGCCAGCGTTCTCCTGAGCCAGCGTTTCCTTCCATTTCTCGTCGTTCGGAAGCTGAGGTTCAGCCCCAGCCCCAACTAGCTCTTTTGGCAGAGCTCATCCAGGGAAAAAGATTTGCTGATGCGTCAGATTCAGCAGCAACAACAACATCAACAACAGCAACAACAACATCAACAACTGCTACAACAGCAGCAACAGGAACAGCAGAATCTTCTGCACGAACTCCTCTCGCAACAGCGTCAACAACAAGAAATCGTGTCCCAGGCGCTGATCGGAATCCTGCAAGGTGTGCAGAAGCTTCAGGAGCGGCCGCAGAAATTCCCGATACGCCCAGTTCCATCCCCAGGTAGAAGGACTTCTCTTCCTTCAGTCCCGGTTCCGGCAAGGAGGACCTCCATTCATTCAATTCCGGATCAATCAAGGTCTGACGCTATTTATGGGGGAGGCGAAATTCCCCCTGTTGCTAAAAATTTTCCACCTGTTCATGTCTCGCGACAAGCTCAGGTTAGCTCTTTTCCGCGATGCCACGATGTTCCGTCACGTGATATTTCGGAAGTAGTTGAGCCTCCTGTCGCGTCGTCTCATCCTAGCGTAGATATTCAGTCAGAGTTCTTGGCCTTTTTAAAATCGCGCGGAACTGTCAATGTTCTCCCTCCGCAGACTCAGAGCTCGTTCGGACTGAATCAGGTCCCTGTACCTGCCGCGAGTATTGTAGATTTGCCCTCGAAACAAACGAATTTGAAGCCCGGTTCGTATCACGGTTCGTCTGCTTGGAGTCTATACGAACGTCAGTTTAACATGATTAGTAAGGTTAATGGTTGGAATCCGTCCCAGAAAGCAGCTAATTTGACAGCGTCTTTGTCTGGTCCGGCTTTGCTAGTTCTTGGATCGCTTTCAGATTCGGATTCTGAAAATTTCGACAGCATTTGTCCGGCTCTTAAACTCCGGTTTGGCGAAGAACATCTTTCCAAACTTTATTTTACTCAGTTTGAAAATAGACGTCAAGGGCCCAAGGAAGATTTAGCCTCTCTCGGAAATGACATCGAACGTCGCGCTCGACATTCCCTTACTGATTGTGCAGAAAAGGCTAGAGATCAGATAGCTCGGGCGAAATTCATGAATGCGATTCGGAATCCGGAGCTTCGGTATCATCTGAGGCTCGCAGCTTCAACTTCTCTACATGAAGCAATTATTAAAGGCTTAGAATTAGAAGCCATAAACGAGGCGGATTTAGGTTCGCGTCAACTTCATCGATTGAGCCAAGCTGACCCTTCAGAAAATTCTTCGTCCCGTCCTTCAGTCAATCAGCCTAGCTCAGATTCTCTTCCAGGAAGGAAAAATAGTGGTTTCTCTCGTTACAATAGATCAAACTCCAATCGGCCTGTCTCAGAGTGCCAGTTTTGCGGCGTAAGAGAACATATCGCGAAGAATTGTTTCAAACTCGACCGTCAGTTGAAGACTGCGGAAGATTCGTGGCGCCAAAATGTCTCCAAGAGGGCTCCCTCTAATCCGGTTTGGGCAGCGCAACCTTCTGTTCCTCAGAATTCGGGAAACTAGCTACCGATGTTTCGAAAGGGCGAATATCATCGGTTTCTTCCAAGTTCCTAAGCCCTATTGCTTCACAGTTCGTGGTTAGAGGCCTGCGTCGTACCGGCCTATATGCTAAAGGTTCCGTTAACGGACTAAGTTGTTTGTGGGTTATAGATACTGGAGCCAAAATTTTCGTTGTTCGTCCTGACATGATATCGTCTCTTGCTTCAATTATTCCTTCTGTGTCTATTCGCACTGCTACCGGAGCAACTACCCCTGTCGTAGGTAAGATGGTCGTACAGATAACAGTAGCGGATTGTGTTCAATCCCCACATGAAGTTCTAGTAGCTGATATAGAAGATGAAGGCATTTTAGGCGTAGATTTTCTTTCCGCTCACAACTGCGTCATTTCTACCGGAGATTCGACTCTCTGTTCTGGTTACCGTAAAATCAACCTCGAAACGTCTAGATTTATTAACTCTTTTGAACAGAAAGAAACCCTCTCGTCTTTGCGCGTTTTAGAACATGTTTCAGACTCTTTAGTCGTTCCTTCTTATCTCACGGAACTCTTTACTAGGTCTTCTAAAGATTTAGATATCGCTCAGACTAATAGTCTCGTTTGCCTTTTTAACGATTTTAAAGAGACTTTTGCTAAAGACTCTGCCGACATCGGGAGATGTACCATAGCTAAGCATTCGATAGATGTAGGGAATAACGCTCCGATTAAACAGGCAGCTAGACGGCTTCCTTTAAATGGTCGCAGGAAAGTTGAAAAATTAGTAGAGGATATGAGAACAGCAGATGTTATTGAGCCGTCTTCTAGTCCGTGGGCTTCTCCCCTAAATTAGTAGAGGATATGAGAACAGCAGATGTTATTGAGCCGTCTTCTAGTCCGTGGGCTTCTCCCATTGTCTTGGTCAATAAAAAAGGTGGTTCCAAGAGGTTTTGTATAGATTATAGGAAGTTGAACGAGATCACCAAGAAAGATGCATATCCGCTTCCTCAGATAGGAGATACCCTTGATTTAATTTCTGGTGCCCGTTGGTTCTCTACGATTGATTTACAGAGTGGTTATTGGCAAGTTGAAATGAATCCGTTAGACAAAGCGAAAACAGCTTTTGTCGCAGGTTTAGGTGGACTTTAGCAATTTAAAGTTATGCCTTTTGGCCTTTGTAATGCACCAGCTACCTTTGAAAGAGCGATGGAATTCGCCCTTCAAGGTCTGACTGGCAAGATTTGTTTAGTTTATCTCGATGACATCATTGTGTTTGGTAAAACTTTTGATGAAGAATTGGAAAATCTTAAGCAGGTTTTTAGTCGTTCATTCCAAGCTGGTCTAAAAATGAGTCCCAAAAAATGTCATTTTATCAAAAAGGAAGTAACTTTTCTCGGACACGTCGTTTCAGCGGTAGGAGTTGAGACAGATCCTTCTAAAATAGAAAAGGTCTTGAATTGGCCACGTCCCGATTCAAAAGCAAAGGTTCAAAGTTTCTTAGGACTTTGTACTTATTACAGACGTTTCGTTAAGGGCTTTGCTTCTATAGCGAGACCCCTCCATGCTCTTACAGGAATTAAAGGTGTTTTTGATTGGACTTCCGAATGCGAAAGAGCCTTTGTTCTCCTTAAAAAATTATTCACTTCGTCACCGATATTAGCTTATCCCATCTCCGATTCTCAATTCATCGTAGATTCTGACGCTTCTCTCTGTGGTATAGGTGGGGTTTTGTCTCAAATTCAGGATAATCAAGAGCGCGTTATTAGTTATTTCAGTCGGGTCTTGTCCAAACCGGAACGCAATTATTGTGTTACCCGTAGGGAATTATTAGCGATGGTAAAATCTATTTGCCATTTCCATCATTATCTTTATGGAAGGAAATTTTTGATTCGGACAGACAATGCTTCCTTAACTTGGCTTCTTTCGTTCAAATCACCTGAAGGCCAAGTAGCTCGATGGTTGGAGAGGTTAGGTCAATATGACTTCGAAATTAAATACCGTCCCGGAGTTCTGCATGGTAATGCTGATGCACTTTCTCGTCCTCCGTGCGGGGACGATTGCAAACAGTGCTCTCGTTTAAATAAACAGATAGATCCCTCGCTTAACGTTCGTCAAATTTCTCTCGTTAAAAATAAAGAAGACTGGATCATCGCCCAGGGGAAAGATTCAGATCTCCTTCTAGTTCGGAATTGGAAATCCACAGGAGTCAGGCCTCAGTGGAAAAAAATATCTTCTATAAGTCAGTCTTTGAAAATTTACTGGGCGCAGTGGGACTCCTTGTTTCTCCTCGATCAGTTGCTTTATAGGAAATGGGAATCACCTGACTCCAGGTCGGTAAGTTGGCAGCTTCTGGTTCCTAGAGAAAAGATAGCCGAGATTTTGTCAAGCTTTCATGATTCACCTGTCGGTGGCCATTTCGCTTCTGATAAGACTTCGGGTAGGATCAGAGAAAGGTATTTTTGGACTCACTGCCGAGCTGACGTTGAAAATTGGTGCAGAACTTGCACGGTTTGTTTAGCCAAGAAGGGACCTATGAAAAAGGGAAGAGCTCTCTTCAAATACATAACGTAGGAGCTCCATTTGAAAGAGTCGCAATGGATATCCTAGGCCCTCTTTCTCTTTCTAGGTCAAGAAATCGCAATGCCCTGGTGATAGCAGATTATTTTACAAAGTGGTTAGAAGTAGTCCCAATTCCGAATCAATAAGCTAGCACCGTTGCTCGAGCTTTTGTTCGAGAATTCGTCTGTCGTTACGGAGCTCCTCTTGAATTACACACAGATCAGGGTCGAAATTTTGAGTCGAATTTGATGAAGGAGTTCCTTCAAATTTGAGGGATTAGAAAAACTCGTATCACCGCTTTGCATCCGCAGTCTAATGGAATGGTAGAAAGATTGAATAGGACGCTTCTTCGTTATCTTTCTTCTTTCGTTGATCAGGATCAGAAAGATTGGGATGAGTGGATTCCCTTATTTCTTTTATCGTATCGCTCTGCAATTCACGACACCACCGGTTTTTCTCCAGCTATGATGTTGACAGGTTGGGATCTTCGACTTCCGTCAGATTTAGAAAAGGGCGTCAATCCTTCCGTGGCTTCGTCCCGGGTGTATTTTAATTCCGTTTTCCGTCAAAAATTGGATGAGGTTCATGAATTTGCTAGGGAAAGAATTCGTATGGTCTCTGATAAGACTAAGGATCGTTATGATATTAGAGCTAGAAATTTAAAATTTGAGAAGGGAGATTCCGTTTGGTTATTTCAACCTCGTCGGCAACAAGGGCGTTGTCCCAAACTCCAAAGTAATTGGGAAGGTCCTTACTCTATCGTTGACCGAATTAACGACGTTGTTTTTAGAATTAGACGTTCCCCTCGTTCGAAATCCAAAGTCGTTCATCTGGATCGCTTAGCTCCTTATCAGTCAAGAGCATCGTTTCAGTAGCTCTCTGAAGGTTAGAAAGTTCGTTGACAGGTTAAGGTTAGTTCGATGTTGTTCGATTCGAGAAATTTGATTACATCGATTTCTTTGGCTTGAAGAGTGTTTCGGTTCTGCGCTTGAATGAAGTAGTGAGCGTTTAGTCGATCCTCTTTTATTTTTCTAACCCATATGTCAGTTTCTTTGAGTTTTATAGATTTTTCCCGACGAATCTGCCGTCTTTGGCTGTTCCCGATGTGACCTCCAGCTGTACTGTTTGTCCGGTCTTAGCCTGGGTTCTCCAGATATTCAGATAAGATCGTTCCTTTTCTTTTGAATACATATTTAATTTTTTTTATTCGTGTATTCTCCCAAATTCACTTAGTGAATTTGAATTGTTATACCACCACTCACATTTGTTCTCCAAACTCTAGGGTGTGCTGTTTTTTGAAGAAGTCTTGGATTCAGTCACCCATTCCTTTTTCCTGTTTCCTGTGCCGGTTCTCGGAGGGAATCAGCCTTTACGTTGTCTAGGACTCAGAGTTTTCCCAATTATGGTTTCCCGCCTCATCGTACTCATCTGTGTTTGATTCACCGGACTATTTTCCCTGATGAGGAATGAATTTTCTTTTCGACGACGATCCGGATGATTTTGATGTCTTCAAATTCATGAAGAACTCACTAACTCCCCCTTAACACTTACCTTTATAAAACAAGGCACACAAATTTTGAATTCAATTGAACGCTCAACTATCTGCTCAAGGTTTTCTGTGGTTTACCTTGAGACTGTGGGCAAATGCCAGATAGTAAAAAGGGAGTCTTTTAATTTTTAGAGCCACAGCTCCAACTCACCTTCGAGCACTGACTGCTAGATCACATTTTTTGTAATTGTTTATCTTTTCCGAGTCGGGTCGACTCTTTTCCTCGAGGGGAAGTATTGTTACAAAGGGTGAAATCACCCGTTTTGTCCCCTTTTAAATGATCTAGTAGTCATCATAGATAAAAGACGTTTATAAACCTCTTATGTCTTTAAAAAGAATAAGGTTGCTGCGTCAACCGACATTATTGTAAAAACAGTCAGTCTCTAGACTTTAAAAAGAGAGCTTGTGTCCAAATACATCTATTTTCTTTCTAAAATATTCCTTGTTCGTGAGACTTCTTTGGCTCGGCGTTCGCTTAAATCGCACAGAGAACTCTTTGATTCTTTTAGACCTTTCTTGATTTCCCCCCGTTGTTACAATATACTTTTTTTTGGGGTGAAGGGTGGTCGTGAGTTTGGCATTTTTACTACCTGGAGGAGTAAAATGTTCGGGACAAAGAGGTAAGTCTTTGTGATCCTCGTGGAGTTCCACAGGGTAGTCCAAATCTACCTCCAGAAAGTAGCCGATCGGCAAATCGTCCGGATGGTTTGTTATATCGATGTGCTGATACTCCGACTCGAACGAACCGATTGGTAAATGCACGCTCATAGCTGCACTGTACAGGTTATTCACGTCAAAATACATGAGATACGATTCCGCTTTGTTTGGATCAAAATCTTTTCCCATGAATCTATTATTGGCCCGAGCGTGTTGATTGGAACATTGCGCTACGCCGCCTCGAATGGCTCTTTCAATAAATAATACCATTTCAGGGTTGTCTAAAAGTTGCAAATACACATTAGTATGCTAGCCCCCCAGTGACTCTGAATGGAATTCCCTCCAAACAGTTTCCGCGTGCTCGTAATCGGTGTCTGAAATATTTGCATCGCAGAGGCGCGAGTAGAAATGCGTCTTTGCAGGTAATCGCGGTTCATCGAGTTTTCCCCAACAATCGACGTATTCATAGGGAAAAACGCCTTTGCGGGTCATCAAACTGATCTGAGTCGGGTTATTATAAAATTTGCGTGTTATGCGTTTATCGGTATCGGTCAAATATGTGGAAAGTTTATCGATGCTGCTAGCCATAAATCGGAACGAATCGATAAATCTCAAGTGCATCATTGTTCCATCGACGCGTTTCGTAAAGGATATATATTTTTCCTTATTTATGGGTAGCAGTGTAATTTTACCGGAAAAAGTTGACGCGAGGGATTTTATTAAAAAGTGAGAATCGTAACCGGACAAATTGTGGAAAACTATTGGAATTGTGTGCGACTCTCTGAAATTCAAATCACACCGATTATGAGCAGGAGCACGATATTCACCCGTGAAGTGACAGTGATCGTAACACTTTTTCTCCTCAGGGGTAAACGGATTTTCACAAATATAACAATTCTTTGCGCGCATGTGACGATCGCGTTGCACTTGGGTAAGAGACTTCATCGGAATTATGTTTTTGATGCGTGACTCTACTTGAATTGATAAATCTTTAAGCTGTTTCATAAACCAATCTATGCAATCGACACCGCGTTTACCGTGGAACTCCGATAAAGTCTCATCGTACGCGCAATGTACATAGTACGCTACACTGTGCGGGATATGCTTTTGAATTTCACAAGTCTTACGAGTTTCAAATTCATCCACAGGTTCAGGGATTAATATACATTCGAGATCGGCGTATACGACAAATGGAACGGTGCCTCTGTTTTGAAAAATGGAAAATACTAAATCTTTACACTTGGGGAACTTCATGCGTACTTTATTTAGCGTAATACAATCTTGCCGGTGATTGTCGTAGACATGTTTCGCGCTAATGTGGCACAAACATCTGTCACATACAAACGTTTTGTGTTCATGAATGGACAATTGTTTGCTCACCAATCGGGAAAGATCTTCAATCCAAGCAAACTGGAATCTCGTTGCAAACTCACCAGTCATATCGTCTTTCGGATTACTCTCAACCATTAGAAGATGGATCGTGTCAATGTTTACGCTATGCAAATTTTTACTCAAATAAATTGGCACGATGACGCTTTTATTTGATTTTGCATGATGCGAAAAAGTTTGAGATTCTATACCATATACATTGATGCGCAAATTATTCAATTTCTCAAGCTTTTTCACATCGTGAAGAGTAGCAGGGAATTTGATACCTGTACAGTCCAACTTGGAAATATATCGATGATAACGGCTAGTCCTATCGGTGTGGGTGTTGACCGGGTGAAGGGCTGCTGTGACGGACCAGAGAAGGCATCTTTCGTCCTCGTTCCTCACGTTGATCACAGTTTTTTTATGTCGAATGTCTTGGGGCAGCTCGACGAATGTTGAAGCCCCCGCGGCGAGAGGCTGGTAGCGATTGATATTCACGGCGAGGTTAAGGATCTGAATCATACTCCAGCCGGAATCGCGTTGCTCGAAATCTTCCACCTTTGACTGCAGATCACCCCGTGCACGGATAAACCAACTATTTATATCGCTTGATGGGAGGAGAATCGCCACGTTGGAGGTGTTGAAATTCTTGACTTCGGTGGAGATCTCTTCATGCTTGGCATTTTCGAATTTGCATGATAATATGATGTTAACCTTCACATTTCCCTCCTCGCGCAGTATCAGCTCCAACTTCTCGGTGAGGACGTGCTGCCCATCGTCCAGGAAGGCGTCCAAATTTTTATGACGGAGATTCGTGACAACCCCCGTTCTGATTCGGCTGGCGAAAGCGCTATCCACGTCGTCCCATTGTATACCCGCAGGAGTACCGATATTTCCACCCGTCACCACTGTGCGCTGCTGCAACTGTTTGATCTTCGTCACCCAAGATTGCAGGAGTGCGATCGTATGTTGAATCCGTATTTTCGCACCAACGGTTGTTCCTCGTTGCATCGAAATATCGCGCAGAACTTGGATATTCGCAATTCCAATATCAACCCAATGATTGATGACGGCGTCATTCTCTTCTCCGGGTGGTTGCTTTCTCAGCAAATTGTACGTCCCCTCCATCTGCTCCGCAAGTCCCATATACGCTTCGACTGCCATGACTTTAACGGTTATAGGTAACAATTGTATGTCAGAGAAATGAAAATTATAGGCTTTTGACTTGCACGTATCGTGTAAGACTGATGAGTCTGCATCGGATGCGTTGAGCTTATATACAAGCCGATAGATCGCAAGAATTTGGGAACGGTGCGCACTGCGTTTTGTGCATATCGGAGGGAAAACTGACGTCAGAGATGCAATGCGCACTGCGTTCTGCGCATATCGGAGGGAAAAATGACGTCAGAGATGCGCACTGCGTTCTGCGCATTTCGGCTTGATCGGCTGGTATGTGTACACACAGTTTTGGGTTTTACGACTCTTTATAGCGAACAAGTTCGAGCCTGCACATCCCCCGCCATTCTCTATGATATGTATGTTCGGTTTTAAATGACCTACTATAACAAAGAAGCTGAGCCTTTGCTATCGAGGCGTGAATTCATAAACCAAGCTCCCCTTATCGGCATCGATTGCTCCAAGCAGAACGAAACATTGAAAACTGGACCTGTGGACATTCGATTGGAATTTGACTGTAGCATTACGTTCCCACCACACACTTCTGCATACTGCGTGATCTTGCATGATCGCATTGTTGAATATAATCTGATCAGTGGTACTGTTAAAAAATTGGTATAAGTCAATTTTGGAATAATGATATGTTTAATTAATATGGATATTGAAAATAATATGTGTAATTTTACTCGTTAAAATTTAGAATAAGATAATTCAGAATAGAATAAGAAAACTAAATGTAATTGATGTTGAATAAGAAAATTGTTAAAAGCATTTGAAACGCCGTTTTAAACCTTCCATCAGGGGTCATTTCCTGGAATTTTTTCAATAGATCTAGCGGGTTTTACCCTATCCGACTTATGTGCGGCTTTTTCTGCGCCAAACAAGTCTCGGCAGGAATTATTTTGTGTGTGAGTGTGTGTGTGTGTGTCAAATCCTATGAAAACAGCCATTTTGCGGCAGACCGAGAAAATGATCAGCGGCAGGGGGGTACCGCCGCGGATTAGCGTGGCGGGAAGGGGGTCCCGCCGCGGATTGGGGGGGAGGGGGGAGCTCGGTGGGAGCTGGCGGGAGCTGGGGGGAGCTGGGGGGGAGCGCCGCCATCTTTGATTCAGAACCGGCATATATACACTACTTGTATCGAAGCGTCTACAAGCCTCAACAAATCAAACGAAGTAATCGAAAGCCGGAATTCAAAGTAGGCGATCGAGTTCGAATCAGCAAGTACAACAATGTATTCGAAAAAGGCTATACACCTAATTGGATGACAGAAATATTCACCATGAGGGAGGTGAAAAATACCAATACACCGACATAAAAACTTGTCGATTATCAAGATCATCTCATCGAGGGAGGCTTCTACGAGGAGGAGCTCAGTAAAATAAAATACCCCGATAGCTACCTTGTCGAAAAAATACTACGCAAATAGTCGGAGAGCTGGCGGCAAAAATCGACAAGAGTTTAGTAATGGTCCATAATTCAATATGGTTCAGTATTGAGGGTGTACATGAGTCAGCACCCACTCGCAAGGTCAGTTAGTGGACCAACTGGCGGCGGCGCGCTTTGATATATGTAAAATTACAACATGCTCTACAAGTGTTTAGTAATAATTTAAAATTGGCAAGAAGCTAGTTTATAGTATAAAAAACAGGGAGAAAGTGGTCAGACCGCATTGTTGTGGAACGCGGCGAGTCAGCACGCCACAAAAGTTGTCGCCGGAACGATGTCGGTGCAAGATCTTAGTAATAACTAAAAAATTACCATACTGCTTTATTATTATATATTATTTAATAAAAAAATAGTCAGATCACAAATTAATGGAACGGAGGTAGTCAGCAGTCGCTTAAAGTGCGAATATCGAATACGAGCGTCTGTTCGGAGCGCGTACGGATATATGCTTGTAATTCAATATATATATAAATAAATATATACATACATATATATATATAGTGATATAGTTTATCATTTAATTTCACTAGGTATTAAAATGTATTTCATAAAAAATAATAGTCAAATAATAATTGAAATGGTTGGTTTTTATGTAATTTCACAATAATAAGAATTGAAACTTACATTTATGTTTTAAATAAAATAAATTAAAGCAGAAATAAAATAAGGCAGAAATAAAATAAATAAGGTTTCAATAACCTGCTCGAAAAGTCGTTATGCGAGCGAGGTGACAGCAGGTATATCCAGGTGTGATTGACCCTCTGGGTCTGTTTGTATACTTGGAACAGAGATTTTCGTAAGTTCTAGAAGGTCTCCCCAACTCGAGAAGCGTTTAGTGTAGCATCTAAGCATCAGTCGCAGACGTACCACTGTACAGTGCTGAAATATTATTTTGTTTTGTGCGTGTAAAATGCCTCCTATCTGCGTCATTTGCTTGCAAAAAGATAAGCACGTTATACTTTTTGTTGAGAAAACTCTTGCAAAATGCAAAGAAATATTAAGTGTTCGTTGTGAGAATAATTTGAAGTTTAATAATGTAGTATTGCCGTCAACTCCAAACGAAATTGAAGGTTATCATGTTCAGTGCTACAGAAAATTCACGGCTTTGGGAAAGCGTTTCAGAAAAGCAGTTTCGGGTAGTCAACCTTCTGTATCACAGTAAGTTTTTTTAATGTTTGTTATATTGTCTATACTGCACGAAATTATTTTTATTTAATTGAAATATATTTTGTTACAGATCAAGTGAAAATACATCGACGCTTCATGATTTACAAGCGAGCACTTCAATTGATCCGTTCGATTATCAGAAGAGGTGAGAGAGATATTTATTTAACATTATAATAGTACACTCAACGTGCAAAATATCTGCGACGAACGATTTGAAAATTGACGGTCTGTGACCAGATTAGGTTAAGCAATTGAATTGATTTCTCATTAAAATGTTTAAACTATGGTAATAAACCGTATGGCGTTTGTCAATTTAACAAATTATTTAATTAAAATATACCTTTTCACAGCTGAAGTGCAAATGTACCCATGCCTTCTGACGAGGAGGCGAGTAATTCGTCTGTTCCCGCTTCGGTAAGCGATCCGTCCGATTGTCAAACGAGGTGAGATATTTATTTAACATAACATAATTTTCAACTGCAAAAAACAGTGTATCTGTGTTCAATTAACAGCTTATAAAAGACACTTTTATAACAGTTGTATCGTTGTATTTATATTGTATTTACCGCTCTATTGATTTTTATTTAAGGATGTTCTATGGTTAAAAAAAGTTAACAGAATTCTTTAAAATTTTGCAACATGATTGTATAGATAAAATTAAACCTATCTTCTATTTGGCAAAATCTTACGTGTTGGTGATTTTATCGAGTAATTTGATGTTGAAAATTCTCAAAATAATACGGGCTCTTATGGACGGCCGAAGATTCGATTCAATTTCATAATTTTTTTAATAGAAAAAGTTAAGAGACAAAAATAAGCATTGGATATTTAAAAAGCATATTTTTCATAGATTTATTCCGTAAATGTGGTATATGTCATTCCGAATGATTCAAAGAGCATTTGAATATTAAAATAAAGGGCATAGCCGGATAAGCAGGTCGAATCGGCCCCCGCTGATTTTTTTGTCGGTACTTCAGGGATCAATTTGGACCCAAATGAAAATAATTCAGTGAAAATTTCAGCTATTAATCTTAAACGGTTTCCGAGTAATTGAAAAAAAACCTATTTTTTAGTATTTATTTTTTTTTTAATAGTAATGTTACGGGGTAGATTGCGTAGGCTCCGATGAGCGGTAATCGGAGCTTACTCCACGCCCAGCCAAGGTGTTATTTGGCTATTGTAGGGTCCGTTCACGTCGACTATGCACTCGCGTGCTACTACTCCCAATGCAGGAAGGGAATGGAATAGAAAGGGATCGGTATTAAGGGAAGGTAAACGATTTAAAGTATATGATTGTTTATTCGTGGTCAATGCAACGGAGTCGGTCAAGGGAAAAAGGGTACGGTCTTGATTTAGAGGGATAGGTGTCTTGCTTGAGTGCTGGGATGGATCTGCCTGCTTCTGCCGGATGTAGCAGGCAAGCTAGCCGCGAGTTACAGGAGAACCTGCTGACTCGCGAACGATAAGGGTAGATTACAGAGCGTAAGGTAACTAAGAGCGTGGGAAAGGAATATGAAGTCTGGAGGACGTAACACGCCCCCCCTTGGGGAAGAACATTCGGTGAGGGTACGAAATAGAATGTTCGGAAGGAAGCGGAAGGCCATGAAACGTAGTGACTCACTTACAGAATATTACAAAGAAAGGTCTTAAAATCTAGCGCCTAGATGTTAGTGCGCGTTTAAGTGGGTTAGTGTACATTTGAATAAAAAAAAAAAAAAATTTTATAAATGACATCTTATGGTACTGAATCACTTACAGAATATTACAAAGAAGGGTCTTAAAATATAGCGCCTAGATGTTAGTGCGCGTTTAAGTGGGTTAGTATACATTTGAATAAAAAAAAAAAAATTTTATAAATGACATCTTATCGTACTGAATCACTTACAGAATATTACAAAGAAGGGTCTTAAAATATAGCGCCTAGATGTTAGTGCGCGTTTAAGTGGGTTAGTATACATTTGAATAAAAAAAAATTTTATAAATGACATCTTATCGTACTGAATCACTTACAGAATATTACAAAGAAGAGTCTTAAAATATAGCGCCTAGATGTTAGTGCGCGTTTAAGTGGATTAGTATTCATTTGAATAAGATTTTCTAAATGACATCTTATAAATGTGGTGGTATATATGATAGATTTGTATATATGATAGATATTGTGTATATTATAAACGAAACTTATGCAACGTGCTGATGGTTATATTACGGCTGCAGATTATTACGGGCAGAATAAAGCAATGAAAGAATATGATTGCTAATAGCGGAGGGCTTAGCGCCAGACTTCGAGTGATTCGGAGCTATTGTTAAGGGTCTGCTCGGGGAGCAATTTACGCGGCCTAGATATGCCTAGTTCCGTCATTTCAATTTCCGATTGGGTCCGGAGTAGCGACGAAGGGCGAGGAGGCAGGTCATCGGGAAATGGTATTATTTCTAGGCGCGGGTGGTGGATGGCATGGCGCATAGGAATTTGGGGTTTTGTACGACGCGGGTGAGGGGTATGTCGTGTCCTTCCCAATTTGCAGCAAGAGTACAGCCTTGAGATTTTGCTAAATAACGAGATTTTGTAGCAGAAGAATGCTACTGAGAGGGACGCGAGGCCGATGCCGCTATAACTAAGGCTGGTAGTGAGGCGGTGCATGTTATCTCGCGTGCGGTAATGTGTGCTTAGGTCAGCTGAGCGTTCCAGTATATCATTCAGGGAAACGCTGGTGACTGCAAGATCGTGGGGGTTAATATGCGATGGTTCGCGAACGGGAGGGATGGCAACAAGGGATAAGTCGGTGGAAATATTAAAATCAAGACTGAGGGATACTTGACTTAGATCCAAGGTAACTTTGGGGACGTAGGAGAGGGTCTCGGTAGATTGTGAGCGTTTCGAAGTTTTGAGAGTGACCTCAGAAGTACTAGCCGTACACCGGTCGTCTAGGGTGATAATGCCTGAACCGGAAAGTGTGACACGAGAGGTCTGGTCATTTGGGCAGAGAGTATGAAGAGTCTCAGGAGTGGAAGCTGAGAAAATCCAAGAATTAGATGTTGATAATTCCGTCCAGTAGGTTCCATCGAATGCGGTCAATCTGATGTCACATTGTTTTGAAATTTTTCTGGACGGGTTCAGAAAAAGGTCTACCTCGCAGAGTTTGTGAGTCGACGGTCGGAAAAGCGGTTGTGTCAACTTACATATGAATTTTCCTAAGGATAAAATGCATTTACTAAATTTGGATTCCGAGATTTGAAAGTACGACGCTCGGTTAAGTGCTATAGCTATGTAGTCGCTGCCAGGTTGAATGTAAGCGAATTTGTTATTTGCAGAGTCGTATGTCTGTCTAACGGGGACGGGAAGCAGTCGGTACAGGTCAAAAGCCTCGGGGTTGAGCAACGGAATAGATATCACATAAAGCAGTCTGGGTTCGTAATACGCTATGTCGATTTTAGAGATTCGAATCAGTTCTTCAGCGTAATTCGGATCCATTGGAATAGGAAACTCTATTTGTGGTGTGAGTGACTGGATATGTTTAAGACTGGAAATAATTTGTTCTGGTGATAGAATTTTAGGGTGGACGATACCTTTTTGAGCGAAGAGGATAGCGTTTACTAAGCTGGACAGGTCAAGTTCGTATTCGTTCAAGTGTCGGTCCAGGTCAATTAGTCGGTTAAGTAAAGTCGTTCTGAAGGTATTGTTGGCGATTAAGGCTTTTGAAATAGCTGCATCAGTCGAGAGGGCCGTGAGTAATTTATGTTGTTCGCGGTCGTGGCTTATCATGCTGTCGATTTCTTTCCCGTAGACGCCCAACGTTGACTGTACGATATTTGTCTGTTTGTTAAGCAGGGATGCTAAGTGTCTACTGTCGTTGTACAAGTTGTCAATTTGTTGGTTAAAATATTCTCCGTCTTTTACGTCTAGGGTGCCGAATAAGGATTTTGATACGCTACCAATGAAATTAATCGCGCCTCGTGTTCCGCGATGGTGGGCTAATTTAGCAAGTTCGGAGTGAGTGGATTCGCCTGTGCGATGGCCAACTAAATATTCTATTCGGTTTTGGTATAGTTTCATGGTTTTTATTCTATCGGCCAACATTTGAATATGGTCACCGGTGTAACAGTAGTTTTTGGCGACAGAGCATTTACCTTCTATTATGGTTAAGAATTCTGATGTTTGGTCAAGTCGGTCGAATAAATATTGGAGGTCTATGTAGTTCAGCAAAGTCCATTCTTTGTTATATGTACGTAGGTCTTGCAATTGTTCAAAGAAGATTCCCGAGTTCTGATTCAGTTGCTTAATCGCGACGTTAGTCGAATCGTCTGTCTTGCTGTCGAGAGCACTGCACCTGCAACGATATGCAAGAGTATGAGACGTAATGTAACGCGATCGCAGGCAATTTGGTAGCATATGGCTGTTGATTTTTTTTTTTTTTTTTTTATTTTAATTGCTTTCTTCTTGTGCCAATTTCAATTTATTGAAATGAACGATTTTGGTTTTTCGGGGGGTAATCCAAATTTCAGCGTTGATATTGTTAATTATACGCTTAATCGTATACACTCCTTTATAATGGTCGTCGAATTTGGATGGGGTTTCATTGAATTTATCAAAGTGGATTGGCAATGAGGATCCAAGCATCACCGAGTTCGAGTTGAAAGAAATAGTTGCTTTCTCTTTTCGTAAGAAGGGCTGGCCTAAGATGCCGTCGTGCGGAATCGGAAACGAGTCAGGGACCAAGTGAAAGGTATGGGATTTATTATTAAAACGTATTTCCGTTTTTGCGATAGTTTGCGTCTTTTTGTCTGTTATACCAGTCAGCATCAAACGTTCGTCGGATGTTCGTCGTACGAGGGGCCTAACGGAACTTTCTTTGACCAAGTTGACGTCTGCACCAGTGTCAATAATAAATGTAGATATTTTTATTAGCTCGGGGGTGTCGATCGAAATTAGTGGAGGGTCAGCTGAAGCTGTTATGAGGATATGACTTGAAGATCGGAACGCTAGTTGTTTGCATTGCTCGCGGGCGCGTTCTCCCCGCGGGCGATGTTCCCGTTTAAATGTTTATTTGAGCCTGCATTGCCTTGGTTATTACGCGGAAAGGATCTACATCGGTCTACTGTGTGGCCTCTGCGATTACAATTGTCGCAGTATAGTTCTTCATTTCTGTTGGTCCTGTTGCATTCATTGTGGAAGTGGCCCATTCTGCGACATTTAGTACAATATCTTTTACTTTGCAAACGGTGACATTCTGTGATGGAGTGACCCTGGTGGTTACAAAATTGACAAGTGCTGGGCAGAGCATTAACGTGGTCAGCAGAACTGGTGTTCGGATGGAGCGCTTGGGCGTAGGTTCCGGGTTCGGTACGAGGCGCTGGTTGGTAAACGTAACCACGTGTGGGCACTGACATCAGGGGGGGAATAGAGGAGGCCGCGGTGGGCACCTGAGACGGAGGAGCAGTATGGGGGGGTAACGGCAGACACATGGGTGTAGAGGGGTTAAAATAATGTGCAGAGAATTGCATCTGACGGTTAATTAGCTCGGCTTCTTCACCTTCGGCGATGCTGACGGCAGTTTCAAAGGTTGGTAATGGTCTGATAGTAGCGATTCTCCACTCCAATTCTGGCCGAAGCCCTCTAATAAACGATCTAGAGGTATCCTTCTTTAGATCGTTCAGTAGAAGCGTTGCTAAGTCTGGCGGGTGTTTTGCTATGATCGCTGTGCTTATTTCTTTTGATATTGCTCTTATTCTGCACGAGTAATCTATAATGCGCTCATATGGTTGTTGTGTAATTCTATCTAATTGAGCAGATAACTGGCGTATGGGGATATCCGGGCGGTATGCTCGGCTAAGGGCAGTTATGAGGTCCTCGACGTCATTACAGTTAATGCCTATTAAATATTGGGAAGCGGGGCCTGTAACCTTTGATTGCGCAAATTTGGCGAAGGTCATTTTATCCGAAGCTTTTATAAGAGTCTCTACGTGACGTAATTGTTCTACGAATGAGTCAAAGGGCATGTTGTGGCCGTCAAAGGGGGGGATTGTCGGCAAGACATCTTTTACTGACCAAAAGTTTGAACCGGTTTCGTTAATTGGTGCCATGTCGAATTTAAGCAGGGTATTGCAAGTATAGGAATAAAAATATCAACTTAGCACTAAGACTTAGAATAGACTTACAGGGTGAAGGTGAACGCAAAAACAGAGTACAGCATGGTTGAGGCAGCTGGACGCAGGTGAAACTTGAAGAGGCGATACATGTCATGCGTCGGCACGAGGAGGGTATAGATGAGGTACTCCGTGGCGTGTTGATAAATAAGTGTGGTAATCCAGGTCTTAGGGCGATGCCACTTTCGTGTCCAGATTCTCGTCTTAACAGGGTTGCAGGAGTCCGAATGAGCGGGAAGGGTCCGTTCGATATTTGTCGGTTCGAAAGGTGATGTGTTTAGATGCGTGGGCGGCTTAACTTGGCTATCGCACTAAATTTCCACTCGCTACACAGTTATTCGACGTCGTATCTATCGATGAATTTCAATCGTACCAAAATGTGACGGAGTTATTGAAGTTGGGGACTCTTTGCAGAGCCTGTATCCGTGGCGAGTTGCATAGGTTCTGCGTGCCTGTCACAGTACTTTGTGGCCCAGAGTTCGTTCGTAACACGGCTATCACTGATTGGTACGGCGTTAGAAATTTTGAGCACTGAACACTTTCGTAGAAAACATGCAGCACTGCACTGACGGGTAGGTCGACGGGCAAAACCGCTGCCACCAAAATGTTACGGGGTAGATTGCGTAGGCTCCGATGAGCGGTAATCGGAGCTTACTCCACGCCCAGCCAAGGTGTTATTTGGCTATTGTAGGGTCCGTTCACGTCGACTATGCACTCGCGTGCTACTACTCCCAATGCAGGAAGGGAATGGAATAGAAAGGGATCGGTATTAAGGGAAGGTAAACGATTTAAAGTATATGATTGTTTATTCGTGGTCAATGCAACGGAGTCGGTCAAGGGAAAAAGGGTACGGTCTTGATTTAGAGGGATAGGTGTCTTGCTTGAGTGCTGGGATGGATCTGCCTGCTTCTGCCGGATGTAGCAGGCAAGCTAGCCGCGAGTTACAGGAGAACCTGCTGACTCGCGAACGATAAGGGTAGATTACAGAGCGTAAGGTAACTAAGAGCGTGGGAAAGGAATATGAAGTCTGGAGGACGTAACAGTAAAATTAAAAATTTTTTTTTGCTGATTTTTTTTTAAATACTTACGAGTAAAAGCTGTGAAAAAAATTTTTTTTTATGATTTCTAGACTAATAGCCGATTTTTAAACTAAAAAACAAAATTACAATTATTTTTTTTTATGCCTATTTTAAAACATGCAATCACCAAATTTGGACAGAATACGTCTTTTATACCCCTCTGTGCTCAGGAATTTTTTCAATTTTTTTGGTTTGGTGCAACGTCATGAAAAAAATTAAAAACCAATTTTTTGTTAATTATTTTATATTTCAACTGCTTAGAACACTACTTACAACTAATTATAAAATGTATTTATTCATAAAAATATTCATCAAAAACGTAAGTGGTCATCAAAATATTTGTTAATATTTTCGTCAATCTTCATCACTGTCTTCATTAATAACTACACAGCACCCGGTATTATTGAAAATGCGACTTTTTGCATATTTTACTGACAGGATCATACCAGCTTTCTCAAGCAGTGTCATACTTAGCTGAGATGATGGATGAAGATAATAATATAAGCCTTCAGTACGTAAGATCGGCTGAAAACATTCTTAGATTTCAAGTAAGATCTCGGCATATTAATGCAAAAACATATCGCTGCTTCATTGAGTATCATCGTGGCAAAAATGGAGTTAACGGAATTTCTCGATATTGCTGTGATTGTGCCAACGGTCGGCGTACAGTTGGTTGTTGTTCGCATGTAGCAGCTATTACTTATTACCTATCACATGCTAGATATTTATCGAGAATTGTAAGACCAGCAGAGATTTTAAGTCGCATTTTCAATAATACCGGGCGCTGTGTAGTTATTAATGAAGACAGTGATGAAGATTGACGAAAATGTTAACAAATATTTTGATGACCACTTACGTTTTTGATGAATATTTTTATGAATAAATGCATTTTATAATTAGTTGTAAGTAGTGTTCTAAGCAGTTGAAATATAAAATAATTAACAAAAAATTGGTTTTTAATTTTTTTCATGACGTTGCACCAAACCAAAAAAATTGAAAAAATTCCTGAGTACAGAGGGGTATAAAAGACGTATTCTGTCCAAATTTGGTGATTGCATGTTTTGAAATAGGCATAAAAAAAAAATAATTGTAATTTTGTTTTTTAGTTTAAAAATCGGCTATTAGTCTAGAAATCATAAAAAAAAATTTTTTTCACAGCTTTTACTCGTAAGTATTTAAAAAAAAATCAGCAAAAAAAAATTTTTAATTTTACTATTAAAAAAAAAATAAATACTAAAAAATAGGTTTTTTTTTAATTACTCGGAAACCGTTTAAGATTAATAGCTGAAATTTTCACTGAATTATTTTCATTTGGGTCCAAATTGATCCCTGAAGTACCGACAAAAAAATCAGCGGGGGCCGATTCGACCTGCTTATCCGGCTATGCCCTTTCTCGTAACTGATACGACTACACGTGAGAGATTTGGCATCGTTGCGAGGAGGTAATATACGTGTATACATCTATACGTCTGTATTAGTAAACTTAGCCGACGTTTTTGGTGAACATAACCATGAATTACTATTTCTCATCAAATGTTTATTAATAGTTATTATAAAGTTACGTGGAATATATAGTGTGAATTACAAAAAGTTTTAGGAATTATATGAAAATTATTTTAACTGATATATTTCATACGAAAGTGTCATTTATACAGTTTTAAGACAGAAGAATTTGTTTACTTTAAGTTGACAGCCATTGCTCTCTCCTGTGTTAAAGTATAGGGTACCCCTCTGCCCCTTCACCCTCCCGCATGACAGCATAGAACATCCTCAATTAAAATATTAAAATATACGTTTTTACAGTTCAAATGCAAGTGTACCGATACCGTCTGACGTAGATGCGAGTAATTCGGCTGCCGAAATCGCGATACCAATGAATATGCCATCATGTTCAGAACCGAGGTATAGTATTTATTTTGATAAATGAATTTATTTTAGACTGGTGTATTGTAATGGTATTTTAAATAAATATTATTTTACAGTAATGAGGAAACCGCCGCTAGCAGTTCAAATCTATGCATATTTTGAGGTCAAGCGAGAAAGAGGTTGCATTCCCGGTATTTGACATTGCACTTATCGAACAATAATAGCATTGCGAGTTCCTTGATATCGAATGCGAAAACAGTTAACGATTATGAATTCGTTAACAAAATTGAAGATCACGTGCGTGAGAAGCGTGTCATCGCTTATCATTTGCCTTGCCGAAATGATTTTCTTCGTCAGTGCGAGCGTTCTCAGCCCAAGGAGAAAACTCAGTACCATAAAGAAAGAGAATGTCACAGTATTGCTTATAAGCAAGTCTGTAATTATATTAACGATATTATTTTTGAGCAAAGAAAATGCGTCTTACTGAAACAGTTGCACACGATATACGTCGAACGACTGACGGAGGAGTTCATAACACGTTTGCATTGCTCACCAAATCCATTTTTTGCCAATTATCTGGAGCAAAAATTAAGGCAAACATACGGTAAGCAAATTAATGTACTTATTCACAAAAATAAGACATTCATTGCTCCCCAGAATGTAGAGTGCATTCCAGAGAGTGATTTTGAAAAAATATTGATGTTTGAAGCAGTTCAAAATGTTGCCTTTATTTTACGAAGACAAATATTGAAAATAGTGCCTAAAAATTGACCAATGATATCACACTCAACAGTTTAAAAGAAGGAGAATGCGACATACCGAAGATTCTTTCGTTTTTTTATTCATCGATGCTAAGCGGTGGAGATAAACGACGTAAAGATAGTTTTTATAAAAAAACGATTGGTTCAGTCATATGCGCAAGATGCTATCCATGGCGTTACAAACGGGCGCTTGAAGACTGCAAAGCATATAACACTGGCAATGGCTTTGAAAAGTTTAACTAGTAGTAGGAATGTCGTAGATATCATTAATAGATATGGTCATTCCTGTAGTTATACTGTTACTGAGGAGTTGGAAACCGAAGCAACCTACTTTGCAAGTTCTCAATCACAAGTATGCCCTGATGATATAGTACGAAAACCAAATATCTGTACGGGTTTGGCTTTTAATAATTTTGATAGATTCGTGGACACAATAGATAGGAAAGACACCTTACACGACACAGTTGGAATTATTTTCCAGGATATTGTACACAAAAGTATCGAAAATGAGGACAGTATACAAGAGGAATCTAGCAATATAAGAAAAAAAAGAAGAAGAACTTTTGATGCTGTAACTCCGGACTTGGAACCTTTGTCAAAAAAGAGAAAAGGAGAGCAAGTTATAAAACCACTATCGGATGAAGTTGTCGATCGTAGCTCTTCAGAAAGTCAGATGAGAACTAATCTTCTATGGATGATTTCGCATGTACTCGGTATCCCTAAGACTCCGATGTGGGTGGGTTTCAACAGCTTAATCTTTCTCGATGAATCGATGAAACAAAAAATTTCATATATGACAACAATAAATTTATCCCCAAAAAACCATGCAGTCGTTAAAGAAACGATGAATCAGACTAAGCAAGTCGCACTAGAATGTAATGAGCTTTACATGCAAGTGACTTATGACTTAGGTATTACCAAAATAGCTCTAAAGATTCAAGCAATGGAAAGTGCAGCATTTGATAATCTGTTCATTCATGTAGGAGGATTTCACGTCATGATGGCGTATTTTAAGGCCATAGGCAAATTTATAGATAATTGTGGATTGGAAAATATTATGATAGATGCTCATTTACTTGCTGCTGGCTCAATGAATGCCTTTATCTCAGGAACGCACTTCAACAGATGCAAAAGATTGCACCCAATATCAAGCTTGGCCATGCAAATTTTACATTTTGATAATTATGTGGCTGTGAATAATGTAACAATTACTGAAGAGATGAGATTATATATTCAAAACTACGTGCAATATAAACATGTTTCTGCAGAAATAGATTGTCCGGCAGTGTTACATCTTCTTCAAAAATATGAAAAATACAGCCAAGAAACGCTAAATGGAGAACATGGAAAAACGGCTCAGTTTTATATGATGTATATAAAATTACTTGAATATTATTTATTACTTACTGCAAGTATTAGAACTGGCAATTTTGCTTTATATAAATATATTATAACAAAAATAACAAATTTGTTTTTTGCGGTCAATCAGCCAAATTATGCAAGGTGGCTAGTTAAATATCATTATAACTTGTGTAAAGTTGAGGAGACTCATCCGGGTCTAAAGGAAATTTTCGAAAAAGGATCGTTTGGAATAAAGTTCACAGACAAGCCTTTTTCAAGGCAGCCTATCAATCTAACCTTAGAACAAACCATTAACGCAGATGCGGCGAATAAACTAAGAGGTATACTGCATTTTACTAATTCAATATCAGCTC
This sequence comes from Neodiprion virginianus, assembly GCF_021901495.1. Classification (NCBI taxonomy): domain Eukaryota; kingdom Metazoa; phylum Arthropoda; class Insecta; order Hymenoptera; family Diprionidae; genus Neodiprion; species Neodiprion virginianus. Next base: position 13,818,702 of record NC_060881.1, on the reverse strand, counting down.
GTCAACGTTGGTGTAAAAGCCATAGTATTCGCTCATCGATTATTTCACACGTTTTACAAGAAACAGGGTTAAAAAAAAATCAGGATGTAAGGTCAGATTTAGAAACGAATAAAATGAAAAAAAGTACGAAGCAGCTAATGGATTTAATAGAAAGGATTGTTAATAATATGAATCCATTTAGTGAAAATGTCGATAAGGGAGAGCTTTTCAACATCTCAACTGGCCAGGCTACATCCACCGAAATTTCTAACTTTTTATTAAACATAGAAAGCATTGGAAATTCTCAGCGAGAAAAATTTATATTGGAGTGCTCTGAAAACAGCGATCGTTTTTAAAAACCAATTAAAAAAAATAACTTATTAACATTTGCTAAAACACTGAAAAAACATAAAGTTATGATAAATAGCAATATTCAAGAAATACGTATGCAACGAGATCTTTTTGGGCGTCTTCTCACTATTGCAGTGGAGAAAAAAATTAACATAGAAAAAGTGTTATCATTCCCGTTAACGCCAGTGCCCTTATCTTTATGTCATCTGGACGGTACAATTTGCAAATCAGATAAGTCTGCTTTATTAAAGATACTAGAAATTTAAATTGAAAGCACAGATCCTCCTTACCTAGATATAATTGTAATCGATGGTTTCTTTTTTTTGTATTTACTGAAAGATATACCTTTGACATTTGGAAATATTTCTAAACAAATTTTACAATCCTTGCTCAAACAAAATGCAAAAAACATTGCTATAATTTTTGATAGATATCAGTCACCGTCAATAAAAGACACTGAGCATACTCTCCGTGGTGCTGTTGAAAACCGCGATTATTATATTGCTGGAGGAGATCAAAATCGTCCGAGAGATTTTGTGAAAGAACTTCGTAATTTGAAGTTCAAAGAAGCCTTAGTGTCGTTCCTAATTTCAGATTGAGAAAGAAATGAAATGGCCCCTTTTATTGGAGGAAAAATTGTTTATTTAAATTTCGATAAGTGCTACAAATTTGAAGCTTTAAATGATGTCGTAAAAAAAACCATAGATGAGCTATTCAGTTGCACATCGCACGACGAAGCTGACACTAAAATTGTCCACCATGTTTGCAACATAAAAACCATCAATGAATTAAATGTATGTATCAAATGTTCCGATACTGATATTTTGATTATAATGCTTGCAAATATGAATAACGTCAACAATAACTGCAAAATTTGGATCGAAGCTGGCGTTGGAAATAATAAACGCTATATAAACGTCACACAATTATACTCCCATCTCGGAAACTCTCTTTGCGCTGCTCTGCCAGGTTTGCATTCCTTAACCGGGTGTAATTACAATCCGTCGTTCTACAAAAAAGGCAAGAAACGACCTTTTAATATTCTGCAAGGATCACTGGAATTTCAACAAGCTTTCACTGAATTGAGCAATATAGAGGACCACGATTTCACGCAAATATTCACTAAAATACAGGAATTTGTTTGCCGTTTATATAGCCTAAAAAAAGTTAGTAATGTTAACAAAGCTCGATTCGCAATATTTACAAAAACGTACACGTACAAAAATAAAGAAGATTTATTTAAAATAAAAGCTAAGAATGTTGATGCTTCGAGTCTACCGCCATGCGAAGCAGAGCTTAAAAAACACTTGCAACGTGCCGCTTACATTTCTAATATTTAGAGGAATGCTCACAAAAAAATTTTAACTAATATGTTGGCAACAGAAAATGGTTGGAAAGATATTGATGGCCGGTATGATTTCGACTGGTTCGAAGGGAATCAATTGCCAACGTTCGTGAAAGACATAATCATTGAACCAAATCAAAATGAAGGTAAATTTAAATTTTAAATATTTACTTCTAAAATATCTTTTGTTTTAAATATATTGCTTATAATAATAAATGATTTCTTTATAGATTCTCAGTCTGAATGTGAGCAAGAAGACGACATCGACGAAACCGGTTCGGACACAAACGATGAAGAAAGCGACAGCAATGCCGAATTTGTTTAAAAAAATTAATTTTTTTCTGAAAATATTATTTATTTTATTTTAATGTTTAATATTTATATTAAAACAATATTTTCTATTAAAATTTTGTACCTTCATAAAACATGAAATTCATATAAACCTATGCTTTCCGAACAAACGCACGTATTAGATATCCGCACTTTGAGCGACTGCTGACTACCTCCGTTCCATTAATTTGTGGTCTGACTATTTTTAATTAAATTATATATAATAAAAAAGCAGTATGGTAATTTTCAGTTATTACTAAGCTCTTGCACCGACATCGTTTCGGCGACAACTTATGTGGCGTGCTGACTCGCCGCGTTCCCCAACAATGCGGTCTGACCACTTTCTCCCCTTTTATTATATTATAAACTAGCTGCTTGCCAATTTCCAATTGTTACTAAGCACTTATAGAGCATATTGTAATTTTACATATATCAAAGCGCGCCGCCGCCAGGTGTTCCACTACCTGACCTTGCGAGTGGGTGCTGACTCATGTACACCCTCAATACTAAACCATATTGAATTATGGGCCACTACTAAACTCTTGTCGATTTTTGCCGCCAGCTCTTGGACTAAAACGTGGGAATCAGCTCTATGTGGAGTGGTTTTGTTTTGACAGGTCACACAATAGTTGAATAAATGAAACGGACACGTAACATAATTTAGTATGTTATTTTCAGAATTGTAATAAAACATTTAATTACAGAAATGTTTTCACATTTATTCTTGTTTTGTACACACACACATACATGTGTCATATCCATTACTATAAAAATTATGATGATAATAATAATAATATTGACATGCAATTTTGCCAAATGATTAATACACATTTTATCTGCTGGAAAACTGTTTTTCATTTCTGTATAACTTTTTTTCGTTTCTAGTGAATTTTTTTCATAGTCCACAAATAAACATGAATAAGTGTTAAGTATAATAATAATAAATAAGTAATTGCTAAATAGGCAACGGCAAACCCCCAAGGTAGGGTGTCAGTTTGCCCAGGTATCAATTGCCGCTTGTCATCTTGTCAACTCAGAGCCAATTTTTTCTGTACGATGGTGCTGACTTGGTGTTTCTTGCTATCTCTTAGACATTGTGGTCGGGTCAACTGTTTGTAAGCCAACAGACAGCGTTTATGATCGTCACACGTGATTGTGTACAACGTTGAACTTTTGACTCCCTTCGCACTTTGCTCACGTTGATGTCGTTGATGTGTTTCTTTTCGTCCCCACCCATGGTGGTGAATGTGTACAGTTTCGCTCGTAACCAAATGAACTTGGTCATAATATTTCCGTTGTTCTCATCCTTCATCAGGCCCAGAAGTTTCTTATTTTTGAACGGTATTTCACTATATCATAAATATTAAGTACATTGAACTGGTAAATAAGTCTGTCGGTGTCAGTGTACATCAATTTGGCCTATTTGTTAGAAAAGTTAGTTATGACATAATTATGATGAAAATCATACAGAATAATTTTGGAGGGATCTAGAATTGCGGTGCCAATCTCTGTAGGCTTACTGAAGTAAACTTTGACACGATTCATTTCTACGATAACTATATCTGTGTCAAATACGGTGCAGCTGTGAAAGTTTGCTCGGACAATAAACGTTCTCGCACCACCTCTTTCTTCGCATTTTGTCACCAATTTCACATCTTTGTGATTTCGCCCATTCTCCATAGTCTTACCAAACACCGCGTTAGTCATGAGTATATAAAAGTTTTTCTCAAACACAAACTCATTCCTGCTTGCGCATGTCGGTGTTGAGAGTGATGTAAGACTCGAGGCATGGAGATTGTGTAAACTTCAAAACTCTATGCATTTTCATTAATTTCAATCCTAAACTTAAACACTGCTTTAAATTTCTATAGTGCAATATATACTTTGTTTTAGGGTGAAGGATGGTGACGAGTTCAGTGCTTTCACCATCCGGAGATGTGAAATGCTCGGGACAACTGGTAAATCTGCATGACCCTCATGAAGCTCTATAGGCTAGTCTCAATCTTCCTCCAGGATGTAACCGATCGGTGAATTGTCTGGGTAAGTTGTTATATCGATGGGATTATGCTCCCACTCGAACGAACCGATCGGCAAATGTGCGCTCATAGCTGCACCATATAAATTGTTTACGTCGAAATACTCGAGATATGATTCCACGTTGCTCGGGTCAAAACCTTTCCCCATGAACCTGATATTTGCCCGAGCGAGTCGATTAAAACATTGTGCTACACCACCTCGAATGCTTCTTTCAATAAATAACACCATTTCAGGGTCGTATAAACGTTGTAAATTTACTCTAGTATGCTTAAGCATCGCGTCAAAAGTAAGTCCCGGCGCTGCGTAGTAGTTTATCGATACTTACAATTAGTGCCATAAATCGAAACGAATCGATCAATCTCAAGCGCATCATCGTTCCATCAATCCGTTCCGTGAAAGATATATATCTCTCCTTAATTATGGGTAGCAGCGTAATTTCGTCGGGGAAAGTTGACGCGAGGGATTTAATTGAACAGTGTGAATCATAACCAAACAAATTGTGGAAAACTATTGGAATTGTATGCGTCTCTCTAAAATTTAAATTACACGGGTCATGAGCAGTACCGCGATATTTGCCCGTGAAGTGACAGTGATCGTGACACTTTTTCTCTTCAAGGATAAACGGCTTTTCGCAAATATAGCAATTTTTTGCGCGCATGTGGCGATCACGTTGCACTTGGGTAACAAACTCCATCGGAATTATATTTTTGATGCGCGACTCTACTTGAATTGATAAATCTTCAAGCTGCTACATTAACCAATTTATCAATCAGCGTCACGTTCACTATGGAACTTTGATAAAGTCTCATTGTACGCGCAGTATACATAATATGCTACACTGTGCGGGACGTGTTTTTGAAATTCATGTGTTTTACCGTTTGACACATGATTCTGCAATTCATCCACTGGTACGGACTATAATATAAATCAAGACGTTTCGAGTTTTCTCGGGCGCCGAATATCACGATTTAAAATTTAATATCGCGAACGGCAAGACGGGATATTATGTACGTGAAAGCATGTTTGTCAGAAGGACGGCAATTATATGTGTGTGAACTTGGCGCAGCACTTTTCGGAATTAATATTTTTAAAAATTGTGCTAAGTTGTGCTCCTTTTGTGCTCACTTGTGCCGTGAAACTTGATCCCTCAACCTCAACAGTTTTCCAGGAATTTTAAAAAACCAAATTACGACCAGCCCAGTACATTTCAAATATGAACTTTTTTCAAATTGTGCCAACTTGTGCCGTATTTAGTTTCCCCCAAAAAAAAAAAAAAAAAAAAATTCATTACTTTTACTGAGGCGTGCTAGGGAAAGGCTCAAACTTTTCCCGATAACAAAACTCGTTCCCGAATACCCTTACCGTTTAAAAAATGGATAATACACCGAGCCATGACCAACATTTCAAAAATCTCGATAACTTTGAGAAATATAAAAATCTGCAACTTGGGCCAAGTTTTGCTCGACTTGTGCTGGCTTGTGCCGTTTTCGATTTCAAAAAAAAAAATTAAAAAGAAAAATCAAAAAAATACATATTTTTTTTTTAATTCAAAAATCGAATCCATGACTTGTGCTGGGTTGTGCTAGGCCAGGGCTCAAACTTTTGTCTATAACTAAACTCGCTCCAAACAACCTTTACCATAGTAAGAATGAATAATCCCCCGAGCAGTAACCAAAATTTCAAAAAGCTCGATAATTTTGAGAAATTCGAAAATCTGCACCTTGTGCCGAGTTGTGCTCGATTTGTGCTAACTTGTGCTATTTCAGTTGAAAAAATTTATTTCAAAAATAATTTCACGTTCGGTTTTTTCCGCACTTTTTTTTTTCCTCGCACTTGTGCCAAGTTGTCTAGCGAGGGGCCTCAATTTTTCCCATTAACAAGACTCGCGGAGACCGAGAGTTGTGAAAAATTCATTATTTCTTTAATGCATTACCAAATGTATTGTGCATATTTTTCAATTAATTATAGCTTCTGTTACTAATTAATCAGGTAATGAATAATTGATGGTCAAAATTATATTTCACTTATTCGTTAATGGTTAATGAAATTTAAATCCATGATCCATTAATTATTTAATGGATAATGGAACTTTAATCCATTTTCCTTCCTTTTTTTTAATCGATAGTGGAATTTCAATCCATTATTGATTAATTTTCTAATGAATAATAGAATTTCATTTCATTATCCATCGCCTTTCTATGGATAATGAAATGTTTCAATGTAACGTAATAATCCATTATTCGCTGACTTTTTAAAGTCACGAATTTTAAATCAAATCTTTGCGTGCCTTCGAGTGTCATTGCGATGCCATATTATGAAGCGGCATCAGGGATTAGCCCAGGGTTTCATCCGCAGTCACTCTTTTGTAATGCACTGCTCTATCGCATTTGAACGAAGGCACAAGGAAACTTTCGCAACTCTGCTCTGACGTGCCCTTACAACATAAAATTATAAATAGTCTTACATAAACTAAAATTATAATGACTGATCATTGTCCGGCTCACTATAATAAAGGAAGTAGTAGCACTCAAGCCGTTTTACCGCGGCAAGTTTCATTTTTTCTATTTTTCTTATCCGATTATTATCAATTAATATTAATTTTTTAAGATGGCACTAATCGCAATAAGAAACCCTATAATGAAGGAAGTAGTAGCACTCAAGGTGTCAGTCACCGAAAAGGTTTACTTTTTTCTTTTTTTTAGTTTTATTTGTTTATTTTTTTTTTTTTTTGTTTTTTGATGTCTTTACTTTTTTTTAACTGTGTTTCTTCTTTTCCATATTTCTTATGCAGGTATCATCGATTGATAATTGTCTTTAAAAATCTCAATAAACGCTTTAATGATCCCTATAATAAGGGAAGTAGTAGCACTAAAGCCGTTTCACCACAGCAAGGTGTCATTCGTCGAGAAGGTTTACTTTTTTTTTCTTGTTTTTGCTTTTTTTTAACTCTGTTTCTCTTTTTCTTTTTGTTTTATTCAGTTATTATCGATTAATATTTATTTTTAAAAATGTCAATAAACGCAATATATACGATCATACCGAAACATATACGATCAAGTATGGATCAAACTCAAATGCATCGGACGTTATTTTAACTTCTTTTTGCATATCATTAAATTCAAGCCATTTTGTGCCCTGATATGAATATCCGATATAATGACCAAATCTTTCACCACGTCCTCCATAACGCACTACTACTCCAGCGAAAGTGAAAGACTTTCCTAATAGTTGTAATACTTTCGGAAAATCTTTAAGCTTACATTTCTTTTGCAACCGGATCTCGGCAGGGTCACATTCTACTATGATTTGGGAACCATAGATCAGATTTCTTTTTTTTTTTTAACCACAGCAAACAGCCCTTTTAGACGGCATACCACCTTCAATCGCATCGGTGAGCCTAAGCATACCGTGATTTTCTATTACGTGTACATTAATAGACACGATGATGGATTTCCGAGTGGTTTTATTGGAGCAAACGTTACACTCTGTCGTTTCTGTGTAGCTTGGATCATCAACTATCAAGTACTGCGCGATGTTACCAATACTTGCATAACAATCGACAGTCAACACCTTGTTGTTCAAATTTGATTTAAACTGTTCCACATTTTTTAACAAAAGAGCTATTTCTTTGTGAGCTTAGCGGAACAACCATTTTTCATAAAGTTTTGCAAGAAACGCATAAACGCTGAGCTGAAGCTAGATATTTCTTCTCTGTACGTATCATTTATGCATGTGCTAGCCAGTACGAAAGTTAGACTATCAGGGCCGCATGTATTCCGAACAACAATTCGTGTTCCTTTGTCAGATACCGATGGACATGTATTGCCATTTTCCAAAAAACCCACTCCTAGACATTTTTTCGCAAAACTGGTCAACTCAAAGTCTGGACATACATCTAAGTAGGTTCGTTTTTTCGTGGAACATGAAGGATTCTTATTCCTCCAGTTCAGTTCGAGGTTCAGTTCTGTTTCATTAGTGCCCATACAACGTTCAGGGTCTTCGTCGACAAGGAGAAGAGAAGAGCCGTCTTTGTTCGGTTTTGCTTCCGTCGACACGTCGCTCACGACCTTTTGGTTAATATCGACAGAATCAGCATTCTCATGCAAAAACTCCTCACAGAGAATAGATTCTACAGGAGTCGAAGGAAAAGCAGAAGTCGAAGAAAGATCAGCAGTCGAAGAAACACCAGCCGTTAGTAAAAGAACGATAGTTGGAGAAAGTACAACAGTCGGAATGGCTAGGATAGAATTTTTGTTATTTTCGACTGTGTTATCGAGAGGACTCTTGATCAAGCCAGATGAGGTTACGGTCGGACTACTTTCTTCATCCATTGCCCATTTTTCGACGCAACGGCTAGTTTCGCTCGACCTTCGAACGAACGCAAATGCGTAGCGACAAATTTGTCCGCTCTCATTGGTAGAGAGACGTTTTTAAACAGTACGTGCTTAATATCCTTCATCTCCGATTCGACTGGTGCTGAACTAATATTTATTTCCCCATACCCGAAAACTGGTATCATAATACCGGTGAATAGTGGAAAATAGTATAACAAGTTTTTGAGTTTGTTGCTTAGCTTTGGGACGTGATAATGGTTTACTTGGTCACCTGCACCTGACGATGCTACCGTTTTGTGACACCCGTCCATCAAACTATGAACCCACGTCACGACTTTACAACCATCTGAGATCGTGTCACGCTTTAAAAAATCGTTTTCGTCTGAAACTTCTTCCTTTGCTTCTATATCAACGATACCCTCGATCGCATCTGTACTGAAGGAGCGTGCATGCTCAGATGGCGCCGTATCGCCTTGCCTGTGTTCCCCTACGTCTTCATCAAGGGAGAGGATAACAAGGCGTTTGGCTAAATCTTTGAATTAAGCGAAGTTTGTTTGTTTGGTTAGCTATGCCATAGCATATAGATAAAATTTTTTGACCTTAGGATTCAGTCCCGCAAAAAACTTCCAACGCGATATAAAATGCATATAGTGGTAACGAATTTTTTTCTATTTGTTGAGGGTTGAAAGATTGGTTACCCTAAGGCGCAGTTACTAACCTGAATAATTAGATATTGAGAGATAATAAAAAAGAAAGATATGATTGTTGGGCGCCAGACGCACATGCGTCAGAAAATAGATAATTAGAAGAAAAGATATAGATAAAGACAAGATCAGGTTCTACGAAGGTTTTGCACAGCTTGCTCAGTATAGGCAAGATAACGGTGGAGGGGAGGGGTTGAATCCAACAGATAAAATAAGAAACAGGTGAAGAAAAAATAGTATCAAATATATTGACCCAGGAGCGATAAATATTAGTAACAAGCGAATAACTGAAGAGATCTAGATATAATTAAGATCTGTGAGACAATTAGTTTACAGCCAGAGAAAATTTAAGCGAGAGATTTAACAAATAAACAGGACGTTTGTAGAATAAACAAGAGATGTGCGTAGGCTCGCGATACTATTATTCGAGGAAATGATTAATACGGTTTTACAATAAGTAAGCAGAACAGAGAAAGATGTAAGGTGCTTAAATTAAGCATCGATCGAGCAAGCCGTAAAATATGAGAAGCGATTATCAGAAACATGCGAAGTACAAAAATTGTAATAGTTATCACATTACTAGGATTATCAGAAATACAACAGATGCAGGAACGGTATTAATTACGGGATGAATTCAAGGGAAAAGGTCAGGTAAATTACTATTTGAATTGCAGCGGAATGAGGACTGCTAATATAACTAGCCAGATAATCAGATAGAGAATTATTATAGAATTTAAAGATTATAGAAACAGATAATACGTAGTCTCTAGTTTGCGGTAAGTGCCAGAATGAGAGAGATAATATTCAGAACGGTAAAAGATAATTTCAGGATTAGGACAAATACTCAATAGAATTAATGCGCAGCATACGACAAGCCAAAGAGACTACGGACAACTACGATAAGCGGTATTATCGAAGAAAATATTGAAAAAGATGTTATTCGATGCGGCGCAATACTCCAAAGTCAAGAGAACGACGAGTGAGGCCACGCGGCGATGTAAGATCGCTCACGCGGTACACTCACTAAAATCAATTACTCAAAGATGATAGGTAAAGAAACAGCGACGAGTTAATCAGAAAAAGTATAACGAAATAGTAATGCTCCATAGCTAAGGTAAGAATTGATAACTTGACAGAACACGCTGCTATACAGCGATATTAGGTATTTAGGAAGTCTAGAAGAGAGAGATAATAAGATAAAGCAATAGTCACTAAAAATGCGTCAGTAAGAGTCAACCAGTAGCGAAGCTACCTGCAATTAGAAATAGGAAGTGATAAGATGAGAAATAGTAAAGAATAAGGTACGAGCCCAGGTGGCTCACGCAGACCACCTGCAAGAGAGAGGGAGAGATAAAGATACGATACATTGCAAGTAATTTCGTGGCTTCACAAAATAGAAAAGGAACCTCACTTACGTGAAAAGAAGATATAACAGGTACAGAAGATGCGATAACAGTACGAGAAACTTTGCTAAAGGTAACAAGAACACGTCTGTTTGTAGAGAAAACTGAACGTAGAGTGTCGAGACGGGCGATGATCCTGATTTTCGTCGCACTGCTGTGACGTGATTCTTCCTCAAATTTGCGTTATTCTAATTAAGCTAACAGGTCGCGTAGGTCGGGTCTACGGATAGGCGGCGATAATCCCTCGTTGTTTGTTTTCTTCTTCTTCGCTGACAGGTATCGAGGTATCGGGACGTCGGACGGTGGTCGGAGATGTTTTTTCCCTCAGCTGTGCGGTATCGTTGGTGAGAGGGGAAGTCGTACCACTCATATGTTGCGATATTAAGTGTGGGATAATATTGCGTTACCGATATCTTGGACTTGCGACCGATTGTACTTCACTCCTTGCTTTACTGGCACTCCCCGTTGTGACTATTTCGATGGCGCCGCATCCCGGCACTCGCTCATCGGGGCCCTTATTATGGAAAGATCTGGTGGTGATGGCCCTCGACCCGGACCCCCACACTATATCCACCAGATTCACGTGGTCAGCATAGTCTAGCGTATTCTACGCCACAGCCCTTCGATAGGACGGTTTATGAAGAGATAACCGTCCCTTTTTTGATAGACAACGAGTTAGGAGATGTCTTGATCGGTTCAACTCCAGGTTGATAAGTATCGTCGACAGGAGGCTTTGTTGTGTTTCTGACGCACAGCCCTGTACGCCGTCTGGCGATGCATCCGAGCGGTAGAAGGATTGATTCGTGGTTCGGCTCCTGGCCGATAAGTCTTAAATAGTTGGAGGTACTGTTTGTGCATCACGCACGACCCTGCTCACAACTCAGATAGGCATCCATCGGGTGTGACTTCAGCGGTATTCGTTAGTCTGTAGTCGGTAGTGGTCCGTGTTGAGCTGGTACGTGACCCCTGTCAGGAAGAGTCCTGGTATCTTGAAGCGGAAGTCTCAGAGTCGGTTCTCGTAGAGCCTTACAAAATTAGAAAATATAATAGAATCAGCTTGATAAAGAGAATTTCACGTAAAGATAACTAGTCGTTCTTTTTGGTGTATTGGCCTCAGACGTGCTTTCGTTACTTTTAGCGATATTTTGGACGTAGGGAAGTGCGAAAGTTAACACATGTGACCGGCTATGAAATACCACATCACAAGTGACATATGTCCAAGCGTATAAAGCACTTGGGGATTTGAATCCCAGGTTCATTCAAAATCAAGGCGTAACAAGTTGATGAGTAAGCCTTGAGATTTGCGCTTTGACCGAATGCCTTGGAAATACCGTTTAGCAATGCTTTATTGATATCACACACCACTGTTCGTGGTATCGGAAATCAAGATTTATGTGTTTCGCCAATTCTCAAATTTTCGTGTAACCAATATTGCATAGCATCAACATTTTGAACGGAATGTAACGCTTAAAAGACGGACATTTTGTAAGCATGTGTATGAGCAACTGCCCTATGTAGGTAAATATATGGACAATTATCACCGTTTGGTAATTTCATTGTTTTGACCAACGAGCCTGTGGCGTCAATAAAGAGGATATCGTAGTTATCGAGGTACACCGCTCATTGCGAAGGAGTCCAGCAATGGACAGAAGAACGGATCATGACCAATACTATGGATGGATTCTGTATAGTCAGTGTATTTCGTATTGTAACGTTCTAAGACGTTAGTATTTATAACAAGGCGGGTTCTGGATAGAAACACCTTCTTTACCGACCAATGCGCCTATCCGTGCATTCCAGACGCAAGCCCTCGAAGGTTACCCCTACTCTCGTAGGATGAAATGTGGTCTCTGCCGACCGCTCGTCGGTAAGTGAATCTCCCAAATGACCATGATCGCGGGTAAAAACTCCTCCAAATGACCATGATTGTCGGTAAAAATCCTTCGAATGACCATTATCGTCGGTAAAAAATGCCTGAAATTGCCGTAGTATTACCCCTTGTGGGACGAATTGTGCTCTTTGTCGGTGAAAGAAATCATGCTCATCAAGCGGGATCGATAACTGCATTACCGAGCGCACTCCGTGAATCCTCAGGCGTTAGAGCGGACCCCGTGGATCCTCGGACGTTCGACCGAGAATCCTGGCTTGTGTCAGGTTTCGAGAGCTTCCAGAAGGTTCGAGAAGATTCTCACGGCCTTGAACGAATCTGGACTGACAAACAATTCGTCCGACGTGTTTCGACTCGACGGTGAGCGGCATGCGGTCAAAGGATTTCAGTGCAACGTTGAATTCTGAAAGACCCGCTCTGGCCTTGAACGAATTTGAGACGAACAATTCTCGGCATCGTCCGACGAAAACAATACTCGGAATCGTCCGACGAGTTTCGGCTTGACGGTGAGCGGCCTGCGGACAACGGATTGCAGTGCGACGTTGAATTCTGGGAGGTTCTGGAATAAACTCCTAACTAGCAGGACAGAGGTTCTGAATAATCGGTTTATATTGACAATGAAAAATATTTTATTAAAAAAAACAACCTCGGATTACAGTTTTACATGAAATTCATAATGCTGAAATATAAGTGTCATTACATGTTTCTTACTTAACGGTATCGTACCCATGCTTTACGCAATGAGAATGAGTAACTGTTCGAGTAGATACCGATTGTCTTTTGTGTTTGAGGAAAAAATTTTGCAGTAACAATACATTTTGAGCTGCATAGTTTGGACGCAATATAGCATGATGCGTACAGTTTGAATTCATGTCTGACATTCTATTTAATTTCTGCAGCGACGGACAACCCAAATCTATCTAATTAACGACTTCAACTTTTTCACCTAGAATTTTCTGCAGCCAACTTTTCTTCTCCAAACCTTTTACGTAAACTGTTGAAGCATTACGCAGCGACATACTCGTACATTCGATGGTAAAGTCGAGCTTCTCGAAAGGTCAATCACCACCTTCCCAGGATAGTCCATGATAATTTCGTGACAGCCACAAATTTTCGCTTTCGAATGGAGTAAGTAAATATTTCCAATCGTACGGAGGTTTGAAGAGAGAAATTGACGGGTTGGTATCTTCGTCGAGTGACACAACTGCCAACTTTTTTGGTGTAAAACCGGGACACGGTCGTCTGAATCCTTGTACGTCGACTATGAACTCCATCGTAAAAAATACTGAATCTATTGTCACAACGTGCAAGGTTGTTATACCAATTTCCTCACCCCACTACTCAGCTGGTTATATTCAATTATACGATCATGTAAAATCAAGCAGTGGGCAGATGTACCAGTAGGAAAGTTATTTTTAGCCTCAAATTCGATACGAATATCTACCGGTCCAGATTTCAGAGCCTCGTTTTGTTTCGAACAGTCGATGAAAATTAAAGGTTCGTCCTGTAGAAATTCGCTCTTCGTCAACAGAGGCTCAGGTTCTTTGCCGTAATAGGTGGCTTGAAAGTTTGCTTACATCTCGTACAGTGCACAGTACATGCAAAGCGATTGTGACTCATCTCCAAGTTCAGGTTACCGTACGGATAATACTCGGAATTCAAGAAGAGCTTGACGTCAGTAATGTTACAGTGATCAAGATGACTGGAATTTTTGCCGGCTTCGTTTTTTCGATTTGTTTGAAAATCGAGCATGACAAATCGCAGTTTTTCCAAACGGGTGGACGTTTCCACAGTTCGAACGTGTTTCGTGGTTGCCGGTAGCAAAGGATATTCGTAAAACTCCCGACTGCGGAAGCTCATGAAGACTGGTGCATCTTTTTCAATAAAATTCAACAGTGCGATTTTTCGTTGATCCTAGAGCTTCACATAGGGTACTAACCATTCCAGCTGATCGATCACGATTCTAAAGTCTTCGTCTTGATTTTGAACGATGGCATTTGAATCACCTTTTGATCTTGTAAGAATCAGCTCGTGTGTCGCGTTAACGATGGTTTTGCGATAGTTTTCAGCGAAGCCCTATATCATGCTCAAGGGAATAACTACGTTAAAGTTGCCATCGACATCAGTTGATTCTTTCGTTTCCTGAACATCGAGCCATCCAGCATTTCCCATGAGCCAACTTTGACCAGGGTTGAGCGAAGCGGTAGCTTTAAGGGGAGATATACACCTAGAAAATTGAAAAAATCGATTTTTTTTTTACATTTTCTGAAAATTTAAGGTCCTTAGAATATTTGGTAAAAATCGCGAATTAATTCTTCGAAAAATAAGGCAGTTATAACCGAGAACTGGAAACGTTAGATTTCTTTTGTGATAGAATTGTACAGTGCTCCCCCCTAAGAAGATCGAACTCGTCGTCGGCAACAAGCTTTAGATGCAATGGGAATTCCGTCGACTGTAGAAGACCTACACTATGGGCCTGGTATTGATGATTCAATGTGAGTTTAAAATTTCATGATTTTTTAATTCCTAAAATTTCAAACGTGTTTTTCTCAAAACTACGTTTTTCAAAGCGGTACCCAAAATTTCTCAAAAACCAATGTACCGATTGCTTTGAAATTTTTTGTGGTCATTCTATATAATATTACCCAGTATTTGTCATAGGATTTTTTTTTTTCGTTACTTACTCTTCATTTTATAGCCAAAGTAATTACACGTTTAAGGCCCGAAAATCGTTACCTATATTCAAATGGCCGCCATTTTGTGAAAAACCAATAATTTTGAAATCGGCTATGACAAGTACTAGATTATAGTATCTTATTTAATAATCTTTTTTTTTTTTTTTTCAGATGATTTTTGAAGATACGCCAGTGGGTACCGTGTGCGCCGATTTTTTCAAGGATCTCCAAGAATCCTACGATATCCTTGTATCTTTTTGATATTTGTACATAAAAAAAATTTGACATATATTTGAATGTATGTACTTTTAGATAATGAAAACTCTGATCTAAAATAAATGATTACTTTTCTTTGAAACATTTTTAAAATAGAACCTTTTTTTACGGCTTCTAGGTGTATATCTCCCCTTAAGCAGGCTCGTCAGATCAACGTTTTTACATTTATCGATCTCTACAGTGTTTAGTTCGTAGCGTACATCTTCGAACAAATGGCAGATGGTGTTATTGACTAAAGTTGTGATCGCTGCTGCAGTGCCGTCCGATTTAAGCAATTTTCCAGAGATATGCAGCGAACTCTTGCTCGGTGATACGCATCAATCCTGATGCTGAACGGTGATTCGAATCTCATCGCTGTTGTTGAAAGTTGACGATGCGTACGGTTTGTGTGCGTGTATTTCTTGGTGGGCGATTGATTCGTCAAAGACGACAGGTGTTTGAATGCTCAAGATTTCGTCCTCCAAGGTACGTAGCATACAACAGAACAGCAGAATCGCAGTTTTATTTGTCGGAAATTCCTTTTCCAGAAGGTGTCAGCTTTAGACCCAAAGCTATCAGGAACTCCACGTTTCGACGTGTGAGCGGTTCGGGAATCGATCGATGACTGACTTTATCGGGACATGCTGACTGACTAATAAAACTCTTTTTGGACAATCGGTTATATACAATTCCCATCTCTTATTGCGATTTGATGTGCAGTCTTACACTTATAACTTCTCCGCGAAAATTAACCAGATCTCCGTCTTGATCAACTCACCAAAGCTGTACGTGATCTATGGTCTTGACGGTGATTGGAAGGTAAATGACGTGCGACGGCACTTTCACGATCTTATATCCCGGTGGAAAGATAGGGAAAAATTCGTGAATAGTATGCACTTTATGTCCATTAACGTAGGCGCCCGTTGTAATGCTGCATTCGACTCGCAACGCGTTGACCTTGAGAATAGTTACAGGCATATCCGAATGGTGAGTTTGGTTAGCTGCCAATACGCGCGGTATAAATCCGAGAAGCTGACCAATATAATCGTCATGTTCTAAATTTACGATATGGTGACGTTTGATTTCGCTGCATAACGTATTATTATTACGCTTTATGCTTATTTCAATGTTGGTATTTTTTAACGCGTCTTGAACATACTTTTCAATATCCTCAATCTCGTAGCTACCAGTGGATATAGTGACTACCTTATCGGCTACGTATATTTTATTGTGACCGACATTAATGTTGGGAATGGAATTGAAGGTTAACAGTTCAACGAGACCGAGAACATAATTTTTGTTCAGAGCAAGTTCGATCGGAAAAAAATATTGCGCTTCGAGAATCGGAGACGTTCCCGATATCGTTAATGTAAACGAATCATGCATGACTGCAAGTGCTCGACTGACGTTATCAAATCACGTGTCACGATTAAATAGGTCATTGCTTAGAAATTTCAGACACAAGTGTCCGCAATCGAATGTACCGGAATCCTGATACCTTTCGTCCTTGTACATAACGCTACCAACACCGAGATATTTCACGAGGTCTAACGGAGGTTGAAGATGACCGAAACTGTCGAAGTAAACTACATCGCTGCCGCGTTCCGTATGTGCAACCCAGTGTGTCCCAGGGCCATCTTTATCGTCGGGTTGACTACAGCTGTCTCGTTTTTACGCGGTCCGTTTTTGGGCATTTCGTTGCGCATAAAGACACCTCGGAAGTATAAAATTTTCGTGATTCTTGCATACTTCAGCAGATCCCAGTTGGTCAACGCTCGGCGTGGTAGCTTTACAGTTAGTTTTTTGAAAGATGAAGACCGAAACCCTTGTTATAAGGTTTAAGATGGAGACCTTTACCTAAGGCGATCTCTTCCATAGTTTTGTTAAGGGATCGTCTCAGTGTGAAATTTTCAAAAAATTGTTTTTTTTTTTTTTTTGCATTATCGTATAGTATACACTGTTCTAAACATTCTCTCAAATTTTCAAATCGAAATTCAAATTATTACGGTTGCTACAGTGTTTCTTGTAGAAAGGGGACGGTTTTTCCACCTGCGCGTGTACTAAGGTGCTAAGGTTCTATAACCTTGCAGAATAAACTGTCCAAGCATTTCAGTTCGTTTTTGACATCCACCACGGATAGACGTACGAGAGAAATCCCCAAGAAAAAAATCAAGACCTGGCATCGCCGATTGATCGTAAGTAAACGATTTATATAAACTTTTCCAACTTCAAACTTTAAACGCGTTTTTCTCAGAATGGTGTTTTTCAAAACGGTTTCCACTCTCAAAGGAAGAGTTTTAAAGATATCTAGTTCCAATTTCGGGAGAACATTTTAAACGTCATTCTTTATCGCGCTATGGAAGCTTTTTTTTTTTTTTGAAAACTTCCTATTTTTTTTTACGAAAAACTGTCGAAAAAAGGGCCACATTCGACACTTTTTGTTCAAACCGCTGCCATTTTGTCAAATTTGAAAAAAGAAAAAAAACCGTCCATAGCGCGATATCGACTTTCCTACAGATCAATAATCTTTTTGAAATTTTTTTTTCAGATCAAAATTGCGGCCGTCATCGTGGAAACCGTGCAGCTCCTTTTTTTTTCACGTGAAATTACAACAATTTATACAACAATGATGCACTCAATGAATAAACTTCAAAAAAATCATTTTGTATTCTTCATAAACGTATTTATTTATAAAAAAAAAACCGGACCGATTAGTTTATTTGAACATTAAAAAAAAAATTCGCGAAAATCAGTGATTTTTCGGAGGGTCACACTGAGACGATCCCTTAAGCCGTTTGCTTTCCTCCAATTCTCGTTGATCCATGCTCGCATCGTTGACAGCCTTTGCTTTACACGCAGCACCTTCCGCTAACGCACCCGTAGCGCTGAGACCGGCAAAAATAGGTATGAGAAAAGGTAGAAATCCGCCAACTTCTGAAGGTACTGGTAGAACGCGCGGTGATTGCACACTATGTTCACCACCTTCTTTTTTCACAGCTTCTCGAGCACCTTTGAGTGCAGAGTTGATGCTCGTTTCCGCGTCATAGCGCCGAATCATAGACTGTTTCGCCGCTCGTATGATTTTGTTCAACGAAACGTTCTTTGGTTTTCAACACCCCGTGCCTAACTTTGTTTTGTCCTTCATCGTGTTAGGAACAGCCCAAGCGGCTGCCTTTTCACCGGAATTTGCGTCCATTGCGAGAACCCGTTTCCAGGCTTTTTCGGCTAATATTTTATCCGCAACACTTCTAGCTTGAAGGTACTCACGATTTCTGGAATACGCTACATCGTGTTCCTTACACGCCGCATGAAGAGGATTGATACCGGAATCGCCTCCCGTGAGACTTTTTGTCAACTTCGTACTAGGACCGCAGTATTGGTAACCGGGAATATGCAACTCGATCGGTAGTTTGTTGATAATGCTATTTACCGAACCTTTCCCACTTGATCGCTTTTTTGATGATCGCTTACGATCACGTGTGTGCACAATCATGTCCGCTCTGCGACGGACAGAAAGTTGGTATAAACGATGCATTTATAGGAAATCCAGCCTGTCACGTTCGAGATAAGGTTCGAGACACAATCGACCAAGCTGCCCGTGATGAATTCCGACAAATTCACGCAGCAGAGTACAAAACGGAAAAAACTTCATGGCGAATTGTTGCCGAGTAGTGTACGTGCGGTATTCTGCGGACCATCTAACTGTGGAAAAACCAACGCATTATTTTCGCTTATCACGCATCCGAACGGTTTGGGGTTCGAAAACCTGTACGTTTACTCAAAATCTCTCAATGAACCGAAATACAAGTTTCTGAGTCAAGTGCTCGAAAATGTCGACGGTGTTGAGTATTACCTCTTTAACGAGCATGAGCACGTCATTGCACCGAACGAGACGCAACATAACTCGATCATGATATTCGATGACGTAGCGTGCAAGAAGCAGGATAACATACGAGCGTACTTTTGTATGGGTAGACATCACGATATCGACTGTTTCTATCTTTGTCAGACGTACGCTCGAATCACTCAGCGTCTCGTGGGCGACAACACCAACTTGCTGGTCTTATTCAAACAAGACAAGATGAATGTGAGACATGTATACAACGATCCTGTCAACACCGATATGTCGTATGTAGAGTTTGAAGACTCGAGTGCGGCATGCTGGAACGGAGACAAATATGGGTTCGTAGTGATCGACGTGTAGACGTGGGCGGCATCGACGAGACCTGGCAGGCGGATCTTGTTGATATGACATCGTACGCTGATCACAACAAAAGCTACAAGTACATGCTCACAGTCATTAATATTTTTTTAAAGTATTCGTGGGCTATACCAATAAAGAGCAAGTCTGGAGATGATGTTACAAAGGCAATAGAATCTGTGCTTGTCCAAGGACGGGTACCGAAAAATTGACACGTCGACAGAGAGACGGAATTTTGCAACTCGAAATTTGAATCGCTTCTGACACGCTACGGAATCAAACTTTACTCCACGTACAGTAAGTCAAAGGCTTCGATCTGTGAGCGTTTCAATCAGACGCTGAAAGGTAAAATGTGGACACGGTTCAGCATGCAAGGAAGCTACAAGTGGCTAGACATCTTATTTGATTTGGTTTCGGCTTACAACAACGCCAAACATCGAACCATAAGAATGAAACCGTCTTATGTCACTGTTGCAAACGCAAGGCTGTTATTACGTCAGGCGTACGGAGGGCTTTGAGCGATACCTACCATATCGGCAAGATTCAAATCGGGCGACAAAGTTCCAATCAGCAAATTCGAAAATGTCTTCGAGAAAGGTTACACTCCCAATCAGACGACTGAAATATTCACGATAAGTCGAGTGGAAAATACTCATCCTGTGACGTACAAGCTCAAAGACTACCAAGATCAACCTATCGCTGGTGGTTTCTACGAACAAGAGCTCCTCAAGGTTGAACATCAGGATATCTATCTAGCGGAAAAGGTGCTCAAGAAGCGTGGAAGAAAAATATACGTTAAATGGTTGGGTTTTTGACAATACACACAACAGTTGGATAACTGAATCGGACATGTAACATTTGAATAAATAAATTTTTTCGTAAAAAACGTATGTGTCTTTTTATTCTATACCCGACACATAACAAGTATTCATCTTCATTTTTTCAGACAATCGACAGACACATGCATCGTTGTACAATTTTTTATATTTCGGAGCGTTCTTATTCACCATCCGACAAAATAATATCTCACAAATCATGGTACAGTTATAAATCAAGTCCTACATAGATAACGATACGGTAATTACAAAGCGAAGGTGCAGGCTTGTAGCCCCACGGAAGCGTGTCGGTTGTGTTTTGAAACACGATCCGCTTGTCGTCATTCCAGCTCAGTTCCACTTTCTGCTGTTCGACAGTGTATACCTCGTGCTTTCGACCTAATATCAAATGCTGATTTGTGGACAAATTTTCACGTTGCAACGCACATTCCAAGTAATCGTTGAAAGTTATTTTCCTCAACGCTGATCCTCTAACACCTTTGGCACGTTTATTGTCTTTCTCATCTCCCAAGACTCGGAATGCGTACAATTTTTCTCACAATCCTACAAATTCCAACATCATTTTTCCGTTATTCTCGTCTTTCATCAAGCCGAGAACTTTTTTGTTGGCTCGAGGCATTCCATAAGCGCTGTCAAGCGGATCATCAGACGTATCGAATTTATGCAAGTCCTTCTTCATATGTTCGTATATGTCGGGGACGGTAAAGTTGTAAATGAAACTGTCGGTATCCGTATACATTAATTTTGCTTGGTTGCCGAATTTCTGCTTAATATAATTTTAACCAAAATCATAGATATATGTTTGAGACAGATCCAGGATAGAGAAACCTGCATACGATGGTTCATTCAACTTGACTTTCGACTTACTCATTTCGACGATAAGCATCTCTTTGTAGAAAACGGTGCAGCTGTGAGCATTAGGCTTGGCTATGCTAGCTCTAGCACCGTACCGTTCATCCCATTCGGTGATCAATCGAACATCTCTGTACTTTGGCACGTTTCTCCATTGTTTTGTCAAAAACTGCGTTAATCATCAGTTTGTAGAAATTTTTCTCGAATTCGTTGTGAGATTTTTTCCGCAAATCGGTATTCAAATCTATATATTTTCTGAGTCACGGGGTTTGCCTGAATTTGAGAACTCTGTGAATTTTGAGTGATTTTAAGCCTAATTGTAAGCATTGTTTCAAAACGCTGTAGTAAACAATGTAGTTTTTCTTGGAAAATAGCGTGGGCGTCAATTTTGGCTGGTTATTGTTCGAAATCGGAGGTACATAGTGCTCCGGACACAATGGTGAATCTTTATGAGTTTCATGCAGTTCCGCAGGATATTCCAAATCTACCTCCAGCATGTAACCAAAATCCGCATCGTCCGAGATGATAAGAACGTTGCATTGTCTGAAGTCTGATACACATTCGAAGAAACTGTATGGCAGAGCAAAGCTTATGGCAGCACCGTACAAATTATTAACGTCAAAGTACACAAGATGAGATTCTTCGACATCGGGATCGAATTCCTCTACCATAAATCTATTGTTGGCGTTTGCGTATCTGTTCGAACACTGTGACACACCACCTCGAATACCTTTTTCGATAAACATTACCATGTCTATGTCGGTGAGAAGCTCGAGTTCGATGCCGGAACATTTTAACATTGCATCAGACGACAGACCGGGCGCTGTGTAGTAATGTAATGGGTCCAGTTTGTACGTCGTCCAACAATTCTGTCGAAAATTCTGAAAAAAGTCAGCCAGTAAAAACACGTCCGTCTGTAAATACAAGTCCGAATACTCTTCCAAAGTTTGAACGTTAAAAGTTTGCCATACGTCGCACGCGTGTGCGTAATCGTCGTCTGATATATTCCGGTCATTCAATTTTGAATAAAACTGTTCTTTGGCTGGTCACTGTTTCTCTTCGAGCTTCTCCCAACTGTCTATGTATTCGTACGGGAAGACACCTTTCCTTGTCAATAACCGAAATTTGTTCAAGCTACTCCAGAATTCACGTGTTATTGTTTTTTGGCAATCGTCCAGATACGATGATAATTCATCGAGGCATGAAACGGTACGAATCTATGAAACGGAACGTTACATCCGTTCCCTTTACGAATTTAGTGAAGGAAATGTACTTTTCTTCATTAACAGGTTATAGTTTAACAGTACCTTCGAATGACGTCGCCAGTGCTTTGATCAGAAAATGCGAATCGTAACCCGACAGATTGTGGAATATTACTGGTGTAGTGTGCGAATTTTGGTAATTTAGATTACAGCTGCGGTGAGCAGCACCACGGTAATTTCCCGTGGAATAGCAGTGATCACGATGTTTCACGTCTGTGGGTGTAAACGGTTTTTTGCAAATATGACAGACCGTCGATAAATCAAATTCGTTGATCTGATTGAAATTTAGTGGTTCTATCGGTACAACAGTTTTGTAGTATCCCTCTAACGAGTGTGCCAATTCCTCTGACTCATTCACAAACCATTGGATGCAAGTTTCTCCGCGATTAATTTCGAATTTTGAAAGCGAATCGTCAAACGCACAATGCAGATAGTAAGCTAAACACCTTTCAGATTGAAAGTTTGATTGACACCTATCGCATAACGAAGTACGACGTTCATGTTTAGAAATTTGAGAACTTGTCAACCGCGATAAATTCCGAATCCATGCAAAATGATGTGTTACATTCTTTTCATTATTTTCCATACCATCATCATCATCATCATCGTCGTTTTCAGTCTCGATTACTGAAAGATGGATTGTAGGTTTATCAGACTTGTTCCGGCTCAAATAAATGGGTGCAATTTCACTGTGCTTTTGTTTTTCCGTACTATCTGTACCCCAAACCTTAATTGAAAGTTTGTTAAGTTTCTCAAATTTTGGAATCTGGTCTGAAGACATTGGAAAATGCAAAGCGTCGTATTGTACCACTGAGCTAAAATGTGGATATGAAGTGATTTCACTGGTATTGTTGTTGGCTGGAAAGAGGGCTGCAGTGACCGACCATAGAAAGCAATATGAGTCGCTGTTACGGATGTTGACGACAGCCTTCTTATCTTGAATGTCTTTGGGTAGTGGTGTGTATGTGAACACATCGGCTCGCAGTGGCACATACTTGTTGATATTCACAGTCAAATTGATTATTTCAGTCAGCGACCAATCAGAGTCTCTCTCTTGAAAATCTTCCACCTTGGTCAACACTTTTTGCTTTACGTTCTCTTCGAACCACCCGTGTATGTCAGCTGGCCGGAGGATGATCTGGTTTCTGGTGTTAAAATATTTCATTTCTTCAACAAGTTCAGCGTTTTTCGTTATATTGAATTCACAACACAAGACACAGTTTGCTCTTAAACTTCCCACTTTTCGTAGCATTTTCTTCAGTCTTGTAACGACGAGGTGTTTCGCATCTTTCAAAAACCTGTTTAAATCTTTGTGCCGCAGATTGATAATGGCTCCCGTTCGAATTTGGGTCTCGAAAGCTGTCTCCAAATCTTTCCACCGTACTCGATCGCTTCTCCGTCGGCTTCGTAATCCGTCACCCACATTTTGAAATTGTTGAAATTTGACTGTCACCGATTTCAGAATTCCAATTGTAGTCAAAATTCTTGTCTTCTTCCCGATCGTTGGGACGTTGTTGCGTAAGATTTTATTCAAAAGCCTGGTATTTTGGGTTCCGAATCGAATCCATTTTGCAATCTCTACCGGTGACAATTTTTCAGATAAAATCTTGAACGCCGTTACCATGATTTGTATTAATTCCAAACACTTTTCGGAATCCATGTTTCTTCTTCTTTCGATCACGCACTTGACAAAGATAGAGTTTCGAAGCTTGCTCTAGAATGACCGCTCTACGCTGACACGGTCCCTTTCACGGGTAAACACCGACGTGACTCACATATTGCCGAAAATTCGGGAACAACCGTATGCAATATTCTTCAGCGAAAAAAATGTCAAGATATTACTCGAATGAACCTGCAGCGCATGGAAGATGGTAAGGCAGTTCTTGGAACTTGACGAAAAAGTTTCGCACGCCTCATGTACGAGAGAGAGCTGTGAGAGTGAACTAATCGCTAGAGTTATACATGGAACTGTGATAGGCTTAGTAGATATCGTTCTCCAGGAGCGTTACAGGGATGTTTTACTTGGCCCCACGGTGTCAGTTTCACGATTTCGAGGTCTACGCACTAGTGCAGTAGGACAGAGTGAGAAGGATATATCCTTCAAACGTAACCGACTAGTGTCAACCACTGTATGCTTTCGTATAGTTTAGTCGTAAACCTCAGACATATGAAGAAGCTGTACGAAGAGTGGGGTGCTCCGTCCGTCTGATGAATTCATTAACAGTTGAGCTTGCAAACCGTCAAGAAAAAAAATGAAGTACGTAAACATTTTACAACATGTGCGGGTGTCTATAGAGTGGAAATTCGAAATACCTCACGATTTTCTGGTAAAATCAGTAAGGTTGGCAATGAGCGTGCACATGGCGAACGGTGACCGTAATGACGATAACAACCCTCGAAATGACGTTATCGTTTACCGGGCGGGTGTGGCGGCCCGCCTGGTACGTGATGAAGAAGGGGATTTTCAGTTTCAAAAAATGTGGAAAAATTTTTTTATTTCATTTCACATCTTTAGAACAAATTTATTTTCCTTTTTTTCTCTTTTTAACAACGAAAACCTTGAAACTGTTGTGATACATACATCTCTCACGTTTCTAGAATACCATTTTAGAACTTCAAGAACAAATTTGATAAATACTTTTGTGTGCGTGGGTGATGGATCATATTTTGGATATCCAAAATTATTGTATGTTTCAGAAAGCTGTAAACAACAGCATGCAACGTAATAGTAGAAGTAGAAGTAATATATCTAGTTATTGTACAGCAAAAAATAAATAAAAGCTTTGTGATAATGTTTATACACTTTTCTTAAACGTTATGAAACGTAGAATACTTGGAAACTTTTTCGAAAGTTTTTTTTGTTAAGTTTTTGGAATTGGTTTTTGATCACGTTCAGTAGTCGCACGGTCCATGCTGGTAAGAAGGAGACGCTGCACACGTTGTCCAGGTACGGTGTACAAATTAAGCGAGAGTCGACGCATCTTTGAATTCAATTTAACGATACTGGCTGCCCAGATACTGCAAGAGCAACCGCTCCTCCTCCATCGTCTGCACCAATTTCTGGTATTGGGTTGCATCCTCGTTCAGCAGTCGCACAACCCGTGCTGTCAAGAATACGCTGAATTCGTAGTTCAGATCTGTGACGACACGCTGTCCAAACCTCGTTTGGACTCGTCGAATGTTGGTGACTTTGTAGATTTTGAAAATTTCTAGCTCCGTCATTTTCTTCGTCGGTAGAAATTCGTTCATGCTTGCAACTTTGTTCAGTTTTGTGAAATCAATTTTTTTCTTTCTAACGTTTAGCAGTTACGTGTTTCTTGATGAATTTAGATTTGCGAACTTTTTTGTCACTTTGTTGAGTTCTGACTTCTGGTTTATAACGGTTTTCAAGTCGTGAATGTTTTTTAAGAACAGATCAATTCGCTGTTTCAGTTCTGCTCTATTTGAAGTTCTCCTCATGAGAGCTGAAGATGCAAGACTGTCTTTCTGACCGGAAATTCAGCCTTTTATAGCCGTATTCCTCCCACCAGGTACACAGAATCCTTGAAAAACTTCTACCAGCTACCGAAATGATGTGCCTTCGATTGTACGTTAGAACCTTCCAGAATTCAACGTCGCACCGCAATCCGTTGTCCGCAGGCCGCTCACCGTCAAGTCGAAACTCGTCGGACGATTCCGAGTATTGTTTTCGCCGGACGATACCGAGAATTATTTGTCTAAAATTTGTTCAAGGCCAGAGCGGGTCTTTCAGAATTCAACGTCGCACCGAAATCCTTCGACCGCATGCCGCTCACCGTCGAGTCGAAACACGTCGGACGAATTGTTTGTCAGTCTAGATTCGTTCAAGGCCGTGAGAATCTTCTCGAACCTTCTGGAAGCTCTCAAAACCTGACACATGCCAGGATTCTCGGTCGAACGTTCGAGGATCCACGGGGTCCGCTCGAATGCCTGAGGATTCACGGAGTGCGCTCGGTAATGCAGTTATCGATCCCGCTAGATGAGCATGATTTTCTTTACCGACAAAGAGCACAATTTATTTCACAAGGGGTAATACCACGGCAATTTCAGGCATTTTTTACCGACGATCATGGTCATTTGGAGGATTTTTCACCGACAATTATGGTCATTTGGAGGATTTTTTCACGACGATCATGGTCATTTGGGAGATTTTCTTACCGACGAGCGGTCGGCAGAGCACATTTTATCTCACAAGAGTGGGGGTAACCTTCGAAGGTTTGCGTCTGGGATGCACGGATAGGCGGATTGGTCGACGGATAGGCGGCTTGGTCGGTAAAGAAGGTGTTTCTATTTAGAACCCGCCTTGTTATATACTACTGACGCTGCAAGAATAAATCAGGATTCGTGGGCTTATTAAATGAGACAAATCAAAGGCGTAAATAAAATGTTGTGAACATGCTTCAGTAGCTGAGAACGTGTTTCTAGTTTGAAATCTGAAACAAGACTGTTTTCACAAAAATGTTGGTTGACGCAGCACCCTTATTATTTTTTAAGACAAAAGAGGTTTATAAACCTCTTCCGTCTATGATGACTACTAGATCATTAAAAGGGAGCAGGACGGGTGATTTCATCCTTTGAAACACTACTCCCCACCCCCCCGAGGAAAAGAGTCGTCCCGACTCGGAAAAGATAAAACAATTGTAAAAGTGATCTAGCAGTCAGTGCTCAAAGGTGAGTTGGAGCTGTGGCGCTAAAAATTTGAAAGACTCCCTTTTTTACTATCTGGCATCTGCCCTCAGTCCTAAGGTAAACCACAGAAAACCTTGAGCAGGTAGTTGAGCATTAAATAATTTCAAAAATTTCATGTGCCTTGTTTTATACAGGTAAGTGTTGTTCAGAGTTATGTATCTTCATGAATTTGAAGAAATCGAAATCATCCGGATCGACTTCGGAAAGAAAATCCATTCTTCTTCAGGAAAGATAGACCGGTCGAAACAGACACGGACGATTACGTCGAGGCGGGAAACCGTAACCGGGAAAACTCAGGCAAGGTAAAGGCTGATTCCTTTCGAGAATTGGCACTGGAGAAAGGAAAAGAACGGGTGCCTGGATCTGAGATTTCTTCTAGAAACAGCATACCCTAGAGTTTGGGAGGACAAATGTGAGTGGTGGCTGATCAATCTAAACTCGCTAAGCGAATTTGGGAAAAGCACGAATAAGTTGAATTAAATATTCAATAAAGATAGAAAAGAAACGATATTATCTGAATCATTTCCATGTGGTTCTTCATAACCAAGGCCACCAATCATCCTCAGAAATCGGGTAGGTCGGAAGGAAAAGGCTGCTTATCAAATAACATGAAAAAGTGCTTACAAAAACTGACACTTAGGGGTAATAAAATGAAAATCAAGCAATCGCTCATCGACATCGAAAAATAATTGTGGCTCTATTCTCACAATAAAAGAAACCAAAGCCTGTCCGACACAAAACTCGATTCAAGAGAAGAAGTTTCTAGAAAGAAACAAAATTCATGGAAAAACATGAGACCAACACAAAACAAACAACTTTTAATATTGAAATAATTCATTCTCGGTCAATCCTTGATTCCGACACGTGAGTTTTAAAGAACATACCTCTTTGGACGCGGCAATACTAGCCAAGAAGTTTCCGCGAGAAAATCTACGAGAACATTCTGTGACAGAAATTTCAAATTTCTTTAATTCGTTAAGGAGAGAAGTTTCTTGCAAGCAGCTAAATGCTGTTTCGGAAAAAGGTAAGCCAGGCTTCTTATGTAGGAGCTGTTTTGATTCTTAGTGAGTACACCACAATAAGTATCATAAATAAATTATAAGAAGATAATTTCCACTTCATGAACACTATTTCATTCATTCTTTCAGCTCAAAACCTGAATCCCTCCCAAACTCAATTTACCTTTATCTCTCCTTTTTTCAAGAAAAGACAAGATGTCAACGATGTAAGAAAATTCTTTACGACATTGTGAAAAGAACCGAAGGATGCAAAGGATCCGACCTTGTTCAAAAAGAATTAAAAAACATTGTTAATGCTGCGTTTCAAATTCTATTAGTGCAATTGATAAAACCCTTCTTCTTGTTAAATAATTTTTTTTTTTTCTTTTAAAATCCTTCCAAGAAAACTCTTTTAGTATCAAACTCAAAGGCTTAACCTTACCCGTGTGACATTGCGAAACAGATATTAGAATGAACTTGGTCGGCTATAGATTCTGTATCAATAACCAAGACGGGAGCTGATAAACAAGGAAAGGTTTGTTATATCAACCAATCTTCATGAACCTCATGAATAGTTCTGAGTAACTCTGAATAAATATTCGATTCTTCCTCACGAGAACGGGAACAGACCCGGGCGAAACAATTTTCTGGGGAAACTCGCAGATAAACAATTAAGTCTACTCTGAACTCAGACGAGCGAATGAGAACAGAGAAATTTTTCATCAATAAATGAGATTCGAAGTCGCGAAAATTTTCCAATCTTCGGGGAGCTTCTATAAAAACAATTGCTACTAAATATCGATCTCTCCATTACCTTGACAGGTGTCGTAGTTGTCTAAAGATGCCTGTCTAACATAACCATTCGAGCGTAATGCTGAAAATGATAGCCATATCGGTCAGGGTCCTGATACATTAAATCTAAAAGATTAATTTCAGCGACGTCTCGATATTCTTCAAGAGGTTCTAAAAGTGTATAGACCTGGCGGTCGGCTAAAAACCTCTTGGTAAATGTTGATTTTCTGCATCGGATATTTGCTTCAATAATAATTGTAAGTGGTCGAGTTTCATTCAATTGAATTCCAAGTGAAAGATTCTTCTTCCGGTCGACGACCAATTGTAAAGAAGGTTGAGTCGATCATAGTTGACAAAAGTGTACTTCTGAAGATCTAATCTCGAAGGATGTTCCAGTTCTTCGAGAGTTAGTTTCGAGTTGATCGTTTTCAAATTGTGCAAGACAGTTCAGGTGTACTACTTTTGCCTTGGAGTAAAGGTTTTTTCGGATCCTGTAAACGACATCATTGATCCGGTTAACCACTAAGTGAGTGCTTTCCCAATTTACTTGTAGTTGCGGACATCGTCCTTTCTGTCTTCGAGGTTGCAAGAGCCAGACAGAATCTCCAAGACAAATTTTAAATATCTAGATCGAATATCGTAACGAGTTTTTAATTCATCCGAAACCATAGAAATTCTATTTCTAGCAAAGCTGTGAATTTCTTCTAATCGTTGTTGTAAAAGAGAGGCATAATCTGTTTGGTGCTGTTTTTGCACAGGAACAGGGCCTTGTTCTAAATTTGACGAAAGTCGAAGATTTCTTCCTGTAAGCATGATGGCTGGCGTCTCTTTTGTCGTCTCATGAATCGCAGATCTGTAAGATGAGAGGAAGAAAGCGATCCAGGAGTCCCAGTCTCTTTGATTCTGTTCTACGAAGGACGACAAATATTGGGATAAGGTTCGATTCAGACGCTCTATCATGCCGTCAGATTGTGGATGCAAAGGAGTCGTACGAGTCTTTCTAACCCCTAAAATCTGGGTAACCTCTTATAATAAGGTTGACTTAAAATTTCGGCTTTGATCAGTATGAAGTTCCAGAGGAACTCCGTGTCCGCAGATAAACTTTCTAACGAACGCTTGAACTACAGTAGAAGCTTCTTGATTGGCAAGTGGAACCACTTCGGGCCACTTGGTAGAATAATCTGCAATAACCAGAGCATATTTATTTCCTGTATAGGTTGTAGGGAGGGGTCCGAGAATGTCCATTGCTATTCTCTCAAAAGGAGCTCCCACGTTGTAAGCTTGAAGAGAGCTATGTCCTTTAGCTCGAGCTCCTTTCTCTGCCGTGCAGAATTGACATCTTCGGCACCAATCTTCAATGTCTGACCGGCAACGAGGCCAAAAGTAGAAGCTGCGTATTCTGCCTAGAGTTTTATTTGAGGCGAAGTGTCCGCCTGTAGGAGAATCATGATGAAGAGCAAGAATCTCTGGAACTCCAGTCCTAGGAACAAAAAGTTGCCACCTGATTTCCTTCAAGTCTGCAGATTCCCATTTTCGGTATAAAATTCCATCAATTAAAAGGATAGAGTCCCATTGAGCCCAATAAATTTTCAAGTCTGGCTCGGCTAAAGATATATCTTGCCAGTCCGGGCGGGTCTCCGTTTCCTTCCAGGACTCAATTTGAGTTGGAGTGTTGTCCTCTTGTTGAGATTTTCTCCATTTATCTAGGTCTTTATCGAGATAAACCTTCTGTAATAAAGGAGGGGGGTTTCGGTTCTTCTCTAGACGTGCACATTGTTCACATTCTGGCATTTCTGCGCAGAGTCTTCGGGAGCGAGCATCGGCGTTTCCGTTTTGAATTCCTGCTCGATGACAAATAATAAAATCATTCCGACCAAGCCTCTCCAACCATCTAGCTATCTGACCTTCGGGGAATTTGATCAAAAGTAACCACCTGAGGGAAGCATGATCTGTTCGTATCAAAAATCTCCTGCTGTATAGATAATGATGAAAATGTAGCACGGTCTTTACAATTGCTGAAAGTTCTCTACGAGTGAGACAATAATTCCTCTCGGTTTTAATCGGAACTCTACTGAAATAACTGATCATCCTCTCTTGACCTTCCTGCATCTGTGACAGAGCCCCACCTATTCCTGAAAGAGAGGCATCCGTATCTAAAATAAAAGGAAGTTCGACCTCTGGATAGGCTAAAATCGGCGAAGAAATGAGATTTTCCTTGAAAGCTTCTTCGCATTCCGGGGTCCAGTCAAAAGGAATTTTGATTCCGGTTAAGTGATGGAGGGGTTTAGCTATGCCAGCGAGACCCTTTTACAAATCTTCTGTAATAAGTACAAGGACCTAAAAAGCTTTGTACTTGCTCTTTATTTTCAGGTGTCGGCCAAAAAGAAACCTTCTCGATTTTGGATGGGTCGGTCTTCACACCTTGAGCTGAGACGATGTGTCCGAGGAAGCCTACTTCTCTCTGGAATAAATGGTATTCTTTCGGGCTCATTTTGAGGCCTGCTTGCTTCAGCCTAGTGAAAACTTGTTCAAGATTTTGAAGTTTTTCCTTAAAGTTCTTGCCAAAGATGATTGTAGCGTCTAAATAAACGAGGCATATTTTGCCAGTGAGCCCATAGAGAATAGCCTCCATCATTCGTTCAAAGTGGCCAGGGATTACTTGCACCAAACGGCATAACCCTGAGCTGCCATAATCCTCCTAAGCCCGTGACAAAAGTTGTTTTTTCTTTATCTAGAGGATCCATTTCGACCTGCCAATATCCACTCTGTAGATCTATGGTGCTGAACCAAGTTGCACTAGCTATCAGGTCGAGTGTTCCGTCGATTCTGGGTGAAGGTTGAGAACCTTTCTTTGTTATGTCATTCAGCTTCCTGTGATCGATACAAAATCGTTTGGATCCGTCTTTCTTGTTAACAAGGACGATTGGTGAGGCCCAGGGCTAGACGATGGTTCGATTACGTCATTCGCAGCATGTATTCCACTAGCTTCTTCACCTCTTCCCGGGCGTTGAGAGCAAGTCTTCGAGGAGCCTGTTTTATTGGTGAATTCTCTCCAACGTCGATCTTGTTCTTGACGGAAGTACACCAGCCCTTATCACCACTATCTTTGGCGAAAGAATCCATGAACTCTAGCCGAAGAGATCTAAACGATTCTATCCGAGCTGGTATCAACGAAATCAAAGATTTCTCAACAAGGCTCTGTAAATGTAAAGGAAAGTGATGTTGAAAATCGTCTTCAGAAAGTTGTACTTCTCGAATTCTAGGAGGAGTCTACTAAATTCCATTCCTGTTCTTACAATGAGCTATTTTGCGATTGTTTAAAACTAGTGAATTTCTCTCCAGCGGCTGTTTGCACGGATAGAGAGGGAACAATCTGGTCATCGGATTCAAAGAGATCCGATCGAACCACGATCACTTCCGCGCCTGTGTCTATTACCTAGAGACAATCGACGCCATTCACGGTACCGCGCGCGTAAAGACCAGACTGTTTTAGACTTCTATTTAAAAACTGTTCATCAAGAGGGCTTTCACTTTTAACAATTCGCGATAATTTTCGCCCTGGCAAATCATCCGAAACTAGTTTGTTCTACCAGTCTCGGCTGAAGAGCTAGATTAAGGATTTCTATCTCTCTTCTTCGCCAATTATAGGAATTTGAATTCGAGTCTTGTATCATCTCTCTACCATTCTTTTCAAGTAAAAAGTAATGATTGGCATCATGTCCAATTATATTACAAAATAAACACGTTACGACAGTTTGATCTGTCGTAACTCCGCTTTCAATTTCGCGTCTGTTATTCTGATTTTGAAGAGAACCACGATTTTCACATCTATAGTTATTATTATTATTTTTATTTCTAAAATTCTGAGGCTCAGCCTTTCCCGAATGCTCATGTTCTCGTCTTTCTGAGGTGTCTCTGGTCACCTCAATCTGACGAAGTTTGCCTGACCCGAAATATTGTTTTCGCATGGCCTCCACCTCGAGAGCTTTGGCCGTTGCCTCTCGCACGTAAGTTAGACCCGATGTTCCAACAGCCATTTTAATTTCTGGATCACTAATAGCATTAAGAAAAGCTTGAGTCGCTAATAGATTTCGGGACGGTTCGTGATCAGGTGAAGCTACTTACAAAGTCGTTGTTCAGTGCCTGAGCGTCGTTTTGTGCCCGTGTCATTGCGATCTCCGTGCGAGCCGCGCTCGAACTATTCGTCTCCGTAGGGATGCCAAATCTCGCGTAGACGAGGAGGCGAGCGCGCATCACGCATTTTTTAAAACAGTCCAGTTAAGTCGTCCGTCTAGTGACGATCGTTAGTGACGCCGTGCGTTCTCTCGTACCACGACCATACACGAGAGGCCCAAATATACTCTCGTATACGTTCGCTCTACGGAGTAAGGTAGATGAGTACGGCCCGAGTGTCTCTCATTCTACACGGGACCGAGTGCCCATACACACATACCAAGGGTCTTGCACCCTTTCATCATACAACGAGCCCAAGCGCTCTTGGTGTATTACCAACACCAAT
The DNA here is from genome assembly GCF_021901495.1 of Neodiprion virginianus. Taxonomy (NCBI): domain Eukaryota; kingdom Metazoa; phylum Arthropoda; class Insecta; order Hymenoptera; family Diprionidae; genus Neodiprion; species Neodiprion virginianus. The sequence goes on along the minus strand of NC_060881.1, from coordinate 13,785,234 downwards.
TATACTCTCATATACGTTCGCTCCTCCGAGTAAGGTAAATGCAAAATCGTATGAAATTCGATCGAATCGAATAAAGCAGAAATCGCAGTACGAAACGCACTCGAGATCGCGGTGGCATGAGCCAAACGGGCTGTAACCGGCATATACACATTCATATATACAATCGATATATTCACGGGTGCGACATATGCCTTTATACGTTTACAAATCAACGTTCATACGTCGTGGGTTTTTATGCCATAAGGCTTTTCCCACAAGAGCCAATAAACATTTATAATTCGATGGCTCAAACGCGAGAGTTTTTTATTCAAAAAAACCTCAACCTCTATCCTTCACACTAATAAAAAAGGTTCAATTCAAAACTACGAGGCAACTTCACCTATGAAGAAGCTTCGACTATACAAAATGGTGTCAGAAGCGGGATACGAACCCACGCCCGCATAGAGGACAAGAAGAAAAAGGTGCAAACGTGCATCGTATTCAATAAATCGTGACACTCTTCGACTAACCAGCCATCGTCTCCAAACTCGTCACCCCCCAGTTCGCCATCTTTGGAAAACGATAATCATCTACAAAAAGATAAGTATACAAACGGTCCACGATTCTTAATATCGTATTATACACTTTCTTTGGCGTTATACGTCTTTCTATAGTTCATAACGTTCGACGTAGTCGAAAACACATTTCGGTCCAACGCACGCTTTGTGTGAAGAACGTAGCATGCATATATCCGACAATCACGTGTATAAAACATAGGTCTCGTTTTTTGTTATGAGAGTTTCGATATATAGGCGTTGAAAGATAACCGTCGCACGGGGGGGTTTGTTTACACTTGACGCGGGCCGCGCTCGGTCTCTTGATCCTATACGGTGAAAGACGGACGAGTTCGCGCACGTTTTCGAAAAGATACGCGCTGCACGGGGAGGGGCTTAGAGCCGACCCTTGAAAATCAGTCGAACTTCGACATCTAACGCATAGACGTCATATCCTGTTTTTCTCGAAGATCTCATAAATATTTGTCCGCACAACCTCAGTAAAATGGCTGCCCGCGTAAAATTTATTAATCAAAAGCGTGCGACTTTAAAGGCGAACATTACAAAGCTTAAGTGATTCACGGAGGACGCGGATTTTGAACCCGCGAACATAAAAATGCGGGCGGATCGCGTAAAAGAACAATTTCGGACATACGAGGAATTACACGATGAACTCGCATTATTAACCGACGGAGACGGTGACAACTTCGATGACTTCGACGAGTTGCAGAATCGATTCTACGCGACCATAACTAAAATCGAGACAGATTTATTATCGACAACACCACAACATCCCGGTGTAGCAAACGTAACGTCGCTGCCGATCGACGGCACGCGTCGACTTAAATTTCTGGTCGCCGACCTCCCAAGATTCGACGGCAACATCGAAAAGTGGCTATCGTTAAAAAATACATTTTTGACAATGATCGACTCTCGCGAAGATATAACGAAATTACAAAAATTCTTATATCTAAAAAATTGCCTAGAGGGTGACGCGTTAAATAAAATTCTCATTTATAACGTGAGCGAAGAAAATTACGAGACGGCATGGAAGTTACTTCTAGATTCGTATGACAAGACTCGAATTTTGATCGTAAAACATCTCGAAGCGATTCTCGAGTTGCCTGCGGTAAAAAGGGCGACGCATAAAGATTTAGCGCGACTCATCGACGACATGCGCCAACACGTGAACATGCTCGCGTCATTGGACGTGATACCAGATGAACACTTGTTAGTTCGGATAATCGAGCGCGCGTTACCCAACAATATTCGGGTCAAGTGGGAAGAGACGCTCAATCTCGACACCTCGCCAACGCTCGAGCAAATTTACAAATTCGTCTCCGAGACCGCGTTTCGTTTATGTACGCTCGAACAAGATGTATCGCGTTCCAAAACAGAGACCAATTACAAACAACCGCTTCCGAATTATAAAGATCAAAGCGGAGTCAAGACTCGACGCGGAGAAAATGGCACGCGTACGTTAGCGATAGGCACGTCAGCAAAGTGCGTAGTGTGCAAACGGGAGAGTCATCCCACATACCAGTGTCGCGAATTTCAAAAAATGACGGTTCATCAACGGTGGAATTTCGTCAAGGGTTCATCGCTGTGTAAAAATTGCCTGCGGTCGCACCGCGGCAAATGCACTTCGACGCATTGCAAAAATTGCTCCAGGTTTCACCACACTCTTTTGCACAACGAATCTCCTGCTGCATCCACCCACGCGACCCAAGAAACGATACAATCGGATACACCTAAGTCGACAACAAAGGTAAATTTAACATGTAGCAAAATGATTACACACAGCTTCACGTCAAGGGCGTTACAGTCGCAGTTAATGCTGAGCACTCAAATACGCGTCAAAGACTCACGCGGTCAATACCTAAAACGTCGCGCTTTATCAGACACTTGTGCGAAAGCGCATTTTATCACGGAAGATTTTGTGAGAGAATTGAAACTACCGATACGCGTGTGCACGATCGTGGTAGGAATGATCGACGACACAAATACAATTTCTAAAGGCGCGGTCGAATGTACATTTTATTCGATACACGATAATTTCAACAAAACTCTCACGTTTCTGGTCATACCGAAAATAGCTGATAACGTACCGAACGAAATCTTTCCTCGCGAATCAATCGACTTACCGCGGAATGAGAAATTGGCCGATCCGCAATTCCATTTGCCTGGAAGGATCGACATCCTCATCGGGTCAGGGACAACGTTGTCATTATTATCGATCGGACAATGTGATTTGTCCCGCGACGGCTACGATCTCGTCTTACAGAAAACTCAGCTCGGCTGGGCCGTTGCCAGCGGAAAATCAAACACCACGGTCGGGAAACGAACGGCGTGCCAACTGACCGAATTAAAGGAAACATTCGAAAAATTCTGGTTGCTCGATGATGCAAACGCTAGTCAAAGAAAATTATCAGAAAATACAAGCTGCGAAACTCATTTCATTCGAAACGTCACTCGCGAACCGTCGGGACGGTACGTCGTTCGTCTGCCGTTCCGCAGCGCCAATCGAGACCTCGGTGATTCGCGATCTATGGCTTTGCGACGATTTGCTGGCTTGCAAAAAAAGCTTAACGCGGACCCGGTCCTTAAAGCGGAATATCATCACGTTATGAATGAGTACATAGAACTAGGCCATATGTCACTCGTTGTCGACGAATCACTACCCGGTTATTATCTCCCACACCACGCGGTCATAAAGGCGACAAGAGTTGTCTTCGATGCGTCCGCCAAAACAAGCATGGGAGTGTCGCTTAACGATACGCTGATGGTCGGCCCGACTATTCAATTGAAACTAATCGAGCATCTTTTACGATTTCGCAGTTATAAATTTGTGATTACCGCGCACATCGCGAAAATGTACCGACAAATTTGGATCGTCCCCAGCGATCGTCGGTACCAACGAGTTTTTTGGCTCCAACAAGAAAGAATTCGCGTATTTGAACTAAACACCGTAACGTTCGGCGTGTCGTCGGCTCCGTTTCTTGCGATACGAACCGTACAAAAACTTGCAAGCGATGAGAGCGCGGATTATCCTAAGGGGGCCGAGGTTTTAACGCGCGACTTATACGTCGACGATTTGTTATCAGGGGCAAACACCTTTGAGGAAATCGTACAAATTCGGGACGAAGTGATCGAAATATTGAAGCGTGGCGGATTCGACATTCGACAATGGGCGTCAAATCACCCGCAGGCCCCAAATAATTTGAGCAAAAAAACCGCAGATATCGAATTTCTGACAGACGAAAGTCCTGTGCACAAAACACTCGGTATATCATGGAACGCGCGGAATGACGACTTACTTTATACGGTGAAACGTATCGAGCCCTCCGAAAAGGTCACAAAACGATATATCTTATCAGAAATCGCGAAAATTTTCGACCCCATCGGTTTACTCGGTCCGGTGATCCTCACCTCGAAAGTGATTATGCAACGATGCTGGAAAGCAAAAACTACATAGGACGAGTCCGTACCCAGCGTGTTCGATTCCGCGTGGCGATCGTTCGCGGAACAACTGTCATTAATCAACAATTTAAAGATTGACCGATACGTTTCGGACAAATAACCCAATCGATATCCAGTTTCACGGATTTTGCGACGCGAGTCAGACGGGTTACGGAGCTTGTATATACGTGCGCTCTTGCGAGCAAGACGGCGAAATTCGCGTAAGACTTTTCTGTTCAAAGGGACGGGTGGCTCCGCTAAAAGATCAAACCATCCCTTGACTCGAACTCTGCGGCGCCTTGACACTTGCTCGCTTATATCGCGAAGTCCTCGAGGCAACGAGCTTTCGCGTGTACAGGACAATTTTCTGGTCAGACTCGACAATAGTTTTACAATGGCTAAACAAACATCCGAGCGTCCTAAAGGTGTTTGAAGCACATCGCGTCGCAGAGATGCAGGAAGTCAGTAAAGACGCGGAGTGGCGGCACATCCGGACTGATCAGAATCCGGCAGACGTGTTGTCGCGAGGTCAATTTCCACGGGCATTTTTAAATAACGACTCGTGGTTTCGGGGGCCTGCGTGGCTAGCTCAGCCCGAATCCGTTTGGCCGCAAGTCGCGGTAATACCTCAGAAGGATTTACCGGGGATTAAAAAATCATTGTGCATGTTCTCGCAATCGCAATCGGAAGAAATTTTCAAAAATTTCTCGTCATACACACGATTGATTCGTGTCGTCGCGTACTGCTTACGTTTCTCACCCAACAATAATGTCAAGGGCGTTTTGACAATCAAGGAAATTGAAGAGGCCGAGTATTGCGTTATTCGATTTATCCAACAAGCGCACTTTCAAGACGAAATCGATCGTCGACGAAACTCGGATCTCTGAATCCGCGAGTCGACGAGAGAGGCTTGATTCGCGTCGGTGGTCGTATAAATAAGGCCGATATCTCGCTCGATCAAAGAAATCCGATCCTTCTTCCGTCGCGACATCACGTAACTGACCTTTTGATTCGTCACATGCATGAAAAATTCTTTCACACTGGGATCCAATCGACATTATATAGTATCCGGCAGAGATTCTGGATTCTAGACGGCAGAAATCAAATACGTAAAGTCGTGCGACGTTGCGTGCGATGCATCCGGTTTCGGGCTGAACCAGAGACGTACAAGATGGCCGACTTGCCTAAATCTAGAGTAGACAATGCACCGCCGTTCTACCACACGGGAGTAGATTATTTCGGTCCGATACTCGCAAAAGAAAAGAAACATCGGAATCGGAGCAGCATTAAAGTCTACGGCTGCGTATTTATTTGCATGTTGACTAAAGCTATTCATATCGAGATCGCAAGCGATCTGTCAACAGACGCGTTCATAGCGGCTTTACGACGATTCGTCAGTCGTCGGGGCACTCCGGGCCATATCTATTCGGACAATGGGACGAATTTCGTCGGCGCGAACAGTCAACTTCGTGAATTTTACGCTGTCAGAGAGTCCGAAGACTTCCGTTCTCAACTGTACGAATTTACGTCGACCAGAAAAATTGAGTGGCATTTCAATCCGCCCCTCTCATCTCATTTCGGGGGTATCTGGGAGGCTGTAAAATCGTGTAAACACCATCTTAAACGCGTCATGTGCGATCTTTTGTTTACGTACGAAGAATTGACTACTCTGGCAATCGAGATTGAGGGCATTCTCAATTCGCGCCCATTGTGCCCTATTTCCACAGATCCAAACGATCCAATTGCTTTAACCACCGCGCACTTTCTTGTTGGAAGACCGCTCACGATGCTGCCGGCAAATGATCTTTCGCTTGTTCCAGACAACCGAATATCCTCGTGGCAACTGATCACCAAGACACGACAAGAATTCTGGCGCCGGTGGCAACTCGAGCATTTGAGCGAGTTACAAAAGAGACAGAAATGGATAAATCCGACAGAAAATATCGCGCTGGACGCGGTAGTCCTGTTGATTGACAAGAACCAACCATGTATGCAGTGGCGACTGGGTCGAGTGGTGGAACTACATCCTGGAGACGATGTAAAACCGACTTGAGGACTCTACAAACGCAACGCGAGATCGATTTGCGCTTTGCCCATAAGCGCTTGAGATTATCGGGAGAATTCAACGAAAACGATAATTTTCGAACTCTTCTCAGTTGAAATCTACAATTAATTCTTTCTAATTTTTCAAATTCGAGTTTTCAATTCATACTTACGCAAGATTCAGTCGTTATACTATGTAGATGTAAGCCAAGTCTTCAAGTTTCTTCAAAGTCATATTCCAATTAATTATTTACTCTTTATGCATAAATATCAACATTAGACTTAAGGTAATCGTTGTAAAAGGATCAATTATAATAAGGTTAATGACATGTACTACTGTTTGCATAATTTTGTTCGTTATCTCTTCCAACGGAGTGTCATGCAAATATTGCGCAACGATTATATGTGTATCTATATGTTTATTCAAACAGAGAATTGAATGATAATTGATAACAACAAATGGTAAAACGAAGCGTTAACGTTATATTATATTAAATTAGACGTGCGTTACGCCTGGAAGCAGCATTGAGACTGCTGACACGGCCTCTCGCCGGGTTCGGCGACAGTGCATATGAAGTGCATAATCGCGTAATTTGAGCACTGCTGCCGATAAGAAAGCCAAGCGCATAAGGCGGGCTACGCTGCATGATAAATTTTGTACTCATCTGAATGATCCCCGGCATGTTCCTACGAGAGGATATAAACTGTTACATTTCATTAGAAATGTTCCAGCTCCATCACATCCCCCGACGAAGACAAAGGCGCGTCTCTGCGGCTTCTGATTTCTCGTAGGATTCTTTCGTTACGTTTAGCCTGTGTCTCAATGCTGCGTTTTAATTTCCTTCGTTCTACTACTTCCAAAGTAGAGGGATTCCTTTGGCAACAATATCCGGCGAACGCCGAAATATAGGCAGGTGTATTAAATTTCCACAGCAAGAGTAGAATAGACAAGACGGATATCGTTCCAGAAACGGCAGCTATTGATGGGATCCCTATACCTTTGAAGTTAGCCCATGTATTGTTGACCCGAAGGGTCGCTTTGTTATTCGCGAGGACACTCTCAAGGTCTAAAATGGCTTGTCCTTGATCCTTGAGGGCATCCAAGTTAATCACGTGATGCAATACAATTTCCCGGCCTGTTACAAATTTGTTTAGCGGGGAAATGGTATCTGCATGTATTTCTGTTAATTGAGAAGTCATATGTTCTACGAAGAATTTGACTCGCGTTTTCAAAGTTTGAAGTTCGCAGCTCTGATTCGTGGTTATCAGGGATGGCTTGGTGATTTGAATGATAAAAGTCTGCATTGAAGCGCATGTTATGGTTACCTCAATTGGCTTCGAAGGTAAGATTATTTGCGATCCCTGCGTACTTATGTAAGTAATATCTGTGACGAGAAAACGACTCAGAGTGCATCCTCGTGGTATGGGATCAGTTATTTTCTCACAAAGTTCAATAGTATCGTTGCGATGTCCCACATCGCGGTAATCACCAATGAAATAATCGGTTATCTGTTTCAGTTGAGAAAATGTGACTTCTCTTATAAAATTCTTACGTACTAATTTCAAAGCATATGTTGGGTTAAGCGTTACATAAGTGTGATTTATTCTTACGGGTACCGGGGTATTCTGAATTATTACCCAAGGTTCCTTTTCTAAGTAAGGCACTGTGAGTATGTAGATAAGTTTGCCTTTATCTGTGGTTATAGTTAAATCACGTATTTTAATAAACTTCTCGTAATTTTCCTCTTGAATAGGTATTGGTGTCTTTTTGTCAGTGGCGTCGAAAGCTTGAAGAGCTGTCATAAGCTCCTTTGGAGTAAAAAGAGTGTTATCGATGATACCATGCCTTCCTAATTGCACGGCAGTCATTACCAGGTCGATTAGTCGTTGCAGTTCGTTAATTTCAAATAAACTTAGAGTTATAGCTTCCATGTATTCCTGATAAGCAAGCGTTTCGTTACCTTTTATTTTTAATGACTAGGGGCTTCGCGCGCCAACCCCATCTCGGCGCTACGCGCCTCGGGCACTCGGCGCCGCGCGCCTCACTATTTTCTTACGCATTGTCTAGTAGACAGGCGAATTCCTTCATGTTGATTTAATGACAGGTCCTGCACTTGCTGTCCACTTCAATTCCTTCTGTGCTTACTTTTCTTTTTTTCATCAATCTAAGCTTCCATTCGTTGGTTGAAAATTGGTGTTCCTTCTCCATTGATATCTATCTATCTCCTTGACTTGCTGAATTATTTTTGCTACCGCTCTGCCCGTTATTCTTCAAAATCACCTTCATTATATTATTTTTTTCTCTATATTTATGTTGCTATTCACTCCGTAAAACACCTCTTTCTCTTGTGGTCAACATCGATCATGGTCGTCCTCTTGCCTGGTTATAGGAATATTTGTTTATTATTATTCTCTGGCTTATTTGGTTCTTCGCACTTAAAATTTTATTTTCCTTTTTCCTTTGTGATACTTCCGACCATCCACCATCTTCATCGCCTTGTCTGCTGGTTGAAACTCCTCCTTTCTGTTCGTTGGTTGAAAAGCCAGTATGATATTTTTTGTTCGCTTCCCTATATTTTCGCTGCTGTTCCCGTCGTCTAATTTTTCGCTCTTCTATGTACATCACATTGGTTGGTCGTCCTCTCGATTTATTTTCCGAATCAATCATCGCAATCGATTCTTCTAATTCTTCGACACCCTTCGTTGAATTATTTTTACTGCCGCTCTGCCGGTTATTCTCCAAAATCACCTTCTTTATATTATTTTTTTCTCTATATTTGCGTTGATGTTCATTCCACAAAACACGTCTTTCTCTTGTGGTCAACATCGATCCTGGTCGTCCTCTTTCCTGGTTATATGAATATTTGATGGATATTATTCTTTGGCTTATTTGGTTCTTCGCACTTAAAATTTTATTTTCCTCTTTCTTTTGTGATACTTCCGACCATCCACCATCTTCATCGCCTTGTCTGCTGCTTGAAACTCCTCCTTTCTCCATTGTCATCGTAAATTCTGGCTGTCCTTTTGACTGTTTGGTGATATATTTAGATTTACTATTATTTGATTGTTACTTTTCATACTTATTACTCACTATCTGAATTTTATTTTGGTTCTGCAAGACATCAAAGTGTCCACTGTCTCCGTCGCCGGTGAAGAGTAGCGAGAATTGTGTTCCATTTTGTGATCCGATCCGGTGTGGATGAATTTGTTCTTCGCGATACACGATTAAACATATCTTAAAAATATCCGCAGCTGCATATATTGCATTTTTATTCATATGTGATTTGTAATCACCAGGTCACCCAATCACAGCACCGTTTGACTCATTACCTGTAATAAAACCCGCAAATGTAGACCAATTATCCACTATCTTTGAAACGATACTCAGTCTCGCCTCTGCGTGTCGATCTTGAGTGCCATATACACAATACGCCAACGCGCGAAAAAGACAATTCCTGTCGGGAATCATCTCGATAATTTTCGTTTGCATGTTCATTTTTTGCGCGTCAGAAACAGATACCTATAAAGATATTTGTCAAAGACTGTCATAAACAGCCGATGACAGCTGTCAAAGGGTTTGCTAGATGCTTTTTGTTTTGTTTTCGGGATCTCACCCCACCGCCAACTTCATGCGTATACTATTGTCATTATAATCTTTTTTTACTATTGTTATTATAATCTTTTTCTACGTTCATTTGTTTGAAACTTTTTTATTAGATAGAGAGATTCCAATTGTCCCCATACAGTTTCCAAAGAGTGTTTAAGTTTGAGCTGATTTGTATTCAAGATATTAATTTGGACTTGATTGATGTGCAAGGACTTGGTCACAACAAGATTTAGAGTGTCCGTTACATTTTTTAGTGAGGCTAGATTCCCATTAATTATTTCCAAATCATCCGCGTCAGCAGTTCCATAGATTGATTTTTGGATTGTTCCTAAAAAGTTAAACATTCCTCTTTTCGGTCTGATGTTTGGCGTGAGATAAGATTTCCTTAGGGGATACATTTCATTTGCCAGGCCCGTCAGAAGGACATGTTTTCCAAATACCGCCTCAGCTTCGCGCGAGGCTTCGTAAGTAACATCGCTCGACGCGAGCGCTTTCGGAGTACTTGTTTTGGTTCCGTGGGATTGAGATTCCCTTAATTTAGAGGGGCGGTGCGTCATTTGATGAATAGGCGCACCCAAGTCTAAAATGACTTCCAAAATATTCTTGTGTGACGAGGCACGGGCAAATTCTAAATTTAAAGCGTCCAGGGCGGACTGGGCAAGGGATCGCTGACCAGGGTCCCAAGGGTCCAGATAGGTATCCCGTATCGTCTGGAGGCCTCCGAGTTTGTCGTGAATGTCGAGTAATGGTTTGGTGAACCCACTTGCGTCAATGGATTGGAATATCTTCCATCTTTCCTGGTACATGTATACTTTGCTCACTTCCTCCTGGAGTAAAGTCCCATTGATAACTGAGACATCGAAGTAGGCTAGGGACAGACTGCTATACCTATAACAAAAGAAACTAAGACTTTATTCCGTGGAGATCCAATCATTACCCTGAACCCGTTTTAGTTTTATTCTAGGGATTGGATCGGTTTCCCTTGGTCCGGTGTCGTATTCGTAGTACGGTTTGGTATTATTCAGATGGGTCTTCCAATAAGACGCTGTGAAATCATCCGCGGTTTTCCTGTAAGTGATATTTCCTTTTTGTTCGTTGATCTCGACGACGACGAATCGTCCATTCCAAATCCTTTCCAAGGCGTTCTGTCGCGTATGGTTCTTGTTCATTACTTTATCTCCCACTTGATATAAAGGAGTTTGTCGTCGTGTTCCTTGGTCCACTTGTTTTTGGTTCTTCTCTCTGGATTTGGTAAGCCAGACCAGAGCTTTCTCGAACCGTTCCTCCCATTATCGTATCCACAACATTTTCTTACTAATCACGGTTTCCAATCGGTTTTCGCGGAAACCGTCAGGATTGTTGGCTCCGTGACAGAACATGAGGTTGTGAGGCGTTTCACCTGTTGATTGATGAACGAAAGTGTTATAGGTACGTGCCATATCTATTAAAACCTTGTCCCAAGTGTGTATTCTCTCTTTGCAGGCAGTTCGAAAATAGTCTTTCAAGACACTTTGCATTCGTTCTATAGAGCCGTTCGACTGCGGGTGATATGCAGTTGTAAGTGACATGTTTGATATTATAGTGTTCGAGAAAGGAATCGGTCAGCTCGTTACAAAACTCCTTTCCCATGTCCGTCAGGATTACTTTGGGGCACCCGAAGTTACCTATCCAATACTCGAATAGAGCCTTGATAACTACTGTCGCGGTTTTGTTCGCAAGTGGGGCACATTTAATGAATTCAGTTATTGAATCCTGCATCGTGAGGATATATCGGTGTTTATTCCAAGATTCGACCAGAGGTCCGACGATATCTATTGAAATTTGATCGTTAGGTTTTTCAGCAAAGGTTTCGAAAATAATACCGGGTGATTTCATTTGTATCCTTTCCTTTTTATACATCTGACACGTGGGGCATGCCTGGATAAAGGAATGGATATCATTTTCTATACGTGACCATACGGCCGTTTCTTTTACTCGGTCAATTGTTTTTGCTAGGCCGAAGTGTCCATTGATATCGTTGTGAGCGCTGGTCATGATTTCTTTCTGTTGCTGTTTGTTAGGCACATCCTTTCCTGTCAAGCAAAATGATATGTCTGCACCTGAGTCCTGACGAATCCTCTTGAGATCTTTGATGATTGAATTGGTCTCTTCTTTGGTGGTTTTCTTAGGGTCAATCCAGAAGTATATCTTTTCGTACCTTTTCGGATGAATGTAGTTTCTGAGTTTCTCACGTCTATTAGTCTGATTCTTTGGTATAATCAGGGTGTTGTCAGAGGCATCCTTTTCTTCTAGGGTAATCTTCACCCATTTGCCGTCCTCCCCTTTTCGATTTCGGTTGGGAACGAGTTTGATGTGAGATTTTGTCCTGCCTGTTGTGAGTGACAATCTCTCGATGTCAATGTGGCGTGCGGCAATGTGGTGGACCCACTTGGGATTCCTATCAATGGGTGTGATTTCGTATAGTCCCTTTTCCAATTCGGTGAGTTTTCCGAAGATCTCTTCCTTTGTGCGAAAGACTCTAGATAACTCATCCGCTACTACGTTACTTTTTCCCGAAACATGTTCTATCAGGAATGAGTATTCCTCCAATCTTAGTCTCCAACGCAGCAGGTGTTGACTGGGGTCTACGCAATTTTTCAGCCATACGAGTGCATGATGATCGGTGCGGATGATGAAGGGTTTATCTGGTGTATTGAGCAAATATACTCTTAGTCTCTTGACGGCCCATACAACAGCACGCATCTCCTTCTCTGTCGTGCTGTAATTCCTTTCCGCATCATTCAGGGTTCAAGATAAGAAATATATGGGGTGGCCGTCTTGAGATAGTACCGCTCCAATTCCATCGTTTGACGCGTCGGTGGTTACGACGTATTGTTTAGCTGGGTCTGATCTCACAAGTATCGGTGGTGTAACCAACTTTTCTTTCAGGGTTTCGAAGGCTTCTTGGCAGGCTGCTGACCAATCCCATGGGGTGTCCTTTCTTGTTAACCTTGTTAATGGTTTCGCTAACATTGGATAGTTTTGTATGAACTTTCGGTAATACCCCGTCAAACCAAGGAAGGATCGAATCGTCTTAACGTTGACTGGAACGGGTAATTGTTGAATCGCTCTAGTCTTTTCCGGATCTGGTTTGCTCCCTTCGTCAGTGATGACATATCCGAGGTATCTCACTTCAGTTTTCATGAAGGCGCACTTCTCTGGCTGGAGTTTCAGGTTACATTGTCTTAAACGCTGAAATACGGTTCTTACATTTCGATGGTGTTTTTCCTCCGTTTCACCAAAAATTATTACATCATCAATGTAGACGCAACAGATCTTCTGATTCAATCCTCTCAGCGCATCGTTCATCATGCGTTGGAAGGTCGCAGGAGCGTTCTGTAATCCAAAAGGCATTCGTTGGTATTCGAAATGCCCGTCGGGGGTTGAGAAGGCAGTATATTTCTTGGAGTCAGCAGCCATGTTGATCTGGTGGAAACCTGCGGCCATGTCGACAGTAGTAAAGAACTTGGCCCTTCCCATGTGATCGAGTAAATCCTCGATTATTGGTATCGGATAAGAATTCTGAACGGTAAGTTCATTAATCTTGCTGAAATAGATCACAATTCTATACTTGGGCTTTCCGTCGGAGCCCGGTTTTTTGGGTACAACCCAAACTGGCGAGTTGTATGGCGACTCGGATTCCGTTATTATTCCTTGTTTCAACATTTTCTCTACTTCCTCTTTTACAACCTGCTGATGCAGCTGTGGGGCACGGAAACTTTTCACATTTACAATGCGTTGAGGATCTGACAACTCGATGCGATGTTCAGTCATTGAAGTTCCATTGACCATGTCTTCCTCCTGTAAGGCAAAGATATCACTAAAATCCTGAAGAATACTCCAAATTTCTTTCTGGTACTCCTCCGCTAGGTGTTTCAAGTCGACAGTATGTTGGAGCGCCTGCTCTCTTTTATCACGTGGTTGTTGCCATACACCCGGGGTTGACATACTCTTTACTCGGTGGACTTGGACGTTCTCCAGTCCGAGCTCGATATCTTCGTCTTTAGCGGTGGTGATGATTCCATAAGCCGTACCATGATTGTTCGTGTGTACAATCTGCACCGGGATATTTTCCATGGGCATTCCGTCTTTATAAACCATGCGTAACATGAGATCGAAATTCTTTTCGTCGGTATCGATGGCAATTTTGTTCACCGAATTTGGTTTAAATCGAATTTTTCGGTCGCTAGTAAGGTGGTGTATCTTATTCTTCAGGGTGAGCGTCGAGGCATTCAACTGGAAATCTCGCCTCCTCATAAACGGGTTTCCCATGATTCCATCTTCTTCGTCAGGCACATAATCGTCTGGTATAATGACGAATTCGTCCTTTAGCCCCATGTGAGTTAGTACAGCAATTTCATTCGCGGAATTTAGCGCTTTGCCAGTCTTAAAGGAAATTTTGCGTTTGATAATTGGACAGATTTGTTTATCCGATGGATAAATAATCTTCCGTTTTATGAGGTTTATTGATGCACCTGTATCGACCATAAGGGCTACTCCTTGCTTTGTTTCTCCAAATTTTATTACAGCACACTGTAGTAACCCCTGTGAAACTGAACATACACGGGCTCCTGTTGGCACTCGTCCTCTAGTTCGTCCTCCTGTCCCTTTATTTCCTCTTCCTCGGACTGGAGTTCCTCTGACGTGCAATTGACTTGGTCATTGGGCGGTTTGTCTTTGAGGCTGGCGTTTTGAAAATTTGCGTCTCGCTTATTGTCGTTAGTATTACGGCGTTGGTCGTTCTGTGGTCGGCGCGGAGCGTAGCAGTTCCGGCTGTAGTGTCCTCTGGTTCCGCAATTATGAAATACTGCTTGTTGTTCATGGGCGGTCCGATGTGTGTTACAGGTGTGGCATTCACATCTCTGGAGTTCTTTGTCTTCATCTTGTTCCGCTTCATCGTGGTGGTGGACAGACGCTGGTGGTTGAGGAGTTGACCTTGGCGAGTTCGTCGAGGTTCTTTGTTGTACCTGGAATCTTCGCGTATCTGATGCGCTGCCTGGCCCGTAAATTTGGGACTTGTTCCAAAACGTGAGTTTCGAGGCTGTGTCGATACTGTTCATCAGCTGTTGTTGATGCATTCGGAAATTCAACTCCTCGCCTTCGGCTTCTTTCGCGGCCTTCTGGGCTTCTAGTAACTTGAAGTACTGACGGTTTTTGACTTGATGGAATATCCTCGGATTAAGTCCGTACAGATAGTACTGGCACACTCTATTTTCGAGATCTTGAAGATTAGGATCGATGTTCGCTCGTAGTTGTTGATTCGAGAAGGCAGCTACGAGGTCTTGGTAGATTTGATTGAATTTGAGATTGTAGGCGTCCACAGTGTCGCCCTTTTGGCCTGTTCTGCCAAGCTCCATATCCAATGTGGTGGCACTTTTCTCGACAATAACGGCTGTTCTTATGACTTCGAGTAAAGTTAGGATTGTACGAGGTCTCCTCTGGTTGATGGTCTTCTGAAGAGCTCCTCCTGTCTTCAAGCTGATTACCATGCTCAAAAACGGGAATCGTTGGGTTGGCATAACTACCATATCGGCGGCTTTTACTTGCATGATCCAAGCGTGTACGTCTTCGCCTGCTTGTCCTTTCAGTCTGCAATCAATCATCTTGATGGCTTGAAACGCGGGTAGGAAATCTTGGATTGCATAGGGCTCGTCCGCTGGGCGATTTGGTTCTCCGGGGTATCTTCCGGCAGCATCGGGGCGTAGGCTGACATCATTCAAGTAAGCTTTCTTTCGTGCATACGGGCCTGGGTCTCTTGGATTCCGAGGGGGAAGCACGTCTCGGGGTGGCGCAGTTGCCGGTAGTTGAATTCTTGTTTGGTTTCTTCGCGCGAGTTCCTCAATGTTTCTCATTATCTCTTGCTGTTGGCGTAAAGCTTCGGGATCACTCAGCAGCTGGGACATACTGAACGTCACAGTGTCCGGACGACGATGTGGTGAAGTAGCAGACATTTCCTAGGCTCTTCGAAGTTCATCCTCTTCTTGCTGTTCTAGACGACGACGCGGGACGTTGTTACGGGTATTGCTACCAGTACCTCGTGGGATTTCGTAATCCGTCGGACCATTAGGCCACTGTGGACTAGGCCTTGGTGTAAGGCGTACGTTCGGCATCCGTGATAAACGTCGGCTTTCCTCGAGAACGCGTTGCAGTGTCGAATCCGTATCCGACAAGATATCATGGCTTACATTGGCTCGCGCGGTGGAGAATAGGTCGTTTTCTAATGAGCGATTTTGGTGAAGGATCGGTATTGGCATCGCATTTATACCTTGATGGTCTGAGCCTGAATTGGCTGGGGAGCCCACCTCATCGATGCGGGGTGTCGGTGGCAGCAATCGGTTTTGAGCGAGCCCGTATAATGCCGAGTAACGTGGTGGGTTTGTTACGGTCGAGGGAGCTATCTGAGTAGGACCTTTCACCTCTGATTCAACGAGACGCGCGGTATCTAGTTGAATTCGCGGTATCGCTCCGATATGGTTTCCGGGCGGTCTCAAAATATTAGAAACATTCGGATCATCGCTAGTTGTTAAGCAATAATAGTTATTGATTTCTTCTCGATTGGTATTACTATTTGTAAGAGCTTCCTCTTGACGGTTTTCTTCGGTTAATTGGTTATTCGGTTGTTGCATTTCCTGAAACATTTGGTTGGTGACGCTTTCAAGCGTGTCTTCGGGACGCGGAACTGTTTCAGAGTTTCGATTTATTTCTACATTATTGCGACGAATGAAGTCGTGTTCACGGCGTTCTTGATTTCTCAATTGAATAAAACGGGTAACCTCTTCTATAGGCAAATCTTCGCGGCGAGCAAGTTGACGCGCACTTAACCTCTCTCCGTTCAATTGCTCTAGCCCAAGACGGTATCTGCCCATTGCAGTTAAATCATTACGTTCGGTGGCTTCTTGTAGCCTATTCACAAGCTGAGTCATTTGGTTCGCCAAATCCCAAAATCTCTCTTCAAACCGGGATTCAGAAGTGACGGGTTGTCCATCTTCTGCAGTCTCAACAATAGTGGGAGGTACTGCCGATCTCCGGTCATTGTTTTCGTTCACGTCCGTTGTGAATTTATTTTCAAATTTACCTTGAGTCAAGCTTTGACTTTATTTATTTGAATGATTCAAGTTTGACCATCAAATTCTCAGTTTCGATCACGATTTGTCCTTCGATAAGTTTATGGTGACTCGAGTAAGTAACAAAATGCTTGTACTTACGCTAGGAGTAGCCAAATTGAGGTGTGAAGCATCACACTCGAAGATCGTGGTAGCCGTCGGTACGAGGCTTCGATGTCCTGGAGTCTCTGACAGGCACCGGGGGCAAGAATATAAGAGCGGTTCGAGTCTGAGTGTCCTTATTCTCACTTCACTTCACTTAGATGGTTTAAACGCGAAGTTTATTGTATCTAAGGAGTGCAGAATTTTATACTTGCTTCCTTTCCAATAAATACACAAGTTCACTATGGGAATTGTCCAGTGTAGAATCAGGCGGTCCACACTCAGTCCCTGGTTATCAAGCGGTCTACACGCAGACCTTGATTGTCTACGCAAGGCGGCCTTTCACTCTATCCCTTGCTAGGTACAATTCGTAATAATTACTTATAAACGCGTAGCCGAAGGTTCGCGCGTGAATTTATTGGGCTTATGCACTCATTTCCAAAGTTCGTCACTTTGATCCGGCCGTTTGATACGCACGCCGCGTTCGTTGGTTTAAACCGGATCCTGGCAGGATCGCCAAATTTGTCATGCAAATATTGCGCAACGATTATATATGTATTTATATGTTTATTCAAACAGAGAATTGAATGATAATTGATAACAACAAATCGTAAGAGGAAGCGTCAACATTATATTTTATTAAATTAGACGTGCGTTACGCCTGGAAGCAGCATTGAGACTGCTCACACGGCCTCTCGCCGGGCTCGGCGACAGTGCATATGAAGTGCATAATCGCGTAATTTGAGCACTGCTGCCGATAAGAAAGCCAAGCGCATAAGGCGGGCTACGCTGCATGATAAATTTTGTACTCATCTGAATGATCCCCGGCATGTTCCTACGAGAGGATATAAACTGTTACATTTCATTAGAAATGTTCCAGCTCCATCACAGTGGGGAGGGTGTTCAGTGCCTGAGCGCCGTTTTGTGCCCGTGTCATTGCGATCTCCGTGCGAGCCGCGCTCGAACGATTCGTCTCGGCAGAGATGCCAAATCTTGCGTAGACGAGGAGGCGAGCGCGCATCACGCATTTTTTAAAACAGTCCAGTTAAGTCGTCCGTCTAGTCACGATCGTTAATGACGCCGTGCGTTCTCTCGTACTACGACCATAAACGAGAGGCCCAAATATACTCTCGTATACGTTCGCTCTACGGAGTAAGGTAGATGAGTACGGCCCGAGTGTCTCTCATTCTACACGGCACCGAGTGCCCATACACACATACCAAGGGTCTTGCACCCTTTCATCATACAACGAGCCCAAGCGCTCTTGGTGTATTACCAACACCAATTATACTCTCATATACGTTCGCTCCTCCGAGTAAGGCAAATGCAAAATCGTATGAAATTCGATCGAATCGAATAAAGCAGAAATCGCAGTACGAAACGCACTCGAGATCGCGGCGGCATGAGCCAAACGGGCTGTAACCGGCATATACACATTCATATACACAATCTATATATTCACGGGTGCGACATATGCCTTTATACGTTTACAAATCAACGTTCATACGTCGTGGGTTTTTATGCCGCAAGGCTTTTCCCACAAGGGCCAATAAACATTCATAATTCGATGGCTCAAACGCGAGAGTTTTTTTACAAGAAAACCTCAACCTCCATCCTTCACACTAATAAAAAAGGTTCAATTCAAAACTACGAGGCAACTTCACCTATGAAGAAGCTTCGACTATACAGTCGTTCAATATCTTGACTAAGTGAAGCAAGGTCCTCGTCTCGTTCTTCACTTCCAGTCTGCAATTGAGCTCTATATAATTTTGTGAAATGGTCATTTCCGTATCTCAATTTGAGCGCGGTGCTCAGTTTTCCAAAATCGGAAATTTCTTTCTCTGATAATGCTGTTAAAACATTTAAAGCCGGAGTCCGAAGAGAAGAGGCAAGGCTGTGGGCCCTCATGGCGGATTCATACTGATTATGCTTTTCAATGGTGTCAAATTATCTTTCGTACTCTGCCTATGGAATTTTTTTATCAAAAACGGGCGGTTTGAGAGAACAAAAACGTTTCTGGAACATTTGAGAAAAAACCCCAGGTCTTGAATTATGCAATTAACTCAAATGAGAATAACGTGTCTCAACGTGAAATGGCGCCTCGGAAAAGCTAACCTCGTTTTCTACCCTCGGTGTTTAAATTGAGGAATTGTATATTTCCCTGATGAAAGGGAGAAGGCCTTGAATTGTGAACATCTTGGGAACGTTCTGGATATTGCACTTCCTGAACAGCTGGAGAAGGAACAGGAGGATGTGGAGTAGCAACTTCGGAAACTCGAGGAGTGACTGCCGGTTGTCCAGAGCCTCTCGTCTGATGAACTGACTGAAAAGTCGCAACAGTCGTCCGGAACAGGCCATGTAGACTGGTCTCCGAACGTTCTTGAGCCTTACGATCCAGTCTTCGCTATTCCAATTGAGAGGCAAGTTCTCTTTCTCGCCGTTCTTGTTGATTGGTGACTACCCTTTTTCGCTGCTCTTATGTTCTAGAAGTAGCTAGAGAAGTTGTTGTTGGTGACTCTCGGCGGCTTCTTGTTGTTGCCGCTGATGACGTTCGGCTGCTTCCTGTTTTTGACTCATGATTCGAAGCAGATCAATCTGAGTAAGAGAGACCGCCGAAGGTACTGAAAGAGGATTTACTGAAGGCGCAGATACTGTTTCAGGGACTCGCGGATTTTCCTTGATAATACGGTCATCTCCGCAACTCTCCCTTCGCCGAGAGCGTGTCAAACTACTATTTCTCATGATTATTTCACGCACTGAACTGACTCGATAAAAACTCAAAATCCCACTTCTGACACCAGTGTAACGTTCTAAGACGTTGCAAAAATAAATAAGGATTCGTGAGCTTATTTAATGAGAAAAATTAAAGGCGTAAATAAAATGTTGTGAAAAAGCTTTGATAGCTGAGAACGTGTTTCCAGTTCAAAGTCTGAAACAAGACTGTTTTTACAATAGTGTTGGTTGACGCAGTAACCTTATTCTTTTGAAAGACATAAGAGGTTTATAAGCCTCTTTCATCTATGATGACTACTAGATCATTAAAAGGGGGCAAGACGGGTTATTTTACCCTTTGTAACAATAAATTGTAAGCTCAAAATTGGATCAGTCCCTTTTGTTTTCAAAATTTGATCGCGCTTCTGCTGCAGCGCTTTCCCCGCACTGGTGTGCTAGGTATGTCCGGAGGCTCAGCGTCATACAAATCCATCTTTTCGTCGGCTTGTTTCCGGCGCCATGTAGTAGCCGCAAAAGCTTCAGAAGCAAGTGCTTTCGAAACTTTGTCTCGCTCTTCACCATTCAAAGGCCGTTTTGTCACATGTTTGACTGAAGGATTGAATCGCGAGACACAACACTCCAATCGCACGGGCGAATTTTTAGGAGGCCTATTGGCAATGGTCGCTTTGAAAGTTGCTTTGCAGTCTGGGCATTTGGCATCAATAGTCACATAAATACCTGTCTCCGAAACCGTACACCTTTTACACATAAAAGCGCAAGGTAGTTTTGTTTTTTCACGGAGGAATGCATACATCTTCGTCGTCTATTTGTTACGTCGTAGAGTGCTATAATTTCTTTGGACCTTCGTTGTTAATTGGTAAATCACTTTTTCGC
The DNA here is from genome assembly GCF_021901495.1 of Neodiprion virginianus. Taxonomy (NCBI): domain Eukaryota; kingdom Metazoa; phylum Arthropoda; class Insecta; order Hymenoptera; family Diprionidae; genus Neodiprion; species Neodiprion virginianus. Next base: position 13,764,742 of record NC_060881.1, on the reverse strand, counting down.
AATCTATATCGTGTTACGTTGCTTGCGGTATTTTAATATCAAAATTGATGTCTGTGCCATCATTTGACTCGTTTAGAGATTCGTTATTGTCAATTGAAGATGATGTTATGTCCATGGGACAATGTAAACCATGGAAAGAAAGAAGTTCCTCGTGAATATGAAATCTATTGAGTAGTATAACCGTTGTAACGTGGCATTCTCGATGCGCGTACCAAACGGCTCCCCGAACCCTAGATGAGGCTCGAAATTAGGGATCCCGCGGATCCGACCGCTAATCATTGCAAAAGAAGAGTGCCAGGACAAAGGTCACGCATCCGAGACTTTGAGAGGGGGGCATTTTCGGTTTAGCGAATACGACTTTTTTAGGATTTTTGTTTATTTTTTTTGTTCCTAGTACACGCGACATCGTACACGGGATCGGCGGCAATTTCAAAAAGCCTTATCGGATCACAGTCGCGACGGATCGCGACGAAAGGAGGGCCTCTCACGAGGCTACGGAGAGAGCGTCAACGCAGAGCTCTGCCACGAGGGAAGCCAAGGCGGACGAGATTCCCGTGGGTGGCCGGCGAGCCGTAGCCTCCCCTCACCATGCTGACGTCAGGTAACCTTGCGAAGTCGTTACCATGCCACTGTCAAACTACGGGATATCAGAGACTGTACAGCCAATCAGCACCCCGCCACAGCGGGTGCCAACTATAGCCACAAGTTAGGCTATAAGAATTTCGGAAAGAAAACACCAATGCGAGCAGGAGAGTTTTTCACGACGGATAGCGCCCATGTTCGGGGCATGTTCAAATTCCAGCTCCAATTAGCGGAGCTCAGGACTTAAATCCTGGCGACAGTTCGCGATAGTCAAGTTACGAAGAAGAATGAAAAGTAGTTGCGTGTGTCATGGCTGAGACTGGCGTAGGCGAGTTCTTGGTGTGGTTATGAAGCGGTGAGCGCTATTACTTCTTTGCGAGCGCATTTTGAGTGCAATTTAGATCGGCGCACCGGTCAACGGTTGGCCAGTTCCTCGTTGAGTTAGAGTAGCACTCGAAATTTGTTTGCCGATCTCCTTGTTGATGGCAGTAGCCTGAGTTCTCGCGATAAGGCGGAAAGTCACTTTTGTTTCAAATTGAGCGCAGCCAAACTCCGCTGCCTGGGTTCAAGTCGAGTCAGCTTAGGTAAAAGTGTCACCTCTCGTGTAGGTCGCGTATCATCATGCGTGGACGCTCGGATTAGCGGAGCGGCTTGTGAACTTTTCGGGAGTTGCAAGTACCATGAGTACGGATGCGTTTCGATAATAGCTATATGATTAACGGGGGTACCGGCGTAATTAAAACTAACAGCTAGAGATACGATTAGCGTGTCGAATCAGGTTTGGTTTTAGGTATTGTTCTTGTGGATGCGCTTTGCAGCTTGGCGATTAACGCTTTCTTTCGTAGAGGACGATAGCGAATAGCGCATCAAGTATTATTTGGATCCTATTGTTTTTGATCTAGTGGTTTATTGTTAAGTGGTGATTAGCGCTGTGGATAGTGGAGGACGGTCGCGGTTAGCGCATCGAGTCAAATTTTGTTTTTAGTTTTTGAGTTATTGTTTATCGTGAGGCAGCGACTAGCGCACGTAGGCATTGGATGCCGTCTAGCTTTAGTCATTTCGTTTTTCTTTCTGTTTTATTATAATTATTTTTTTTTTTTTTTTAAATCTACGTATTTGATTTTGAACTGCGAAGAGCGAATTGTGAATTATTATTTCTATTGTTTTGCATTTTGAATCGCGAAGAGGGACGTGTGGATTATTATTTATTTTTTTTTTTTTTGTATTGCCGCTGGCTGGAAATATATTATTATAATTTGATGTTAACTTGGTAAAATAACGTATTGGTGTTGCGTACTTCGCATATATCTCTCTACCCAAAAATTACCCCTTCCCTCGCCGCGGTACTGAGTTACCTAGTATATTGTCGCGGCATAGCGTGTTGATGATTTCGAGGCGTGTTTATCATGCCAGGCACCCAACAAAACTTCGCGATATTGTTTTTAGATCCAGGGTACATCGTGGACGCCGAATTATTGTGCACGCGGTAAGTTCTCGGTCATTTGCTCCGAGTGACTGCATTCATCTAGAACGTGACGGTAATTCGAGCTCATCAAGTGTTCTTTTAAAGCTTTCATGTGAAGCATTGTTATCGAAAGAAATAGTCTGATTAATTACATATAATTTATTTTTTATACATATACAAATGATTTATATATTTTTATACATATATAAATTATATATTTTAAAATTGTGAAATATTATAATTATTATATTATAATTTATTATATTATATTATTATTATATTATAATTATATACACTTCTCGCAAAAATTAAGGGAACAACAAAATTTTCACAATTTTTTGGTGATTTTCAACAGGCTGTATTTCAGTGAAAAATGGTCGTGCAAGAAATAAAAAAACTAAGCTTTTGAAGCTTGAAGACTCTAGTTTTTTAATTTTTTGGTTGAAAATTTTTCGAAGCACGATTAGCCATGCAATCCTTGGATAAAGCACGTAGAAAAAATTTTCAAAACTTTTTACACTTTTTTTTTTGCTCTACGGGCATGGAAAAATTTTTCCGAGCTAAACCAATGCATAGGTCGCATAGCCTGTTTATTCAGCTTCAAGATGCTTTTTTTTAAACCTCGATACGACCATTTGTCTTCGAGATATCGAATTTTGAATGCCAAAGGATCCTTTTTCACTCAACTTCCGATATCTCTGGAACTACTGGTCGCACAGCGAGCCGAAGGGCAGTTTCTTTTTCTGCAGAAAATTTCTTACAAAAATCTGTCAAGGTTGATGTCAAAAACAATTTTTTTCCACCTGTAGCGTTAACGTGAAAAAAGAGCAAAAAAATGCCATTTTGCCTTTTTTTGGATAATTGACTGTATCTTCGTCAATATTGGGGGGAAAGCTTGAGTGAGAAGAAAATTTTACAGCCCAATGTACCCCAAAGGTCCCCCTCAATCGGTTGATCGATCGGTTCAGCGGTTTTCCTGGACCGATTGATTGAAATTTTGAAAAAAATTAAGGGAACAAGGTTTTTGTTTCTTAAGGAATTTTTGGATAATCGACTGTATCTTCGTCAATATTGGGGGGAAAGCTTAGGTTAGAAGAAAATTTTACAGCCTAATATACCCCAAAGGTCCCCCTAAATCGGTAGATCGATCGGTTCAGCGGTTTTCCTGGACCGATTGATTGAAATCTTAAAAAAATCAAGGGAACAAGGTTTTTGTTTCTTAAGGAACCTTTTTCTCTTAATTTTGTCAAAATTTCAATCAATCGGTCCAGGAAAACCGCTGAACCGATCGATCTACCGATTTAGAAGGACCTTTGGGGTACATTAGGCTGTAAAATTTTCTTCTAACCTAAGCTTTCCCCCCAATATTGACGAAGATACAGTCAATTATCCAAAAAAAGGCAAAATGGCATTTTTTTGCTCTTTTTTCACGTTAACGCTACAGGTGGAAAAAAATTGTTTTTGACATCAACCTTGACAGATTTTTGTAGGAAATTTTCTGCAGAAAAAGAAACTGCCCTTCGGCTCGCTGTGCGACCAGTAGTTCCAGAGATATCGGCAGTTGAGTGAAAAAGGATCCTTTGGCATTCAAAATTTGATATCTCGAAGACAAATGGTCGTATCGAGGTTTAAAAAAAGCATCTTGAAGCTGAATAAACAGGCTATGCGACCTATGCATTATTTCAGCTCGGAAAAATTTTTCCATGCCCGTAGAGCGAAAAAAAAAATGTAAAAAATTTTGAAAATTTTTTCTTCGTGCTTTATCCAAGGATTGCATGGCTAATAGTGCTTCGAAAAATTTTTAACCGAAAAATTCAAAAACTAGAGTCTTCAAGCTTCAAAAGCTTTGTTTTTTTATTTCTTGTACGACCATTTTTCACTGAAATACAGCCTGTTGAAAATCACTAAAAAATTGCGAAATTTTTGTTGTTCCCTTAATTTTTGCGAGAAGTATATATGTGGTGCTGTCGGGAGGTTAGTAAACGGATGACGCTAAAGATTGTGGTTGATAGTGATATGGTACTGACGAACTGTTTATTATGAGAGAAATCGAGCTACAAGAATTGGATGGTATAATAGAGATGCGAAAACAGGGAAAAAGACGAAGCTAGCTAGTAGATGCGTATGCGCCGAGCACGGTAAAGACTGGTTACAGATGAGGAAAAAGTGCAAGCTCGCCCCCGAGTCGAGGCCAAGGGTCGCGTCGCGCCATAAATGCCACATGTAGGGAAATTCCCGGCGCGGTCGAACCCTTGGCTCTCGGCTAGCGCGGCGAGGCCCGGACACGCGAAAGTTAACTGTAAAGGGCAATAGTTGTAAAAAGACAGAAATGGAGAAAAGGAAATATTGTGAAAGATTTTTCGCCGGCTTGCTGGTGGATGTCCGCCACAATATCATATATATTTATAAAATATTATACATATATAAATTATAAATTATAAAATGAAAAATTACAAAATATTTATATAGTTTTTATACACATACATATACAAATGATATTTTATACATAAACAAGTTGCGGTAGGTAAAAAGTTTTCTCGTCCAATACAATAATTTCATAAAATATCAATCGCGATATGCGCAACGATTGGAAGCGTGAGTCCTGTTTTAAGCGTCCCGCCTGCCTGTGGTTGTCAGTTCCAACGGCTCGCTGCTAAGCACAGCGCAAACGCTCCCCACTTTACCGCGAAAGAATTCCCCTACTCTCCACTACCCTCGCACGTCGAGCGTTGTGCTCTCCCTCACCATCGCACAACAATGTAACAATTTTGGCTCAAAATACCCGACACATATTAGTTTTGGAAAAAGTTTCTATTTTCTTGTTTTAAATTTAGCCTTACGTGATCTGGCAATGTTCATTTTTTCAATAAAGTTTGTGAGAATTATCATTTGAATAATTGTCTCGTATATTATTATAAGTATATTCAAGGTATTCCTCGACTGAAATTAAATTACCGTTTATATTATTTATTTCTACGTGAATATTTCTATATGGGTTTATTTATTCATTTATTAATTCATTTACTAATTTCGTTGTCTTAGTTATTTATTAATGGAAAAAGCATCTGTGATTCTTAAGAAAAATTCAGCAAAGACTTTCTATAAAATAAATAGTACAGAAGTCGTCAATAAAATACACTTCAATTTTATTTTATTTATAGATATTCTGCATCAAAATCAAAATTTTTGAGACTCGTGCGATTGTCGGTAAACAATTTGAACTACTTTTCAAATGCAAACGATAATACTCTTATTGAAGAATTGGCATTCAATGGATATTTATGTAGATCATTTTTTAAAAACTCTTGGACTTTCTGTAGCCAAGCGGGAAGAGGGCCAATTTAGATTTGTAGGATGTTTGAGTCCTCGGGCTGCACAACTCAGCAAAAGTAATACATTGCTATTCAAATTTTTCTTTTTTTTAGATTAGGAAATTGTGTACCAAGGACGTAAAGTGATTTTTTTAAGGGATCGTCTTACTGTGAACCTTCGAAAAATCACTGATTTCCGCGATTTTTTTTTTAATGTTGTAATAAACTAATCGATCTGGTTTTTTTTTTATAAATAAATACATTTATGCCGAATACATAATGATTTTTTTTACGTTCATTTATTTAGTATGTAATAATTGAATAAATTGTTGGAATGACACGTTAAAAAAAAGTCCTGTACGGTGTACACGATTGCGACCGCAATTTTGATCTGAAACAAAAATTTCGAAAAGATTATCAATCTGTAGTAAAATCGTTATCGCACCATGGAGGTTTTTCTTTTTTTTTAAATTTGACAAAATGGCGGTGGTTTGAACAAAAAGTATCGAATTTGGCCCTTTTTTCGACAGTTTTTCGTAAAAAAAAATTGGAAGATTTCAAAAAAAAAAAAAGCTTCCATAGAGCGTTAGAGAATGACGTTAAGAATGTTTTCTCAAAATTGAAAATAGATATCTTAAAAACTCTTCCCTTGAGAGTGTACACCGTTTTGAAAAACACCATGCCGAAAATTACGCGTTTAAAGATTGAAGTCAGAACAGTTTGGATCAATCGTTTACTTACGATCAATCGACGATGGCAGGTCTTGATTTTTTTCTTGGGCGTTTCACTCGTATGTCTATCCGTGGTGAATGTCAAAAATGAACTGAAATGCTTGAACAGTTTATTCTGCGAGGTTATAGAACCCAAGCACCTTAGTACACGCGCAGGTAGAAAAACCGTTCCCTTTCTACAAGAAACGCTGTAGCGACCGTAATAATTTCAAATTCAATTTAAAAATTTGAGAGAATGTTGAAAACAGTGTATACTATACGATAATGCAGAAAAAGAGAAAAACGATTTTTTGAAAATTTCACACCGAGACGATCCCTTAAGCCGAGGAGAAGATTCTTTTTTTTGATCGAGATTTTTTTGTACCTGCATACGACACCAGTAGGTACAAGTTGAGCACAACTCAGCACAAGTGGGAGATTTTCGAATTTCTCGAAATTGTCGAGATTATGGAAATGGTTGTCACTACTCGAGGGATTATTCAATCTAACAGAGGTGAAAGCAGCCCGAAGCGAGCTTTGACTTAACCGAAAGATGAAGCCCTTGCCTAACACAACTCAGCACAAGTCATAGATTCTAATTTTTGATTTTTTTTTTAAATATATTAATTTTTTTCGTTTTATTTTTATTTCGAAACAGAAAACGGCACAGGCCAGCACAAATCGAGCAAAACTCGGTACAAGTTGTAGATTTTTGAATTTCTCAAAGTTATCGAGATTTTTGAATCGTTGGTCATGGCTCGGTGTATTGTCTATTTTTAGAACGGTAAGGGTGTTCCGGAGCGAGTTTTGCTGTCGGGAAAAGTTTGAGCCTTTCCCTAGCACAACTCATTAAAAGTAATGAATTTTATTCTTTTTTTTTTATTCTTTAAAATGTTTTTTATTTATTTTTTTTGGGAAAACTAAATACGGCACAAGTTAGCACAAATTGAACACAAATCGGCACAATTTGAAAAAAGTTGATATTCTAAAAGTGCTGGGCAGGTCGTAATTTGGTTTTTTCAAAATTTCTGCAAAACTGTTGAGGGATTGTTTTACGGCACAAGTAAGCATAAAAGGAGCACAACTCAGCACAATTTTGAAAAATATTAATTTCGAAAAGTGCTGGGCCAAGTTCACACACATCAATTATTCGCAATTATACCATTACCTGTATCGAGACGGCCTGGCGCAATGCAGGTAGCTCTTTGCAGGTTCTGGGGCCCTAACTGAGGGTAAAGGGATTCTGTGAAGAACACGGTGTCTGAGATTCAACGTTAAATTGCCTTCTTCAGTTGAGAGTGGTAGTCGAGGCTGCTTGGAGTGACGCGTCCCTGCCTCGTGCTCGGTGGCTCGTGTCGACTGCAAGTCATATCAAGCTGGAACCGCCACATTCGAAAATCGAAAAATTTCCTATAGAATAATTAAGGGCTAATTAGAGGCCAATTAAATGCTCTATTTTCGAATTAAATGCTCCGCGTTTTTTAAAAAAAACCTGTGGCGGTGCCAGCTCGAGATAAACCAGACTTAAAAAAAAACGGGAACGAGGTCAAATTTCGAAAAAGTGTGAGGGCCATAATTAAAGGCTAATTAAAGGCTTCCGGAAAACCACCTGCTCGAATTAACTGCTCCACCCCTGGGGGTGGAAACCACCAAAAAACTCGAAAAATCGGTGTAACTCTTGGACGCAACAACTTACAGAGTTCGTACGCACGTCAAAATTACTCCAGAATTAAAGGCTCCCGGAAAACCACCCGCTCGAATTGAATGCTCCACCCCCGAGGGGTGGAAACCACCAAAAAACTAGAAAAATCCGTGTCACGCTTGGACGGAACAAGTTACAGGGTTTCTAGAGGCGTCAAAATCACTCTTCAGTCAACGACTCTCGATACACTGCCCCCACAAATCAAATGCTTCACAGTCTACCCACAAGAGTGTGATTGAGACACGAACTTTACGAATCAACGTAGCAGGTGGATGAAACGGGAACCAGGATTTTCAATGCGAAAAATTGCTCGTGTCGCGTGAATTCGTTACAATTTTTGTGTCTTGTACTTTGATTTCAGCATCGTCACCAACGGACGTCATCCCAGCGCAAATGAAGCGTTGTTTTTGCAGTTATTGATTTCACTTGTGTGGATTGCTGGTGAGTGATGGAGATTATTTTCTATGTACCTTAGTCCACACTATAAACATTACTCGTCACCGCCACCGACGTCACCGTCACAGCAGCTTAGCCCTTCCTTCTCTTTTCAGAGGCTATCTAGAAAAATAGACACAATGGTCTAAATTGTGCTACAGGCTTGAGAAAGTGAGTGCGTTGTATAAAGAAAACTCCTACTCCAATTTTCAAATCTTCAGAAGCTGCCAATTTTTTTTATGGCCTGGGAGTCAACGATAGCCGGGTCATTTTGGCAACATCAATTTATTTAATGAATCATCCGTGTAACGTATAATAGTAATATGAACATTCTCCAACGCACCACCGTGACGAGGGCTCACGGGAGAGCTTTATTGACGATTAAAAATCAACAAAAAAAATTCATAAACGCATAAGCTAAAGTGTTCTTACACATTGATTGGAATATAAGAATTTCATAAAATATCGTTTCCGCCTGAATTTCACGACTGAACTCGTCTTTCACCCATATAAGCAGGCGTAAAAAAATCTAAAAAAATTTGTATTATCAAGGATGAAATTAATTGCGATGCTTTTTTTCATAATAACAAACACGAAAAGAATAGTGTTTCACCTATAAGATACAACGACGGTCGTCCAGGACTATGAAACTGCGTTGGGCATGCGGCACCTGAGCGACGAGGTTAGAACGCTGCATCTCTACCTGCCTTAAAGACGATCGTTGGTGTTCTGAATGATTGGAAGACCATCGTGAAGCTGTTTTTTCCATGTTATACGTTTACTCGGTGAATAAATTCTAACTCTGGCGGATAGTTGTAATAGATCTTTTACCGTAAGAATCGAGACTCAAATATACTGGTAAAATGCGCAAAATTCCACCACTTATGCGGGTGAACGACAAGCGTGTCGTGAAATCCAGGCGGAAGATGATATTTTTCTAAGTTTCTTATGTTCCATTCTCTACAAAAATGTGTCTATGAATTTTCTGTACGGCGCATCGTTAGCTAGTGATGAAAATCAGAATGAGCCACAAACAATTTTCTCCCATGTAATCCTTATGAAAAATGGAAAAGTGCGATGCGCAACCTCTTAATGTTAAGATTGAGAGCTAAAATTTTGAAAAACGTATTTTCGTGCTGAAATGGAAGTTCTCAACTTGTTTGGAAGTAAAAAAAATTACTTTTTTTATACTATCTAGCTGTACATTCAAAATAGTTGTAAAATTGATTATTCGATATTATTATGAATGTGACTTATAGTTAAGACCTCAAGAAACAAGAAGATATTTTTCCAGTATTTTGGGTATTATAAAGTTTTAAGTGGTTTAATGTGCCGCGAATGCAAACGGCTCATGTTTACCTTTGGCGAGGTACGAAAAAACGAAGTATGGTTTCAGGATGAGGGCTTACATAGCTTTACAGCACATGATGTGATTGCAAATATGTCGATATATTGTCGATTGATGTTCCCAACACAGAAGAAAAGTTAAAAATGGCAGTTTTGATTATTTTAAAACCTTTTGCAATTGAAATATTTCCCGAGATGTGCGATGCCATGATGGCTAACATCACGGTCGCCTACACACAATCCACATTCTACTGAAATCATACATGCTATGAGTACCAATAGCTAATTTGTTGAGTAAAAATGATTTTTGCCTACCGATGAGATTTAATATTAACAATGTGTACTTATAACCAATTACCGGCGAATAAAATTGATGAATTTTTGATACATAATGGAATTTAACACAGGTCAATTAAATGAATTTACTCGAAGCGCTTGCGCATTGACAAGCTTTTTTTGCTAATTGTCGAAATACCCTCTGTTCGCCTGCATTTTTGTGATCATGATTAATTCATATTTTATTATTGATATTTTTACTATTAATTATTACTGATTTACGATTCTGATTTATGGGTGGATTCAATTCAATGGATCAGGGGCGATAACGTCGGAAATGAACCAAGTCAACATAGAGTGAAATATGTTTTGGATGACGGTGAATGGATTATACGGGCAGAACACATTATCGCAGCAAAGTTGTGAGCGAAGAACAATTTTCAACAATGTTGACACCTGATCCAATAGCACTCTACATTTATTCACCAGCACGAAGTTATGGGCAAAACCAGAAATTACTCTATTTAAAATAGTCTCGGGAATCATGGATTGAAACGGGGTATCATGATTCCTGATAGCCACAAAGTAGTGAACTTTACTGCAAAACGGTCCCGTGAAACTTGAATTCTTTTGTACTACTAACAGTACAGAATGATCAGTTTGATCGTTGACAGAACATGAGATCAACTGAACACTTGAGAATTTTGTGTACCCTGAAATTCACTCAAATTTCTCTGCTGATTTTTGTAGGGCTTGTGTTGTTGAAAATTTTTCTGTTATCAGAGACAATTCAATAATGCATTGTTCTGAAGTGACCGAAATCTAGAAATTAGAACAGATTACATCAACTTGTATGGATTTTCTGAAACACAAACTTTTGGACTGTGCAGCGGAGAGCCTATGATTGAGAGATTAATGTAACGCCTCCAAAGACCATCTAACTTAATCCGTCCAAGAGTAACATCGATTTTTCTAGTTTTTGGGTGGTTTCCACCCCTCGGGGGTGGAGCACTCAATTCGAGCGGGTGGTTTTCCAGGAGCCTTTAATTCTGGAGTAATTTTAACATTCGGACGAACTCTGTAAGTTGTTGCGTCCAAGAGTTACACGGATTTTTCTAGTTATTTGGTGGTTTCCACCCCTCGGGGGTGGAGCACTTAATTCGAGCGGGTGGTTTTCCGCGAGCCTTTAATTCTGGAGTAATTTTAACACTCGTACGAACTCTGTAAGTTGTTTCGTCCTAGATTTACACGGATTTTTCTAGTTTTTTGGTGGTTTCCACCCCTCGGGGGTGGAGCACTTAATTCGAGCGGGTAGTTTTCTGGGAGCCTTTAATTAGCCTTTAATTATAACCCTTACACTTTTTCGAAATTTGACCTCGTTCCCGTTTTTTTTAAGTCTGGTTTATCTCGAGCTGGCACCGCCAGAGGTTTTTTTTAAAAAACGCCGAGCAATTAATTTAAAGGTAAGGAATTCCAAGAGCCTTTAATTCTGGAGTAATTTTGACGTGCGTACGAACTCTGTAAGTTGTTGCGTCCGAGAGTTACACGGATTTTTCTACTTTTTTGGTGCTTTCCACCCCCGGGGGTGGAGCAGTTAATTCGAGCGGGTGGTTTTCCTCGAGCCTTTAATTCTGGAGTAATTTTGACGTGCGTACGAACTCTGTAAGTTGTTGCGTCCGAGAGTTACGTGGATTTTTCTAATTTTTTGGTGGTTTCCACCCCTCGGGGGTGGAGCATTTAATTCGAGCGGGTGGTTTTCCGGGAGCCTTTAATTAGCCTTTAATTATAACCCTTACACTTTTTCGAAATTTGACCTCGTTCCCGTTTTTTTTAAGTCTGGTTTATCTCGAGCTGGCACCGCCAGAGGTTTTTTTTAAAAAACGCCGAGCAATTAATTTAAAGGTAAGGAATTCCAAGAGCCTTTAATTCTGGAGTAATTTTGACGTGCGTACGAACTCTGTAAGTTGTTGCGTCCGAGAGTTACACGGATTTTTCTAGTTTTTTGGTGCTTTCCACCCCCGGGGGTGGAGCAGTTAATTCGAGCGGGTGGTTTTCCTCGAGCCTTTAATTCTGGAGTAATTTTGACGTGCGTACGAACTCTGTAAGTTGTTGCGTCCGAGAGTTACGTGGATTTTTCTAATTTTTTGGTGGTTTCCACCCCTCGGGGGTGGAGCATTTAATTCGAGCGGGTGGTTTTCCGGGAGCCTTTAATTCTGGAGTAATTTTGACGTGCGTACGAACTCTGTAAGTTGTTGCGTCCGAGAGTTACACGGATTTTTCTACTTTTTTGGTGCTTTCCACCCCCGGGGGTGGAGCAGTTAATTCGAGCGGGTGGTTTTCCTCGAGCCTTTAATTCTGGAGTAATTTTGACGTGCGTACGAACTCTGTAAGTTGTTGCGTCCGAGAGTTACGTGGATTTTTCTAATTTTTTGGTGGTTTCCACCCCTCGGGGGTGGAGCATTTAATTCGAGCGGGTGGTTTTCCGGGAGCCTTTAATTAGCCTTTAATTATAACCCTTACACTTTTTCGAAATTTGACCTCGTTCCCGTTTTTTTTAAGTCTGGTTTATCTCGAGCTGGCACCGCCAGAGGTTTTTTTTAAAAAACGCCGAGCAATTAATTTAAAGGTAAGGAATTCCAAGAGCCTTTAATTCTGGAGTAATTTTGACGTGCGTACGAACTCTGTAAGTTGTTGCGTCCGAGAGTTACACGGATTTTTCTAGTTTTTTGGTGCTTTCCACCCCCGGGGGTGGAGCAGTTAATTCGAGCGGGTGGTTTTCCTCGAGCCTTTAATTCTGGAGTAATTTTGACGTGCGTACGAACTCTGTAAGTTGTTGCGTCCGAGAGTTACGTGGATTTTTCTAATTTTTTGGTGGTTTCCACCCCTCGGGGGTGGAGCATTTAATTCGAGCGGGTGGTTTTCCGGGAGCCTTTAATTAGCCTTTAATTATGGCCCTCACACTTTTTCGAAATTTGACCTCGTTCCCGTTTTTTTTTAAGTCTGGTTTATCTCGAGCTGGCACCGCCACAGGTTTTTTTTAAAAAAACGCCGAGCAATTAATTCGAAGATGAGCAATTCCAAGAGCCTTAAATTAGCCTTTAGTTATGACCCTAACACTTTTCCGAAATTTCACTTGTTTTCCGTTTTTTTTGTGTGGCGATTCTAGGTTTATGTCAAGCTGGCACCGCTACAGGTTTCTTTTAAAAACGCGGAGCATTTAATTCGAAAATAGAGCATTTAATTAGCCTCTAATTAGCCCTTAATTATTCTATAGGAAATTTTTCGATTTTCGAATGTGGCGGTTCCAGCTTGATCTGGCTCCCGTCCTGTCTCTTCCAAAAATTGCACTAGCTGCTAACCTTCTGAGTTTATTTTCCTGTTCTTTGATTTCCTACTCCTACTCTCCTCCTCTCCTTCTTCCCAGCATCCTCCCCCCTCCTGCCCTGTCCTTGCATTGAAATCGCCTCTTACTATCACTTTTGTTCCTCCATCTGCCTCTTCTGCCCGCTCCTTCAATTTCCCTATCTTCTCTTTTAGATCCCCATTTACGTATATTCCTATGACTAGCCATTTTTCCCCCCATACACTTATTTTTCTTATTATCATCCCCTCTTTTACCTCTTCTCTCCCTCCCACCCCGCTTACTATCTCCTTTCTTACCTCTGATAGCATTCCGCCTATTGCTCTTCCCTTCCTATTTCTTTTGACCGCATAATGCACTTCCCATTCATACTCTGCCGGCAACTTATTCCTCATCCTTTCCCACCCCTTCTTCTCTATTCATGTCTTCATTGAAAATATTACATCCCACTTCCTTAAACCCTTTCAAAAATCCTCGTACTTTCTCGCAAGCCCCGCCACATTCCAGAATACTACTTTCCAACCCTCCTTTTCCGTCTCACCCACGCGCCTCTCTCTCCTCCTTCTGTCCCGCACCCCCCGCCTCTGCCCCTCCCCACTACCCATTCCCCCGACTGCCTTTCCCTACTTCCCCCGACCTGTGCCTCTATACCTCCCTTTTGCCTTTCCTCGCTTGTTGTCCTATCCCTATCACCTTCCCCTGCTTTTCCCCTCCCCTCCCTTTGCCCCTTTTCCCTCTCTCTCCCTGCACCGTCCCTAAGCACCTCTCCTATCTCATCCCACTTACACATTTTTCCTTCTATCCAAATCTTTGCATACCCTATTCTTACGCTGTTTCCCCTTCCCTCCTCAATAGCTGCCATCACCCTTAAATTCCACTTCATTCTTCTCTCTGCCCAGGTGAGATCCTCCTCTATTCTTTCCTCCCTTTCTCTAAGAAGGCTTTTCCTTTCCATTACCTGCCTCTTTTGCTCCCTGTTCCATAGCCTTGCTATCCATATCCCCTTTTCTCCCCCCTTTTTCGCGCCTACCTCCCTTATATCCTTTACCTCGACCTCTACCCCTATCACCTACATAAGCTTTTTCAACCCTTCCTTTTCCCCTCCCTTCTCTATTCTATAGTTCCCCTTCTTTCTACCCTTTCTTTTCTCTCTATGGCCCACTCCATTTCTTTTAACCTATCTATTGTTACCTGCGCCACTTGCGCATTACCCTGTCCCTGTCTCTCCCCTCGCCTTCTACTCTTCTTTTCTAATTCTGTCAGCCTTTCCTTCACCCTTTCCATCTCCCCCCTCTCCGATCTTCTACCTCTTCTAATCTTTTACCTACGTCCCTTATTGTTTTCTTCATCTCCCCCCTCTCTGCGTCCTATTGCTCTTCCCTTCTAGTCATTTCCCCTTTAATCTTTTCTATTTCTTCCCTAAGCCCCCTTCCCTGCCCTTTGACCTCCTCTAACCCTATATTTCACTCCCCCCTAATTAACCTTAGCATATCCTGTATACTCTCTTCCTCTTCCTTCCCTTCCGCCCCTGCTTTGCCCTCCGGCGACCGGTGAACTTTCCTGCTTTTCCCAAATACTCTTTCTCTTTCCTGTATCTCATCTGCATCCTCCTCCCCTTTTTTCCCTACCTCCTCCCGCTTTCTCTTCCATAAATCTATCACCGTCGTCGCCGATCACAGGCTGAGACTCCTATCCCTCCCTATCAATGCTACTGCACCCAGCCTACCTTTACTTTTTTCCTCCTCTACTCTTTTCGCCCCTTCTTTCTGGCCACCCACGTTACTCATACTCTTTCGCTTCGCCACCGCCTCCTACCTTATCTGCCCGCCGCCTATCTGTCTCTGCTCTATCCCCCTTCCTACTCTCTAGATGTCACCGCCTATTCTTCTGTATTATCTTTCCCCCCTGCCGTCCGCCAGGTCTCTCCAACTAACCTCAAAACTCTCACCCTTTCCTCACATGTCCGTCCCTTCTGTTCCTGCCTCCCTATTCCCTTCACCCATCTGCCCGTCCTGATCTTCTTTGCTTCTTCTCTGCCCTATTTCCTTTCCTCCTCACCTTTGCTATCCTGCAAATTTCAGCCTTTCCACTTACACTCCTTCTCACACCTGCCACTCATATCCAAACCGGAAATGGAAGTCAAATTTTTAGTGATATATTCTTGATATCTGTTGAGAAATGTGGATTCATGCATATTTAGAGTGTGTGACTGTATGAGTGAGCATGCGTACCGAGCAGCGCAATACATGTGAGTAGAAAGAGAGAGCGATGTAAGTCAGAGCGCGACGTATGGGAAGCAGACGTAAAGGGAATATGGATGCCGATAAGCTTGGCACGAGGCCGATTGTATAGCGTCACACTTATTCATGGATACAACTGTAATCAGCTATGTAAAGTGAATAAATGTAATACTAAAGTGAAAGGTGAATATTAATGAAGTGTTTCATGTATTAATTTTGACCCAGAAAACCTCAAATTAGTTTCACATGGTAGCAGAGCGTGGTTGTTGCATTGTAGGTTATGTGGCCACGTGTTGGTAATTTTTTGAGACAAAGTGATCCCGACGAATCAGTGAGAAATTCGAATGAAGAAAACTGTAGTGTTTTTATTTAATACAATATACCTGACAATTACTTCAGAGGGTTGAAACAATTAATACGAAACGTGGATATAATTTTTATCGAATGTTGTAAGACCGGACATAACATTGAGCTGTAAAAGACAAATTGTGGGGCTGTCAGTAGGTTAGTACTTTATGTGCCAAGAGCGCGGCGAAGACTGGGGTAAAAAAAAAGTGCAGGCTCGCCCCCGAGTCGAGGCCACAGTGTCGCGTCGCACCAAAAATGCCACATGTAGGGAAATTTCCGGCGCGGTCAAACCCTTAGCCCTCGGCTAGCGAGGCGAGGCCTGGACACTCGAAGGCTAGTTGGGAATGAAAATATTTTAACGGTTTTTTTCGCCAGTGGCGGGTGTCCGCCACAAAAACGTTTCAGTAAAAGGTCAAAACGTTGATCCGGAAAAATTTAGAAAATTCGGGAAGTTTGTGAAAAAGCTATTGATCCAAGAGATAGAAAAAGCGCTGATTTTGGAACAGTTAATTTCTGAAGAAAATAAAAGTGACAGAGTTACAGAAAAAATGTCGAAAGAAAGTAAATTGAAATTCAAGATTTTCAATGGAAAAAATTACAGCCTATGGAAACGAAGAATTCTATTGTACTTGGAATGAAAAGAGTGTGACGACACAGCAACACGTGAAAGAGCCGAAAATAAAAATCAGGCCGAATGAAAGACGACAAATTTAAAGGCAATGAACGACATATATTGTAGTATCACAGACGAACAATCAGAGTTTGTCAAAGGTGAAGACTCAGCGTATAAAATTATGAATAAATTCGACCAGTTATACCTAAAAGAATCCTCAGAATTACTGATGTGTTTAAGAAGCAGATTGGATAAATTGAAGCTCAAGGACTATGACGACTCGAGTACATTTTTTAATGATTTCGAGAGGTTAATCAATAAACTAAAAAGCGCTGGAGGACGAGTTGATGAACGTGAAAAATTAGATTACATGTTTGAGACATTGCCGGATTCATATAATTATATCGGAGATCAAATAGATGCACTGAAAGATAGTGATAAAAATTGCGAGTTTGTGAAAAATAAAATAAGCATGTGGAAAATAAAAAGCCAAAGTGATTCAAAATTAAATAAGAAAAAAATTAGTGCATTTGAAAACGAAAACAACGGTACGTGTTACGAGTGCGGAAAGCCAGGACACGTGAGAAAAGATTGCTGGAACAGACAGGCTGGACACAGCAGCAGCAGAGGTGGAGGGGGTACTCCATGGCAAGAAGGTGCCTGCCAACAACCACAACAGCAACAGCAGTTCCGAGGACGAGGGGGACGCGGCAGACGAGGTTTCGGTAGAGGTCGAGGTAGGAGCCGTCAATCACCCACCGGCGGAGCAGCGCACCATGCTTACAACGACGAATACGAGAACGGATCATTCTTCACGCAGGTAGAGCGTAGCGACGTACAAGAAAGAAAGGTAGTTGCGTATGATTGCGATAAAAATAGAATTGATTGGATACTAGATAGCGGGTGTTTCGACCATATCATAAATGATGATACTGTCACGGGCGGAGCGGTCTCGCACGCGACAACTTAACCCTCTAGGTATTCGTAGAGGTTTATTCTTATTTTTTTGGTGGGTCGGGAGGTGATCGTCCTCTACAGGGCAATTCCGGGAATAGGTTTGGAGGATTCAATCATATTAATGTAATAGAATGTTTACTACGGGATCAAGTTTTAATGAATCAAATGCAACTGAAAATAGCAAGCGAAAGCAGCGGGTGAAATATCTAAGACGAGGAAGCTTACATAAATGTTCTTAACCTAGTTGTTCTCGTTCATACATCTACTCACTCTTTTGGTGGTTTCTACTCCGAATTCTCACTCTCTCTCAATTATCACTATTCTTATAACTACACAACTTGATTAAGTTCGTGGCTCGAGGTTCAACACTTATTACTACTTCAAGGACTAACGCCGCGACGCGAAATGCTTTGGAATACCGCTTGTAGAATTAGAGGGGTTCCCACTCTAATCGTCGGTGATTCTAAGTCTGATACTCTTCACACAACTGCCCTGAAGGAGCCGGGTTCCATAGATGTCGTTCTTAGCTGTCTCTAACGGGGACTGACTTCGCTCGCTCGTCCGACACCCCTTGGAGCGTCGGGCGGCGAGCGAGGTTTTCGCTGAATTTACAATTCGGAGTTTTCGCTAAATTCACAATTTTAGAACAAAGGCTCGCCTCGCGACAGTCATCCTCGAAGCACGTGATCTCGCGATCGCCTCATCCCGGTGTTGATTACATCTGGGATCTGGCGGCCGCGGAGACGCTGACGTTGCTGTCCGTCAATTACGCCGTTGCGCTTGGTTATGCCACGAACTGTTTTGTAAGAAATATTTTATATAGATTAACTATTCTTTAACGAATCAGTAATCGTAAAAAATCCAATCAAAGTCAAAGTAGCCGATGGTAGAACTTTAAAGGGACCCAAAGTAGGAAAGATATTGACGTATTTAAGTGTTGATGGTGTAAGAAAGGGAGTTATAATTCCGAATGTTTTCTACGTGAAAGAGATGGATAAAAATTTGCTTAGCTTCGCGAAAATTACAAATGAAAATAAAGTTATTTCGATTGGATAAACTTCGAAAATTTATAATAGAATGGGAGATTTAATTGGAATTGCATTCAAAGAAAACGGTTTGTATAAAATGAGGAGTGATATTGATAATATAAATAAATGTCCAGGAAACGTTGACAAAATTAACCATGAAGAAAAATTTCACAGATTATTGGGTCATGCTGATTTCAAATACTTGAATACGATGAGTAAAGAAAAGTGAGTCGGTGGAATACCGGAAAATTTGGAACCTAGTATATTTAAAATGCGGAACGTGCATACAAAGTAAGATGCATAATTTACTCTTTAAGAATACAAGAAGTAGATCAAACGAGATTTTAGAATTAATTCATACGGATTTAAATGGGCCTCATAAAACTACCGGATTTTATGGATCAAAATATTTTTTGACATTCATCGATGACTATAGTAAATGTGAAATGATCTACACGATAGAAACGAAAGACGCTGTATACAATTGTTTTAGAGACTATATGAAGAAAATCGCAAAATATGATTGGAAAAAAGATAAAAAAAACTGAGATGCTATAATGGACGCGAGTATATAAACGAAGAAATTCATAATATAGCTACTGAAAAGGGAATTATTATAGAACCATGCCCCCCGTACGTGCATGAGTTAAATGGAACGGCCGAGCAGTATGATAGGACTGTTATGGACTCAGCAAGATGTTTATTACGGGATTCGAATCTAGATAGAAAATATTGGCCAAAAGTAGTTAAGACGGCAGCGTACCTGAAAAATAGAGTTATCGCGAATACGGTGGAAAGGAAAACTCCGTTTGAGATATTATTTGAAAAAAAAACCAAACATTAACCATTTGAGATTGTACGGGAGCAAAGTATTGATAAGAGTACCAGAAATATAACGAGATTCAAAATGGGACAGAAAGGCGGATTTAGGCATACTAGTCGGATACGATAATGTTGGATACAGGGTTTTAATAAATAGTAAAATGACTATAGCAAGGCATGTTGAAATTGTAGAATGCGAACAAGAATTAGTAGGTTTCAAAGCTGATGACCGAAGCGCAAATTAGTCTGAAGAAAATATGAATAATAGACTTGAATTGAGCAAAACAAATGAAAATGTAATAACCAATGAGAAAAATATAGATGAGAAATCTGAATCGAGTGAAACGTATGAAAATGATGATTTGACAAATTCTATAAGAAGATCAGCGCGCGAAAAAAAGAGACCGGAAAGATATAGAGAGCATACAGTGAACACAAACTGTATACCGGGATAATCTCTTGAAACTATACATAGAATGCGCATGCGTGAGTTTTATCGGCTGCTCGGGCAGGCTGGCCACTCCGAGTTTCAGCTGTCAAACTCTGTTTCTGGCGGCGATGTAGTTCATGCGAATTTTTGAGGTTAGAATCTCAAACAGTCGAGGTAGTGACTCGGAAAGTTGATGCTAATGCTCTTGGAAAATTGACTTTATTCGACTGAAATGAGAAATCTGTTTCAATGTTAGGTGCTTGGAAGAACCGCAGCAGGTAGGTGGAAAAACTTTATTGGATCACTTTTATTATTTCGTACATCAGTAAAAACAATGAAATTTTTTTCTATCAACAGGTGATACGGCCAAAATAATTACATCTCCAATATTTACTGTTATCCATCTGCCTATTCAATTTATCACACCTACAAAGATCATCACCACTTTCAAGCAACTAAGAAACTTTCTCACTCTCTATTGATTTCAGGCGGTAATATTGAATGATTGAAGTTATTCTTGGATATGAAGGTCACAACTCAAAACACTTTTTATCGTGTTAACGTTTCGGCCCTGGTGGGGGCCCTCCTCAGAACAATTTTATTTAAATATCTGTCACGAACAAAATAAAAATGATATACTAATAGGTTTGACAATGTATGACATATTGATATAACTAATATGCAAAGGTGTTGGAGCAAGTATAGAAGAGAGATTACCTCATATGCGATAACACTTCCAATTAATTGATGCGTGTTGATAATTGAAAATAAATAGAACAAAAGGCAAAAACGACAAAAAACGAGACACACTGCGTTCGCGACACGTAACTCCCACGAATTCATATTTATAGTTGGTTTGTTAAAAGAATTAAAATACACAGCCGTTATGGTTGAGTCAGAGCACATAAGCACAGTGGAACGTCTAGTGTGTAGTGGGAAGAGGTCGATCTCAATAGTTATCAGAGCAACGCAGAGTCAACGGGTTAAACAGAAAACAAAAATTTTTTTGTGTTAAGAAGGTAAAATCGAGAGCAAGCTCAGTCGGTAATGGACAAATTACGATGGTCGTATCACAGAGGTGTAAATATTGCTTAGGTGTTCTATGTCTTGTTTACGGTTGACAGAATTAGGATGTGCTACGATATTGCACATTTCCAACAGAAGCCTATTATAATACAAAGGTTCAACATCAATAATACTAGCTTGAGAATAGTTAAAAGAGTGGTCGAAATCGATGGCATGTCTCGTCAATGCAGTATAATTATCCTCGTGTTCGTGGATATTGCGTCTATGTTCGGTTATCCTGGTGTGTAGTTGTCTACTAGTTTGACCTATGTAAGCCTTGTTGCAATGATTGCAAGGTATTTTGTAGACTACACCCGAGCGATTGACCAGGGGTAAGGGGTCTTTACCCGAATCGAACATCGAGGATATATCATGTGCACATTTGCCCACAAATTGAATTTTGTATTTGGAGAATGTTCTATTAAGAGACTCAAACAGACCCGCTACATAAGGGATAGAAATATAGTTTTTTTGAATGGTCTGTGTAGTAGTTGCATCGAGATTGTTGTTAGGGCTGGTAGATGCCAAGATGGAATCATATTTGAACTTTATATATTTGTTAAGCAGGCGAGATGGATAGTCGTTCTTAAATAGTACCTGCTGAATCAACAACAAAAAAAAAAAAAAAACGACTCAATTCTAATCCAATTGACACGACCTCTGAAAATTGGTTAGTAAACCTCAGTAGCACCGAGATTCCGGCCAATGTTATCGACGTACTAAAAATGGGACCTAAATATGGCATTCCTTTTAAGAATAACCGCATTCCAACCAACAAACTCATATCGGATTTCGAATCAAAGATCTCCTGCATTCCTTCTAATTCTCGCAATACGGCTCGGCAAGATTTCACCAATACAATAAAAAAGTTCATTAACACTCCTGCTCCCCTTAACGCCGATAAGAATGTCCTTCACAAAAAAATCAAAGAAACCAAGATCTTCCAAAACAACAATAAGGACTTGCTTTTCTTGAAAGCGGATGAGGGAAACAAGACTGTTGTTATGAACAAACTAATGTACGAGGCCAAAATGTTGCAACAACTATCTAACAATAATTCCTATAAAGTTGTTAGATATGATCTCACTTCTACTTTGCAACAAGAAGTAAAAAAATTAACAACCGATTGGGTCAATAGCAAATTCATCTCTAATCAACTAAGACGTCAAATTGCTAAAACGGATTGCCTACCACCTAGAGCTTATGGACTACCGAAAATCCATAAACCTGATACACCGGTACGAATCATTGTGTCCTTCACTGATAGTCCGACGATCAATTTGGCTCGTTTTCTTAGTAAATGGATAGGTAATAACATCATACCACCTTTGTCACGGATAAGAGATAGTTTTGCGTTGGTGAATGCTATTAGGGACCTTCGTCTTCCAGCTGATTATATTTTAGTTTCACTGGATGTTATATCCTTATTCACTAATGTACCACAAGATCTGGCAATCAACGCCATCAAACAGCGCTGGCATCAGCTGGTGGACAAAATTCCGGTCCCACGTAATGAACTCTTAAAAGCATTACAAATATGTTTTAAGGCTGCCATATTTAAATTTAACCATAACATATATGCCCAAACGTTTGGCTTACCTATGGGCTCACCGCTCTCTCCAATTTTGTCTGATTTGGTGTTGGATGACCTTGAACAACACTGTCTTAATAAACTAGACTTCAAGCCTTCATTCTTTTTCAGATACGTAGACGACATAATTACAGCTGTCCCTTCGCATAAAGTCGCAGATATGCTTTCAGTTTTCAATAGTTTCCATCCGAGACTACAATTTACATCCGAATTAGAGTCTAATCGCCAAATCAGCTTTTTAGATGTACTGATTATCAATGACAATCAGCTCATTAAAACTGATTGGTTCCACAAGGCTACTTGGTCACAAAGGTATTTAAATTACCATTCTCACCATCCCAAATCATACAAAATTGGAACGATCAATTGTTTAGTTGACAGAGCGATCCGACTCTCAAGCATGGAATTTCACAACAAAAATTTGTCCTTGATTCAGCAGGTACTATTTAAGAACGACTATCCATCTTGCCTGCTTAACAAATATATAAAGTTCAAATATGATTCCATCTTGGCATCTACCAGCCCTAACAACAATCTCGATGCAACTACTACACAGACCATTCAAAAAAACTATATTTCTATCCCTTATGTAGCGGGTCTGTTTGAGTCTCTTAATAGAACATTCTCCAAATACAAAATTCAATTTGTGGGCAAATGTGCACATGATATATCCTCGATGTTCGATTCGGGTAAAGACCCCTTACCCCTGGTCAATCGCTCGGGTGTAGTCTACAAAATACCTTGCAATCATTGCAACAAGGCTTACATAGGTCAAACTAGTAGACAACTACACACCAGGATAACCGAACATAGACGCAATATCCACGAACACGAGGATAATTATACTGCATTGACGAGACATGCCATCGATTTCGACCACTCTTTTAACTATTCTCAAGCTAGTATTATTGATGTTGAACCTTTGTATTATAATAGGCTTCTGTTGGAAATGTGCAATATCGTAGCACATCCTAATTCTGTCAACCGTAAACAAGACATAGAACACCTAAGCAATATTTACACCTCTGTGATACGACCATCGTAATTTGTCCATTACCGACTGAGCTTGCTCTCGATTTTACCTTCTTAACACAAAAAAATTTTTGTTTTCTGTTTAACCCGTTGACTCTGCGTTGCTCTGATAACTATTGAGATCGACCTCTTCCCACTACACACTAGACGTTCCACTGTGCTTATGTGCTCTGACTCAACCATAACGGCTGTGTATTTTAATTCTTTTAACAAACCAACTATAAATATGAATTCGTGGGAGTTACGTGTCGCGAACGCAGTGTGTCTCGTTTTTTGTCGTTTTTGCCTTTTGTTCTATTTATTTTCAATTATCAACACGCATCAATTAATTGGAAGTGTTATCGCATATGAGGTAATCTCTCTTCTATACTTGCTCCAACACCTTTGCATATTAGTTATATCAATATGTCATACATTGTCAAACCTATTAGTATATCATTTTTATTTTGTTCGTGACAGATATTTAAATAAAATTGTTCTGAGGAGGGCCCCCACCAGGGCCGAAACGTTAACACGATAAAAAGTGTTTTGAGTTGTGACCTTCATATCCAAGAATAACTTTAATCAACAAATCTCCAAGGTCAAGATAAATCTTCTTCGGTAATATTGAATTTCATCACTTGTGAAAATGAGACATTAAACCGAGCGTTCAAGAAATTTAAATATCTTACTATCTGTAACAGAACTGTGAATCTTTTTTTTCTCGAAAATAGTTCTACAAAATTTACAAATAGTCGATAGTCAATGTATTTTTTCCGATCAATAAATTATTGCTACCACAATTAAAAATTTTTCAATGATCATCAGAGTTCATTTCGCAAATTTTCAATGATGTTCGATTGAATAAATGAAGGGAACCTAATGCTCAAATTAAAAATTCAAGTAATATTAGATTTATGAAAATGATTTCTGTATTTCATGTTAGTACGGTTCGAAACAAAGAAAATCTAATCGGAAGCCCAGAACTCAGGAACGTAGATCACAGCCTGTGACACAAGTTGAAAATCAACTTTCTCAAAATGCGCCTTAACGTCACAAATAGCTTCAAGGACAATCATGTTTTAGCGTAATGTCACAACATTATTACGAGGATATTGTCTTATCGGATTCAAGATTGTGTCCCATGTTCCATCAAAATAAATGAATATCTAATTTTCAACGAAGTTCATGAAGATTTTTTCTAAATAATGTAGTCCGATGCAATATCTTGTTCATAGTCCTCCGAACATCACCTTGTAACAAGGATATTTGGAAAGAGTCCCTTTGTTACAGGAACCATTATACAATTCTTGGTATTCGATTCGTGCTACTGAATAACTTCTGCGTTTCAGGTTCTATTTCCAATCTCAAAATGAGATTTTTCTTGCTCCAGACAATGCTAACATGAAACTCAGAAATAATTGCGGTAAATGGAGATTCGCAAGCTTTCAGTCTTAACGTAGGACCCTTTAAAGAGTGTAAAATTAAATTTGGTTTTAAGTTATCGTGCAACTAGCTAGCCAGATGACACGGTCAACTAAGATTAAATTTAAAGAGATTTTCAACTGAAGTTATTTAACAATTCTAGATTTAGATTGATTCAGTTTGCCTAGCAAAATTCAACCCTACAATCTAATTGAGGACTTGTAAAACTATTTACCTGAATTCAATGCCAAAGGAAGTAAGAGTAAGCTTCGAAATGAGATACCAAATTAAATGGTATAAAGTTTAAAAAACAATGCTGGTCGATAATAATGCTTGAATTACAATGGTGCACAGGATGATTCCTCGGTAGAATGAATTGGCGGCAACGGTTAAGTAACAAACTGATCGCTATCGGCTCGATCAAAGTAAAATGATGGAATAATCAGCCATTATGATCTGTAGTAGATCCCGCTCTTCAATTTTACCCAACTGATGTTAGGAAGGTGGCGATGACCTGATGAAATTCACTCTGGCACCCGATGTCTGACGGAACAACCAGGTTCGATGGTTATAATGATTGCACCGCTCAAGAAACCAGGATCATTGCCACCTAAACGTTTTGACCATCAGGTAAGGCATAATTTTCTTTGTGTTAATCAAAGTTTAAACTTCGAGTATGCAGAAAAAATCGAATTTCATCATTGAATCCATTTTAAAATATTGTAATAGTCAAAGATCACGTAATTAGAAATTTACCTACATGCTTCCATGCCCGGCAAATTCAGTCCCGCTGTGACAATGAATTATTCCGTACCCAAAAATATTTGATGCTATTATTATCAGACAGGATCTTTTGGTATTTTTGGATACAACTAATTTCCAATAAAATGCACAAAACATAAATCGTTAATGAGACGCATTTTTAATCTTATGTGAGTAAAGAATCTGTTCACAATAAACGTTTTTTTCACCTACCTACCTCTGTTTGTCCAGACTCCCTTTTGTTAATGACATATCACATTGAATGTCAGATTTTTTCTTTTAATAAATAACATCCAATTTCTATATCATTTGATATTTGCGTAGGTTGAATATTTTCCGATATTGATCACGGTATTACTGAACGATGCTATTCTTCTGAGACAATTCACGCTACTTGAAAATAAACAGGAACATGACCTCAATCCGCGGTTTTATGCGCGAGAAATTCACAGCTCTTGAGTCTTGTCTCATTTCGTGTACGTTGGCCCCCTGCTCAGCAGACGAAAACATCGCCGCGGGGCGATTTCACCGATCAATGAGATAGAATTATTTGGCGCATGCGCATTGTATGTATAGTTTCAAGAGATTGTCCCGGTATATGTGAACGTTGTTAGTGCAGATAGTCCATTAACATATGAGGAAGCCTTAATGAGTAAAGAAAATGAGTTATGGAAAGAAGCAATGAACCGTGAAATGAACTGTCTGTATAAAAATTAAACGTGGAATCTAGTCGAAAAACCAAAAGAAAAATAATATTAGACTCGAAATGGATCTTTACTAGTAAGTCAGATAATAGAAAAAAGCGAGGTTAGTGGTAAGTGGTTTCCAATAGACTGAAATACTGGAAGAGGTGTATTCTCCAGTAGCGAAAATACAGACGTTAAAATCATTACTATGATATACACACAATAATAGCCACATACAGATGTCTAATATGCACATTTTAACAAGTCACACACACAAGTCTGAAATGTGCCTCTCGCGACAAATTTCAAATATCTCTCATTTTATCGCTCAAGTTGTCTCCGAAGGGGAACTTGTCCGTTGCCGCAGATTTGTCTAATATTGGTTCAATCTGTTTGCTCAGATTTGGTGAGATAAAAGCTGTTCTAGTTACCGACAGGTTGTGTTACAAGTCCGATAATAATTGTCCTACCTCAGACAGATTGCATATGAGTTATTTTTTATCAACTTCGTCTTCGTCTACGTCGAGCAGGTTGGTAGGGCCCGTAGCCAGGGCTACCATTGCCGAGTCGAGGATTGTTCATTTCTCGGCAAAGAGTCTATCCCGACTCTTTATTGCATCGCCCAATGACAACTCAAACTCCGGGTTTTGTTCCGGTGCCTTTACGGGAACGTTTCCTGAGCGGCCGTATTTTTTCAAGAGGGTTTCTCTTGTGTCTTTTTTCAGGCAAGTTGTGATCCAGGATTTCCATCGATCTGCTACTCAAAGGTGTAGATTGAAACCTTTTCGGTTGGCCTAGGTTACGTCCTTCCCTAACAGTTTCAGAGTTTCCTCGTTTAGGAGGTTTTCTGGTGGAGCAGGCTTGTCTCGGGATGGTAATTGTTCGACAGGCTCGGTCGGTAGAACAGTCTCCGACTGACTTCTGTTCTTTTTGTCCTCTTCGTTTTCCAGACGAATTTCTGTGATAGAGAACATGACAAAGTTCGAGATCAGCCAACGGTGATTTTACCTTTGGTCGAAACGGGAAAAACATTCAAGGAATGTATTTTTCTGTGCAGGAACTGTGTTCCAGACTTGTATGTACGGTGTATCCCTTATAGACTTACCGCTAATATAAATGTATGGTTTGTCCTTCACAAGCTCACCGCTGATTTTCAATGCACGGTCTGTCTTTTACAGGCTCAACGCCGATTTCAGTGTACGGTATGTCAAAAAAAAGACGCACCGTCAATAAAATCAAAAATAATTTTCACCAGAAATTACCTTAAGTTTCTGCCCAGCTCGTCTGGGGCTGGGGAGATTGACGAACCATTACAGAATCGCAGTCGTGGTCGCTTAATGGATTCTAGCCTTGGTTAGTGTAGATACCCAGTTATTCATGGATACGCCGCAATTTCTTAAAGAGTCGGCTGGTTTCCTCTTAATCTTCTTCAGTGCTTCTTTTCCTTTTCTTTTATTTACCCATCCTAGTAGGTTTTTCGATGTAAACAGCGAAAACTTGGTATGAACTTGAGAGCACTTTTTGAAACGTGTGACATACAGCGCACAAAGAGACGTTGTGAAGACCATAGCGCAGTAAAACAGACAAGCCGCCCTGTTTTCACCTTGGCTCTAAAACTGTGACGGCACCTAGCGTTGAGTGGCGGCACTACATGTTATTCATGAGAACAAGGCTTGAAGTATAATTCGAGACTTGACACTTTTAAATCCAATTTGACTGTATTGGTTAATAGTGCAACAGCAACCGCTCCTCCTCCTTCGTCGTCTGTACCAAGTTTTGGAATGAGTTTTCGAATTGGTTTTCATCCTCATTCAGTAGTCGCGCAATTCATAATGGTAAGAAGACGCAGCACTCATTTTTCAGGTGTGCAGAATTATGCGAAAGTTGATGCGTCTTTGAATTTAATTTGACCATATTGGCCACCTAGATACTTCAACAGCAACCACTCCTCCTCCATCGCTTGTACCAAGTTTTGAAATTGGTTCTCGTCCTCGTTCAGTAGTCGCACAATCCGTGCTGGTGAGAAGACACTGCACTCATTGTTCGTTCATACTCCCAACTTTATTAATTTTAGTGAAATCCATTTTTTGAATCTTTTGTCGTTATTGCTATATTTTTGACAAATTTAAACGTTCCAACTTCTTTGTCACCATGTTCAACTCCGCTTTTGATTGATAACTACTTTCAACTCACGAATATTGTTTAAAAACACTCAACTTCGCTCTCGTTATTCTGCTTTGTTTGAAGTTCTGTTCATGAGAGGTGGACGATCAATGGAAGACTGACGTTCTAGTGTGAAATTCCGAATTTTATAGATGTTATTCTCCCACCAAAACGTACAACCTTTTAGAAATTTCTGGAAGCCTTATAAGCTACAGAAAAAACGTCTGTGGAACTTTCCAGAATTCAATTGCGCATCGATATCAGTTGCCCACAGGCCGCTCAACGTTAATTCGAAGCTCGTCGGATGATTCCGTGAATTGTTTGTCAGTCTAAATTTATTCGAGGTCAAATGGGGTTATTTTCATGGCTCCAGAACCTTCCAGAATTCAACGTCGCACCGAAATCCTTTGGCCACAAATCGCTCAACGTCAAGTTGAAACACGTCTGATAGTTCCCAGAATTGTTTGTCAGCCTAAATTCAGTCAAAGCCAAAGCGAGTCTCTCTAACGGCTCCGGAACATTCGATAATTCAACGTCACACCAAAAGCATTTGGCCACAGGCACCTTCAACATCAAGTCGAAACTCGTCGAACGATTCCAAGAATTGTTTGTCAGCCCAAATTCCAAGAATTCGTTCGAGGTTATTGTACGAGCCTCCTAACATCGTGGCTCTCTATCGTCGAAGAATCTTATCGACGCTGGCATCTTGAGAATCTTCTGGAAGCTCAACTTGACACGTGCGAGTATTTGTGGTCGAACGTCTGAGGGTTAGCGATTGCATTCAGTAATGCAGTTTCTCGATTCGGCTTGATGAGCACGGTAAGGCAGAGCGCAACTTTCTGGTATGGGTAAGATCTATGGTAACAGTTAGGTAATTTGGAGGATTCCTTTTACCGACAATCAATAATCAGACAATAAAAACAATGATAACGGCGCTGACGTAGAGAGCATTTCATCTGACGAGGATGAGGGTAACCTTCAAGGGTTTGCGTCGCAAGAGAGCTTTGCCGGTAAAGTAGGTGTTCCTACGCAGAATTCTCCTGCTCCTTCACTCATATTAGCCCAATTCAAAAGTACCAATTTTCAAATGAATATTGCTGCCAGAGTCAAGTCGGAAACAAAGTCCTATATGTAGTACAGAAATGAAAGTCGGCTTTATTCCCTTATGAATAAGGTTTTCTTGACCTCGGTAATGATTGAGTAAATATTATTCTTGGATATGAAGATCAGTACAAAAGCAAAATGTATAAATAAAATTTTTATTGTGTTCACGTTTCAGCCCGAATGAGGGCCCTCCTCAGAACGATTATATTTAAGGAACATCTGTCACGAAAAGAAAATGATGTAATACAAGTTGATTTTTAAAAATTGATATGTAAGAGGCTTATGTGATAAGCAAGGCTAATTGTGCTGATATAATTAAAAGAAAATGACCTGTTAATGACATGGAACTTTCAATTCCGAAGAAAAAAACATGTAGAAGTCATTAAATAAATAGTAGAATACACAAAAAGAACTAAAAATATTCTTTTAAAAAAATGTATACTGCGATGCGAAACTTCCAAGCATACATCTTGGTTGGTAAAATTGATTAAAATTACAAAAACGACATTTGTTAACCTAGCTCCAATTTGAACACGTGAGTCGTCCAGAGTGTAGTGAAAGGAGAAAAATTCAATCATCAGAAGCAGCACAGACAATGAGCCAACGGGTTAAATAGATGTGAGAATATGTTCGGAAGGTAAGATCAAGAGTGTTACGTCCAACGTATTGCTGCGGCATACCTTTTTCAAAATCACAATATAACTACGACCCTTAACACGTGGAGTGTATCCCAAAATTCCGTTTCAACGCTGTGACAAAAGCTATAGCCATAAATAACATTAAAATATCGTTTTGCCTAAGCCGGCGAGTTCCACGCCTCCTGGCAAAAGTCACGTAGAGACCAACAGTTGTCCCTGGCATCAGGTTCAACTTTGTTTCTTTTAACTGGTACCAAGAACTGAAATAAGGGACTGGTGAATTAGCATCGGTAGCGCTCAGCCTGGAAATGTTCCTCTTTTTAAGTCAAAACTATAACCGATAATTAGGATAAACCATTAACTTGGAACCTCGAAATTAAAATAGATTATCTGTTAAGATATGTGGATGAATGCGTGAGAATTATCTTAAGATACCTCTGATCAACATCTTACACGTGTAAGCGACGAGATTGAGAATCGCCGGAACACCGCCGAAGAACGCGAAGAAACGTCGACCGTGTAGATTTGGTCACCAGGAGGTCGCCCTCGCACCTGATTGGCTAATTACTATTGTAACTTATTGCAACTGCAGCTCCTTGGACCCTCAGGCCCAAGCAGCCATATCTTTCGTCTGTCAAGTTGCGAAGTGCGTGGACGTCAACCCGTATTAGCCCTTCTTGAGTAATAATAGCGTTCGGAAAATCTTAGTTGTGACCGGCCTAAAGTCTCGCGCTAATTCGTCAAATTCGAGCATTCAGTTATTCTGTTAGCTGCAAAAGACTCACTTTCTTCTACGTTTCCATCTTTTCTGTGCTTTACTATTTCTTATACCTTCGAGAATAGACATTTTTATTATATTCCGTTTTCCTCAAATTCAACCAAGTTTGGCCCAGATTCAATCCGGATCTGGTAATATTAAGCATTTACTTTAATAATCAAGGACTTCATAACTTTCGTAAAATAATCATTTGAATAATAATAATTCAAACCATCTCATATCAAAACCGCGAGCGAAACATTCAGACATTTATTGTTCGGCCCCACTTTATAATCATTATAAATTATGTACCAACTGTATGTTGATTTAAATTTAAGATAATCTGAGAAGAGAGATACAATATCAAATGTTCACGACCAGCTAGTTATAAGCGTCGTTCAGGATAGATGTTCTTGGTATCAAATTAATGATATTTAGAATCGAATAACACACAATTTGCTCAAACACGCGAACGGTCAAATTTAGTGATTCTGCAGCCTCTCTGCATTTGAATGTAAATTCGTCCGTCGGTATGGAATGTTGTATAAACTCAACTACTTTATAAATTGTTACTTTTGGCTTCTACGTCATTATCGTCATTCATTGTTACCAAACATTTCAATCACCGAATCGTTATAGAATATACTTTATCTTTCACCAGGTAAATCATTTCAAACCATTTATTTTTGAACGACGACCTTTTCCCATTTTCATTGTTACAAATTAGCCCCAACAATTTGAACAAACCTCACAGACCTGTATAGGACTAGGCAACAACGTACCCACATTACCTGCTTATCAAGAGGTAAGTCTTTCTGAGTTTTAATTTTTATTCGTTGTCGTTATATGGAAGTATCTTTGATTATTCATTAAGGGGGTATTCTAGTGTAGAAATTTGAAAAAATCGATTTTTTTTTTTTTTTATATTTTCAAAGCTTAACCTTTTAAGAATGTGTCCTTGAAAGGACAAGTCAAAATTTCAATTATTTTCAGAGATATAACTATTTTAGTGACACGTCTTCAATACTGGCTCGGCTGGAACGAATTTTACTCGAAACTTTAAACGCGTTTTTCTCAAAACTACATTTTTCAAAACGGTTGACATGATTTCTCAAGTTCTATTGAACCGATTTACTTGAAATTTGGTGAGAATCTTCTCAATACATGTCTCTATCGCACGAACCATTATTATAACGAAATAATAATTTTTACTATTTTTAAAAAATTCAGAAACGTCCAAAAAAGTAAAAAAAAAACGTATTATTTTTTCGGACAGCCGTAATTTGGCAAAAAAAAATTTTTTTTCGACTTTTTTTTAGTTAGTACGATAGCTGCATTTATGTAGATTAATAATCTTTTTTTTTTTCTGATTTTGAAAATGCTTGCAATCGTGGCAACATTGGCGCGCCATTTTTTTTGTACCCCCCACTTCAACAACTCATAGCACTTTCAATTTTGTATTTTTTGACTTGTTTTTTTTTTTTTTGTAATCGTGAAATGATAACAAACGCCTGATAAAAAAATGGATACTAAAAATATTTTTTGTTTTTTGCTTATAGCACTTCAAAAAACACCTCAAATTCATGCCTCTACACTAGAATACCCCCTTAATCATTAACTACCACCGCTCAGCACACGCTCACCCCCACGTAACAAGAGCAAGCTCAGTCGGTAATTAATAGTTATGGTTGATGTATCACAGAGGTGTAAATAGCGCTCAGATGTTCAATATCTTGTCTTTGATTGACCGCGTTGGAATGTGCAACAATGTTGCACATTTCTAACAACAATATTTTGTAACTAAAGGGTTCAACGTCTAAAATGCTGGCTTGAGCATAATTCAAAGTATGATCAAAATCGATTGCGTGTCTAGTCAGCGCTTTATAATTATCATCAAGCTCATGGATGTTTCGTTTATGTTAAATTATTCTCGTATGTAACTGCCGACTTGATTGACCTATGTATGACATGTTGCATTAGTTGCAAGGAATTTTGTGGACTACACAAGAGCGCTTATCCAAGGATAGCAAATCTTTGCCAGAGTCAAACACAAACGATAAATCACGTGCATTTTTTCCGACAAATTGGATATTTTATTTAGAGAAAATTCTATTAAGAGACTAGAAAAGGCCGGTTTCATCCTTCCTTCAGCTAAACCAACTCCCTCAACCTTTGAAAAACGGATTGTGAACCTTAGTAGTACAGAATTACCTAATAATGTTGTTGACGTGTTAAAAATGGGACCAAAATATGGTATCCCTTTTGAGCCTAAAGGTATTCCAACCAAATAACTCACATCTGATTTCGAATGCAATATCTCTTTTATTTCTCCTGACTATGTGCTGACAGTTCACGATGAGAGAAAACGATAAAAACAGACTGACTATCGAAGTAAGCTTGCATTTTATATACCAATATCCCCACCACAATTTTCCGCCAAACAAGTCTCGACACGCATTTTGTGGGAAAATTTTTAATGAATCTTCCTTGTTCCGCACTGATTTATTGAACCCACCACCACCATGTTTATTGTCGGCACCACTTCAAAAACCTCAATTGTTAGAATATTTTTCATGAGCCTAACGTTCTCACATCAACTGATTTATTGACAAAATCACTTCCCAGCGCTATGATTTTTTTTCTAGCAAACAAGGCTCGATGGAAATTTCGTGGAAAGATTGAGAAAACAGCTATGATGGGTATAAATATCTATTCAAAGCATACAACCGCCATTTTTCAGATAATATGTTTTCCAACCACCAGCCTCTATAAAGTGGCTATCTCACGGCAGTCATTGGAAACATAACGATGGAACAATGATGGATCGATAAAGTGTGGAAGACACCACCTGCGGCAAACTTATGATAATGCTCTTGTCAGTAAAAGCAACTGTCGCTAAGGCTAGATGTAGCACCATCTTACGGCGGACATTTGAAACAAAACAGCCTAGGCCGGTAAAACAGTGGCGGTGGTGTCATCTATGGTAGCGCTTCTGTCTGATGAAGGTGGCGCCTTCTATGGTAAATACTTCCAACGGTAAGAAAATTTGTGCCATTCAACGTTAAAATTCAAAACGTCCGTTTATGTGACTGCAAAAATTCAAAATGCCTTCCCATCCATTGCCACAAAATTCGAACTGCCCGCTCGCAAAAATTCCGAATGGACGCTCATCTAACAGCACAAAATCACACTATAGCACTCTCTGTCAGTAAAATCGACCGGTAATATAGGTGGCGCCATCTACGCTGGTGCTCTTGTCAGTAACACCTTCGTTAGTGCTCACTCCACGCAGGTGACTTATTCACTGTCAGTAATGCAGGAATTGAGGGTGCCCCGGTTGGTACGCCACCGTAGTGGTCCAGAACTCTTGCATCTTATCTAGTCAATTATTATTTTCTACAAAAGAATCTCCTTCTCTTATGTCTTCCGTAATATCCTAGACAATCCAAGTAACCTTTCGCTCGACAGACATAATATGGGTCAGCTCTAAAGTATATCAAACAATATTTCTTTCTCTATCTTAACTCATCTTAACATATCAGGTAACGCTTGCCATTTTATTTCAGGTAACATTTATCTTCATACTTATCACAATAGTAAGTACACGCTTTCTCTTTATATTTATCCAAGTACATAATCATAAAATTTCTGTGACTTTTCTCATTTCTGGCGCTTCTAATATTTATCTTTTCTTGTTCTTTAGATTTGTTACTCGGTTCTTGACCTTTTGTTCTTCAATATTGATATCTGTTTCTTCTGCAGGTACAGTATTTTCGTTCAAGTCATCATTAGTACGTGACTTCATTTGTATTAGTCTCTATACTACTTAAACTTTTGTTATCAGATTTTCTTTCATTATCTTCTGTTAAGTCTTTCCCTTGCCAAATTCGTAACTGGCTGACATGAGCTGTTTACTCAAATGATTTTTAATTTGTATAACCCAACTTTTGAATACGATACGTATTATTTGGTAGTATTTGCACTATGACGATCGGTTTTTGAAACTTATATTGTAGATGAGTTGATATACCGATCGCAATAGGATTTATGTTCACAAAAACTATGGGGTCATTCCATGTCAAATCGACCAATGGTTGTACTCGACTGCTTTTGTTTGGGATGAAATTTGGTCAGAAGTTTTCATTCATCATATAAAGAAGTTCTGCCAAAGGGAAAAAAAATATTTCTTTTCAAAAGTTATGCAACTTTTAAAATTCCACTATTTTTCCTGTTTTTTAAACTTATGTTTCAAAGATCTCAAGAACTATCATAATTACTCCAATGATCTGAGCTAAGTTTTCAAGGGGATACTCGAAGCTACTAAAAAAAAAAAATTTTCTTTGAAATTTTTTTTTAAAAAATCGTTTTTTTTTGCAGAATTTTGAAATTTACAACATTGTAAGAATCGATGACCGCCATTAAATTTTTCACTCCAATATTTTTCTGGAGTACCTCTAACTGATCTCAAAAGATCCTAAAACTTGTGAGATGGGTTTTTCTTTCTTTCAAAAGATATAAATTTTTGAATTTTGAAAAACAAAATTTTTTTCTTTGGCATTGACTGAATAAAACAATGATAAATGCACTTGTAATTTTCAATTTTAAGGCACAAAAATTTATTTTAAGGCAATAAAGTATATGAAAAAATAATCAATATGTCGTTTAAATTCATTTGGTGATTAAATGTACATTTGTATCAGTTAAGAAGTGACACACTCTACCATCTACATGTTTGCTACTAAAATTTTTCTACTAGATATTCACTATGAAACTTTCCAGAGGTTTCTCTTATCTCTATGGTGGCCGTACTTCTAGAATTCACGCAGTTTGATGTTTATATAAGAATATAAGGACATAAGGATATATTTATATAAGGATATGAACAACAAACTGCGTGAATTCTAGAAGTACGGATACCATAGAGATAATAGAGACCGCTGGAAAGTTTCACAGTAAATATCTAGTATGAAAATTTTAGTAGCAAACATGTGGATGGCAGAGTGTGTCACTTTTTAACTGATACAAATGTACATTTAATTACCAAATGAATTTAAACGACATATTGATTGTTTTTTCATATACTTTATTGCCTTAAAATAAATTTTTGTGCCTTAAAATTGAAAATTACAAGTGCATTTATCATTGTTTTATTCAGTCAATGCCAAAGAAAAAAATTTTGTTTTTCAAAATTCAAAAATTTATATCTTTTGAAAGAAAGAAAAACCCATCTCACAAGTTTTAGGATCTTTTGAGATCAGTTAGAGGTACTCCAGAAAAATATTGGAGTGAAAAATTTAATGGCGGTCATCGATTCTTACAATGTTGTAAATTTCAAAATTCTGCAAAAAAAAAAACGATTTTTTAAAAAAAAATTTCAAAAAAAATTTTTTTTTTTGGTAGCTTCGAGTATCCCCTTGAAAATCTAGCTCAGATCATCGTAGTAATCATAATAGTTTTCGAGATCTTTGAAGCATAAGTTTAAAAAACAGGAGAAATAGTGAAATGTTAAAAATTGCATAACTTTTGAAAAAAAAATTTTTAATTTTTTTCCTTTGGCAGAACTTCTTTATTTGATAAATAAAAACTTCTGACTAAATTTGATCCAAAACAAAAGGGGTCGAGTACAACCATTGGTCGATTTAACATGGAATAGCTCTATATCTATTACGTTACAGTTAACATACTCAAATCACTTGATGTCGTAATGTTGTTGATAGTTTTCATTTTCTAACGTCAGTTCTCCAATTCTACCTTCTTCATCATGTGGTAAGTAACCCCATAAAGCGTTCAAAGGGTGTTTGTTTCGTTGCTTTACTTGGAGTTGAATTTAGATCTGTTTCAATCTCATTAGTATCTACATCTCAACCACACTTTCGTTTTTATAACAAATCACAACGTATGACGAGTATCGTTTGATTTTAAGTCTCGACAAGACCATTCGCTTGCGGGTGTCCACTAGAATTTAGCATATGCTTGATTTTATACTTCGCCCAATATTCCGCAAACTTCTTGAAGGTGAAAAACGATTCTTTATCAGTCATAAGTTTATACGGCGCTCTAAATATGTTTATAAGCTCTTCAAGTCTTTCGATGATAAGTGAACGATTTCAAACAGTCGTCTATCTGGTGGGATTGTATGAAATTCTCTTTCCCCTTCGCCCATCTTTCGTTTTGCCAAAACACATTCTAAACAACTTCTTATGTGTACACGCACATAACTTTTCATCTTTGGGAAGTAGTGATATACTCGCATTCTTTACAATGTCTTATATACTCCAAAATGAGAGAACAAGTCGCGATATCCAATGACAAGTCCTTTTCCAAATGCCTTAAGAATAACTAAGCACTCTCGACTAGAACCATTAATATACACTTCTCGGTATAGCAAAGCATTTCTCAATTTATAATTAGCCACTTCACAGCTCTTCCCTCTAGTTCTCTTTTTGTCCAGCTTCTGCAGAATTCTAACCGTTTTCGCGGTGATGCCCTCGTCAGAATATTGGGATATCAAAACTTCGTCTTACGTAGTTGCAATTGTAAGAACTTGTCACTCAGAGCTATCGGAAGGTCCTTCAATCGGAGTCCGAGACAACGCATCCACGTGCTGCATTTTTGTTCCCGGTGATGTTGAATTTCAAAATCAAACTCAGTCAGTGAACTTACCATCTAGCAATTTGCGGTTGTTCAGTCTTCCACGCGTTGATATGAATGCGACATTCACAATTGCTGATGATTACAAATTTAATGCTAATGAGTAATGAACGTCATCCATCTAGCACCCACGTAATGACCGTAAGTTCTAATTTACTCCAATAATAATTAGCTTCTGCCTCGACGTTCTTTTAATAATGGCATATATTAATCTCAATGTTATGTCTTTAGCCATTTGGAATAGCATTGCTGCGATTCCTTGGGCTAAAGGATTAGTGTGTAACTCAGTTCTCTCTGCTTTCGTATCGGACATCTGTAGTGTTGGCTTAGCTGTCAATATCATTATAATCTTTCTAAACGCATTATCCTCAGCGTTATTCCATTCAAGCGGAATCGTCTATTTCGCGCACTCAAAGGATCTGTTGACTCCAAAAACTTGTGCACAAACTTTCTAGAAAAATTTCGCCAAACGAATAAACCTGCGTACGGCATGTACGTTCACCGGCGAGGGAAACTGTTCTATCGCTAACACCTTTCACCGATTCGAAACCCTAAAAAATCTATGCACCTCAGACTGAACTCACATTTCTTCAAGTTTAAGCTTATTCCGGCATTCTTGAGTAAATCTAACACAAATATCATGTGCCCCATTAAATCTTTCGAATCATTTTCTAAGATACATGTATCGTTGAAGTACGTCACCGCAATTTTCTTTTTATGCGCAGCTTGTAATGCCATTTTCATCGCTTTCTAAACTTAAGAGGCTGCTCCTACCGAACCCAACAGTGATCTCGTAAGTTCTTCTGTCTGATCTTCTGTAATAAAATCAGTCTTCTCCCTTGCTTCCTTCTAAAATCGTACTTGTAAATATCCCTGAGCCAAATCAACGGTTATAAACGTTGCGCCTTTGGACAGTACAGCTTGAAATTCATCAACCTTCTATAATCGACTACCATCCTCAGAGTGCCATCCTTTTGACGAAATATAAAAGCTGGACTCGTATAAAGCAACTCAGTCTCAGTGATAATACCAGCTTTCTTCCCTCCCATACTATATCATCTAGATCTGCTCTGTCTTTTGAATTGAGTTTATAGAGTCTAGAAGCTACTGGCTTACCCTCCTTTACTTGTATATCCATCTTAATGAGATTTGCACATCCCAATTCCTTTTTACTTTTTCCTACATTCGTTCAAAATGTCGACCAGCTGCTGCTTTTGGTCAATTTTATATTTTCGCC
Source organism: Neodiprion virginianus (assembly GCF_021901495.1). Taxonomy (NCBI): domain Eukaryota; kingdom Metazoa; phylum Arthropoda; class Insecta; order Hymenoptera; family Diprionidae; genus Neodiprion; species Neodiprion virginianus. The sequence goes on along the minus strand of NC_060881.1, from coordinate 13,726,025 downwards.
TACGTTAATGTCGCGTGAATTTACTTTTTCGATTCTAGGTTCTAACTCGTGTATTTGCTCTACCGACAGGATCGATTCTCCTAATTCTTTGCCTTTTTCACTGTTACATCGTGATTTCCATAATTTCCAACTGGTAGATCTATTTCGCCTATCGACATTCTAACGTTTTGAAAAATTCATTTACTCGGCTTTCAAAAAATTGTCAGCGTTAACATGAGGTTTTTCAGAACTGTGTTCTAAATCCTTGAACACTCTTGGGTTTATCTGCACGAATTCTAAATCGTGACCTAACCTAGTGTAACTTACCTCTAACGCTTCAGCAAAATTCCGGTAACTGGTTTGGGTCTCATTTGGCACCACTGCACCGTAACTTCGTGGCACTAACTATATGTAAGTCCGTCCTCGCGACTCCCTGCGTTCCACGCGCGTCCGACGCTGCCATCTTGACTACGCCACATCTCTTCTAGAATTTTCGTTTTTGCACGAGGGGCTCATGCCTCTCACTACAATTTTTGTTCGGTTTTCGTCACAACACGCCCGAATTACGTCACACTTTTTCAGTCGTTCCGATTTTTTCATCGCATTCTTTGTTGTTATCCCACTTCTGAATTGTCAGCGGTGGTTTTTATCGGAAACGGGTGTGAAAATGATGAAACCTAAAAGTTGATTTCTGAATATTATAACATTTGTTATAATTCAAGCAAACGCTGATTATTAATATGAAGGTATTATAGACGAACCAACGCATTCACCCTGATCGAATTTATTGAATTTCGTGGCAAAGCACCTACGACAATACTTGTCCGTTCCTATACTTTTGCTCAATTGCTACTCTCTATCTCTCTGTCGATATCGATAGTACTTGTGACAAATTTCGGCCTCAGAATAAAGTAAAATTCTTCGAATAATACGCTGACTTGAGTATCAAATATATAAAGAATAGGAGTGTTTTTACACACGCAATGTAAACAAAGCGCGCATACTCAAAACATTCATGCTCTTTCCCGTCAATTTCCGATTACCCGGCCATGAAGTGACGGGTTACATGCAAATATATCTGTTTTTGTTATTTATCATTGTCTTTCATTAGGACTATTTACGTTATTCGATTGTTCGACAGGAAATCCTAATATGCTTTCATTTTCTGTTGATAAAAACGCAGGTGTGATCAATGTGAAGCTTTTTCTTGTCGATGCGAAAAAGAAAAAGCTCAATATCAGGAAGCTCACGACGAACATATTGAAAATAAGAAGATCGCTCGAAAATTAATGAAAGATGATGAAGAAAAGGCTAAAGACAATAGGAAACTATGTGTAGCAAATTTTGACTTGCAAAAGGTCCTCACAGCCCCACGAGCAGAATTTTTTTCATTTCTCTATACGAGTAAATTATCCGTCTGGAATTTCACAATATACGATATGGCGACACATATTGGTATTTGTAATGTTCGGAATGAAAGCATTGGCTGCCGAGGCGTGAATGAAATAGCTTCATATTTGAGAAAATTCGTTATTGAGAAGGTGAACAATGGCATCCGCGAATTTATTTTTTATATTGACAACTGTGGTTGCCAGAACGAAAATAAGATTGCTTTTATAATGTATATTACGATGCGTAGAGAATTAGGAGTAAAGATTACTTACAGATATTACAAATTACTTTCAAATAAAATCAGAAGCAGTTTCAGCCTGTTACTTGAATCAGAAATTATTATCTTTTGTGAGAGTCAGATAGTCAAGCTAGTACGGTGACAGGAGAGACGCGGTGTTTGGGACGACGATGATGTGGGGGACGGCATTCGCGGTAACGTGGGAAAGAATTCGACGATAAAACGCCGTACGAATAACAGAGTGTCTGAGGAGTCATAGTTTGTCTTTCTCTTTGCCCGGTCATATGAATTAAAGTGAAAAAATACATTCAAGAAAACGAACATTACGAAACAGACTTCGATGACGACAGACAGAACAAAAATTGGATGAACGTGAAGAACCAAAGGTGGCCGGATACTTGAGAAATTGGAATAGACTCATGCAGCACGCATGAATGAGAAGATAACCAAGACATTTTCACGTGAATATTTTGTGCGTGTGAAGTGTATTCTGAATCTTGCGAATGAATGGATGGATGAATGAATGACTTTTTAATGATTTCTATTTACCATTTTATTTATACACCTTTGATTTATTTATTACCGTTTTATTTATACACCTTTGATTTATTTATTACCGTTTTATTTATACAACTTCGATTTATTTATTCGTTATTTTAATCTTGAGAGTGAATGGCTGGATGAATGAGTTTTTTTTGTTTTAAATAGTTTATTTTTACATCCCTAATTTATTCATTTATTTAGTACGAACGAAAGTGTCTCATAGTTAAACGTGCTCATGACTTGTATTCAGATTGACGATTTGCTATCGAAAATATAAAAGTCGATAGTTCGTTCATCGTAGCTATCGATCGTAATAAAATAAAATAAACGGATCGTCACATTAAAGCAAATCGTCACACTTTTTAATAGAGAACTGGTTGATGACATATTGACAGCAATATTCAGTTAGTTTCTGTGATGATACATTATTATTATTATACGACAAATTTCGTTCACAATAATTATTCATTCTTGATCGGTAATACAATGAATTGTTTCGAGATTTTTGGAAGTGGGCCATACACAGTATAACGGTAATACTGTGTACGCCGAAATCGGAAATCATTGCAGGAATAAATTGACTTTTTCATAGCAGCAATAGTGAATACTTATGTCCGAAGCAGAGACAGGCAATCCTTGTTTGGTACATAAAATCGAACAGTGTGAAATATTTGATTTCGCGAATTCATCAAGGATATTAGTAGTGTATATACGAAAGTTCTAACCGAAAAATAGCAGCGCTCCCCCTGAACCCCCCCCCCCCCCTAGTTCCCTCCTAGCTTCTCCCTCGCTCCCCCCTCGTTCCCCCCTAAACCCGCGGTGCTCTCCCCTAGCTCCCCCCTGAACCCGCGGCGTTCCCATCTCGCTCCACCCTGCCCATTTGTTCGTTTTCGCAATTTGCCGCAAGATCACTATTTTCATAAGATTTGACACACACATACATAAACACGTACACACGCACGCACAATAAAACAATAATTCCTGTCGAGACTTGTTTTCCGCCGAACGTCAGGAACGTAAGTATTCGGAACAATGGATCTGGGATCCAATTTTTTTTGTACGTGCACCACTGGTCACCTGCATTTCGGTGACCGATTCTTATCGCATGCTTGGGAAACTATACATTGGTACTCTACCCGCAGCATTTGCACGGATTTTTATACTAAGGAGGGCATCGATCGTAGGCGGCGGCGCGTCCGCGGCGAAGAGTAGGGGGGTAGGGTGAAAATCTGTTACAACACGCTTTTAGGCAAGATGCAGCTGCGGAAGCGGGTGACTTCAAACGAGCAATAGACCCTGAATATTTAGGGATGGCGGGAGGGGGACTGCGGACCCCGTCGCCTCTGACGTCATTTTTGACTTGAATTGCGTCATCTCTGCGAAACCGGGAAAGCAATGAACCCCAGAAATTTAGGAATGGCGGGATGGGTAAAGGGTGAACCCAGTCGTCTCTGACGTCATTTTACCCTCCGAGATGCGCAGAACGCGGTGCGCACCGCATCTCTGACGTCATTTTTCCCTCCGAAATGCGCAGAACGCAGTGTGCACCGCCCCCAAATTCTTTAGATTCATCTTTATAATACAAGGTGAATCTGAAGACTCATCAGTCTTACACGATACGTGCAAGTGAAAACCTCTGAATACCTTCATCATCCGCATCAAAGTCACGGCCACCGAAGCGTACATGGGACTTGCCGAGCAGATGGAGGTGTTACGCCCCGACGTACTGCCTTGGCGTACCTTTTTAAAATTCCATTTCATTTCATTTCTTTGATTACTTCTATGCGCATATATCATTTCATCAAATCTCATATTCGAATAACAGCGAGTTCCACCCCTCCTGGCAAAAGTCACGTAGAGACCAACAACGATCCCTAGTATAAGGTTCAACTTTCGTTTATTTAGCTGGTACCAAGAACTGAAATGAGGAACTGCTGAGCTAGTATCAGTAGCGCTCAGCCTGGAAATATCCCTCTTTTTAAATTAAAATTATAATCAATAACTAGGATAAACCACTACTTTTAGAACCATCAAATTTAAATAGATCACTCATTGGAATGTATGAATGAATGTGTGAACATTGCATGCGAATATCTTTTGTTCATATTTTTAATGTGTCACCGAGGAGATTGAGAATCGTCGGAACACCGTTGGAGAGCGTAAAGTGACGCTGACCATGTGGATTTGGGCGCCAGGAGGTCGCCTCGCTCCTCATTGGCTAATTACCGTTGTAACCAACTACAACTGCAGCCCCTTGGACCCTCGGGCCCAAGAAGCAGCGTCTTTCGTCTGTCAAGTCGCGAAGTGCGTGGACGTAAACCCGGATTAGCCCTCCCGAGCAAGAGTAGCGTTTGGAAAATCTTAATTGTGACCGGCCTAAAGTCTCGCGCTAATTCGTTAAGTTCGAGCATTCAGTTAATCTGTTAATTGCAAAAGACTCACTATCTTCTACATTTCCATCTTTTCTGTTCTTTACTAAATCTCGTCATTTCGCGAATAGACATTTTTATGCAGTTCCATTTTCCTTAATTAAATCAAGTTCGGCCCTGATTCAAACCGAATCAGGTAATCTTAAGTAATAATAATAATAATTACACTATCATTTTCAATAAATAAATCGTTCCAATTAATTTCATCATACATTAAAATCAGAAAACAGACACTTTCAATTATAACTCTCGGTAACAAGATATCATTCTAAATTTACAAAGACTAAGTGACCGGCGTTCAACATCATTCGATTTATCAACTCTTCCAAATTTGAGGTGAGGCCCCCTGGACCAGCATTCTACCGACGCGGACCGACACGATCCGACGGCTCTCAATCTCGTCGACCGATTCACCCAAAAGCTAAGTCAATCCGAGTGTTAACCCTCAAAAAATTAGACGAATTCTTGTTCACCTTGATAATCAAAACTGCTTCAGTAAATTCACAAAAACCAAGCATAGAATTGGTGGCTAGCTTCACTACCCCCAATTAAATTCCACTTATTGTTTCCAAGAATTAACAAATAAGACTAAACGATTGAATATATATATTAAATATATATATATATTATATTAAACGATTTAAGATAATCTAAAAAGAGAGATACAATACAATACAATATTCACGACCAGCTAGTTATAATCATCGTTCAGAATAGATGTTCCTGGTACCAAATAATAATATCTATTAGAATAGAACAACACACGATTTTTTATAAACTTGAATACTTCATAAATTGTTATTTTCGGCATATATATATATATATATGTATTCATCACCATTGATTGTTACCAAACATTTCAATAACCAAATTGAAATAGAATATATTTCATCTTTTACCAGTCAAATTATATTAATCATTCATTTGGAGCGACCTTCTTCCTATTTTTATTATTGTAATTGCCTCAACCATTTAAACAAACCTCACAGACCTGTACAGGTCTATAGCAACACGATCCTACAAATTACCGGCTTATCGAAAGGTAAGTCTTTCTCTTAGTTTTAATTATTATTCATTGTCGTTACGTGGGAGCTAGATTATTCAATTAATCATTAACTACCACCGCTCAGTACACCCTCACCCCCACGTAACAGAGGGGACGTACAATTTGCTGAGAGAGCAACGACCCGGAGAAGAGGATGACGCTGTCATCAATCATTGGACTGATATTCAAATTGCGAATATCTAAGTTCTGCGCGATATTTCTATGCAACGAAAAAAGACTGATGGTGTAAAAATACGCATCCAACATACTATCGCACTCCTACAATCTAGGGTGACAAAGATCAAGCAGTTGCAGCAGCACCCAGTGGTGACGGGTGGAAATATTGGTACCCCTGCGGGTGTACAGTGTGGCGACGTCGACAGCGCGTTTGCCAGCAGGATGCGCACCGGCGATATCACCGACCTGGGTCATAAAAATTTGGACGCCTTTCTGGACGATGTGCAGCGCGACGTCACCGAGAAGTTGGAGCTGGTACTGCGCGAGGAGGGAAATGTGAAGGTCAACCTCATATTATCATGCAAATTCGAAAATGTCAAACATGAAGAGATCTCCACCGAAGTTAAGGGCTTCAATACATCCAACGTGGCGATCTTCTCTTCTCCCATCGATCGATATAGATAGCTGGTTTACACGTGCATGGGGTGATCTGCTAGCGAAGGTGGAAGATTTCGAACAACGCGATTCCGGCTGGAGTATGATTGAGATCCTCAACATCGCTGTAAACATCAACCGCTATCAGCCTCTCGCCGCGGGTGAGCTTCAACATTCATCGAACTGCCCAAGAATTTTCAGCGAAAGAGAGCGGTGGTGAACCTCAGGAACGAGGACGAAAGATATGTTCTCTGGTCCGTCACAGCAGCCCACCACCCAGTCAACACACACACCGATAGGACTCGGGACTCGCCATTATCGTAGATATATTGAGGAGTTTGACTGCACAGGTATCAATTTTCCCGCTACTCTGCGCGATGTGAAAAAGTTTGAAAAATCAAATAATTTGCGAATCAATGTATACGGGGTGGAATCTGAAACCTTTTCAGCCCATGCAAGAGCTAAGAAAAGTGTCATCGTGCCAATTTATTTGAGTGATCATTTGAGTACCGCGAACATTGACACGATTCATCTGCTAGTGGTTGAGAGTAATCCGGAAGACGATATGACTGGCGAGTTTGCACCGAGATTCCACTTTGCTTGGATTGAATATCTTTCGCGATTGGCGAGCAAACAATTGTCTGATCATAATGGTCAGCTGTTTTTATGTGACAGATGCTTGTGTCACTTTACCGTGAAACACACCTACGACAACCATCGACAAGATTGCATTATGTTAAATAAAGTGCGCATGGAGTTTCCCGAGTCTAAAGATTTATCATTTTCAAATTTTCAAAACAAAGGTACCGTTCCGTTTGTCGTTTACGCAGATCTCGAATGTATATTAGAGTCTGTACCGGTTGATGAATTCCAGAATCATGTTTCAAACCGTAAAACACATGAATTCCAAAAGCATGTCCCGCACAGTGTAGCGTACTATGTACATTGCGCGTACGATGAGACTTTATCGGAGGTCCACGGTAAACGCGGTGCCGATTGGATAGATTGGTTCATGCAGCAGCTTAAAGATTTATCGATTCAATTAGAGTCACGCATCGAAAACATGATTCCGATAGAGTCTCTCACCCAAGTGCAACGCGATCGTCACATGCGCGCAAAGAATTGTTATATTTACGAAAAGCCGTTTACCCCTGAGGAGAAAAAGTGTCACGATCACTGTCACTTCACGGGTAAATATCGTGGTCCTGCTCATAACCGGTGTAATTTGAATTTCAGAGAGACGCATGTAATTCCAATAGTTTTTCACAATTTGTCCGGTTACGATTCGCACTTTTTAATAAAATCCCTAGCGTCAATTTTTCCCGGTAAAATTACACACCTACTCATAAATAAGAGAAAATATGTATCCTCCACGAAACACGTTGATGGAACAGTGATGCACTTGAGATTCATCGATTCCTTTCTTTTCATAGCCAGCAGTCTTGGCAAACTCTCGTCACATTCAGCCGATGCCGACAAACACATAACGCGTAAATTCTACAATAATCCGACCCAGTTCAGTTTGATGACCCGCAAAGGCGTTTTTCCCTATGAATACGTCGATTGTTGGGAGAATCTCGATGAAACGCGATTACCTGCAAAGATGCATTTCTACTCGCACCTCTGCGATGCTAATATTTCAGACGCCGACTAAGAGCACGCTAAAAATGGTTGGGGGGAATTTCATTCAGAGTCATTGGGAGGCTATTCGGATTTATACTTCAAGACAGATGTTCTTTTGCTCGCAGATATTTTCGAAAATTTCCGCGTTAGCTGCTTCGAAACATATGATTTAGATCCGTTGCACTACTACACAGTGCCGGAACTTGCTTTCGACGCTATGCTCAAATACACCGGAGTAAATTTACAACTTTTAGACGACACAGAAATGATATAATTCATTGAAAGAACTATTCGAGGCGGCGTAGCGCAATGCTCTAACCGCCATGCTCAGGCCATAAATAGATTCATGGGTGAAGATTTTGATCCAAACAAAGCGGTGTCATACCTCATGTATTTTGATGTGAATAATATCTACGGCGCAGCTATGAGCGTGCATTCACCAATCGACTCGTTCGAGTGGGAGTATGAGCATGTTGATATAACAAACCATCTGGACGATTCACCGATCGGTTACATCCTGGAGGTGGTTTTAGAATATCCAATAGAGCTTCACGATGATCATAAAGATTTACCTCTTTGTCCCGAGCATTTCACTCCTCCAGGTAAACTCGCGACCACCCTTCACCCCAAAACAAGATATGTCCTACACTATAGAAATTTGAAGCAATGTTTAAGTTTAGGCATGAAATTAACGAAAGTACACAGAGTTTTAAAGTTTGCACAATCTCCATGGCTCGAGCCTCACATCACGCTCAACACCGACATGCGCAATCAGTCTAGGAACGAATTTGAGAAAAACTTTTATAAACTCATGAATAACGCGGTGTTCGGCAAGACTATGGAGAATGTACGAAATCGCAAAGATGTTAAATTGGTCAAAAAATGGGAGGGAATAGGTGGTGCGAGAACGCTTATTGCCAGACCAAACTTTCGTAGCTGGACCGTATTTGACGAGCATATAGTTATAATAAAATTGGATCGTGTCAAAGTTCGCTTCGATAAACCTATTTACGTAGGTGCACCAATTCTAGATCTATCAAAAATCATTCTCTATGATTTCCACTACAATTATGTAAAAACCAACTTTTCGAACAAACAGGTCAAATTGTTGTATACCGACACAGACAGCCTTATTTATCAATTTAACGTATCGAACATCCACGATATCATCAAACGCGATGTGGATGCAATGTTTAATACCTCCGACCACCCGCCCGACAATGTGTATGGTATTCCACTTAAAAACAAGAAACGACGAGGGTTATTGAAGGATGAGAATAACGGTAAAAGTATGACCGAGTTTGTGGGACTGCGAGCAAAGCTCTACACATTTACTACGATGGGTGAGGATGGGGAAAAATATGTCAATGGAGTTAAAGTGAGTAAGCGTGCCAAGGGTGGTGAAAATTCAACGATAAATAGCATTACGTTTGATGCTATTGACCTACCTTGAAGGTTTGCCGCCGCAAACCAATAAAATAGTTATAGAACTTACCGAACCTCTGTAAATATCTATGTTCAACATCTGAGACGATCCGTCGTCAAATTATCAGTTTTTCCAGAAACGAAATAAAAATTTGACAGAAATGAAAAAAAGTTTACCAGAAATGATGAAAAGTTTTCTGAAAATGAAATTCCCATTTGATCAACACGTAAAAAAAGTATCCAGAAAATGAAAAAAATTTATCGGAAATGGAAAAAAGTTCACCAGAAATGTAAAAAAGTTTTCCGGAAATGAAATTTGTATTAATCGTACGGAAAAATAGTATATTATTATTGTTATTATTATTATTGCTGTCGTTGTCGTTGTCGTCATCGTCGTCGTCGTCGTCGTCGTCGTCATCATCATCATCATCATCATCATCATTTTTATTATTATTATCATTATCATTTTCACAGTAACGCGTATGGCACATGTGCGTACAAAGGGGATAAATATGAAAATATTTCTATAATTAAATGTTTTATTGTAATTCTGAAAATACATACAAATTATGCTACATGTCTGTTTCGTTTATCCAACTATTGTGCGAACTATCAAAACCCATCCACTTCACATAGAACTGATACCCTCGTTCGCATAACACCTTCTCCACAAGGTACTCGTCAGGGGTATTTTACTATACTGAGCTCCTCCTCGTAGAAGCCCCCTTCGATGAGATTATCTTGATAATCGGTAAGATTGTACGTCGACGGATTGATATTTTTTCACATCACCCACGGTGAATATTGCCGTTGTCCAGTTGGGTATATAGCCTTTTTCGAAAACATTCTTGTACTTGCTGATTCGAACTCGATCGTCTACATTGAATTTTCGCTTCCAATTACCTCGTTTGATTTGCCGAGATTTGTAAACGCCTCGATACAACCGTTTTTCATTGTCCGTGCAGGCATCCACCGGTTTTTTTAGAAGCGTGCGATGCTTGGTGCTATTGTAGGATTTCATTGAATCAACCCAAAATATTAATCCACTTGTGAGATCCTAGGAGAGTAAACCGCTTCCACATTTTATTTTTTCAATGTTCGACTAATACGTTCTCATATCGACACCTTTAAGTTGCTGAATGTCGAATACATGTTGATATTGTGCTGCATCATGAGGGCTTTCAATTCGCTGTTGCGAAATTCTTTGCCTTGATTAACGTATAGATGTGCAGGTATACGGCTTTGGGCCAGTACAGATTTCATAGCAGCAGCCACATCTTTCCCCCACCACGGGTGAGGACGAAACGGAACATATCAACATTATCAAAGTGAGCAAACCTGTCAAGGGGTGCCAAAAGTTCAACGTTGAACACATTCACGTATAACGATTATAAGCACCGTCTCGAGGGTTACGAAGAGTTGATCCATAAATTAATGTCTAATACCTAGCAAAAAAAAATGAGAAAACAAAACACAAAGTCAGCTGCATTGTATGGAAAAAATTGACGCTGAGTTGGTAAGACGGTAATATGCAACTGATATCTGGACAGTCACCAGACCTTGGGGGGTGTGCTGCAACCCCGCAATAAACTAGCCGTAGGATAGAACTGAGGGCATAGAACCGTTGTAAATATATGCGTTTCACACCGAGGGCGATCCTTCATGAAGCAGAGACGTTTCGCTAGCAATATGATATTGGTCAGATCGAAGTTTCATAATGCCAATACCATGTGAATTCATATATACATCAATTATTTATTTATCTAAAATTACTATATTGAGCAATTATTCACATTTATTCGTTTACCACGAGAAAAGTTTCCAGAAAATAAGAAAAAGTTTCCAGGAAACGAAAAAAAGTTTTCAGAAAACGAAAAAATGTTTTCTGAAAGTGAAAAAAAATTTCCAAAAAATAGAATTAACATTAATCGTATGGAAAAATTGTAGATCATCATCACTATTACTATTATGATTATTATGATTATTATCTCTCTATCTAATAAAAAAGTTTCAAACAAATGAACGTAGAAAAAGATTATAATAACAATAGTAAAAAAAGATTATAATAACAATAGTATACGCATGAAGTTGGCGGTGGGGTGAGATCCCGAAAACAAAACAAAAAGCATCTAGCAAACCCTTTGACAGCTGTCATCGGCTGTTTATGACAGTCTTTGACAAATATCTTTATAGGTATCTGTTTCTGACGCGCAAAAAATGAACATGCAAACGAAAATTATCAAGATGATTCCCGACAGGAATTGTCTTTTTCGCGCGTTGGCGTATTGTGTATACGGCACTCAAGATCGACACGCAGAGGTGAGACTGAGTATCGTTTCAAATATAGTGGATAATTGGTCTATATTTGCGGGTTTTATTACAGGTAATGAGTCAAACGGTGCTGTGATTAGGTGACCTGGTGATTACAAATCACATATGAATAAAAATGCAATATATGCAGCTGCGGATATTTTTAAGATATGTTTAATCGTGTATCGCGAAGAACAAATTCATCCACACCGGATTGGATCACAAAATGGAACACAATTCTCGCTACTCATCACCGGCGACGGAGACAGTGGACACTTTGATGTCTTGCAGAACCAAAATAAAATTCAGATAGTGAGTAATAAGTATGAAAAGTAACAATCAAATAATAGTAAATCTAAATATATCACCAAACAGTCAAAAGGACAGCCAGGATTTACGATGACAATGGAGAAAAGAGGAGTTTCAAGCAGCAGACAAGGCGATGAAGATGGTGGATGGTCGGAAGTATCACAAAAGAAAGAGGAAAATGAAATTGTAAGTGCGAAGAACCAAATAAGCCAAAGAATAATATCCATCAAATATTCGTATAACCAGGAAAGAGGACGACCAGGATCGATGTTGACCACAAGAGAAAGACGTGTTTTGTGGAATGAACATCAACGCAAATATAGAGAAAAAAATAATATAAAGAAGGTGATTTTGGAGAATAACCGGCAGAGCGGCAGTAAAAATAATTCAACGAAGGGTGTCGAAGAATTAGAAGAATCGATTGCGATGATTGATTCGGAAAATAAATCGAAAGGACGACCAACCAATGTGATGTACATAGAAGAGCGAAAAATTAGACGACGGGAACAGCAGCGAAAATATAGGGAAGCGAACAAAAAATATCATACTGGCTTTTCAACCAACGAACAGAAAGGAGGAGTTTCAACCAGCAGACAAGGCGATGAAGATGGTGGATGGTCGGAAGTATCACAAAGGAAAAAGGAAAATAAAATTTTAAGTGCGAAGAACCAAATAAGCCAGAGAATAATAATAAACAAATATTCCTATAACCAGGCAAGAGGACGACCATGATCGATGTTGACCACAAGAGAAAGAGGTGTTTTACGGAGTGAACAGCAACGTAAATATAGAGAAAAAAATAATATAAAGAAGGTGATTTTGAAGAATAACGGGCAGAGCGGTAGCAAAAATAATTCAGCAAGTCAAGGAGATAGATAGATATCAATAGAGAAGGAACACCAATTTTCAACCAACGAATGGAAGCTTAGATTGATGAAAAAAAGAAAAGTAAGCACAGAAGGAATTGAAGTGGACAGCAAGTGCAGGACCTGTCATTGAATCAACATGAAGGAATTCGCCTGTCTACTAGACAATGCGTGAGGAAATAGTGAGGCGCGAAGCGCCGAACAACGAGGCGCCGAGTGCCCGAGGCGCGTAGCGCCGAGATGGGGTTGGCGCGCGAAGTGCGCAGGGGCGAAGCCCCTAGTTATTATTATTTGTAGGCCTTCGGACACGGCAGGCAATGCTGAAGGTGCCCCTTGCTACCAGGGTTCAAACGAATAAATATGAATAATTGCTCAATATAGTAATTTTAGATAAATAAATGATTGATGTATATATAAATTCACATGGTATTGGCATTATGAAACTTCGATCTGACCAATATCATATTGCTAGCGAAACGTCTCTGCTTCATGAAGGATCGCCCTGGGTGTGAAACGCATATATTTACAACGGTTCTATGCCCTCAGTTCTATCCTACGGCTAGTTTATTGCGGGGGTGCAGCACACCCCCCAAGGTCTGGTGACTGTCCAGATATCAGTTGCATATTACCGTCTTACCAACTCAGCGTCAATTTTTTCCATACAATGGAGCTGACTTTGTGTTTTGTTTTCTCATTTTTTTTTTGCGAGGTATTAGACATTAATTTATGGATCAACTCTTCGTAAGCCTCGAGACGGTGCTTATAATCGTTATACGTGAATGTGTTCAACGTTGAACTTTTGGCACCCCTTGACAGGTTTGCTCACTTTGATAATGTTGATATGTTCCGTTTCGTCCTCACCCGTGGTGGGGGAAAGATGTGGCTGCTGCTATGAAATCTGTACTGGCCCAAAGCCGTATACCTGCACATCTATACGTTAATCAAGGCAAAGAATTTCGCAACAGCGAATTGAAAGCCCTCATGATGCAGCACAATATCAACATGTATTCGACATTCAGCAACTTAAAGGTGTCGATATGAGAACGTATTAGTCGAACATTGAAAAAATAAAATGTGGAAGCGGTTTACTCTCCTAGGATCTCACAAGTGGATTAATATTTTGGGTTGATTCAATGAAATCCTACAATAGCACCAAGCATCGCACGCTTCTAAAAAAACCGGTGGATGCCTGCACGGACAATGAAAAACGGTTGTATCGAGGCGTTTACAAATCTCGGCAAATCAAACGAGGTAATTGGAAGCGAAAATTCAATGTAGACGATCGAGTTCGAATCAGCAAGTACAAGAATGTTTTCGAAAAAGGCTATATACCCAACTGGACAACGGCAATATTCACCGTGGGTGATGTGAAAAAATATCAATCCGTCGACGTACAATCTTACCGATTATCAAGATAATCTCATCGAAGGGGGCTTCTACGAGGAGGAGCTCAGTATAGTAAAATACCCCTGACGAGTACCTTGTGGAGAAGGTGTTATGCGAACGAGGGTATCAGTTCTATGTGAAGTGGATGGGTTTTGATAGTTCGCACAATAGTTGGATAAACGAAACAGACATGTAGCATAATTTGTATGTATTTTCAGAATTACAATAAAACATTTAATTATAGAAATATTTTCATATTTATCCCCTTTGTACGCACATGTGCCATACGCGTTACTGTGAAAATGATAATGATAATAATAATAAAAATGATGATGATGATGATGATGATGATGACGACGACGACGACGACGACGACGATGACGACAACGACAACGACAGCAATAATAATAATAACAATAATAATATACTATTTTTCCGTACGATTAATACAAATTTCATTTCCGGAAAACTTTTTTACATTTCTGGTGAACTTTTTTCCATTTCCGATAAATTTTTTTCATTTTCTGGATACTTTTTTTACGTGTTGATCAAATGGGAATTTCATTTTCAGAAAACTTTTCATCATTTCTGGTAAACTTTTTTTCATTTCTGTCAAATTTTTATTTCGTTTCTGGAAAAACTGATAATTTGACGACGGATCGTCTCAGATGTTGAACATAGATATTTACAGAGGTTCGGTAAGTTCTATAACTATTTTATTGGTTTGCGGCGGCAAACCTTCAAGGTAGGTCAATAGCATCAAACGTAATGCTATTTATCGTTGAATTTTCACCACCCTTGGCACGCTTACTCACTTTAACTCCATTGACATATTTTTCCCCATCCTCACCCATCGTAGTAAATGTGTAGAGCTTTGCTCGCAGTCCCACAAACTCGGTCATACTTTTACCGTTATTCTCATCCTTCAATAACCCTCGTCGTTTCTTGTTTTTAAGTGGAATACCATACACATTGTCGGGCGGGTGGTCGGAGGTATTAAACATTGCATCCACATCGCGTTTGATGATATCGTGGATGTTCGATACGTTAAATTGATAAATAAGGCTGTCTGTGTCGGTATACAACAATTTGACCTGTTTGTTCGAAAAGTTGGTTTTTACATAATTGTAGTGGAAATCATAGAGAATGATTTTTGATAGATCTAGAATTGGTGCACCTACGTAAATAGGTTTATCGAAGCGAACTTTGACACGATCCAATTTTATTATAACTATATGCTCGTCAAATACGGTCCAGCTACGAAAGTTTGGTCTGGCAATAAGCGTTCTCGCACCACCTATTCCCTCCCATTTTTTGACCAATTTAACATCTTTGCGATTTCGTACATTCTCCATAGTCTTGCCGAACACCGCGTTATTCATGAGTTTATAAAAGTTTTTCTCAAATTCGTTCCTAGACTGATTGCGCATGTCGGTGTTGAGCGTGATGTGAGGCTCGAGCCATGGAGATTGTGCAAACTTTAAAACTCTGTGTACTTTCGTTAATTTCATGCCTAAACTTAAACATTGCTTCAAATTTCTATAGTGTAGGACATATCTTGTTTTGGGGTGAAGGGTGGTCGCGAGTTTACCTGGAGGAGTGAAATGCTCGGGACAAAGAGGTAAATCTTTATGATCATCGTGAAGCTCTATTGGATATTCTAAAACCACCTCCAGGATGTAACCGATCGGTGAATCGTCCAGATGGTTTGTTATATCAACATGCTCATACTCCCACTCGAACGAGTCGATTGGTGAATGCACGCTCATAGCTGCGCCGTAGATATTATTCACATCAAAATACATGAGGTATGACACCGCTTTGTTTGGATCAAAATCTTCACCCATGAATCTATTTATGGCCTGAGCATGGCGGTTAGAGCATTGCGCTACGCCGCCTCGAATAGTTCTTTCAATGAATTATATCATTTCTGTGTCGTCTAAAAGTTGTAAATTTACTCCGGTGTATTTGAGCATAGCGTCGAAAGCAAGTTCCGGCACTGTGTAGTAGTGCAACGGATCTAAATCATATGTTTCGAAGCAGCTAACGCGGAAATTTTCGAAAATATCTGCGAGCAAAAGAACATCTGTCTTGAAGTATAAATCCGAATAGCCTCCCAATGACTCTGAATGAAATTCCCCCCAACCATTTTTAGCGTGCTCTTAGTCGGCGTCTGAAATATTAGCATCGCAGAGGTGCGAGTAGAAATGCATCTTTGCAGGTAATCGCGTTTCATCGAGATTCTCCCAACAATCGACGTATTCATAGGGAAAAACGCCTTTGCGGGTCATCAAACTGAACTGGGTCGGATTATTGTAGAATTTACGCGTTATGTGTTTGTCGGCATCGGCTGAATGTGACGAGAGTTTGCCAAGACTGCTGGCTATGAAAAGAAAGGAATCGATGAATCTCAAGTGCATCACTGTTCCATCAACGTGTTTCGTGGAGGATACATATTTTCTCTTATTTATGAGTAGGTGTGTAATTTTACCGGGAAAAATTGACGCTAGGGATTTTATTAAAAAGTGCGAATCGTAACCGGACAAATTGTGAAAAACTATTGGAATTACATGCGTCTCTCTGAAATTCAAATTACACCGGTTATGAGCAGGACCACGATATTTACCCGTGAAGTGACAGTGATCGTGACACTTTTTCTCCTCAGGGGTAAACGGCTTTTCGTAAATATAACAATTCTTTGCGCGCATGTGACGATCGCGTTGCACTTGGGTGAGAGACTCTATCGGAATCATGTTTTCGATGCGTGACTCTAATTGAATCGATAAATCTTTAAGCTGCTGCATGAACCAATCTATCCAATCGGCACCGCGTTTACCGTGGACCTCCGATAAAGTCTCATCGTACGCGCAATGTACATAGTACGCTACACTGTGCGGGACATGCTTTTGGAATTCATGTGTTTTACGGTTTGAAACATGATTCTGGAATTCATCAACCGGTACAGACTCTAATATACATTCGAGATCTGCGTAAACGACAAACGGAACGGTACCTTTGTTTTGAAAATTTGAAAATGATAAATCTTTAGACTCGGGAAACTCCATGCGCACTTTATTTAACATAATGCAATCTTGTCGATGGTTGTCGTAGGTGTGTTTCACGGTAAAGTGACACAAGCATCTGTCACATAAAAACAGCTGACCATTATGATCAGACAATTGTTTGCTCGCCAATCGCGAAAGATATTCAATCCAAGCAAAGTGGAATCTCGGTGCAAACTCGCCAGTCATATCGTCTTCCGGATTACTCTCAACCACTAGCAGATGAATCGTGTCAATGTTCGCGGTACTCAAATGATCACTCAAATAAATTGGCACGATGACACTTTTCTTAGCTCTTGCATGGGCTGAAAAGGTTTCAGATTCCACCCCGTATACATTGATTCGCAAATTATTTGATTTTTCAAACTTTTTCACATCGCGCAGAGTAGCGGGAAAATTGATACCTGTGCAGTCAAACTCCTCAATATATCTACGATAATGGCGAGTCCCGAGTCCTATCGGTGTGTGTGTTGACTGGGTGGTGGGCTGCTGTGACGGACCAGAGAACATATCTTTCGTCCTCGTTCCTGAGGTTCACCACCGCTCTCTTTCGCTGAAAATTCTTGGGCAGTTCGATGAATGTTGAAGCTCACCCGCGGCGAGAGGCTGATAGCGGTTGATGTTTACAGCGATGTTGAGGATCTCAATCATACTCCAGCCGGAATCGCGTTGTTCGAAATCTTCCACCTTCGCTAGCAGATCACCCCATGCACGTGTAAACCAGCTATCTATATCGATCGATGGGAGAAGAGAAGATCGCCACGTTGGATGTATTGAAGCCCTTAACTTCGGTGGAGATCTCTTCATGTTTGACATTTTCGAATTTGCATGATAATATGAGGTTGACCTTCACATTTCCCTCCTCGCGCAGTACCAGCTCCAACTTCTCGGTGACGTCGCGCTGCACATCGTCCAGAAAGGCGTCCAAATTTTTATGACCCAGGTCGGTGATATCGCCGGTGCGCATCCTGCTGGCAAACGCGCTGTCGACGTCGCCACACTGTACACCCGCAGGGGTACCAATATTTCCACCCGTCACCACTGGGTGCTGCTGCAACTGCTTGATCTTTGTCACCCTAGATTGTAGGAGTGCGATAGTATGTTGGATGCGTATTTTTACACCATCAGTCTTTTTTCGTTGCATAGAAATATCGCGCAGAACTTAGATATTCGCAATTTGAATATCAGTCCAATGATTGATGACAGCGTCATCCTCTTCTCCGGGTCGTTGCTCTCTCAGCAAATTGTACGTCCCCTCTGTTACGTGGGGGTGAGGGTGTACTGAGCGGTGGTAGTTAATGATTAATTGAATAATCTAGCTCCCACGTAACGACAATGAATAATAATTAAAACTAAGAGAAAGACTTACCTTTCGATAAGCCGGTAATTTGTAGGATCGTGTTGCTATAGACCTGTACAGGTCTGTGAGGTTTGTTTAAATGGTTGAGGCAATTACAATAATAAAAATAGGAAGAAGGTCGCTCCAAATGAATGATTAATATAATTTGACTGGTAAAAGATGAAATATATTCTATTTCAATTTGGTTATTGAAATGTTTGGTAACAATCAATGGTGATGAATACATATATATATATATATATGCCGAAAATAACAATTTATGAAGTATTCAAGTTTATAAAAAATCGTGTGTTGTTCTATTCTAATAGATATTATTATTTGGTACCAGGAACATCTATTCTGAACGATGATTATAACTAGCTGGTCGTGAATATTGTATTGTATTGTATCTCTCTTTTTAGATTATCTTAAATCGTTTAATATAATATATATATATATTTAATATATATATTCAATCGTTTAGTCTTATTTGTTAATTCTTGGAAACAATAAGTGGAATTTAATTGGGGGTAGTGAAGCTAGCCACCAATTCTATGCTTGGTTTTTGTGAATTTACTGAAGCAGTTTTGATTATCAAGGTGAACAAGAATTCGTCTAATTTTTTGAGGGTTAACACTCGGATTGACTTAGCTTTTGGGTGAATCGGTCGACGAGATTGAGAGCCGTCGGATCGTGTCGGTCCGCGTCGGTAGAATGCTGGTCCAGGGGGCCTCACCTCAAATTTGGAAGAGTTGATAAATCGAATGATGTTGAACGCCGGTCACTTAGTCTTTGTAAATTTAGAATGATATCTTGTTACCGAGAGTTATAATTGAAAGTGTCTGTTTTCTGATTTTAATGTATGATGAAATTAATTGGAACGATTTATTTATTGAAAATGATAGTGTAATTATTATTATTATTACTTAAGATTACCTGATTCGGTTTGAATCAGGGCCGAACTTGATTTAATTAAGGAAAATGGAACTGCATAAAAATGTCTATTCGCGAAATGACGAGATTTAGTAAAGAACAGAAAAGATGGAAATGTAGAAGATAGTGAGTCTTTTGCAATTAACAGATTAACTGAATGCTCGAACTTAACGAATTAGCGCGAGACTTTAGGCCGGTCACAATTAAGATTTTCCAAACGCTACTCTTGCTCGGGAGGGCTAATCCGGGTTTACGTCCACGCACTTCGCGACTTGACAGACGAAAGACGCTGCTTCTTGGGCCCGAGGGTCCAAGGGGCTGCAGTTGTAGTTGGTTACAACGGTAATTAGCCAATGAGGAGCGAGGCGACCTCCTGGCGCCCAAATCCACATGGTCAGCGTCACTTTACGCTCTCCAACGGTGTTCCGACGATTCTCAATCTCCTCGGTGACACATTAAAAATATGAACAAAAGATATTCGCATGCAATGTTCACACATTCATTCATACATTCCAATGAGTGATCTATTTAAATTTGATGGTTCTAAAAGTAGTGGTTTATCCTAGTTATTGATTATAATTTTAATTTAAAAAGAGGGATATTTCCAGGCTGAGCGCTACTGATACTAGCTCAGCAGTTCCTCATTTCAGTTCTTGGTACCAGCTAAATAAACGAAAGTTGAACCTTATACTAGGGATCGTTGTTGGTCTCTACGTGACTTTTGCCAGGAGGGGTGGAACTCGCTGTTATTCGAATATGAGATTTGATGAAATGATATATGCGCATAGAAGTAATCAAAGAAATGAAATGAAATGGAATTTTAAAAAGGTACGCCAAGGCAGTACGTCGGGGCGTAACACCTCCATCTGCTCGGCAAGTCCCATGTACGCTTCGGTGGCCGTGACTTTGATGCGGATGATGAAGGTATTCAGAGGTTTTCACTTGCACGTATCGTGTAAGACTGATGAGTCTTCAGATTCACCTTGTATTATAAAGATGAATCTAAAGAATTTGGGGGCGGTGCACACTGCGTTCTGCGCATTTCGGAGGGAAAAATGACGTCAGAGATGCGGTGCGCACCGCGTTCTGCGCATCTCGGAGGGTAAAATGACGTCAGAGACGACTGGGTTCACCCTTTACCCATCCCGCCATTCCTAACTTTCTGGGCAGTGCTGGGCAAAATTGTAATAAAAAATTAACAACTACGAATCACTAAGGATAATTTTCAATGACATCGAATTCTATTGAAATTATTTTCAGTAATGATAATTGAATCGGAGTTCAGTGAAATTACTTTTGATAATTTTAATTGACTCAGAGTCCATCGAAATTATCTCCAGTAATTGTAATTGAATTGGATTTCATTAAAATTACATTGATTAATTTGAATATAATTAAAGTTTATCAAAATTACTTTCAGTGATTGGAATTTAATCAGAAATCATTCCAATTATCCTCAGTGATTGTAATTAAATCAGACATCATTAAAATTGTTCTGTGTAATTGTAAACCACACGATGTGGTCCAATTGAATTTTTTCCTCCTACGTTATTCCTGTGAAATAATAACAAATAGACAAATAGATTTACTTCGTTTTTGGAGTATTCAAATGGTGTGATTGGAACGAGTCTTTTACAGTCAATATGTGAATGGGCTGTAGGGATTTTTTATTATTCAGGATAATAAAGGTGCACTTCTATTGTTTTTAATTGGATAAACACAAATAACAGTATTTCTATTGATTAAATGAAATAATTTGAATAGTGGTTAGAGGAGAGGTTTTGGTTATGATGATGTCCGTTACACGGCATTGAGAGTACTGCCTCTCAAGAGCCCACAAAAGAAAAAGAAAAATAAACAAAAACATAGAAAAAGAAAGGTCGTAACAGTGGATTATATCTCATGCCACTGGTGGCACCCCTTCCTTAACTACAACAGACTTTTTGCTTTCTAGCGGGAACTTCCTAATACACAATATTCCAACACTCCCACTTATTAAGACTGGCGTACAATACTCAGTCTCTCTCTTATGTACTCAAACTGTTGTTTCGACAATGGTTTAGTAAAAATGTCTGCAAGTTGCTCTTTACTTACTACGTGTCTTACAGATATTTCACCACGCTCATTTACGTTGCGTAAAAAATGAAACCGAACATCTATATGTTTAGTTTTCTTATAGTACTCTGGATTTTTTGCTAAGTCGATCGCAGATCGATTATCAACGTACATAGGTATAGTATCACTCTTGAAGCCTATTTCTCCTAAAATTCTGCGTAACCATATCGCATCTTTGGTACCGTGTGCGAGAGCGATATACTCTGCCTCTGTAGTCGAAAGCGCTACGACTCGTTGTCGTTGGCTAGACCATGAAATCGCATCACCGTAAGTAAAAACACGGAACCGTTCGTTGACTTTCGCGTATTCACACATCCAGCATAGTCTGCGTCAGTAAATCCAGTAGGTTCAAGGTTACTCCTACTGCTTCCGTAGACAATCCCATAATCCAGGGTTCCCTTCAGGTACCGGAAGATTTTCTTAACTGCTTGCCAATGTTCTTGCCCATAATTCGATAGGAATTGGCTAGCTTGGTTGACCGCGTATTCTATATCGGGACGGCTCACTCTCGCAGCAAACAGGAGGGAGCCAATTGCTTCACGATATGGAATGCTCTGTATATTCTTATTCTCCTCCTCATTTCTAGGGCTCTGCTCTTGACTCAGATGCAAGCCTGGTTCAGCGGGGACAGTTGACGGATTGGCTTCTCCATTCGAAATTTCTTGGGAATTTTCTGTATGTACACCTTCTGTCCAATTTTTATTGTCCTGTTCTTTCGATCACGATCAATTTCGAGACCGATAAACTGCTTGCCATCTTCTATGGTTATCTTGAAGTGCTGTTCCAAGTTTCTCAGTACTACTGTTATTGCTGGTTTCGATGATGATAGTAGTAGACCATCGTCCACATAAAGTGCCAGATACACTTTTGCTCCTCTTACATTACCGGAAAATACGCAGTGGTCACTTTCTGTTAGACCAAAATTGAACTGCTTCAAAAATAAGACAAATTTTGAATTCCAGCAGAGTGGAGATTGCTTGAGTCCGTATAGGCTTTTATGTAGTCTGCAAACTACACCAGCCTTCTCTTCATCTTCAAATTCACGGGGCTGCTCCATGTAAATAGTTTCTTCTAATTCTCCATGAAGAAACGCCGTTTTTACATCGAACTGCACTACTTCTATATCCTTTGCTGCGGCTATGGCAAGGAGCATTCTTATCGATTTATAGCGGACCACTGGCGAAAAAGTCTCGAAATAGTCAATACCTTCTCGTTGTGCAAAGCCTTTTGCTACGAGTCTAGCTTTGAGTCGCTTGGTATTGCCTTCCGAATCAGTCTTTCTTGTATACACCCACTTACACCCGATCGCGCGTTGCCCAACCGGGAGCTTTTCTAGTGTCCAAGTCTCGTTTTCGCGAAGCGCCGCCACTTCTTCACACATCGCACTCTTCCACTCATCAGCTTCATCACTTGCAATTGCACTTTCGTATGTCTCTGGCACTGCATCAGCAACGAGTGCGATCTCGTCAACTAAGCGGCTAGTTTTTCTGATCAGGTTCCTATCACGCAACCGTGTTCTCCCCGATCTCTGATTATCCACCTCAGGTTCAACTTCGATTACTTCCGGTAGTTGAGGCTGTTCTTCGGGCTCACCGATGTCTTCTTCATCCTCTTCAGCCTCAGAATCACTGTCATCTTCGATAACTATGTGGTCATTTTGTTTTCGTACAGCTTCCAACTTATCCTTGACTGATGTGGTTTCATTGAATTTGACGTTGCAGCTTACTGTTATTTTTCGGGTTTTAGCGTCCCACAATCGATAATTCTTCGATTCTCCTTCGTAGCCAACGAAGGTCATCCTTTTACTTTTCGGATCCAGCTTCTTACGTTTTTGTTTTGGCACACTTACGTAGGCATCACTTCCAAACACGCGTATGTGTTTGATTTCTGGCTTGCGTTGAAACCACCTCTCGTACGCTGTCATTCCGTCGATCTGTTTACAAATCGTTCTGTTTAGAACGTACGATGCCGTACTAACAGCTTCCGCCCACAGTTCCTTAGGAAGATCCTTCGCAATCAACATCGATCTCGCACTTTCGACTAGCGTTCGCATTTCACGCTCAGCACGGCCGTTTTGTTCAAGAACGTACGGCGTCGATAACTCGTGGACAATGCCTTTCTTTTGTAAGAAATCTTTAAGCTGATTTGAGAGATACTCTTTCCCATTGTCAGACTTCAAGGTTTTCACACTATTGCCAGTTTGCTTTGAGACTAAAGCTACATAGTCCTTGAGTCTATCGAAGACCTCTGCTTTGTGCCGCATGAAGTAAACATTTCGGAATCCAGTACGGTCGTCTTTGAAAAGTACAAAGTATCTCGACCCAAGCGGCGATTCTACGTTCATCGGACCGCATACATCGGAGTGTATCATTTCGCCAGGCTTTGTAATTTTCTCTCGTTCGCTCGATGGATGTGAAACTTCAGGCTGCTTACCCAAGACACATGCTTCGCAGAAGAATTCATCAGCCTTGTTGACGATTTTCATCCCATTTGCAGCACCGCGTTCTTCGGTCTCCTTGATAGCCTTGACATTGATGTGGCCGAGTCTGTTGTGCCACAGCTGTAGCGATTGTGTCTCGGCCACATTCGCGTTCGCTGGAGTTTTCATTGCGAAAAGCATACGGAATAGCTTCCCATAGCGAACACCTTCCGCGGAAACAGTACCATCGCTCTCTCGAACTTCACACCGATCACGATAGCAATGAAACGAGAATTGTCTATCATTTATTGCTCCCACTGAGAATAAATTTCGTTTCAAATCGAGCACTAAAAGAACGTTCGACAGCTGTCTGTCATACAGTTTATTGTTCGCGCTCACTTGAATATCAATTGTTCCGATACCGGCGACCGGTAACGTTTTGTCACTCGCGATTTTCACGAAACGCACTGTTGTCGCGGGACCGAGTTCACGAAAAAGTTCACTCCGGAAGGTCATGTGCATGCTAGCACCCGAATCTGCCAGCCACACAGACTCATCGCTTTCCGTCGTTTCGGAGAAAAGAACCGAGATATCACTGAGATACGCCTTTCCCTGACCCGAATTCATACCATCACTTTTTTCGTTTGCCAACCGTTTGTTGCACTCGCGATACCAATGTCCTGTTTCATGACAATAAGTACACGGGTACTTATTCTTTAGAGCTTCGATTTTCTTCGCACTTAATTTCTTCTTCAGCCTCTTCTGACCGCTGGTCGACGGCTTCGATTTTTCATCGAGCTTTATCTGTGAAGCTTTCACTTGTAGCGCAAGTGATGACTCATTTTCTTCCGTGTCGGTGAGTCGCTTTTCTTCACGAACTATCCTCGCAATCAAATTCTCCTTTTTTCGCTCTGCTTTAGGGGTGCATTCCCATGCCATCGTGAATGCTGAGAATTTTGTAGGTAGACTGCTGAGGAGCTTAGACATCATAGCGGATTCAGACGGCTTGTCGTCTGCATCCTCCAACTTTTTACAGATTATTTCGAACTTTTCAATCTGAGTTACGACTGCCTGACCATCGTTGACGCGGAACTCATAGAAATCTTGCCAATAACGCTGTTTCGCATCCTCACTTGTGTCACAATACAGTGCGTGCAGCTTGTCCCAGATTTTCTTCGGACTGTCACAATTAATCAAATTTATATGTAACGACTGTTCCACTAAGCCGAGTAGGATCACCGCTGTCTTTGACCAACCCTTTTTCCACTCTTTCCACTCTTTCAGTTTTGTAGCTTTGTCTGGTTCGTCATCCGTACCATCAGCAAACTGCATCAAGTCTTTCGAGTCTAGCAAAAAAGACACGCCGAACTTCCACATAGCAAAGTTCGTACCATCGAATTTGGTTAGATTTGACACTTCTTTGTCTGCCATTTCAACGGATAAAAGTTAAACGCACCGAAAGTCTATACCGTATACGACAACTTTATTATTCCATTCGCACAGTGGAATCGTTCCTGGGCCCATAACCTGTAGGGATTTTTTATTATTCAGGATAATAAAGGTGCACTTCTATTGTTTTTAATTGGATAAACACAAATAACAGTATTTCTATTGATTAAATGAAATAATTTGAATAGTGGTTAGAGGAGAGGTTTTGGTTATGATGATGTCCGTTACACGGCATTGAGAGTACTGCCTCTCAAGAGCCCACAAAAGAAAAAGAAAAATAAACAAAAACATAGAAAAAGAAAGGTCGTAACAGTGGATTATATCTCATGCCACTGGTGGCACCCCTTCCTTAACTACAACAGACTTTTTGCTTTCTAGCGGGAACTTCCTAATACACAATATTCCAACAGTTACCAAAGTTTTTTGGGTAGCTGATCGAGGATTTCACATTACTTTGAAAAATTAATTTGTTAAAATAATTTGCTTGACCAGTCAATGTGAATATGTAAGCTCCATGAAGTTCCCGATGTTTTCGGAATTTGAAATTATGTTGAGAATTCGACATTACGTTTCCAAAGGTAATTTGTTTAAATGAATTATAAAAAACAATTGAAATTTGAAAAAAAAACATGATCATTTTCATTAATTGTAATGGATAACAGAAAAATTACAATTGTTCCAAGTAATTGTAATTAGTAGCAAAAAAATTACAATTTTTTCAAGTCATTTTAATTGACAACAAAAAAATTACAATTATTTCGAGTGATTGTAGTTGATAATTATAAAATTACAATTGTTTATACTAACTGTAATTGATGAATCAAAATTTATAATTATTTCCCGCAATTGTCATTAGTTACTAAATATTACAGTTATTCACAGTAATTGTAATTTACGGGTAATGAAATGACGAAAGTAATTTCTGCTGCCCAATTCTGTTTCTGGGGTTCATTGCTTTCCCGGTTTCGCAGAGATGATGCAATTCAAGTCAAAAATGACGTCAGAGGCGACGGGGTCCGCAGTCCCCCTCCCGCCATCCCTAAATATTCAGGGTCTATTGCTCGTTTGAAGTCACCCGCTTCCGCAGCTGCATCTTGCCCAAAAGCGTGTTGTAACAGGTTTTCACCCTACCACCCTACTCTTCGCCGCGGACGCGCCGCCGCCTACGATCGATGCCCTCCTTAGTATAAAAATCCGTGCAAATGCTGCGGGTAGAGTACCAATGTATAGTTTCCCAAGCATGCGATAAGAATCGGTCACCGAAATGCAGGTGACCAGTGGTACACGTACAAAAAAAATTGGATCCCAGATCCATTGTTCCGAATACTTACGTTCCTGACGTTCGGCGGAAAACAAGTCTCGACAGGAATTATTGTTTTATTGTGCGTGCGTGTGTACGTGTTCATGTATGCGTGTGTCAAATCCTATGGAAATAGTCATCGAAGACGATTGTTTTCTTGACCTTGGTGAAACGTTGAAAAATATTATTCTTGGATATTAAGGTCGAGACATCAAAACACTTTTTTATTGTGTTAACGTTTCAGCCCTGATGGGGGCCCTCCTCAGAACACTTTTATTAAAGACATCTGTCACGAACAGAAATAATAACATAATGTACAACTCCGTTATAACAAAATTAAACATGAATGGTTCAGATAATAAGCAGGGATGTTTATGCGAATATGAATGAGAGGAATTACCTGGTGTGGATTGACACTCAAAATTCACGAAGAAAAGGAACCACTAGTATGTAGTAAATGCGTTAGAATAAAATAATAAGAACAGAAAAACAAAAAAACACTGCGATCGCGATAGGTAACTCCCAAACATTCATCATTATTGTTCATTTAATAAAACACACAGCGCCCGTTTTAGGTTTGAGTCTGGAGTACTTTTGCACATGTGGAACGTCCAGTGTGTAGTGGGGGGAGATCGATATCGATCAATATCAGAGCAACCGCAGAGTCAACGGGTTAAATGAAAACCAGAATTTGTTAAGAAGGTAAAATCGAGAGCAAGCTCAGTCGGTAATTGATAGTTACGTTGGGTGTATCACAGAGGTGTAAATAGTACTCAGATGTTCAATATCTTGTCTTCGATTGACGGAATTGGGATGTGCAACAATATTGCACATTTCTAACAATAACCTGTTGTAATACAATGGTTCGCCGTCAAAAATGCTGGCTTAAGAATAATTGAATGAATAGTCGAAATCGATGGCATGCCTCGTCAGTGCAGTATAATTATCCTCGTGTTCATGGATATTGCGTTTATGTTCGGTTATCCCGGTGTGTAGTTGCCTACTTGTTTGACCTATGTAGGACGTGTTGCATTGGTTGCAGGGAATTTTGTAGACTACACCAGAGCGCCTACCCGGGGGTAAGGGGTCCTTACCAGAATCAAACATAGAGGATAGATCATGTGCACATTTACCCACAAATTGGATTTTATACCTAAAGAATATTCTGTTGAGTGACTCAAACAAACCTGCAACGTATGGGATGGAAATAAAGTTTTTTTCATTGACTTGTGCAACAGATGCATCATTATTATTGTTGGAACTGATCGATGACAAGATGGAATCGTATTTGACACGTATATGTTTGTTAAGCAGACGAGTTGGATAGTCGTTTCTTCGTAGTACCTGATGAATCAGGGATATATTTTTGTTATGAAATTCCATACTTGAAAGTCGAATCGCTCTATCAACCAAGCAATAAATCGTTCCAATTTTGTCAGATCTGGGATGGTGAGAATGAAAATTTAAATACCTTTGTGACCAGGTAGCCTTATGGAACCAATCTGTTTTGATGAGCTGGTTATCATTAATGATCAGGACATCCAAAAAGCTGATTCGATGATTAAACTCTATTTCAGAGGTAAATTGTAGTCTCGGATGGAATTGGTTGAAGACCGATAGCATTTCTGCAATTTTATCAGAAGGGACAGCTATGATTATGTCATCTACATATCTGAAGTAGAAGGAAGATTCGAAGTCCAGTTTATTGAGACAATATTGTTCGAGATCATCCAAAACCAAACCCGACAAAATTGGAGAGAGGCGAGCCCATCGGTAACCCATAAGTTTGGGAATAGATGTTCTGATTAAATTCAAAAAATGGCCGCCTCAAAACAGATGTGTATCGCTTTTATGAGTTCATTGACTGAGACAGTTTAAACCTGAAACCGTCGCTGTGTGTTTCATTAAATGAACAATAATGATGAATGTTTGGAAGTTACCTATCGCGATCGCAGTGTTTTTTTGTTTTTCTGTTCTCATTCTATTATTTTAACAATCAAATCCACCAATCAAAAGGAAGAAGGATCACCTCACGACAGCGGCGAGATCGGCGAGCCGAATTCTGACCTCCGTCTATTCTTCACTTGACCCGCCGCGCCAAGAAACAGCTGCGACCACAGTTATCCTTTCGTTTTGAGCTACCGATCCTTCCTCCTTTATCGCTATCGTTCTATCGTCCATCATACTGCTACCTTTCTATCACCAGTATCGTTTTGTTCTGCCGTTAGATTTTTTCTGTAAATTCGAGTACCCCCCTTCCTTTCCGTTTTCTCCTGCTAATTCTAAGTCTCTATTAAAATGAATTCAGTGTTGTGTGCTTGAAGTCACCAAGTGAGGTGAGGATTCTGATTTGTATTGTATCGTTACGAAGGTGCTCATAATTTCTAATTTTTTTCTTATTGTATTTATTTTTTCTTGGTTGTGACTTGGGCTTGACTTTGTGTGAATGGTGTTGGAAATGAAAAAGTGAACAGAAAAAGTGATACGGTCCACGGCTTAGAGTTGCTGTAAGCTGCCGTGTGACCACATAATTTCAGTAATTGATAAATTTCGTGTCTGAGCGATCTCGTAACTGCCAAATAATTAATTGTTTCTCAATTGTGAATTTTTCTGATTATTTTTGAATTTCTATTAGTCTGATTCTCTACTTTCTAACGTATTTTAAGTCCTATCGCCTTCATGTTCTGTTTCATAATTTTCTGTAATAGTAGTGCGTATTATATTTTATTTCTTGTATTGCTTATTATATTCTACTTATATTGTGCCTATTGTATCGTATATCGAGTTTCTTGGACTAAACCGAGCGTAGAATTAGCCGCTAAATACTACCGCACCTTTTTTTATTGCGATTGGCTATCCTATAATATTTCTGCTTCTTATTCTTTTCTCTATTTCTTTCCACATTATCGTATTTCCTTCCTAATTTAAGTTCTTAGTATTATTCTTGATTTTATTTTACTGAGGTGTATTTGGTGTTTTTCTTCATTTTGCGAACTCTCCGAATTTCTCACTCTCTCATAATTTTGTATTTTCTCGAAGTTATATTTTAAAACTAATAGTTAGGATACACCGGTTCTAACTCACGCAGCGAGTTGGAACCGGCATTGTATCCAGATTCCTACCTTACTGACAGTCGGTATGTCACCACCGCGATGGTAAGCCTTACCCGCAATATTGTTACCGACTGTCAACATAGATGGCGCCACCTGTATTTTCGCCCGATTTCATCGACAGTCAGGTTGACAGTGAAATTTTTTGCTAGTCAGAAAGGCAGCCATTTGATCATTGCTTAGTTAGATGAGCAGCCATTTTGATTTTTTTTCCCCGTCAAACGCTACCCACTACCTGCTTTTGCGTTGACTGATTTTTTTCCATCACATGCCCCGCGTTGATTGGGGTTGGATGTGCAGGTTTTTGATTTTTGCTTCTCCAGATCAGCAGCCATTCTGATTATTGCTTAGTCAGATGAGCGGCCATTTTGATTTTTCACCAATAAACAGTTTGATAATGGAATTTTTGCTTAGTCAGATGAGCAGCCATTTCGATTTTTTCATTGTTGGATGAGAAGACACTTCAAATGTTTTATTGTCAGATGGTAGACAGTTTGCCTACAGAATTGCGAATATCCAAGTTCTGCGCGATTTTTCTATGCAGCGAGGAACGACTGTTGGTGTTACCGGGTGTTGCCACAAATTTGTCGCATTATCGAACAATTGATATTCCTCCGATTGATAATGCGTGATGTCTCCAATGCTCGCTGCAAGATGCTATCCGTTTTATTTATCATGTGGATAGGCAAACGTTTCAAAAGATAGTGGTTGTATGCTTTGAATAGATGTTTTTTATTTATCAACAATTGCAGTCTGTTTTCAGCTTATACATAATAATAGAAATATATCATCGTATTCTAAATTTAACAAGTAAAATTCTACATATTATTTTCAATATCCATATTAATTAAACATGAGTAGTGTATACGAGTATATGCCGGTTCTAGACCACCCCCCCTCCCCCCCCCCGAATCCGCGGCGCGACCCCCCCGCTCCCCCCTCTCTCCCCCCGCTCGAAACCGTGACGCGACCCCCCCCCCGTGAATCCGTGGCGCTACCCCCCCCGAATCCGTGATGTGGCCCCCGCCCCCCCCCCCGCGAATCCGCGGCGGTAACCCCCCCCCCCCCGTGAATACGCGACGGTCCCGCCCCCCCCCGAATCCGCCCCCCCCAGGAATCCGCGGCGCTACCCTCCCCCCCCCCCCCCCCCGTTGATCAGTTTCGGGTTTTGCCGCAAGATGGCAGTTTTCATAGGATTTGACGCACACACACACACACACACACACACACACACACACAATAATTCCTTTCGAGACTTGTCCGATGGAAAAAATTGTAGTGGGGGGTGGGTGGTATATAAAACGTCCGTCTACCGTGATCGTCACTCTGTTCTCATCGTATTCTCATTGTGAACTGTTCTCGCTTGTGAAATAACCTCGAAACGCGATAGATCTAGCAAAGATTAACCACGTCAGCCGCCTGGAGAATCTGCCAACCAAGAAGATGTCGGAACTCGAAATTGGGGGAGTGTATGACGTCATCGGGTTACGACTGGTCAAAACAAAATTCGGGATACGTGTTCTGGCGACGATCAATGGAGAATACAACGTCTTCTTACCACCGAGAATCGTAAGAGTTCTACAAGAAGATTCCAGTCAGCTGACTGAAATGTGCAGCATGGCCGGGGAAAATCGTCTGCAAATGAAAAACCTTGGTGGAGAATTCAACAAATTTGAATTTTCATGCAGTTATGCGCCTTAAATGAACTATGTGATCCCCCTCCACTTCCACAAACTTCATCCACGAGGGGATAAAAGCGGGTGTGCTGGAGATGGAATAGTCAGTCTTCCACATACCATCCGTCAGTATATAATCGAGCGCAACATTCTCACTCCTCAACATGGCGATGATCCTAGACGTGCAATGTTTTATCGGTCATAACATGTAGTTTGTACCCAAGGAGGTCGCAGTCATGAATGTAAACGGGTCGGGTCTGGATTACATCATTTTCAAGCCGCCCTATGATTTGGCAAGCTTACCACTTGAATGTAGAGCTACCAATGTATGGTTGACACGCAATCACCACGGAGTATCATGGAATGCGGGCAACAAATCTCACGAGGATGTGACGAAGATTGTGAGAAAAATGGTTGGAAATGCGTGTTACGTATACGTCAAAGGGGCGGAAAAGAAAGCATGGCTGACGGAGATCGTCGATGGTACAATAAGGGTTATTAATATAGAAGATTTGCATATCATACCCCCTGCAATGGAAAAATTGAGGTATATGGAAGCGGCACCGTGGCATGACGCGAACCATGGATACTCTCCACCGAATAACCTCCAGCAAGCAACAGCGCCAGGCTCAATTTGGTATGATGACAACTCTGAATACATCCCGGCATACAATTGCGCCTTTGAAAATGTGCAGCGATTAAGGAGTTGGTATTCGAAGGGGTGTACCAGCTCCCTCGAGAAATCCTTCCGTCTGTACAAAGAATTGGGCGGTGTGTAATGTAAGTGCAATGATGTCTGAGGATATAGCTTTTTTACCAAAAGAATTTATTCGCACGTTCGCATCAAACTCCACCAATGATGAGTGGGATAAACTACCACAGAATATGAAAATGAACTACGTCATCGCAAGTTTCCGCAGATGTAGCATACATTACACACCAGGACCCGATGGCGATATCTTGGATGGACCGAATCCTCTAATTAAAGACTGTCTAGGTTGCAATCATGTGTATAGATAATATGCACAATATTTACAAAATAACAATAGAATGTATTACAATGTATACAATTATATTCAAGTTTATATGTAAAATTAAAAAAATTTACTATTCGATAAAATTATAATCTAGAAATAGGATACATTAAAAATATATATCTTGTAACCAATATTTTTATATTAATTGAGGGTGAAACGATAGAACAATAATTGGTTACCCTACGGCGCAGTCACTAACCTGAATAATTAGATAGAGAGAGAGATACTAAGGGAGAAAGATACGATTATTGGGCGCCAGACGCACATGCGTCAAAAATAGATAATTACAGAGAAAGACAAAGGTAAAGGTAAAGGTAATAGATGAAGGTAAGGTCAGGTTCTACGACGGTTTTGCACAGTTCGCTCAGAGAGACAAGATAATGGTAGAGGGGCGGAGTCGAATCCAATAGATAAAATAAGAAACAGGTGAAGCAGGAATAATGTCAAATATATTAAGCAAGAAGCGATAAGTTTAATGACAAGCAAGCAGCTGAAGAGATTGAGATACAATTACGATAAATGCGATAATTAACAATATTTACAGCCAGAGAAAGGTTAAGCGAGAGAGTTAACAATTAACGGAACGTTTTCCGAATAAGCGGGAAATATGCGCAAGCTCGCGATACTAACGGTAATGATTAACACGGTTTAATGATAGATAGGCAGAACAGAAAAAGATATACTGTACTTAAATTAAGCGGTAAGCAAATGAATCATAAAATATGAGAAGCGATTATGAACACATGCAAAATACAACAATTGTGATAGTTATCACATGACCAGAATGATCAGAAATAGGCAGACAGGGAATTATGAATTACAAGGTAAATTCAAGCGACAGGTCAAGTAGAAAATTAGCATAAAATATAGAGAATAACAGATAATACGTAGCCTCTAGTTTGCGGTAAGCGCGAGAGAGAGAGATAATATTCGGTACGATAAAAGGCAATTCAAGATAAGACAAACAATATTCAAGATAATTACTATGCAACGTACGGCAAACCAAATAGACTACGGACAACTACGATCAGCGATATTAGCGAAGAAAATGGTGAAAAAGATGTTATGCGATACGGCACAATACTCCAATGTCAAATGAACGACGAGCGGGACCGCGCAGCGATATAAGATCGCTCCCGCGGTACACTCAGTAAGATACGATAATCAACGATAATAGGTAAAGAGACAGATAGAAACTAATCAGAGAAAATATAACAAAATAGCAATGCTCAGTAGCTAAGATAAAAATTGATCCTTCAACGGAATGCGCTGCTAGACAGCGATATTAGACATTCAAATATTCCAGAAGAGAAAGATAATAAAATAAACAATAGTCACTACAATGCGTAAGTAATAGTCAACTAGTCGCGAAGTTACATGCAATAAGACAGAGAGAGGGACAAGATAAGAGATGAGAGAGAATAAGGTATGAGCCCAGGTGGCTCAAGCAGACCAACTGCAAGATAAAGAGAAAAGATACGAGCCCAATTGGCTCAAGCAGACCAACTGCAAGGTAAAGAGAGAAAGAGATAAAGGTAAAGGTACGATATATTGCAAGTAATCTCGTGGCTTCACAAAATAGAAAAGAAACCTCACTTACGTGAAAGAAGATAGAAACTGGTATAGACTACGATATAGATGCGATAATGATACGAGAAACTTTCTAACGAGAACACGTCTGTTTACTGCGAAAACTGAACGTAGAGTGACGAGATGAGCGATGATCCTGATTTTCGTCGAGCTGCTGTCACGTGATTCTTCCTGAAATTTGCGGTATTTTAATTGGACCAGCAGGTCGCGTAGGCCTGGTCCACGGGTAGGCGGCGATAATCCCTCGCCGCTTGTTTTTCTTTTCCCTCGACGACAGGTATCGAGGTATCGGGACGTCGGAAGGTGGTTAGAGATGTTTTCCTTCAGCTATGCGGTATCGTTGGTGAGAGGGGAGGGGGGGGGGGGGGTCGTACTGCTCATGTGTTGCGATATTGAGGTGTGCGGCAATATTACGTCACCGGTCCTTTGGACTTGCGATCGACTGTAACTCACTCCTTGCGTTACTGGTACTCCCCGTTGTAGCTATTTCGTCGGCGCTGCATCCCGGCCCTCGCTCATCGAAGCCCTCATGCCGGAACGATCTGGTGGTGATGGCCCTCAACCCGGATCCCCACACTAGATCCACCAGATCCACGTGGTCAGCATATCATTAGCCTATTCCACGCCGCAGTCCTTCGATAAGACGGTTCGTGAAGAGAAAACCGTCTTCTATTGGATAGTCAACGACTTAGTAGATGTTAGGGTCGGTTCAGCTCCAGGCTGATAAGTATCGTCGACGGGAGGCTTTGTTGTGTTTTTGACGCACAGCCCTGTACGCCGCCTAACGATGCATCCGAGCGGTAGAAGCATTCGTTCGTGGTTCGGCTCCTGGCCGATAAGTCTCAAATAGTTGGAGGTGCTGTTTGTGCATCACGCACGACCCTGTTCGACAACTAGATAGGCATCCATCGGGAGTGGATTCAGCGGTATTCGTTCGTCTGTAGTCGGTTGTGGTCGATGTTGAGCTGGTACGTGACCCCTGTCAGGCAGTGTCCTGGTATCTTGACGCGAAGGTCTCGCGGATGGTTCTCGTAGAGCATTACAGTGTTACGTCCAACATACCCCTTCCCTCTATTTTTCCTACTCGCTAACTCTCCCACAGTTCTGTCCTGTCCTCTTATCTCCACGTAGTCTCACGCTATTCACTATCACGCTTACTCTTCAAATTCCATTCCCTACTCCTAGCTTTGTGACACCTTTTCTGCTTCCCGTCCCCGTTAGACAGACATACGACTCTGCAAATAACAAATTCGCTTACATTCAACCTGGCAGCGACTACATAGCTATAGCACTTAACCGAGCGTCGTACTTTCAAATCTCGGAATCCAAATTTAGTAAATGCATTTTATCCTTAGGAAAATTCATATGTAAGTTGACACAACCGCTTTTCCGACCGTCGACTCACAAACTCTGCGAGGTAGACCTTTTTCTGAACCCGTCCAGAAAAATTTCAAAACAATGTGATATCAGATTGACCGCATTCGATGGAACCTACTGGACGGAATTATCAACATCTAATTCTTGGATTTTCTCAGCTTCCACTCCTGAGACTCTTCATACTCTCTGCCCAAATGACCAGACCTCTCGTGTCACACTTTCCGGTTCAGGCATTATCACCCTAGACGACCTATGTACGGCTAGTACTTCTGAGGTCACTCTCAAAACTTCGAAACGCTCACAATCTACCGAGACTCTCTCCTACGTCCCCAAAGTTACCTTGGATCTAAGTCAAGTATCCCTCAGTCTTGATTTTAATATTTCCACCGACTTATCCTTAATTGCAATCCCCCCACTCCACAAAACCTCGCACATAGATGTACATGCCTTGGCCAATACCGGACTATCGCTGCAGGATATCGCAAAACAAGCTACTGATATCAGCACACACCACCGCACACAGCGCTATATGTTGCACATCAAAGACACTCTTACTTACAGCGGTGTTGGTTTGCTATCTCTCGCAACCCTATACTTATTCTACCGTCACTCATACCTCGGCAAGGTCATTACTCTGTGCACACATTGCAAAACAAAAAAGACGAACCAGACATTTAGAGCCATACAAACAGGGTATGACAATCCAATCGAGCTGAATATTATTCACCCACCTACTTCTTCTGTCCTACCCATTCCCAACGAAGTAGAAACCCATCATGCAGTTCGTCACACACCACCTCCGCTTCATTTAAACCCACCCACCTTACGAAAACCTTATTACAAATAGGCATTTACTATATTGCTATCAAGATCTGCTGTTGCGCTGTCAAACAGACATAAATAAAATAAATACTTGTGTACACTACTGCACTAAAATAATTGTAGTGACGATCTTATACCCTTAGTTTAAAATTAGCCCAAAATATATCTACACTCATAACCGATATCATTGTACAAATAGGTCAGACTCTGTATCTCGACATATCAAAAAAAAAAAAAAAAAAATGTGGTATTACTTAATACCCAGCTAATAATATGTAAAAAAAAAAAAAAAAAAAAAAAAAAAAAAAAAAAATCATTGTTGTTTAGGCTTAAGTGTACTAACCCGCTTCCATGCGCATTAACCCTAGGCGCCTAGCTTTAAACAACATTATGTAACCATAGTATTATAACTATATGCCTTACGCTCATACGTAATCCAGAATATAAACCATACACTACCTATAATAAGAATAATTGTAAAACTAATTTTAAGCACATACTCTAAAATCATGTTTCACATTTCCACCTTCTTGCTTCCCATATTCGGGACCATACCTACCGCTATGCTCCCTCTGACGGGGGGGGTGTTACGTCCAACATACCCCTTCCCTCTATTTTTCCTACTCGCTAACTCTCCCACAGTTCTGTCCTGTCCTCTTATCTCCACGTAGTCTCACGCTATTCACTATCACGCTTACTCTTCAAATTCCATTCCCTACTCCTAGCTTTGTGACACCTTTTCTGCACCCGTCCGTTTCACGTCTCGAGGGACATTCCTATTCTGACACTCGACAATTCCACATCTCGCCTTCATATATATATCTTTTCGCAACACACAACTCATTCCGACCGCTATCTCATGTTCTACGGAATAAACTTATAAACGACATATCAACATACTCCAGTTATTCAATCCCATCCTGATTTCCGGTTGAACTGTAACGTAAAAGCGAAGCCAACCAGGTTACTCCTTCCGCTCAGGAGTAAACTCTACCCACGGACGTAACAACAGAATTAGAAAATAGCATACAGTTAGCTTAGTAAAGAGAATTCAACTTAAAGATAATTAGTCGTTTATTTTTGGAGTATTGGCCTCAGACGTGCTTTCGTTATTTTTAGCGATACCTGCACCTAGGGGAATGCGATAATTAAACAAAGTGACGGGGTACGAAATACCACGTCACAATCTTTATAACTTTCACCCGTTCTCGCTGTACAAAATGAAAATGTTATAAATTTTTACATGTCAAAAATATATAATCAATAATTATGATTTTAGCGTGGTTTATTCCCCTCATTTATATCCTCATCCTCATTATCATCGCTATTTTCGACATCTATAATTATTACGATAGTTACATTCGCCCATTTTTTCTACAATTATTGTATTGTATACTACCAGCTTTTCGTTTGCCGATTTTTTTCGCGTTGCATACCAGACGCTAATATGGCTGGGGATGTGCAGGCTCGGACTTGTTCGCTATAAAGAGTCGTAAAACCCAAAACTGTGTGTACACATACCATCCGGTGAAGGGTCGGCAAGACAAGATTTTTCTCACGCCAAACACTGCGTACTACCGGCTTTTCGTTTGCCGATTTTTTTCTCGTTGCATACCCTCCGCTAATATGGTTGGAAATGTGCAAGCTCAGACTTGTTCGCTATAAAGAGTCGTAAAACCCAAAACTGTGTGTACACATACTAGCCGGTCAAGCCGAGATGCTCAGAACGCAGTACGCATCGCATCTCTGACGTCATTTTTCCCTACGATATGCAAAGAACGCAGTGCGCATCGCATCTCTGACGCCGTTTTTCCCTCCGATATGCAAAGAACGCAGTGCGCACCGCATCTCTGACGTCATTTTTCCCTCCGACATGCGCAGAACGCAGTGCGCACCGTCCCCAAATTCTTGGGATCCATCGGCCTATATATAAGCTCAACGCATCCGATGCAGACTTATCAGTCTTACACAATACGTGAAAGTCAAACGCCTAGAATTTTTCATTTCTCTTACATACAATTGTTGCCTATAACCGTCAAAGTCATGGCAGTCGAAGCGTATATGGGACTTGCCGAGCAGATGGAGGGGACTTACAATTTGCTGAGAGAGCAACCATCCGGAGAAGAGAATGACACCGTCATCAATCATTGGGCTGATATTGGAATTGCAAATATGCAAGTTCTGCGCGATATTTCCATGCAACGAGGAACAACCGTTGGTGCGAAAATACGGATTCAACATACGATCGCACTCCTGCAATCTTGGGTGACGAAGATCAAACAGTTGCAGTAGCGCACAGTGGTGACGGGTGGAAATATCGGTACTCCTGCGGGTATACAATGGGACGACGTGGATAGCGCTTTCGCCAGCCGAATCAGAACGGGGGTTGTCACGAATCTCCGTCATAAAAATTTGGACGCCTTCCTGGACGATGGGCAGCACGTCCTCACCGAGAAGTTGGAGCTGATACTGCGCGAGGAGGGAAATGTGAAGGTTAACATCATATTATCATGCAAATTCGAAAATGCCAAGCATGAAGAGATCTCCACCGAAGTCAAGAATTTCAACACCTCCAACGTGGCGATTCTCCTCCCATCAAGCGATATAAATAGTTGGTTTATCCGTGCACGGGGTGATCTGCAGTCAAAGGTGGAAGATTTCGAGCAACGCGATTCCGGCTGGAGTATGATTCAGATCCTTAACCTCGCCGTGAATATCAATCGCTACCAGCCTCTCGCCGCGGGGGCTTCAACATTCGTCGAGCTGCCCCAAGACATTCGACATAAAAAAACTGTGATCAACGTGAGGAACGAGGACGAAAGATGCCTTCTCTGGTCCGTCACAGCAGCCCTTCACCCGGTCAACACCCACACCGATAGGACTAGCCGTTATCATCGATATATTTCCAAGTTGGACTGTACAGGTATCAAATTCCCTGCTACTCTACACGATGTGAAAAAGCTTGAGAAATTGAATAATTTGCGCATCAATGTATATGGTATAGAATCTCAAACTTTTTCGCATCATGCAAAATCAAATAAAAGCGTCATCGTGCCAATTTATTTGAGTAAAAATTTGCATAGCGTAAACATTGACACGATCCATCTTCTAATGGTTGAGAGTAATCCGAAAGACGATATGACTGGTGAGTTTGCAACGAGATTCCAGTTTGCTTGGATTGAAGATCTTTCCCGATTGGTGAGCAAACAATTGTCCATTCATGAACACAAAACGTTTGTATGTGACAGATGTTTGTGCCACATTAGCGCGAAACATGTCTACGACAATCACCGGCAAGATTGTATTACGCTAAATAAAGTACGCATGAAGTTCCCCAAGTGTAAAGATTTAGTATTTTCCATTTTTCAAAACAGAGGCACCGTTCCATTTGTCGTATACGCCGATCTCGAATGTATATTAATCCCTGAACCTGTGGATGAATTTGAAACTCGTAAGACTTGTGAAATTCAAAAGCATATCCCGCACAGTGTAGCGTACTATGTACATTGCGCGTACGATGAGACTTTATCGGAGTTCCACGGTAAACGCGGTGTCGATTGCATAGATTGGTTTATGAAACAGCTTAAAGATTTATCAATTCAAGTAGAGTCACGCATCAAAAACATAATTCCGATGAAGTCTCTTACCCAAGTGCAACGCGATCGTCACATGCGCGCAAAGAATTGTTATATTTGTGAAAATCCGTTTACCCCTGAGGAGAAAAAGTGTTACGATCACTGTCACTTCACGGGTGAATATCGTGCTCCTGCTCATAATCGGTGTGATTTGAATTTCAGAGAGTCGCACACAATTCCAATAGTTTTCCACAATTTGTCCGGTTACGATTCTCACTTTTTAATAAAATCCCTCGCGTCAACTTTTTCCGGTAAAATTACACTGCTACCCATAAATAAGGAAAAATATATATCCTTTACGAAACGCGTCGATGGAACAATGATGCACTTGAGATTTATCGATTCGTTCCGATTTATGGCTAGCAGCATCGATAAACTTTCCACGTATTTGACCGATACCGATAAACGCATAACACGCAAATTTTATAATAACCCGACTCAGTTCAGTTTGATAACCCGCAAAGGCGTTTTTCCCTATGAATACGTCGATTGTTGGGGAAAACTCGATGAACCGCGATTACCTGCAAAGACGCATTTCTACTCGCGCCTCTGCGATGCAAATATTTCAGACACCGATTACGAGCACGCGAAAACTGTTTGGAGGGAATTCCATTTAGAGTCATTGGGGGGCTATTCAGATTTATATTTAAAGACCGATGTTCTTTTGCTTGCCGATATTTTCGAAAATTTCCGCGCTAGCTGCTTCAAAACATACGATTTAGATCCGTTGCACTACTACACTGCACCGGGACTTGCTTTTGACGCGATGCTCAAGCATACTAATGTAAATTTGCAACTTTTAGACAACCCTGAAATGGTGTTATTTATTGAAAGAGCCATTTGAGGCGGCGTAGCGCAATGTTCCAATCAACACGCTCGGGCCAATAATAGATTCATGGGAAAAGATTTTGATCGAAACAAAGCGGAATCGTATCTCATGTATTTTGACGTGAATAACCTGTACGGTGCAGCTATGAGCGTGCATTTACCAATCGGTTCGTTCGAGTGGGAGTAGCAGCACATCGATATAACGGACCATCCGGACGATTCGCCGATCGGCTACTTTCTGGAGGTAGATTTAGACTACCCTGTGGAACTCCACGAGGATCACAAAGACTTACTCTTTGTCCCGAACATTTTACTCCTCCAGGTAGTAAAAATGCCGAACTCGTGACCACCCTTCACCCCAAAACAAAGTATATATTGCACTATAGAAATTTGAAACAGTGTTTGAGTTTAGGATTAAAAGTAATGAAAGTGCATAGAATTTGGAAGTTTGCACAATCTCCATGGCTCGAGCCTTACATCACTCTCAACACAGACATGCGTAAGCGGTCTAGGATAAATTTGAGAAAAACTTTCGCAAACTCATGAATAACGCTGTGTATGGCAAGACTATGGAGAATGTGCGAAATCATAAAGATGTTAAATTGGTTACGAAATGGGAGGGAAAAGGTGGTGCTAGAACGCTTATTACCCGAGCAAACTTTCACAGCTGCACCGTATTTGACACTGATATGGTTATCATTGAAATGAATCGTGTCAAAGTTCACTTCGCCAAACCTATTCACGTCGGCGCATTAATTCTAGATCTGTCAAAAATCTTTCTCTACAATTTCCACTATAATTATATTAAAACCAACTTTTCGAATAAACAAGCTAGATTGATGTATACCGACACAGACAGCCTTATTTATCAATTCAATGTGCCTAATATCTACGATATCATCAAACGTGATGTAGATACAATGTTTGATACCTCTGACTATCCGCCCGACAATGTGTATGGTATTCCCCTTAAAAACAAAAAACAACTAGGGCTAATGAAGGATGAAAATAATGGTAAAATTATGACAGAGTTTGTGGGACTGCGAGCAAAGCTGTACACATTTACTACGATGGGTGAGGATGGGGAAAACTATGACGGTGGCGTAAAAGTGAGTAAGCGCGCCAAGGG
The DNA here is from genome assembly GCF_021901495.1 of Neodiprion virginianus. Taxonomy (NCBI): domain Eukaryota; kingdom Metazoa; phylum Arthropoda; class Insecta; order Hymenoptera; family Diprionidae; genus Neodiprion; species Neodiprion virginianus. The sequence goes on along the minus strand of NC_060881.1, from coordinate 13,684,047 downwards.
TGTAAGAAATTCATCAATAAATAGCATCACGTTTGATGATTATAAGCGCTGTCTGATGGCTTACCGAGAGTTGACTTTTCCACAGTGTTTAATACGCAGCAAAAAACCTGAAGTAAGCACGATCGTAAAAAAAAAATTGGCTCTGAGTTGGCAAAATGACAAGCGGCAATTGATACCTGGACAGATCGACACCGTACCTTGGGGGTTTGTCCCAGCCCCCCAATAGCTATAGGATAAACTGTGGATGTAGAATTGATGTAAATATTTGATGTTTGACGCCTCGAACGATCCACAATCGGGCGAAAAACGTTTCACGATCAATACGATATTTAATGGATGTCAAAATTCGAATTCATATACTCAACAATTATTTATTCATTCATTATTAACATATCATGCAATTATTTATATTCATTCGTTTACCACGAGAAAAGTTTTCAGAAAACGTAAAAAAGTTTTCAGAAAATGAAAAAAAGTTTTCGGGAAACTTTTATCCCATTTGATTAACACCTAAAAAAAGTATTCAGTAAATGAAAAATAGTTTTCAGAAAATGAAAAAAAGTTTTCCAAAAAATAAAATGTGTAATAATCGTATGGCAAAATTGCATATTATCACTATTATTATTATTATTATTATTGTTGTTGTTGTTGTTGTTGTTGTTGTTGTTGTTGTTGTTGTTGTTGTTGTTGTTGTTGTTGTTGTTGTTGTTGTTGTTGTTGTTGTTGTTGTTGTTGTTGTTGTTGTTGTTGTTGTTGTTGTTGTTGTTGTTGTTATTATTATTTTTATAGTACAGAGTATGGTACATGTGCGTACTAAGGAGATAAAATATGGAAATATTTGTATATTCAAGATCTTTTATTGTAATTCGGAAAATACATACAAATTATGTTACATGTCTGTTTTATTTATCCAACTATTGTGCGAATTATCAAGACCCAACCACTTCACATAGAACAGATTCCCCCGTTTGCGTAATACTTTCTCCACAAGGTAGCCGTCGGGATATCTCACTTTGGCGAGCTCTTCCTCGTAGAAGCCCCCCTCGATGGGAAGATCTTGATAATCGGTAAGTTTGTAGGTGGGTGGATTGGTATTTTTCACCTTACTCACGGTGAATATTTCTGTCGTCCAATTGGGTGTATAGCCTTTTTCGAATACATTCTTGTACTTGCTGATTCGAACTCGATCGCCTACGCTGAATTTCCGCGCTCGATCACTTCGTTTGATTTGCCGAGGCTTGTACACGCTACGATACAGCTGTTTTTCATTCTCCGTGCTAACATCCTCCGGTTTCATTCGAATCGTGCGATGTTTCGTGTTGTTGTAGGACCTCATTAAATCATCTAAAATATTAATCCACTCGTACGATCCTTGGAGAGTAAACCGCTTCCACATTTTATTCTTCAATGTTCGATTGAAACGTTCGCACATCGACGCCATTAGGTTGCTAAATGTCGAATACATGTTGATATTGTGATGCTTCACGAGGGCTTTTGAATTCGCTGTTGTAAAATTCTTTGCCTCGATCAACGTGTAGATGTGTAGGTATACGGCTCTGGGTCAGTACTGATTTCATGGCAGCAGTAACATCTTTCCCACTCTTGGACTTTATTGGCACAGCCCACGCGTACTTGGAAAATATGTCGATGATTGTTAGTAGATATTTGTATCCCTTGTTGCACGAGCTGTATGCGGTCATATCGACGAGATCAGCTTGCCAGGTCTCATCCAGTCCGCGTACATCTACGAATCGGCGCGGATAGTTGCGTCGAGCCTGTCTGTGAAGTTCGGCGGCTATTACAATCTTCATTGTTCCCAACTCTTCACCCATCAATTTTTTGAATTGCTGTCCAACCACTCTGGTTCCTCAATCGATACTAATTCCCTGCTGGTCTGTCCCAACGTTAGTGTTGCCTGCTCCCCAATGTGTTTGATGCGACTCAACGTATTTTCAATGATTTTGTTATTTATGCGTAGCTGTTTCAACTCCTCGTTGTGATTATGCGCGAAACTCTCAAAATCTGATTGAAAAGTATCCGCAATATCCGCAGCCATAGACTGTAAAGCAGTATTGAGAACTTTTAAGAAAACGGCGTCGGTGGAGTGCTGCGGATCAGCTATGTTACACAATCGTTTACCGTCCAAATCATACTGATTGTCGTTGGTGGTTTTGAATCCAACACCCGGAGGCCCTCGAATAAATTTTTTACCCCCGCCACACTTCGAGTGTCGCCCGAATATGCCTATGCTTATCACTGGACGGTCACTGAACAAATGCTGATTTCATGTTTACACGCCGCTAATAAACGATTCCAGCCTCACGCAACTCCTCAATAATGGAGACTATTTCGTTGGAATGGCTGGTATTACCTGTAGCCTGTGACGCCATGAGCAGTCGGAGACGATCTACAATTTCATTTGGATCATCCCAGTAGACGTAATCGACATCTTGCCCCGCCTTTCGCGCAATCTTATAGTTGGGTAAGCCTTTACCTGATTTTTTCGGCGAGCCAACGTGTTGTGCAATGAAATTTCTATACTTTGAGCTTTTTAAATCATCTCGAAGGCTTCCATCGGCTTGGTAACGTTTCTGATGCGCATTTGTCGTTGTTACAATTTTTATATAATTATTCTTGTCCGCGTCATTTACCACCGATGCAGTGATTTTTTAAACAGTAATTCGAGTAATCCAGGTGTTCTCTTATAACTTTTATCCCCCACATTCACCAGATTATCAGTGAAATTGATCGGTGTATCGCCAATCATCATACCGCTTGTCAACTTTCGAACACCGTATGTGGTATCCAAATCCCTCTTTTTACTTGAGCTGAACATTTTCAAATATTGTGCTATGGAATCCGTTGTTTTCTCCGCAGGTGTACTTGTAGTAGAAATTTCACCAAACTACAGTGTTTTATCATTTGCATCCATGAAATTCCCCTCATCCATATCCTGATCCTCATCATCATCCCCGGTACTCTCGTTATCTTTTTCTTCTCCTTTTTTCATTGTCACATCCGGTAGTTCCGTTTTAATTTCACGTTTAATATGCTGCTGTCTTGAGGTATCAACCAATTGTTGCAACGGTGTTACTAAAGGCTTGAATACCTCTCCCATAACCTGTTCGGTCGTGTCCTTGTCCAACTTGAGCATCTTATGCTTAAGCCGTATGACATCGGATGCTTTTGATATTTCACTCAATGTATCGCTATGCTTACGAATCTTGGCACTCTCCATGTCGCAGGCTCGATTGTTGCAACGAAACTGTGCGAGTTTATGTTAGTTTATGCTTATAAAGCAGTCAAACCCCTTCCTATATCGCCCCCCATTGATTTCGCTATCCTTGTCAATTACGGTAAAACTGTAATTGTCATCATTCCAGCATGCCGAGCACAAGTCTTTGAATTGCTGATACGACATGTCCGTGTTCACATGATCGTTGTAGATATGTTTCAGATTCATATCATCCTGCCGAAATGGCACCAATAAGTTTGCATTGTCACGCACTAGGTGTTTTGGAATGCGCGCGTATGTTTGACTTAGATAAAAGCTATCGATATCGCAATGCCTGCCCATGCTGAAGTATGCTCTGATATTATCCTGCTTTTCACAAGCCACATCGTTAAAAATCATAACAGAGTTGGGGCGAGCATCTTCCGGTTTTACAACCTCATCGTTCTCGCAAGACGGGAAATAACCCACTCCCTGCACGGGTTCTAGTAACTTTTGCAAAAATTGATACTTTGGTTGGATGAGAGATTTCGAATGGACGTGGACATTTTCGAATCGCAATCCATTGCCGTGAGTGATGAGTGTGAGAAGAGCGTTAGTTTTACCGCAATTGAATGGCCCGCAAAAAATTGCTCTCACGGTATTTGGCAGCAATTTTCCATGTCGTTTTCCTATCTTCCTCTTACCACGTCGAACTATTTTATCGAAATTTGCGATAGGTAGTTTATCGGGCTGATCTTGAAATCTCATGATGCTTCGTTAGCATCGCAACGAAAACTGAGATGACGGTTTATTAATTCCGCCTTTTATAGAGGTCGCGTTAGTTGTTGCCCGACTATGAGGATGTGCACACGGAAGAAACGCGGTGGTGGTTTCTTGAATGAAATCATCAATCATCTTCCAGTTGAATTGCATGTGCCAGGGTATGAGTACTGCGGACTTGAAACGAAATTGGCCGATAGGTTGGCTCGTGAAGATTTGGGGGTCAATCCGCCGGATGCCGCGTGTAAAGACCACGACATTGCATACGCTAAGAATCGCGATACCGCAGCGAGAAATCTTGCCGACAAAGCGCTCGCTAAAAAGGCGTGGAATCGCGTCTTGGCCAAGGACGCTAGTGTGGGCGAAAAGGCGGTAGCCTGGGGAGTCACCAACACCATGAAAGCTAAACTCAAACTCGGAATGGGCTTAGCTGCAAAGCGGTCGAAACTTGGAGCGGCTGCGAAGAAGAAATTTGGAACTGACGGGAAGAGTAAACAGCGGAAGAGAACTGTGAATCTTAAATCCATCATCACAGCAGCAAAGGTTGCCATGCGACCGGGTTATAAAGCTGTCGAGTCGGCGTTGACGGGTGCTCGTGCGGCTGCGCGTGGGACTGCGAAGAATATTCGTATACCTCGCATTATACCTGTGCCTGATAAAATTGGAGGCATCCTACCGTTTCTCATTCCAATTCTGGCCGGTCTAAGCGCTACTGGGGCTCTTGCGGGTGGTGCTGCGGGTATAGATAAAGCTGTCAACGAAGCTAGTGTCAACACACATCAGTTGAACGAGGCCAAACCGCACCATGCAACAATGGAGGCGATTGCTTTGGGCAAGGGATTATACCTGCGACCGTACCGCAGCGGAATGGGCCTGTACTTGCGTCCGGCAAAAAACTAGTAAAGCTACCACACCGAGCTCTCACCAACATTGATTTACGCAACTATGCTAAAAATATGAAAATTTCGCATTTTTGAGGTGTTTTCATGCGGAATGATCTGCCGAAATCAGGACCAAAAATGCGAGAATCCGCAATTATTAATCTTGATGATAAAAACGGCCCAGGGACACATTGGGTTGCGTACAAGAAAAATGGCGACCATGTTGCGTATTTCGATAGTTTCGGTGATTTAAGCCGCCTAAGGAGCTAATGAGGTATCTCGGTGTTGGTAGCATTGAATACAATCATACGAGGTATCAGGAATATGATACTGTGATTTGCGGGCACTTATGTCTCAAATTTCTTAGCGAACAGCTATAAAAAGACAGGTGTTACATGAGCAAGCATTAGTCATGCCGGAATCGTTGACGTTAACACTGTCAGGCACATCCTCCGTGCTGGAGGCTCAATATTTCCCCCCAATCGAGTTATCACCAGAAAAGAACTATGTTCTCGGGCTCGTCGAGTTCCTGACATTCAATTCAATACCCAATATTCATGAAAGGTGTAATAAATTTTACCTGAAGCGAGCGGACAACAGCAGAGAGAGCATCGCGATACCCACGGGGTGCTATGAAATTGAGGATATTGAAAATTTTCTGCATAAGGAGCTACCCTCCGACATCACCGTTAGTCTGACAGCTAATAACAACGAGCTGAACAGTGAAGTCACGTGCAATCATGTTGTAGACTTCAAGCCCGAAGATTCCATCGGCCGATTATTGGGATTTAAGGTGGTTGAGCTATCACGAAACGTTACTTATAAATCTGAATTACCCGTAGCCATACTGAAGGTTAATACTTTACGCGTTGAGTGTAGTATAACCACAAGGGCGTACATAAAAGGGCATCGAGGTCACACGATTCACGAATTTTTCCCAACCGTTCCATCGGGATATAAGATTGTCGAAGTGCCTACCAACGTCATTTACCTGCCAATCGCCGTACAGTCGATACAGCATTTACAGCTGAGAATAGTCGATCAAGACGACGAGCTGATTAATTTTCGCGCCGAAACGATTACTGTACGTTCACATGTGGAATCACTCAAATAATGTAAATCGTGTTTGAGACGAGAAAGTTGGGTAAAAGTTATAAAACTCAAACGTCATGGCCAAAAATCATCAGTCGCCCGACACCTCTGACAACGTTTACACCGCCTACGAAACTGACACCTCTGAACATTCGGTTTCTCCAGAGCCTGGGTCTTCGATTACGTGGAAATTTTGGAAAATAAGAATTCGTGTTCGCTGCATCTCTGCGTGTTACCATGGAAAAAATAATAAGAATAAAGAAACCTGTGGTATTCGACGAATCGATCGCGCACTCTGAGATTCATGCTCATCAGCCGTTTGCATCATCCGCCTTCCAGAACAACGATGAAATCCATATTGTTGTTCAACATCAAGACTTGTGTCTACTGCCCAGTAAAAGCTCTCCACACATTCATGGAAAAATCACAAAGGATGACGGTGTGGCTGCGTTGACGGTTACGAAATTGATCAATATGGCTGTTTGTCATTTGTTTGAGGAAGTTCGCTACGAGTTAAACGATGTAGAGATTGATCGGAATAAAAATGTTGGTATCAACAGCACCATGAAGGGTTACGTATCCTTGACTCCAGGCCAGCAATATAGTCTGGAGAATACCGGGAGGTTGAGTGGGGATAAGGAACTAACCGATGCCGCTGGAAATTTCGATGTTGTTTTACCGTTAAATTATGTGCTAGGTTTCGCCGAAGATTATCGTCGAGTCATCGTCAACGCTAAACACGAGTTAATTCTCACACGTTCCAACACTGATTTGAATGCTGTGATTCAGACCTCGGCGACGGAAAACTTCAAAATCACCCTGAATAAAATCGAGTGGTTGTTGCCCTACATCAAACTGGCAGATAAACCAAAAATCCAGCTACTCAACTACATCGCCAAGGATCCGGCCATATCTATGAGTTTTCGTTCTTGGGAAACGTACGTGTATCCGATGCTCCCATCAACAACGCGGCATAAATGGTCAGTCAAGACATCGACGCAGCTTGAGAAGCCGAGATATGTCGTTCTAGGATTTTAAACTGCAAGGAGAAACGAGCCGCTGAAAAATGCTGGCGTATTTGATCATTGTCGGATCAGAGATGTAAAACTCTTTCTCAACTCACAGTGCTATCCCTACGGAAATATGAATCTTGATACATACAATAATCAATACGCCATTCTCTATGATATGTGTGTTCGGTTTCAAATGAGCTACTATAACAAAGAAGCTGAGCCTTTGCTATCGAGGCGTGAATTCATAAACCAAGCTCCCCTTATCGTCATCGAATGCTCCAAGCAGAACGAAACATTGAAAACTGGACCTGTGGACATTCGATTGGAATTTGACTGTAGCATTACGTTCCCACCACACACTTCTGCCTACTGCATGATATTGCATGATCGCATTGTTGAATATAATCCGATCAGTGGTACTGGTCAAAAATTGGTATAAGTCAATTTTTGGAATAATGATATGTTTAATTAATATGGATATTGAAAATAATATGTATAATTTTACTCGTTAAAATTTAGAATAAGATAATTTAGAATAGAATAAGAAAACTAAATGTAATTGATGTTAAATAAAAAAATTGTTAAAAGCATTCAAAACGCCTTTCTAAACCTTCCTTCAGGGGTCATTTTCTGGAATTTTTTCAATAGATCTAGCGGGTTTTTACCCTATCCGATTCATGTGCGGCTTTCCTGCGCCAAACAAGTCTCGACAGGAATTATTTTGTGTGAGTGTGTGTGTGTGTGTGTGCGCGCGTCAAATCCTATGTAAACAGCCATCTTGCGGCAAAACCCGAAAATGATCGACAGGCGGGGGGGATTGGGGGGGTACTGCCGCGGATTGGGGGGGGGGGGGGTGTAGCGCCGCGGATTCGCGGGGGGGGGGGGGTAGCTCCGCGGATTTGGGCGGAGGGGGGAAGGGTGGGGAGGGGGGGGGGTGGTCCAAAACCGGCATATATACACTACTAACATAGTATTATACTTTGTCTTGTATTGTCTTATACCAATTTCTTAACCGTACCGCTAATCGGGTTGTACTCGACTAAACACTACAATACACTACACTACACTACAATAGGCTGCAGTGTTTTGGGAAAATTCCACGCTCGCTACAAATTCCAATGGAATATACACCGGTCCGGTTTTCTACGATTCAGTCTGTTTTGAGCAATCGATAACGATGAAGAGAGCTTGGTTTATAAATTCACGCTTTGATAACAAAGGTTCGGCCTCTTTGTTGTAGTAGACCGTTTAAAATTAAACATACATGTTGTAGAGAACGGCGTACTGATTATTGGATATATCGAGATTCAAATTTCCGTAGGGATAACACTACGAGTTGAGGAAGAGTTTTACATCTGTGATTCGAAAATGATCAAATTGACGGGCATTTTTCTGGGGATCGTTTCTTCTTGCTGTTTGGAATCCCAGAATGACATATCTCGGCTTCTCCAACTGCGTCGATGCCTTGACCGCCCACACATGTCGCGCCGTTAACGGGAGTATCGGATACACGTACGTTTTCCAAGAAAGAAAACTCATGGGTATGGTGGGATCCTTGGCAATGTAGTTAAGTAGCTGGATTTTCGGTTTATCGGCCACTTTGATGTAGGGTAGCAACCATTCGATTTTATTCAAGATAATTTTCAAGTTTTCCATGGGTGGGGTCTGAATCACCGCATTCAAAACGGTGTTTGAACGTGTGAGAATCAACTCATATTTGCCATTGACGATGACTCGACAATAATCTTCGGCGAAGCCCAGCATATAATTCAACGGTAGAACAATGTCGAAATTTCCAGAAGCATCAGTTAGCTTGGCATCATCGCTCAACCAGCCGGTATTCTACAGACTATATTGCTGACCCGAACTTAGGGATGAGTGAGCCTTCATAACGCTGGTGATACCAACATTTTCATTCCGATCAATCTCCATACTGTTCAACTCGTAGCGAACTTCCTCAAACAACAGTAGTCGTCACTGCATTTACACCATCATCCTTTCTAATTTTTCCATTAATGTGGAGAAAGCTTTTACTGGGCAATAGCCACAAGTCTTGATGTTGAACAACAATATGGATTTCATCGTTGTTCTGGAAGGCGGATGATGCAAACGGCTGATGAGCATGAATCTCAGAGTGCGCGATCGATTCGTCGAATACCACAGGTTTCTGTATTCTTATTATTCCTTCCATGGTAACACACACAGGATGCAGAGAACACGAATTCTTATTTTCCAAAATTTCCACGTAATCGAAGACCTAGGCTCTGGAGAAACCGAACGTTCAGAGCTGTCAACTTCGTCAGAGGTGCTGGACGAATGATGATATTTGGCCATGACGTCTCGCTTTTATAACTCTTGCCCTACTTTTTCGTCTCAAACACGATCCTCATTATTTAGGAGATTACACATGTAAGCGCACAGTTATCGTTTCTCCGCGAAAATTGATCAACTTGTCGTCTTGATCAGCTATTCTCAGCTGTAAATGATGTATCGACTGTACGGCGATTGGTAGGTATATGACGTTTGCGGGCACTTTAACAAGCTCATATCCTGATGGAATGATGAAGGAAAATTCGTGAATCGTATTAGTCCAGGGCATTTAGATCAAAATCATCCGGAATAAAGAAATTTTTGGAGACAGCAGATATCGAGATGCCGTTTTCTGCATTGTGTTTAGGAAGGTCCCAAGTAAAAAGTCTATATCATCTGGTAGGGCCATTTTTCGAAAAATGCATTCTGGGCCAATGAATGCATTTTGCAATTGGATAATTACTTGCAGTATTATGAGAACGACTAGAAACTTGGAAAAATTGCTCGGTAATCGTTACTTGGAGGTTTTTGGGGATGCTGAATTCAATTCTGGCGTTAGAATTATCCGGGGGCGTTCGGGGGTGGCTCTGCGGGGGCGCCCGGGGGGTGATTGTGGGGAAAATTGTAGCGTCCATGAAAACAGACGAAAATCGTTACTAGTGGGTTTTTGGGGATGCCGAATTCAACTCTGGCATTAGAATTATCAAGGGGTATAAATTATAAACATTCTAATTTAATCTTGAATCATATTACATATATTATAAACAAATTGCTTCCGGTTGTTCTACGGGAAAAGGTAATGTAGAGAGTGAAAAATCACAAATAATGAAAATAACACTTTATTTAAATGATAAATCGTATGAGTTTCTATTATTATTGAATTATCCATCGCAAAGTTCAATTTTCAACAGAAATACTATACTCCTTCTTCTTGAAACTCTTCTTTTTCCCCTAACGAAAATCGTTACTCGTGGGTTTTCGGGGATGCCGAATTCAACTCTGGCATTAGAATTTTCGGGGGGTATAAATTATAAACATTTCAATTCAATCTTGAATCATATGTAATATGATTCAATTAATTTGAAATTAATTCAATTAAAATTTTTATAATTCATACCCCCGGATAATTCTAACGCCAGAATTGAATTCAGCATCCCCGAAAACCCTCAAGTAACGATTTCCGAGCGATTTTTCCGAGTTTCCAGTCGTTCTCTTAATATTGCATGTAATTATGCAATTGCAAAACGCATTTGTTGGCCCAGAATGCATTTTTCGGAAAATGGCCCCACCAGATGATATAGACTTTTTTCCTGGGACCTTCCTGAACACAACGCAGAAAACCGCATCTCGATATCTGCTGTCTCCAAAAATTTCCGATTTATTTCCTATCTTCCCTGGACTATATGAGCCTTACGATTGTTTATGTACACCCCTGTGGTTATGTTGCACTCAACGCGTATGGTATTGACTTCCAGTATGGCCACCGGTAATTTCGATTTGTGAGTAACATCTCTTGCCAACTCAACCAGTTTGAATCCCAATAAGCGCCCGGGGGAACCCTTCTGTTTGAAATCTATCACTTGATTGCACACAACTTCACTGTTCAGGTCGTTGTTGTTGACTTGCAGGCTGAGGGTGATGTATTTGGGTATCTCCTTAAGCAGAAAATTTTCGATATCTCCAATTTCGTAGCTCCCGATGGGTATGGTTATAACTTCTTGGCTCTTGTCCTCTCGCTTCGGATGAAATTTATTACAACCCTCATGAATATTGGGTATTGAATTAAATGTCGTGAACTCGACGAGTCCAAGAACATAGTTTTTCTTACAAGGGGACCTTACAGATTGTCACTCACGGATTTTGATGTGTCTCAGATATGTTGTAGAGGGACCTACCCTGAGTACCCGAGTACAGGGATTTTTTTAAACGGCTTATAGTTTTCGAGAAAAATCGTTCGGAATTTAAACTCGTACCTATTATACTGTTGAAGTAATATAATTTTCGATCAAGCGAGCGCAGCCCAGTGGGCAAGGTTCACGGCTGCGACTCTGGCGGTCCCGGGTTCAAGTCCGGAGGGATACTTTTTTTTTTCTCACGCAATACAAATAAATTGAATGGACTGTGCAAAATCGTCTAATTATTCATCATTTTTTTTGAATCTTTAATTTTTTTTTGATAAAAAAATTTTTTCAAATTATTTATATCATTTTATTTTCCGTAGCGACGTTATACCCAACGTATTCATTCACATAACTAATACTTGCGAAGGACTGGCATCGTCTGACTGCTCAACGTCCAAAATTCCGTTGGGGCTCGTATAACAAAGGGATGGGGTATACGTGGGGATGGGGATCGCAGCTAGCAAACCTGACCAGGGTATCATATTCGAAATGACAGGCTGACCGTTTTAAAATTCATATTATAATCAAAAACTTCTTGTGAAGGATATTATAATTTCTTCTCCTGCAATAATTTTTTTCTGTGTATAAAATAAAACAATGATTATTAATGTATAAAATTTTCGAATGATGTTACGTCCTCCAGACTTCTTATTTCTATCCCACACTCTTAGTTACCTTACGCTCTGTAGTCTACTCTTATCGTCCGCGAGTCAGCAGATTCGTCTGTAACTCGCGGCTAGCTTGCCTTCTACATCCCGCTGAACTAAGCAGATCCATCCTAGCGCTCAAGCAAGACACCTATCCCTCTAAAACAAGACCATACCTTTTTCCTTCGACCGACTCCGTTGCATTGTCTACTAATAAACAATCATATACTTTAGATCGTTTACCTTCCCTTGAAACCGATCCCTTTCTATTCCATTCACTTCCTGCACTTGGAGTAGAAGCACGCGAGTGCATAGTCGACGTGAACGGACCCTATAATAGCCAAATGACACCTTGGCTGAGCGTGGAGTAAGCTCCGATTACCGCTCATCGTAGCCTACGCAATCCACCCCGTAACATTTTGGTGGCAGCGGTTTTGCCCGTCGACCTACCCGTCAGTGCAGTGCTGCATGTTTTCTACGAAAGTGTTCAGTGCTCAAAATTTCTAACGCCGTACCAATCAGTGATAGCCGTGTGACGAACGAAATCTGGCCCACAAAGTACTGTGACAGGCATGCTGTACCTATTCAACTTGCCACGAACATGGGCTCTGCAAAGAGTCCCCAATTTTAATAACTCCGTCACATTTTGGTACTATTGGAATTCATCGATACGTACGACGTCGGATAACTGTGTAGCGAGTGTAACTTCAGTGCGATAGCCAAGATGAGCCGCACACCGCATCTGAACACATCACCTTTCGAACCGATAAATATGCAATGGACCCTTCCCGCTCATTCGGATTCCTGCATCTCTGTTAAGACGAGAATCTGGACCCGAAAGTGGCATCGCCCTAAGACCTGGATTACCACACTTATTTATCAACACGCCACGGAGTACCACATTTATACCCTCCTCGTGCGGACGCATGACGTTTATCGCCTCTTCAAGTTTCCCCTGCGTCTAGCTGCCTACAACCATGCTGTACTCCGTTTTTGCGTTTACCTTCGCCCTGTAAGTCTACTCTAAGTCTTGGTGTTGAGTTGATATTTTTATTCCTGTACTTGCAATACCCTGCTTAAATCAACATGGCACCAACTAACGAAACTGGTTCAAATTTTTGATCGGTAAAAGATGTCTTGTCGATAATCCCCCCTTTCGACGGCCACAACAACGGCCCTTTGACTCATTTGTAGAACAATTACGTCACGTAGAGAATCTTATAAAATCTCCGGATGAAATGACTTTCGCCAAATTTGCGCAATCAAAGGTTACAGGCCCCGCTTCTCAATATTTAATAAGCATCAACTGTAATGACGTCGAGGACCTCATGACTGCCCTCAGGCGAGCATACGGCCCGGATATCCCCATACGCCAGTTATCTGCCCAATAAGATTGAATTACACAACAACCATATAAGCGCATCATAGATTACTCGTGCAGAATAAGAGCAATATCAAAAGAAATAAGCACAGCGATCATAGCCAAGCACCCACCAGACTCAGCCACGCTTCTACTGAATAATCTAAGGAAGAATACCTCCAGATCGCTTTTTAGAGGGCTTCGGCCGGGATTTGAGTGGAGAATCGCTACTATCAGACCATTACCGACCTTCGAAACTGCCGTCACGATCGCCGAAGGTGAAGAAGCCGAGCTAATTAACCGTCAAATGCAATTTTCTGCACAATATTTTACCCCTGCTCCACCCATGTGCCTGCCGTTACCCCCCCTAGTGCTCCTCTGTCTCAGGTGCCCTCCGCGGCCTCCTTTATCCCCCCCTCCCCCCCTGATGTCATTGCCCACACCTGGTTACGCTCATCAACCAGCGCCTCGTACCGAGCCCAGACCTTACACCCAAGCGCTCGATCCGAACACCTGTTCTGCTGGCGACGTTAATGCTCTGCCTAGTAGTTGTCAATTTTGTAACCACCAGGGTCACTCCGTCACGGAATGTCACCGTCTGCAAAGTGAAAGATTTTGTACCGAATGTCGCAGAATGGGCCACTTCCACAATAAATGCACCCGGACCAACGTACCCAACAGAAACTAAGAACTACACTGCGACAATTGTAATCGCAGAGACCACACAGTAGACCGATGTAGATCCTCTCCGCGTAATAATAAAAGCAATGCAGGGCCAAATAAACATATAGACGGAAACATCGCCCGCGGGAAAAACGCGCCCTCGAGCAATGCAAAAAACTACCGTTCTGATCCTCAAGTCATATCCTCATAACAGCTTCAGCTGACCCCCCCCCCCCCCCCCCCCCCTAATTTTGATTGACACCCCCGAACTAATAAAAATATCTCCATTTATTATTGACACCGGTGCAGACGTCAACTTGGTCAAAGAAAGTTCCGTTAGGCCCCTCGTACGACGAACAACCGACTAACGTTTGACGCTGACTGGTATAACAGACAAAAAGACGCAAACTATCGCAAAAACTGAAATACGTTTCAATAATAAATCCCATACCTTTTACTTAGTCCCTGACTCGTTTTCGATTCCACACGACGGTATCTCAGGCCAGCCCTTCTTACGCAAAGAGGAAACAACTATTTTTTTCAACTCAAACTCGGTGATGGTTGGATCCTCATAGCCAATCCACTTTGTTAAATTCGACGAACCCTTGTCCGCGCCCGAAATAACGCGCGTAATTACAATACAGGCCCGTACCGTGGAAGCCATCCCACTGAAAGTTGCGAACCCAGACACTAAAGTAGGCTACCTTCAACGCATCGATTTAGGCAACAACGTTCTGTGTGGTGAAGCGTTAGTTAAAAACCGGAACGGCATCGCTTACTCGTAGGCGTTCAATTGTAACGAATCTGCCGTAGAGATAAGACTCCCATCAGTAACCCTTGACGACTTCGACAAGCCGCTGAGTACAGTCATGCCCAACGCTACGCCCACTGCACCGAGTAACCACCACGGCGATGCCCGCGCCAAAACCCTCGTTTCGCACCCAGGCCCCCTCCTGAGCAACTCATCAATTCTTTCTGCCGCCAAGCCTACATTGCGACCGACTAATAATCCCGCCTCCTGCCCCATCCAGTCCACTGACCTAGCGCAACTGCAAACCGATCCTCCTACCGCTGACTACAGTACACCCTGTCCCGGTGCTGCAACAGTGTTTTTGACTGACAGTAGGTCAGAAAGATTGGACGTCCTAAAGAGCAGCTGACATCTTGATCATTTGAATGAGACCGAAAAACAATCTATATTCAACCTCGTAACAGAATTTAACGATCTCTTTTATCTCCTAGGTGATTAATTAGGCCACACCAATTTATCTCATCACACTATCACCACGACGGACAAGACGCCTATTCATACCAAACAATACCGTTTTTCCAATATTGACAAAGACGAAATCGAATCCCAAGTTGATAAACTACTCAAGCAAAATCTTAATAAACATTCCTTATCTCCGTATAATTCTCCGGTGTATATCGTTCCAAAAAAACCGGACAGTGACGGCAATAAACGATGGCGTATGGTAATCGACTACAGAAAACTTAACGAAAAAACAGTCGGCGACGCATACCCCATGCCCGATATCACGGAAATCCTTGACCAGCTTGGCTCAGCTGAATAGTTCTCCACATTCAACCTTGCTTCCGGGTTCCACCAAATTCCCATGCAACTGGATCACAGCACGAGAACTGCATTTCCGACACATAGAGGCCATTATGAATTCTCTCATATGCCTTTCGGACTGAAGAACGCCCCCTTCACGTTCCAAAGGCTCATGGACCAAGTCTTCCTGGGCCCACAAGGCAACGAGATGTTCGTATATTTGGATGACATAATTATTCACGCTCGAAACTTGCAAGAACATGAAATTGAATTTCGGAAATTGAATAAGCGACTAACCGCTGCTGGTTTTACTCTACAGCCAGACAAGTGCGAATTCCTGCGCAAGGAAGTCGTTTACTTTGGACACCTTATAACTAAGTCAGGAGTAAAACCTAACCCTGGTAAACTAATAGCTGTAAAAGCCTTTTAGGTTACTACCGAAGATTTGTTTTCAATTTTGGAATAATTGCTGAATGCCTTAACAATTTAACGAAGAAGGATACCCCTTTCATCTGGACGTCCGAACACCAAACTGCCTTCGAAACCTTACGTGATTGTTTATGCAATGAACCAATTCTACAACACCCGCACTTCAGCAAACCATTCGCGCTCACTACAGACGCGTCAAAATTCGCGATAGGTGCAGTTCTTAGTCAAAATAAAGACGATGCCGACCTACCAGTAGCATACGCATCCCGAACCCTCAAGCCTGCTGAATTAAACTACTCAGTACCGGATAAAGAATTCTTAGCCGCCTGATGCATCATGAATCACTTCCGCCCCTACATCTATGGTCAGAAGTTCACTTCATGAGCAGACCACGAGCCACTCGAATGGGTAGGAAGCGTCAAGAAGCCTAATTCCCATTTATTACGATGGAGCGTAGAAATAGCAGAGTACGACTTCGATACGAAATACAAGTCCGGAAAATCTAATACCAACGCTGATGCTCTATACAGAAACGCACCGCCCGACACCGCTCAAATTCTTCCTATGGATGCAAAACGCCCCTGTCCAACAACTAAAGCCTCTAGCGATGAATCAAAAACACGCACTGAAAATACTCATCAGTACCCCAGACGCCCTCGACAGACCACAGACGAGTCCACCAACCCAGCTTCGCTGAAACACTCTAAAATCTTACAACCCTGTGAGATGATATACTCCTCTGATTCCTCTGATCACTCTGATTTCTCTGATCTCTCTGACGATGAGTTCAGCGATAAAGAAACCCTGTTGCTCCTCAAACCCCCACCTCGTTGCCCCGGCAACGATCCCAGTACATCGCCAACTTAAACGCCATCGCGAAACAAATTGTTCAACAAATCCTGGGCCTCATAAAAGACCATACCTGAGCTATTTTTCAGATTCTTCCCTTAGCTCGGATGACTTCAGACCCCAGAAACTGAATCAGGAACTAATGACTTTTGTCCAGCCACCGATTCACCAGGCCCTTCTCATAGCGATTTCCTTATAGAAAGCGAAACTTTTCCTCTCATGCGTAATAGACGTATCAATGAAATAAAAGCTGACCTATCACAGCAAAAAGATAACTTGGCTCAGTGCATATCAGCTGACGGCCAAATGTCAAAAGGAATCGCTTCAGAACTGACAGAACGTAAATTCATAAAACGCGAAAAACTTAGAGAATTCGACCCGACTGTGACTGACGTTATTTCTGTAGTCCATGGAAACGGAAAAATCTATAACCTAGTTACATAGCCCAAACACAGTGACAAACCTTCGCTCTACGTTTTTTTTGACACCTTGGTTAACTTAAGGAAAACCTTGCAAGAAGATGGCGTAACATCTGTCTCTATACCATTGATAGGTTGCTGACTTGACAAATTAGAATGGAGCGCGGTACGCAGAATGATCCATTATGTTTTCAAAAATTCGAAAAAAAGTATCACCGTTTGCCGCCTCGACCCTCCGCTTCCTTTCACCGCGCGCCCCTGCAATACACCACCACCCGTTTATACTTACCCCCCTGACCCTGTCCCTTCCGCATCTGGATTACCCCCACCGCTATCTGCGAAAGAAATCGGAACGTCCAGCTTAACCTGCAGCACCTCGTCCGATTCCATCTCCGCCCCTATCCACTGACGTCATCATGCCCCCCCCCCTGTTGGGCCTCCGCGTCGCGCTAGGAGATACCCCCCCCCCCCCCCCCGCTACTTCCTCGGCATAGAGGCGAAACGAGAGTGTTCTAGATTACGGTGCTAGAATGAAACATCTGTTAAGACAAGCGTGCGAATCAATAGATGCCTCAGAATCTATCAGTGATGCTCAAGTGCTAAAGAAAAATATCAAAGAGACCGCAAGACTAAGATTTACCAAAGGGTTACTAGACGAATTGGAAATAAGAGTAGCTCATGAGAATCCACAAACCCTACAAATGGCTATAGACACGGCCACCAAGACTGAAAAACTGTTATCAGGTAGACTTAAACTAGCCTCGTACCGTGATACTAACTACGAAACACAAAACCATATAAAATGTAGTATATGTAAATTAACCGATCACATCGATGAATAT
Source organism: Neodiprion virginianus (assembly GCF_021901495.1). NCBI lineage: Eukaryota > Metazoa > Arthropoda > Insecta > Hymenoptera > Diprionidae > Neodiprion > Neodiprion virginianus. The sequence continues at coordinate 13,666,092 of NC_060881.1, read as the reverse complement.
TGTCCTGAACAACCTTCCGTATTAGTAGTGTGTAGATACTGCAAGAAGGCAGGTCATAGTATAGAAGAGTGCAGAACGAGACAGCGCAGCAACACAACTTGCACGCAGTGTGGTCGCAAAGGCCACTCAAACGATAAGAGCCGCTCAAATCGTTCCCAATATCCCCAGAATCCGAAAATCCACCAAGATTCAAGAGTTTTCCAAAATAACACTAATCGTCAACAATAAAACAATCCCAACACCCAATATCGAGCAACAGACCCGACAAACCAACCTTTAGACCAGACGCGAAATGACAGTCAACGCTCACAACAGTATAACACACCAAATCCTTCACAATCGAACTTCAGGGTTAATTACGTAACACAAGACTACTGTAACGAGAATTGCGATGCAGGCGTCCACCCAGAAGTTTCATACGAAGCAGAGCAACATCGTGAATATTCAGGCAACGCGAGCCATTTCAACGAGTTCAGGGACGGCCGCGCGGACGCATCGACCTCCCTCAAACCGGAGCAGCGTCCAAGCCAAACGTCAGCTCCGTACAAATAGAATCTGGCCCTCCACAGATTCGAACACAATGCCCGCAGTCTTTGAATGGGTACGTGGCACTAATAATAGATACTGGAGCCAATATTGATTTGTTAAAAATCGATAAAATCGACCCAAGCGTCTACGTCACAAAGATGGACATTAGGCAGATTTCAGGGATAACGGAAGAATCCATCAGAACAATACGAAGTCTCTACATCGAGTTAGCTAATACACTCCACGAATTCCATCTTGTCGATAACTCCTTCCCTATCATCAAAGACGGTATACTGAGTTCAGACTTTTTACGTTCGGAAAAGGCGACTATCTGTTTCAAGAACAACTACCTTATCTCTCGCAAAACCGGCGTCATTCCCTTTAACAGGCATAGAACCAACACAAAAACACCACCGCGTATCCTCATAACATCTGTCACACAAACACCGAAGGTTCGAATAACCACCAGTGAACTCACACGACAACCCAGCACATTTATAGTTGACACTGGTGCTGATGTAAACATAATTAAACTCGGAGCAATACATCCGCATGTTCCGTGTGAATTACTCGAAGGTCAGATCCACGTTACCAGTGCTATACATGAGCCAATAAAATTAGTAGGAACAACTAGCATCCGAATCGGTGACGACCTTCATATATTTCATATAGTCGACGATCTGTTCCCGATACAAGAAGACGGAATCTTAGGATCGATATTTTCACGGAACGAAAATGCAACGATATCTTTCGATACAGAAAAAATAATACCGAACAATACTAGCAAACCATTCAAACTCCTAAACGAAGACTACATATTGATACCACTACGAACGGCTCAGGTGATTGCACTAAAAATTTCGAATCCCTCGGTAAAAACGGGATTCATAGAACAGTTGGAAGTAGGCGCCAACATATTCCTGGGACAGGCCCTGGTAACCAACCAACAAGGGTTTGCTTACGTTTATGCAATAAATTCCAACGAATCAGCTGTGGAAATAAGAAAACCAGTTGTAACACTAGAAGAAGTCGATGAACTCACGAGCACCGCCACGCTCAATGCAAAAATACACCTAACCCGTACTGCAAGCAGCGGACAGATCTTTCTAACACAGGTCTTACACGAAAAAAAAGGATCGAGAATCGCGTTCTTCCCACATCCCCAAATTACGATTCGAGACGCTTTGACATTTTGAAAGAAAACTTACGATTGGACCATTTGAACGACGAAGAAAAACAATTAATAGTTAATCTTGCTATCGAATTCAACCATTCATTTTTCCTCCCAGGTGACACCCTGAGACATACAAACTTAGTCAGCCATACGATCCCTACTACCAATGACGCATCAATTTATACCAAACAATACAGACACCCAAGAGTACACAAAGACGAAATACAAAAACAAGTGACCAAACTCCTTGATCAGAACATTATCACACATTCTTCATCTCCTTACAATTCTCCGGTCTGAATCATCCCCAAGAAATCAGATGCTAGCGGCGAAAAGAAGTGGCGAATGGTCATTGACTTTCGGAAACTGAACGTAAAAACCATTGGCGACGCTTACCTGCTACCAAATATCGTCGATATCCTAGATCAGCTAGGCTCCGCAAAATATTTCTCAACGTTCGACCTGGCTTCCGGGTTCCACCAAATTCCAATGCATCCCGATCACAGCGCAAAGACCGCTTTTTCGACTCCTCACAGCCATTTCGAGTGTACTAGAATGCCATTTGGCTTAACAAATGCCCCATCCACCTTTCAACGTCTAATAGACCAGGTTCTATCGATATTACAGGGTACAGATATGTTTGTCTATTTGGATGACATAGTCATTTACTCCCGATCCTTGGAGGAGCACGAAACCAAATTTCGGAAACTCATGAAGAGATTGTCTGATGCAGGACTAACCCTGCAGCCAGATAAATGTGAATTCCCGTGTCAAGAAGTAGCATACCTAGGTCACATCATCACTCAAAATGGATTGAAACCTAATCCGGAGAAGATATCAGCAATAAAAAACTACCCAGTTCCCAAGAATCCTGAACAGATTAAACAATTTTTAGGCTTGATAGGCTACTACCGAAGATTCATTCCCAACCTTTCAAAAATTGCTAGACCCATCATTTATTTGCTAAAGAAGAATAGCCCTTTCCTATGGACAGCAGAACATCAATTTGCGTTCGAAACACTACGCGATAGTCTGTGTCGAGAACCAATACTGCAGTATCCAGACTTTGAAAAACCCTTCGTCCTAACAACCGACGCTTCAAAGTATGCAATAGGAGCAATACTTAGTCAAGACAAAGGTGGCGAGGATTTACCAATCGCGTATGCATCGAGGGTGTTACAAAAGGCCGAAATCAATTACTCGGTGTCCGAAAAAGAATTCTTAGTAGTCGTTTATGCTGTCAAACATTTTCATCCTTATCTTTACGGTAGAACCTTCACCCTGGTAAGAGACCACGAACCACTTAAGTGGATCAAAAACGTACGGGACCCGACTTATTGTTTAGTGCACTGGAGACTGAAGTTGGAAGAATATTCGTACGTCACAAAACATAAAAACGGAATAGCGAACTCTAACGCAAACGCGCTTTCCAGAAATCCACCTGTCGACTCTTTCCGAATTCTACCTATTACCTGAAAACGGCCACGACCCGATTCAGAATGCTCATCTACTGATGCCCACAAGCGGGTCAAAGTAGCTCACCTACACCCAACACGTGCTCGCGAACCAGATACGCTATATTCGTCTACCAGCGCTCACAATCTCACCAGAATAGCTCACCAACACCCAACACGTGCTCGCGAACCGGATACGCTATCTTCATCTACCGGCGCTCACAAGCGAATGAAACATGTAGACCAGCACCCAACACGAGCGCATGGATCTGCACACGAATCCACCAGCCCTTCCCCACGAAGACGAAACAAAGCATTACAAGACACTTTGACTTCTACTGTTAGCTCTGACTCAAGTGCTAGTATGACTGATAATAGCAGCGCAACGGAGGCACCGATCGTAGTCGATAAAACGATCAAGCAAACTACGGAACGAGTTCAACCACTCACCTCATCTAAATCAAACCAAAACTCCGGTAAGCCCCAGGGTCGTAGTGTTAAAATACGTGAAGAACAGTCCGACACACTGAATAAGCCGACACCCGAAGCCACTACCAGTAAAGGACGAAATTACGCCCCTCGATTCACGGAATTCGTAACAGATCTTAACCACCTACCATTAACGCATAGTAGATGTATTCAAAAGATACGCGCCAATCTCCTCGACAGACAAGATAACCTAGCCCACTGCATCTCGGCAGACTGCAAGACATCAAGAGGAGTCGCGAGACAACTAATCAGTAGGAAAATAATCACCCGAGATCAACTACAACAACTAGACCCTGAAGTAACGAACGTATTGACACTGCCACATGGTAACCGCCTCATTTACAATCTAGTAACCAAAAAATACCACTACCAGAAACCAACTGAAGAAATACTGTTCAACGCCCCAGTAAACCTAAAGAATTGCTTAGAACAAGACAAAGTCAAATCGCTCCCGGTTCCAAGACTAGGCTGCGGCTTAGATAAATTGGACTGGAACCTTGTGAATCGGATGATCCATTACATATTTAAAGACTCCGACTTAACGATCACAATATGTAATTATCAAATCCCGACTTATGACTCGACATCTCCTGAATCTGAAGCAGAAGCATCAACACCCAGAATCCCTGCTTCCCCTTTAACTCGTCGGCCGACGCGTCGGACCGGCACTAGGTCAGCTCCAAGACATGCTCCGGTTTCTACTCCCTCGCGCTACCCAACTGATATTATGGAGAGTGACTCCGTGACACATGATCCGGAGTCAGCTGTTGAAGACACGGATAGCGATGCCTCCGTTGTACCTACGGCAACGCTACCACCTTCATGCTCACAAGGTCGCAACAATCGCGAAGTGCGAAAACCGGACCATCCCCATAATGACAATGACAACTTTTGTTGCTTAGATTACTTCATACAAAATCAAAATGACATATTACCAACACCCAACGTAACCGAAACTAATGACGGACTTCTCATGTTGTGCGACAATTACGCTCATTTCGTATCAGCTAATTGTCGTTGGACAGAAGGACTAGAAAAACAGTTGATACACGAAAATCTGATAAGCATGGAATCCTTTCAAAACCAGAATCCAGAAATATCTGATGTAATTGAAACTCGGTTGAAAAACAGCAAATACATCTTTACCCTCATAGTAAAACCACGCCAATCAGATCCGGGCAGACTTGACGACATTTTCTACACGTTAGTTAACTTGAGGATTATCTTGGCCGGACTGGACATTCGGTGCAATTTGCTATTTTTTGTTATAACACCGCGAAGCACGAAGGTACTGACTTCACCCCCCATCAACCAATTTTTGGCTCTCAAGCCAGACTCCCAACAGACGCGAACCCTGCCAGCGCGCATACCCGTTCCTACGATTCCTTCCTTCTAGATTTAATCGCTAATCTATCCAGCATACGAAAACACGCCGCGTCCAACCTGCAACAAGCAAAGCATCGTTCCAAGACGTATTACGACCGTACCAAAACAGCCAAAATTCCGAAGCAGGTCAAAAGGTTTATCTACCAATTGAAACCCGATACAAATTCGACGACCACTATAAAGGAGTGTATACGATTGAACGTATAATTGACAATATTAACGCTGAAATTTGGATTACCCCCCGAAAATCTAAAATCGTCTATTTCAATAAATTGAAATTGGCACACTTACCAGACTTATTGACCTAGACCGACGCTTGAACGAATATCAACTTGACCTCTCCAGCTCAGTAGACGCTATCCTCTTCGCCCAAAAAGGTATCGTACACCCTAAAATTCTATGACCAGAACAAATTATTCCCAGCCTTAAACATATCCCTCACCCGCGTCGTACAAAACCCCAAATTCCTACGCGCCATGCCATTCACCACCCGCACCTAAAAATAATACCGTTTCCCGATGACCTGCCTCCTCGCTCTTCGTCGCTGCTCCGGACCCGATTGGAAATTGAAATGACGGATCTAGGCATATCTGAGCTGCGTAAATTGCCCCCCGAGCGAAGCCTTAACGATAGCTTCGAACCACTCGAAGTCTGGCGCTAAGCCCTCCGCTATTAGCAATCATATTCTTTCATTGCCTTATTTTGCCCGTAATAATCTGCAGCCATAATATAATCATCAGCATGTTGCATAAGTTTCGTTTATAATATACACAATATCTATCATATATACCACCACATTTATAAGATGTCATTTAGAAAAACTTTGTTCAAATGTATACTAACCCACTAAACGCGCACTAACATCTAGGCGCTGTATTTCAAGACCTTTCTTTATATTCTGTAAGTGAGTAAGTACGTTTCATGGCATTCCACTTCCTTCCGAACATCCTATTCCGTACCCCCACCGAATGTTCTGTCCCAAGGGGGGGCATGTTACGTCCTTCAGACTTTTTATTCCTTCCCCACGCTCTTAGTTACCTTACGCTCTGTAGTCTACTCTTATCGTTCGCGAGTCAATAGGTTCTCCCGTAACTCGCGGCTAGCTTGCCTTCTACATCCCGCTAAACTAGGCAGATCCATCCTAGCGCTCAAACAAGACACCTATCCCTCTAAACCAAGACCGTACCTTTTTCCTTTGACCGACTCCGTTGCATTGTCTGTTGCGTACCAAGCAGCATGTAGGCTAAATAGACTACAGTTAGCATAATATATTTTGTAAGGTCTTTCAATGATTTCTGTTTATGTCCAAATCTTCACCCGATGGAAGGTCAGATGCGAAACATGCTTTCGTACCTGACCGCCATAAACGAAGGACATAAACCCTTCGTCTGATAAGCTGGCACACTATATCCAACAACTTCTGCTTTTTTAGTCTGCGTGCCAGCTGTCAGCAATATAGTTTTATTATAGAGTGCATCCTCGTTTTGAGGCTACGCACATTTTTTATGTTCTTGGTATGTTCGTCAGATTTTCCATCTGGCAATTTAAATTACCACTCTTTCGTGATCGGTGATCTCCTTCTTGGGTTTTCCAGTCTGCTTGACCAATCATCGGTCTCATAATATTCGAGTAATGAAGTAAGCGTCAACGCCTTCTTCTCCAAGGATCTCGAAATTGTCAATCCCGGAAGCCAGTCTAGCAACAACCACAGAACGAGTAACATCACATCCACTATTTGACTCATTAACTTCTTCATCCTTCTCAATCTTCGGTGTAACAACCATACACGTGAATAAAGCGTTAAGTTTCTCAAAATAAAGCACCACGCAATATTAAGTTGGCGCGCGGGTTCCCGTTTGGCGTGACATCCCCTTTTCTCCACCAAAGGGGTGACGAGACTTACACCCTCGTCAGGTATCGTACCAACGTCGCAAGGAAACGGGACATTGTCTACTCATAAACAATCATACACTTTAAATCGTTTACCTTTCCTTGAAACCGATCCCTTTCTATTCCATTCACTTCCTGCACTGGGAGTAGTAGCACGCGAGTGCATAGTCGACGTGAACGGACCCTATAATAGCCAAACGACACCTTAGCTGGGCGTGGAGTAAACTCTGATTACCGCTCATCGGAGCCTACGCAATCTACCCCGTAACGATGAAAAAAATTGAAGGAATAAAATTTTTAATGAAAAAAAATAAAAAAAATCTAAAAATAATGATAAATGAAATAATAACTAATAATTAGACGATTTTGCACAGTTCATTCAATTTATTTGTATTTCGTGAGAAAAAAAAAAAAGTATCGCGCGGAACTTGAACCCGGGACCGCCAGAGTCGGAGCCGTGAACCTTGCCCACTGGACTGCGCTCGCTTGCTTGGAAATTGTTGTACTTTACCGGTATAATAGGTACGAGTTAAATTTCCGTACGATTTTTCTCGGAAACTATGAGTCGTTGAAAAAAATCCCTGTACTCAGGTACTCAGGGTGAGTCCCTCAACAACATATCTGAAACTCATTCAAATATGTAAGTGACAACCTGTAAGGTCTACTTGTTAGATGATAGCTCGATTCGAGGAAAATATTGAGCTTCCAGCACGGAGGATGTGCCTGACAGTGTGAACGTCAACGATTTCGGCATGACCAATGCTTGCTCATATGACACTTGTCTTTTTATATCCGTTGGCTGAGAAATTTGAGACACAAGTGACCACAAATGATAGTATTATACTCCTGGTATCTTCTATGATTATATTCGACGTTACCGATACCGAGATAGTTCATCAAATCCTTAGGCGGTTGCAAATCACCAAAACTATCGAAATACACAACATCGTCACCATTTTTCTTATACGCAACCCAATGTGTTCTAGGCCCGTTTTCATCATCGAGATTAATAATTGCAGTTTCTCGCTTCTTCGGTTCAGATTCTGGCAAATTAGTCCGCATGAAAACACTACGAAAATGTGAAATCTTCATTTCCTTAGCATATTTGTGTAAATCAATGTTAGTGATAGCTCGGTGTGGTAGCTTCATTAGTTTTTGCCGGACGTGAGTACAGGTCCGTTTCGCTGCGGTTGAAGTTGCAGGTATAATCCCTTGCCTAACGCAATCGCCTTCATTGTTGTATTGTGCCGTTTGGTTTCGTTCAACCGATGTTTGTTGACACTAGCTTCGTTGATGGCTTTAGCTATACCCGCAGCACCACCCACTAGATTCCCAGTAGCTCTTAGACCGGCCAGAATTGGAATGAGAAACGGCAGGATGCCGCCGATTTTATCAGGCATAGGTATAACGCGAGGCATACAAACATTTTTCTCAGTCCACCGCGCGGCCGCACGAGCACCCGCCAATGCCGACTTGATGGTTTTATAACCCGGATGCATTGTTGCCTTTGCAGCGTTAATGATAGATTTGAGATTTATTGCCCTCTTCTGCTGTTTAGTCTTTACGCCCATTGTGAATTTCTTTTTCTGCGCGCCCGCTCTAAGTTTCTTCTTCTGCGCACTAGCTCCAAGTTTTTTCTTCTTCTTCGCAGCCACTTCAAGTATCGAACGCTTCGCAGCTAAGCCCATTCCGAGTTTAGATTTAGCTTTTATGGTGTTGGTGACTCCCCAGGCTACCGCCTTTTCACCCACACTAGCGTCCTTAGCCACGACGCGATTCCAAGCCTTTCCAGCGAGCACTTTATCGGCAAGATTTCACGCTGCGATATTACGATTCTTTGCGTATGGAATGTCGTGGTCTTTACACGCAGCGTCCAAAGGGTTGATACCTGGATCACCTGGAGCCAACCTCTTGGTTGATTCCGTTCCGGGTCCGCAGTACTGATACCCCGGCACGTGCAATTCAACTGGGAGATGATTAATGATTTTATTTAACAAACCACTACCGCGTTTCTTTCGTGTGCACGTCCTCATAGTCGGGTAACAACTAACGAGACTTCTATAAAAGGTATGATTTATATCCCATCATCTTAGTACTCGTTGTCATGCTAACGAAGCATCATGAGATTTCAAGATCACCCGATAAACTAGCTGTCGCGAATTTCGATCAAATGATTCGACGTGGAAAGAGGAAAGTAGAAAAACAAAATGGAAAATTCTTGCCAAATACCGTGACAGCAATTTTTTGCGGGCCATCGAATTGTGGTAAAACTAACGCTCTTCTCTTACCCATCACCCTTGGCAATGGATTGCGTTTCAAAAATGTCTACGTCTATCCGAAATCTTTCATCCAACCAAAGTATCCATTTTTGTAAAAGTTACTAGAACCCGTGCGGGGTGTGGGTTATTTCCCGTTCCGTGAGAACGATGAGGTTGTAAAACCGGAAAATGTTCGCCCCAACTCTGTTATGATTTTCGATGATTTGGCCTGTGAAAAGTAAGACAATAGCAGAGCATACTTCAGCATGGGTGGACATCGCGACATTCAGAGCTTTTATCTAAGTCAAACGTATTCGCGCATTCCAAAACACCTAGTGCGTGACAATGCAAACTTATTGGTGCTATTAGGGCAGGATGGAATGAATCTGAAGCATATCTACAACGCTCATGTGGATACAGACATGACTTATCAGCAATTTAAGGACTTGTGCCTGGCATGCTGGAATGACGGTAATGACAGTTTTACCGTAATTGACAAGGATAGCGAAATCAATGGGGGGAGATGTAGGAAGGGGTTTTACTGCTTTATGAGCATAAACTAACTGAATTTCGTACAGTTATATCGTGGCCATGAAGTCGTCAACATGGAGAGCTCCAAGATTTGAAAGCATAGCGATACATTGAGTAAAATATCTAAAGCTAGCGATATGATTCGTCGGAAGCACAAAATGATCAAGTTGGACATAAACACGGCCAGGCCGAACATTTTATGGGAGAGGTATTCAAGCCTTTAGTAACACCGTTGCAAGAATTGGTGGATACCTCGAAGCAGCAACAGCAGCAGCAGCAGCAGCATATTAAACAGGATATTAAAACGGAACTACTGGATGTCACGATGGAAAAATGAGAAGAAAAAGATGAGTAGAGTACCGGGAACGACGATAAGGAGGATGAGGATATGAACGAGGGGAATTTCATAGATGCGAATGATAAAACACTGAAGTTTGGTGAAATTTCCATTACAAGTACGCCGATGAAGAAAACAACGGATTCCATGGCGCGATATTTGGAAATGTCAGGGACAAACAAAAAGAGGGATTTGGATACCACATACGGTGTTCGAAAGTTGACAAATGGTATAATGATAGGTGATACGCCAATTAATTTCATTGATAATCTGATCAATGTGGGTGATAAAAGTTATGAGAAGACACCAGTATTAGTCAAATTATTGTTTGAAAAATCACCCGATGCATCGATCGTGAATGACGCGGACAAGAATAATTACATAAAAATTGTAACGATAACAAATGCGCATCGAAAACGTTACCAAGCCGATGGTAGCCTTAGAGACAATTTAAAAAGCACAAAGTGTAGAAATTTTATTGCACAACACGTCAGCTCGCCGAAAAAATGAGGTAAAGGCTTACCCGACTATAAGATTGCGCGAAAGGAGGGGCAAGATGTTGATTACGTTTACTGGGATGATCCGAATGAACTTGTAGATCGTCTCCGGCTGCTTATGGCGTCACAGGCTGCAGGTAATACCAGTCTTACCAACGGAATAGTGGCTATTATCGGAGAGTTGCGGGAAGCCGGAATCGTTTATTAGCAGCAGATCAGCATAAAATCGTCATTCGTTCAGTGACTGTCTAACGATGAGCATAGACATGTTCGGACATCATTTGGAACGTGGTGATATAAAATTCGTTCGTGGGCCACCTGGTGTTGGATTCAAAATCACCCCTGACAATCAGTACGATCTGGATGGTGAACGATTATACATATAACATAGCTGATTCGCAGCACCCCACCGATTCTGTTTCCTTAAAAGTTCTCAATACTGCTTTACGGTCTATGGCTGTGGATATTATGGATACTTTTTAATCAAATTTTGGGAGATTCATGCATAATCACAACGAGCAGTTGAAACAACTACGCATAAATAGCAGAATGATTGATATTGCGCTGAGTCGCATCAAACATATTGGGATTTAAGCAACACCGACGCTGGAACAAGCCAGCAGGGAATTTGTATCGATTTAGGATCAAAAGCGGTTGGACAACAATTCGAAAAACTGGAAGATAAAGAGTTGGGAACAATGAAGGCGGTAATAGCTGCTGAACTTCACAGACCGGCTCGACGCAACTATCCGCGCCGATTCGTAGATATGCGTGGACTGGATGAGACCTGGCAAGCTGATCTCGTCGATATGACCGCATACAGTTCACACAACACGGGATACAAATACCTGCTCACAATCATTGACATGTTTTCCAAGTATGCGTGGGCGGTGGCTATAAAATCCAAGAATGGGAAAGATGTGACTGCTGCCATGAAAACGGTACTGATGCCGAACCGCATACCTAAACATCTACGCGTCGATCAGGGCAAAGAATTTTACAACAGTGAATTCAAGGCTCTCACAAGACAGCACAATATCAACATGTATTCGACATTTAGCATTCTGAAGGCTTCGATATGCGAACGTTTCAACCGAACGTTGAAAAATGAAATGTCGAAGCGGTTTACTCTCCGAGGATTTCAGAAGTGGATTGATATTTTGAGCGATTTGATGAAATCCTACAACAATACGAAGCATCGCACGATACTGATGACGCTGGTGAATTTCAACGTGGACGACAAAAACCAGCTGTATCGTAGCGTGAACAAGCCTCGGCAAATCAAACGAAGTGATGGGCGCGGAAATTCAGTGTGAGCAATCGAGTTTGAATCAGCAAGTACAAAATTGTATTCGAAAAAGGCTATACACCCAATTGGACGACTGAAATATTCACTGTGAGTGAGGTGAAAAATTCCAATCAACCCACCTACAAACTTACCGATTATCAAGATCACCCCATCCAAGGAGGCTTCTACGAGGAGGAGCTCAGTAAAGTAAAATACCCCGATGGCTACCTGGTGGAGAAAATATTGCGCGAACGGGGAAATTAGCTCTATATGAAATGGTTGAGATTCGATAGTACGCACAATAGTTGGATAAATAAAGCAGACATGTAATGTAATTTGTATGTATTGTAACGTGGCATTTCGGATGCGCGTTTTAAACGGCTCCCCGAACCCTAGATGGGACTCAAAATTAGGGATCCCGCGGATCAGACCGCTAATCCTTCTGAAAAAGAGCGCCAGGGCAAAGGTCACGCATCCGATACTCCGAGAGAGGACAATTTTCGCGACACGCGAGGCCACGGAAAGAGCGTCAACGTAGAGCTCTGCCGCGAGGGAACCCAAGGCGGAAGAGACTCCCGTTGGTGGCCAGCCAGCCGTAGCCTCCCCTCACCACGCTGACGTCAGGCAACCTCGCAAAGTCGTCACCACGCCACTGTTCAACTACGGGATATCGGCGACTGGACCGCCAATCAGCACCCGGCAACAGCGAGAGTTAACAATAGCGATAAGTTAGGCTATAAAAATTTCGTAAAGAGAACACCAATTAGAGCGGAAGTTTTTTTTCCACGACGGATAGCGCCTGTGTTCGAGGCATGTTCGAATTGCGGCTCCGATTAGCAAAGCTCGTCACTTGAGTCCTGGCGACAGATCGAGACAGTCAAGTTCCGAAAAAGAGAGAAGGAAAAGATTTTAGTAGTGCGTGTCAAGGCTGAAACTGGGGTTGGAGACTTTTTGATGTGGTTGCGAAGTGGTATGCGCTATCAATTCTTTGCGAACGCGTTTCGAGTGCAATTTAGAGCGGCGCATCGGTAAACGGTTGGTCAATCCCTTGTTGAGTTAGAATGGCACTCGAAATTTGTTTTCCGATCTCCTTGTTGATGGCCGTAGCCTGAGTTTTCGCGATAACGCGTATAGTCAATTTGGTTCCTGTAGAGTCTCGCGTGGAGTCACGGTTTCGCGTTGAGTCAATTTCGGCTTGAAATTGAGTGTAGCCAAATTCCGCCGCACAGGGTCTCGTCGAGTTTGCGTATGTAAAAAGTGTCACCTCTGGAGTAGGTCGTGTATCATCGTGCGTAGACGCTCGGATTAGCGAGACGGTTTGCGAACTTTTCGGGAATGGCGATTACGACTTGAGCTCGGATGCGTAATGATACGTTATAATTAGGCACGAATAAGAAGGTTTCTAGATTTATTAATTGGTCGCGGTTAGCGCGTCGAACCAAATTCTGGTTTTAGATTATGAATTATTGTTTATTAGTAAGGTGGCGATAAGCGCACGTAAGCTAAAAAAATTTTCTAGATTCATTAATGATCGCGATTAGCGCGCCGATTTTGATTTTGGTTTAGTTTTTGTCTAGCGGTTTATTGTTAAGTTGGCGATTAGCGCAGTAGTTAGAAGAGGACAAACGCGGTTAGCGCGTCGAGTCAAATTTTGTTTTAGTTTTGAGTTATTGTTATCGTCAAAGCAGCAACTTGCGCATGTAGGCATGAGAAGCTGTCTAGATTTAGTTATTTTTTTTCTTCTTTTGTGTTATTTATTGTTTTTTGTTTAATCTGAGCCTTTGAGTACGTATCGCGAATAGCGAATTATGAATTAGTGTCGTCATTGTTTGGCATTTTGAATCGCGAAGAGCGACTGTTGAATTATTATCTCCCAGTCTGTATTTTGAGTCGCAATGAGCGACGTTTGACCTATTATTTTTTTTTATTTTGTTTTGTTTGTATTATCCTTGGCAAAAAATATATATTAGTTTGAGTCTATCATTGCTTAGTAAAATAACGTGTTGGAATTGCGTATTTTGCATCTCTCTCTCTACCCAAGAATTACCTCTCCCCTCTCCGCGCTCCTGAGCTACCTAGTATATTGCCGAGGTATAGCGCATTTACGATTTCGAGGCGTGTTAATAACGCCAGGCGCCTAAAAAAACTTCGCGATATTGTTTTTGGATCCAGGGTACATCGTGGACGCCAAATTATTGTTCACGCAGTGAGTTCTCGGTCATTTTCTCCGAGTGACCGAGGAGCGGGAAAAATCCACGTCACAGTATTTTCAGAATTACAATAAAATATTAAATTATACAGAATATCTCCACATTCTCTTCCCTTATGGATACATGTGTAACATATCATCAACAACAACGTCGTCGTTGTCGTCGTCGTCGTCGTCGTCGTCGTCGTCGTCGTCGTCGTCGTCGTCGTCGTCGTCGTCGTCGTCGTCGTCGTCGTCGTCGTCCGTTTCCGCCTGATTGTGGATCTTTCGAGGCGTCAAACGCAGATATTTACAACAGTTCTGTTTTGTAGCTATTGGGGAGTTGCGGGAACCCCCCAAGGTACAGTGTCGGTCTGTCCAAGTATCATTCGCCGCTTGTCATCTTGCCAACTCAGAGCCAATTTTTTTTGTATGATCATGCTGACTTCGTGTTTTTTACTGCCTATTAAACACTGGGAAAGGGTCGACTCTTGGTAAGCCATCAGACAGCGCTTGTAATCATCAAACGTGATGCCATTTATTGTTAAATTTTTTACACCCTTGGCACGTTTACTTACTTTTACGCCATTGCCATATTTTTTCCTATCCTCATCCCTAGTAGTAATGTGTACAGCTTTGCTCGCAGCCCCACAAACTCGGTCATACTTTTACCGTTATTCTCATCCTTCAATAACCCTCGTCGTTTCTTATTTTTAAGAGAATCACCATTGATATTGTCGGGCGGATAGTCAGAGGTATCAAACATTGCATTCACATCCCGTTTGATAATATCGTCGATGTTCGATACGTTAAATTGATAAATAAGGCTGTCTGTGTCGGTATACAACAATTTGACCTGTTTGTTCGAAAAGTTGGTTTTTACATAATTGTAGTGAAGATCATAGAGAATGATTTTTGATAGATCTAGAATTGATGTACCTAAGTGAATAGGTTTATCGAAGCAAACTTTCACGCGATCCAATTCGATAATAACTATATCCTCGTTAAATACGGTACAGCTACGTAAGTTTGGTCTGGCAATAAGCGTTCTCGCACCACCTCTTCCCTCACACTTTGTGACCAATTTAACATCTTTGCGATTTTGTACATTCTCCATAGTCTTGCCGAACACCGCGTTATTCATGAGTTTATAAAAGTTTTTCTCAAATTCGTTCCTGGACTGCTTGCGCATGTCGGTGTTGAGCATGATGTAACGCTCGAGCCATGGAGATTGTGCAAACTATAAAACTCTGTGTACTTTCGTTAATTTCATGCCTGAACTTAAACATTGCTTCAAATTTCTATACTGTAGGATATATCTTATTTTGGGGTGAAGGGTGGTCGCGAGTTTGGCGATATTACTACCTGGCTACGGACTGAGAGGTAAGTCTTTGTGATCCTCGTGAAGTTCTACAGCGTAGTCCAAATCTACCTTCAGAAAGTAACCGGTTGGTGACTCGTCTGTATGGTTTCCTATATCGACATGCTCATACTCCCACTTGAACGAGCCGATTGGTAAATGCACGCTCATAGCTGCACCGTACCGATTATTCACATCAAAATACATGAGGTATGACTCCGATTTGTTTGGATCAAAATCTTCACCCATGAATCTATTATTGGCCCGAGCATGGCGGTTAGAGTACTGCGCTACGCCGCCTCGAATGGCTCTTTCAATGAATAATATCATTTCTGTGACGTCTAAAAGTTGTAAATTCACTCCCGTGTATTTGAGCATCGCGTCAAAGGCAAGTCCCGGCGCTGTGTAGTAGTGCAACGAATCTAAATCATATGTTTTGAAGCAGCTAGCGCGGAAATTTTCAAAAATATCTGCGAGCGAAAGAACATCCGTCTTCAAATGTAACTCCGAATACGCACCTAATGTCTCTAAATTAAATTCATTCCAAACAGTTTCCGCGTGCTCGTAATCAGCATCTCAAATATTCGAATCGGTGAGTTGAGAGTAGAAATGCTTCTTTGCGGGTAGCTGAGTTTCATCAAGCTTCTCCCAATAATCAACGTATTCATAGGGAAAACCGCCTTTGCGAGTTATCAAACTGAACTGAGTCGGATTATTGTCGAATTTACGTGTTATATGTTTATCGGCATCGGCGAAATATGACGAGAGTTTATCGATGCTGCTGGCCATAAGACGAAAGGAATCGATAATTCTAAAGCTCATCATCGACCCTTTGATCCGCATCGTGATGGATATATATTGCTCCCTATTCATAAGTAGCAGATCAGTCTCGCCTTTAACAGTTGAAGCAAGAGATTTTATTAAAAAGTGAGAATCGCAACCGGTTAAATTGTGAAAAACTATGGGAATTGTTATGGAGACTTTGAAATTTAAATTACACCGATTATGAGCACGACCGCGATATTTACCCGTGAAGTGACAGTGATCGTGACATTTTTTCTCCTCAGGGGTGAACGGCTTTTCGCAAATATAACAATTCTTTGCACGCATGTGACGATCGCGTTGCTCTTGGGTGAGAAACTTTATCGTAATTATGTTTTTGATGCGTGAGTCTATTTGAATCGATAAATCCTTGAGCCGTCGGACAAACCAATCTATATAATCGGCATCGCGTCTACCGTGGAACTCTGATAAAGTTTCGTCGTACGAACAATGTTCGTAGTATGGTACACTGTGCGGGATATGCTTTTGAATATCTTGTGTTTTACGGTTTGAGACGTGATTCTGGAATTCATTAAGCGGTACAGACTCTAATATACATTTAAGATCGGCGTAAAGGACAAACGGGGCGGTACTTTTGTTTTGAAAATTTGAAAATGTTAAATCTCTAGACTTGGGAAATTCCATGTGCACTTTATTTAACATAATGCAATCTTGTCGATGGTTGTCGTAGGTGTGTTTCACCGTAAAGTGACACAAGCATCTGTCACATGAAAATGTTTTGTGTTCATTAACAGACAATTGTTTACTCACTAAACGAGAAAGATCTTAAATCCAAGCAAAGTGGGATCCCGGTGCAAACTCGCCAGTCATCTCGTCTTTCGGATTACTCTCTACCATTAGAAGATGAATCGTGTTAATGTTCGCGGTACTCAAATTTTTACTCAAATAAATTGGCACGATGACGCTTTTCTCAGCTGTAGCATGGGCTGAGACGGTTTCAGATTTTACCCCATATACATTGATTTGCAAATTATTCAATCTCTTAAGCTTTTTCACATCATGTAGAGTAGCAGGGAATTTGATATCTGTACAGTCCAACTCGGAAATATAGTAACGATAATGAATAGTCCTCCCAGCGTTGGCGTAGACTGGGTGGAGCGCTGCTGTGACGGACCAGAGAAGGCATCTTGCATCCTCGATTTTCACGTTCACCACCGCTCTCTTCTGCTGAATATACTTGGTCAACTCGACAAATGTTGAAGCCCCCGCGGCGAAGGGTAACAGAAAAGTGCAGCTCATCCAACAAATTGTGCACATTCTTCATCATCTTGACGAGATTGGAGTATGTTTCGGAGCCCATGACTTCGATGTTGATATAAGCAGAACTTTGTAGAACTTTTCACTTGCACGTATCGTAGAAGACTGACGAGTATTCGGATGCATGGAGTTAATATATCCATAGATCGCACGAATTTGGGTGTGGCGGTGGGGGCTGGTGGGAGGTCCAAGCTTTGTACCACCTCCAGTCATCAGGGAATAAAAAAAATTTGATAGCGAACAAGTTTGAACCTGCACACCCCATCCCTAATCGGCGTAACGCCTGTGATGGGAAAAAAAATCGGTCAACGAAAAGCAGGTAGTGGGCGGTGTTTGATGGAGGAAAAATCTTGTTTTGCCAACTCTTGACCGGATGATTTGCGCACATACCGTTTTTGGGGTTTACGACTGTTTATGGCAAATAGGTCCGAGCCTGCAAACCTCCAACCCCCATTAGCGTGGGACTCGCAACGAGAAAAAAATTGGTCAACGAAAAAGCAGGTAGTGGGCAGCGATTGACGGGAGAAAAATCAAAATGGCTGCCCATCTGACTAGGCAAAAATCAAAAACCTGCACACCCAACCCTAATTAACGCGTGGCATGTGATGGGAAAAAAATCGGTCAACGCAACAGCAGGTAGTGGGCAGCGTTTGACGGGGGAAAAATCAAAACGGCTGCTTATCTAACTAAGCAATAATCAAAATCGCTGCCCATCTCACTAGGAAAAAATTTCACTGTCAAACTGTCTGTCGATGAAATCGGGCAAAAATACAGGTGGCGCCATCTATGGTAACAGTCGGTAACAATATCGCGGGTAAGGCTTACCATCGCGGTGGTGACATACCGACTGTCGGTAAGGTAGGAATCTGGATACAAGTAGTAGTAGTAGTAGTAGTATCCTAACTACTGAGATTTCTGTGTGTGATTCCTCGAATTCTTGAATATTGTAACTGATTGATTCTGTCGTTTATGGATAACTTCCTCGTAAATTGTCTCTTGTACTTTACCGTTAACTCTAGTCTTAGGTCTACGATACCGATTTTTGTAAAATATTAATGAATGTCAATCTTTCATACTGGTCAGAATCTATAGCAAATTTATATTATTCTTCCGTTACTATCTCCCGAGCTATCTTCATTTTGTTTTCTATCGATTACAATAAAGTTTTCACTCTCGTTTTCAAGTAACAGAATAATAATTCGCGTAGCATCATCCTTTGCTACTTGGATAATATCACATCGCCCAATGACGTGTAGTTTTCAGTAAATTCTTGCATTATATCGCTTTTTCCGACCTACATTCATATTTCGCTGTTAACTATCGTCTTTCATTTCAATGCTACCGTTTGATTCAATTCTATCGAAATTTCTGTGGACGACTATTGCCTGTTTTATTAACTTCCACTATCGTTGCCACTTAATTTGTCTATCTTTAACCTGTAACCTACTTGACAATATATAACTGATTGACCTGTCCATTTTCCTTGACTTGAGTTCATCCTTCATTTCTTTATTTTCTTTATTTCTTTAATTATTGTCAGCTGCCTTGAATACCGCCATTCTACCAGTTCGTGTGAATACCTGAGCCTAGCCAGCCGTACAATGAGTTCTCTAGTTATTTTCCGTATTGTTTCGTATTGTTTTTTTTTTTTTTGATTTTGAGTAAGTGGAGAATCGCGCCAAAGTGTCAACGGTAAGTCCTCATCTGCGGGTAACAGAATTTAGCGTTACACTGTGAAGTATAGTTTAGATGATATCGCAAAAACATTGGTTGTACTGAAAAAAAAATATCCATTGAATTATTTTGATGAATACGAAGTCCCACAAGCCTACGATTCCAAGTTGGAAGTAAATGATAAAAAAAAAAAATTACTTGTAATCAATGTGCAATCGTATATTGATACTATTCGAATTTAATGATTTTCATGACAATATAATTGGATAAATCATATTGATAACTTTAGGGAAGAAGTTTGTGACCAGGAGGTAGATTGAAGATGAGAGTTCGTCGAAACTACCCTATAAAATTCATCAATGATATCAAAAAGTATAGAATAGAAAAAATGTACAACTCGATTGATTGGAATGTAGACTCCAACAATCCAACTGATGTTAATGATAAATTTAAAAACTCTATCTCTATACCGTATATAGAAAATCTATCTAGCCAAATCAAAAAAATTCTTAATGACGAGGGAATTGAAATTACTTTTAGAATATCTAATACTACCAAACTGTCTCTGTTTTCTCATCTGAAATCTGTTACTCCTAATTTAGAGAAAATTAACTGTGTATATAAAATACCATGTCGAGACTGTAGCATGAGTTATATTGGACAAACGTCACAACACCTAAAAAACAGAATCTCTGGTCATCGTTCTAATATTAAATGCCATGTCACAGACAGATGCGCTTTAGCAGATCATTCTTTGACCCTGGGTCACAATTTCGACTTCAACAACTCTATAACCCTAGCTACAGAACCGAATTGGTATAAACGTATCATCAAAGAAATGATCCATATCTTTAAGAACAAAAGGAACTCTGTTAACAAACGTACAGATATTGAACATCTTAGCCACCTATACTCTAACATTCTCTAGTTTACATTATCGTGTTTTCAAATCATTGGCGCCCCTCACTCCGATTGGTCACTGCCTTTGTACTCCGTGACTTTCGAACATAGATCAAGTTCACACGTGATCAACATAGATTTACGGATCGATTCCCGCTAACCTTCACTTCCATCCGAAATGCTGTACAACTAACAACACCTAAGCATGTACTGGTCGTCATTTTTTGTGAGTAATCTTTTCAAAATTAATTGATCTTTTCCCAATTCCATTTCCTAAATTATTAATAAGCATTTTCTGACATATTTGTATTGCTCATCAACCAATTTTTTCCTCTGATTAACCTATTTTCAAATTTTGACACTTAACCTAAAACTGTCATTCTGACAGTTTCTTGAAACTGTTTAATTTTCACCTAATTTTGTACAACAACAAATATTGTTTTTAAACATATTCCTTGCTTTCAATTCAGATCTGTTATGCTGAAGCATCCTATTTTTGTTAATTATTATAGAATTTATTCCTGAGGATGGTCGGCAGGGCCCGGCCGAAACGTCGACTCTTTTTATATTCACGTCCTTCAAAGTATTAAATTCTTCTTCTTCCTGACCGGAATTTCGACGAACTCTCATCTTCATATTGATAACGATCAAAAAAAAAAAAAATTTATTCGTATAAAAATTTCATGTGAATTTATTCAATCACATCAGTATTTAAAATAATCCTTCCGTATTAGCGAATAAATTAAAATTGACTGAAAAAAAAGAAATACAAAATAAAAAAAAACAACGTATGAATTACTAATTTTTTCACCTAAAATATGTTCTATCTAACGATTTTAACGATGGCTATTATTATTCTGAAACAA
Organism: Neodiprion virginianus; assembly: GCF_021901495.1. NCBI lineage: Eukaryota > Metazoa > Arthropoda > Insecta > Hymenoptera > Diprionidae > Neodiprion > Neodiprion virginianus. The sequence goes on along the minus strand of NC_060881.1, from coordinate 13,645,172 downwards.
ATCGTTCTGTTTGCTGATACATAGTTTACATAGTTTTATACAATGATGATATAACATGATGCGTAAAATTTTTTGCCAATTGTTCTAAATTTTCACTATACTGTATATTATTCATCAAGATCAACAGTCTTTTTGGTGATTTGGGTAATAAATCAGTGTCAACATGAATATTAAAATTATATCAGGTTTTTTAGAGAATTATAAATTTCCAAAGTTATAATTAACCTATCTGAAACTTCCTCATATTTAAGGCAGTAGTCTGCTTTACAGGCTTCAAAAAATCGATTTTTCGTTTTTGTCTTAAATCTATTCCAAAACTGTCCAAGAATATGTGGTCAAAATTTTAGAGGCCAATTCGACATATTTTCGAAGCTAGATCAGTTTTAGTGGCCAGCGTCGAGCAGGTGCGAATGCTCGGGCAGACCCGAGCGCGCGCGCTCCGCCCCTTCGTGTATTCTATTGTTTGACTATACTCGTATATACCTGAAACGATTGAACGGTCCTTTGAAATATTATTTGGAGGTTCTAGAAGGTCTGTGTTGAGTAGTTGTTGGGATAACGATATACAATATAACGGTAAACTATAGCTCTCGGAATCGGCTTCTACACTGCTATTTGTAGCGTCAGCTTTCAGTTTCATTTTTGATTTTGCCGAGCGCACATCGAAATGTCAAGCTACCCGAAAGGTGATCGATGTAAAAGACAGCGTGCTGCGGAACCGCGAAAGCGAAAATTTCACGGCAATCGTTTTACCAGTGTATCATCGGACGACGGACACACGAGTCGCAGTGAGCAAAAGTTGAAGGCAGCAAGCAGCGATGATATCATTATTCATTCATCGCACTGCTACCGCATTATTGAATTCATATCGGTGTTTCTCGCTCTTTCGGAAATCGCAATTTGCAGATCATGCAAACAAAAATTAACGTTTGCAGAAAGCGGTCATCGAGGCCTAGGATTTAAAATTGTTGTTCAGTGTATGTGTGGTCGACGCGAAATCCAGTCAGGACCATTTATAAATACCGGCTACGAAATCAACAGACGGATTGTTTTTGTTATGAGGCTTCTTGGTATCGGACGAGAAGGAATAAACGTGTTCTGCGGCCCTATGGATATTTCTGCAGGTTTTACAAAATCTACTTATCAACAAATCGTTGAGCATTTGTACGCAGCGTCGAAGACACTGTTCGAGAGTACCTGCGAAAAAGCCGTCACGGAAGAGAAAGAAAAAAACGTTGAACATGGAAGACCTGCGAATCATTTGAAGGTTTCGGGCGATGGATCATGGAAAAAGCGCGGTTATACTTCTTTGTACGGTGTCACAACGCTCATCGGATACTACAGTGGCAAAGTAATCGATCTCACTGTAAAAAGTGGTTATTGTCATTCGTGTACCATACATAAAAATAGTTTGGATGAAGATGCATTTGAGGAGTGGTATGAGGATCATAAAGAATCATGCTCCTCAGATCATACAGGTTCGTCTGGGAAGATGGAGGTAGATTCCATAACAGAGATGTTTTCGAGATCCGTCGAGAAATTCGGAGTTATGTACAGTAATTATATCGGCGATGGCGACTCCAAAACTTTTACTGGAATCTTAAATAGCAATCCTTACGGGGACGAGTGCACAGTGACGAAAAACGGCTATAAAATCGTCGAAATAGCAGCAAATATGGCTACAGGCATTTTCAACGAAGGTTATTCAGCTGTGCTTTCTACGATGCAGCTCCTCGATATTGTCATCGGGCAGCAATGCAAAAATTTTGCTGACACCGTCGATGCTGAGCGCATAACGCGGGAGAACCGGGGCGCATCACTTTCCAGCAAGGAGGCTCGTACAGCTCGAAGATCGGAAAGCCTCCGTCAAAACGAGTTTTTTGAAGAAGAGCAAGGATTATTGTATGGCCCGGGGATAGCCGATTAAACATCTAATTAGTGTAAGTATCCAAAAACTTACATTTTTTTGGACCGAAAACTTTACAGCCCGTTTTCTCGAGTTTTCATTTTCACAAGTTTTGGAAAACGGTGCCGGCGATAGTAAAAACAATATATGTCCGATCGAAAAAAACCAAAGTGATCTAGCTTCAGTATTGAATTATCTTCTATTTGAACTAAAAAAGTTGGACAAAAGTACTATTTAAATTACTTGTTTTGCAACTTAAAGTGAATTTTTTTTTCAAACTTCGAAAAAATTTGGAATTTCGTCATTTCTTCGGTATTTTTTTAGTTCATATAGAAAAGGAACTTATGAAAACTAAATTTCAATAATTTGTAATAATAAAAATTGTTTTTTAAAGCTTGAATATAATATACTATCGTCTCAAAATTTCGTTTACCGCAATCATTTCCTTCCCTTTTAAAAAAATTGTTGAAAAAACGCTTTTTTTTCGGCTCCTAAAGCAGACTACTGCCTTAATTTAACCTGAATTGTGCTGATATTCGAGTCGACCTCAATTGTACTAGTATTCGAGTCAACCCGAAACGTGCTGGTATTCAAGTCGACCCGAAATGTGCTCTTTTTTCTCCGGAATCTGAAACGTGCGCTTTTTTACCCGTATTTTGAAATGTGCTCTTTTCACCCGGAATCTGAAACGTGTTCTTTTTCACCCGGAATTCAAAACGTGCTCTCATTTGTATCGGGCGTCGTAGAGATTTCAGTCACATCTGGCAAAGGATGTATTGTAACAGAGCAGCTATAACGATCAGTGAACCCGCAGTCAGTGAGGTAGGATGCGTTGATATGATAGATCTGACTTGCCGGTGAAGTAAAAATCATTGGTCCAACAAAGCCTACGCGGCCGGCAAGTATCTGAAATTTGGGATTATTTTCCGGAGAGTCGATTCAGCTGCGGAAAAAGTGCCAAATCTTTGTCATGTTTGTATATAAGTTGGTTGGAATGCTGTACATTTTTACTTAACTTTATTACCAAGCTTGCAGTATATTTGCCAAACAGTCAAGCGGCGATTTTTCTACTATCTAACGGCTTATGCCAACCGTAAATACATCACTATTCTTGAATTTTCTTAAATTTAGATGGCATGAAAGCAAACTAACGAAATAAACTTTTTCCGTTCACTCAATAATAACACATCAGAAATTCATATGATATAAACACACAAGAGTGAACTAAGAGAATAATTTTCATGAGTGATATGGGGTTAAAAATTACAGAAATTCAGTTTTATCACTAAATCGTAATGGATCAAAATAGTACTCGTGCGATTGCAGCCCTTGTCATCGGCTTGTCCCACCAATTTCGCTCTTGTGTTCTTATGAACACTTGCCTCTGCGCCTCACACCGAAAACTTCACAATTATCTGAAATTACTAATTTTCTACACCTGTAACAAAAGACAATGTTTCACATTTGTTGCGATATGAAGTTGTAATCTTGATTAAACGCGAGAGGGGAGGTTCTTTAAAGAAACGTTGCACACGTTATATAGATGCGTGAAACGCGGACAGAAAATAAACTTTATTATCAATGTACATAGAGTGACTCTAGACGATACACAACGTTGTATCGCGATAGAGGTACACTCGAAGACTGACACCGAGGAAAGCTGATCTGCTAATCCTCGTGACCTATAGACACGCGATCACGGAAGGGTACGTAAATCGCAACATCCTTCCATGAGCGCTAGAGTTCATACCTCACACTCATGTCAAGCACAACAAATACACGCAACAATATTTAAAAAAAAAAGAATCTTCTTGCGCTGAAAACGCATGTATGAGTGATATTTCGAAGACAGGCATTGTGAAAGTCGGAAATCCTTCTTAATCCTGATTTACTTATCAAAATTACATTCTGAAATTAACTCTGTTGTGTCAATATCACAGATACAGATGAATATGTGACAATTTACCTGGGATACTGGTACCTAGGGCCACGAAGACTACTGCAGTGACTGAATCCTTTATGCCTAGGGTACAGCCAAAGTAGGATGCGACATCTCCGATGATTGCTGTCACCAGACCGATGCCAACTATGCTTGTAACAAAGCACAGGTATCCACCAGCGATATCTGAAACACGAGAAAACCTTTTTCTTGTATCACTCAGTTATTTTCTTTTTGTATCGTGGTGAAAACGAGAAAAGTTTCTAAATCAAAAGATCAAGACCTGGAAACATGTAACAATTAGTATGAAAACACGAATTGGTTCACGAGCTTTGTTGATCGTTGTGCCAGAAAAATTTATCGCAGAATAACTCGGGCCATGTCATTTGATGAAGGTTTACGTCAGGGAAATACCCACAAATGATCAGGGTTTCGATCATTTTCATGCGTGGTCTTTTCCACCTTTATAAAGTGTGATGAACAATACTGTAAATCTTTCTTTAATCGGGCCATTTCAAGCGGCGTGTGGTGCACGCACGGTATGCGCATCGACTTTTCGGGATACAGCGCGCAACTGAGCGCAAGAAACTTCTATTCCCCAAACAGCGCAAACGAGGTGCGCGAACCTTCTCGACGTAACGGTTACGCCGTGTTGTGCATCCCCCATCACTCAGCGAAACGCCGCATATGTTTCCGAACGTAAATACAAACACATAAGCGGAGCGCTCACGCGCCTGCTTAGTCATTTCACTTCACGATTTCAACTCGTCAACTATGATCTGCTCAGTGAGAATATTCAGTGTAAGTCCTAGTCAGTGCTTAGCTACAAATGTATGAATTTCTATCCATTCTATACGATACTCGAGACAAAGAATGAAACAAAAATAGCCGTGCTGTTGGTAAGAATTTTATCAATGTTTCGTCCATCATTAAGCATGGGTCTCGCAGTGAAAACTAGATTTTCATACTAGAAGTTATGCACCCACACAACATCTTAATTTCAAGTTATTGGTTTCAGAATAACTTATGAGCGATTGATCAACATCAGTAATACACTATGTTAACGCCTCAAGTAAGCTCGGATTCAACAACAGATTCGACGAGATGTGCATACTGTTCTCGTATGCTTAGCGCATTAAAGGGACAGCGAAAAAGAATAAACGATAATGGAAAATGTTCGGAATACTCTGTAAGAATAGGCAAAGTCTTGAAACTTGGGGATATTCTCTGCGATCATTATAGGTTGATTCTATACAGCAAAAGTAATAGACATAGCACCGAATCATTATCGATATCTGGCTCAAGAGCATCAGGATCACAACAAGCAACAGAGTTTGGTGGATCTCGCCAATGTTCTATGCCAGAAGTTGATGATGAACATTCAGACCTCTATGAGTTGCCAACGCAGACATCTTTACTTTCTTTACACACGTCTCAAAGGACTTCTTCACAACAATCTTCTACAGTGATACCTTCACAAAGTTCCACAAACACTCTATCACAATCGTCTACTGGCGACCCATCATTTGTAGTGCAGGAGCCAGTCAATGTCGAATTGGTAGAACTGCCTTTTCCACGGGTAGTGTCAACTCACAAATACTGTTTTCTTTTTACTCATCATCACCAATCGTCACTGTCCCTTCTGAAGCTCGATTGCAAGCATTCCAGGAAAGAAAGATCTTCATTCCTCAGGGAAATCGTTGTTGCCCAATTCATCTGATGAAAAAAAAATTCTATTCAGATGACCTAGCTGCGTTGAAAATACATGCTGGTAACAGTATGATTAAAGTATCAGACTTGACGTTTTTCCTTAATGACTTGTCGAATGGCCAAGAATTAAAGCATCAAATTAGGGATGGTACTCTATCTGATCAACGTCTGGAAGTATTGACTGGTCTTAGTTACGCAAATCTGAATGAGCTGTCTGGGAAAATGAAATCGATGAGGAATTCCAAGACCCGTAACATTTTGCAAGCATTGGTAGTGTTTCTTTTTAAAATGAGGACTGGGAATTCGAATACTATAATTGCATTTGTACTAGGACTTGATCGTGACCAGCAAGTTTCAGATTATTGTGCAGAAGTCGTAAACTCTTTTAAGAAATATATTTTACCAGAGGGTTTTGAATATTTTAGCGAATCAAGGGATGATCTTGTGGAACATAAAACTTCGGATACAGTTAAGAACCTGTATGAGCTCAAGGACCAATTAGTGCTAATATTTGATGGAACTTACATTCGGCATCAGCAGAGTACGAACAACAACTATCAACGAAAATCGTATTCTGGACAGGAAAAGGTCCCATTATGTAAACCCTTTACTATTTGCACGATGAATGGGTACATTGTTGAGATGGAAGGGCCTTTTTACGCTACTCAAAACGATGCCGAAATAATTAAAATACTGCTAGACAATCCGAATGGTCTTCAACGAATCATGAGGCTAGGTGACATTTGTGTAGTTGATCGAGGATTCCGAGATGTGGTGCAGCAATTAGAAAAGAGAAAATATAAAGTACTCATGCCAGCATTAAAAGGATAACGTAGTCAGCTTACAACTGAAGAGTCGGACAACTCTCGATGGGTCACAAAAGTTCGTTGGGTGGTCGAAACAGTTCACGGCATCCTTGACCAGAAATATAAGCTAATTCATCACTCTTTAGATAATAAACTTCTCCCAAAATCACTCTTCAGGATTGCTTGCTATCTGAATAATATCTTTGGAAAGAGGTTGAATTCTGATGTTGGCATCAGGGATGATATTATTGAGCAAATGAAGTCTAGGCGTGATAGCGAGAATTCATTGGCACAAGAGGCAGAGTTGGAGCGTTGGAATCGCCGAAAAACGCAATTTCAACAATTAGCATCAGCTGATTTGCTTGATTGCCCGGAGCTGACCGAAAAGGAATTGAAGATACTCTTCACTGGTTCATACCAGCTATCTCAAGTAGTATCTTACCTTGCTGAAATGATGGACGAGGATGAAAATATTGCACTCAATTATTTGAAGAGATTAGAAGATGCAAATCACGCAATCGTTCAAGTTCTTGCGAGGTCGAGACACATTAATAGCAAAACTTATAAATGCTACAGCGATTATACTCGTGATTCCGAAGGATCTTCTGGAATTCGCCGTTATGCTTGTGATTGTCCAAATGGCAAACGAACCGTTGGTTGCTGTTCACACATTGCTGCGATCGTTTATTATCTATCTAATGCTCGATATCTATCGAAAATCATAAGACCATCTGAAATCCTCACAGGACTTTTTGATGTAGAAGAGGTCAATGCCGTAATCAACAGTGATAGAGATGAAGATTAAATATGTAGCAATATAAATAGTAGGAGTTAATGCTTGATCAATGACATTTATGGAAACTCAAATTACACTTATTATACCAATAACGTTTATTAATAAACTCCAATTAGCAATATAATCCTACTGATTACATCTATTTGTTATGTCTCACAACTACTCCAACCATGATCACCCAACAATTAAACCCAAAGAACGATTTATGTATAGATTCTCATCAAAAAATGTGAAATATTGTCGTTTTTCTTTTTTCAATGTGTTGCAGGCCGAATTTTGGGACTTTTTTTTTAATTCGCAGGAAATCAATAATAGAATCACGTCAATTTTTGTCATAATAGTAGCAGAATATATACACTACAAAATATATTTTTTAGAGGAAGATTCGATGATTAATAATAGGCTTTAGCATAAAAAAAGTTGCAAATATTTTTTCCATAAATGTTAACATGTTTTTGATTTTTCAGAATTTTTTCAGATTTTTCGGTCGCCTTTTAGTATTTAATAACCGAAAAAATTGAAAAAACACATTTCTTTATCAGAAAAACCCCTCGAAATCGATGTAGAAAGCTGTAATTTTGCATTAAATTTTTTTTTTAGGTGAGGAACTTGGGAAAAAACCGGTGCCACAAAATTTGGTGGGGGCATATTCATCATTCTTAACCGGCTAGACCTTTTTTTAAATTGAATTTGACTGCAAGTTCAAAAAACAGTGAATTGATTTCGTAGTAATGACACAGCATTTTGCGATGATATAGCTGGTAGCCGGGTCGGTATCCCGCTTAAGAATACAATATATTGTACTGACCAGCTGACCGATACCAATACACCGACAGTTGACTCCGGTACATTAGGACACTGCCGAACAAGACCGGAAATACCAATAATGATCGAGACTAACGAGAACGAACGACGAACGTGGCAATTTGCGACTGCGCTTGACTATCTGGTTTTTGGTATACATAGAGGTGCCCCAGAACGATCGTCACCAATAGGCAGTGAAGCACACCTCTGACAATGAGTCACGCGTATTGTCAAATCTGTTGGATAGCAAACCGCTCCACTGTGTCACTTAAGCTTGGAATATACGAGCCATTCGAATTTGAAAAGATAGAATCTTTACGGCAAAGCGCCTTTGAATAAGAATTCGTAACTCAGAACAATCTTAGACAAAGTGCCATGTTTTATAAACTGTTTATAAAAACTTGAAATGCTCTTACAATAACGCAGGTAAAACTGAGAACAGGAACGGTACCGAAAAATCCTGATTAGAAATTAATGTTGATTTATTCTTTTTCTTAGAATTGTATTGTTACGTCCCAGCCCATAATTACGGCTGTACCCCCTCTGTACCATATTCTGCCGACGTGCAATTACCATAAGAAAGCACATATGCTCGTGCCGTAGCCTTTAAGATCCATAGCGATCTAGACTCAGTTACCATCTTGGTGTGCAATGGTCTCGCACCTACATGCTGCATACAATATACCATACGTTATTTCGCGGGCGAGCTTATATTCATGTAATGTCATACAGTATATATATCGTTTACATTGCTCAACTTCATATCTTCAATTCCAACTATTTAACTGAAATACATACCGTTATTTAGTGAGCCATTGATATTGATGGTCTCCCTGTATCAAAGTCGTCCATGGATTCTTAATGGCCGATTCTGGGATCAATCATTAAGTTTAATGACGTATTCATGATTGAAGCATATTATGGCAATGAAAAATCTAGTGTTGCCAGCAATTTCATGCGATATTTTAGTCAAGAAGCTCAAGATCTGTGTGAAAATGGATTTTTGTTCCAGGATACGCTGTACAGGTGTAGTATAAAGTTCTTTTTACTCGATACTCCGGCAACGTCGTTTGTTTTGAATGGACTGGGTATTCTGATTGCACTGAATGTACAATCGAAGGTACACTTGGGGACAATGAGTCTGAGACGGCTAATGTTTTACACTAGACAGTTACGTTGACAACACAAAGAAACCTACAGCGCCTTAGTCGGCCGAGCGCAAAACGAACTCAACCTCAATAAACATAACATAACTTATGACCATCGAATCTGACCTTAGAAAGGATAATGACTTAATGAATAAATTTCGAATAATAAATTAAGGGAATTATTCAAAATTGGATGGACCGCATGAATCACGAAAGTTGATGTTAATTCGAACAAAAGTCGAAATTAATAAATGAACAGGATTTACCTGGAGTCTGAAAAATTATTATATGTAAAAATGATTGATTTAGAGTGAAGGAATCTCAGCAATTTAACAGGAAAAGTGACGATGTCACTCAATTAAACACAAGTTATTTCCTTCTCGAAGAATACAGACAGGCAAAGGTTTATTTTCAGCAAAAATGAACGAGTTCGCGTAGAGTGCTCAGAAAAATTTGTGATTGTCGAAGTTTAAAACAGAAATGAGGAATAAAGTCCGAAGAGATGAAAAAAGAAATTAAAACTTGAAATTCTACGGTAAGAGGTTTTTATAAAAATACAATTTAATTGGGTAATGCAAGTTAAGTTATGTATGAAAAACAAGATTCTTCATGGATTTTCTACTGCTCCCGCACGGTAGCAGCAAAAGACAGACGCATCGGCCGCACCCTGTCGACGATGTTAAATGTTGCAACGCAAAGGCGATTGAATCGCATTGCACAAAGCTTTTGAGGATACGAAAGGTAATGTAATGACTGTTGACTCTCGATGCTCAATATTTCTTTTTATTCGTTAAATAGAGTTTTGGAGCACGTAACAACACTCTGGTAATAGATAACAATGATGACGTACAGATAATTGGATTTTATTCATACAATTATCAAACATCAAAAATGTCTTGAATCCAGGCTTACAATACATGCTCAGACGGCTTACCGTTGCTCACAACATACAACTTTTTGAGAATGTAAAATACAACAAGACTTTAGCACTTATTTCGACGCTGACTTTGAAAACCCTCTTCGACGAGTGCTCGTTTTTCATAGAATCACATTCTAAACTTGAAACTTCTTAGACTGACAAGGAAACTGCCTGAGGTGTCCCCCTCGATTTCGATCATTTGACGATATGTTATTCTTCATCGAAATCTAAGCAACACGAATTTGTTTTTATCGGCGGAAAAACAGTTTAAAGGGGTGAAATCAGCCCCCAAAGGGGCATTTTTGGAAATAACGTCACTTGAAGGGTGAATTTCTTCAACGGTATACAAGCCATTCCATGTTAACTTTCCGATTTCTTTCAATATTTTGGAAAAAATAAAAACCAAAGTCCTAAATGTTTACAGCATTAGCCGTGTTAATTCCAAAATTGTAAGCTCGCGATCGATTCCAGTAACCTCGCAAACTACTGAAATACCTGTCTCTGAAAGATTTTACGATCGTAAAAGAAACTATGCCAGAAACCGTTCGGCAATTTGTGGGAGTGGTTTTTGCTATAAATGCAACCGAAATTTATTGAAACGAAGAAGCTCGTAAATTGTTACTTAAAAAGAGCTTTGTAATGTTAAATAAGACGAATTAAAGCAAAATAGTGCGATTCTAATGGGAATTCGGCTGCACGTGTATAAGGGTAGTTCACCCCCTAAGTGACGTTATTTCGAAAAACACAAAAACATGTATCCCCTACTTTTTTCTGCTGCGTCAAATGCAATTAATTTCATTAAAATCCGAACAATAGTTTGTCCGTTGTAAACATTTTTTAACTTTCAGCCCCTATAATTTTCGAATATTCAACCCCGTCGCAACCGGCCAAAATGCATTTTTCATTATTCGTCATAGGAATTATTCTTCAATTGGTTTCATTCAAATATCTCAACTTGAAGTATGCGAAACTATGAAACAACCACCGAGGATGCCCAACTTTGGGGGCTGATTTCACCCCTTTAAACTGTTTTTTCGCCGATAAAAAAAAATATGTGTCGCTTAGATTTCGATGAAGAATAACATATCCTTAAATGATCGAAATCGATGGGGACACCTCAGGCAGTTTCCTTGTGAGACTTGGAGTAATATCACAAACGACTGCTTGCTTTTTATAATGTAAAATACAAGACTTTGAAAATTATTTTGGACAAGACTTATAAAATTCTCTACGGCGGTTGGTCGTCTTTCACAGAATTACGTTCCAAACTTCGGAAATTCTTACACTGAGACTTGCAGTAAAATCACAGATGTTCAGGCGCCTCTCAGATTATGAAATTTTTTACCTTATGATATGAAATTCAAAAAAATAGAAGAAAAAAAAACTGGTGCGTGTGCTTCACACGCGTCTGAAGTGAACACAAAACAGAAGCTTGAACTCGACACAAAGCGAAGACGGTATGAACTCACACTTAGATGTGGACTCTCACACAACGGATAGAACGACGCGCATGCGTGCTGCTGTCGTTATACATATAAAATACGTACACGCGGGCTATGGATGGCCTATCACTCTCTCTCGGTTACACGTAACTCTTTCTCTCTCTTCTTGTACACGGCTATGCTATGGATGACCATCACTCTCTCTCGCTCACACATCACTCTGTCTCTCTTTTCTTCTATTCCTCCATTCCCTTGTCCGGTTTATGGACACTTTTTAGCGTTACCAATGAACGTGCCGTTGTCGCATAAGAAATATTCACTTCAAAAACAAGTGAAGAACCACTGTCGGGTGCGAAGCTAACCCGACGGACAGCGAAGCGCGACCATTTTATTACACTAATAAGAAAGTATTTCTCACTGACAAAAACTATCGCACGTGTGTTTTGGGCACAGGTGGTTCATAGCTGTCCCCCGAAACTCGCGTCCCATCCACCCACTTCCTCGTTACCATAGGGATGAATGCGATAGAAGATTTTAATTTTATGATTTATGGAGTTCGTCTCCAAAGTGTAACCGTTCAACTCACGGATAATATGCCAACGGCTGCAATCGTTGAATCTCACAGCAGAGTGCACAATCAGAAGAATGACAGACTACGGAGAATACAAACTGAAGATCCTGAGATCGAGGCAAGAAGAAGCTCGAGCACATGGAAGTTAAAGCAGCATGATACGCTAAGCTTGGCTCGAAGTTCAAGATACCGATAGCTATCCTTATCAAGTTATCAACTACATGGTGTTCAGTAGTTGATTGGATAACCATTGGAATCTATCACCACTTGCATGTGTCGGGGCATCGACGCTATTAAAGCTTCGGTGTACTCTACATTTCCTTGCAATGTTTCCCAGGCTGCACCGACTCGAGCTCGAAGCTCTTCGACCGTTTCACCATGAACCAGCCGAAATCTCCGGACCACCTCCGACCACACACTTTCCATCGGATTGAGGTCCGGAGAATTAGCCGACAAATTGAAACGGACTACGTCTGATTGGGCGACGCACCACTTTTGAACGATTCGTGCCGTATGCACTGGGCTGTTGCACTATGTTGACAAATCAAGAATCGGTGAGCAAAGCCCCCGAAAAAAAGTTTTGAATTTTGAAATTTCAACTTTGGTTTGGCTAATGTGATACCTTAGGCATTGAAATGTATCATCAGATAGGACAAACAGGTGAACTGATCTGTACAAATGAGTAAGTAGTAGACGCCTTTCGTACGGGAGAGTGAGCATAACGCTTGGTTTCAAAATAATATAAAAACAAGAACATCAACCGATTTTCATTCTGTGAAATGGATTTTGTTTCTCAAGGTACGTACCAGGACTCTATTTAATTCAATAAATAAAAAATCAATAAATAAATTAGTAATAATTAAATTGTGTAAGCACATTTTTTGCTGAAATATCAATTACAAAATGGTATAAGTGAATTTCCACGCAGTCCCCGCGACGAAACAAATTTTTATAGATAGATATAATCGTTATACATTATGTCAACAAATTTCAGATCCTCACCGTTCTGACTGCCAGTTTTATATGACTTTGCGCAATCAAATCTGCGATTTGAACACATAAAAGTTGTTCAGCGAAACAGTTTTTCGAAAATATTCGAACAGTTGCAAAAATTACAGATTTTGATAAAGAATTGCTGGATAGATTTTATATAATCCTGCTAGTACTCACTTCTGGATTTCAAATTATTGAACAACTCTTTGAGAATCATTGTTTAGTTACAGGAAGGAAGTATGTGGTGTAACGTGGCGTTTCAGAGTCGCCCGTCACAAGGGCACACATCCGTTATTATTTCTAGTTTACGCATCCTCAGCAGGGTACTCTAACCGAACTCTATACAAAATAGGCAATAACTACTTTTAACTAATTCTTTCTTTGTAAATTCTCTATTTCGCGCTTCGGCCCACGCTAATAAGGTACTTGGACGACAACGATCCCGACCACCGAGGGACTGATATCTACCGTTTCCAGCTCTCGACGGCTTCGCCTACCGACGGTCTAACCAGACTATACTGGCTACCTTGGTGCACTTCCCTTGCTACCGGGGTAGCATCCACCCGAACCTTCCGTATCGCCTCGACTGCCGGTGAACAGGGAGATGAAAATCCTCCCGACGGCCGAGGGCACCGCTCCTCAAGGAGGAACCAGCCGCCCGCTCTATCGGATGCCGTAAGGATGGCGTGAAGGGCAGACCGTAGCCTGCCATCCTCCGACTTACCGGCCTGGTGCCGGACCGACCCCAAACCACTACGTTCAGATTGATGAAGCCATCGTTCCGAGGATCGACGCAGCCTTTCTGTCGGCAAGGACTCATTGTGTGGGTCGTGGTCTACGGTTTGGCCAACCGTCTGACTGCACGACCTCGAGTATAGGCAGCCGGCTACTGCCTGTACAAAAGCCGGTAGAAGTGAACAGTGAGGCGTCATTCTCCACTCGGTAATTCTGACCGAGAGGCACCCTGTGCATGCCTCTGTCAAAGAAGTCCCCGATGATAGGAAACCTGGACAGTAAACTGAAGCAGCTATTAAATCGTACGAGTTGGTGTCAATGACGAAATCACGAGCAGCACATTACACCACATCTAGCGGTAATCTTCGAAAACGCATGACCACGCCGTAACCAATATTCGCCACAGGGGGATGGCCTATTTGCGGTGGGGGTTAACCAACCAATCAAAGGGAAGAAGAAGCACCTCATGACAACCGCGAGATCGGCGAGCCGAACTCCGACCTCCTTCTATTCTACGTTTGACCTGCTGAGCGACAACTCAGAGTGCTCCGTATATCCTTCCGCTTTAAGCTACCGATCCTTTTTCCTCTCGTTCTATCGTTACCTTATCTACCGTTTCTCCACACCCTCTATCGTTGCACTACCGTTAACTTCTACCTATAAATTCAAGTTCTTTCCTCCCTTCAAACTTTCTTTTGATTATTCTAAGTTTTATTTCAAATTAACCTCGGTGTTGTGTGCCTGAAGTCACCGATTGAGGTAAGGCTTCTGCCTTTGTATTGTATCGTTACGAAGTTGCTCATAATTTCTATTCTTTCTTATGGTATTCATCGACTTTGTGTGAATCATGGTCCACGGCTTAGAGTGGCAGTAAGCCGCCGTGTGACTGCATGATTTCGGTCATTAATATTGTATTTATCGTTTTTTGTTTGCATCGTGTGATGCCAGTTTTGTGTGAATCATGGTCCACGGATTAAAGTTGCAGTAAGCCGCCATGTGACTGCATGATTTCAGTAATTAATTATTTTCGTGTCTGAGCGACCTCGTAACTGCCGAATAATTAACTGTTTTGTATTTATGACTTTTCTGATTATTCGTGAATTTCTATTAGCCTGCTTCTGTATTTTCTATCGTATTTTGAGCCCCATTGGCTTTACGTTTCATTTCATACTTTTTGTAATAGTAGTGTGCTTTATATTTTATTTCTGTTATTGCTTATTATATTTTTATTTATTTTTGTGCCTATTGTATCGTATATCGAGTTCCTTGGAGTACAACCGATCGTAGAATCAGCCTCTAAATATTACCGCACCTCTTTCCTATTGCTATTGGCAATTCTATATTATTTTTGCCTGTTATTTATTATAAATTATTGATTCTATCGTTTCTGAATAATTCTACCGAAAGTTATCTAGTCGATCGTTTACCGATTTTGTAAATTGTTAATGAATGTCAATCTCTCGAACTGGTTGTAATCTATGGTAAATTCGTCGTATTATCTACCGAGCTATCGTTACCTTGTTTTCTACTGGTTACAGTAAGGTTCTCTCGTTCTTAATTGACAGAATAATAATTTTTGTAGCGTCATTTGTAACTTGGGTAAGATCACGTCGCCCAGTGACGTGTAGTTTAAGTGAATTCTTGCATTATATCGCTTCTCCCGACCTACGTTCATTTTCTCTGTTAACTACCGTCTCTCGTTTTGAAGCTACCGTTTAATTCTATTCTATCGAAATCATTGCGAACAACGATTGCTTATCAGTAGATAGGATATGAGAGTTATAGACCAAAACATTTCGTAACCAGGTGACGTAACCATATGACGTAACCGGTTGACGTGCCCACGGCGGCCATTTTGACAACAGCTATTTTGATGGCGGCCATTTTTGATTTTTTGATGGCGGCCAGTTTTATTTTTGCTTAGTCAGACGAGCGGCCATTTAGACAGCGGCCATTCTGATTTTTGCTTAGCCGGATCAGCAGCCATTTTGATTTTTCATCTTCGGACAGTTTGATAATGTGATTTTCGCTATGACGTCACCAGTGTAATCAACCGATTTTACTGTCTGACGGCAGCCATTTTGAATTTTGCTCAGTCGGATGAGCAGCCATTTTGATTTTTATCGTCAGACAGTTTGTTAATGTGATTTATTTCTTGGCAGGATGAATAGCCATTTTGATTTTTCACCGTTACCCCGTAAACTTTCGCGCTAATAGTTTGCCCCAGGGGCAAAAAATAATATTTTCCACAAACTTCGAATACATTCTGTTGCGTTAATCGACCGGATGGCGACATCGCAATTAGATAGACAGGGAATGTTAATGACGATCCGAAAACTTTCACGCTAATAGTTTACCCCCAGGGCGAAAATTTTACATTCAAAAAATATTAATAGAATTTATTGTAGTTATGTATATAATATAATATAATATTAATACAATACGAATTTCAGTTGCACTTAATTTTAAGTAAAGCTGGGGATGCTCGCCACAATTAAATAGGTCGGGAATGATGATGGCGATTCGTAAACTTTCACGCTAATACTTTTACTCCCCAGAGCGAAAAATAACATTTTCCACGTACTTCGAATACACTCTTTTGTGTTAATTGACCAGATGGTGATGCTGCGATTAGATAGGCTGGGGAAGTTCGCTACAATTAGATAGATCAGGGGTTATTGTAGTTATACAGGGTGACCACGATAAGGTGGCCACCCCCCTCCAAAATCTAGCCGTGTGATAATTTGAGAAATTTTTTGCATGATTTTTAAAGGATTTGCGACGATCTCTCCGATAGTGAAGTCGAAATTTTTTTAGAAACAACCGTTTTTGCGCGCGAAAAAAAAATTTTCGATTTCGAGACAAAAATAGGGTTTAATTTTTTTTCTGAATATACGCAAAATCCTGAACGCGGATATCAAAAATTTTCCGGGATTCGTCAAACCAATCACCCAGAAATAAATCTCAAAATTCGAACTTTTTGTCGAAAATTCGGTACTAACTGGCGGAACAGGTGGAATTGAAATATCTGGCAAAATCGACCAGCGCCAACTTCACCCGAGTCCAGGTAGCGGTATACGATATGTCATTGACGATTCTGCGCGACGAGTTTCGTTGCACTGACTTTCTCTGTTTGCAGCTAGGCGAGCAGCAGGATTAGTAGTTTGAAAATATCTGCATCGAGAGAAGCGTGACAAAAACGTCCGCATTTAAAATTATCAATGATAATTACACGAAAGCAGCATAACGGGAGGTTAACAAGCATTTTGTTATCATCGGTTGCCAGTGACAACCGTTGTAGCACGGAGGTTAGCGAACGCTCGCGCGTGGCCGATCCGGCCGATCAAGATCCCGCTATTACCGTTTGCCGACGCGGCGACGTCGAGATGATGTAGCGCAAAAATTGAAATTCTTTCGAAAATGATCATCGAATCATCCCGATTCCGTCAAAGTGCAGCATTATTGACAAAGGCTTATCACTCTTATTTTACACAAAAATGATTTCAAGAAACGAACAGAATCCACCCGAATTTTGACAGTGTATTGCTTGTTCGTCGCAAAATTCTAGGTCAGTTTATTTATATTCTGGAGAACGATGCGCGAAAATTGGTTAATTCTGACACCGTGTATTTACTTTCGTACGTCGAATATTTCCGCGGCAACAAAGCACATGGGTGGCCGACTTTTCTGTGATTCTAGTAGTAACAATGAGCGCAATATTGCCACGACCCAGCGTTATTTTCACGCGATGATCAAACCGGGGACAGTAAACCACGGTTCGAAATTATTTTCGATGAAAATATGCCGTTGCATTCTGGAATTTCGTTAATTGTCCGACAAATTGATACGTAATGCGTAAGAACGAAATGACTCGCATTTGTTTAGAACGAAACCCTTGCATTGCTCTTTACTTCAATACGAAAATCGTACTATTCTTATCCAGATGACATGAGTATGTACGAAACACGACAGGCTGAGGTATCGTTAAAGTACGGCGAAAGCAGAATTGGGCAGCAGAAATTACTTTCGTCATTTCATTACCCGTAAATTACAATTACTGTGAATAACTGTAATATTTAGTAACTAATGACAATTGCGGAAAATAATTATAAATTTTGATTTACCAATTACAGTTAGTATTAACAATTGTAATTTTATAATTATCAACTACAATTACTCGAAATAATTGTAATTTTTTTGTTGTCAATTAAAATTACTTGAAAAAATTGTAATTTTTTTGCCACTAATTACAATTACTTGGAACAATTGTAATTTTTCTGTTATCCATTACAATTAATGGAAATGATTATGTTTTTTTTTCAAATTTCAATTGTTTTTCATAATTTATTTAAACAAATTACCTTTGGAAACGTAATGTCGAATTCTCAACATAATTTCAAATTCCGAAAACATCGGGAACTTCATGGAGCTTACATATTCACATTGACTGGTCAAGCAAATTATTTAAACAAATTAATTTTTCAAAGTAATGTGAAATCCTCGATCAGCTACCCAAAAAACTTTGGTAACCATAGCCCATTCACATATTGACTGTAAAAGACTCGTTCCGATCACACCATTTGAATACTCCAAAAACGGAGTAAATTTATTTGTCTATTTGTTATTATTTCACAGGAATAACGTTAAAAAGAATTTTAATAATGTCTGATTTAATTACAATCACTGAGGATAATTGAAATGATTTGTGATTAAATTCCAATCACTGAAAGTAATTTTGATAAACTTTGATTAAATTCAAATTACTCAATGTGATTTTAATGAAATCCAATTCAATTACAATTACTGGAAATAATTTCGATGGACTCTGAGTCAATTACGATTATCAAAAGTAATTTCACTGAACTCCGATTCAATTATTATTACTGAAAATAATTTCGATGGAATTCGATGTCATTAAAAATTATCCTTAGTGATTAGTAATTGTTAATTTTTTATTACAATTTTGCCCAGCACTGGGCGAAAGTATGGCCGATGTCATGACAGAAGTAGAAGCATGAAGGAATAATCGTCAGGTTATGATTCATCTACCTTTTACCTGTGATGTTTCCATTTCGTGGGCGACAAAGACAGTATTTTTTCGTAAATGCGATCCCTACGTTTCACTTTCCATTTCAATTCAATGACAGTTCGTCAATGACAATAATTAGCAAACTAATATTGAGTTTGTAAACCGATGCAGAGATTTGATACTTAATTCTATACAATTCCTTACAGATATGGTAATACAAATGTTTGATTGGTTTTTACATGTGCAATGAAATATTTTGTTTCATTCAAAATATGTACAATGCGTAAATTCGGGAATCCGTTATTTTTTCGGATCGCGCATAGTATTGCACAACAGAATTATGCACCTTCGATACTCCTCTTATGTTAATCCGTCCTCCTCGCTGAAAATTTTTTCAACGAATGCTGAAATTTACAGGGACGCGGGCATAATATTTGCAATGTTGCCCGCTACATTTCATACATTGAATGATGCGTAATTACTTTTCACTGCGTAATAAATATTCTCCGGCATTGCTTCGTGTTTGCCTTTCCCGGTTGGACTCATCTCTGTCAAGCTATCGTTGTCTAAGATAATTTTGAAGAGTGCTCGGTTCGTTTCTTTCCGACTCTTGTACATAATCTCTGTGACGGCGGCCATTTGCACATTGTCAACCCACACGTCGTACCCTATGCTTAACCGTACTTGATGACAATTTAAAAATGATAATTATCTTATCAAAATTAGAGACTATTTAGTGTAAAAGTATTACCAACAGATCGTTTTCCGCTACTCGGTGCTGTTACTTTTAGGACAATTTGAAAAGTGTTCCATGAATTCGTTTGATTAACGCATTTATTCGTTTCTTTGTTTTAATTGCGACTGTAGTCGCAGTTTCATAATGTAGCTACACAACATTTTGTTGGAGACATTGAATTGATGCATTATTTACTGAAAATTTAATGCATTATGAAACGGACGCAGCATTATTGTAAATGATGTATTTTTTCACAGATCACGAGTGCACCACCTCGACATACAAGTTTAAATTTCTGAATCGACGTGATCTGAGATACTGTATTCGTGCGTGTACATATAATTATTTTTAATTATTTAATTTATTTATTTATTTATTTATTTATTCATTCATTCATTCATTGATTTAATTATTCATTGATTCATTGATTCATTCATTGATTTAATTATCCATTGATTCATTCATTTATTTATTCATTCATTTACTTATTTATTTATTTATTTATTTATTTTTTTTTTTTTTTCTTTGCGTATGGCCAAATCAGTGGGGAAATCCTTCATGGACCACCTTAGGTAGGGTACCGTCACTCCCAGGAGTGTGGGACTCGCCTTACAGAATACCCACTAAAACCACCACCAAAAACCGTTCCTTGCTGTCGTCCACACCCCACGGAACTGTCGTCGTACCTGTTTTTGAGAATCAAATATCACGATTAGAACAATACGAGGCAAATATTTTGATGAAATTAAATCTAACAAACGGATGTGAACTAGACTTTTCACCATTTTCGTGACACCATTCTCGTGTTACAGAAACGCTGAAACTCAGGTTTATTTGCAATAAGATTCATAAGAGTTCAGTAGTATTCAATACGAGCCTATAGTAAAAAGAAACTTGTCTTGTATTTCATTTCTGGTCTCGTTCTGTGTTATCGTCCGCCAAAAGCCATTCCGAGCTGTCGTCCACACCACACGGAATTGTCGTCGCATCTGTTTTTGAGAATCAAATGTGAGGATTAGAAAAATACGAGGCACATATTTTGATAAAATTTGATTTGACATTTTTGAAACTACAGATGCAGTTTAACGTGCATCAAAAACAAGCGAATGTGCACTCGACTTTTTACGATTTTCGTGACACCATTCTCGCATTACAGAAACGCTGAAGCTCAAATTTCTTCGCAATAAGAATCAATCATTACAGTTGTGTAGTGTTTAATACGAGCGTTTAATAAAAAGAAACTTGTCTTGCGTTTCACGTCTGATTTTGCCAGCTCATCGTGTCCGCCGATAGCCGTACCTTGCTTATCCTCGAGATCCCACGGGACTATCGTCTAACCTATTTTCAACAGTAAACAGCACAATAAGAAAAATACGAGGTGCCTTTTTGATGATAACGATTCCTATGTTATTCAAACATCATATACAGTTTTGTGTGCGGTAGCAAACAAAGAGAGTTTTGACGTCCCACCACTTCTGTTATATTATTTTCACACATCTGAGGATTTTTTTTTTAACCCTCTAAATAACAATAATAATAATTCATGACAGTTTCGCGTTGTCAATCATTGAAGATTTGTAAAAAGAATCATATCTCACATTTCATTCCTGGTTCCGTTGCCTGAGGAGATGCTCGATGTGCCCTCCGTTCTGCTGGACAGTGAGTGCGAGCCGTTTCCGGATCGACCCTCGCACCCGTTGCATCTCCCTAACAGGAATAGCGGCACACGCTTCGGCGATGCGGTGGCGCATGTCGTGTTTTGTTGTGGGGGCCCGTTCGTAGACGATTTCCTTGACTCTACTCCAGAACCAGAAATCACAGACGGTGAGATCTGGTGAGCGCGCTGGCCACCTAACCGGACCTCTCGTACCGATCCAGCGCTCCGGGAACATGGCGTCCAGGATTGCCTTGTTCACGTTACTGTTGTGGGCAGGGGCCCCGTCCTGCTGCCACCAAACCTGGTCCATACGGATGGGGTTTCCGTCCATCAGGCGGGGGAGTTCCTCGGTGAGTACGGTCGTGTACTTGGCTGACGTGAGATTTCCGTCGAGGAAAATGGGCCCGAGGATCCTGTCCTGTAATACTCCAACCCAGACGTGGAGCTTCCAACGGTGCTGGTTGTCCTGTTCGACGATCCAGTGTGGGTTTTCCGGAGCCCACCAACGACAGTTCTGCTTGTTGACGAGTTCGAGGTTCGTGAACAGCGCTTCGTCCGTGAAGCACACGTTCCTGAAGAAATCGGGATCCTCCTGCAGACGCTCCAGTCCCCAGCGACAGTACGTCAGTCTTCGTTCGGCATCACCTGGGCACAGCTTTTGCACCGGCTGGTACTTGAACGGACGGTTCAGCTCGCGTGCGATTTTTCTCACAGATTCTCGAGGAACCTCTGTAGGGAATTAATTACTCCTTTTAGAAAGCACGAAGAGACAATTATCGCATTGACCCCTAAATATACGTTGAATTTGTGTCCAGGATTGTCTCGTCTCTAATAAATCTCACCCAACAGAACGAGGTATGACTTGGTAATACAATTTCGCATCAAACCGACGGGGAAATATCTCGCCGAACTGACGAGTCAATGGATTTTCGGCTTAATTACAATTCACCTGGATGAATGTAAAATAACTTGATTAATGAGAATTAACTGAATCACTAAATATAACTGAAATGTTGAGAATTAACTGAGACACAACTGAATTACGGAAAATTAAATCAAGTATATGGGCTATTCCGCGTCAACCGGTTCAGTCATCTCTCAGATATTTTTTTAATTCGGCATGTGGATTGTGTGGGAGAAGTTAGATTCTTGTGCCAAAGCGCGAATCTCATAATGCAAAATTCGATTTTTTATTAACAATAACAAATTAGACTCCCATTTTTTTCAAAAATTCATAACCTTGGCAAAGAATTAGATACAATATATTTTTTTTTCAAATTACGCGGAAAGCTCCATAGAATTTAAAAAAAATACGAAACGGTAAAAAAAAGTTGTTATCAATTGTTTATTTAACAATTAATTTTTCAAAGATTTTTAAAACAGTGACTGACACGAACAAAAATTTTTTTTTAAATTCCGACATGTTCCTTGAACTGTACTACAACCTGTGAATTAATTCCAGAGAGGTGTTTTTTTTTGTTTTCGAGTTAAAAATCATTAAAAGTGTCGATGCGCATGAAATTGCGGCGCGCCGAGTCTCTACGTAATGGCGGGCGGCCGGTTGCCGTCCACCGCTACACCGCGGTGGCGTCGCAGGGTTATTTCAGTCATTTTCACGATGTAGGACACGATTGGAGAATCTGAAAAAAGTACTGTACCTTCACAAGGCCTGCTCAAAGCGATAAGTGAAGTTTCAAGAATGTGTTTTTATTTTAAAATAAGTAGCAAGTTATGTAATTATTATCATTTATGTGCCCTTTCATGGTGTGTAACCGTTATTTTGAATGTCTAATAAAAAAATGGTAAAAAACACATTCCTGAAACTTCACTTATCCCTTTGAGCAGGCCTTGTGAAGCTACAGTATTTTTTCAGATTCTTCAATCATGTCCTACATTGTGAAAATGACTCTCAAATAACGCTACGAGGCCACCGCGGGGTAGCGGTGGACGCCAACCGGCCGCCCGCCAATACGTAGAGACTCGGCGCGCCGCAATTTCATGCGCATCGACACCTTTAATGATTTTTTACTCGAAAACGAAGAAAAACTCAACTCTGGAATTAATTCACAGGTTGTAGTACAGTTCAAGGAACATGTCAGAATTATAAAAAAATTTTTTGATCGTGTCAGTCACTGTTTTAAAAATCTTTGAAAAATTAATTGTCAAATAAACAATTGATAACAACTTTTTTTTGCCGTTTTGTATTTTTTTTTAAATTCTATGGAGCTTTCCGCGTGATTTGAAAAAAAAAATATATTGTATCTAATTTTTTGCCAGAGTTATGAATTTTTGAAAAAAATGGGAGTCTAATTTGGTATTGTTAATGAAAAATTGAATTTTACATTATCAGATTCGCGCTTTGGCACAAAAATCTGAATCCTCCCACATAATCCACATGTCAAATTAAAAAAATATCTCAGACATGACAGATTCGGTTGACGCGGAATAGCCCATATTCGAATAACTTTGGGTTCATGCCAGAATTATATGTTTACAGAGAGTAAAAATTAAATAAAAATGTGTAATGAAGTAGAGTTAAGAAAAATAATTTGAATTAATTGGAAATGCGATAGAACGAATTCAAAACTTTTCAACCTCACTTGAATTAGCGTGAATTATCAAGAATTGAAATTTATGAATTGAAACGAATCAAGTTGAATCATATGAATCTACCTCACTTAAAAGAATTGATTTAAAATAAGAAAATTAAGTTAAACTACATTAATTTATTCAGATTAATTCAACTCAAACAATTACCGTGTTACTCAAATCTCGAATTATTTCCCCCTCGCATGAAACGAACAGTTCAGGTTGCCCGCGCACCATTGATTTTAATGTGAATAACTAAAATACGGTTAATTCTGGTCAGTTTGAAATTTCTGGAAACGCCGGAAGCAATATTTAAAAAATCATCTAATCACGGGGTCGATCTGAAATTGATGAAAACACGAAATTGAATTTTTTAGCGTTCTCACAGATCCTGGAAAAGGTTTGGATATTCTTCACCCCGAAGCGGATACACGGAAAAATGTTGCACGGCAATTGGTAGTTTTATAGACACTATTGCGTCAAAATAATTCAAGAAAACCAATAATAGAGGGTGTTGAAATTAGCGAATTTGGCACGGAACGCCCCATACGTACATCTCAGAATAAATTAAATTGAGAAAAAATATAACGAAGAAAAAAGGAACGTACGCAGTGTCCTCGCGAGGCGTCTGAGGCTCTGTCTTCCGTTTTCCTGGACGGCGTGTTCCACCGCTGCTCGGACTGGGCCATCCCGCACCGGCTTGATGCGCTGCTCTCGTGCCCGCTTCAGCACGCCGTGCTCCTGCTCCGTTGCCGCCAGCCTAGAGATGAAGTTTCGCATACTCGAATCATACATTGTTGCAAAGTTTCACAAGCATCGGCTTCTTGCAGGAAAAAAATTGACGTAGCCGACAGTTATGTCGCATAAATGTTTAAAATATATTATTCAGGGCAATGCGCGCAAGCTGCATAGAGTTCTAGTGCAAATTAACACGATTATGCAATTCAGAAAATTATTTCATTGCGAACATCGTACCTTCGAAAAGACTGCCTCGACGGTGGCTGCCCGTCCTCCGGGAATCGCTTTCGGTACATCCTCGCCGATCCTGTAAAGTTGTTCCCAGTCTCCGCCAGTATCCGATGCATCCTGGTCGTCCGCACGTCCCTGTCCATCTTAATCTCTAATTTTCTAGTACAATTATTCTAACAATACAGCTACAGTAAATCAACGTTGGTAAGATTACTCGTAAAATAAAAATATTCTTTAACAGCTAACTACGCTACAGTTAAACGTGTAAAATTAACAATTCTCACAACACTTTACGGTAACTTAACGATTATAAACGTAATGAGAATATTTAAACGATTAAAACTACGGGTAATGCAACGAATAAACGTGGCGATAATATAGATTTTGGCGAAGTTTTGGTTGAAACTCTGATATTGGCTGATGCCGCTTCGAGCGAATCTTAGCGTCTGTTTGCTGAAATTAGCTCGAAACAATGCCAGATCTTCGATTGTCATTTACTACGCCTGACGCGCCGAGCTGCGTCTGTTGGTTATTTCACGAACTGTCGGACAGCAACGTGTAATAACAAATTAATACATTCGGGATCGTACGATATCCTAATTATTGCAACCAACGAACGCAGCTCGACGCGTCAGGCGTATTAAATGACAATCGAAGATCTGGCATTGTTTCGCGCTAATTTCAGCAAACAGACGCTAAGATTCACTCGAAGCATCCATGACCGAAATCATAGTTTTACCCAAAACTTTCACAAAATCAAGATTATTGCCACGTTCATTCGTAGCATTACACGTATTTTTAATCGTTTAAATACAGGATGTCCCTAAATTGGTGGACACGGACCAGCCAGCGTGATACCTGACTCAAATCCAACCGAGAATTTCTTTGCCGCAAGCTCGTCCGACGCATAGTTTTTTAATTATAAACGATAGCGTTAGGCTAATCAGAGTGCACCATTTCATCTGGATTTGCCGCCACGGAAATTGCTGTTTTCTTCGTCTGGGTGAATTATTATTATTCGGTTACAAAGTAAATATCGGCACCCCCCCTCTCTCCCTGTTGTACCCCTTCTCGAGCGCTGACCTCGGTATTGTTGCCGCGGGCACACGCTGCCGGCCGCACACCCACGGACGCACACTCGTGTGTGTGAAACATAAGCGAATGCCCTGCTACACAATACTACGAAACACACATCTACGAGTGAAAATAAAAATAAATCTCCAAATAAATCAGCGGATTTGAGATTTAATGTTACAAAACACTTCCAATCATCGATGTATGCATAAAACTAGAGATTTTAAACGGTTGATATGCCGTTAGGGTTCATAATTAGTCATTCAATCAATATGAATTATGCTTTCCAAACATTTTTTGTGTCTTTGCAACATAATTTTTCCACTAGTTTGAAATTCATCATTGACATCCGATTTTTCAATAATGCGAGGGAAAAATAACTCGCTGAATAGACGTGTCAATAGGTTTGTAAATCAATTACGATTCACCTGAGTTGACACAAAACAACTGAATAAATGAGAATTCACTGAATCACTAAAAATGATGACCGAAATCATGAAAATTATTTGAGATATAACTGAATTAGGAAGAGTTGTAATAAGTCAAGTTACTTTGAATAACTTTAGATTCGTGCCAAAATTTTATGTTTAGAGAGAAAAATAATTAAATTCAAATAAAAAAGTAATTTTAAATCAGGAAGAAGAAAATTTCCAAATACCTGAATTCAAATGAAGCAATTTGAATTTAATAAATCTATCCGAATTTGAGGAAAAATAATAATTATTATTTGGAATAGAAAAATGAAGTTGAATTACATGAATAAATTCAATTAATTCAACTCAAAAAAATATGGTGTCATTCAAATTCCCAGTTATTTCCTCGTCGATTCATTGTGGGTCTGGAGTGGTAAGTAACGTTGAAATTGTTGAGATCAATGCTAGTGATGGCCACTTATCTGAGAATAATCGATGTATCGATTAATCGATTTAAACAAAATAATCGGACACGGTTCCATTGAATTGGTAAAAATTAATTAATTTGGTACATTTCTGCGTGCAGTCTTAATATCAGAAGAGATACACTCAGCACAAGAATTAAAGGAACAGTAGGATTTCTAACTTTTTTGAGTGATTTTTGAAGAGCTGTAACTTGGTGAAAAAAAGTCGAATCGTAAAAAACCAAGAAGCATTTCGAAGCTTGAAACGTCTAGTTTGAAACCCTCATCAGTTACTTTTTTCTTAAACATCACGCTAAGTGTGACCCTCAGAAATAGCGCAAGGCAAAATTCCTCACAATTGCCGTCTTTTTCAAAAGCGTGCGCGAGCTCAAAAAAATTTTTCACCGCTTTGTCAATATTGGATTCATCTAGCCTGATTCTTCAGCTTCAAAACGATCGGTTTTCAACCTCTGTACGACCATTTGTCGTTGAGATATCGGCGTTTGAACAAAAAAGGAGCTCTTTTCGTTGATCATCAATATCTCATGAACTAATGATCCCACAGCAAGCTGAACCTCAGTTCCGTGAACGGTAAGAAACGCTCTAAAAGTACGTTCGATAACTTAGTGCAAGATATTTTTTTTTCTAATCTCATTATTCATCTGAAAAGGTACAAACAAATCGGTTTCTTCTTTAGTTTGGAAAATCCACGTCAACTTTACAAATATTGCGAAAATGACTCATGTTTCCAGGTTTTTTTTTAGTTCAATACATGCCTAAAAACCCCTCGAAATTTAAAATTGATCGGCTGAACCGTAATTGTTGACCGAACCGTCAAAGTTTTATTAAAAATTAAAGGAACATTTTTGTTGTTCCCTAAATGGCAAATAATGATGATTAAAGTGGAAAAATGACTATTCCGTTATTTTTCTTCACAATTTCCCAACAAGTACGCTTTAAATCTTGTACAAAGAGAGAAATTTGAAATTTTATTTTTCTTCAGTTTTTCAAAATTCTAAATCTTTTTTTTTCAGATTTCAACAAAAATTGTGTTCTTTTGCTTCCAATTATTCATGAACGATGTTTCAAATACTCGAACTTTTTTTAAATTGTCAAGAAAATCGTTTTCACGCAATTTTTCACCGCCAGCATTAGCATTACCCAAAGCGTGCCGCGTGGAGGTTGCATGGTCGGATTTACGCTTCTCGTTTGTCTGTCTGTACGTCTGTACGTCTGTATGTCTTTATGCCTGTCCATCTGTCCGAATTTGGAGGACTATTCCTCAAGCCGTGATAAGAAGATGCATCAATGTGACGGACAGATTGAACGCCGTAATCCAGGGCCGTGGTGGACATACGCGTTTTTGAACGCACACTAACACACACGCACTTACGCACGCACAGATCTTACAGAAAGACGTACAGGCGGATAGACGGATAGACGGACAGACAGACAAACGAGAAGCGTAAATCCGACCATGCAACCTCCACGCGGCACGCTTTGGGTAATGCTAATGCTGGCGGTGAAAAATTGCGTGAAAACGATTTTCTTGACAATTTAAAAAAAGTTCGAGTATTTGAAACATCGTTCATGAATAATTGGAAGCAAAAGAACACAATTTTTGTTGAAATCTGAAAAAAAAAGATTTAGAATTTTGAAAAACTGAAGAAAAATAAAATTTCAAATTTCTCTCTTTGTACAAGATTTAAAGCGTACTTGTTGGGAAATTGTGAAGAAAAATAACGGAATAGTCATTTTTCCACTTTAATCATCATTATTTGCCATTTAGGGAACAACAAAAATGTTCCTTTAATTTTTAATAAAACTTTGACGGTTCGGTCAACAATTACGGTTCAGCCGATCAATTTTAAATTTCGAGGGGTTTTTAGGCATGTATTGAACTAAAAAAAAACCTGGAAACATGAGTCATTTTCGCAATATTTGTAAAGTTGACGTGGATTTTCCAAACTAAAGAAGAAACCGATTTGTTTGTACCTTTTCAGATGAATAATGAGATTAGAAAAAAAAATATCTTGCACTAAGTTATCGAACGTACTTTGAGAGCGTTTCTTACCGTTCACGGAACTGAGGTTCAGCTTGCTGTGGGATCATTAGTTCATGAGATATTGATGATCAACGAAAAGAGCTCCTTTTTTGTTCAAACGCCGATATCTCAACGACAAATGGTCGTACAGAGGTTGAAAACCGATCGTTTTGAAGCTGAAGAATCAGGCTAGATGAATCCAATATTGACAAAGCGGTGAAAAATTTTTTTGAGCTCGCGCACGCTTTTGAAAAAGACGGCAATTGTGAGGAATTTTGCCTTGCGCTATTTCTGAGGGTCACACTTAGCGTGATGTTTAAGAAAAAAGTAACTGATGAGGGTTTCAAACTAGACGTTTCAAGCTTCGAAATGCTTCTTGGTTTTTTACGATTCGACTTTTTTTCACCAAGTTACAGCTCTTCAAAAATCACTCAAAAAAGTTAGAAATCCTACTGTTCCTTTAATTCTTGTGCTGAGTGTATCTCTTCTGATATTAAGACTGCACGCAGAAATGTACCAAATTAATTAATTTTTACCAATTCAATGGAACCGTGTCCGATTATTTTGTTTAAATCGATTAATCGATACATCGATTATTCTCAGATAAGTGGCCATCACTAGCATTGATCTCAACAATTTCAACGTTACTTACCACTCCAGACCCACAATGAATCGACGAGGAAATAACTGGGAATTTGAATGACACCATATTTTTTTGAGTTGAATTAATTGAATTTATTCATGTAATTCAACTTCATTTTTCTATTCCAAATAATAATTATTATTTTTCCTCAAATTCGGATAGATTTATTAAATTCAAATTGCTTCATTTGAATTCAGGTATTTGGAAATTTTCTTCTTCCTGATTTAAAATTACTTTTTTATTTGAATTTAATTATTTTTCTCTCTAAACATAAAATTTTGGCACGAATCTAAAGTTATTCAAAGTAACTTGACTTATTACAACTCTTCCTAATTCAGTTATATCTCAAATAATTTTCATGATTTCGGTCATCATTTTTAGTGATTCAGTGAATTCTCATTTATTCAGTTGTTTTGTGTCAACTCAGGTGAATCGTAATTGATTTACAAACCTATTGACACGTCTATTCAGCGAGTTATTTTTCCCTCGCATTATTGAAAAATCGGATGTCAATGATGAATTTCAAACTAGTGGAAAAATTATGTTGCAAAGACACAAAAAATGTTTGGAAAGCATAATTCATATTGATTGAATGACTAATTATGAACCCTAACGGCATATCAACCGTTTAAAATCTCTAGTTTTATGCATACATCGATGATTGGAAGTGTTTTGTAACATTAAATCTCAAATCCGCTGATTTATTTGGAGATTTATTTTTATTTTCACTCGTAGATGTGTGTTTCGTAGTATTGTGTAGCAGGGCATTCGCTTATGTTTCACACACACGAGTGTGCGTCCGTGGGTGTGCGGCCGGCAGCGTGTGCCCGCGGCAACAATACCGAGGTCAGCGCTCGAGAAGGGGTACAACAGGGAGAGAGGGGGGGTGCCGATATTTACTTTGTAACCGAATAATAATAATTCACCCAGACGAAGAAAACAGCAATTTCCGTGGCGGCAAATCCAGATGAAATGGTGCACTCTGATTAGCCTAACGCTATCGTTTATAATTAAAAAACTATGCGTCGGACGAGCTTGCGGCAAAGAAATTCTCGGTTGGATTTGAGTCAGGTATCACGCTGGCTGGTCCGTGTCCACCAATTTAGGGACATCCTGTATTTAAACGATTAAAAATACGTGTAATGCTACGAATGAACGTGGCAATAATCTTGATTTTGTGAAAGTTTTGGGTAAAACTATGATTTCGGTCATGGATGCTTCGAGTGAATCTTAGCGTCTGTTTGCTGAAATTAGCGCGAAACAATGCCAGATCTTCGATTGTCATTTAATACGCCTGACGCGTCGAGCTGCGTTCGTTGGTTGCAATAATTAGGATATCGTACGATCCCGAATGTATTAATTTGTTATTACACGTTGCTGTCCGACAGTTCGTGAAATAACCAACAGACGCAGCTCGGCGCGTCAGGCGTAGTAAATGACAATCGAAGATCTGGCATTGTTTCGAGCTAATTTCAGCAAACAGACGCTAAGATTCGCTCGAAGCGGCATCAGCCAATATCAGAGTTTCAACCAAAACTTCGCCAAAATCTATATTATCGCCACGTTTATTCGTTGCATTACCCGTAGTTTTAATCGTTTAAATATTCTCATTACGTTTATAATCGTTAAGTTACCGTAAAGTGTTGTGAGAATTGTTAATTTTACACGTTTAACTGTAGCGTAGTTAGCTGTTAAAGAATATTTTTATTTTACGAGTAATCTTACCAACGTTGATTTACTGTAGCTGTATTGTTAGAATAATTGTACTAGAAAATTAGAGATTAAGATGGACAGGGACGTGCGGACGACCAGGATGCATCGGATACTGGCGGAGACTGGGAACAACTTTACAGGATCGGCGAGGATGTACCGAAAGCGATTCCCGGAGGACGGGCAGCCACCGTCGAGGCAGTCTTTTCGAAGGTACGATGTTCGCAATGAAATAATTTTCTGAATTGCATAATCGTGTTAATTTGCACTAGAACTCTATGCAGCTTGCGCGCATTGCCCTGAATAATATATTTTAAACATTTATGCGACATAACTGTCGGCTACGTCAATTTTTTTCCTGCAAGAAGCCGATGCTTGTGAAACTTTGCAACAATGTATGATTCGAGTATGCGAAACTTCATCTCTAGGCTGGCGGCAACGGAGCAGGAGCACGGCGTGCTGAAGCGGGCACGAGAGCAGCGCATCAAGCCGGTGCGGGATGGCCCAGTCCGAGCAGCGGTGGAACACGCCGTCCAGGAAAACGGAAGACAGAGCCTCAGACGCCTCGCGAGGACACTGCGTACGTTCCTTTTTTCTTCGTTATATTTTTTCTCAATTTAATTTATTCTGAGATGTACGTATGGGGCGTTCCGTGCCAAATTCGCTAATTTCAACACCCTCTATTATTGGTTTTCTTGAATTATTTTGACGCAATAGTGTCTATAAAACTACCAATTGCCGTGCAACATTTTTCCGTGTATCCGCTTCGGGGTGAAGAATATCCAAACCTTTTCCAGGATCTGTGAGAACGCTAAAAAATTCAATTTCGTGTTTTCATCAATTTCAGATCGACCCCGTGATTAGATGATTTTTTAAATATTGCTTCCGGCGTTTCCAGAAATTTCAAACTGACCAGAATTAACCGTATTTTAGTTATTCACATTAAAATCAATGGTGCGCGGGCAACCTGAACTGTTCGTTTCATGCGAGGGGGAAATAATTCGAGATTTGAGTAACACGGTAATTGTTTGAGTTGAATTAATCTGAATAAATTAATGTAGTTTAACTTAATTTTCTTATTTTAAATCAATTCTTTTAAGTGAGGTAGATTCATATGATTCAACTTGATTCGTTTCAATTCATAAATTTCAATTCTTGATAATTCACGCTAATTCAAGTGAGGTTGAAAAGTTTTGAATTCGTTCTATCGCATTTCCAATTAATTCAAATTATTTTTCTTAACTCTACTTCATTACACATTTTTATTTAATTTTTACTCTCTGTAAACATATAATTCTGGCATGAACCCAAAGTTATTCGAATATGGGCTATTCCGCGTCAACCGAATCTGTCATGTCTGAGATATTTTTTTAATTTGACATGTGGATTATGTGGGAGGATTCAGATTTTTGTGCCAAAGCGCGAATCTGATAATGTAAAATTCAATTTTTCATTAACAATACCAAATTAGACTCCCATTTTTTTCAAAAATTCATAACTCTGGCAAAAAATTAGATACAATATATTTTTTTTTTCAAATCACGCGGAAAGCTCCATAGAATTTAAAAAAAAATACAAAACGGCAAAAAAAAGTTGTTATCAATTGTTTATTTGACAATTAATTTTTCAAAGATTTTTAAAACAGTGACTGACACGATCAAAAAATTTTTTTATAATTCTGACATGTTCCTTGAACTGTACTACAACCTGTGAATTAATTCCAGAGTTGAGTTTTTCTTCGTTTTCGAGTAAAAAATCATTAAAGGTGTCGATGCGCATGAAATTGCGGCGCGCCGAGTCTCTACGTATTGGCGGGCGGCCGGTTGGCGTCCACCGCTACCCCGCGGTGGCCTCGTAGCGTTATTTGAGAGTCATTTTCACAATGTAGGACATGATTGAAGAATCTGAAAAAATACTGTAGCTTCACAAGGCCTGCTCAAAGGGATAAGTGAAGTTTCAGGAATGTGTTTTTTACCATTTTTTTATTAGACATTCAAAATAACGGTTACACACCATGAAAGGGCACATAAATGATAATAATTACATAACTTGCTACTTATTTTAAAATAAAAACACATTCTTGAAACTTCACTTATCGCTTTGAGCAGGCCTTGTGAAGGTACAGTACTTTTTTCAGATTCTCCAATCGTGTCCTACATCGTGAAAATGACTGAAATAACCCTGCGACGCCACCGCGGTGTAGCGGTGGACGGCAACCGGCCGCCCGCCATTACGTAGAGACTCGGCGCGCCGCAATTTCATGCGCATCGACACTTTTAATGATTTTTAACTCGAAAACAAAAAAAAACACCTCTCTGGAATTAATTCACAGGTTGTAGTACAGTTCAAGGAACATGTCGGAATTTAAAAAAAAATTTTTGTTCGTGTCAGTCACTGTTTTAAAAATCTTTGAAAAATTAATTGTTAAATAAACAATTGATAACAACTTTTTTTTACCGTTTCGTATTTTTTTTAAATTCTATGGAGCTTTCCGCGTAATTTGAAAAAAAAATATATTGTATCTAATTCTTTGCCAAGGTTATGAATTTTTGAAAAAAATGGGAGTCTAATTTGTTATTGTTAATAAAAAATCGAATTTTGCATTATGAGATTCGCGCTTTGGCACAAGAATCTAACTTCTCCCACACAATCCACATGCCGAATTAAAAAAATATCTGAGAGATGACTGAACCGGTTGACGCGGAATAGCCCATATACTTGATTTAATTTTCCGTAATTCAGTTGTGTCTCAGTTAATTCTCAACATTTCAGTTATATTTAGTGATTCAGTTAATTCTCATTAATCAAGTTATTTTACATTCATCCAGGTGAATTGTAATTAAGCCGAAAATCCATTGACTCGTCAGTTCGGCGAGATATTTCCCCGTCGGTTTGATGCGAAATTGTATTACCAAGTCATACCTCGTTCTGTTGGGTGAGATTTATTAGAGACGAGACAATCCTGGACACAAATTCAACGTATATTTAGGGGTCAATGCGATAATTGTCTCTTCGTGCTTTCTAAAAGGAGTAATTAATTCCCTACAGAGGTTCCTCGAGAATCTGTGAGAAAAATCGCACGCGAGCTGAACCGTCCGTTCAAGTACCAGCCGGTGCAAAAGCTGTGCCCAGGTGATGCCGAACGAAGACTGACGTACTGTCGCTGGGGACTGGAGCGTCTGCAGGAGGATCCCGATTTCTTCAGGAACGTGTGCTTCACGGACGAAGCGCTGTTCACGAACCTCGAACTCGTCAACAAGCAGAACTGTCGTTGGTGGGCTCCGGAAAACCCACACTGGATCGTCGAACAGGACAACCAGCACCGTTGGAAGCTCCACGTCTGGGTTGGAGTATTACAGGACAGGATCCTCGGGCCCATTTTCCTCGACGGAAATCTCACGTCAGCCAAGTACACGACCGTACTCACCGAGGAACTCCCCCGCCTGATGGACGGAAACCCCATCCGTATGGACCAGGTTTGGTGGCAGCAGGACGGGGCCCCTGCCCACAACAGTAACGTGAACAAGGCAATCCTGGACGCCATGTTCCCGGAGCGCTGGATCGGTACGAGAGGTCCGGTTAGGTGGCCAGCGCGCTCACCAGATCTCACCGTCTGTGATTTCTGGTTCTGGAGTAGAGTCAAGGAAATCGTCTACGAACGGGCCCCCACAACAAAACACGACATGCGCCACCGCATCGCCGAAGCGTGTGCCGCTATTCCTGTTAGGGAGATGCAACGGGTGCGAGGGTCGATCCGGAAACGGCTCGCACTCACTGTCCAGCAGAACGGAGGGCACATCGAGCATCTCCTCAGGCAACGGAACCAGGAATGAAATGTGAGATATGATTCTTTTTACAAATCTTCAATGATTGACAACGCGAAACTGTCATGAATTATTATTATTGTTATTTAGAGGGTTAAAAAAAAAATCCTCAGATGTGTGAAAATAATATAACAGAAGTGGTGGGACGTCAAAACTCTCTTTGTTTGCTACCGCACACAAAACTGTATATGATGTTTGAATAACATAGGAATCGTTATCATCAAAAAGGCACCTCGTATTTTTCTTATTGTGCTGTTTACTGTTGAAAATAGGTTAGACGATAGTCCCGTGGGATCTCGAGGATAAGCAAGGTACGGCTATCGGCGGACACGATGAGCTGGCAAAATCAGACGTGAAACGCAAGACAAGTTTCTTTTTATTAAACGCTCGTATTAAACACTACACAACTGTAATGATTGATTCTTATTGCGAAGAAATTTGAGCTTCAGCGTTTCTGTAATGCGAGAATGGTGTCACGAAAATCGTAAAAAGTCGAGTGCACATTCGCTTGTTTTTGATGCACGTTAAACTGCATCTGTAGTTTCAAAAATGTCAAATCAAATTTTATCAAAATATGTGCCTCGTATTTTTCTAATCCTCACATTTGATTCTCAAAAACAGATGCGACGACAATTCCGTGTGGTGTGGACGACAGCTCGGAATGGCTTTTGGCGGACGATAACACAGAACGAGACCAGAAATGAAATACAAGACAAGTTTCTTTTTACTATAGGCTCGTATTGAATACTACTGAACTCTTATGAATCTTATTGCAAATAAACCTGAGTTTCAGCGTTTCTGTAACACGAGAATGGTGTCACGAAAATGGTGAAAAGTCTAGTTCACATCCGTTTGTTAGATTTAATTTCATCAAAATATTTGCCTCGTATTGTTCTAATCGTGATATTTGATTCTCAAAAACAGGTACGACGACAGTTCCGTGGGGTGTGGACGACAGCAAGGAACGGTTTTTGGTGGTGGTTTTAGTGGGTATTCTGTAAGGCGAGTCCCACACTCCTGGGAGTGACGGTACCCTACCTAAGGTGGTCCATGAAGGATTTCCCCACTGATTTGGCCATACGCAAAGAAAAAAAAAAAAAAATAAATAAATAAATAAATAAATAAGTAAATGAATGAATAAATAAATGAATGAATCAATGGATAATTAAATCAATGAATGAATCAATGAATCAATGAATAATTAAATCAATGAATGAATGAATGAATAAATAAATAAATAAATAAATAAATTAAATAATTAAAAATAATTATATGTACACGCACGAATACAGTATCTCAGATCACGTCGATTCAGAAATTTAAACTTGTATGTCGAGGTGGTGCACTCGTGATCTGTGAAAAAATACATCATTTACAATAATGCTGCGTCCGTTTCATAATGCATTAAATTTTCAGTAAATAATGCATCAATTCAATGTCTCCAACAAAATGTTGTGTAGCTACATTATGAAACTGCGACTACAGTCGCAATTAAAACAAAGAAACGAATAAATGCGTTAATCAAACGAATTCATGGAACACTTTTCAAATTGTCCTAAAAGTAACAGCACCGAGTAGCGGAAAACGATCTGTTGGTAATACTTTTACACTAAATAGTCTCTAATTTTGATAAGATAATTATCATTTTTAAATTGTCATCAAGTACGGTTAAGCATAGGGTACGACGTGTGGGTTGACAATGTGCAAATGGCCGCCGTCACAGAGATTATGTACAAGAGTCGGAAAGAAACGAACCGAGCACTCTTCAAAATTATCTTAGACAACGATAGCTTGACAGAGATGAGTCCAACCGGGAAAGGCAAACACGAAGCAATGCCGGAGAATATTTATTACGCAGTGAAAAGTAATTACGCATCATTCAATGTATGAAATGTAGCGGGCAACATTGCAAATATTATGCCCGCGTCCCTGTAAATTTCAGCATTCGTTGAAAAAATTTTCAGCGAGGAGGACGGATTAACATAAGAGGAGTATCGAAGGTGCATAATTCTGTTGTGCAATACTATGCGCGATCCGAAAAAATAACGGATTCCCGAATTTACGCATTGTACATATTTTGAATGAAACAAAATATTTCATTGCACATGTAAAAACCAATCAAACATTTGTATTACCATATCTGTAAGGAATTGTATAGAATTAAGTATCAAATCTCTGCATCGGTTTACAAACTCAATATTAGTTTGCTAATTATTGTCATTGACGAACTGTCATTGAATTGAAATGGAAAGTGAAACGTAGGGATCGCATTTACGAAAAAATACTGTCTTTGTCGCCCACGAAATGGAAACATCACAGGTAAAAGGTAGATGAATCATAACCTGACGATTATTCCTTCATGCTTCTACTTCTGTCATGACATCGGCCATACTTTCGCCCAGTGCTGGGCAAAATTGTAATAAAAAATTAACAATTACTAATCACTAAGGATAATTTTTAATGACATCGAATTCCATCGAAATTATTTTCAGTAATAATAATTGAATCGGAGTTCAGTGAAATTACTTTTGATAATCGTAATTGACTCAGAGTCCATCGAAATTATTTCCAGTAATTGTAATTGAATTGGATTTCATTAAAATCACATTGAGTAATTTGAATTTAATCAAAGTTTATCAAAATTACTTTCAGTGATTGGAATTTAATCACAAATCATTTCAATTATCCTCAGTGATTGTAATTAAATCAGACATTATTAAAATTCTTTTTAACGTTATTCCTGTGAAATAATAACAAATAGACAAATAAATTTACTCCGTTTTTGGAGTATTCAAATGGTGTGATCGGAACGAGTCTTTTACAGTCAATATGTGAATGGGCTATGGTTACCAAAGTTTTTTGGGTAGCTGATCGAGGATTTCACATTACTTTGAAAAATTAATTTGTTTAAATAATTTGCTTGACCAGTCAATGTGAATATGTAAGCTCCATGAAGTTCCCGATGTTTTCGGAATTTGAAATTATGTTGAGAATTCGACATTACGTTTCCAAAGGTAATTTGTTTAAATAAATTATGAAAAACAATTGAAATTTGAAAAAAAAACATAATCATTTCCATTAATTGTAATGGATAACAGAAAAATTACAATGGTTCCAAGTAATTGTAATTAGTGGCAAAAAAATTACAATTTTTTCAAGTAATTTTAATTGACAACAAAAAAATTACAATTATTTCGAGTAATTGTAGTTGATAATTATAAAATTACAATTGTTAATACTAACTGTAATTGGTAAATCAAAATTTATAATTATTTTCCGCAATTGTCATTAGTTACTAAATATTACAGTTATTCACAGTAATTGTAATTTACGGGTAATGAAATGACGAAAGTAATTTCTGCTGCCCAATTCTGCTTTCGCCGTACTTTAACGATACCTCAGCCTGTCGTGTTTCGTACATACTCATGTCATCTGGATAAGAATAGTACGATTTTCGTATTGAAGTAAAGAGCAATGCAAGGGTTTCGTTCTAAACAAATGCGAGTCATTTCGTTCTTACGCATTACGTATCAATTTGTCGGACAATTAACGAAATTCCAGAATGCAACGGCATATTTTCATCGAAAATAATTTCGAACCGTGGTTTACTGTCCCCGGTTTGATCATCGCGTGAAAATAACGCTGGGTCGTGGCAATATTGCGCTCATTGTTACTACTAGAATCACAGAAAAGTCGGCCACCCATGTGCTTTGTTGCCGCGGAAATATTCGACGTACGAAAGTAAATACACGGTGTCAGAATTAACCAATTTTCGCGCATCGTTCTCCAGAATATAAATAAACTGACCTAGAATTTTGCGACGAACAAGCAATACACTGTCAAAATTCGGGTGGATTCTGTTCGTTTCTTGAAATCATTTTTGTGTAAAATAAGAGTGATAAGCCTTTGTCAATAATGCTGCACTTTGACGGAATCGGGATGATTCGATGATCATTTTCGAAAGAATTTCAATTTTTGCGCTACATCATCTCGACGTCGCCGCGTCGGCAAACGGTAATAGCGGGATCTTGATCGGCCGGATCGGCCACGCGCGAGCGTTCGCTAACCTCCGTGCTACAACGGTTGTCACTGGCAACCGATGATAACAAAATGCTTGTTAACCTCCCGTTATGCTGCTTTCGTGTAATTATCATTGATAATTTTAAATGCGGACGTTTTTGTCACGCTTCTCTCGATGCAGATATTTTCAAACTACTAATCCTGCTGCTCGCCTAGCTGCAAACAGAGAAAGTCAGTGCAACGAAACTCGTCGCGCAGAATCGTCAATGACATATCGTATACCGCTACCTGGACTCGGGTGAAGTTGGCGCTGGTCGATTTTGCCAGATATTTCAATTCCACCTGTTCCGCCA
Source organism: Neodiprion virginianus (assembly GCF_021901495.1). NCBI lineage: Eukaryota > Metazoa > Arthropoda > Insecta > Hymenoptera > Diprionidae > Neodiprion > Neodiprion virginianus. The sequence continues at coordinate 13,605,878 of NC_060881.1, read as the reverse complement.
GTTAGTACCGAATTTTCGACAAAAAGTTCGAATTTTGAGATTTATTTCTGGGTGATTGGTTTGACGAATCCCGGAAAATTTTTGATATCCGCGTTCAGGATTTTGCGTATATTCAGAAAAAAAATTAAACCCTATTTTTGTCTCGAAATCGAAAATTTTTTTTTCGCGCGCAAAAACGGTTGTTTCTAAAAAAATTTCGACTTCACTATCGGAGAGATCGTCGCAAATCCTTTAAAAATCATGCAAAAAATTTCTCAAATTATCACACGGCTAGATTTTGGAGGGGGGTGGCCACCTTATCGTGGTCACCCTGTATATGTATATATATTGTAACGTGGCGTTTCAGAGTCGCCCGTCACAAGGTCACACAACCGCTATTATTCCTAGTTTACGCGTCCTCAGCAGGGTACTCCAACCGAACTCGATACAAAATAGGCAATAACTACTTTTAACTAATTCTTTTTTGTAAATTCCTTGTTTCGCGCTTCGGCGCAAGCTAATAAGGTACTTGGACGACAACGATCCCGACCAACGAGGGACCACTAGCTACCGTTTCCAGCTCTCGACGACTTCGCCTACCGACGGTCTAATCAGACTATACAGGCTACCTTGGTGCACCTTTATATACACATGGGGTAGCATCCACCCGAACCTTCCGTATCGCCTCGACTGCCGGTGAACAGGGAGATAAAAATCCTCCCGGCGGCCGAGGGCACCGTTTTTCGAAGAGGAACCAGCCGCCCGCTCTATCGGATGCCGTAAGGATGGCGTGAAGGGCAGACCGTAGCCTGCCATCTTCCGACCTACTGGCCTGGTGCCGGACCGACCCCAAACCACTACGTTCAGGTTGATAAAGCCATCGTTCCGAGGATCGACGCTGCCTTTCTATCGGCAAGGACTAATTGTGTGGGTCGTGGTCCATGGTTTGGCCAACAGTCTGACTGCACGACCTCAGGTACAGGCAGCTAGCTACTGTCTGTGCAAAAAGCCGGTGGAGGTGAACAATGAGGCGTCACTCTCCACTCGGTAACTTTGGCCGAGAGGCACCCTGTGTATGCCTCTATCAAAGAAGTCCCCGATGATAGGCAGCCTGGACCGTAAACCGAAGCAGCTACAAAATCGTACAAGTTGGTGTCAACGACAAAATCGCGAGCAGCACATTACGCCACATCTAGCGGTAATTTTGGAAAACGTATGACCACGCCGTAACCAATATTTGCCACAGGGGGATGGCCTTTTTGCGGTGGGGGTCAACCAACCAATTAAAGAAGAAGAATCACCTCACGACAACCGCGAGATCGGCGAGCCGAACTACGACCTCCTTCTATTCTACGCTTGACCTGCTGAGCGACAGCTTTGTATTCCGCATCCTTCCGATTATTTTCTCGATTTAAGCTACCGATCCTTCTTCCTCTCATTCTACCGTTATTGTATCTACCGTTTTTCCATACCCTCTGTCGTTGCACTATCGTTAACTTTTTCCTGTAAATTCAAGTCCTTTCCTTCCTTTCTACTTTCGTTTTATTATTCCAAGTTTGATTTAAATTAGAGTCAGTTTGTGTGCCTGAAGTCACCAGCCAAGGTAAGGCTTCTGCCTTTGAATTGTATCGTTACGAAGTTGCTCATAATTTCTATTCTTTCTTATGGTATTCATCGACTTTGTGTGAATCATGGTCCACGGCTGAAAGTTGCAGTAAGCCGCCGTGTGACTGCATGATTTTAGTAATTTATTATTTTCGTATCTGAGCGACCTCGTAACTGCCGAATAATTATTTCTCTTGTATTTATGATTTTTCTGATTATTTGTGAATTACTATTAGCCTGCTTCTGTACTTTCTATCGTATTTTGAGCCCTATTGGCTTCATATTTCATTCCATACTCTTTTTGTAATAGTAGTGTGCTTCATATTTTATTTCTGTTATTGCTTATTATATTTTTATTTATTTTTGTGCCTATTGTATCATATATTGAGTTCCTTGGAGTACAACCGAGCGTAGAATCAGCCCCTAGATATTACCGCACCTTTTCTTATTGCTATTGGCAATTTTATATTATTTTTGCCTGTTATTCTTTTCTCTGTATTTTGTTAAATTTAGTTCTGCGAATTATTCTTTTGTACTGCGGTGTATTTAGTGTATTTCTTTATTTTGTAAACTCTCCGAAATTCTCACTCTCTCATAATTTTGTATTTTGTATTCTCTCAAGAGTTACGTTTAGGAATTCATTATTTAATTCCTCAAGTCCGTAATAATTGTAAATTATCGAATCTACCGTTCATGAATAATTCTCTCGTAGGCTATCCAGTCGATCGTTTGCCGACTTTGTAAATTGTTAATGAATGTCAATCTCTCGTACTGGTTATAATTTATGGTAAATTCGTCGTATTATCTACCGAACTATCGTTACGTTGTTTTCTACCGATCGCAGTAAAGTTCTCTCGTTTCTAATTGACAGACTATTAATTTTCGTAGCGTCATTTGCAACTTGGGTAAGATCACGTCGCCCAGTGACGTGTAGTTTTAAGTAAATTCTTGCATTATATCGCATCTCCCGACCTACGTTCATTTTTCTCTGTTAACTACCGTCTCTCGTTTTAAAGCTACCGTTTACTGCTATTCTACCGAAATTATTGTGAACAACGATTGTTTATTTTATCAACTACCGCTGTCCATACCATTTCATTTTCCTGTCTCAATCATGTAAACTTCCCGACAATACATGATCGATTGACCTGTTCATTTTCCTTTTTACTTGAGTTTATTCTTTATTTTGCTATTTTCTTTAATTCTGGAATTACTTTTATCTGCCTTGAATACCGCCACTCTACCGGGATGTACGCGTACGTACCTGAGCCTAGCCAGCCATACAACGAGTTCTCTATGAAAAATAATATTTTCGACTTGCCATTTTGATTTTTCGCCGTTTCCCGTAAACTTCCGCCGTCTGTATAAAAAGGGCCGGCACATGAAACTTGCACATCAGTGAGTCTATAATTCTTGTGAGACGAACGCACTAAAATCATCATCATGATACGTAATAACCAGTTTACCGGCGCAGAAATAATTATAGGATTCAGCGACGCGACTTCGGAGTTTTCGCTTTAAGATTTTCGGCGACTTGTTGAATGTGTCCGGAGAGCTCGCGCGCAACCGCGCAGATGGCACCTGGTATATGTTCAAGACATAACATTAATCCTGCATTTTCAAAAATGGGGAAATGAGGTGATCGCGATCTTTTCGGACATCGAACCAGATGACGATGAACGCGAAGCCAATTGGATCGAGCGCCGTCAGATCAGCGAGGAATAATACACGTCCCGACGTATGATTGTGCGCCGGAAAACGTTCAACGACTGCAGCAGTGTTTGCCCTCAGGGCGAAAATAATATTTTCACCATACTTCGAATACATTCTTTTGTGTTAATTGACCGGATGGCAACATCGCAATTAGATAGGTTGGGGATATTCACCACAATTAGATAGGCCGGGAATGTTGATGCCGATCCGTAAGCTTTCGCGCTAATAGTTTACTCTCAGGGCGAAAATAATATTTTCAACATACTTCGAATACATTCTTTTGTGCTAATCGACCGGGTGGCGACACCGCAATTAGATAGGCTGGGAATGTTGATGGTGATCCGTAAACTTTTACGCTAATAGTTTACCTCCAGACTTATTTCCCACTCGATGGGGCGAGTGGTATATAAAACGTGGGCCTATTCCGATGAAGACACTGTTCTCATCGTCTCTTCGCGTCGTGAACTGCTCTTACTAGTGAAAAACAAGAAACCGATTGAAACGCGATGGGTCTAACAAAAGTTAACCACGTCGGCCATCTGGAGAATCCACCAACCAAGAAGATGTCGGAACTTGAAATTGGAGCGGCGTACAACATCACGGGCTTACGGCTGGTCAAAACGAAATTTGGGGTACGTGTTCTGGCGACGATCGATGAAGATTACAACGTCTTCTTACCACCGAGAATCGCAGGGGTCCTGCAAGAAGATTTCAATCAGGTGGCTGAAATGTGCAACATGGCTAGACAAAATCGTCTGCAAATGAAATATCTTGGTGGGGAATTCAACAAGTTCGAATTTTCATGCAGTTATGTGCCATAAATAAACTATGCGATCCCCAACCGCCGCCTCTACAAAAATTCATCCGCGAGGGGATAAAGCAGGCATGCTGGAGATCGAACTTTTGCCAACCGGATCCGAACGGGAGTTGTAACGAATCTCGGAAATATCAACCGGTACCAGCCTCTCGCTGCGGGGCTTTTGGCATTCGTTGAGCTGCCCAAGGACATTCAGCGAAAGAGGGCGGTAGTGAACGTGAAAAACAAAGATGATTATTGTGCATATTTACGTTTGACGCCTCGGGTGATCCGCCATCATGCGGAAACGATTTAGACTGGATTTGAAAATGTGAATTCATATACTTAACATTTATTTATTTATTTATTGATTCATTTATTTATTTATTATCAATATATTGAGAAATTATTCATTTTTATTCGTTTACAACGAGAAAAGTTTTCAGAAAACGAAAATAAGTTTTCAGAAAATGAGAAAAAGTTTTCAGAAAATGAGAATAAGTTTTCTGAAAACGGAAAAAAGTTTTCTGAAAATGAAAGTAAGTTTTCTGAAAATTGAAAAAAGTTTTCTGAAAACGAGAGAAAGTTTTCTGGGAATGAAAAAAAGTTGTCTGAAAATGAAAAAAAGTTTTCCAAAAAATAAAATGTATAATAATCGTGTGACGGGGTAGAATGCGTAGGCTCTGATGAGCGGTAATCGGAGCTTACTCCACGCCCAGCCAAGGTATTATTTGGCTATTGTAAGGTCCGTTCACGTCGACTATGCACTCGCGTGCTACTACTCCCAATGCAGAAAGTGAATGGAATAGAAAGGGATTGGTATTAAGAGAAGGTAAATGATTTAAAGTATATGATTGTTTATTAGTGGTCAATGCAACGGAGTCGGTCAAGGGAAAAAGGTATGGTCTTGGTACAGAGGGATAGGTGTCTTGCTTGAGCGCTGGGATGGATCTGCCTGGTTTTGCGGGATGTAGCAGGCCAGCTAGCCGCGAGTTACGGGAGAACCTATTGACTCGCGAACGATAAGAGTAGACTACAGAGCGTAAGGTAACTAAGAGCGTGGGGAAGGAATATGAAGTCTGGAGGATGTAACACGCCCCTCCTTGGGAAAGAACATTCGGTGAGGGTACGAAATAGGATGTTCAGAAGGGAGCGGAATGCCATGAAACGTAGTGACTCACTTACAGAATATTACAAAGAAGAGTCTTGAAATATAGCCTGTAGATGTTAGTGCGCGTTTCAGTGGGTTAGTATACATTTGAACAAGATTTTCTAAATGACATCTTATAAATGTGGTGGTATACATATATGACAGATATTGTATATGTGATAGATATTGTGTATATTATAAACGAAACTTATGCAACGTGCTAATGATTATATTATGGCTGCAGATTATTACGGGCAGAATAAGGCAATGAAAGAATATGATTGCTAATAGCGGAGGGCTTAGCGCCAGACTTCGAGTGGTTCGGAGCTATCGTTAAGGCTTTGCTCGGGGAGAAATTTACGCGGCTTAGGTATGCCTAGTTCCGTCATTTCAATTTCCGATTGGGTCAGGAGCGGCGACGAAGAGTGAGGAGGCAGGTCATCGGAAAATGGTATTATTTCTAGGTGCGGGTGGTGGATGGCATGGCGCGTAGGAATTTGGGGTTTTGTACGACGCGGGTGAGGGATATGTTTAAGGCTGGAAATAATTTGTTCTAGTGATAGAATTTTAGGCTGAACGGTACCTTTTTGGGCGAAGGGGGTAGCGTCTACTAAGCTGGACAGGTCAAGTTTGTATTCGTTCAAGCGTCGGTCCAGATCAATTAGTCGGTTAAGTGTGCCAATTTCAATTTATTGAAATGAACGATTTTAGTTTTTCGGGGGGTAATCCAAATTTCAGCGTTGATATTGTCAATTATACGTTTAATCGTATACACTCCTTTATAGTGGTCGTCGAATTTGGATCGGGTTTCATTTGGTAGATAGACCTTTTGACCTGCTTCGAAATTTTGGCTGTTGACATTACGGTCGTGATATATCTTGGAACGATGCTTTGCTTGTTGTAGGTTGGACGCGGCGTGTTTTCGTATGCCCGATAGATTAGCGATTAAGTCTAGAAGGAAGGAATCGTAGGAACGAGTATACGCGCTGGCAGGGTTAGCATCTGTTGGGAATCTGGCTTGAGAGCCAAAAATTAGTTGGTGGGGGGTGAAGTTAGTACCTTCGTGCTTCGCGGTGTTATAACAAAAAATTGCAAAGCGGATGTAATCGTCCCAGTCGTTACCACCATCCGTGTAGTGTTTGATGTGCTCAGTGAGAACAAGGTGACTGCGTTCTAGCGATCCGTTAGACTGTAGGCGGTAAGCTGTGGTTCGTATTTGCTTAATTTTGAAAAGTTTACAAAGTTGTTTGATGACTGTGCTCATAAAATTCTGTCCTTGGTCTGTAAGTATTGCTCGAGGAGCACCGTAACGTGTAATGTATTCTTTTGCGAATGCTGCGCCTATAGTTTTGGCGGTGGCATCAGGTCAAGGGATGGCGTCCAGGAATTTTGTCAAATTGCATTGTATCGTCAAGAGATATTTGTTGTTCGATTTAGTAAGGGGTAGAGGTCCAACAATATCTAATGCCACTTTGTCGAATGCATCGGCAAGCGTGTCCGTTATCATCATTGGCAATTTGGTTTTTACTCTGACAAATTTTTTTCTTTGGCAACTCTTGCAAGTTCTTATGGAATCTTGGATTTGTTCTTTCATACGGGGCCAAAAATACTTTTGTCTAATGCGGTTATATATTTTAGTGACACCTTGATGACCGCCGATCAACGATTCGTGGCATTCTCTAATTATTTCTTTTCGTAAACATTCGTCTGGGATGACAGTCGTGTTTCGACAAAGCATGATTTGAATTTCTAAGTCTGCGAAAATATAGGATAGAAGTTTTCGGATAACGCGAGGATCGAGAGCGTCTGAACTCTCATCGGTTATCGGAAGGGCAAGAGACTCTAGGTCTGAATCGGCTGAAGCCGTTTTCAGTTTAGACAATAGCTTGAAGATATCATGTAGCTTGCTTTTATCTAAGCCTTTTGTTTTCAGTACTAGGGTGAAAATACGTCGACTATTGTGCTTAGATTCAATGAGATCAAATTTTCGCGGACGAGGCCTCATTACTATTTTTGGGTCAACCATATTTTCGCCGGCAAGTTGGGCTGGTATACCCTTGATCCAAGCGCAGTCTGTCGATATGAAGTGCGCATGGTTGGTTTAGAGCATCAAAAGTCCATCATTGGTATCTTTGACATTGTCCGATACTGGTATGTCGTCCAAGTTGTCAATAAAATATGCGAAACCGTGAGGGTCATTAATTTGATCATCGTTACTGTTGAGAGCACTGTCATGGATATGGTCAGTAATTTCCATATGGGAGTCGAATTGTTGAGTGCAAGTATAGTATTCAGCGTCCGTGAGCAAGTCGGAACTGTCGTCGTTATCAGCGGTCGGTGGGAGAGGCGAGGGGGGAGGGGAACAGGAGTGTAAGGAAGAGTTCGTCGGCCTGGAAGTAGGGGGGGGGGTATCTCCTAGCGGGACGCGGAGGCCCGACAGGGGGGGCATGATGACGTCAGTGGGTGGGGGTGGAGGTGGAATCGGACGAGGTGCTGCACGTTTAGTCGGACGTTCCGATTCCTTTTGCAGCTGGCGGCGGGGGGGTAATCCAGATGTGGAAGGGACAGGGTCAGGGAGGTTAGTATAAACGGGTGGGGGTGTAATGCAGGGGCGCGCGGTGGCAGGAAGCGGAGAGTCAAGGCGACAAACGGTGATTCTTATTTTCGAATTTTTGAAAACATAATGGATCATTCTGCGTACCGCGCTCCATTCTAATTTGTCGAGTCCGCAACCTATCAATGGTATCGAGACGGATGTTACGCCATCTTCTTGCAAGGTTTTCCTAAAGTTAACCAAGGTGTCAAAAAAAACGTGGAGCAAAGGTTTGTCACTGTATTTGAGCTTTGTAACTAGGTTCTGGATTTTCCGCTTTCCATGTACCACAGAAATAACGTCAGTCACATTCGGGTTGAATTCTCCAAGTTGTTCGCGATTTATGAATTCACGTTCTGTCAGTTCTGAAGCGATTTGTTTCGACATTTGGCAGTCAGCCGATTCGCAATGAGCCAAGTTATCCTTTTGCTGTAAAAGGTCAGCTTTTATTTCTTTGATACGTCTATTACGCATGAGAGGAAAAGTTTCGCTATCTATAACGAAATCGCTATGAGAAGGGCCCGGTAAATCGGTGGCTGGACAAAAGTCATCGGTTCCTGATTCAGTTTCTGGGGTCTGTAAGTCATCTGAGCTAAGGGAAGAATCTGAAAAATAGCTCAGGTATAGTCTTTTATGAGGCCCAGGATTTGTTGAAGAATTTGTTTCGCAATGGCGTTTAGGTTGGCGATGTACTGGGATCGGTGCCGGGGCAACGAGGGGGGGGGGGGGGTTTGAGCAACGGAGTTTCTTTATCGCTGAACTCATCGTCGGAGAGATCAGAGGAATCAGAGGAATCGGAGGAGTATATCATCTTACAGATTTGTGAGATTTTAGGGTGTTTCAGCGGAGCTGGGTTGCTGGACTCGTCTGTGGTCTGTCGAGTGCGTCTGGGGTACTGATGAGTCTCTTTAGTGCGTTTTTTTAGTTTATCGCTAGAGGCTTCAGTCGTTGGACGGGGGCGTTTTGCATCTATAGGAAGAATTTGAGCGGTGTCGGGCGGTGCGTTCCTGGACAGAGCATCAGCGTTGGTATTAGATTTTCCGGACTTGTATTTCGTATCGAAGTCGTACTCTGCCAGTTCTAAGCTCCATCGTTATGAACGGGAATTAGGTTTCTTGACGCTTTTTACCCATTTGAGTGGCTCGTGGTCTGTTATTAAAGTGAACTTCTGTCCATAGATGTAGGGGCGGAAGTGATTCATACTCCAGTAGGCGGCTAAGAATTCTTTATCAGGTACCGAGTAGTTTAATTCAGCGGGCTTGATGGCTCAGGATGCGTATGCTACCGGTAGGTCGGCACCGTCTTTATCTTGACTGAGAACTGCACCTATCGCAAATTTTGACGCGTCTGTAGTGAGCGCAAATGGTTTGTTGAAATCCGGGTGTTGTAGAATTGGTTCTTTGTAGAAACAATCGCGTAAGGTTTCAAAGGCAGACTGGTGTTCGGACGTCCAGATGAAAGGGGTATCCTTCTTCGTTAAATTGTTGAGGCATTTAGCAATTTTTCCAAAATTTGGAACAAATCTTCGGTAGTAACCTAAAAACTCAAGGAACTGTCTAACATTTTTGGGACTTTTGGGGACAGGATACTCTTTTACAGCTATTAATTTACCAGGGTCAGGTTTTACTCCTGACTCAGTTATGAGGTGTCCGAGGTTAACGAATTCCTGGCGCAAGAATTCGCACTTGTCTGGCTGTAGAGTTAAACCAGCAGCGGTTAGTCGCCTCAATAATTTCCGAAATTTGATTTCATGTTCTTGCAAGTTTCGAGCGTAAATCACTATGTCATCTAAAAATACGAACATCTCGTTGCCTTGTAGGCCTAGGAGGACTTGGTCCATGAGCCTCTGAAACGTGGCGGGAGCGCTCTTTAGTCCGAAGGGCATACGAGAGAATTCATAATGGCCTCTAGGTGTCGAAAACGCAGTTTTCGTGCTGTGATCCGGATGCATGGGAGTTTGGTGGAACCCGGAAGCAAGGTCGAATGTGAAGAACTATTCAGCTGAGCCAAGCTGGTCAAGGATTTCCGTGATATCGGGCATGGGGTATGCGTCGCCGACTGTTTTTTCGTTAAGTTTTCTGTAGTCGATTACCATACGCCATCGTTTATTGCCGTCACTATCCGGTTTTTTCGGAACGATCCACACCGGGGAATGATACGGAGATGACGAATGTTTGATAAGATTTTGCTTGAGTAGTTTATCAACTTGGGATTCGATTTCGTCTTTGTGAATTTTGGGAAAACGGTATTGTTTGGTATGAATAGGCGTATTGTCCGTCGTGGGGATAGTGTGATGAGATAAATTGGTGTGGCCTAATTTATCACCTGGGAGATAAAAGAGATGGTTAAATTTTGTTACGAGGTTGAATATAGATTGTTTTTCGGTCTCATTCAAATAATCAAGATGTAGGCTGCTCTTTAGGACGTCCAATCTTTCTGACCCACTGTCAATCAAGAGCACTGTTGCGGCGCCGGGACAGGGTGTACTGTCGTCAGGGATAGGAGGATCGGATTGCAGTTGCGCTAGGTCAGTGGACTGGATGGGGCAGGAGGCGGGATTATTAGTCGGTCGCGATGTAGGCTTGGCGGCAGAAAGAATTAATGAGTTGCTAAGGAGGGGGCCTGGGTGCGAAACGAGGGTTTTGGCGCGGGCATCGCTGTGGTGGTTACTCGGTGCAGTGGGCGTAGCGTTGGGCATGACTGTACTCAGTGGCTCGCTGAAGTCGTCTAGGGTTACTGTTGGGAGTCTTATCTCTACGGCAGATTCGTTACAATTGAACGCGTACGAGTAAGCGATGCCGTTCTGGTTTTCAACTAACGCTTCACCACATAGAACATTGTTGCCTAAATCGATGCGTTTAAGGTAACCCACTTTAGTGTCTGGGTTCGCAACTATTAGTGGGATGGCTTTCTCGATACGGGCCTATATTGTAATTACGCGCGTTTTTTCGGGTGCGAACGAGGGTTCATCGAATTTATTAAAGTGGATTGGCAATGAGGATCCAAGCATCGCCGAGTTTGAGTTGAAAGAAATAGTTGCTTTCTCTTTTCGTAAGAAGGGCTGGCCTACGATGCCGTCGTGCTGAATCGGAAACGAGTCAGGAACCAAGTGAAAGGTATGGGATTTATTATTAAAACGTATTTCCGTTTTTGCGATAGTTTGCGTCTTTTTGTCTGTTTTACCAGTCAGCGTCAAACGTTCGTCGGTTGTTCGTCGTACGAGGGGCCTAACGGAACTTTCTTTTACCAAGTTGACGTCTGCATCGGTGTCAAAAATAAATTCAGACATTTTTATTAGCTCGGGGGTGTCGATCAAAATTAGTGAAGGGTCAGCTGAAGCTGTTATGAAGATATGACTTGAAGATCGGAACGCTAGTTGTTTGCATTGCTCGCGGGCGCATTCTCCCCGCGGGCGATATTCCCGTTTGAATATTTATTTGAGCCTGCATTGCCTTGATTATTACGCGGAGAGGATCTACATCGGTCTACTGTGTGGCCTCTGCGACTACAATTGTCGCAGTGTAGTTCTTGGTTTATGTTGCATTCATTGTGGAAGTGGCCCATTCTGCGACATTTGGTACAATATCTTTTACTTTGCAGACGGTGACATTCCGTGATGAAGTGACCCTGGTGGTTACAAAATTGACAACTGCTGGGCAGAGCATCAACGTGGCCAGCAGAACAGGTGTTCGGATCGAGCGCTTGGGTGTAAGATCTGGGCTCGGTACGAGGCGCTGGTTAATGAGCGTAACCAGGTGTGGGCAATGACATCAGGGGGGGGGGATAAGGGAGGCCGCGGAGGGCACCTAAGACGGAGGAGCAGTATGGGGGGTAACGGCAGGCACATGGGTGGAGCAGGGGTAAAATATTGTGCAGAAAATTGCATTTGACGGTTAATTAGCTCGGCTTCTTCAACTTCGGCGATCGTGACGGCAGTTTCGAAGGTCGGTAATGGTCTGATAGTAGCGATTCTCCACTCCAATTCTAGCCGAAGCCCTCTAATAAACGATCTAGAGGTATCCTTCTTTAGATCATTCAGTAGAAGCGTTGCTAAGTCTGGTCGGTGCTTGGATATGATCGCTGTGCTTATTTTTTTTGATATTGCTCTTATTCTGCACGAGCAATCTATGATGCGCTCATATGGTTGTTGTGTAATTCTATCTAATTGAGCAGATAACTGGCGTATGGGGATATCCGGGCGGTATGCTTGGCTGAGGGCAGTTATGAGGTCCGCGACGTCATTACAGTTAATGCCTATTGAATATTGAGAAGCGGGGCCTGCAACCTTTGATTGCGCAAATTTGGCGAAAGTCATTTTATCCGAAGCTTTTATAAGAGTTTCTACGTGACGTAATTGTTCTACAAATGAGTCAAAGGGCATGTTGTGGCCGTCAAAAGGAGGGATTGTCGGCAAGACATCTTTTACTGACCAAAAATTTGAACCGGTTTCGTTAGTTGGTGCCATGTTGATTTGAGCAGGGTATTGCAAGTAGAGGAATAAAAATATCAACCTAACACTAAGACTTAGAATAGACTTACAGGGCGAAGGTAAACGCAAAAACAGAGTACAGCATGGTTGTAGGCAGCTGGACGCAGGTGAAACCAGAAGAGGCGATACACGTCACGCGTCGGCACGAGGAGGGTATAGATGAGCTACTCCGTGGCGTGTTGATAAATAAGTTTGGTAATCCAGATTTTAGGGCGATGTCACTTTCGTGTCCAGATTCTCGTCTTAACAGGGTTGCAGGAGTCCGAATGAGCGGGGAGGGTCTATTCAATATTTATCGGTTCGAAAGGTGATGTGTTCAGATGCGGTGTGCGGCTTAACTTGGCTATCGCACTGAATTTCCACTCGCTACACAGTTATTCGACGTCGTACGTATCGATGAATTTCAATAGTACTAAAATCTGACGGAGTTATTGAAGTTTGGGACTCTTTGCAGAGCCTGTGTCCGTGGCGAGTTGAATAGGTTCTGCATGCTTGTCACAGTACTTTGTGGGCCAGAGTTCGTTCTTAACACGGCTACCACTGATTGGTACGGCGTCAGAAATTTTGAGCACTGAACACTTTTGTGGAATACATGCAGCACTGCACTGACGGGTAGGTCGACGGGCAAAACCGCTGCCACCAAAATGTTACGGGGTAGAATGTGTAGGCTCCGATGAGCGGTAATCGGAGCTTACTCCACGCCCAGCCAAGGTGTTATTTGGCTATTGTAGGGTCCGTTCACGTCGACTATGCACTCGCGTGCTACTACTCCCAATGCAGGAAGGGAATGGAATAGAAAGGGATCGGTATTAAGGGAAGGTAAACGATTTGAAGTATATGATTGTTTATTAGTGGTCAATGCAACGGAGTCGGTCAAGGGAAAAAGGTATGGTCTTGGTTTAGAGGGATAGGTGTCTTGCTTGAGTGCTGGGATGGATCTGCTTGGTTTTGCGGGATGTAGCAGGCAAGCTAGCCGCGAGTTACAGGAGAACCTGCTAACTCGCGAACGATAAGAGTAGACTACAGAGCGTAAGGTAACTAAAAGCGTGGGAATGGAATATGAAGTCTGGAGGACGTAACAAAAACGTAAAAAAAGTTTTCAGGAAATGAAAATAAGTTTTCTGAAAACGAAAAAAAGTTTTCTGAAAATGAAAAAAAGTTTTCCAAAAAATAAAATGTGTAATAATCGTATGGAAAATTTCAGATTATTATTATTATTTGTATGGTATCGAGTATGGCACATGTGCATGCAAAGGAGATAAGTGTGGAAATATTCGTATATTTAAATCTTTTATTGTAATTCGGAAAATACATACAAATTGCGTTACATGTATGTTTTATTTATCCAGCTATTGTGCGAACTATCTAAACCCAACCACTTCACATAGAACAGATTCCCCCGTTTGCGTAATACTTTCTCCACAAGATGGCCGTTGGGGTATTTTACTTTGCCGAGCTCCTCCTCGTACAAGCCCCCCTCGATGGGATGATCTTGATAATCGGTAAGTTTGTAGGTGGGTGGATTGGTATTTTTCACCTCACTCACGGTGAATATTTCTGTCGTCCAATTGGGTGTATAGCCTTTTTCGAATACATTCTTGTACTTGCTGATTCGAACTCGATCGCCCACACTGAATTTCCGCGCCCGATCACTTCGTTTGATTTGCCGAGGCTTGTACACGCTACGATACAGCTGTTTTTCATTCTCCGTGCTAACATCCACCGGTTTCATCCAAATCGTGCGATGTCTGGTGTTGTTGTAGGACTTCATTAAATCAGCCAAAATATTAATCCACTCGTACGATCCTTGGAGAGGGAACCGCTTTCACATTTTATTTTTCAATGTTTGATTAAAACCTTCGCATATCGACGCCTTCAAGTTGTTAAATGTCGAATACATGTTGATATTGTGATGCTTCACGAGGGCTTTGAATTCGCTGTTGTAAAATTCTTTGCCTCGATCAACGTGTAGATGTGTAGGTATACAGCTCTGGGTCAGTACAGATTTCATGGCAGCAGTAACATCTTTCCCACTCTTGGACTTTATCGGCACAGCCCACGCGTACTTGGAAAATATATCGATGATTGTTAGTAGGTATTTGTATCCCTTGTTGTGCAAGCTGTATGCGGTCATATCGACGAGATCAGCTTGCCAGGTCTCATCCAGTCCGCGTACATCTCCGAATCGGCCCGGATAGTTGCGTCGAGCCTGTCTGTGAAGTTCGGCAGCTATTACAGCCTTCATTGTTCCCCCGCTCTTTACCTTTCAATTTTTCGAATCGCCGTCCAACCACTCTGGTTCCTCAATCGATACTGATTCCCTGCTGGCCTTCCCCCAGCGTCGGTGTTGCTTGCTCCCCAATATGTTTGATGCGACTCAACTCATTTTCTATGATTTTTTTGAATCCAACACCCGGAGGCCCGCGAATAAATTTTTAACCCCACCACGCTCCGAGTGTCGTCCAAATATGTCTATACTCATCACTGGACGATCACTGAACAAACGATGATTCTATGTTTACACGCCGCTAATAAACGATTCCAGCCTCGCGCAACTCTTCAACGATGCCGACTATTTCGTTGAAATAGTTGGGAATCTTTCATTTCGTTTAATTATCGACCATGCCATGCCTTCAACAGTTTTCCGCAACAAATTCAAATCGCTCCTTAAACTTTTGATACTTTCAAGCATGGATCCTATAACCTTGCGAATTTCTTCGGCATTATTCGCAATCTTCACCTCAATGATACGAATTCCCCCCTCGATATCGTTCTGGAGCACATCATTCGCTCGCCGTACACTTTGGTTGAGTACTCTCATAGAAACCGCATCGTTTTCCATCTGAGGATCGGCATTATTACAAAATCGTTTGCTGTCTATATCGTAGTGGTTATCGGCGGTGGTTTTGAATCCAACACCCGGAGGTCCCCGAATAAATTTTTTACCCCCACCACGCTCCGAGTGTCGTCCAAATATGTCTATACTCATCACGGGACGGTCACAGAACAAATGATGATTCTATGTTCATCTGCCGCTAATAAACGATTCCAGCCTCGCGCAACTCCTCAATAATGGAGACTATTGCGTTGGAATGGTTGGTATTGCCTGCAGCCTGTGATGCCATAAGCAGCCGGAGACAATCTGCATTTTCATTCGGATCATCACAGTAGACGTGATCAACATCTCGGCCAGCCTTTCGCGCAATCTTATAGTCGGGCAAGCCTTTACCCGATTTTTTCGGCGAGCCGACGTGTTTTGCAATGAAATTTCTATACTTTGCACTCTTTAAATCATCTCGAAGGCTTCCATCAGCTTGATAACGTTTTCGATGTGCATTTGTCGTCGTTACAATTTTTATGTAATCATTCTTGTCCGCGTCATTTACAACCGATGCATGGGGCGATTTTTTAAACAATAATTGAGGTAATCCCGGTGTTCTCTCATAACTATTATCTCCCACATTGACCTGATTATCAATGAAATTGATCGGCGTATCACCAATCATCATGCCGTTTGTCAACTTTCGAACACCGTATGTGGTATCGAAATCCCTCTTTTTGCTTGTGCTAAACATTTTCAAATATTGCGCCATGGAATCCGTTGTTTTTTTCACCCGCGTACTCAAAGTAGAAATTTCACCAAACTACAGTGTTTTATCATTTGCATCCATGAGATTCCTATCGTCCATATCCTCATCCTCCTCATCGTCATCATCATCATCTCCGGTACTCTCGCCATCTTTTTCTTCTTCTTCTTCTTTTTTCAATGTAACATGCGGTAGTTCCGTTTTAATTTCTTGTTGAATATGCTGCTGCTGCTGCAGCTTTGAAGTATCCACCAATTCTTGCAACGGCGTTATTAACGGCTTGAATACCTCTCCCATAACCTGTTCGGTCGTGTCCTTGTCCAACTTGATCATCTTATGCTTCCGCCGTACGACATCGGATGCTTTCGGTATTTCACTCAATGTATCGCTATGCTTACGAATCTTGGCACTCTCCATGTCGCCGGACCGATTGTTGCAATAAGACTGTGCAAGTTTGTGCTAGTTTATGCTTATAAAGCAGTCAAACCCCTTCCTATATCGTCCCTCATTGATTTCGCTATTCTTGTCAATTACGGTAAAACTGTATTTGTCATCATTCCAGCATGCCGAGCACAAGTCTTTAAATTGCTGATACGTCATGTCTGTGTTCACATGATCGTTGTAGATGTGTTTCAGATTCTTATCATCCTGCCGGAATAGCAGTAATAAGTTTGCATTGTCATGCACTAGATGTTTTGGAATGCGCGCATATGTTTGACTCAGATAAAAGCTATCGATATCGCGATGCCTGCCCGTGCTGAAGTATGCTTTGATATAATCTCGCTGTTCACAGGCCACATCGTCGAAAGTCACAACAGAGTTGGGGCTAGCATCTTCCGGTTTTACAACCTCGTAGTTCTCACGAAACGGGACATAACCGACACCCTGCACGGGTTCTAGTAACTTTTGCAAAAGTTAATACTTTGGCTGGATGAGAGATTTCGAATAGACGTAGATATTTTCGAACCGCAATCCATTGCCTTGTGCGATGAGTGAGAGAAGAGCATTAGTTTCACCACAATTGGATGGCCCGCAAAAAATTGCTCTCACGGTATTTGGTAGCAATTTTCCATGTCGTTTTTCTATTTTCCCCTTTGCGCGTCGAACCATTTTATCGAAATTCTCGATAGGTAGTTTATAGGGCTGATCTTGAAATCTCATGATGCTTCGTGAGCATGACAACGAGAACTAAAATGACGGCATATAAATTCCTCCTTTTGATATAAGTCACGTTGGTTGTTGCCCGACTATGAGGACGTGCACACGGAAGAAACGCAGTGGTGGTTTGTTGAATAAAATCATCAATCATCTCCCAGTTGAATTGCACGTACCAGGGTATCAGTACCGCGGACCTGGAACGAAATTGGCCAAGAGGTTGGCTCGTGGCGATTTGGGGATCCATCCGCTGGATGCTGCGTGCAAAGACCACGACATTGCATACGCAAAGAATCGCGATATTGCAGCGAGAAATCTTGCCGACAAAGCGCTCGCTAAGAAGGCGTGGAATCGCGTCCTGGCCAAGGACGCTAGTGTGGGCGAAAAGGCGGTAGCCTGGGGAGTCACCAACACCATGAAAGCTAAATCTAAACTCGAAATGGGCTTAGCTGCGAAGCTGTCGAAACTTGGAGTGGCTGCGAAGAAGAAATCTGGAACAGGTGGAAAAAATAAACATCGGAAGAGAACGGTGAATCTTAAGTCCATCATCACAGCAGCATAGGTTGCCATGCGACCAGGTTATAAAGCCGTTGAGTCGGCGTTGGCGGGTGCTCGTGCGGCTGCACGTGGGATTGTGAAGAATGCTCGTATGCCTCGCGTTATACCTGTGCCTGATAAAATTGGCGGCTTCCTTCCGTTTCTCATTCCAATTCTGGCCGGCCTGAGCGCTACTGGAGCTCTTGCGGGTGGTGCTGCGGGTAAAGCTAAAGCCGTCAACGACGCTAGTGCCAACAAACATCGGTTGAACGAGGCCAAACGGCACAATACAGCAATGGAGGCGATTGCTTTGGGCAAGGAATTATACCTGCGACCGTACCGCAGCGGAATGGGCCTGTACTTACGTCCAGCAAAAAACTGATACAGCTACCACACCGAGCTCTCACCAACATTGATTCACTCGAATATGCTAAAAATAAGAAAATTTCGCATTGTCGCGGTGTTTTCATGCGGAATGATCTGCCTAAATCGGGAGCAAAAATACGAGAATCCGCAATTATCAATCTTGATGATAAAAACGGCCCAGGGACACATTGGGTTGCGTACAAGAAAAATGGCGACCATGTTGCGTATTTCGATAGTTTCGGTGATTTAAGCCGCCTAAGGAGCTAATGAGGTATCTCGGTGTTGGTAGCATTGAATACAATCATACGAGGTATCAGGAATATGATACTGTGATTTGCGGGCACTTATGTCTCAAATTTCTTAGCGAACAGTTATAAAAAGACAAGTGCTGCAGGAGCAAGCATCAGTCATGTCGGAATCGTTGACGTTGACACTGTCAGGTACATCCTCCGTGCTGGAGGCCCAATATTTCCCCCTAATCGAGTTATCAGCGGAGAAAAACTATGTTCTCGGACTCGTCGAGTTTCTAACATTCAATTCAATACCCAATATTTATGGGACATGTAATAAATTTTACCTGAAACGGGCGGACAACAGCAGAGAGATCATTACAATACCCGCGGGGAGCTATGAAATTGAGGATATTGAAAAATCTCTGCGTAAGGAGCTACCCTCCGACATCACCCTCAGTCTGAACGCTAACGACAACGAGCTGAACAGTGAAGTCACGTGCTATCATGCGGTAGACTTTGAGCCCAAAGATTCCATCGGCCGATTATCGGGATTTAAAGCGGTTGAGCTAGCACGAGGCGTTACTCATAAATCTGAATTACCAGTGGCTATACTGAAGGTTAATACTTTACGCGTTGAGTGTTACATAACCGCTGGGGTGTACATAAACGAGCGTCGAGCTCATACGATTCATGAATTTTTCCCAACCGTTCCATCAGGATATAAGATTGTCGAAGTGCTTGCCAGCATCATTTACCTACCAATCGCCGTACTGTCGATACAGCATTTGCAGCTGAGAATAGTTGATCAAGACGACGAGCTGATTAATTTCCGCGGTGAAACGATTACTGTGCGTTTACACGTGAAAATACTGAAACAATGGGGATCATGTTTGAGACGAGAAAGTTGGGTAAGAGTTATAAAAGTCAGACGCCATGGGCACAAATCATCAGTCGCCCGACACCTCTGACATCGTTCACACCGCCCACGAGACTGACACCGCTGGACGCTCGGTTCCTCCAGAGCCTGGGTCTTCGATTACGTGGAAATTTTGAAAAATAATAATTCGTGTCCGCTGTATCCCACGTGTGTGTTACCATGGAAGAAATAATAGAAATACAGAAACCTGTGGTATTCAACGAATCGATTGCGCACTCTGAGATTCATGCTCATCAGCCGTTTGCATCATCTACCTTCCAGAACAACGATGAAATCCATATTGTTGTTCAACATCAAGACTTGTGTCTACTGCCCAGTAAAAGCTCTCTACACATTCATGGAAAAATCACGAAGGATGATGGCGTGGCTGCGGTGACAGTTACGAAATTGATCAATATGGCCGTTTGCCATTTGTTTGAGGAAGTTCGCTATGAGTTGAACGGTGTAAAGATTGATCGGAATATAAATGTCGGCATCACCAGCACTATAAAGGGTTACGTATCCTTGAGTCCCGGCCAGCAATATAGTTTGGAAAATACCGGGTGGTTAAGTGGGGATAACGAACTAACCGATGCCGCTGGAAATTTCGATGTTGTTTTACCGTTAAATTATGTGCTAGGCTTCGCCGAGGATTATTGCCGAGTTGTTGTTAATGCTAAACATGAGTTAATTCTCACACGTTCCAACACTGATTTGAATGCCATTATTCAGACCTTGGCGACGGAAAACTTCAAAATCACCTTGAATAAAATCGAATGGTTCTTGCCATACATCAAACTGGCGGATAAACCGAAAATCCAGCTACTCAACTACATCGCCACGGATCCGCCCATATCCATGAGTTGTTGTTCTTGGGAAACGTACGTGTATCCGATGCTCCCGTCAACAACGCGGCATTTATGGTTAGTCAAGACATCGACGCAGCTTGAAAAGCCGAGATATGTCGTTCTAGGATTTCAAACTGCAAGGAGAAACGAGCCGCTGAAAAATGCTGGCGTATTCGATCATTGTCGGATCAGAGATGTAAAACTCTTCCTCAACTCGCAGTGCTATCCCTACGGAAATATGAATCTTGATATATCCAATAATCGATACGCCATTCTCTATGACATGTTTGTTCGGTTTCAAATGGCCTACTACAACAAAGAAGCTGAGCCTTTGCTATCGAAGCGCGAATTTATAAACCGTGCCCCCCTTATCGCCATCGATTGCTTCAAGCAGAACGAAACATTGAAAACTGGACCCGTCGACATTCGATTGGAATTTGACTCTAGCATTGCGTTCCCCCCACACACTTCTGCCTACTGCATGATCTTGCATGATCGCATTGTTCAATATAATCTGATTAGTGGTACTGTTAAAAAATTCGTATAAGTCAATTTTGAGATGGCATGTTTAATTATTATTACTACTAGGGGCTTCGCCCCTGCGCGCTTCGCGCGCCAACCCCATCTCGGCGCTACACGCCTAGGGCACTCGGTGCTGCGCGCCTCACCGTTTCCTTACGCATTGTCTAGTAGACAGGCGAATTCCTTAATGTTGATTTGATGACAGGTCTGCACTTGCTGTCCACTTCAATTCCTTCTGTGCTCACTTTTCTTTTTTTCATCAATTTAAGCTTCCATTCTTCGGTTGAAAATTGATGTTTCTTCTCTATTGATATCGATCTATCTCCTCGACTTGCTGAATTATTTTTGCTACCGCTTTGCCCGTTATTCTGCAAAATCACCTTCCTCATATTATTTTTTTCTCTATATTTATGTTGCTGTTCACTCCGTAAAACTCTTTCTCTTGTGGTTAACATAGATCCTGGTCGTCCTCTTGCCTGGTCATAGGAATATTTGTTTATCATTATTCTCTGGCTTATTTGGTGATTCGCACTTACAATTTTATTTTCGTTTTTCTTTTGTGATACGTCCGACCATCCACCGTCTCCACGGCTTGTCTGCTGGTTGAAACTCCTTCTTTCTGTTCGTTGGTTGAAAAGCCAGTATGATATTTTTTGTTCGCTTCCCCATATTTTCGCTGCTGTTCTCGTCGTCTAATTTTTCGCTTTTCTATGTCCATCACATTGGTTGGTCGTCCTCTTGATTTATTTTCCAAATCAACAATCACAATCGATTCTTCTAATTCTTCGACACCCTTCGTTGAATTATTTTTACTACCGCTCTGTCGGTTATTCTTCAAAATCACCTTCTTTATATTATTTTTTTCTCTATATTTGCGTTGCTGTCCATTCCGCAAAACACCTCTTTCTCTTGTGGTCAACATCGATCCTGGTCGTCCTCTTACCTGGTTATACGAATATTTGATGGATATTATTCCATGGCTTATTTGGTTCTTCGCACTTACAATTTTATTTTTCTCTTTCTTTTGTGATACTTCCGACCATCCACCATCTTCATCGCCTTGTCTGCTGCTTGAAACTCCTCCTTTCTTCATTGTCATCGTAAATCCTGGCTGTCCTTTTGACTGTTTGGTGATATATTTAGATTTACTATTATTCTATTGTTACTTTTCATACTTATTACCCACTATCTGAATTTTATTTTGGTTCTGCAAGACATCAAAGTGTTCACTGTCTCCGTCGCCAGTGAAGAGTAGCGAGAATTGTGTTTCATTTTGTGATCCGATTCGGTGTGGATGAATTTGTTCTTCGCGATACACGATTAAACATATCTTAAAAATGTCCGCAGCTGCAGCTAATTCCCCTTCTCCCCCGTATATTCCATTTTTGTTCATATGTGATTTGTAATCACCAGATGACCTAATCACAGCACCGTTTGACTTATTACCTGTAATAAAACCCGCAAATGTAGACCAATTATTGACTATATTTGAAACGATACTCAGTCTCACCTCTGCGTGTCGATCTTGAGTGCCGTATACACAATACGCCAACGCGCGAAAAAGACAATTCCCGTCGGGAATCATCTTGATAATTTCCGTTTGCATGTTCATTTTTTGCGCGTCAGAAACGGATACCTATAAAGATATTTGTCAAAGACCGTCATAAACAGCCGATGACAGCTGTCAAAGGGTTTGCTAGATGCTTTTTGCTTTGTTTTCGGGATCTCACCCCACTGCCAACTTCATGCGTATACTATTGTTATTATAATCTTTTTTATACTATTGTTGTTAGAGTATTTTTTTTACTATTGTTATTATAATCTTCTTCCACCTGTTCATTTGTTCGAAACTTTTTCATTAGATAGAGAGATTATTGCATGAATAATGGAGATGTGTGTAAAGTTATTTGCGCAATTTGAAATATGATGATCTATCACCATTATTATGTCTAAGCTGAAAACAGAATGTAATTGTTGATGAATGAAAAACATCTATCCAAAGCATCCAACCGCTATTATTTGAAAAGTTCACCCGTCCGCCCACTCGCATAATAAATAAAACAGTAGAAAATTTCTACCTATTAATGGAATATTCCTTTCTTTAAACTATTTGGGGATTTAACTTCAGGGTTATGGTGTGCCGTATGACAAAGCTATGAAATAATGCTAATTATGCCATCAATAAACTGTGATTAATAAGTATTCTTATTTCTTTAACAGATGCTGCCTCTAACAATATATTCATATATATATATATATATATAACTACAATAAATTCTATTAAATTTTTCGAATGTAAAATTTTCGCCCTGGGGGTAAACTATTAGCGTGAAAGTTTACGGATCGTCATCAACATTCCCTGTCTATCTAATTGCGATGTCACCATCCGGTCGATTAACGCAAATGAATGTATTCGAAGTATGTGGAAAATATTATTTTTCGCCCCTGGGGCAAACTATTAGCGCGAAAGCTCACGGGGTAACGGTGAAAAATCAAAATGGCTATTCATCCTGCCAAGAAATAAATCACATTATCAAACTGTCTGACGATAAAAATCAAAATGGCTGCTCATCCGACTGAGCAAAATTCAAAATGGCCGCCGTCAGACGGTAAAATCGGTCGATTATACTGGTGACGTCATAGCACAAATCACATTATCAAACTGTCCGACGATAAAAAATCAAAATGGCTGCTCATCCGGCTAAGCAAAAATCAAAATGGCCGTTGTCTAAATGGCTGCTCGTCATATGGCAAAATCGGTCGATTATACTGGTGACGTCATAGCGAAAATCACATTATCAAACTGTCGGACGATGAAAAATCAAAATGGCTGCTCATCCGGCTAACCAAAAATCAAAATGGCTTCTCCTCCGGCTAAGCAAAAATCAAAATGGCCGCTCGCCTGACTTAGCAAAAATCAAAATGGCCGCCATCAAAAAATCAAAATGGCCGCTATCAAAATGGCCGCCGTCAAAATGGCCACCGTCAAAATGGCCGCCATCAAAAATCAAAAATCGCCGCCGTCAAAATGGCCGCTATCAAAAAATAAAAAACGGCCGCCATCAAAAAATCAAAATGGCCGCCATCAAAATGGATGCCGTCAAAATGGCTGCCGTCAAAATGGCCGCTATTTTCCAAATGGCCGCCGTGGGCACGTCAACCGGTTACGTCACATGGTTACGTCACCTGGTTACGTAATGTTTTGGTCTAGAACTCTCATATCCTATCTACTTTCATTTTATTAACTTCCGCTGTCGATACCATTTCATTAGCATGTCTCAACCATGTAACCTTTTCGACAATATATGATCGATTGACCTGTTCATTTTCCTTCTGACTTGAGTTTATTCTTTATTTCATTATTTTCATTAATTCTGTCATTATTGTTAGCTGCCTTGAATACCGCCACTCCACCGGTTCGTACGTGTGCGTACCTGAGCCTAGCCAGCCATACAACGGGTTGTGTATTTATTTTTCGTACGGTTTCGTGTTATTTTCATTGATTCGTATTATTGTTTGAAAATCGAAGCTAACGCGTCTGGCGCCCAACATAATTGATTTTGTTATGGTTTACCATTTTGAATAAGTGGAGAATCGCGCCAAAGTGTCAACGGTAAGTTCTCATCCGAGGGTAATAGAATTCAGCGTTACAGTAGAAAAGTATCCATGGTATTATATGCCAACATCTGTTCAAAAAATTTTGATTCATGATAGAAGAATAATAGACGCAAGTATGTTACCTGCTCGGTTATTATCAGAAGATGCTCAAGAGTCTTCGAATAAATGTTTAAAAAAGTTTCGGCGGGACTACACTAGAAGATGTGATAGAAAACGAGCAATGAAAGATCTTATGCAGCGACTTTTTGTCAACTCTGATCCTCTTATTTCTATGAAATGAGATTTGAAAGTAAGGAATAGAAAATGATTGCGTATACTGAAACGTTTCGAGTTTGCACGCGTTCGCCAATGAGACGTACAGTTTATTCGCGGGCTTTGTTTCGCCAAAACTTCACACGCTATGTGTGATATTCAGCGCATACTCGAATGATATATTTGTTTTGAGAGTTTCCTGTCTCTGGGATAGAGCTGCAGGATTCGGTCTCTGGACACGGAAGGAAGGTGGAGAAGGATGACTTGTTAATTGTGTGATTAACTCCTGGAACAGCCCGAATAGTTTGACCACTCCAACTTGGTTTTTCGAGATAGCCTCAGAATTTGTTTTCTCACCCTCATGTGCGCAGGCACGAGTGGAATAGACCCATCATCATAGGCCGTGTAAACGGTTGCGGGTCAAACTTGATCTGTGTGTGTGAAGCACGCACAGATAGATCGCTCTGAGAGGTTGACTCGTGATGCGAAATTATTTATTTCGGGAAAGGAAATATAGCAATGATACGTCAATGTTTTGTTCCGGTGAGGCGGGATAAGAGACAGGATGAAAGGTTGTGAACTCATTCTTCTGGTAATCTCTAAGAGATTTTCGATAATTTAGGAAGGGATAGTTCTTCCTTATTTGCTCTGATATTAATGAAGTTTGCCTACGGCAAGACTGACTATTAATTGCGTGATAGCGTGTTGGTCAGAGGGACGGTATTTGATTATTCTGGATCGCTGACTAGTCGGTTTTGGTGATGGATAATGATTCGTTTAGTGGGAACTAAGACAGAATATTATTCGTGTGCTAGTACGGTAGTCGGAAGGACTTGGATGGTAGTTCGGTTTACCTATGGGTAGACTCAATATTATTTATGTGATAGCCTGGTCGTCAGAGGGGCGGTATTTGATAATGAGTAATCGTCGCTGACAGTTGATTTTGATATTGTAATTATTCGTTTAGATAGTACTGAAACAGAATATTACGTGAGTAATAGCACAGTAGTCAGAAGGACTTTGATAGTGATTCAGTTTGCGTATGGCAAGACTGGATATTACTAGCGTGGTAATTAAAGGCAAGGGGATTCTACGCAAATGTACCTTCACCTGTATTGAGACTTTCAGTTGCTATGACCGTGACTCTCTACGGGTTCAGGTGTCCTACCTACGGGTCGGGGGATTGTGAGACGATCACCGTATCTGAGCTATGAGGTCAGACGCAATGCTGTTCTTCACTCAGACACGGCTCCCTGGTACCTAAGGAGTTTATTTTATTGAAAACCAATAGGATTTATTAGTACGCTGAATGCCCTCCTTTGATGGGAAGTGGTGTTGAGGATTCCTTGCACGGGTACTCCACGTCTCCTGATCGTGGGTCCTTGGTGTCCGGCTCCTCGTGGATGTGGGAAGTATGGGTCTTTTCGTGGAAGTCTTCGATAATCTATCCTGGCGGTTGCTCAATAGGTAATAGATTACTAGATTCGCGTTTGCGCTCGTCTTATATACTCTTATTGTCTAGTTATGCCGTTTTCGGGGATAGAGATTGGTCACGTTCCCTGAAGAAGGGGTACGGTAAATCGTGTGATTTGATTGGGTTCCTGGTGTGTGGCGGGGTTATCGAGTGAACGGTTAGATTTGGCTTGGGTTTACCAAGCAAAATATTAGGGGGCACGCGCTGAACCCCAGGTGTCGGTACGCCAGCCAGGCGTCCCGTCACAATACAGGTAACTGAAATGTTACTTCCTTCAAATCCTTCTAGTAATAGATCAAGTCTGATTCCATCGTCTACCGTTACTGGTAGTTCAAATTCTTCTGAAGACGAAATCGATTCCGAAAATTCTGGAGATGAATTTGGTTAACCATGTACATTTTTAAGCAGAATAGTATACTTATCTTTGTATTAGAATATATATCTGTGCAAAAAGTGTGCGTTAAAATGTATCATATTTTATGAAAAGAATTACTACCAAATACACTTTCAACTTTATCAAGAATCATCAAATAATTGTAAAATAGCTAAAATAAATTTGAATAAATAAATTTGGGTAAGGTATTCGCATTTGATGAAATCTTTCAGGATTTTGTTATTTATTTAAGTTTTAACTTTCTCCATTCACAAAGCAGATGATGAAAATAAGAAATTCATTTTTCGCTATCTTAAAATATCCTCCAATTACTCATTATAAATAAAATATCCAACATAAGTAAATTATTACAAATTAAACCGTATTACCCAGATTTTTTTGAGTCAAATTTGATCTGATCAAAACATGTGATTTGTATTTTTATATAAATCACTTATTGTCAGTATGTATAAGAATTAAATTTTTTCTGACATTCTTCGCTGCAAATAAATCCGCTATACTGTTGTTTCAGAATTTATTCATTTGACACAAATTCAGCGACCTTCAAAAACCATCATCTACGCATTATTGATAAAATAATCGCAATAGGTACATTATCGCAATCAAAATAATGTGAATTAGTCTTTTTTCTAGTCACATATCAGCCGCCATTTTGTTTTATGACACATTAACCTTGTAAATATTTTCAGTGCTTTTATACGACTAAGAAAATTTGTTTTCTAACAAGTTGGACGAAAACTAAGGATATTAAATGATTTTTTCAACATTTTTCGCCATTATCAAATCCACTATTCTGTTTTTCGAAATTTGGACTTTGGATTCGGATTCACTGACGCCGAAAACCACCATATAAATCATTGCGTTTAATTTAATCAACTTTTTTACGAATGCTTACCAATTCTTCATTTTGCCACATAGTGTATTGTCCTCAACGATATCCACAATTCGTATGTCGTCTGCGGGGTAGACCATTCTCACTGCAGGAATCACCGATAAATCGAGAATTTGAACGTATTCTGCAGCATTCATAATGCGGGTGGTTGCCGTTAATCCGCCCAGACCTCTTTCCGCAAACCGCTCATAAAACGCAGTGGTAACGCGTTGCTGGCTTCATTTGGGAAACAATTTTCAGGATTTTAGCACTGCCCAACTTCCCGCCACACCCTGAAGCAACCATCTTTGTTAGATGAGAGAACTTTTCTGTCGGTGAAAATCACATTCTCCCACTCCTCAGCAGTCATCGGTAAGCATTCAAGGGCGAAGTCTGCTCGCTCGACCCAATGCTGTTCTGTTGGGGCGATTGTTTTGGTCCTCCAGGTCTGCTGCGGTGCCCCTTGTGGCCAAGGTCCCCGGGTTGAAGGTAAAGGTAGGGTGAACGCTCCGGGGCCGAGTATTCGCACCAGGTTCGCCACGTCGTGAAAGGCGCGGAGGACTTCCGCCTCTTCCGCGGTTTGCGGATCCACTATCGGGGAATTCACAATTTCAGTCACCCACGTCGCACTATTTATCTTAGGGTGAAGAACCCACCTCTTTCACTGCTCCTCCCAGTCGCTACTCGGAGCTTCCTCAGACTCTACGCCTGGCTTTAGATCCTTCACATGGTGTCTACTGAGACCCTTTCTTTCGCGATTCTCGGAATTGTGCACAAATCGAAATTCGTGAACATGCACATCCCAGTCACAATGATCTGCTTCAATATAGGATACGATCATGGTCTTCATTACGCGATTCACCCCTTTCACAGGGTTAGCTTGTGCGTGGTACGGCGGTACCTTCGCGTGGATGATGTGGTACGCGGCACACACATCGTCAACGGCTCTATTCACAAATTGTGTGCCGTCAGAAATACTTCCGGCGTACCCCACCGCAGAAGCACGAGGTCTTCAAATGCAGCTAGAATATTTTTCGCGTTCGATTTCCTTAATGGCGCAACTTCAACCCGCCGGGTAAACAAATCTTCAAAAATCAAGATGTATTCGAAATCGGCGCGACTCCTCGAAAACGGACCCATAACGTCAGCTACAACCACGGTCCAGAGCGTGTCGACGACCCGTCGGCCCATAAAGCCCGCCGGTTGCACCTGCTGCACCTTGCATTCTTGGCAACGTTCTCAAGCTGTGACCATCAAGACTATATCGCAATACATACCGGGCCAATAGTAGTTGGCTTTCGCTCGTGCCTATGTTTCCTTGACGCTAAGATGTCCCGCTTACGGATCTTCGTGAACTACTGTGAAGATTTGCGACCATTGCTCTTTCGGAAGCACTAATTTACAGGACGCCAAGTTCTCTAACATTGGTTCGACTGATGGGTCCACTTGCAGGTGATATAGACGCCCCTCGACTATTGACCAACTACGGAACTTTTGCGGGTAGTTTTCAGCGTCTCGTACGCGACGCTGGTACCATTGATTGACAACGACTTCCCAGGCGGCCTTGCGCTCGGTCGCTGGTCGTATCCAGCGTCGTCGAGGGCGGCCAAATGCTCAGTCCCCTCTTCTTCACCTTTGAACATCCGCGATGATGCATCCGGAAATGGTGCATCGCCCCCTTTCGATGTTTAATCTCGCAATCGTATTCAAGTGAATCGAGCGTCCACCTAGCTAACCGACCCGTTGGTTTTTCCAATTTCCGCAACGAATTTGAACTCGCGTGGTCGGTTATCATCGTGAAGAGATAACCTTCCAAGTACGCTCTGAATTTCTTTACGACCTAAATTACTGCAAGATATTTCTGTTCGGTCGTGGAATAATTTTTTTCCGCGACCGACATGGTCCGACTCGCGTACGCTATCACACGCTGCAATTCGCCAATGGTTTGCGTCAAAACTGTGCCAATACAGAAGCTACTCCCGTCGGTTTGCACGATACATTCGTTTGTAAAATCAGGACACGCTAAAATCGGAGCCGACGTCAACGCGGATTTTATGCGATTGAACGATGCCTCCTGCTCGCCAACCCATTCCCATTTCTTACTTTTCCTCAATAACCGTATGAGAGGTTCCGCCACACTCGCAAATTCGGGGATAAACCGCTTATACCACGAAGCCATACCGAAAAACCGTCTCAATTGCCTCAGATTCTTCGGCACTGGATACACCAGGATCGACTCGACCTTGTCCGCATCGACCTGTAAGCTGTCTCTATCAACCTTGAACCCTAGGTACGGAACTTCGTCACGGCAAAACTCACATTTTTCCGGGTTGATGGTAAACCCGGCCAATACTATCCGTTCTAGAACGCGAGATAGCCATATTAAATGTGATCGGAAACCGGTGGTTACAACAATAATGTCGTCGAGATACACGAAGGCATGCGACTCCATCTCGGGAGCAATGAATTTATCAATTATTCGCTGAAAGGTGGCTGGAGCTCCGGTGTGCCCGTATGGCATTAGTGCGAATTGAAGTAATACACGACCTACAACCGTAAAAGCAGTGATTTCGCGACTCTCGCGTGTCAAGTGAACTTGATGGTACGTTTGACTCAAGTCTATAGTCGAGATGTACTTCATAGATCGCAATTTATCGAGAATGCCGTTCATGAACGGGATCGGGTGAGCGTCCTGTTTCGAAACGCTATTGAATTTCCTAAAGTCTAAACAGAAATGGTATTTCCCGTTTGGCTTCTTGACCATCACTATCGGTGTTGACCACCAACTTTGGGGTGGTTCGATTACCCCATCCTTGAGCATACGATCCACCTCTTTGTGAATTGCCTCTTGCACTTTCGGAGAAACGAGATGGTACCGCTGCTTTATCGGCGCGCTTCCTAGCACGTCAATTGCGTGTTCCGCGAGATGAGTAAGGCCCAATTCCCCTGAAACTTTCGGTAATTCTTGCGCTCGGAACTCCTGTAATTCCCGATTCTCGCTATCCACTAACTCTGCAATACCACAACAAACCGAAACATCGCTAACTTAGATCGGTTGACATTCGTCGAACCCCCCCGCCCCCCTCGTATTCCGGGATATCCGCTATCCTCGACGATTCGTGCACACCGTCAATCAAGAGGCCAAATTTTCTACTTCCACGGTTACTAACTCTACCGATTCGTTTGCAACACTATACTCGAGCGACGGGGAGGGTTGACTTTTTGTCCGTATTCTAGCGCGATTTTCTCCCCGACTGTACTGAGATACGTTTGCGAGGAGCCAGTATCCAACAACGCGCTTATCCATGTGCCCCTGACGCATACCGATAAAAACTATCGTTTGCCTAGCTCCGTGGTCTGCATCGGAAAGCACGTCTCTACATCTCCCTAGATGCCACGCAATGCTGTGGTGCCTTCCACTCAGAGCGCCGTGTCAACACCCAGCGAGGCTGCCCGTCTGGTTTCCCGAACACCGCGGACAATCCGTCGAGTATACATCATCGTAACGGCAATGGTAACAGAAAACGAGCAATAAGTCGGGACTGCTAACAAATTTATGTCCGGGAAAATGGCAATTCATGCAAAACCTCTCGTCCCAGACTTTGTCGCCACGAAACTGTACGGCTCACCGTACTTATGTCACGTACACCGTCTGTATACATATTTATAAATATATATCATTACTAAGCTTAGCGGCGCAGTTGACCATTGAAACGTCAGCGTTCCCGTGCTCGCCGGATCCCGGGTGCAACAAACACCGGGATGAGGCGAGCGCTAGACATCACGCGCTTCGAGGATTATCTTCGCGAGGCGAGCCTTTGTTTCAAATTTGCAACGTTGACGGAAACCTTGCTCGCTGTCCGACGCTCCAAGGAGTGTCGTACGACCGAGCGAAGTCAGTCTCGTCGGAGACAGAATAAAATCAACATCTACGGAAATCGGACTCCTTCAGAAATTATCGCGTGAAGAGTCTATCAGTCTTTTCGCATCACTGACGAATAGAGCGAATTTCCTCTAATTCCATACGAGGTCGCCTAAGCATCTCGCGTCGCGATATCAGTCTTCGAAGCTAGATATTAAGTTGTTGCAATTTGTGCCATGAACTCATAGAGCCGTGTAGTTTAATTTGTAAGTGTGTTACGAGTGTGCCATTGTATGAGTGAACCATCGTTTGGATTTGTACGAGCGAGAGCGAGGTTGGAATAACCCACCGAATAGTAAGTCAACGCATGAGTGTGTACAATTTAGAATAAGAATATTTCTGTAATGCTTGCTTCCTCGACCAATATTTTCATTTGTTATCTTCACTCGAAATTTCATTAAAGCTTTGCATCCCGTCAAAATTCACCAATAATATTAATAATAAATCCTTCTACCCAATTCCCAGGATCGCTCTGTACAGGACGATCACCGACTAATCCACCGAAAAAATGAATATAAACTTGTACGCTACTCGTAGAGGGTTAATTAGTCGCGTGCGAGACCGCGCCGCACGTGACACTTGCATCGCTGGCCGATCAGCTGAGATGGCCGTGATTCGCACCTCGCACGGGTTGCTTTGGCAAGGCTGGTTTCGCTGGAGTCGGGTTTCCGCCGCTTCGCTCCACGCCGCTTGACTTGTCCTTCTCGGCTGATATCGCCACTGCCTTTATTAGCTTCTCCTCGAGGATCTTTACCTTGGCCGCTAGCAGCTTCCGCAGCTTCTCCATGCTCTGCACCATCGTCTGCTCTACTCCCGGTTTGGCGATTGCGGCTAATCCTGTCGCACCCCGGGTCGCCTCGGGTTTCGTTCGGCACGCCATTTCGCTAACGAAGGATCCCTTTGGCGCGGGCGGGGGACTATACTCGCGAGACAACGTGAGATTTCGTTCTCTCTTGGTCGCGAGGTAGATCAACACGCTCCAATTCCGAATTTCCCTCCTCCTTAGGACTTCGTGGATTTCGGGAATCAGGTTGTTAAACGCTAAATCTAGCTGCTGCTCCATTGTATACGGATGTGGCATCCATCTCGATAGTCCGCGAATGCACGCTAGATACTCTGTCACCGATTCCGCCGGTTGCTGTGTCCGAGACCTAGCCTGATCCTCCACGTGATCTCCAACTGTCCCGTCACCGAACCATCATCGCAATGCCGCGCGAAACTTGTCGTACGTCACCCAACTATCCCTTTTGCATCCCAACCATTCTAGCGCTACGCCCGAGAAAATCATCGTGAGCGAACTTAATACGTCGGCTTCGCTCAATTCCGACAACTCCCGAACAGTTCACCGTGACCGCGATTCCATACCCGGATCCTGGGTCCATGCCGGCATAGCAGCGGTTGCCATACTGCGGGGGACTGACGCGGGATCGATCGGTAGCGACCGGAATTCGACCCGTGGTGCGGACGTTTCCGCCAATAGCTACGTTAAATTGATCATAGTCTGTTCGATTCCGCGTCGCTGCCCTAGAATTGGAGCGGCGATGATCTTTTTATGTGTAATAAATTAAATAGGCAGATAACAGTGAATATTAGAAATGTCATTATTTTGGCCTTATCACCTGTCGATAGAAAAAAATTTCGTTGTTATTTCTGATGTACGAAATAATAAAAGTGATCAAATAGAGTGTTCTCACCTACCTGCTGCGTTTCTTCCAACCACCCAACATTTGAACAGATTTCTCATTTTAGTCGAATACAGCCAATTTTCAAAGAGCATTAGCATCAAGTTTCGCGCGCCGCAGACTCAATAATAAATGCTTTTCGACAAAATACCTCGACTGTTTAAGATAGTAACCTCCAAAATTCGTATGACCAACATCGCCGCCAGAAACAGAGTTTGACAGCTGAAACTCGTGGTGGCCAGCCTGCCCGGACAGCCGATGAAACTCGCGCATGCGCATTGACTGTATAGTTTCTAGAGATTGTCTCGGTATATGTATTGAGTGATAATTTGTATCCTTAGTCACGATTGGTTTAAACAACTTGTGACGGGTTTGAGTCCGCACTAAATATGTGGAAGGGAGGAACAATTAGAGATGGGGCGAGAGAGTCAAGACTGGGTGGATAGGTAAAACTTGGTGGGTGTATTTTGGGGAGCATAGATGTATTGAGATCGGTGGGGAGTCGACTTAAAACTATAAAAGATATATATAAAGTGGTTGTAGACATTGGATGTGGCTGATCACGCCTCAGCCCTTAGCGTTACTTAATTCTAGCTTGAAGGTACGCGCGCGGGGGGGGGGGGGGGCGGTGTAGGGCGACGGGGAGTGTGAGGGAGGAAGGGTCGGTATTGCGGGGGGAGGAATGGGAGGGAGGTGCAGATCGGCTGTAGCTCGCAGGCTAACGTGGTGTCGTCGGTCGGTGTGTTTGGGTGGCTGTGTGGGGGGGACGTCCCGCTTCTCGCTTCGTTCTCCTTCTCTCTCTCTCTCTCCCTCTCCCTCTCCCTCTCCCCCTCTCCCCCTCTCCCCCTCTCCCCCTCTCCCCCTCTCCCCCTCTCCCCCTCTCCCCCTCTCCCCCTCTCCCCCTCTCCCCGGCTCCCCCCTCCCCCCCTCTCCCCCTCTCCCCGGCTCCCCCCTCTCCCCCTCTCCCCCTCTCCCCCTCTCCCCCTCTCCCCCTCTCCCCCTCTCCCCCTCCCCTCACCCCTCCCCCTCTCCCCCTCTCCCCCTCTCCCTCCCTCCCTCCCTCCCTCCCTCCCTCCCTCCCTCCCTCCCTCCCTCCCTCCCTCCCTCTCTCTCTCTCTCTCTCCCTCCCTCTCTCTCTCTCTCTCTCTCCCCCTCTCTCTCTTGGATCGGTGAGTAGCTGTCTGGTTAAGGGATCGTCTCAGTGTGAAATTTTCAAAAAATTGTTTTTTTTTTGCATTATCGTATAGTATACACTGTTCTAAACATTCTCTCAAATTTTTAAATCGAAATTCAAATTATTACGGTCGCTACAGCGTTTCTTGTAGAAAGGGAACGGGTTTTCTACCTGCGCGAGTACTAAGGTGCTTAGGTTCTATAACCTTGCAGAATAAACTGTCCAAGCATTTCAGTTTGTTTTTAACATCCACCACGGATAGACGTACGAGAGAAACCCCCAAGAAAAAAATGAAGACCTGGCATCGCCGATTGATCGTAAGTAAACGATTTATATAAACTTTTCCAACTTCAATCTTTAAACGCGTTTTTCTCAGAATGGTGTTTTTCAAAACGGTTTCCACTCTCAAAGGAAGAGTTTTAAAGATATCTAGTTCCAATTTCGGGAGAACATTTTAAACGTCATTCTTTATCGCGCTATGGAAGCTTTTTTTTTTTTTTGAAAACTTCCAATTTTTTTTACGAAAAACTATCGAAAAAAAGGGCCACATTCGACACTTTTTGTTCAAACCGCCGCCATTTTGTCAAATTTGAAAAAAGAAAAAAAACCGTCCATAGCGCGATAGCGACTTTCCTACAGATCAATAATCTTTTTGAAATTTTTTTTTCAGATCAAAATTGCGGCCGTCATCGTGGAAACCGTGCAGCACCTTTTTTTTCACGTGAAATTACAACAATTTATACAACAATGATGCACTCAATAAATAAACTTTAAAAAAATCATTTTGTATTCTTCATAAACCTATTTATTCATGAAAAAAAAACCGGACCGATTAGTTTATTTGAACATTAAAAAAAAAATTCGCGAAAATCAGTGATTTTTCGGAGGGTCACACTGAGACGATCCCTTAACTTTCTGTTGCTCTCCCGTTCTGCCCATTTTCTGCTGTTCCCTGCCCGTTTTTCGGGCTCTGCTTCCAGGTTTTTTTCCTCCCCCGTCGCTCACGCAAAATTTGAGCTAAAAATCGTCGTTGCTCTCTCTTTTGAGCTACGGGATGAGGCAATAAACTGAAGACTGGTATCCTATAACCTAAAATTATTGACTGGAACGACTTGGCAGTTAACGGACGGACGATTTGCTGTTTACAACTCCTACGCTACCTTCCCTCTTTCCATTGGACGACCGCTAGGAAATTTCTCTCAAATAATACTCTGAAGCTGGAATTAATCTTAAGTACCTGTTTACGTCAATGCTTGGTTCCCGTGTGCTTCAGCGTGTGCGTGTCTACTGTGAGTTCGATTTATGCAGTGTGTTAGTATCTACACGACCTTTTACTGTGTCTCTGTGACATTTCTCTCAGCTGGTATTGTTGTTGCTTCTCATTACACCAAATCGGTTGCATGTCGGACACTTGCTTTAAGTGCAAACGGCTTGTAGCCGGTGAAAAACTCAGGTGTGTAGACTGCTCAAAAAGTTTTCATCCAGGGTGTTATAGATACTATACGAGTAGTAGAAACTCTAGTCCCTGTTGTTATAAAAATCTTGGTAACAAGCCATCGAGTAGTACTCAAAATATCAGAGAGCAGTTGAATTGTATTGTTGATACACCAGTCATGTCTCAATCGGGCAGAACTCTTGACTCGACAGCAGCTCTTCTAAACAAATATGTAGATACACTTAATGCTTTTATCAACTGTCAAAATACATTTAACTCTAATATGGCATCTAAGCTTAATGTTATCGAAAATATTGTTAAAACTGTGAGTGATCAAGGTGACAGAATAGCACAATTAGAGGCCAGCAACGTGTTACTTAATAGGGAAATTGATTCTTTACGAGATTCATTAACCAATACACCTGTCAACTCCTCTGCCCAGATCACCATTGCTGGTATACCATTCACAGTTACTGATAATCCATTAGAAGTCGTTACTAAAGTTCTGACTGTGCTCGTTGTTCCTGAACTCGCTTCTGACATACTCGACATTCGTCTAATCACCCGCAGAGCTCCTTCGAGCCAAAATCCTGAGCGGGTTAACACTAGTGAGGCATCAAAATCATTTATTGTCTTCTTTAAATCCTCACAGATCAGTAGCCATATTATAAGGAAAAAGCGTTCGCACGGCGTATTAGCGGTTAGTGATGTTTTTGCATGTGATAAGCGTGGCAATATTTTTGTCAACGAGTTTCTTCACCCAAACACTTATAATTTGTTGCGCAAAACTAAAAAGATCGCTTCTGACAGAAATTGGAAATATGTATGGTCTAGGGAGGGTCAGATCTACGCACGTAAGCAAAATGGATCTCAGCCTATTCGCATCACCTCTGAGGCTGATCTAGACAAATTAGGTTGACTAAATCGTGTACGGAACTCTCGAAAAGCAGTGAGATTGCATGATAGTGCTACGTCCTTGAAAATCTGTCAATTTAACGCAAACTCGTTATTGGGCCACATTGACTACATCAAATCATATCTTAGCGAACATTTTTATCACGTTATTTCTATATCTGAAACATGGCTCAAGCCTGAAATTTCTAATGATCTTGTTAAGATTCCGAACTATTTTATTATTCGTCATGATAGAATAGGAAAGGGATGTGGAGGTGTTGCGTGTTATATTCATGAGTCATTGAAAGCCAATCTATTAGCAGCTTCACCCTGTTTGTATTCTAATCAACCTGAGTTTCTCCTGCTTGACATACACTATCCTAACCAGGACTCTATATTATTCACGTCCATGTACAGGCCACCCAAAAGTAAACTATTCACTGACTATATAAACACTTTCTGCGAGTTTAGTCATTCCTTCAAAAATGTCATAATTGCTGGTGATCTGAATTGTGATCTTTTGTCTAACTCTGTTGAATCTAGATATCTTAGTGAGATGGTTTCTTCTCTATCATGGTTGAATCCCAAGCGACGCATCATACATCCACGTCCGATACGCTTATTGATGTCATAATTATTGATAGTAGTGACAAAAACGTTGCCTTCACAAAGTCTGAAACACCATTTATTGCAGGGCATGACCTTCTTGAACTCTCGTATGCCTTTATTACACCGCAGAATCCTGACCAAATGACAGTTCGCCGCAACTTCAAGAATTTTGACGTTAGTGCATTCAATACAACTGTGGAATTATCTCTTGTTAAGATAGTAGAGCTTGTACCCACAAATTCCTCAATCTCTGATGATATTAACGTGTTTCTTAAGGCCTTAGAAGGTATCTTACTTTTAGCTCTTGGCATTCATGCTCCTTTCAAGAATTTTATTGTACGCAAGCCTATTGCACCATGGCTCACACCAGAATTAAAATTGCGTATTAGAAAACGCAACGCCCTTTATAAACAAGCAAAAAGGGCTAATAGCCTATTAGGGTATGCAATTTATCGGAAATTCAGAGACGAGTTGACGTCTGAGTTGAAACGTGTGAAAAGTGAGTACAACTTTACTAGACTAGCCAATGTTAACAATGTTAACAAACTGTGGAAGGAGCTTGCGACCCTTGGACTAGTTAAAACATCGTCAACCTCCCCTCTTAATTTTTTCACGCCTGATCAACTGAACTCTTATTATTCCTCAATCTCTAGTTCCTTACCAGCTTGTTCTAAAGGTGAATTGCAGTCAATTAAAAGCCATGTTGATATCTCGAATCATCTGTTTCAGTTTGAGCATGTAACGGAGAATGATGTAAAAAACCGGTTAATTATGTCCTATATCTCTAATTCTCATTCGACTGGACCTGACGGTATTTCGTCTTTCATTATTAAAAATGCAGCTCCATTGCTGGTTCCTTTCTTACAGAAATTGTTCAATTGCTGCTCTGACAACTCGTTCTTTCCGGCGAGTTGGAAACGATCATTTATTAGACCTTTGTCAAAACAAAATACACCTTTGTCTCCTTCGGATACTCGACCAATTGCGAACGTGTGCGAACTCTCCAAAATCTATGAAAAGACTGCTCATAATCAGATCATTAAATATCTTACTTACTATAATATTTTGGATTCTCGCCAATCAGGGTATCGCACAGCTCACAGTACACAGACAGCCTTGCTTCGCCTTTGCCATGACATTAGAAAGTCTGCTGATGATGGACGTGTCACTATTTTAGTTCTCTTTGACTTCAGCAAAGCCTTTGACACGATCTCTCATTCCATTCTGCTGAAAAAGCTCTGTGACATTGGTTTTTCTGAATCGTCTCTGAGCTGGGTTTACTCCTATCTCACTGGTAGAACTCAGACTGTCATAGATAAGACAAATATTTCGAACTGGCTTCCTATCACATCCGGTGTTCCACAAGGCTCTGTATTAGGACCCTTATTGTTTTCTATCTTCATCAACGACATAGGTGCTTCTCTCAAGTATTCCGACCACATAGTGTTTGCTGATGATACTCAAATCTACTTGAGCTGTCACCGGTCAGAGCTCAATGTAGGGTTAGCTAAGATACTATATGATATCAACCAGATATCTGAGTATTCGAATGAAAATAGCCTTAAATTAAATTTAGCGAAGTCTTCTGTTATGATTTGTGGTAGTGGAGCAAACGTTCAGTCCATCGATTTTAAACTATTGCCGGTCATGGCAATCAATCAGACCTCTATACCTTATGTACTAGAGGCTCGTAATCTGGGAGTTATATTGCAAGCAAATCTTTCTTGGGCTAGTCATGTAACAACAATATCTCGCAAAGTGAATTTCACACTTCACAGATTAAAATATCACAAGAACTCGCTGTCAACTGAACTTCGCATAAAATTAGTCTCTACTCTAATTTTTCCTTTACTCGACTATTGTTGTGTTGTTTATAATGATTTGTCAAACGAGCTTGACTTAAAACTTCAGCGATTAGTAAACAGTGCGATACGATTCATTTTTGATCTACGTGGTGATGTACATATCACCCCGTATCGATTACGGTTGAAGTGGTTGTCAGTCTCAAACAGGAGGAAGTACTTTGTAGCTATAGTTACTTATAATATTCTGCATAACCATGCCCCGTCGTACTTACATGAACTATTTCCCTTACATCATGATTATACTCGTCATTCGTCACGTCTGGGCATGGCTAATACTTTTCATATTCCGCTACATAGAACTTGCATTTACCGCAACTCCTTCCATCTCACTGCTGTTTACCTATGGCATTCTCTTCCTCCTGACATTACTTCCTCGTCCTCATGTGCTGTTTTCAAGGCTAAGTACTTCTTATCTAATGAGGTTTCTGCCCTAGCTAGCTCGATTAATTAACCTATCTTTATACTATCCAAGTTATAGTATTGCGTAGTGCTAGTTTATTTTGTTTTATTTTATTTTGCTTATTTGATTGTGTTTTTCATTTAATCTACTCACTTTACTTTATTCTAACTAAAATTTATTATTTTATATTTTATATTATATTTTATTTTATTTTATTTTATTGTATATTATTTTATATTTTATTTTATTTTATTTAATTTCATTTTACTTTTATACTTGTGTATATTATTAATATGTTATACGTAGTTTTTCTCTTGCCCCAAAGTATTCTAGGGCATAATAAAATATCTATCTATCTATCTATCTATCTCCCTCTCTCTCTCTCTCTCCCTCTCCCTCTCCCTCTCCCTCTCCCTCTCCCTCTCCCTCACCCTCTCCCTCCCCTTCCCCCTCCCCCTCCCCCTCCCCCTCCCCCTCTCCCTCTCCCTTTCCCTCTCCCTCTCCCTCTCTCTTTCTCTCTCTCTCTCCCTCTCTTTCTCGGGTGCTCGTGCCGGGTGACTCGGTTACGTCGTTCCTTTATGCGAGACTCAGTCTTACTGCTGGCTGGCGCTCGGCTCAGCCGAGCGTCGGTGGGCTTCGGGTAGCTTCGGGTGTTTCCCGACGGGCCGGGACTCATCCGTTCGGCTCTTCCCCGCGGGTTTGGGGTTTGTTGTGACTTGCACTCTAGGTGCAACGTCACAAACTCAATTGTGTTTCCTGAAGAATATAAGTTTTTTATTCACGATTGTAACAACTTTATAGACCAACTTAAACTAGATAAATATTCTTACCTGTAAGAACATAGGAAACGACATTAAAAGTTATCATATTCCCATTATTTCTACCTTACAGTTTTTGATGTATATTCACACTTCAGTGCCTATTATTGAACTGACCACACTCGTCGTTTAGGTCAACGTGACAGTGTTTCGATATGTTTCAAGTGGCCTTGTTTATTTACTCATCTAACTGGCGCGAACCGACGAACTTTCAAATAAGCGAAGTAATACCGTAGTATTACTTTAGATATATATGTCGGAGTTAATAATGGAGAATAGAGGTGATCGAGAGAGTCACCCATAATTCTGATTTCTTTTTTCTTTTATTCTTACAAAAAAAATAATACTACTGTAGCAGCGGGTAGGTGTGTGGGGATTTCGAGACGCTCTCGGTCCTTCTCGCTCGAGCCTCTGATTATCACTACTCTCTCGTGTCTCAACTTCCCCAAGGTAAACTTTTAGGATTAAAGTCAGGTACCTTACCCCCCCCCCCCCCGCTACATTACAAGGATCGGAATTTAATATCAAATACTCGCGTGATCTAAATCAAAACAAAAGTAGTAGGACAGTTACGAGCGTCAAGCGCTTAGGCTATCGGCTTCTTGCGCCGACATGTATGTATATACATCTCTCGATATTATAAACATATCTCGCCCCAGCCGCCGTGTCAGAAATCCAGCGTATCAGCCCTTATACGTATATGTCCTCAGATCTTGACAGATTTAGCCTCGAACACACGTATATGCCCTCAGATCTTGACAGATTCAACATCGAACCCCACATATATGTACCCTAATACCTCTACAGATTCTCTTCACTCTCCTTCACTCTCTTCCTTGCCCCAGCCATTCCATCCGCAACACCCGGCCCTCATTCAACCCTTCACCCTTTGATCTTCGAGCTTAAACTTTCGACCTTCAATCTTCGACTTTCGACCTTCGATTTTCGATCTTCGAACTTTGACCTTTGTCTTTGACTTTCGACCTTCGACCTTTGCAACGGTTGTGGCTATATGGCTATGAAGATTTAACCTTTCATTTCACGTATATACCATTGTACCTGGAAAGACTCAGTCCTTCACCCTACGTCTATGCCTTTATAGCTATAAAGATTCAACCCTCCACCTTACCTATACATATATGTGTGAAGATTTAACCCTTTACCCTAAATATAGTATTCCGCAACACCTATGAAGACTTGACCCTTCACCTTCTGGATATACATCCATCTACATATCGCTCAACAACCGATTGATAATTTAATATATTTTAACGAGGTAGAAGATGTACTACCGCCCGTCTTACCTGTTGACCCGTCTCACGTGACTTGCTGGCCTAATTAGCGATCGCACAGGACAAGGAGAGGATCACGTGGCAGCGACGCGCCGAAAATCGGCCGGGGTTGCGAGAAGCATTACTCGACCCGGCACACTTTTCGTCTAGTGCCTATATTGCGTGGACGTGCTTTCGCTCACCAACCCATCAACGCCCGAAATGACACTTTTCATATAGTCATGTTTGACCGATTGCCAACAATGCTAGGATAATGGGATTATAATAAAAATTGGTACCCGACTATTTTCAAGGGTGCTCTTTCAGAATATCGATGTTATAAGCCATGAAAATTGGATTTTATATGGAAAATTTGCAATTAAAAAAAAAACGGCGAAATTTCGATATAATTTTTTTGAAAAACTATTTATGTCGAACCTTTGTTACGTCCTCCAGACTTCATATTCCTTTCCCACACTCTTAGTTACCTTACGCTCTGTAGTC
Organism: Neodiprion virginianus; assembly: GCF_021901495.1. NCBI lineage: Eukaryota > Metazoa > Arthropoda > Insecta > Hymenoptera > Diprionidae > Neodiprion > Neodiprion virginianus. Next base: position 13,564,206 of record NC_060881.1, on the reverse strand, counting down.
TGCCCTTATCGTCGGCGAGTCAGCAGATTCTTCTCTAACTTGCGGCTAGCTTGCCTCCTACATCCCGCTAAACTCGTAGATCCATCCTAGCGCTCAAGCAAGACACATATCCCTCTGAAGCAAAACCATACCCTTTTCCTCGACGGACTCCTTTGCGTTGACCAAAATCACCAACAACTACTTGATAATAATAAACAATCTTATACTTCAAATCGTTTACCTTCCGTTAAAACCGATTCCTTTTTACTCTATTCACTTCCTGCATTGGGAGTAGTAGCACGCGAGTGCATAGTCGACGTCAACGGACCCTATAATAGCCAAATAACACCTTGGCTGGGCGTGGAGTAAGCTTCGATTACCGCTCATCGGAGTCCACCCCGTAACACCTTTATAATACGCAAATCAGACTCTTTTCTGCAAAAATCGTGGAATTTTCATGTGTACTTTAAAAACCTATTGGTAAGGAATTTTTTTTATCAATTATTTTCAAAATAGTGGCTCGAAATGGGTAAAATTTTATGTAAAAATCAAATAATGGTTTCATGCTTGATTTCTTGAGCTAATTGTTATATCTTGGGTTCAACTTTGGATATAAACTTGATTCAGTGTTTGAATATCAAAAATTATGGAAATTTTGAAAATTAAAAATGGTGGATTCAAGATGGCGGATGAAATCATTGAAAAAACGTTATTTGGTGCAAAAACTTTGTTCCTAGGGTTTTCGGGGTCGCTGATTACAAATCTGAGGTCAGATTTGAAAAAATACAAATTGGGGATTCAATATGCCGGACAAAAAATCAATATCACATGGACTGGATTTGCCACTTTGTATTTTGTGAAAACTGACCTAGATCCGTAATCAGGGATCCCCAAAAAACCCTGAGAGCGATTGTTTTACGCAGGATCGTACAATTTTGATTTTTTGTCCGCCATAATTGAATCCACCATTTTGTATTTTTTCACATCTGACCTCAGATTTGTAATCAGCGACCCCGAAAATCCTAGAAACAAAGTTTTTCCGCCAAATAACTTTTTTTCAATGATTTCGTCCGCCATCCTCAATCCGCCATTTTTAATTATCAAAATTTCCATAATTTTAGAAATTCAAACACTGAACTAAGGTTATATCCAAAGTTGAACCCAAGATATAACAATTAGCTCGAGAAATCAAGCAAGAAACCATTATTTGATTTTTACGTAAAATTTCACCCTTTTCGAGCCGCTATTTTGAAAATAATTGATAAAAAAAAATTCCTAACCAATAGATTTTTGAAGTACAGATGAAAATTCTATGATTTTTGCAGAAAAGAGTCTGATTTGAGTATTATAAAGGTTCGATATAAATAGTTTTTCAAAAAAACTACACCGAAATTTCGCTTTTTTTTTTTTTAATCGCCAATTTTCCATAGAAAATCTAATTTTCATGGCTCTAACCTCGATATTCTGAAAGAGCACCCTTGAAAATAGTTGGGTACCAAACTTTATCAAAATCCCATAGTACGAGCGTTGTTGGCAATCGGTCAAACATGATTATATGAAAAGTGTCATTTCCAGCGTTTAATGGGTTAATAGTTTATCTTCATCGCATCTCCTATAACCTGTTCTTTCTTTTGTTTCAAGTGTTCTCCACTTTATCTTCTTTTTACGTAAGTGAGGTTTCCTGTGTTATATTGTGAAGCCCGAATTTATTTGCATCGTATCGTGTGTGTGTCTTTTCCGTATATTTTTTTTTTTTGTTTTCATCTCTTCTCGCAGCTTGGGCTGCGTGAGTCACGTGGACTCGCCAATTACCTTATTCCTCATCTTATACCGCAAATATCTTCGCAACTATTTAGTTTAATTATTCAATTTGTAGTTACTATTGCTTCCTTTCTTAAATTTCCTTCGCTTATGTAATACGGCTGAATCGCAGCGTGTTACTATCGCTTTGCTTATGCTTCAATAGTAATTATTCAACTTTTTTTTAAATCTTTTTTCATATAATTACCTGCTTTATTTGGAGGGCTTACCTATTGTTCTTTGAAGTGATCGGGGAATTAATCAGCTTATAAATTCTCTCAGGTTGTTTTAATCGTATCATCTCATCTCTATCGTTCACTGTAATTTCTGTTATTTTGTCTATATTGTTTCTCATTTGATTACAAGTTGCCTTAGCACGGAATATCTTTGAGTAATTATCGTCGTAAATATACTGCGTGTGCAATCTACTATCGCTGCGCGCTGTAACAAGTCGTTTTTGGAATCTTGAGTATTGCGGCGTACTGAATAACATCTTTCTATTCAGTTCTCGTCTCTATTATCCCCGTCACGTACTTTGTCCGTAGTGCCTCTCGCTTGAAATACATCACGTTATAAAATCTTTCTTATAATTTCTTTTATTAAGGGGTTATATACAGTTAGAATTTTCAAAAAATCGATTTTTTTTTTATTTTATTTTCTTAATGTACATATATTTAAGAATACACACAGAAAATTTCATATCGTTCCGGTGAATATTTCCGAAGTTACACGCAAATTTGAAAAGGCGTTTCAGAGTGCTTGAAAGTGCAAGGCCGGAGCGAAAGGGTTCACCTGGAACGCTGTCCCTTTTATGCACCTGCCTATCGTAAATGTTCCCTTCTAATATATTTAGATGCGTAAAGCAACAGTGTGGTATTGTTTTTTTTTATACCTGAAAGGTAAATTTTTATTTTTCTCTCCCCAAACTTTAAACGCGTTTTTCTCAAAATGGTGTTTACAAAGTCGGTGACCAACATTACTCGAAAACGGCTAAACCGATTGGTCTCAAATTTTAACACGAGCTTCTTAAATATATTTTTTAGTAATTAATCGAAGATTTTTTCTCACCGATAAATATATTTTTTTTTATAAACAATTTAGGGCCGAAATTTTGGTCAAAAATCGATTTCTTTTTTTGAGAAACCGCCACATTGTCAAAAAAATTTATTTTGCTTATTCCTTCGATTAATTACTAGATTTAACATTACTTTAAGGAAATCTGTTTGGTTTTTTAATTTCTGAGGATGCAGTTCAAAGATATAGTGATCACCGCAAAACGTCTTTTTTGAGAGGAGCTCCCGGAGATCAGCTGTAGCTCTTTTCCAAATAAATATTTTTACTAATAGTAAGTCTTAAATTACAGTTAAAAGAAAGCATAATATGTGTACAAATTTTCAGATCAATAAATTTGAAAGTTTTCTCAGAAAAAAAATCTGAAAAATTCGCTTTTTTCGGCCTTCTAACTGTATATAACCCCTTAATACGATAAGAATATTTGTCTCTTTTCTATATCTTACCGTTATTTCTTTTACATCTATCGCATATATCTGGAGCTGGATACTACGTATTTATTTATATTTTCTATCATAATATTTGAGTCCTGAATATTCACTTCGAGTACCTTGTTTCTTTGCATTTGTAACTATCTGCTGTAATTTTGATATTCTCTGATTGACTTGTATTTCTTGCTTCCTTTTGTCAATTATAGTAATTCGTGATTTCTTTATTATTTGTAATATTTTCTGCTTTACCTAAAAATTATCCTGACTGTCCTTCTTCACTGTAATTAATACTATTTATATCCTTCGCTTCTTGGCTCATTGAGCTAAGATCAAAGTTTCGGCTCTCATCAACTTAACATCTGATACGCTCCCCATCGGGGATCCAGAATATTAAACTGGTTTTTGGAAGGTGGCGGAGTCTCTAGGACTTGCTCCGGCTCTGCCACAGATCAACCCTATAGTGCGCTGCCATAGGGAACGTCCCACTTAATAATTCATACAATTAACACCGTCACCTTTCAGGAATCAGTAATATAAATATCAGTAATGGCTTTGTTTTTATTTCCTTTGATTTGTTTTTCTAAGTGTTGTAATGTGGCACTTTTGATGCTTGTGACACGGAGCTTCTTGAACCCTGGGCGGAACCAAAATCTAGGGGTTCCTAAGATTGGCTCGCGAAAACTTTGTAAAAGAGCGCCAGGACTAGAGTCACGCATCCGAAACAACGAGAGGGGACAGTTTAGCGAATAGCGGAAGATATTTCAGGTTTTTTGTTTATTTTTCGAGCTACAACGGCATCAGGCAGGCAGTCGGCACCGAATTCGGAGGAATTACGGGGTGGCAGACTGGCGACGATTGCGAAGAAAGGATGTCGCGGCTGCGGAGGGAGAACCAATGAAGATCCCCCCGTCGCGGGAATCCAAGGTGGACGCGATTTCCGCTGGCGGCCGGCGCGCCGCAGCCACTTCCCCTTCACTCTGCCAACAATTAACTAGCGAACTCGTGACGGACCGACTAGCGACAAAGGAGCACCAAGCTCAGCACCAAGACGTCATGGAGCTGCGCGGAGGACGAGATTGCGATTTAACGTCAAGTTCTGCGCCGCAATGCTCTTAAAGGTGCACGTCGAGTTGCGCAATCGACGAAATCGATGACGGGTCGATTATTGCGTATTCTTGTGGGTATGACGTCACATATGGGATGGCGTATCGAGATCCGTGTTGCGGCAGGTCGTAGGTTTTTGAAACTACCCTAGTTCTGGCGGTCGTGCTAGATAGTCACGTTTTGGCAGTTGCGCGAAGTCTGGGAGCTGCATAAATATTGCGAGGGGATGGAGAGGGTGTTGCGAGGATGTAGAAGGTGAGCGCTGTTTCTATCCTCGCGATTGAATTTCGAGAATAATTGCGAAAAGGCTTGCCGAACAACGGATAGCCGTTTTGGATTTGCGTTGTAGAGAAGTACTCGAAATTCGTTTGCCGATTCTTTTGCTTGATGACCGTAGCCTGAGTGCGCGTGATAGAGTAGAGTAAATTTTGAGCCCTTCAGAAAGTTGAGTAGAGTCACGAGTTTTAGTTGAGTCTCTCTCGTTTTTGAAATTGAGTACAGCTGAATTCCACTATACCTGGTCGAGTCGCTTTATCGGGTTTTTCAGTGTAGCCTCTCGAGTAAGTTGCGTATGGCCAAAATGGAGTGTTTGAAGTAGCGAATAACGTCTTCGAGGATTTCGAGAAGCTTTGATTTTGGTTGCGTTGCGATAGCGATTAGTTGAAGTTACGCTTAGTTGAGCTTGCGATCAGTCAAGTTTTCGTTCAGTTAAGATGGTGTTTAATTGAGTTGCGTTACCTTGAGATTGCATTTAGTTGAGGTTACGTTTAGTTGTGCTTGCGCTAAGTTGAGTTTTCGTTTATTTAAGATAGTGTTTAGTTGAGTTGAGTAGCGGTTCAGATAAGAAGTTCGCGTTACGGAATCTTAGTTGCGTCTGCATTATGTTGTCGTGTATAAATCTGTTCGGCTGAGTTTCACATATGGTTGAGCTCCGTGGATGCTGTTTAGTTGCGATAAGTAAGAATTGAGATTCATGTTATTTCAAGTTGTTCTTGAAAAGGTTGAGCAGGAGGTATACATTTTTGTATTATTAAACAGGTTGTATATTTTGACTTCATTCAATAACAACGATGGTTGATCTTCTACTAGCAACCAGCTGATTTTACAGTCTCTTCGCGGGACTTTCTCGCCGTTCGATATCGAAAAGTACACTGCCGTCCTCTCTTTCGCTTGGGCCTGAGCCCGCTTACTATTGCGAGCATCTTTTCGAGAACAAATAAAAAGATGTCGCCACTTGTCCCTTTTGGGCAAGTGACTTGTACAGTTCGATGTCGTAACATTTATCATATTACAACAGTTGTCAAGGTTGGATGTAAGGCAGCTCGAGGTAACGTCGAGGCTCCGAGTGGGGTGAGATCTCGGGTGAGATTAGTAGCAATACAAGGAGAGTTCTACTTACAGATTCCTGTTACCGACACTTACCGACATCCTCCCCAGACTCAAACCCTTCTCCGCGATAACGTCACAGTCTGCCGTACCGACTTAAGGTCAAAAACGTGCAACCTTACCGACTATTGTATCAGTCGACGGTCAAAATCGCACTGCTTTATCGACGATTTTTATCAGTCGAAGTTCAGAACAGTGCTGTTTTACCAACAATCTTGGCGACTGAAGGTCAAAGTCTCTATGATGTGCTTGCCTGCCAAAGGCAGAGGGTGCAGCAGGGGGCGTAAACTTTCTCACTGACCTGAATGTCGGTTACCCGTCCCACATTTTTTTCCCGCAATAGGACCGCTGATGTGTAACGTCAACCACCTCAAATTCTTTTCCCACAATAGGACTGCTGATGTGTAACATCAACCACCCCACATTCTTTTCCCACGTCATCAACCACGCGACATTTCAAAATTGATGGTCTGAGAATTGTTTTTTATCAACGTGAATGCCGATACGTCATCATCCACGTGACGTTCTATTTGGCTTGTAATTGTAATGTAAACTCTACGATAAATTTTGTAGGGTTTCAGTCAAGGTCAGAGTGCAAGGTCAACCGATAGCTGCGGTAGTATACATTCAGAGCGATGGATCTGCGGTGTTGGGTGACCATCGCTCTGGGCATGCAAATCATAACTATGTACAGCTCGGCCAAGGATTGAGAGCAAAGTTGAATGCTACTTAAGCTTTGTATTGAAAAAAAATTCCCTCCTAAGAGCTCAGGTAAAGATGTAAAATTGAGTCATAAGTATCCTTTGAAAAACAGTTTTATTGAGTACAATTTTCAGGATATGGTTGAAATCACTTTACAACGATAGTACAGTCATTTTATTCAACAGGATCCTAACCATTGTTGAAAGGTCTGCGAAAGCCTTGTATGCCAACGATAAGTTCCATCTTTAAATTGTGCGAGATGGTAGAAACGGATCATCTTTTATACTTACTTTTTCACCCCACCACTGAGCGGGTTGTATTCGACAATACGATCGTGAACAATCAAGCAATACGCCGATGTTTCAGCGGGAAAATTGGCTTAGGCTTCAAATTCAAGACGGATGTCGACAGGTCCGACTTCAAAGATTCGTTTGTATAGAACAGTCGATAACGAATAAGGGGACGTCTCGAAGGAATTCACTCTTTGTCAACAACGGCTCGGGGTTCTTGTCGTAGTAGGTAGCTTGGAAGTTTGCGTACATCTCGTACAGGAGCGCGTACAGATGATGGCTCATGTTGAGGTTCAGGTTAGCGTACGGATAAGATTTAGAGTTTGAAAATAGCTCAACGTCCGTGACATTGCAATGATCGAAATGATTTGCGTTTTTGCCGGTCTTGTTCTTTCGACTTGTTTGGAAACCCGAAATGACGTATCGACGTTTTTCAAGCTGAGTGGGAGTTTTCTCAGTTCAAACGTGTTTCGATGTTGTGGGAAGTAAGGGATATTCGTACAATTCCCAACTGCGGAAGCTCATCGAAATGAAATTTAGTAGGTCAACTTTCTTCTGATCCATGAGTTTCAAATACGGTATTAGCCATTCCACTGCATTAATCGTGATTTTGAATTCCTCCTCTTGAGTCTGCATGATTGCGTTGACGTCAGTTTTTGATCTCGTCAGAATTAACTCATGTTTAGCGTTGACAACGATCTTGCGGTAGTCTTCGGTGAAACCCAAGATCATGCGGAGCGGTATCAGTACGTCAAAATTACCCTCGGCATCGGTTAATTTTTTCTTCTCTTCTACATCAAGCCATCCAGCGTTTTCCATCAGCCAAGTCTGACCAGGGTGCAGGGAAGCGTAACTCTTCATGAGACTAGTCAAGCCAACGTTCATGCTTCTATCAATTTCAACTGCATCAATTTCGTAGCAAATTTCTTCAAACGAATGACAGATCGCGTTGTTTACGAGCTGTGTGTTCACATTAGCTGTTCCATCAGGTTTGAGGAGTCGTCCATGAATGTGTACCGAACTTTTGCTGAGTAATATGCATAAATCCTGATGCTGAACGGTGATTCGAATTTCATGGCTGTTGTTGAAAGTTGACGAGGCGTAAGGTTTGTAGCGTGAATCTCGTAATGCGCAACGGATTTGTCAAAGACGACTGGTGTTCGAATGTTTAAGGGAACGGGACAGGGGCCAACGTAAGGATTGCCAGTAAATACTTTGCTGGATCCTTTATTTTAATAGGCACGTGATATGAGAGGGAGAGCACAGTTATGGATATGCCTCGTAGGACTGGCTCCTACGAACTGCTGTTTGTGCTTGCAAGAGCTGTCCATATACCAACTTACCACAATTTCTTCCTCCATGGTACGTAGCAGATGATAAAACAGCAAAATCGGATTTTTAGGTGTCGGAAATTCCTCTTTCAAAACGTGTCAGTTTCAGACCCCGAGCTACCAGGAACTCCACGTTTTGAGGTGTTAACCGTTCGAGAATCGATCGATGACTGACTTGATCAGGGCATGCCGACTTACTGATATACCCACTCTTTGACAGTCTGTTGTATACAATTCCCATTGTTAATTGCGATTTGATATGAGGTCTCACAGTGATAACCTCTCCACGAAAATTAACCAGGTCACCGTCTTGATCTACTAACCGGAGCTGAACGTGATCTATGGTCCTGACGGTGATCGGAGGATGAATGACGTGCGACAATACTTTAACAATCTTATATCCTGGTGGGACACTCGGGAAAAACTCGTGAATAGTGTGTACTTTATGTCCATTGACGTAGGCGCCCGTTGTAATGCTGTACTCAACTCGCAACGCGTTGACGTTGAGTATAGTTACAGGCACGGCTGATTCGTGAATCTTATCAACTCACAAAACACGTAGTTTGAATCCCATAAGTTAAGCAATGGAATCATTCGATTCAAGTCAATCGTGTGGTTGCATGTGGTTTCGCTGCGTGATGTATTATTGTTGGGTTTGATGCTGGCCTTATATCTGCATTTTTCAGCTCGTTTTGAAGATACTTTTCCATGTCCTCGATCTCATAGTTGCCGCTTGGTATGGTGATACCTTTATTAGCTACGTAAATTTCATTGTGACCAACATCAACGTAGGGAATCGAATTCAAGGTTAACAATTCTATCAGGTCAATCGCGTAACTTTCATCACGAGCAAGTTCGATCGGTGGGGAATATAGTGCCTCGAGAATCGAAATGTTCCCCTAAATTGTTCACGTTAATGAATCATCCATGACTGCGAGTGATAGACTGACTCTGATAAATCATGTACCATGTTTACATAGCTCAACACTCAGAAATTTCAGACACAAGTGTCCGCATGCAATTGTATCATAATCCTGGTACCTTTCATGATTGTATTTAACACCACCAACGCCGAGGTATTTTATGAGGTCTGCGGGTGGTTGAAAGTTACCGAAACTGTCAAAGTAATCAATATTATTGTCTCGTTTCTTGTATGACCCAGTGTGTTCCCGGACCGTCTTTGTCATCAATGTTGATGATACCTGACTCGGTTTTTAGTGGACCGTTTTTGGGCATTTCGTTTCGCATGAAAACACCGTGGAAATGCGGAACCTCAAAGATTTTCGCATATTTCAACAAGGCCCAATCAGTCAACGCTCGATGTGGTAGCATCGCATCTAGTTTTTTGAAAGATGAAGACCAACACCTGTTTCATACGGTTCCATGTAAAGCCCTTTACCCATCGCGATAGCTTCTATAGTTTCGTTGTGTCGTTTGACCTTTTTCAGTTCTCGTTTAGCAGCACTTGCATCGTTCACAGCTCTTGCTATACCTGCTGCACCACTGACTAACGTGCCTGTGGCACTCAGTCCAGCGAAAATACGAATGAGAAACGGTAGAAAACCACCGACTTTTGAAGGTACTGGTAGAACGTGAGGTGTTCGCACTGTACCTTCACCACGCGTTTCTTCAACAGCGTTTTCAGCCTCTGTTCGCACATCGCGCGTCGTATCTGTCTCGCGCGCTATATTAATCCTCGAGCGTGTGCGAGTGTGCATGAGTGTAAACGTGTGTTTGCTGGAAAGGAGAGCTTCTAGCAGAGAGAGCGTGAGCAGATCGTTTCGACTTGTGAAACTATGCGAATAGCATTACCTCGGCCACTGTGCCTCTTCAATTGTGACATCAATGAATAGTTATTTCTACAAGACGTCTCGTCCTTATTTCGCAACCCAGTGCATGAACTATCACCATCTCCATAGATAAATGGCCCCCTTCAGCGCAGATTCGATAGATACTACAGCATCGTTGCTTGGAACCATAGAAAAATTTGCAGCATTCATAATTTTTCTCAAGGTCGCACTTTTTGATTTCAAATTTCCCATTCCAAGTTTGAATTTCACTTTGATTGAATTAGCTATTGCCCAAGCTGCTGCTTTTTTACCCAGATTAGCGTCCGGCGCGAAAACCCGTTTCCAAGCTTTCCGAGCCAACACCCTATCAACCTCGTTTCTAACTTCGAGATTTTCACGATTCTGCGAGTGAGCAATGTCGCGATCCTTGCAAGTTTCGCCGAGAAGATGGATTCCCGGATCACCCCGCGCGAGTCTCTTTGTTAATTTTACACCAAGCCCACAGTTCTGATAACTAGGTACATGTCATTCGACTGAAAGGCTGTTGATGATTTTATTCACCAGTTCCTTGCCACTATATTGCCGCCTGCTGCTTCGTTCACCTTTATACACGATCATGTACGTGCGTTGACTGCAGAAAAGTGCTTCCAAAACGAGATACTTATAGCAAATCCGATCAGTCATGTCCGAGATGCGGTTTGAGAAACAACCGACTAAACTTGAATAATAATGAATTTCGACAAACTTTCAGAGCGAAATGTCAAAAGGCACAAACGGCACGGTGAATTACGCCCGAATAATGTACGTGCAATATTCTGTGGACCATCGAATTGTGGTGAAACTAATGCGCTGCTCACAGTTATAACCCATCCCTACGGACTGAGATTTAAGAATATCTATATCCACTCAAAATCCCTCAACCAACCGAGATACCAATTGTTGAAGCGGTTGTTGGACAATGTTGAGAATATTGAGTATTTTGCGTGAACAGAGCGTGAGCAAGTAATTACACCGTAAGTAGCACGACCCAACTCAATAATCGTATTTGACGATGTAGCATGCGAGAAGCAGAACGATATAAAAGCCTACTTTTGCGTGGGTAGACATCAAGACGTTGACTGTTTCTATATCTGTCAGACGTACGCGCGTATTCCCAAACATCTCGTGCGCGACAACGTGAACTTACTCGTGTTATTCAAACAAGACGACATGAACCAAAGACACGTATACAACGACCATTTTAACACCAATATGTCTTACACAGAGTTTGAAAGTGTGTGCTCTGCATACTGGAACCGTGAAAAGTACGGGTTTCTGGTGATCGACAAAGACAGTGAGCTCAACGGAGGACCATATAGGAAGGGATCTGATTCTTTTGTTAGCCTGGTGAAGAAATGAAAACTAACGTTTCCAAGCAAGAGACGCAGTAGTGTTGTAGACTCAGTTGCCTCAACATGCAGAGCTCTGAAATTTCCAAGCGAAAAAATGTCCTACATCGAATCGCTCAAGCAAGTGCTGCAATCCGTCGAAAACACAGATTGCTCCAGTCGGGCAAGGAATGTACGGCTCAGAAATTTCTGAGTCAATTGAGTGACGTTTTCAAACCAGTGGTGACTCCGTTGCAAGAACTGGTGAATGTTACAAAAGATACTAAACCTGTAAGACAAGAGGTGGAAGAAATTAAAGAAGAAATAAAGCAGATGAAAAATGAAACGAAAAATAAAACTGTCTCGGAAATAGACGATTCCTTCGCTTTGGCAGAAGGTGAAACAATCATAGAAACACGGGTCGAGGAAATGGAGGATGAGTATTTTGGACTGATGAGAGATGTGAAGACGCAAAGTGAATTGTACAACGTGTACGGTGTACGCAACCTCTCAAACGAACTAATGATTGGTGATTCGTTGATATCTTTTGAGAGTGACTACATTCGTATTGGTAATACGCTTCTCCCAAAAACAAAGGGTTTGCTGGAAGTTTTGTCCAAACAGAAGCCTGACGGGTCTTATGTGAGCGCCAGAGATCGGAAAAGTTTTGAAAACATAATCCTCGCAACGAACGCGTATGAAAAGTACTACTCATCCGATGGGGCTGTTCCAAACGATAACAGTTGACAAATTCACAACTGTTATTACTGAATTGATGCATCATTTCCCATCACCTCGGCGAAAAGGTAAAGCTCTACTTCCGCAAGCTATGATCACTCGACAAAGTGTTCAAACGGAATACGGTTTCTGGGATGATCCAAACGAGTTAGTGAAGCGTCTTCGTTTACCCATGGTATCTCAGGCAGCAAGAATTCCGAGTTACAATAACGAAATAATCTGCATTAACGAAGAATTACGCGAAGCAGGAATCATTCATCAAGCATCTTGTATCGGTTTTGCATTCATTACCGAGATGATCGTACAGGTGTTCGGACGGCATCTGGATAAAAACACAGCTGCGAGCACTCGCGGTCCTCCGGGTGTCGGATTTCAAATACCAGCGGACTGGCATTACGATATACAGAACAAGTAATTGTGCAATGTCGCATATCCCGCATAGCCGAACAATGCTGTAACTTTAAAAATCTTAAGACGAAATTCCAACGTGCTGTAAAAACAAATCGACAACCTCGATCAAATGATCAAAGCTTTGGAGAACACCACAGAGAAAGCCTTGGATACCTTTTACACGGACTTTTAAACAGGCAGAGACCTGTCGATTCGGAACGCTGAAATCATTTCCAAATTGGACACCAGATTAAGAGCGCTGGAATATGAACGAGAAAAAGGAAACACTGGTGACGGAACTGCATAAGCCTGTACGCAGGAATTACCCGCGTCGACGTGAAGACGTACCCGGCAACGACGAGACCTGGCTGGCGGATCTTGTTGATATGATGTGAGGCGCTGGACAAAACAAAGGCTACAAGTACATGCACACAGTTATTGATATCTATTCAAAGTACGCGTGGGCTATACCGATAAAGAGCAAGTCTGGAGATGCTGTGACGAAGGCAATGGAATCTGGGCATGACCACAGACGGGTACAGGAAAAATTACACGTCGACAGAGGAACGAAATTTTACAACTCGAAATGTGAATCTCTTAGGTCACGCTATGGAATCAAACTTTACTTCACGTACAGTAATGTGAAGGCTTTGATCTGCGAAAGCTTCAATCGCACGCTCAAAAGTCAAATGTGGAAACGGTTCAGTATGCAAGGAAGCTACAAGTGGCTCGATATCTTATCTGATTTGGTTTCGGCTTACAACAACGCCAATCACCGAACCATAGGAATGAAACCAACTGATGTCACCGTTGAGAACGAAAGGTTGGTATTATGTCAGGCGTACGAAGAGCTTCGAGCGAAACCTATCCAACCGGCCAAGTTCGAAACTGGTGACAAAGTTCGAATCAGCAAATTCAAAAACGTCTTTGAGAATGGTTACACTCCCAATTAGACAACGGAGATATTCACAATAAGCCCAGTGGAAAGAACTTATCCTGTGACGTACAAGCTCAAAGACTATCAAGATCAACCTATCTCTAGTGATTTCTATGAACAGGAGCTCCTTAAGGTTGAACATCCAGACATCTATCTTGTGGAGAAGGTGCTTAAGAAGTGTGAAAAAAAATGATACGTCAGGTGGTTAGGTTTTGACAACATACACAACAGTTGGATAAATGAATCTTATATGTAACATTGGATAAACGAAACTTTTTCCTAAATATGTGCTTTGTTGAAAATTAGTTATAGTTTCTGTAGCTTGAGACCCTTGGGGTAAGGAACAAACGAGATAACACAACACGGTGAATTATTCGTGAAATGAAAAGATTGCGTTTATTAATGTATGATAACGGAAACTGATATACATGAGTGTATCATGGTGCAAATACATGCAGACTGGAAGAAGGTGGAAATCCACAGACCAAAGTCCAGAATTAGAACAAAAACATATCTTACGTATTAACGTCTCATTCTAATTTTACTATTGACTAGCTCGATCCTTCGTCTATATCCACACACAGAAACGGCGCCAATATTTGTATATTCTCAACATGCCTTTATTTTCACACCTTAAAGTGCCGCTGACCTGGCATGTCCTATATATATTTCGTGACGTCAGAAGCGGGGAAATCGCCCGCACAAATCCTGATGAAACGGGGGTATGAATCTGACTGGGAAAATTTTTAAAAGATAGCTTAAATAAAATTGCACGTCTGTATCTCAGTCACTACTATTGCAGATCACTGATAACGTCTAATGAAAATAATGATGAACTCAATAAAATCACGTCGCGTCAAACATGGCCGATCTGGCTAGCGACTTGTTGAATATTCACCGCTTGTACGATATCAGAATTTATTTCACTTTCGCCGGGGAGATACCGACGTACAAAAACACACACGTAATCCGGGAAAACGTATAGCACCATTCAGTTTTCTGTAAATATGGCACGATTTGTGCGGGAGATTTTCAGGTGACAGGAGCCCGTTCTGATGCACGACAAGTCTGTAACTTAGTTCAACGTTGAACCTCCAGAAGCGCTGTAGTCGACAGCAGCGGTACCAGATGGTAGCACCACATGGTAATACGCACACGTCCTATGTTTCTGCTAAAGCAACAATCTGCAGTACCGACGAGAGCATAGGCTTTTAGGTGGATACGAAAAAATGTACAACTCACTCAGAATAACCGCTAGATTTTGAAATTTGTGCATATTATAAGGCATCGTTTGGAAATGATAACATCAGTTCACAATCGCGGTAACTATTCGTAATAGCATGTAGCCCGAGTGTATGTGAACGGGGCATTCCATGCAAAACCGACCAACCCGTGACCCCGATCAATTTTGATTCTATTGAAAATTTTACACTTTCTTGTACCTGCCAAAAGCAGTCTGTGTAAAATATTTTAGATGTTTGTCTCAACCTATCCAAACTCCATAAATTTTTCAAAATTTCGCACAACTTTTTTTTAAATGCTCATGACTTTTCCAAAACCCAATATTAAAATATTATACTGTTTCTTTTCTCGTTTTGAGTCGTAGTTCCGGAAAGAAAATTATACTTTTTTATTTTAATGAAGGGTTTTGGGGCATTCTACGTCGCGTACGCACCACTTAAGTCTGCCTTCTTCCGTCGATTTGATAGAAAATCATTAACAAAAACGAAAATACCTATCCATTAATTCCCGTTTGTCGAAAAGGCAGATATGAATGGCGAATAATTGACAAAGAATGCCTCATATACGCTCCGGATATCCCTATCTAATAGTAGCATCAGTGTCCGCAAAATTGTCATACTTACAGATTATTGACCGAAAGATTAGATGCGGCAGTAAAATAAATACTGAAATTGCAGGAAACACGCATGTATAGGCGTGAGGGTTTGGGGTTGAGATCAACAATTGTGCTTTTGAACAGACCATTATTTATTTATTTATAGCAAATTTGGGGGGGGGGGGGCGGTTGACAATCGTCCAAGCCTGTTTTAAAGATTACCCTCATATATACGCGAAATTGTTTCTGAACCGAATATGTTTAACAATACTAGAAATCCATCCCGCAAAAAATCTTTGTCATTGTACATACATACAATTACTGCATACAAAGGTTCAAGATTCATGGCAAATATTTTACAGGGCCGATCCTTGTTACAATTCTGATGAAGATTTGCTTGCCAATTTTTTCTGTTTTTAATTCTCAACAAATAAGGATTTCATACTTTATTTGCTTCGTTTCATTTGTCAATTACGCCTAGTTCCGAATGATGCTACCAAATGTTTTTTTTACATGAGACGAATTACCTGAAAGTTACTCATTAGGTGGAAATCGTTATAAAACTACACACCGTGACTTCTCGTAGATGGTATACGCTACGGATACACTAGTGAGTTTTGGGTTAGTTTCTGCATCGCATACGACCTACGAAAAGTCGGGGTATGTGTTACTGCTGTACATCAAAGTCCGGCACTATCCTATAAGATTTCACAGAAATTTGGAACTCTCGCAGGGATCAACTTCTTCGAATTCCTAGTACTATCCCTCACACGCCACTGTCCCCACTATCCGCGCGGCCGTCACTTCTGCGTTTCCTCGCGTACCGTCCACATCCACTTTTCGCGGTGAACGAAGCAAACGCGAGTGTTTTGGTAATTTGCCGTGTCACAAGTTCTAATCACGTGCAAATTTTCACGCGGCTAGTGTGTATACATATATTTGTTACAAACAACAATAATCTTGTGAGTGCAACAATAGATAAGTTACGTCACACAGCTGAACCGAAATAAGGTTAAATTTGACGCGCCGATGAACGAATCGTTCGTTGAAATGGTAAGTGTTTTATACTGCAAATTTCTGTTATGCAATTATAGATATCATTTACAAAAATCCTGCCAAATCTGCACTTGCTATGCAGGGTGATTCATAATTCACAGCAAATACTTGACAGGGCGAATCCTTGTCAAAATTGGAGTTGAAAGTTCTTAAGAAATTTTTCGGGAAAACGGCTTTTTTCATTCGAAGAAACGGAAATTTAATTTTTTCGGATTTCTTTTTCGATCAACCTTTTTATTAGATCATCATCAGAATTGATATCGAAATTCCCCGGTTGATTTGTAAATAATTTGTACGAAAATTTTTTTTTCACAGCTGTTTCGGGGGGGTCACTGGGAGTGTCAATTCATAATGGCGACCAAATCATGCTTATGCGTATATTCGAAAAATGGTTTTTCAGGTTAAAATGATTTTTCTTGAATAACTCGGCCGGTTTTGATTTTACAGGAAAACCATGACAACAAAAGTTGTATAAATTTTGACTCTCTACAAGTTTAGTTCCTACAGTTTTTCTTCTAGGATCAAGATTTTTGGAATTAAACCTGAAAAAAGCGACAAATTCGCAATATTTCCATTATCTCGTTTATTTTAAGCTTAATGGTATGAATGAATGGCAACAAACTTGTTGAGAATCAAATTCTGAACAACTTAGGTTCCCGCCTTTTTTTTCCAAAAATTGATACTTTTGGAATTTAACCCGAAAAGGAAGAATTCTCCGTCAACTCGGCCACTTTGTTTTCAACCATCTCAGATCTGCCCCATAATTGGTTACACCAAAGTACTACTAAAAGGTACTCTGTGTGAATTCATTTACATTTTCCAATTCATTATTTGAGAAATTGCCGTTTTTTTTCAAATGAATATACATTACCGTTCATAAGTATGGAAACACTCGCCCTAGAGTGTTCTCATTGTACTCATGATGCTCATTGTATTTCTACGAAAATGTATACCGATGAGGAGTGAGGAGGGACTTCCAGCATTTTCTTAGTAAAGAAAAAAAAATGTAGAAAACAAATCGTCTCGTTTACGTTTGCTTCGAAAGAGTGGTGTTCGAAAGATCGTCGTTTTGTTGACATTTGTTGCGATCGTCGTTTTGTTATACATTTTTCAAAATATTGAGTAACCAAATTGTGTACGTGTTTCAAATTTTTTTTTTCACTGTTCTCTTCATATATTATATAATCATTTTGATTTTTCGTTAGGAGTGTGCAGAACATAAGAATTGCTGAATGCTTCGTTGCAAATACCACAATTTTATCGGAGCCTAGATTCGAATGCTCGGAGAGTTCAATTATTGTAATCGTACGGTAATTTTCTTTTCCGATAATTGGAGAAATTTACACGTGTTGACATATACCCTAAATACGATGCAAATATGCGAGAAATTTCAAATCTTAAGGAAAATAAATATCACGACTGTTATTATTTCATCATATAAACCATAAAAAGTCAGTTGGGTTTTAATTTAGGTTCGTGAGTCAGAAATATCATCCTGACAAAAAATGACCGCGTATATTCCAAAACAATGAAAGCTTTTTCGAAGTGAAATGTGAGCATAAAAAGTAAAAACCTATTTCTACAATTTTTTTTCCGGAAGCGACGAGTCATTCAGTTTGGTTGCAAAATGAGCCGCAGTAATCTTGAAGAATCAATATCTCATCTCCGGTTCTGTTTGACGTAGAAAAATGATTCACAGCACATTCGCGAGCAGAGAGGATGAGCTCTCGTAAAAACTTTGGTTTATCCGGAAACATTGAACATTGTAATTGTTATTAACAAACTAATTGTTTAATGGTACCATTTTTGGCGAGGCTTCTACCATTTTATACATTCTGTAAAAAATCTTTCCGATTATAAATAATCCGTCGGGTTTGACGAGGAATTTCCCATTCATATCCATTCCGAATGACCTACATTAGATATCTGCTATCGGTAGTAAAATATTGAACACGGTGAAATTTAGAGTGATTCGTAAAAAATGAATATCTTAATTTCAAAAGAATTATCTCAACTTTTCGGATCATTCAAGATGATCAAAATTTTTAATCACACTATTCCATTTCATCAGATTCAACCATTCACTTTTAACATTTTTGTGTACAGTGAGATCGCGCCGACACATGGTTGTAAGAGAACAGAAAAGGACCGATGTATTTGTATGAGTCCTTGTATGATAGGGAGGGGAGGGCACGAATTGTGTGCCGAAGTATATTTTTATCGACAAGTACTAATCATGTTATGGATTCTGCGTTGAAAAGGCAAAACAACCAAATAAGCACGCTTATATTTTACAGGATAATCTATCGTAACCGTTGGACGGTCGCAATGTCACATGCAGATCGACATGCCGCGAGGATATCTTCATGGAGTGGTGAACTATGTTCAAATTATATTACTTCGCAAAGGATGTTAGAAACTCCCATCAACCGGGAGAAGGAACTGTTTCGCACAACTCGCAGCTTCGTAGTTACCTCGAATCTCGGATACTATTTCCATGTATTTAATATTTCAGAGGGTATAAAAATAATCCTCAACGTCGATGTCAAAAATTGTTCCATATATCCATAGTAACATGAATAAAGTGTTCCAATATTATATATAATCATTTTTTGGAACCCTTTTCACTAGTAAAATAGCTTCGTACGTAAAATTATTTCATTATTGTCAGTAGAGTTGTGTGTAAGAAGCGATGTACAATTTTAGAATGATTTCGATACCTATGTCGAAGAATAGTCATGCAAGGTCGTAGTGATGCTTTATAAAACGCGATCACAACGATTCGTACCCGTTTTGTTTCAATCGTATTTTTCGAACATATTTCCAAATATCTACAAATGGTAAATGGTGATATTTTATGAAATCATTTTGAAAATACTTCATGCTGTGTAAAACTAATATTGCGCGACACGTTTTAATGTACATGGGACATTCTTTTACAACCGAACACCTTTGTGACCGACACATTTTTGATCTAGCTGAAATTTTTTTTGACGGGTTCTATACCGAAAAAATAGGGATACGTATTCGAGGATTTTTTATTTTACATATTTCGTAAAATAGAGGGGATCGAAAATTTGATAATTTGGTGTTTTTTGGCTTGGAAGACTCACTTTCAAAAACTCATAACGCCGTTTCTATTTGAGCTGGAAAGTTCGTTTTTTTCATCTCAAAGCTAATAAAATGAACTTTATTACAACAATTCTTTCATTAACGATTATTCCTAAATTTATACTGTTATAAACAATTAATATGTTTTAATCGATCTTTAACAATTGCCCCAACCTCGTAGCGAGTTCTTAGCACAACCATCGTATTCTACGTCAAAGTTTTTATCCATAACGTATTTGGAATTGATGAGGAAATTATTATTACCGGAGGAAAAGAATTAATTTATTTAGCGCGGCACGTCACATCGGCGCGCGAGTTCCATTGCACACCTCATCATCTTGCCTCGTATCGTTTTTCTCTGTAATATAAATGATTACTCCATATTTTTAATTGAATAATATCATTTATCAGTATATCTCTCTATCTAATAAAAAAGTTTCAAACAAATTAACGTAGAAAAAGATTATAATAACAATAGTAAAGAAAAGATTATAATAACAATAGTATACGCATGAAGTTGGCGGTGGGGTGAGATCCCGAAAACAAAACAAAAAGCATCTAGCAAACCCTTTGACAGCTGTCATCGGCTGTTTATGACAATCTTTGACAAATATCTTTATAGGCATCTGTTTCTGACGCGCAAGAAATGACCATGCAAACGAATATTATCAAGATGATTCCCGACGGGAATTGTCTTTTTCGCGCGTTGGCGTATTGTGTATACGGCACTCAAGATCGACACGCAGAGGTGAGACTGAGTATCGTTTCAAATATAGTGGATAATTGGTCTACATTTGCGAGTTTTATTACAGGTAATAAGTCAAACGGTGCTGTGATTAGGTCACCTGGTGATTACAAATCACATATGAATAAAAATGGAATATACGGGGTAGAAGCAGAATTAGCTGCAGCTGCGGACATTTTTAAGATATGTTTAATCGTGTATCGCGAAGAACAAATTCATCCACACCAGATCGGATCACAAAATGAAACACAATTCTCGCTCCTCTTCACCGGCGAAGGAGACAGTGGACACTTTGATGTCTTGCAGAACCAAAATAAAATTCAGATAGTGAGTAATAAGTATGAAAGCTAACAATCAAATAATAGTAAATCTAAATATATCACCAAACAGTCAAAAGGACAGCCAGGATTTACGATGACAATGGAGAAAGGAGGAGTTTTAGGCAGCAAACAAGGCGCTAAAGATGGTGGATGGTCGGAAGTATCACAAAAGAGAGAGGAAAATAAAATTGTAAGTGCGAAGAACCAAATAAGCCATAGAATAATATCCATCAAATATTCGTATAACCAGGTAAGAGGACGACCACGATCGATGTTGACCACAAGAGAAAGAGGTGTTTTGCGGAATGAACAGCAACGCAAATATAGAGAAAAAAATAATATAAAGAAGGTGATTTTGGAGAATAACGGGCAGAGCGGTAGCAAAAATAATTCAGCAAGTCAAGGAGATAGATCGATATCAATAGAGAAGGAACAACAATTTTTAACCAACGAATGGAAGCTTAGATTGATGAAAAAAAGAAAAGTAAGCACAGAAGGAATTGAAGTGGACAGCAAGTGCAGACCTGTCATCAAATCAACATGAAGGAATTCGCCTGTCTACTAGACAATGCGTAAGGAAATAGTGAGGCGCGCAGCGCCGAGTGCCCGAGGCGCGTAGCGCCGAGATGGGGTTGTCGCGCGAAGCGCGCAGGGGCGAAGCCCCTAGTAAGACTTTATAAAAAATTCAACAAAAAAATAATGAAATAAAAAACATTCTTGTGGCAAATAAAAAATCAATTCACCAAGATTTTAATACATTATTATTATTTAATAAGCACCCCGTTCTGCACTACGTCTCACAATATTTACATTCACTTTTAATATATATAGTATTTTTCGTTTAAAAATTTGTACAACCGTTTTTTTGTTGACACAATGAGAATTGCTTCGCTTCCAATTCTTCAAGAGAGGTTAGAATCACACAAATTTTTAAGAATAAATGTAAATGTTGTACGACGTACTGCAGGACAAGGTACTTATAAACTAAAAATAATGTATTGAAATCTTAATAAATTGATTTTTTATTTTACACAATAATATTTTGTATTTGATTATTTTATTCTTACATTTTTCATAAAGTCTTATTTGCTATTAAATATTATTATTCAATTGAGAATATACAGTAATCATTTATATTACAGAGGAAAACGATACGAGGCAAGATAATGAGGCGTGCAATGGAACCCGTGCGCCGATGTGACGTGCTGCGCTGGATAAATTAATTTTTTCCTACAGTAATAACAATTTCTCCATCAAATAAAATTGCGTTATTGATAGATATTTCGACGTAGAATACGATGGTCGTGCTGAGAACTCACTACGAGGTAAAGGCAATTGTTAAAAATCGATTGAAACATATTAATCATTCGTAACGATATAAATTTCGGAATAATCGTTAATGAAAGAATTTTTGTAACGAAATTTATTTTATTAGCTTCGAGATGAAAAAAACGAACTTTTTAGCTCAAATAGAACCGGCGCTGCAACGGTCAGCCAGAGTCTTTTTCTTGGAAATATTCTACTTTGGTCTATACGCCTGGTATTTTGAGTTCCAAACCGAAACCACTTTTGAATTTCTGTCGGTGAGGATTTCTTACATAAAATGTTAAGCGCCGTCTCCATGATTTTTAATAATTTTCAAGCACTTTTTAGAATCCTTGTTTGTTTCTCCTTCTTTCAATCGCACATACTTGACAAAGCTATAGTTGCAAGACTTGCTTCAGAAGGACTGCTCTACGCTGGCACTGTCCCTTTTGTGAGCAAGCAGCAACAGCCTGACTCACGCATTTTCGAAAATTCACGGACAACCGCATGCGATATTCTTTGATGAAAATTTCTAGATATTTCACAAACGAAAGTGCAGCGCATAAGATGGTGAAACAGAAGAATTTTTGCACGTCTCACGTACGATAGAACTGTGGTAGTGAGCTAATCGCTAGAAACTTGAGAGGATAGCGTTCTCTGAGAGCGTTAGAGGGGATGGTTTACTTTGCCTATGGTGTTGAGTTCAAGTGGCCTAAACATAGGAAGATGCTTATCAAAAAGTGGTGCGGAGAACGAATCAGTTGCTCTCAATCCAGCGAGGAGTGCAGGTGGGTGACAAAAAATCAGTGCAGTTGAAAAGTTCTTTAGTTTTATCGTACAACTTATAGATTATACTTTTATGGTTCAAACAATTATCTTACTTGTCTGTGTGTATTTTCCGTTGTTTTATCAGCAGAACACCAACTTTACGTACCAACTTTATGTACCAACTCTAAAACACAGAAACATCGTAATGGCGGAACAATTGAACGAAAGTAAGATTGATTATTTTTTGAAAAAACTATATATGTATACATCAGATCACATAGCACAGAAAATAATTTTTTTCAGCTTGCATGGCTCGTTTGTTCGGTAAAACCGATCCAGCAATTTTTGACATCGTACGGATTGCTGGATTGGTTGTTCCGCTACGGATCCGCTGGGCGGATCGTGAACGCGACATCCGAACTCGGTTCTATGCCACCACTGTCTGCCGTAGTGTCTTGTACTCGAGGGGGCCACAGAGTGTGTATTGCGTGAACTGTGCGCGGGAGGGGGGTCTCAATGAGATAGCATCGTTTTCGAAACACGAAAGAATACCGTTCTCTCGCATCGAGAGTCTACCGTCCTGCGTGCGATGTCGTCGTGTCCAAAAAGAGTTGCAAACGCATCGATGTGGCCTCTGCAGACATCTTCTGGAATTGTACTGTCAGAAGGAAAAGATGGTTCACTAGCCAGAAGATGTCTTACGCAATTCGCCTACATGAGAGCATGTAAATATACAATTTGTAAATTTTTATAATTCTAGGTTTCTTAAATTTTTTAGAAATTACATTAAATATGTGTTTTCTTTGGCAGAGACCTGTCGATTCGAAACGCTGAAATAATTTCCAAATTTGACAATAGACTAAGAGCGTTGAAATATGAACGAGAAAAAGCAAGCACTGGTGACGGAACTGCATAAGCCTGCACGCCGGAATTACCCACGTCGACGTATAGACGTGCGCGGCATCGACGAGACCTGGCCGGCGGATCTTGTTGATATGACGTCATATGCTGGACAAAACAAAGGCCACAAGTACATGCTCACAGTCATTGATATCTTCTCAAAGTATGCGTGGGCTATACCGATAAAGAGCAAGTCTGGAGATGAACCCAACGGCAGACAGTGGTGGTCTATTATCCAGACGATGTCTTAGGTAAGTCGCGTTCATGAGAGCATGTAAATATACAATTCGTAAATTTCCATAATTCTAGGTTTCCTGAATTTTCTAAAAATTAGATTAAATATGTGGTTTCTTTGTTGCAGATCTCTTCAATGATCAACTAACGACAGGCGGTTTAATAGTGGTAGTATTAGTAGTAGTGTATCATACAGTAATATACGAATAATGTCACAGTAGTGGGATAAACAGGGTTTTTTGAAAAAAATTTCACAATGGAACGCGTGTCGCTGCGTGATGCTTCAACAGTTAACGTAAAAAGTTTATAAAATTCTGAGTGAAAAAGTTAAAGTCGTTGATTTGATGGATTTCGGTTGACCATCGTTGCAGAAATTGAACAAAATGTCAGATACTAATTCAAACTGTGCGCATCGTGCTATATTACGTCCAAAAGCGCTGAACAGATGGCCGATACCTTTAAACAATTGCGAGGTAAAGTAATTAAGATGGAGTCCTAAAATTAATAACTTTGAAAACGATTCATGTAAATTAGGTTCAAGGATTTATAAAACGTGTGGTTAGGTTTTGACAATACACATAACAGTTGGATAAACGAATCGGACATGTAACATTTGAATAAATGAATTTTTTGTAAAAACGTATGTGCCTCTTTATTTTATATCCGACACATCACAAGTATGCATCTTTATTTTTTATACAATCGACAGACATATGCATCGTTGTACAATTTTTCATATTTCGGAGCGTTCTTATTCACCATCCTACATAATAATATCTTATAAATCATGGTACAGTTATAAATTACAAAGCTAAGGTGCAGGCTTGTAGCTCCACGGAAGCGGGTCGGTTGTGTTTTGAAACACGATCCGCTTGTCGTCATTCCAGCTCAGTGCCACTTTCTGCTGTTCTACGGTGTATACCTCGTGCTTTCGACTTAATATCGAATGATGATTTGTGGACAAATTTTCACGTTTCGACGCACATTCCAAATAATCGTTGAAAGTGAATTTTCTCAACGCTGATCCTTTGACACCTTCGGCACGTTTATTGTCTTTCTCATCTCCCGAAACTCGGAATGCGCACAATTTAGCTCTTAATCCTAAAAATTCCAGCATTATTTTTCCCTCATTCTCATCTTTCATCAAGCCAAGAACTTTTTTGTTCGCTAGAGGCATACCATAAACGTTGTCAAGCGGATAATCAGACGTATCGAATTTGTGCAAGTCCTTCTTCGTATGTTCGTATATGTCGGGGACGGTAAAGTTGTAAATCAAACTGTCGGTATGCGTATACATTAATTTTGCTCGGTTACCGAATTTCCGTTTAATATAATTGTAATGAGAATCGTAGATATATGTTTCAGACAGATCCATGATGGAGAATCCTGCATTCAATGGTTTATTCAACTAGACTTTCGTCTTACTCATTTCGAAGATAATTATCTCCTTATCGAAAACGGTGCAGCTGTGAAAATTAGGTTTGGCTACGGTAGCTCTAGCACCGTATCTCCCATCCCATTTCGTGAGCAGCCTGACATCTCTGTATTTCTGAACGTTCTCCATTGTCTTACCAAAAAACAGCGTTGTTCATTGATTTATAAAAATTTTCGTCGAATTCGATGTTTGATTTTTGTCTCTAATCTGTATTCGAATCTATGTATTTTTCAAGCCACGCTGTTTGTCTGAACTTGAGAACTAGATGAATTTTGACTAATTTTCAACCTAACTCTCAACATTGTTTTAAAACGCGATAATAAATGACGTAGTTTTGCTTGGTAAGTAATTTGACCGTCAATTCAGGTTCCAATGCTTTAGTCAGAAAATGCGAATCGTGACCTGACAGATTATGGAATATCACCAGAAAAGTATGTGAGTTCTGATCTGAAAGTGAGTCAAACATCTATCATGTAACCAAGTACGACCTTTACGGAAAATTCTGTCAAGAAGCCGAATATTTTGACTTTCGACTATTATCCATTATTGAATTTCTGCTGTTGATGATGATGAGCCAAACACGCGAGCCTGTCCGTGTGCGTGGAGCGGTACGTACCAGAACAATTACATGAATCGAGATAATAACATTCGGTGAACATGGGGACCACCCTACGATATCGCGATTTTACGTTTGCAAAACATAAACACAAGGGTTCATCATATGAGACTGTAAGTCCTGGACCAGCTCATTGGCAGTCAAACTCCGGTGATGTTCATTGTGCCTCCGAACAGAAGAGAAAATTGACAGTCAAACTCCGGTGATATTCATTGTGCCTCCGAATGGATAAGCAAATTGACAGTCAAACTCCGTTGATATACATTGTGTCTACGAATAGAAGAGAAAATTGGCAGTCAAACTCCGGTGATATTCATGGTGTCTCCGAATAAAAGAGTGAATTGGCAGTCAAACTCCGGTGATATTCATTGCGCCTCCGAATAGAAGAGAAAATTGACAGTCAAACTCCGTTGATATACATTGTGCCTCCGAATGGAAGAGAAAATTGACAGACAAACTCCGGTGATATTGTGCCTCTGAATGGAAAAGCAAATTGACAGTCAAACTCCGGTGATATTCATTGTGTCTCCGAATAGAAGAAAAAATTGACAGTCAAACTCTGTTGATATACATTGTGCCTCCGAATGGAAGAGAAAATTGACAGACAAACTCCGGTGATATTGTGCCTCTGAATGGAAAAGCAAATTGACAGTCAAACTCCGGTGATATTCATTGTGTCTCCGAATAGAAGAGAAAATTGACAGTCAAACTCCGGTGATATTCATGGTGTCTCCGGATAAAATAGAAAATTGGTAGTCAAACTCCGGTGATATTCATTGTGTCTCCGATTAGAAGTGAAAATTGGCAGTGAAACTCCGGTGACATTCATTGTGTCTCCGAATGGAACAGAAAATTGACGGTCAAACTCCGGTGATATTCATTGTGCCTCCGAATGGATAAGCAAACTGACAGTCAAACTCCGTTGATATACATTGTGCCTCCGAATAGAAGATAAAACGGTAAGTCCTTACACCAATTGCTTCCTGACGTAAATTTTTTCAATTTATCACACTCCTTCACTTCTGTTGTTCAAAAAATTAGATATATTTCCAACTATTTAGGAAACTTCAGGAGATTCAAAAAACATTTACAACTACACACAAATCTCCAAACTCAGCTCAATAGCTTTCGAATTCGTTTCTCACCTGAACATTTTTCAACTACTGAAACATCTTCAAATTTTCTGAATATACCCTTTTTCTTTTTGGTGGACGTCACGCTTAAACGTACTCATCTTTTAAATTCAAATTACTTTTTCCCCAGACCATGGTACCCAACGTATTAAACTTGCCGCCAAGTCCGGAGCCGGCGCCACACGATCTGGTGTTTCCGGAACAGGATTTACCAAATATGTACCGGATATATATTCATTACAACATCGAGAGACGGCTCGACGATGGACAAATAACGGAGCTTGTCAACCTTGTTTCACGACTGGACATCGTGGTTCATGGTGTTCAAATCTTTTTCACGTTTAACGCCACTTTGATATATTTAAGTTATGACGAGTCAGGGGATATCTGGCTGCACGAAACCTATTTTTAATTTCCTTGAATAAATAAATACCAGATCTTATAGCCATTGTTTCACGACCCGTTTTCAATTCCGAACCTCTATCCTGTTAGTTGAGAGTTTATTTCAGAAACTTCCAGAATTCAACGTCGCATAGAACAGATTCTTGAACGACATCGTATTTTGATTCTCTCTCGTACTCACTAGTTTAAGTTTTTCCGATAGAATATTTTTTTTTTTTATCATCAATACCAACAGTTTTCAATTCAGAATTTCAGAAACCACCAGAATTCGACGTCGCACCGAAATCCTTTGACCATGGCCCGCTCAACGTCACGTCGAAACTCGACGACTCCCGATATTATTTTCGTCGACCGCGTACCTCCATCCGTTTTCTGGAGACGTTTGAATTCATCCGCGCTTTCAAGAGTCCGATCGTTGTGATAATTCTCGTCTTTTCTCCAATCGTTGAAACCTTTCGCAAAATTTTGTCAAAAACCGAATATATCTATACATTATATTTAATACTTTTTTCCATAAAATTAATAAAAACTTGTCAAACGAAATCTCAACTGCGCCTCAACCTTGCATCTCATTCTGGACTAATCTGTACACCAACGTCAGAATGTTTTGAATTCCAAGGGCGATAGTAACCCAACTCCGTAGGACCTGCGGATTTAAACGTACGCTAACTCAGATGTTGGTCGACCTTGCACTCTATCCTTTACTGAGTCCGCTGAAATCTCATCGTACAGTTCACGTTACAGTTACGAGGTTCAAAACTTAGCTTAGAAAACCTTCGTCTTTGCTTATCGGTGTTCAAAATAGCACTTTCTTAGATTGTAAAAGTCGATTCGAATTGCTGTTACCAGCAATTTGTTGAGTTAAAGGTGGACAGGATGGTTTAGCGCTGAGTGACAAATACATATATTTTTTTTTTGATATTTTTTTATTTAATATTGAACGTCGTACTAATAAATGGTATAAAATAAAAGCTTTGTCAAAAAATGTATACAATTTTCTTAAAGGTTATGCAACGTAGAATAATTGGAGACGCTGCACACGTTGTCCAGGTACGGTGTACAAATTAGGCGAGAGTCGACGCATCTTTGAGTTCAATTTGACCGTACTGACCATCCAGATACTGCAAGAGCAACCACTCCTCCTCCATAGTCTGCACCAATTTCTGATATTGGGTGTCGTCCTCGTTCAGCAGTCGCACAATCCGTGCCGGTAAGAATACGCTGAATTCGTTGTTCAGGTCTGTGACGACACGCTGCCCAAACCTCGTTTGTAGATTCTGTTAGTGACGTTGTAGATTTTGAAAAATTTCCAGCTCCGTCAATTTCTTCGTCGGCAGAAACTCGTTCATGCTTGCAACTTTGTTGAGTTTGGTGAAATCCAT
This sequence comes from Neodiprion virginianus, assembly GCF_021901495.1. Classification (NCBI taxonomy): domain Eukaryota; kingdom Metazoa; phylum Arthropoda; class Insecta; order Hymenoptera; family Diprionidae; genus Neodiprion; species Neodiprion virginianus. The sequence continues at coordinate 13,535,646 of NC_060881.1, read as the reverse complement.
TTCTTCTTTTTTAATGTCTAGTAGTTATGTGTTTCCTGATAAATTTAGATTAGCGAACTTTTTTGTCACTTTGTTGAATTCTGACTTCGGGTTAATAACGGTTTTCAAGTCGTGAATTTGTTTTAAGTATAGATCGATTCGCTGTTTCAATTCTGCTTTGTTTGAAGTTCTCCTCATGAGAGCTGAACATGCAAGACTATCTTTCTGACCTGAAATTCAGACTTCTACAGCTGTATGCCTCCTACACAGAATCCTTGAAAAACTTCTAGAAGCTACCGAAATGATATGTCTTCGATTGTGTCGGTAACATGAGATGTGTACGGTTCGGTTTCTTTCTTACTCCTCGTTCATCTGACAACATTCGATCAAATCGGCTTCGCGTTCATCGTCACCTGGATCGATGTCCGATAATACTGCAATAACTTCGTGTTGCCATTTTTGAAGAGTCAGGATTAACGTTTTGTCCTGAAAATATATCTTGTGTAGTCTGTGCGATTGCACACGAGCTCTCCGGACACACTCAACGAGCCACCGAAGATCTTGTAGCGAAAACTCTGACGTCGCGTAGCTAAATCCGATAATTATTTCTTCGCCGGTAAATTCGTTATTACGTATCGTTACGATTTTAAGGTTTTCGTCTCACAAGAAAAGCAGTCTGACTGATGTACAAGTTTCATGTGCTAACCCATTTTATACAGACGGTGGACCTGGTTAGATATTACAGATTCACATTTGTGTATGCGCGCGCACCTTTTAGCATTCTTAGTGCGATAGTAACCCAACACCGCTGATCCATGGCTCTGAATGTACCGCGGCTTTCGGTCGACCTTGCACTCTGGTCTTGACTGAACCCGTTCAAAATTCATCGTCGAGTTCACATGACAGTTACAAGCCAAAAAGAATGTCACGTGGTTGATATCAAACCGGCATCCGAGTAAGTGAAAAACAATTCTCAGAACCATTAATTTTGGAATGTCGCGTGGTTGATAACGTGGGAAAGGAATGTGAGGTGGTTGATGTTACACATCAGCGATATCCGAGTGGATAAAAAACAATTCTCGGAACTATTAATTTTGGAATGTCACGTGGTTGATAACATGGGAAAAGAATGTGGGGGTGGTTGATGTTACACATCAGCAGTCCTACCGTGGGAAAGTAATTTGAGGTGGTTGATATTACACGTCAGTAGTCCTATCGTGGGAAAGGAATGCGTGGCGGTAACCGACATCCAGATCGGTAAGAAAGTTCACGCGCCCCCGCTGCACCCTCTACCGTTGGCAGACGAGCACTACATAGAGACTTTGACCTCCGGTCGGTAAGATTTTCGGTAAAACAGCACGAATTTGAACTTCAACCGATGAGAATTGTTGGTAAAGCAGTGCGATTTTTACCGTCGACCGATACAATAGTCGGTAAGGTCGCACGGTTTAGACCTCAATTTGGTACGGCAAACTGTGACGTCATTGCGGAAAAGGGTTTGAGTCTGGGGAGAATGTCAGTAAGTGTCGGTAACAGGAATTTGCGTGTAGAACCCGCCGTGCAATACTACTGTGAAAAGTAAGAAAAAGCGATCGAGTTCACTGGGAAGATTTAGAATCAGCTTTCGAGGGGAGAATTTGAACTCGATCCATCGTCAATTTGAAGCATAAAGATGTGGAGAGATTTCTAGAAGACGCAAAGGTACTAGCTGTGACGAGACTAAAAAACGCTCTGAAGAAAGACAGGAGCTTGAAAGTCAATGTTATCCTGGCTTGTAAATTTGAAGTCAGAAAACACGATCACACGGTGAAAGAGATCAAATTTTTCAATACGAGAAATGAAATCATCCTCTAGAAAAACTTTCCTTGTATTGCTACTGAGATCCTTTCTTCGCTGTGCACATTCGGCATCTCCGACACCAATCTTCAACGTCAGTCCGGCAACGCGGTCAAAAGTAGTAATTGCGTATCCTGCCTAGAGTTTTTTTCGAGGCGACTTATCCGCCTGTGAGAGAATCGTGGTCGAGGGCAAGAATCTCTGGAACTCGAGTCCTAGGAACCAAAAGTTACCACCTGATTTCTCTCAAGTTTGCAGATTTAAATTTTCGCTATAAAATTCTGCCGATTAAAAGGATAAGGTCCTATTGAGCCTTATAAATTTCCAAGTCTGGCTCACAAGGAGGTCATGTTTCTTCAATGTCGCGGATCAGGTTTCCGTTTCCCATGGTGAAAGTTTATGACCTCCGATTGACGTCGTTTTTGATTTTTGATCGAATTGGCCTTGGTTACTCAGATATTGGCATTTGAATATTTGAAATGTTTTGGCGGAGTGGGGGCCGTTTTGGCTCGGGCGTGAAGTGCGTCAAGCGTGGACGATTAAACCAAGAGTTGGCGTAGCTGATACGGTAAAGCGACGGACTAGAACGCGCAAGGTTTGCGGTACGCGTCTACGCACATTTTTGTTTCCACTTTTTTTTATTTTCCTATTCATCTTTTATATATTTTTGCAATCCCTTATAAGACTTTGCATGCGCAAGTCAGTGTTTATAGGTACTTGTTTTTGTTCCATAGAAAAATCAGGGTACATATTCCAGGTATTCATGTGTTATAGAAAATCCTGCAGGTGTATTAGGGTATGTGATATTCCAGGTATTTATGTGTTATGAGAAATCCTGCAGGTGGACCAGCGTACACAATATTCCAGGTTTTATTCATTTCTTTACAAGGTTTGGCCGGAGGGATATTTTTCATTGTTCCGTGACAGATTAAGACCGGTTTTTAGTCAGGTAATCTATATAGTGCTATATAGGGCCTGGATCTGTGTTCTATGCCATCAGTTTCACTACAATTCTCGACAAAGCAAGACGTTTTCACCGTGAAAATATTTTTGGTGCAATTATGGAAGACCGTTCAAGTACTTGGTGAGTCGGCAATCCATCTCTTTGGGAGAGTGATATCATTGATTACGAGTTCATACATTCAAAAGAAGACGTCACAGATGATTTCTATGAATGTGTTAAAACTTTGCGTCAGAGGAATATCGTTGTCGATGCCGGATGTGAAAATCCATCGACGAAATCAACCATTCCCGCCGAAAAGTTGGTCGAACAAATAATAACGACCATAGAAGATGCTGACCTGACAGAAGCGGAGGAATTATTTTCGGAAGATGAGAAAATGGGAATTTCCGACGAAAGCCAAACAACTGCTACATCCCCCGATTATCACTAATGAAATCTTCATCGACATCATCTTCAAAGTCTGCATAAAGTGAATATTGTCCATTCCCAAAACGACCTCGTGGGATGGCACAGGTTCCGTTCGAATCAAAAATAAAATTGTTATTATGGCGAGGGTACACCCGAAGTGGTCGTCAAAGACCCTACAGAATCGTGGAGGAACAGCGTTAAAACACAAAGGCCTATTGAAAATTTGGGAAGAAGAAATAAAAGACGGAGGAACATCTTTTGACTAATGGAATATGATTGACAAGTGGACTTACGATCGATTTGTTGGGGCGAGAAAAAGTATGAAGCCTGTCACTACACGAACGCTTTAATAATGGGCGTTAGCTGCAGCGATACAATACGATAACTTTAATTTTACTGCATCAACCCAGTGGGTGAGCGATCTCAAAAAAAGACATCGGATTCGACTGCGAAATGTCACCAAATATATCAAACAAACAGAAATGAAATCACCAGAGGCTCTCATGGAATCTGCAAAACTTTTCCCACAGCAAGTGTCGACAGTGATTCCAAGCTACGATCTAGATTTTGTGATTAACACAGATCAATCTGGCTGTGAGTACCGTGTTGGTGTAAATCGAACTCTGTCACACATGAGAGGTAAAATGGTTGATGTATATGTAAAGAAAATGTATTTCTTTAATTTGAATATTGCCGCGCTCCTCTGCGAGTAAGCTAAAGACCGTCCTTTATGGCGGAGAGAAGTTTTGAAGATGAAATAAAAGCACATGGGCTATAAAGAAAGCCAAGCGAAAAGTATCAAGGTAAGTTGTAAAAAGGGATCGATAAATTTGATAATAAATTTTAATTGTCGTTTCTTTGTTTTCAGGTGAGAGTTACTGTACATAGTGTAAATAAGACATTGAAATAATTAAATAAATACTTTGTTTTCAGAGCAACGCAACATAATATTATTCATGGGTTGATTTCCCTAACCCCAAAAAAATAGAGCTTATATATACTTGGGAGACTTGAATAAAGTAACCTATTCATACAATGCGCAGTATTGTATGACAGCTTCTGGTAAATTGCTTCCACATGTCTTCATTTGTTTACAAGAACAAACTGGTCAATTTGGGCCGCGAATTCAAACACATATCAATGAACTGACAAGCATTTATGAGAACGTTATCGTCACTGCATCGAAATCGGGGAAATTAACTTTGCAATTGTTTAATGAATCTCTCGAAAAAGTTTTGAAGCCGTACGTGAAGCAGGAGGATTTCCTTTTAATAATTGATACGTAGGGAGGCCAAACTAATTCTTCCCTGTTTGACTCGACCTTCATCAACGAAGACAACCATCCAACCTGTGAATGAAAAATTATTTCAGTAGATTGTACACCTTATTGCCAACCGTGCGACGTTTATTTCTATAGAAAAGTAAAAAAATTCATCAAACGAATGCGAAATAGTACTTATCTATGGCAACAAGACCGCCAGATGAATAGCAGAGATGATGCACTCAAAATACTTTCTTCAATCCCCGATCAATTGTCCGCGCAAACAGTTTTAGATATGTTAGAGTGTGCTCGGTTTGCAACCAAATTAACGCTAAACAGAACAGTTGTTCAAAATGTAAACGAAGTTTGCTTTCCTGATAGCCTTTGTGCTTCACTTGCTTTTATGATGGTTTCCACCCCTTAATTTGTCGGCATATCAGTAGTAGTGAAAAAGAATCAGAATGATTTCGTGGCACAAAATTTGTATATGTGTATTACATTAATTATGTTTTGAACAGTTATATTTGTTACGCAATTTTATGTTTTGTTCTATAATTGTGCCTTCGTTATTAGAATAATCATTTTATTATATTATTATAGCATAATGACGTTCATGTGGTGTGTTCGCGCCACTTTATTATTATTATATTAGTTTTGTAAATTTATCATAGCAAATACTTTAGTTTCGTTATATTTGTATGTTGCACCTATTGACCACGTATAAGGTGACTAAAGAGTCACAACAGTAGATTTACTTTCTTATTCCACATGACGAGTAGTTCAACGTTATAGTAATTCAAATTACGTACTTATTGCCCACGTCAGAAATTCGTGAGCCGATACTCGAATCGGCAGTTACGTACGTTCGCTTGGCCGGTGAGGGCGCAGCGCAAGTTAGTTAGTCTCGAGCGCTCGAATAGGTAGGACGTGTTAGGTTTTCCTTAGACACGCGCGTCGATTATTTCGTTTCGCGTAGTTTTAAGATTTATCTGTTTAACACGGTCGGGGGAGACGTGCTTCACCCTCCGGTTGGGCCGGGGGTGTCGCGTCTCCCTGGGCGAGCGTCACTGCATTTCAGCGTTGGTTCCCGAGACGTCAGGACCGCTGTTTGCACGGCATTGGGCCACCTTGACGCTCCCCACTCCCTGCTTCCACGAGTGCGTGGAAGTTGCGGAGCACGGTTTCTCATGGAGACTTAGATAAGTTGGCTTAAGATTATTGAATGATCATTCAGTATAGTTGACCAGGAACGCACCAGCGACTGTATTATCCTGGTTTATGATGATCTGATTTGCAGTTAATAAACACTCGTCTTGCTTCGGCTTTTCCCTCTGCACCGTGAGGGTTTTTATGCCGAAGCAAGCGTCTTGTCTTTCCCGCGAAATTGTGTTATTTATTTATTCACCCTCTCACTCACTCATCCCATCCCGATTGAAGTTAGAGAAGAACTCTGGTCAAACGACCAAAACATGGTGTATAATATATGAGAATAAAACTGATAATATATATTTTCTAATTGTCTTATTTACCTGCGTATGCAGTTTTATAAGAGATTAAAAAATATATGAATAATGAATTGGGAGAAAAAACAAAAAAAAATTGAAAACGAAAACGTACGTAGACACGATCCGTGAACCTTTAGCGTTCTAGTCCGTCGTCTTACCATGTCAGCTACGCCAACTATTGGTTCCAACGTCCACGCTTAACGTAGTTCACGCACGAGCCAAAACGGCCCCCACTCCGCCAAAATATCTCAAATTTTCAAATCGCGGTATCTCAGCAACCAAGGCCAATTCGATCAAACATTGAAAACGACGTTAATTCGGAGGTCTTTAACTTTCACCACGGAAAACGGGAACCCGATCCGCGACATCGGAGGTACCTAATTTCCTTGTAAATAGATCCCACCCTCTACCCGTTCTTTATATGTCCAAGCTGCTTCCAACAGAACCCAAAAATCACTATATCTCGAATATAGCAAAGGTCTTGGAGTGGGCAGATTCATTGGAGCCGCTTGAATCTTCAGAGTTGACTTACAATTAGTTGACTTATGAAACAGCGAATATTTTCGCATTAGGAACTGCTAACCAAATTCGAACTCTACCGTTTATACAAATTCAAGACATTACGCCCTCATCGGAGTAATTTAAGATTGAGATCATGGCTCTGCTCAAAAGATTTAGAGCCCGCGTTGCTCAATTAAACCTCTTTTCCTGTTTTCAGAAGAAGAAGAAAAGTACGCGTAGAAGGAATTTTGTTGCTTCACTTCAACAAAATAGCCCAGAAATAAGTTGAAGAGTTTATTTATCAGGTTAGAAATATTACGAAATGGATCGAAACATGCTCAATACATTTAGGCATAGATTAACGGTTCATGGTGCATAATACAAGACATGCCGCAGCATCCACAGCTGACATCAAGAGCGTTGACATAAACGTCATCAGAAGTAGAACTGGAGTTTGGAAAACTCGAAAGTTTCGCGAGATTTACGTATTGTTGTCACGAGCGCCGCATATTTACACTGTATATATATTGTATATTTATATAATGTATGTTTATGGGTGCCTTGTGAGGTGTAGTGGTGGTGAAATAATGCTTCCATTGAGTTACTCTGAAAAGAGTTTAATTTTATTTAATTGTAATGTTTACCCTTCACAACGGGTTTATAATCTTAAATATTACCGGAAAAGGGAAACAAAATTTAAAGCTTTTATTCCCTCAATTTTATTATGTTAGAATAAGTTTTCTCGTGCTCCTCTTGCACCTGTCGTGTATGTCCTCTGTAGCTCTTCAATCGACTCGAGTAGTTCTCTCACGGTCCTATCGACTAGAGCAGTATAGCTTAGAGCTCTCGTTGCGCGGCAGATTCAATTTAAACGAAGTGTATGATTGAGCTTCATTGACATGTATATACTCGTATGTGTAAGCTCAAGATGACCAGTGTGAAATAAAGGCAGTTGCCCCTACGCCTTGTAACCAAGCGCACGTTTTAATATTCTCTAATCCTTTGATACCTTTCCACATGCCGAGCATATAGAATAGTATCGTACATTGATGTTGGAGCTATACATGTAAGAAATGCGTATCGAAACATAGAAGATATCAACATGTTCAGTTCATTACATTCTTCATTAGGGGAGTACTCTAGTCGATTTCAACGTTATCGTATATATGTCCAAATATTTAAGTCTACGTATCTCAAACCCAGGAAAAGAGCTTGACAGCCCAATTCTATACGCAATTCTGAACAAAAATACTCCAATACATTTTCATTTGACGTAAAAGTGAAGAAATGGTCCGGATTTCACGAAATCACAAAGAAACTTCGTGAAATTCATGCCATTTGTTGATTCCAGTGTCAAATGAAGATGTATTGGAGAGGTTTTGTTCAGAATCGAGTATAGAATGGGGCTGTTAAGCCTTTTTCTTGGGTCTGTAAAACGTGGACCCAAACATTTGGAGATAAATACGACAATGTCGAAACCGACTAAGGCATCCCCTTAAAAAGATCGGTGTTCGATCGTTGCCGCATGGTCAAACAGCACTTTGTAGTGTCCGCCGGGCCAAGGTACTCAATATAGCAGCATTGAGTAGATATATATGGGTCATTACGTATAATATTTACAATTGAACAATAAAATCACCTCAAATATTTTCTTCCTTGTACTGAATAAGAAAATAATTCACACAGTTTTCTTTATTTCACCATGATGTGCAATATTTCGCAGTTATGAATTTTCGAAGTCTTAAAGTATAAAAAATCTAATTTTTTTAAAAGGTTCTGGTGTGTAAGCAATCGCGTAGAAAGGAAAACGAAATCTTTAGAGAAAATCCAGAATCACTTGAACTGTGCATGTAGTACTGAACGGAAAAATGGCTTCATTCGTTTATGCTATAAATATGTGAGGGTTTGAAACAAATAGTACTTGCAACGTAAGGTCCTCCTCAAAATCGTTTTTTCAACGATTGAATTGTTCGTCATACTCCAAAGATTAAATCATGAAAATTTCAGAGTGTGCAATAACTTTTTTTTTTAGATACGATCCTCAAAAAGCCTCTATGGTACAAAAACCTTGCGCCAACATGTAATCTAAGCTGGATTAATTCACCTTGGAAGAATGAGTTTAGATAAGATTCAGGCTTTAATGCTCTTTTGTTGCTAATTTGTTGCCCCATTCCCGATTTTGTTGCTCCAACCGTTTCGCCGGAATCGACGGCAATGTCAGCTCAAAATAAAGCTAGCAAAACCACGCCTGGGAAACAAATTGAAAAATTAGTAATAAATACCATATTTTACTGCTATTTCGAAGCATAAATATTATTACTTACTCAAAATCTAACGCTCATACCCCCAAGCACAAGAGAACCGGTGGGATAGCGTTATTTCTTCAAGTTGTCGTGCGTGATTTCTGCTCGCTGATGTACTTTCTCGAAAAACGTCTGCGGTCCAAATTTTTTACCGTGCCCCGACTATTCAGAATTCTCGTCGCTATACCTCGAAAGCACAATTGCTCTTATAGTCGTCAATCTACAGTATGAAACGTAGTACCTAACAGTTCGGCGATGAGTCTCCTTCCTGCATTTGTAGCTCAGCAAATACGACTCGGGGAAATTGTTACTCTGAGATTGTAGCCACAATTTCTCTTCCCGCATTTGTTACTCAGCAAAACCGAGTCGGGGAGTTTGTTGCCCCGCAATTTGGGCTACAGTGTCTCTCCCCGCATTTGAGGCTCTCCAAACACGAGTCAGAGAATTTGTTGCTCCGCGATTTAGGCCACAATCTCCCTTCCAGAATTCGTTGCTCAGCAAATACGAGTCGAGGATTTTGTTGCTCCAAAATTTAGGCCATAAACTTTCTTTCCTGGCTTTGTTACTTTAATGTTTGCACCAAAATCGTTAGTGATACCGGTTTATTAGCAGTAGCATGCATAAGAAGTAGTAGAACACCAATGAAAAAATATTTTGCTGTTGATTTTTTGCCGTTTAGTCGTAATAATTAAGAGGTATAAATATCATCCCTCTCTCGAAAAGGTACTCCCTCAATCCCTAAATCACAAGAGAGAAGTGGTAAACCCATGAGGTTTTTACATTACTTTCTACGCATAGGTGAGGCTTATGAATTCCACCTTTGAGTCTTATATCGTGGTTGAATTACGGGAAAATAAACACGCTGCCAAATTTATATCCAAGACTTTGTTTAATTGTTTATCTCCGTGCGTTTAAATATTATCAGTTTCGGATTTGGTGCGAAGGTATCATTAATTGTTTCGATTTTCCACACATTTCATGATATTGCAACTGAGCACCTCCACTTCGTCGTACAATCACTGTATAATGGCCATTGCCTTCAACTGTTCACCTCGTTTTTATCGATAAATCTGTGTAGTGGACAAATCTGATTAAATCAGAAGGGTTGTTTATTGATAAAGGATTACGAAAACGTTTCGGTAATTCTTGAAAGTTAATGCGATCGAAGCTGTCACCGAAGTCAGCCACATTGAGCACTACCAGAACTCCTGAAACGTAACAAATAATAGTAGATATTCATTTGATTATTTTGAGCTAAGCGAGTGACACGAAAATGCAATAGAATAGTATAAAAAGGAAGAGTATTCATTCATATCCAATATATCACAAATTATGTCAGTTATTATTATCTTTAGAGACAAGGCAGCATAGCTTAAATATATTAGTTAATCTATATAAAATATTTCATTATTGACAGTTCGTGGAACAACCGAGCGCAACGGCGTAGTTGGACGGCCAGCAACGTGAGCGTCTTCGCGCCCACCAGATCCCGGGTGTAATCAACACCGGGATGAGGCGAGCGCGAGATCACGCGCTTCGAGGATGACAGTCGCGAGGCGAGCCTTTGTTCCAAAATTGCAAATTCAGCAAAAAACCTCGCTCGCCGCCCGACGTTCCAAGGGGTGTCGGACGAGCGAGCGAGGTTAGTCCCGTTTGAGACCGCTTGAGAAACGACATCAACGGAACCCGGCTCCTTCTAAGCTACCGCGTATAGAGCTATAAGCCCTTTTTCCGACACCGACGATTAGAGTATAGTACTCTAATCCTACACACGGCCAGAAAGGCTTCTCGCGTCGCGATATAAGTCTTGCGAAGCTAGTAATAAGTGCAGAACGTTAAGCAACGAACTACTTAGAGCAGTGTAGTTTGTAAGCAAGTGTGAGTGTGAAGGTGTGAGCTGTTCAGCGAGTTCGAAGCCGAACCAGCGAAGAGTAAGTGAGAGGGAGAGAGAGAGAGTAGCATTGAGTTAAAGATAATTGTAAGCTTCCTTGTCTCAAAATTCTCTGCTTTTACTTCATTTGATTTTATTAAACATTTTCATTTGGCTTTCCATCATAACATTTTGGTACGATAAATTGAAATCCTCTAACCCTATTCCCGGGGAACGCCCTGTAGAGGACGTTCACCTCCTAACCCACATAAAAAATAAATATAAACCTCTACCTAGTTACCTAGAGGGTTAAGTCGTCGCGTGCGAGACCGCTCCGCACGTGACACTGTCAAGCCAGACAGAACCTTTCTTTTCACCGTTTCCTACGATGCTTAACAAATCATGTCCTTGCATTACTTGTCGCAATCTTGAAAAATCTCTATAGTAACCTGACCTTTAAAATTACATAACAATACTTAACGTAAGCTTATATTGTTAATACTAGTCAAGGCAATACTAGTCAATCATATTAAGTCTCAACAATAAAATAAATCCTGAAAATCATTAAATAAAAATGAAATGGGAACTGCTATCATTCAATAAAATAGATACTCTGAATGTTTATCAATATGATCTCAAAGAACGAGACTCTAAATATAATTCAAAATCGAACAAGTGAGTGACGTTTGATTGGAATTACATGAGAGTCTCGATTAAGTTGAAAACATTCCACCTTAAATTTCCACCCAAATGCCTTTCCACAGACTACGGATAACTCGAAAAATATGAAGAATGGGAAAATTGTGCATCCCTAGACGGTAACACGGTATCGGTTTTTTTTTTTTACTTTCTGAAACGCAGCATAATCTTGTCGAATCTACTGATATTACTTATGTGATCATTTCGAGCAAGACTCTTGTGTAATTCCATTCGAAGTTCACTTTCAGGTGAATTCCTTCGATTTTTGATTATTCAGTTGATTAAGTGTGTTTGTTAACAACCGCTTAAGAATTTGGCCTCACATAATAATATCTATAGGTTTGAGAGGGATCATATGTGTCTGACGATAGGGTGATACTTCATTATTTATGCCCGTATAGAAACGTTGTCAACTTTCTTTTTACTTATTCTTTATACTTTGAAAAATATTTTTTGAAAACCATCACATAATAATTATGAAATTTCGATTCGTGTACAGTATTTCGAAAATAATTATAAGTTTTTGTTGATGATCAACTAACCTGTGGGCGGGATAAAGGCGAAGAGAAATTTCCAGAATATGGTAAGTGAGTGCATAAAGTAGTCCATGGTGCTTGGGGATGCGGCTTGGCTCGGGCTCCCGTCGCTATTCTCATTGTCTCCCCGTCCATCGCCACTGACGGTCAAGGCCTCCGTGAACTGCTCCTTCCATGAACTCGTCCCTGTGGAAAAGGTATATACCATACTTCATACATCAAGTTTATCTTACTCCGCATAAAGTTATTTACGGTGAATGAACGGTTGTAACCACACTGAAGTAGTTTTTATATAGTCAAGTATAAGGGTAATTCGCGAACAGGTACACCATCGCCACATGTTTCCAACACAACGTTTCATTATAAGCCTACGCCTACTGAACTATGGTCTAGGGAAGAGGATGATAACAAGTGTTGCAAACAGTCACAGATACATACAGAGGTTCGTAAAGACGTACAGAAAATTACTAACAAGGAAACTGCCTGAGGTGCCCCCCCCCCCCCGATGTCGACCATTTCAGGATATGTTATTCTTCATCGAAATCTAAGCGACACGTATTTTTTTTTTATCGGCGGAAAAACGGTTTCAAGGGGTGAAATTAATCCCCAAAATTGGGCATCCTCACTGGTTGTTTCATAGTTTCGCGTACTTCCAGTTGAGATATTTGAATGAAACCAATTGGAGAATAATTCCTATCATGAATAACGAAAAATTCATTTTGGCCGGTTGCGACGGGGTTGAATAGTCGAAAATTGTAGGGGTTGAGAGTTAAAAAGTTTTTATAACTAAGAAACTATTGTTGGGATTTTAATGAAATTAATGGCATTTGACACAGCAGAAAAAAGTAGAGGATACGTGTTTTTGCGTTTTTCGAAATAACGTCACTTAGGGGATGAACTACTCTTATACACGTGCAGCTGAATTCCCATTAGAATCGCACTATTTTGCTTTAATTCGTCTAATTCAACATTACAAAGCTCTTTCTAAGCAACAATTCAGGAACTTCTTTTCAATAAATTTCGGTTGCATTTATAACAAAAACCAATCCCACAAATTGCCGAACGGTTTCTGGCATAGTTTCTTTTACGGTCATGAAATCTTCCGGAGCCCGGTATTTCAGTAGTTTTTGAGGTTACTGGAATCGATTGCGAGCTTACAATTTTGGAATCAACACGGCTAATGCTGTAAACATTTAGGACTTTGGTTATTATTTTTTTCCAAAACATTGAAAGAAATCGGAAAGTTAATCTGGAAGGGCTTGTATACCGTTGAAGAAATTCAAGTTCTCTTGTGACGCTTAATTCGAAACCACTTTGCTCTGAATTATACAAATTCGATAAGTTTACACCTTGTACGAATTGTTCAGCTAGTTTTCTCAAACTTTCGGTATTTTCAATGGTTTTTTTTGGCGATGAATTTTCCTCGATACAATACGATGGGCAATTTTGAACGAATTCACCCAATGTTTAGATGCTTTTAACCGAAAGTCTTTATAGCCTGTTGCTTTTTGGGATTGTAGCACCCACCTTTGTAAATCATTATCGTGCACTGGTAATCCAGCATCAACAGCGAATTTGAAGTTTCGCCATGTATAGTCACAAATTCTAGCTATTTTTTCCTTGTATGTTCCGCCCTCATTAAGATAATGAACCCAGTGACGTAATTGGCGAACAGATTTCACTTTTTTGAACTTCTGGCGGACACTTTCAATGTTCGAATTTTTTTTTCTCCAGACCTCCAGTGATCAACTGCTCTTGGCTTGTATTCGTACAATGAGTTCTCGTCCTTGCCAGTGCATGCGTCTGGAGGCGATTTTCATAAATTGCCGATGCACATTCTTCATCCTCCACTATTTCCATTTATAAATTTTCATACGGTTCTGCAAAGTACAAGAAACTTTCTTCCTCCATCTCAACGCAAGTGTATTCCTTTATTGCATTTAACAATATAGTTTCAAAATGATTTTTCAACTGTACGTCCTCGTTACTTCCAGGCGTTTGAGTAATATTAATCGCTTAAAATGTTTTCACAAGTAACCGTATAACGTTGAAGGGATTGATTCTCATCTTTGTTATGGAAAAGAATTATTGCACTTTCAAATTTTCAATAACATATAAGCAACAAACAACTTATGCAAACACACCACAGTCGATTTGAGAATATGAGCTGAAAATTGGCAGCATACAATGATTCCAAAATTGCAAGGTCAGAATTAATAATATCAATTGATGCTCGGCTGCACATAATGACTACATCTATTGAACTGGCCACCCGAACTTCTAGTGAGAATTTAAACAGTCGCGAGAGCGGTGCGGCAAGCTATTTTTAACCTCTAATGTTTTTTACGCGCCAGTCAACCAGAAAAACATATTCATTTTTATCATATGTCTCGCATGATACGTCGCAACAGGCAGATAAAATCAGAACTTCGTCGAAACAAAATATGATTGTTTTGGTGCTTCTGTATCACAAGATAACTTGAATTATTTCAATGGCATACAAGCTATTCCATGTTAACTTTCCGATTTCTTTCAATGTTTTGGAAAAAAATAATCAACAAAGTCCTAAATGTTTACAGCATTAGCCGTGTTGATTCCAAAATTATAAGCACGGAATCGATTCCAGTAACCTCACAAACTACTAAAATACCGGGCTCCGGAAGATTTCACGATCCTGAAAGAAACTGTGCCAGAACCCGTTGGGAAATTTGTAGGAGTGGTTTTCGTTATAAATGCAACCGAAATTTCTTGAAACGATAAAGCTCCTAAATTGTTACTCAGAAAGAGCTTTGTAATGTTGAATAAGACGAATTGAAGTAAAAAAGTGCGCTTGTAATGGGAAATCGGTTGCACGTGTATAAGAGTAGTTCATTCCCTAAGTGACGTTATTCCGAAAAACGCAAGAACACGTGTCCCCTACTCTTTTCTGTTATTTCAAATGCAATTAATTTCATTAAAATCCCAACAATAGTTTTTTGATTATAAAAATTTTTCAACTTTCATCCCCTACAATTTTTGACTATTCAACCCCGTCGCAACCGGACAAAATGCATTTTTCATTATTCGTCATAGGAATTATTCTTCAATTGGTTTCATTCAAATATCTCAACTGGAAGTATGCGAAACTATGAAGCAACCACCGAGGATGCCCAATTTTGGGGGCTGATTTCACCCCTTTGAACCGTTTTTCCGCCGATGAAAAAAAATATGTCTCGCTTAGATTTCGATGAAGAATATCATATCCTCTAATGGTTGAAATCGGGGGCGGGGGGGGGGGGGGGGCACCTCAGGCAGTTAGTTTGTAAGTTCAACGTATGGCAGTAATACGATTCCCAAACAGTTTTATTGTGGTTGATCCTAAATGCCTAAAATTTCAATTTAATTTCTTTGTACGAATAAGTTTGTTTCGTAATATGGCGTGGTATTTCATACCCATCATTAGGTTGAAAATATCGCATTCCCTCACTTCACCCAAAACCGATAAAAGCGATGGAGACACGTCTGACATCAAGACTTGAAAGGAACAGTTAGCTTTTCTGATAAAGAAATGATATTGAAAGCTTATTAATTTTTTCATATTGTAGCAAGCTATGAAAATCAGCTTCGAGAACGCCACACCACGTGAACTGAATACCGTATCGTGGAAGTCACAGGTCAGGTCGACAGCAACGTGCAACCAGCTAAAGAGAAGAAAACATCATTTTGACTTCCGATGAATGCCTACCTTAATTGTGAGAACCGTCGTGCATAATGTAAAGCAAGGACCACCGATTATCTACAGTTCCTGGCCAAGAGCCAACCCATTGTGATATCGCTGCCACCACTTGGATACTTCACCAACAGCCCGGGCAAAAAAAGTCCATGTCTGACCATATATCGAGACAATCTCTTGTAACTTGAAAATAAACGGCGCATGCGCCAAATAATTCAACCCCATTGGTTGGCGAAATCTTCCGGCAGCGATGTTTTTGGCTGCGATGCGGGGGGCCAATGTACACAAAATGTATACGTTTGAATTTTCAAAGAGCATAAGCATTAAATTCCGAACGTCCTTTGAAGAATCAACTTTCCGACCCAGTAACCAATGCTTCGCAAAGCTTTCCGAGTCATTACCTCGATTATTTGAGATTCTAACCTCGAAAATTCGTATCAACTACATTTTCGCCATAAACAGTTTAACAGCTGAACTTTGGGATGGCAAGCCTGCATGAACACCCGATAGAACTCACGCATGCGCGGTTGATGTTCAAGTTTCCAGAGATCGTCCCGGTATAGGGGAAAGACGGCTGGGTCGTACCACTGTGGACTTTCCGATTCAAATTTTTTTCTCCATTTCTCAAATAACACCGAACCAATATTTTTCATATACTATATTTCTTTAGAAATAACTAGAAAAATTAGCGTAGTTTCAAATTAAAAGTAAAGGGGAAAACAATTTCTTTTCTTGAATCTCTGCAAATGGTACGACTTAGCCAACTAGTAGGCTAAATCGTACTACCGGTAAGGTGAATCGTACCACCCTAAAATTCAAGAAAACATGAATAATAACCCATTTCAAGTTAAATCTATAATGCCATAGTTTTTCACATAACATACTAAAGCTTCTCAACATCTTATCATTATTGATATCGTGTATCAAAGATTAGGGTAACATTGCTCGACATTGCACTTTTTGAATGTTCTTAACGTAGTTCCGTAACGATAAATTAATCTTTTGGCCAAAGTAAGTTTGTAATTGTAATAATATTGGCAGTAAGTAGCATACCTAAAATAACTTGACATGATAGGTCTTGTTCATGTAAAGTATTCCACTTATTTCTAATTTGAACTTTCTTTTTACTTAAGGGGAGACGTCGGTGAAAAAAGAAGTCCCGTATTTTGGTATCAATTTCATTGAAATTTGGACCACTTATTAATAATCCTAAAACTCGGATCTGATCCAAAATTCAGCTCAATAGGTAAAGTAATTCCAAAATTATGCATTTTTTTCTAAGATTTCTTCGAAACATCCCTTGCGCATTAGGTTTCATCGTAGAAGGTTGAAATTTTTTGTGGATACATTTAAAACCATAAACTAGAAATTGTAGCAGGCAATTTTTGATTAGAGATTTCTAAGTCATTGAAACTATTATATCAATAGTTTGATTTTTTTTTTTTTGCTACAATTTTTCGTATATTATAGGCTGGGAAATGAGTTATATTCACCGGAGCTAAAATTCCCTGCAACAATTTCAAGATAATATGTCTTTGAATATACCTGTCAGAGGGTAAATTAATTGAATGAAACCTATTGCGCAAAGAATTTTTTGAATACCTGAAAACATAGTTCTGAGATAAACGCGATTGAATGAATTCAGTTTCATGACCTTCTTAGAAGCAAATATGAAGTATGCACAGAATGAGTTATTTACTGTAGAGATAAGACACTTTGATTAAGTTGACTTTAACATTGATTTGGACCATATAAAATTGGGTCAAACCGAAAAGAATTCATTATTCAGTAATTTTTTTATTTTTTTTTAGAATTCCATTTATTTGAATCGAGTTCAAAATTTATCTCAGAATGTAACTAATAATATTGATAAATGATGTGTCGCTCGTCAGTGCCTATCGCAGTTTTGATTGATCTTCAATTCCATTCCTCAGTGCCAGTTTGTATCCAATCGGCTTCTGCGTAACTGTTCTGAGGTCAATCCTCTTCTTACTCTGCTTCTTCGTCCAGAATCATTCAATTTTCAATGAACTCATTCCGGGACATGAAAGCACAGCCTATACAATAATATACCTGAATTTAACTTGGGAGCTGACTGCTTGCAAATTAGTCGTGTAAAGAAACCGTTAGAATTTCCTGACACCATATGTTGTCATTTCGGTTTCTGTTTCAGCCTTCTCCGCAGCAGTTTTTTTAATTTTCACTGTTCGTCTGGTTTTCTTGCACTTCGTCGTTGCTTTCCATTCAGCCTTACGCTTTCATCTGGCATCATCTTTTTTGCATCATCTGCCACTTTGTCAGACCTCACTGATATGTTTGCCTTTTGAGCATGGAGTGCTCCCATTTCGAACTCAGCAACTGCGGTTGCTACTGTAGTTTTTACTGCACTCTGATTCGTAGCCATCTTGCCGCACTGCAAAATTGGGCAAAGTAGCATCTAGTTGGGCTGCGACAAGGACACACATCTGGGAGTATTTTGAGGGTACCTGGTAATCGATGGCCAGTACAATAAGGATGTCAATGACTATTCCTACTCCATATAACGATGTGAAGCCTCGTTTCTACGACGTACTATTGTAAGATACTCCGACGCCTAGTACTGTACTACTCTACTCTTCATTGAAGGATCTATCACCTCATGCGCTGTTTTAACAGTTTTTATAGCTTTCTCGAAAACTCTAGCTTCTAACTTCTCAGTCTTTGCAGTCAACTGGTCCACATGAGTTTTCCACAAGTTACAGACACTCTTGCCTTTCACACGCACTAAGATACAGAATTTTTTCATACTTGAGTGTCCGAGTCTAACGCCGATCATCCCATCAACTATTCGCCTGTTTAATTCGAAGGGTGGCCTTGCCGAAGTGTCATTGGTTCGTGTGATTTTCACCCATTTTATAAAAAAATTACGTCGGAGTAGTTCAAACCACAAGAAACATTTGTCACAGTTCATCAAATCTCTCGTTCGAAAAATGGCTTGACAAACACATTCGTGGGAAACAACTGCTAAACCATAGAAATTTGTATACCTAGATGCTTAGAGTATATATCAAAATAACCGGTACGAGAGTTATCTGCAATCTTACCGACCGATGACGGCGCACAGGCCGTCCGTAAACTTTTCTTTATTTCATTTTAAAAAAATAATGGAACAGATTAACGGACTTTGGCCGAAATGGTATTCAAATGTTTTTTGCGTCACTCATCATGAATCCAAAGGCGGATTTTGAAAAATTTGAAATACGGACCCATTATGATAGTCAGAAGTTGAAAAATTTCTTCATGGTGCCAAAAAACACATTAAACAAAATATTTCAGCTATGCCAAATTTTTCCGTCATTTTTGACGAAAATTTCACCGAAGTCTCCCCTTAACGTAGCATATGTAGGATAATTTGATTTGATATTGCTTATACATATAAAGTATTTAAAATCACTTTATCTATCAATATAGCTAGCTTATCTCGGATTTGAACTCTTCTTCGGTACTTTCTGATAAAACTGTTTGTTGTCTCAGTCTTTATTTGCAGGTGAAGCATAAATATTTCTTTGATTCAGGCTTACATCCAACAAAGGATTGATGATACCAGTCTCACAAGTGTAACATTGAACCATGTCTTCGATCTTAGCTATTACACAGATTCCGCAATACCACTCTTCTTCATCAATTTCAATCGTAAGGTTTATATTTTTTGATATTGACGCAGCGGATCTGGTATTATCGGAAAAAAGTTTCATTGGCTTGACGTCCACTTTTCCTTTTTATCTTACTTTTTCGATTTGGTTTGCTTTTTTTATTTACAAATCTGTTTTGCACAGGCTGTTCGTGAGTTCTACAGCGCACCACAACCAACACACTATCCCACTAATAATTCCACACCTACCACCATAGACATTGCTATAAATAAAAACATCAGTCAAGTTTCACACATGAAAGTCCTACATGAACTCAACTCAGATCACACACCGGTTGTAATTGAACTAGGATCACAAGAAAAAATCTGTGCTTAGAAAACAGCCCATGAATACAAAAAAGCAGACTGGGTTAAATTTAGAAAACACCTTGATCAGAAAACAATCCTCACATCAACAATCAAAACAAAAGATGAGCTAGATCAAACAATACTGAAATTCACCACCGACATCCGCAATAGTATCGATAAAATTATCCCTAAAACAACCTTTAAAAACCTGCATGACAAACTACCATATAGTATACTGCGAATGATCGAGCAAAGAAACCACCTCAGGAAAATCTGGCAGCGCTCTAGGCAAAATAAAGACAAAGTTGAAGTAACTAGACTCACTCATCAAATAAGAACAACTATAATCAATCACAGAAATAAGTATTGGTCCAAAAAATTGAAAAAGTTGAATCCTAATGACAACTCACTGTGGAGAATGACTAAAATACTGAAAATGGAGGACAACAACATCCCATCGCTGGTAAACCATGGAGTTGAAGCCTTCACTGACTACGATAAAGCCAATATGCTGGCAGACCAATTTGAACAGGTTCATAATATAGATCTAGTTAATAATACATCTGATCAGGTAAACATAATAAAACAGGTAAAGAAATATCTAGAAGAAATTGATGATGAAAATTCGGATAAGTTTATAACATCGCCACGCGAACTGTCATCTATAATTAAAAAGCTACCTTCTAAAATAGTACCAGGACAAGACACTATACAGAATATAGAAGATGAAATTAGTCGAAAATTCCGGTTAGGTGAAGAAGTTTAATTATTTGGAAAACGTAAACATAATAAACGTTTCCGACGTTTCGGCCGGGCCCTGCCGATCATCCTCAGGAAAATTTAAAATTTGACGACCAGTTCATGTGTTACGCCCCGACGTACCGCCTTGGCGTACCTTTTTCAAAATTCCATTTCATTTCATTTCTTTGATTATTTCATAACAATCTCATATTCTAATAAGGTCACGTACAGTCCTCGGCATCTGCTGACATTGTATCTTATTTGCTGACACCAGGAATCGCGCTATAAAATTACTGACCTAGTAACAGCGGCGCTCAGCCCGGGAATATCTCTCTTTTTAAGTCAAAATTATCATCAATAATTAGGATAAACCACTACCTTTGGAACCACCAAATTAAAATAGATTATTTGTTAAGATGTGTGGATGAATGCGTGAGAATTATCTTAAGATACCTTCTGTTAACATCTTGTACGTATAAGTGACGAGATTGAGAATCGTTGGAATACCATCGAATGACGCGAACTAGCGCTGACCATGTAGATTTCGACACCGGGAGGTCGCCCCCGCACTTAATCGGCTAATTACTGTTGCAACTTATTGCAACTGCAGATTTTTCTCTATTAATACCCTCTGGCCCAAGCAGCCATGTCTTACGTCTGTCAAGTCGCGAAGTGCGTGGACGTAAACCCGGATTAGCCCTCTCGAGCAATAGTAGCGTTCGGAAAATCTTAGTTGTGACCGGCCTAAAGTCTCGCGCTAATTCGTCAAATTCGAGCATTCAGTTATTCTATTAGCTGCAAGAGACTCACTTTCTTCAACGTTTTCATCTTTTCTGTGAATAGACATTTTTATGATATTCCATTTTCCATAATTAAATTGAGTTCGGCCCTGATTCAATCGAATCAGGTAATCTTAAATATAATTCCAAATCTAAAAGACTAAGTGACCGACGTTCAACATCGTTCGATTGATCAACTCTTCCAAACTTGAGGTGAGGCCCCTGATCCAGCATTCTACCGACGCAGACCGACACGATCCGACGGCTCTCAATCTCGTCGACCGATTCACCTAAAGCTAAGTCAATCCGAGTGTTAATCTTCGAAATTAAACGAATTCTTGTTTCACCTTTATAATCAAAATCTACTTCAGTAATTTTCATTCAAAATCAAGTCTAGAATTGGTGGCGAGCTTCACTACCCCCAATTAAATCGTACTTATTGTTTCCAAGAATTAACGAATAAGACTTAACCATAATATATATATATATCTAATTGATTCAAGATAATCTAAAAAGAGAGATACAATCCAATAATCACGACCAGTTAGTTAACCATCGTTCAGAGTAGATGTTCCTGGTACCAAATAATAATATCCTTTAGAATATTATAACACACGATTTGTATGAACTTGAACACTTTATAAATTGTCATTTTCGGCTCATATATCATTATCACCATTGATTGTTACCAGACATTTCAATAACCAAATCGAAACAGAATATACTTCATCTTTTACCAGTTAAATCATATTAAACAATTATTTTGAACGACCTTCTTCTCACTTTCTTTATTATAAAATTGCCTCAACAATTTAAACAAACCTCACAGACCTGTACAGGACTATAGCAACACGATCCTACAAATTACCGGCTTATCGAAAGGTAGGTCTTCTCTTAGTTTTAATAATTATTCATTGTCGTTACGTGGGAGCTTGATTATTCAATTAATCATTAACTACCACCGCTCAGTACACCCTCACCCCCACGTAACACATGCTTAGGTGTTGCTAGTTCAGCATTTTGGACGGAAGTCACTTCCACTAGTCACTTCCGTCCAAAATGCCGGAAACATTTATTATGTTTACGTTTTTCAAATAATTAAACTTCTTTACCTGACCGGAATTTTCGACTAATTTCATCTTCAATCAACCTCCTGGTCACGAATTTCTTCACAAAAATACAGAATATAGTTCTTAAAAATTTTCCTCGAAAGGCACTTGTAACAACTCACATATATAATAAATAACTCAATCAAGTTATCCTACTTTCCGCAGTACTGGAAGATACGACAAATTGTCCCAATAAAAAAACCTGGCGAAGTAAGCACAGATCCTAGTAGTCATCGTCCAATTAGTCTTCTTCCGACGATGAGTAAAGTCAAGATGATTCTCAAGAGACTCATACAACATAATGAAAAAAATAACATACTAGTAGATCATCAGTTTGGGTTCAGAAGCAAGCATAACAGAGTACGGCAAGTAACAAGAATAGTAAACGACATCTCAATTAACTTCAATGAAATCTAGTCACAACATTATTATCACTTGGCATAGAAAAAGCATTTAACAGAGTCTGGATAGATGGCTTAACTTTTAAACGAATAAATTACAATTATCCACCGACAATTATCAAACTCATCTATTCGTATCTATCTGACAGACACTTCGTCGTATCACCTTATGGTACGATATCAACTAAAAGAAAAATCATAGCTGGTGTCCCACAAGGCTCAGTTATTGGTCCTATACTTTTCAATATCTATCTGAACTACATTCCTACCTTTCTTAAAACGAGCACAGCACTATTCGCAGATGATACAGCCATCTATGCACACTATTTCAGCGCCATCACCGCTGGCAAACAGTTACACGTACACATAAACATACTCGAAAAATTTGACACCATGTGGAAAATTTCACTAAATGCATCTACGACTGATGTCATAACCTTTGCCAAGAAGACAAGCACACAAAAATAATTCAACCCATAAAAGTATACAATCACAACATAGAACCAGCAAACACCGTCAAATACTTAGGCGTCTACTTAGATCTCAGATTAACGTACCACACTCACATCAAACAAGCGATCAGAAAAGCCTTTATAGTACAAAAAAGTGTATCCTCTGATGGTTAAGGGCTCAACACTGACAATAAAATACAAAAAACTAATCTACACGATGATCCTAAGACCTATCCTGACATATGCAGCTCCGGTGTGGTGTGGTGCATCCCAACCAACTTACTACTTCTCCAAAGATATCAAAATAAATGTCTTAGACTCATTCTCTCAGAAAACAGATACGTGAGAGTTAAAAAAATGCATGAGACAACTGACTTAATGTACATAAAAGATTATATATATAAACTAGCAACCAACTTCTATGACCAACAACTAAATAACAATAATTTGATTGAAAACATTACAAATATAAGAAAGTATAATATACTCACACGTTTAAACACAAACTACCTTACCAAACATTAGAAATATTTAATAACATAAAAACCTAAGCAACTGAAATAAATGCTACCTGATAAACAGCATACAGGCACATGCCTGGAACAATTTTCAATCACAGGTTTTTGCGCAAAGGTTTCCTGTATTTAAGTTAATTACTGCTGCCTTTGCTATAATACTGCATTCAAGTCTTAAACAAAACACTAAAAAATAAGTTAACCACTTAATGTAAAACAAAATGTTAGATTGAGCTCAAATTCTAAGCTGGAGTTACTTAAACTAAGATAATTACAAGTGCAACATTGTAAATATTGTACATTTCTTGTTCGTCTAAATAAATATGGGTTCCCCTCCTCCTCCAGCGTGCCATCCGTGCGTCCCGTGTTCAAGTCTCGCTTTGTGTTACCTTTTTTTTTTCTTTTTTTTTCACAATTTACTTTAAACTAACATGCAATCGACATTTCTCCTGAATACTCGTTTGAAATTATAGAAGTATAATATAATAATGAAATAATATGTATAATGTATTATGTATAATGTAATGCTTTATTATTACATATCTACTTAAAAAATCTCAATGGTTTTTACAATAAGTGTAACATGTCGTTCTTATGCTGGTAGACGAGTACAATCGCTTGGGTAATATTCGTCGTAAAAACAATCAAAACATTTGAACTGTCGGCACCAGGAGCATTGAATGAATGCTGCTTCAAGTTCATCACATCGACAGTTGCATTTCTTTTTCTTCAATTTCTCTGGGAATGCCACAGCATTCACATTGTTGAAGAATACTCTTTCACTGCCCAATTTCGCAGTAAACCACGCGTATCTGGGAATGAAAGTGCAGAATGAAGTATGTCGTTTGTACGCCTCAGATCAACCGAAAATATCGATTACTAAAAAAAGGATGTTTACTTTATCATATTTTCGTATGCTGGAGCCTGTAGTTGGTCGTGTATGAGAAGATGAATTTTGATCATGTTGTGGTGATTGTGCGGGTGAATGTAAATTACGATGCAGACTTGTAGGAGCTGGTAGGTGATTTATTTACAAAAGTACGTATAGAAATTTAAGAGCTCACATCAGTGAGAGATCGAGTACTCAGATCGAGTGGACTGGTCGACTGCTCTGTACGAAAGTTGGTTAGAGACTCCGGCATCGTATGCAAGTAGGTAGTTGGGTACATACGTGCCGCAAAGCAATATTAGAAAAAGATAGAAAAGTTTTTGAAAAAGAATGCTAAAGAAGTTTGGAAAACGGAACCTGGAAAAACCTGGCTCGCCAGTTGGTCGCCAGATTTTATATGACCCTGTGACACTGGCCGAAGGCTACCCTTCCAAGTATCGCAGGATAGGGAAAGTCGAAAAGTATGGAAAATAGCGAAAGCAATAGAAAGAATAGAAATATATTTACAACCTAAGTATATGGCATAGGCGTATGTGGAGACACAGTCGCCACAATGCCTTCTCTCGATGTGATTTCCTTATCGTAGAGCAGCAGGTACAGTGTGTTTTGGAAATGTGGTATATAATTTTTCACATGCCGGTAAAAATATACGTCACACGGCTGGCAAAATGGTGTGCACCTCGGAGGTATTACTGACAGAATGAACGTTGGGAGTCCATCTTCGTCTGTGAATTTTATTTGATGCAAGTCTACAGATGTTTGGCCACTCCACGAATCGACGATGTACAAAAATGGATTCGTTTCCACATACGGCGCCATTATCTCGTCTAAAAATTCTTCGTATGTGTGCTTCTGAAGCTTCCCAGATTTCGTGGATGTTACATAAACATTTCTGTACCCGCGGACCAAATTTACCGGTAACTTCTTGTAAACAAACGAATACCTTCGGCAGCAATTGTCCGGATAACGTGAGCGTGCATTGTGCCGTATAGGAATGCGTAAGTTTATTCATCTGTCCCACAGCTATTTCGGTGGCTTTTTCGCCTTTGTGTGACAATGTGCGTTTGCTGCTAATCCGATACTCCCCCCCCCCCCCTTCAATCGGTGTTTATAACATAAACTGGGTCAAAATTTCTAATCATATCAGACGTTTCTTCTTCATATTTGGAGGCAGTCTCCAGCAGTTCTTAGAGTGTGTTTTTGTCTTTTTGACTAATGCATTTCGTCACATGCCGTTGGGATATGTTGTGTTTCTTTTTGAAGTCAATCGCCCAACCGTCTGAAGCTTTCAATTCAAAATTCCCATCAAGAAATTGAAAAGCAGTCGCCATTGCCTACTGTTTGAGCATGCGAGTCGTCACTAGGCCTGCTTTTTGATCCCTTGCTTCGATAAGCCGATCATAAATACTACGATTAATCACTCCCAGTTTGTCAAAGCGTGTACTGCCTCTTTCAACGTCAGCTTTCCATTTCGCCAGTTGTGATTTGTCCTTCATGAGCATCGTAGATTTCGACCGCAATGATTTTATGGACCACTTCGGGTGCAATTCTTCAAGCTGCACTGCCTTCACTTTTGTAGCAAGCGGAATTTTGTCATAGGTCTGTACCTCTTCTTCTTCGTCGGAGTCCGAGGAAGTAGTGTTCTTGGAAACCTTTCTTTTCTTCGTTGGTACGCGTTTTTGGAGCACTTCAGTGGTTTTTTCGTCGAATCTTTCAAGACCAATGCTGTCGTTGTTTTCTAAGGAGAATAAAACTTCCTGTTCGGTGTAACTCATACTCCCATACATATTGAAAAATTGCTTCAATAATTCTCTGCCGATTAATACCGAGCGTGTACCGATTTTCGAGCTCTGTGTCACGGATATGAAATTATGTTCAATCAACAACTTTCTCAGGTACTATGTTCCGTTAGCCAATTCTTGTTTTTTTTTCGTCAGTAGTTGGAAAGCGTAACAAATCAATTTTGTCATCATCCAGCTAGTTTTGGATTTTCTCGCATGTTAATTCACTGTCCAGAAACGAACTACTCTCACCGATCTCCATTGCAAAACGACAATACTCGTTAGAAGGTCGTGCTCAACTGATCAGCAATGTTCCTTCTTGCTGGTTCAAACCCTCCTCAAAAGTAGACAAACAAAGGACCCCGCCGTCTGGGACAGGTGGTCACAATGAAATCCAACGGTCGCAGGCCGTGCACGAATTTCTCTGGAAACAACCCAGACAGAAAGTAGAAAATTTTCAATTTTCCTGTGAAATTGCACTTCTATGAAAAATTAACATAGCAATTTCCCGTATAGTACTGTTGAATATGCTGCAAGCACCCGGATTTGTAAATAATATAGTAGAGTATTATATTATACTTCTATAATTTCTAGCGAGTATTTAATCGAAAAAAGCAGCATTCGTGGGAGAAATGTCGTTTGTATATTCATTTAAAGTAAATTGCAAAAATAAGAGAAAACAAAATTAGTTAACACAGAGCGAGACTTGAACATGGGACGCACGGGTGGTACGCCAGAACACATGTCGCACGGCTACGCGATTTGATGTTTCATAATTGAACTTTAGGACATCTAATCAGCTGCGAAACTTTCCACCCACAATATCTCGGTAACGACTGCGTATCTGAGCTTGAAGCTTTTACAGTTTACTTAGTACTAGTCCCCATTACCACTTTACCAAGTTACATCCCAAAACTCGTGGGCAATCTCCTGGTGTCTCCTCGCTAGAAAGATATGAATTGTGACGTGGATTTTTCCTGTACCTCAGTCACTAGGAGAAGTGACCAAGAACTCACCGCGTACATAACAATTTGGCGGCCCGCGATGTAAGTTGAAAAACTGGATCTTACAAAAGATATCGCGAGATTCTGTAGGGCGCCTGGCGTGATTAACACGCCTTGAAATCGTTAACTCGCTGGACCTCGGAGATGAACCACAGTTCCGCAGAAGGGGGAGGGGTAATTTTTGGAGAGAAAGAGAGAGAGAGACACCCGAAAACAATACGCTATTTAACAAAAATGAAACAAAACAATATATTTTACGAGAGCAATAATACAGGAACAGGAAAAAGAATAATTCAAAAATCGCTCTTCACGATCCAAAATCAAACGAACAGAACCAATAAAACATACCAAATATATGAAAAAACTTAGGCCTACTTGCGCTAGTCATATTCTTAACAATAAACAATAGAACAAAAACTAAAAACAAAATCGGACTCGACAGTAATATAGCAAGAGGGGTTCTACACGCAGATTCCTGTTACCGACACTTACCAACATTCTCCCCAGACTCAAAACCTTCTCCGCGATGACGTCACAGTCTGCCGTACCGGCTTGAGGTCAAAACCATGCAACCTTACAGGCAGTTGTATCGGTCGACGGTGAAAATCGCACTGCTTTACCAACAATTCTTATCGGTCAAAGGTCAAAATTATGCTGTTTTACTGACAATCTTACCGACCGAAAGTCTAAGTCTGTAGTGCCCGCCTGCCAACGGTAGAGGGCGGAGCGGGGGCGAGAACTTTTTTACCGTCCCGCATTCTTTTCCCACGATAGGACTGCTGATGTGTAACATGAACCACTCCAAATTCCTTTCCCACGGTAGGACTGCTGATGTGTAACATCAACAACGCTAACATTCCTTTCCCACGTTATCAACCACGTGACATTCCAAAATTAATAGTTCCGAGAATTGTTTTTTCATCCACCCGGATATCGCTGATGTGTAACATCAACCACCTCACATTTCTTTTCCACGTTATCAACCACGCGACATTCCAAAATTAATGGTTCTGAGAATTGTTTTTCACTTATTCGGATGTCGGTTTGATATCAACCACGTGATATTTTTTTGGCTTGTAACTGCCATGTGAACTGAACAATGAATTTTGAACGAGTTCAGTCAAGACCAGAGTGCAAGGTCGACCGACAGCCGAGGTACATTCAGAGCCATGGATCTGCGGTGTTGGGTTACTATCGCTCTGAGAATGCTAAAAGGTGCGCGCGCATACACAAACATATGTATTTGATATCAACCACGTGACATTCCTTACCCTCCACCAAATTTCAAATCATGTGGTGAGGGAACGTTATATAAGTCAAAAGTGAAAACTTCAACGCCAGTCTGAAGCTGTTCTTCTTGCAAGTAAGGAGTGTTCTGGAACAACAACGTGAATTGAAGAAACGACTAGAACTGCTCATCAAGAATATTGGAGAAGTCAAACATCTGCTGAAAATCAGATCTGACCTCAATCAACTCACAAGAGATTTTGAGCACATACAACTCGACAGTAATGATCATGGGCTTTTCAAAATTGAACGAAGTCGCTCGCCTGGAGACACTTTTGCCCTTGAAAAAGCTTTCGGACCTCGAAGTATACTTCGAATACCGAGTCAGTGGCGTTCGTCGGGTTAAAACGAAATTTGGTGATAAAATCGTTCTGGACTTGGAGGCCTCTGTCACGATTTTGCTACCGAACCGACTGACCAAGGCCCTCCAAGAAGATAAAGATTTGTTTCAGAAGGTGATGACAGCCAGTAAGGTGATACGGTTGCATCTACGCTATCTTGGCGGACCGTACGGTCAACTTGAATTCGTATACGTATAATCTGAGTATCACATTCAAATATCCAGTGTCCTGTGGAAGTCTTACGTTCAATAAACAAAAGAAAAGGAGATTTAAATTATGAATATTTTTTAATTTATCGCCTAACCATCTTGTATACCTTTAATCCTACGTACGTTTTGTACCTTGTAGTTGTATCTAGAATTAAGTCTTGAAATCTACGAAAATGCTAATCCGAACACCACTAAGCAACGATGAAGGGTTTCTAGCTGCGTTTGCGTCTTGTAACTGTAATGTGAACTCTCCGATGAATTATGAACGGGTTCAGACAAGACCAGAGTGCAAGGTCGGCCGATAGCTGCGGTAGTATATATTCAGAGCCAAGGATCTGCGGTATTGGGTTACTATCGCTCTAGGAGTACAAAACATGACTCGGTTTGAGTACAGCTCGGTCAAGGATGGAGAGCAAGGTTGAATCTTACATAAGCTTCGTATTGAAAAAAATTCTCTCTTAAGAGCTAAGGTGTAGGTGAAGGTGTGAAATTATTTCATGAATATTCTTCAAAAAACAGTTTTATTGGGTATAATTTTTAGGATACAGTTGACAATTACTTCACAACGATAGTACAATAATTCTATTCAACAGTATCATAACCATGGTGATATATTCGCCAGGAATGCGGGACCGTTCTTGTGGACGCTTCTGCGCAGTAACACAAATCGTACACCCTCGCCATCCGAACAGTATGATGATTTTGTAGCCAATTTTGAAGTATCAAAACGTTTTGTGCTGCACATATTGCGTTGGGTATTGTATGAATGTCGCATGTTAGAGACACAGCTGAAGTTTTTTGCAAGGTTTAAAGCGACGGACAGTCAAAGTCCAGCATATCGATGATTTGAACTTTCGGGACAATTTTGAGTAACCAATCTCGTTTTTCTTCTCCTCTTACGTACACGGTTTCAGCTTTGCACTGTCTGTCTCCAATGGTCCACTCAACTTCCTCAAACGGTATGGTTTCACTGCTCCAAGGTAAACCGTGAAAATCGCGTTCTAACCAAGAATTTTGGCTTTTGTATTTCACGTCCAGACAATCCCATACGTAAGGTGGCTTAAAAAAAAACATTGATGGAGATGCTTCCGAGTAGATTAAAATTATAGCCAATTCTTTCAATGTGAGGGTATTGTTGAAATGTCTACGAAAGCCTTGTATGTCAACGATAAGCTTCATCTTTGAACTGTGCGAGATGGTGGGAACGGGTCAGCTTTTATACCAACTTTTTCACTCTACCACTAAGCGGGTTGTATTCGACAATACGATCGTGAACAATCAAGCAGTACGCCGATGTTTCAGCGGGAAAGTTGGCTTCAGCTTCAAATTCAAGACAGATGTCGATAGGTCCGTACTTCTAAGATTCGTTTTGTTTTGAACAGTTGATAACGAATGAGGGGACGTCTCGAAGGAATTCACTCTTTGTCAGCAACGGCTCGGGGTTCTTGTCGTAGTAGGTAGCTTGGAAGTTTGCGTACATCTCGTACAGGAGCGCGTACAGATTACGACTCACGTTGGGGTTCAGGTAACCGTACGGATACGATTAAGAGTTCAAAAATAGCTTGACGTCCGTGATATTGCAATGATCGAAATGACTTGCGTTCTTGCCGGTCTTGTTCTTTCCACTTGTTTGGAAACCCAAAATGAGGTACCGAGGTTTTTCAAGCTGAGTAAAAGTTTTCACAGTCCAAACGTGTTTCGATGTTGTGGGAAGTAAGGGATATTCGTACAATTGCCAACTGCGAAAGCTGATCGAAATAGGTGGATCTTTCTGAATGAAATTTAGTAGGTCAACTAATTTCTGATCCGCGAGTTTCAAATACGGTATTAGCCATTCCACTGCACTGATCGTGATTTTGAATTCCTCCTCTTGAGTCTGCATGATTGCGTTGACGTCAGTTTTTGATCTCATCAAAATTAACTCATGTTTAGCGTTGACGTCGACAACGTTGCGGTAGTCTTCGGCGAAACCCAATATTATACTGAGCGGTATCAGTACGTCAAAATTACCCTCGGCATCGGGTAATTTTTTCTTCTCTTCTACATCAAGCCATCCAGCGTTCTCCATCAGCCAAGTCTGACCAAGGTGCAGGGAAGCGTGATCCTTCATGAGACTTGTCAAGCCAACGTTCTTGCTTCTATCAAACTCAACTGCATTAATTTCGCAGCGAATTTCTTCAAACAGATGACAGATCGCGTTGTTTACGAGCTGTTTGTTCACAGTAGCCCTACCATCAGGTTTGAGGAGTCGTCCATGGATATGTACCGTACTTTTACTAGGTAATATGCATAAATCCTGATGCTGAACGGTGATTCGAATTTCATGGCTGTTGTTGAAAGTTGACGAGGCGTAAGGTTTGTGAGCGTGAATCTCGTAATGCGCAACGGATTCGTCAAAGACGATTCGTGTTTAAATGTTTGAGATTTCTTCCACCATGGTACGTAGCAGATGATAAAACAGCAAAATCGGATTTTTAGTGGTCGGAAATTCCTCTTCCAAAAGTGGTCAGTTTCAGACCCAGAGCTATCAGGAACTCCACGTTTAGAGGTGTTAACGGTTCGAAAATCAATCGATGACTGACTTGATCGGGGCATGCCGACTTACTGATATACCTACTCTTTGACAGTCTGTTATATACAATTCCTATCGTTTGTTGCGATTTGATATGTAGTCTCACAGTAATAACTTCTCCACGAAAATTAACCAGGTCTCTTTCTTCATCTACTAACCGGAGCTGAACGTGATATATGGTCCTGACGGTGATCGGAAGGTAAATGACGTGCGGCGGTACTTCCACGATCTTATATCCTGGTGGGGCAGTCGGAAAAAACTCGTGAATAGTGTGTACGTTGTGTCCATTGACGTTAGCGCCTGTTGTCGTGCTACACTCGACTCGCAACGCGTTGACCTTGAGTATAGTTACAGGCACGTCTGATTCGTGAGTTTTATCAACCTCCAATACGCGTAGTGTGAATCCCGAAGGTTGAGCAATGGAATCATTCGGCTCAAAGTTAAACGTGTGGTTGCATGTGATTTCGCTGCGTAATGTATCATTGTTGGGTTTGATGGCGAGCCTGATATCTGTATTTCTTAGCACGTTTTGAAGATACTTCTCTATGTCCTCAATCTCGTAGCTGCCGGTGGGTATGGTAATCACTTTATCAGCTACGTAAATTCTATTGTGACCAACATCAACGTTGGAAATCGAGTTAAAGGTTGACAATTCCATCAAGCCAAGAGCATAACTTTTATCACGAGCAAGTTCGATCGGTGGGAAATATTGTGCCTCTAGAATCGAAGAGGTTCCCGAAATCGTTAACGTTAAGGAATCATCCATGACTGGGAGTGGTAGACTGACTTTGATGAATCATGCACCATGTTTATATAGCTCACCACTTAGAAATTTCAGACACAAGTGTCCGCATTCAAATGTATCATAATCCTGGTCCCTTTCATGAATGTATTTGACGCTATCAACGCCGAGGTATTTTATGAGGTCTGAGGGTGGTTGAAGGTTGCCGAAACTGTCAAAGTAATCGATATTGCTGTCGCGTTTCTTGTATGCAACCCAGTATGTCCCCGGACCGTCTTTGACGTCAAGGTTGATTATAGCTGACTCGTTTTTTCGTGGACCGTTTTCGGGCATTTCGTTTTGCATGAATACACAGCGGAAATGCGGAACCTTAAAGATTTTTGCATATTTTAACGAGTCCCAATCAGTCAACGCTCGACGTAGTAGCATCGCATTTAGTTTTTTGAAAGATAGAGACCAAGATCTGTCTTGTACGTTTTCATATGAAGCCCTTTGCCCAACGCGATAGCTTCCATAGTTTTGTTGTGTCGTTTGCTCTCTCTTAGTTCTCGTCTAGTAGCACTTGCATCGTTTACAGCTTTTGCTATACCTGCCGCACCACCGGCTAACGCGCCTGTAGCACCAAGTCCAGCGAAAATAGAAATCAGAAACTGTAGAAAATCACCGACTTTTGAAGGTACTGGTGATACGCGAGGTGTTCGCACTTTACATTTTCCACCCGCTTTTTTAACGGCGTTCTGAGCTCCCTTCAGCGCAGATTCGATAGCTACTTTTGCATCGTTGCTTGGAACCATAGAACGTTTTGCAGCATTCATAATTTTTCTCAAGTTCACATTTCTTGACACTCGAATTCCCATTCCAAGTTTTGATTTCACTTTTATTGTATCACCTATTGCCCAAGCGGCTGCCTTCTCACCCAAATTTGCGTCCTTTGCGAGAACACGTTTCCAAGCTTTCTCAGCCAACACCCTATCAGCCTCGGTTCTAACTTCAAGATTTTCACGATTCTGCAAGTAAGCAATGTCGTGGTCCTTGCAAGCTGCGTCAAGAAGATTGATTCCCGGATCACCCCGCGCGAGTCACTTTGTTAATTTTGTACTAGGCCAGCGGTACTGATCACCAGGTACATGCAATTCGACTGGAAGGCTGTTGATGATTTCATTCACCAGATCCTCACCATGATGTTGCCGCCTGCTGCTGCTTCGTTTACCTCTGTACGCAATCATGTTCGTTCGTTAACTGAAGTAAAGTGCTTTGAAACGGGGTATTCATAGCAAATCCGATCAGTTATGTCCGAGATGCGGTTTGAGAAACAACCTACCAAGCTTCCCGTGATGAATTTTGACAAACTTTCGGAGCAAAATGTCGAAAAGCACAAACGGCACGGTGAATTACTCCCGAACAGTGTACGTGCGATATTCTGTGGACCGTCGAATTGTGGTAAAACTAATGCGTTGCTCACACTTATAACCCGTCTGAACGGACTCAGATTTGAAAATATCTACATCTCCTCGAAATCTCTCAATCAACCTGAATACCAATTGTTGAAGCAATTATTGGACCATGTTAGGAATACGGAGTATTTTGCGTTTCCCGAGCGTGAGTAAGTGATTACATTGGAAGAAGCACGGCCCAACTCAATAATCATATTTGACGATGTAGCGTGCGAGAAGCAGGACAATATTAGAGCCTACTTTTGAATGGGTAGACATCACGACGTTGACTGTTGCTATCTCTGTCAGACGTACGCGCGTATTCCCAAACATCTCTTGCACGACAACGTGAACTTACTCATATTATTAAAACAAGACGATATGGACCTGAAGCGTGTATATAACGATCATGTGAACACCGATATGTCTTGCACAGAGTTTAAAAGTGTGGGCTTTGCATGCTGGAACGGTGAAAAGTACGGGTTTTTTGTGATGGACAAAAACAGTGAGCTTAACGAAGAACGATACAGGAGGGAATTCGATTTTTTTTGTTAGTCTAGAAAACAGATAAATTCTAACGTTCTTGAGCGAGAGACGCAGTAGTGTTGCAGACTCAGTTGCGTCAACATGCAGAGCTCTGAAATTTCCAAGCAAAAAGATGTCCTACATCAGATCGCTCAAGCAAGTGCTGCGATCCGTCGAAAACACAGATTGCTCAAGTCGGGCAAGGAATCTACGATTAAGAAATTGAGTGACGCTTTTAAACCAGTAGTGACTCGCTTGCAAGAACTGGTGAATGTTACAAAAGATACTAAACCTGTAAAACAAGAGGTGAAAGAAATTAAAGAAGAAATAAAGCAGATGAAAAATGAAACGAAAAATGAAACTGTCTCGGAAATGGACGATTCCTTTGCTTCGGCAGAAGATGAAACAATCGTAGAAACACCGGTCGAGAAAATCAAGGATGAGTATTTTGCACTGATGAGAGATGCTAAGACATAAGGTGAATTGGACAACGTGTACGGTGTACGCAACCTCTCAAACGGACTGATGATTGGTGATTCGTTGATATCTTTCAAGAGCGACTACATTCGTATTAGCGATACGCGTCACCCGAAAACGCAGGATTTGCTGGAACTTCTGTTCGAAAAGAAGCCTGACGGTTTTTCTGTGAGCGCCGGAAATCGGGAAAGTTTTAAAAACATAATCCTCGCAACGAACGCGCATAAAAAGTATTACTCATCCGATGGGGCTGTTCGAAACGATAACAGTTACAAATTCAAAAATGTCATTGCCGAATTGATGGATTATTTGACATCACCTCGCCGAAAGGGTAAAGGTCTACTTCCGCAAGCTATGATCACTCGACAAGGTGTTGAAACGGAAAACGTTTTCTGGGATGATCCAAACGACTAGTGGAGTGTCTTCGTTCACTCCTGGCATCTCAGGCAGCGGGATATCCGAGTCACAATAACGAAATAATTTCCATCATCGAAGAGCTACGCGAAGCAGGAATCATTCATTGAGCAGCTCCCATCGTTTTTGCATTCATCACCGAGATGAGCGTCGACGTGTTTGGACGGCATCTGGATAGAAACACGACCGCGAGCACTCGCGGTTCTTTGGGTGTCGGATTTCAAATAACAGCGGACGGGCATAACGATATACGGAACAAGAGACTGTGCAATGTCGCAGATCCCGCAGAGCCGAACAATGCTGTAACTCTGAAAATCTTGAGACGAAAATTCAATGTGCTGCATAAACAAATCGACAACCTCGATCAAATGATCAAAGCTTCAGAGCTTACCACGGAGAAAGCCTTGGATACCTTTTACACAGACTTTAAAACAGGCAGAGATCTGTCGATTCGAAACGCTGATAACATTTCACAATTGCACACCCGACTAAGAGCGTTGGAATATGAACGAGGAAAAACAAGCACTGGTGACGCAACTGCGTAAGCCTGCACGCCGGAATTACCCACGTCGACGTGTAGACGCGCGCGGCATCGACGAGACCTGGCAGGCGGATCTTGTTGATATGATGTCATACGCTGGACAAAACAAAGGTTACAAGTACATGCTTACAGTCATTGATATTTTTTCAAAGTATGCGTGTGCTGTACCGATAAAGAACAAGTCTGGAGATGATGTTACGAAAGCAATGAAATCTGTGCTTGTCCAAGTACGGGTGCCGAAAAATTTACACGTCGACAGAGGAACGGAATTTTACAACTCGAAATTTGAATCGCTTATGACACGTTCCGGAATCAAACGTTACTCCACGTACAGTAATTTGAAGGCTTCGATCTGTGAACATTTCAATTGCACGCTGAAAGGTAAAATGTGGAAACGCTACAGCATAAAAGGAAGCTACAAGTGGCTCGATATCTTATCTGATTTGGTTTCGGCTTACAACAACGTCAAACACCGAACCATAAGAATGAAACCGTCAGATGTCACCGTTGCAAACGAGAGGCTGTTATTACGTCAGGCGTACGGAGGGCTTCGAGCGATACCTACCATATCGGCAAAATTCAAATCCGGCGACGAAGTTCGGATCAGCAAATTCAAAAATGTCTTCGAGAAAGGTTACACTCCCAATTGGACGACTGAAATATTCACGATAAGTCGAGTGGAAAATACTCATCCTGCACGGAAAAAAAAATTGAGCTCGTGGAACTAAATATTAGATAGTTACTTGTAAACAGTTCGTCGAACTAAACGTTTTGTTATTGGAAGAGCACTGCATGGTTCGTATAACTGACTGTTAGTCAGCTGTCATAGCTGTACGTTGTTCAGCTCTCTCAGCTAAACAGCTTCGTTCGAAGAGCTAGACCAGAATTTTTCGGCTCCGCTCACAGCGCTTATTATTAAATAATACAATTATATTGCTATTAGGATTATCTTTCATCATTATTATCATTATTTATTCAGTGTCATTTACATATTTGAATGGACTATTTAAACAATTATCTATCAACTGTATTTAAATCATACTCATGAAATTTAAAGGTTATTAAATATGTCAACGCACCAGAGCACAGCGCAACTTACAGCTCTTAGAGCAAAACCATTCAGCTGTGAGAGCTGAACAACTTGCAGCTATCAGAGCTGACTAATATATGTATAGTTGCTGTAACTACAAGATAGACCGTAGAGTGCGTATAGTTACTGGAGCTGTAGAATACAGCTCGCCGAACAGAATTTTTTTTTCCGTGTGTGACGTTTAAGCTCAAAAACTACCGAGATCAACCTATCGCTGGTGGTTTCTACGAACAAGAGCCCCTCAAGGTCAAACATCCGGATATCTATCTGGTGGAGAGGTGCTCAAGAAGCGTGGAAGAAAAATATACGTTGAATGGTTTGGTTTTAATAATACACACAACAGTTGGATAAACGAATGGGATATGTAACATTTGAATAAATGAATTTTTTGTAAAAACGTATAAGCCTCTTTATTGTATACCCGATACATAACAAGTATGCATCTTTATTTTTCAGACAATCAACAGACGTATGCATCGTTGCACAATTTTTTATATTTTGGAGCGTTCTTATTCACTATCCTACATAATAATAATATTTTATACATTATGGTACAGTTATAAATTACAAAGCTAAGGTGCAGGCTTGTAGCCCCACGGAAGCATGTCGGTTGTGTTTTAAAACACGATCCGCTTGTCGTCATCCCAGCTCAGTGCCACGTTCTGCTGTTCTACGGTGTATACCTCGTGCTTTCGACTTAATATCAAATGCTGATTTGTAGACATATTTCCACGGTTCAAAACACATTTCAAATAATCGTTGAAAGTCATTTTTCTCAACACTGATCCTTCGACACCTTTGGCACGTTGTATTGTCTTTCTCATCTCCCAAGAATCGCAATGCGTACAATTTAGCTCTTCATCCTACAAATTCCAGCATTATTTTTCCCTCATTCTCATCTTTCATCAAGCCGAGAACTTTTTTGTTCGCTAGATGCATTCCATAAACGTTGTCAAGCGGATAATCAGACGTATCGAATTTGTGCAAGTCCTTCTTCATATGTTTGTATATGTCGGGGACGGTGAAATTGAAAATCAAACTGTCGGTATCCGTATACATTAATTCTGCTCAGTTGCCGGATTTCTGCTTAATATAATTATAATGAAAATCGTAGATATATGTTTCAGCCAGATCCATCATGAAGAAATCTGCATACAATGGTTTATATAACCTGACTTTTGTCTTACTCATTTCAACGATAATTATATCTTTGTCGAAAACGGTGCAGCTGTGAAAATTGGGTTTGGCTATAGTAGCTCTAGCACGGTATCTTGCATCCCATTTCGTGATCAGCCTGACATTTCTATACTTCCTAACATTTTCCACTGTTTTGCCAAAAACTGCGTTGTTCATCAGTTTGTAAAAATTTTTCACGAATTCGTTGTGAGATTTTTTGCGCGAATTGGTATTCAAATCTATGTCTTTTTTAAGCCACGGGGTCTGTCTGAATTTCAGAACTCTGTGAATTTTGAGTAATTTTGAGCCTAATTGTAAGCATTGTTTCAAAACGCTATAGTAAACAACGTAGTTTTTCTTGGAAAGTAGCGTGGGCATCAATTTCGGTTGCTTACCATTCGAAATCGGAGGTATATAGTGTTCCGGACACAGTTGTAAATCCTTATGAATTTCATGCAGTTCCTCAGGATATTCCAAATCCACCTCCAGTATGTCATTAAACTCCGCATCGTCCGAGATGGTAAGAACGTCGCATTGTCCGAAGTCTGATAACCATTCGAAGGAACTGTATGGTAGAGCAAAGCTCATAGCAGCACTGTACAAATTATTAACGTCAAAGTACATGAGATAAAATTATTCGCCCTCAGGATCGAATTCCTCTCCCATGTACCTGTTTTTAGCCGTTGCGTATCTGTTCGAGCACTGTGACACACCACCACGAATACCTTTCTCGATGAACATAACCATATCTATGTCGGTGAGAAGCTCGAGCTTGATGTCGGTACACTTTAACACCGCATCAAACGACAGACCGGGCGTGGTGTAATAATGTAACGGGTCCAGGTTGTACATTGTCTAACATCTCTGTCGAGAGTTTTGGAAAACGTCAGCTAGAAAAAACACGTCGGTCTCTAAATACAAGTCCGAATACTCTCCCAAAGTTTGAACGTTAAAAGTTTGCCAAACTCTACATGCATGTACATAGTCGTCGTCTAATATATCCCGATCATTCAATTTTGAGAAAAATTGTTGTTTGGATGGTAGCCGTGTGTCCTCGAGCTTCTCCCAACTGTTTATGTATTCGTACGGGAACACTCCTTTTCTGGTCAATGACTGAAATTCATCTGAGCTACGATAAAATTTTCGTGTGATTGATTTTTGATTATCACCGAGATACGTTGCTAATTTCTCAAAACTACTGGGTATGAAACGGTACGAATCTACGAATCTAAACTTCTTATCTGTCCCCTCGACATATTTCGTAAAAAAAATGTACTTTCCTTTGTTCACGGGTAGAAGCTTAATTGTGCCCTTGAACGATGTAGACAGTGCTTTGATCAGAAAATGTGAATCGTAACCCGACAGATTCTGGAATATCACTGGGATAGTGTGCGAATTTTGGTAATTTAGATTACAGCTGCGGTGAGCAGCACCACGGTACTTTCCCGTGAAATGACAGTGATCCCGATGTTCCACGTCTGTGGGTGTGAACGGTTTTTCACAAATATGACAGATCGCTGATGAATCAAATTCGTTGATCTGATTGAAATTTAGTGGTTCCATCAGTACAACAGTCTTGTAGTATCCCTCTAACGAAAGTGCCAATTCCTTTAACTCATTCACAAACCTTTGGATGCAAGTTTCCCTGCGATTCATTTTGAATTTTGAAAGCGGATCGTCAAACGCACAATGTAGATAGTAAGCTATACCATACGGAAGATGCTTCTGATAAATTGTTCTTGTACCCATCTTTCTGAGCGTAGGTTACCGTAAACATTCTAGATCCGCGTAAATGCAGAATGGAACGGTTTCTTTGTGCTTTAAATTTTTGAATTTTAGTATTTTTTCGTCCTCTGTAGGTAGAATAACTTTGGTTTTGCTTAAATTCATGCAATCTACGTTGTGCTTTGTCAAACATCTTTCAGACTGAAAGTGAGTCAAACATCTATCGCACAACCAAGTACGACCATTACGTTTAGAAATTTAAAAAATTGTTAATCGAGACAGATTTTGAATACAAGGGAAATAAAAGATTCTATTTTTTTTCATAATTTTCCATATCAACATCATCATCGTCATCGTCAGTGATTTCGGTTTCTACCGCTGAAAGATGGATTACAGGTGTATCAAACTCATTCTAATTCAGGTGAATCGGTACTACTTCACTTGTTTTCCGATCACCTTGGTCTATACCATAAACTTTGATGGAAAGTCCATGAGGTTTCTCAAATGTCAAAATGGTGTTTTTGTCTAGAGATATAGGAAACTTCATACCATCATACCGTAGCACTGAGCTGAAATGCGGGTACGAGCTGACCGCGTAAGGATGGTTGTTGTCGGCTGGGAACAGGGCTGCGGTGACCGACCAAAGAAAGCAGTAACAGTCGTTGTTTCTGATGTTTACCACAGCCTTCTTATCACTGATATGCTTAGGTAACGGGGTGTACGTGAACACACCGCCTCGTAGTGGCACGTACTTGTTGATATTTACAGTCAAATTGATTATTTCAGTCAGCGACCAGCCTGACTCCTTTTCCTGGAAATCTTCCACCTTTTTCAGCAAACGCTCCGTCGCGTTTTCGATGCACCATTCGTTGATATCCGTTATCTGGAGGATGATTTCATATCTCGTATTGAAAAATTTGATCTCCTCCACTGTGCGATCATCTTTTTCAACTTCAAATTTACAAGCCAGGATAACGTTGGCTTTCAAGCTCCTGTCTTTCTTCAGAGCGTTTTTTAGTCTCGTCACAGCTAGTACCTTTGCGTCTTCTAGAAATCTCTCCACATCTTTATGCTTCAAATTGACGATGGATCCAGTTTGAATTCTCCCCTCGAAAGCTGATTCCAAATCTTCCCAGTGGACTTGATCGCTTCTTCTTACTTTCCGTGTACCTCCACCCGTTTTCTGAAGACGTTTAAATTTTTCCGCAAGCGCTTTCAAGAGTCCGATCGTTGTGATAATTCTCGTCTTTTCTCCAATCGATGGAGGTTTTCGCAAAATTTTGTTCAGAAGCCGAATATTTTGACTTTCAAATTTCATCCATGTCTGAATTTCTGCTGTTGATCATGATTTGTCCAAGATCTTGTACGCCGATTCCATAATATCGATCAATCACAAACACTTCTCGGATTCCATCTTGAGCTTTTTCCTCACGTTTACTTGACAAGTTGTGACTTAATGATCGTTTGCAGTGATGAGCGTCCTTTTTATAGGGCAGCTGCACGTATGTTTGTTTATGCGCGCGCACCTTCTAGCATTCCCAGAGCGATAGTAACCCAACACCGCAGATCCATGGCTTTGAATGTACCGCGGCTATCGGTCGATCTTGGATATCGAACCTACATCCGAGTTAGTGAAAAACAATTCTCAGAACCATTAATTTTGGAATGTCGCGTGGTTGATAACGTGGAAAAGGAATGTGAGGTGGTTGATGTTACACATCAGCGATATCCGAGTGGATAAAAACCAATTTTCGGAACTATTAATTTTGGAATGTCACGTGGTTCATAACGTGGGAAAGGAATGTTAGCGTTGTTGATGTTACACATCAGCAGTCCTACCGTGGGAAAGGAATTCGGAGTGGTTGTATGTAATCTTTATTGTTCCCCTTGGGGTTAGAAGGACGTCCCTTTTCCTCTTCCTTTACAATATTATTTTACATGTTTTCTTAACCTATTCTAACCCTAATTCTTACTTCCTACCTTATCCTTACTTAATTTCTAATTGCCTGTGTTCTGTGCCATTGCCTTGCCATTCCCTTACTTTCCCTCTTATCCTTTTTTTACTTTTTATCCTTATCTTTACTTAACCTTATCCTATTTTACCTTATTCTATTCCCTAATTCGTCCTTATCCTAATCGACTTTCATTTCCCATTCATCTCTCACTCTTTCATTCTCTTGTACATCCCTGATCCTTTCCGATTCTCTCATCCAGACTTCTCCCCCCCCCCCCCCCTCCTCACCTAACATCTCCATCACCACCTCCTGCCAGCTTTCCTCCCTACTATCCCAGCCTACGCACCTTTCCCATACGTGCTCCCATGTTTCCTCCTCCCCCCCGCACACCCT
The DNA here is from genome assembly GCF_021901495.1 of Neodiprion virginianus. Classification (NCBI taxonomy): domain Eukaryota; kingdom Metazoa; phylum Arthropoda; class Insecta; order Hymenoptera; family Diprionidae; genus Neodiprion; species Neodiprion virginianus. Next base: position 13,493,542 of record NC_060881.1, on the reverse strand, counting down.
ACACCTTCTCTTTTCCTCTTCTTCCCAGTACCTTGCCACCTTCATCTCGCTTCCTAACCTAAATCTTGCCACCCTTATCCACCTGCTTTCTCCCCATCCCTTTCCCAGATATCCTGGTATCCCTTCTCCTTTCACTAGCCTGTACCATCTGTTGTACCTCGATTCCCTTATTTTCTCCCACCTCTCTTTTCTCTGTTCTTCCCTCTCTCTCTCCTCTATTTACCTGAACTCCATCTCGCCCCTCTCCCTTCTCGCGTCTACCTCTGTACTCTCTGCTCCCCATTCCGCAAAGAAACTTTCCCTTTCTCTTTCCCACCTCGATCCCAGCCTCCCAGCTTCTGCCTTGTCCCTTATCTCTTCCCAGCATCTCCTAGCTAACTCGCTACCCTCCCCTCTCTCCAGCTTCCTTTCAAAATTCCATGCCCTTCTCCCTGCCCTAATCCTTAGTTTCTCCCTCTGTAGTTCCTCCCTTACTAGATATCCCAGTGTTCTCCCATCCACTCCTAATGTCCATCTCAAAAATCGATCCTGTACCGCCTCGATCGCCCTCCACTCTCTCCACCCCCATATCTCCGATGCATACTCTATTACCGTTCATACTAGCCTGTCAAATAACCAAATCCTTTTTTCCCAATCCCTCCCAAACCTTCTTTTTCCTATTCCCCATACCTGCCTCATTACTACCTCTGCCTTCCGTACTCTCTCTTTCACCTGTGCTTCCTGTCCCCCATTGCACTTTACTCTATACCCTAAATACCTGAACTCTTTCACCTCCTCTATCCTTTTCCCTTTCCATCTCCAATCTATGTTTTTCCTTCTACCGCCTCTTTTCCTAAATCTCATAATCTTTGATTTCCCTACATTTACCGTCAGCCTTTTCCTATCCATATACCTTTCTAACTTCCTAATCATTACCTCCATTTCCTCTTCACTTTCCGCTAGTAACACTATATCATCCGCATAAGCTAACGTGCATACCCTGCCGCCGGCTAGCTCCACCCCCCCAACCCTTCTCCCTCTCCCCATTTCCTCTTCTAAGTCTGCCAGCAGCAGGTTGAACACATGCGGACTGAGCGGACATCCCTGCCTTACCCCCCTCGCTGTCCAAAACGCCTCTCCTAGCTTTCCCCCGCTCCTTACTCGACTCTTTGTTTCCTTGTAAATTTCCTCTATCTTTACCCTTAGCCCTTCCCTCACCCCTCTCTTTTCCATAGTCTCCCACAGCACCTCCCTGTTCACTTAATCAAAAGCAGCTTTCAGGTCCACAAAAAACGCCACCATCTTTCCCTTATCCTTTCCCACCTGCCTATTGATTAAATAATTAAGAACATATATATTGTCAATGGTGCCCATACCTTTTCTGAAACCCGTTTGGTTTTGTGGTATCAAGCCCTTTTCTTCAACCTCTCTTTCTAACCTATCCGCTAATGCCATCGCATACACCTTATATAGAGTTGGCATCAAGGTCACCCCCCTATACTCTTCTACCCTTTTCCCCTCCCCCTTCTTAACTATCGGCGCTATCAATCCCTCCCTCCAATCCTCTGGCCAGCCCTCCCCCACCCAAACTCTGTTACATGTTTTCCATATCCACTGCTCCATTTCTTCCCCCCCATACCTCCATACCTCGCTAACTACTCCATCCCCCCCTGGTGCCTTTCCATCCCTCAGCTTTCCTATCACCTTTTTAATCTCTTCCCTCTGCAGCTCCCCTTCCCCGTCCCCCTTCCTATTTACCGACTCCCCGCCTTCTGTTACCTTGCTTTCTACCCCGCATAATAATCCCATGAAATACTCCCTCCACTCCTGATCTCCTATTTTTTCATTCACCCTCTTCCACTTCTTTCTTTCCGTATTAACTATCTCCCTTACCTTGCTTTCTGTCCTTGCTTCCGCTGCTTCTTTTATGAATTCCTCATTTTCTTTCTTTTTCCTCTCCTCGCATAGCCTATTATATTCCCTTCTTTCCTTTCTATACGCGTCCCCGTCCCCCTCCCCCTTTCTCCATTTCCTTAGACTCTGCCTAACTTCCGCTTTTTTTCGCCTACATTCCTCGTCCCACCATCCCTTTTTCGCTTCCCTGCCCCTCCCTCCCACATCTAAGGCTCGTCTGAACTCCCTTATTCTTTTCTCTATCTCTTTCCCTACATCCACTTCTCCTATCCCCTCCCATTTGACTTCTGTTCTAAACCTCATCCTACCCTCCTCCGTCCAGTCTCCTCTACTAGTTCCCCCTACTCTTTTTCCCTTCCTTGTCCTAGCCACTGCCCCCCTCAACCACACTATTACCGGGTGATGATCCGAGTCAACCCTATCCCCAATCTCTATCCTTTTGACCCTATCCCTCACCTCGATGTCTCCTATAGCGTAGTCTATCACTGTCACCCCTGCCCCTCCTACATACGTAAATTCCCCCTCCTCATCCCCCTCTATGTTCCCGTTCATTATTGCCCATCCTGTCTCCTCTAAAGATTGCACCAGCTGCCTACCTTCCGAGTTTATTCTCCTGTCCTTTGATTTCCTACTCCTACTCTCCTCCTCTCCTTCTTCCCAGCATCCTCCCCCCTCCTGCTCTGTCCTGGCATCAAAATCACCCCCCACTCACACTCTTACCCCTCCCTCTATCTCTTCTGCCCGCTCCTTCAATTCCCCTGTCTTCTCTTTTAGGTCCCAATTTACGTATATTCCTACTACTACCCATTTTTCCCCCCCTACACTTATTTTCCTTGCTATCATGCCCTCTTTTACCTCTTCCCTCCCTCCCGCCCCACTTACTATCTCCCTTCTTACCCCTGACAGCATTCCGCCTATTGCTCTTCCCTTCCTATTTTTTCGAACCGCATACTGCACTTCCCATTTATACCCCACTGTCAACTTATTTCTAATCCTTTCCCACCCCTTCTTTTCTATCCATGTCTCCATTAGAAATATTACATCCCACTCCCCTAGCCCCCATCCAGAAATCTTCATCCTTTCTCGCGAGCCCCGCCACATTTCAAAAAGCTACTTTCCACCCCTCCCTTTCTGTCTCGCCTACTCCCCTCTCTCTCCTCCTTATCTCCCTCCCCACCTGCCTCTGTCCCCCCCCCACTACCCATTCCCCCGACTGCCTTTCCCTACGTACCCTTCCCTGTGCTTCTATACGTCCCTCTTGTCTTTCCTCGCTTGCTGACCTTTCCCTATCGCTTTCCCCTACTTTTCCCCTTCCCTCCCTTTGCGCACCCCTTCCCTCGCTCTCCCTGTACCGGCCCTAAGCACCTCTCCTATCTCATCCCACTTCCACATTTTCCCTTCTATCCAGATCTTTGCATACCCTATTCTTACTCTGTTTTCCCTTCTCTCCTCAATAGCTGCTATCTCCCTCAACTTCCATTTCATTCTTCTATTTGCCCAGGTGAGATCCTCGTCTATTCTCTCCTCCCTTCCTTTAAGTAGGCTTTTTCTGTCCATTACCTGCCTCTTTCGCTCCCTATTTCCTAGTCTTGCTATCCATATCCCCTTTTCTCCCCCCTTTTTCGCGCCTACCTCCCACATATCCTTTACCTCGACCTCTACCCCTATCAGCTGCAAAATCTTTTTCAACTCTTCCTTTTCTCTTCCCTTCTCAAGTCTCGCTACTATCACTACTATATTTCCCCTTCTTTCTTCCCTTTTTTTTCCTCTCTATGGCCCACTCCATCTCTTTTAACCTATCTATTGTTACCTGCGCCACTTCCGCATTCCCCTGTACCTGCCTTTCTCCCCCTCCTTCTGCACTCTTCTTTTCCAATTCTATCAGCCTCTCCTTTACCCTTTCCATCTCCCCCCCTCTCCGCTCTTCTACCTCTTCTAGTCTCTTACCTAGATCCCTTATTATTTCCTTCATCTTCCCCCTCTCTACTTCCCACTGCTCTTCCCTTCTAGTCATTTCGCCTTTAATCTTTTCCATTTCTTCCCTGATCCCCCTTCCCTGCCCTTTGACCTCCTCTAGACCTATCTTTAGCTCTTCCCCAATCAACCTTAGCATATCTTGTATACCCCCTCCCTCCGCCTTCCCTTTCCCCCCTGTCTTACCCTCCGGCGACCGGTGCACTTTCCTGCTTTTCCCAAATACTCTTTCTCTTTCCTACAACTCGTCTACCTCCTTCTCCCCTTTTTCCCCTTCCTCCTCCCGCTTTCTCTTCCATAAGTCTAGCACCGTCGCCGACGATCCCAGGCTATGCCTCCTATCCCTCCCTAACGCTGCTACTGCCCCCGGCCTACCTTTCTTTTTCTCCTCCTCTTTCCTGTTTGCCCCTTCTTTTTGGCCACCCGCGTTACTCATACTCTTTCTCTCCTTCACCGCTCCCTACCTTATCTATCCGCCGCCTACCTGTCTACTTTATCCCCCTTCTTACTCCCTAGGTGTCACTGCCTATTCCTATTTTATCCGAATCGTTGCCGTCCGCCTGCTCTTTCTGCCTAACCTCAAAACTCTCCCCCTTCTTTCTTTTTCCCCCGCCCTTCCCTTCTATCCGTGCCTCCCTATTCCCTTCACCCGACCTCCCGTCTATGTCTTCCCCGCTCCTCCTCTGCCCTATTTCCTTTCCTCCTCACCTTTGCTATCCTGCTAAATTCTCGCCTTTTCTCTCGCACTCTTTCGCTCACCTGTCACTCACATTTAAAACGGAAACGGAAGTCCGAATTCGGAGTGGTTAATGTCACACATCAGGAGTCCTATCGTGGGAAAAGAATGCGGGACGGTAAAAAAGTTCTCGCCCCTGCCGCGCCCTCCACCGTTGGCAGGCGAGCACTACAGACTTTGACCTTCGGTGGGTAAGATTGTCGGTAAAACAGCCCGATTTCTATCTTCGACCGATAAGAATTGTCGGTAAAGCAGTGCGATTTTTACCGTCGACTGATACAACTGTCGGTAAGGTTGCATGGTTTTGACCTCAAGCCGGTACGGCAGACTGTGACGTCATCGCGGAAAAGGGTTTGAGTCTGGGGAGAATGTCGGTAAGTGTCGGTAACAGGAATCTTTGTGTAGAACCCCCCTTGCTATACTACTCTCGACGCGCTCACGGCGATCGTCCTCTACTAAATACAGCGCTAATCGCCAAACTATAATAATAACCCACAAGGGCAATAACTAAACAAAACCCCATTTGACGCGCTAACCGCGATCGTCCTTGACTATATTATAGCACTAATCGCAACATTTGATAATACGCCAACGGGCAAAATTTTAAAGAGAAATGATGGCTCGACTCGCTAATTGCAACTCTTATTATTACCCGAAATCATAATATCCTTATTCTACCTTGATGAGGTCTATCGTAACGAATCCAAACTCAACTTTCTTAAGATCTTCCAAACTCGATTCGCGAATTTGAACACTCCTCTTTTGACAATTCGCGACCTACACGAGATGCAACACTTGACTCGAATAACGTGGCTCGAACACATACAGCGGAATTCTGGCTGTACGAAATTTCAAAAACACGAGAAACGCGATTCAACACCGTGACTTGATTCGAATTTTCCAATTATCCAAAATGCATTCAACTAAGTAACGCGCAACTCAAGCTACCAAGCTAAAGTATCGGCCAAATAATTTCGAGTACTTTCGATAACGCAAATCCCAGATGGCTATCCGTTCCTCGGCAAGCCGTTATTTAATGACTCTAGAAATCCTTTCGCGAGAATGTCAACAGCACTTACTGGCCCACATCTACTGCACAAACTCCTCAACACCCTCATGTCTAGCCGTCGACATTGTCGCCACACTCCACAAAAAAACAAAAGAGCTTTCAAATCGACGACCAGCCGCAAAACCAATCTCGGTACGCTATTACCTACGTGACGTCATACCCCCAAGAATACGCAACAATCGATCCGTAATCGATTTCGTAGATTGCGCAACTTGGCGCGCGCCTGTCGTCGCATCGCGGCGCAGAACTTTAGGCTAGATCGCGATGCCGTCCTCCGCGCAGCTCTATGATGGCTCGGGTGTGAGCGGAGTGGTGCTCTCTTGTCACTAGTCGGTCCGTCGCGCGTCGCAAATTCGATGGTCAATTGTTAGCTGGGAGAAGGGGGAGAGGCTGCGGCGTGCCGGTCGCCAGTGGGAATCGACTCCACCTTGGATTCCCGCGATGCAGGGATCTTCGTTTGCTCCCCCTCTGCAGCCTCAACATCCTTCCCTTGAGATCATCGCGATTCTGCCACTCCGCAATATCCTCGAATTCGTGGTTGACCTCATGCCTGGTGCCGTTGTACTCGAAAAATAAAAAAACAGAAGCCTACAATATCGTAGTCGCTATTCACTACAGTGTCCCCTCTCGGAAGCTCGGATGCGTGACTCCAGTTCTAACGCTTTATTTTAACTACTTCGCTATCGTGAAACCCTCGAGTTTGTTTGCGCCCAGGGTTCAGGGAACCCCTTGTAACGGGCATCAAAAATGCCACATTACAGAATATAAGATCATATCAACAGAAAATCAAACGTGAAATACGAATACTTCCAGGTGGAACTTAGAGAACTTGGAGGTTACGTCATGCGCAGACAAAAAATGTCTGGAGTTCCGTCAAAAACAATCATTGGAAAATCTTTACAATCCCCTACATTTGGCGGATCACGATTGTTTCAAGGGCTGCAATAATAAAATAGTGGAAATTTCAGACGATTTGAGGGAAATAATGAGAGAAAACTTAGTTGCGTGCAATCCTCTATCTGCTTTAACAAATTATGCGTAATTTATTTCAACTCTTATATTATTATATTTCTTTCTCCAATCAATTCTAATTTTACACCCAATAAATAATTTTTTTACCAGACATCTATTTTTATAACTTTACTCTTGATAAATTATTGTTCATAGGAATTGATTTTCATATCACATTTTTTGATTTACATTGAACTGTTATGCTTTTATTGAAGTTCTATTATGGAAATCTGGACCAAGGAACAATAACAATACCAATAAATTGCGATGTATCATAGATGGTAGTTATTTTCCGATCAAAATTGTGTATTAAACAGGTCTAGAAGGTATTGTCCTATGCTGCCACATAATCAGAATGGCCTTTCAGAAACTCAAAGATATGAGATCAGTGAAATTGTTATTTGTAGTTCAGAATCTTCATTAATGGAAAATCTGGCAGGAATGCCATTTAAATCATCAAAAATCTGCTGCGAAACTGTGTTAGGTAGATGAGATGGTGACGTTGTGCGTTGCAGCAATTTGTGAGGAGAGCGCAGCTTCGTATGCCACATTGAAAAAAGAAAGGTAATTCAGGATTACAGGTTCCAGGTGCTACGATCTGTACACATACATGAGTAACAAAAAACCTAATTGGCCCGAACACACAGTAAAATATTTTTATCGGAAAACATTCAGTAATAAGTTAGTTAAACATGGTTTGGAACTTGAGTCATCCGCTCGAGGAGTGTACGAAGCTGGAGGGTCAAGATGGAATTGTATTTCAAAACAGCAAACCTCACAATTTAATTGAAATAAAATGTCCCTTATCTAGTGAAACAAAGAGTATTAGAGAAACTCTCAAAGACCTCAAGTTTTTAACGATTAAAGACTGTTGGATTTTGAGGGATTGTTTATTTTATATTTATTAGATGATCATTTTGTAATTTTAATACAGAGTGTTAAGGTTTAACATTTTCGTGCTTAACTAATGCTTTCAGTGCGAAAGACGAACGAAGAAAAGAAGGGTTAGAATAACGACGCGCTTCAGGTGTCGTGGCATACGGGGAGAGAGAATCACTGTCTCTCTCTCTATAAGATAATAGTCGACATCTAGCTTCGGTGCTGCGTAAGCTCAATGTCTACACATACAAATTTAACTATCGAATCTATAAAGCAACATAAAAATCGTTAAGAGTCAAATTTATGAATAAAAGTGGCTATAACTTAACAAAGACGGAAATATTTGCCTGAAACAGAAGCACAAGTATTATGGCCAAGTTCAATTCGGCATGGCATTTCTAAGTCTAAAAGTACCTGATTTTATGATTTATGCACCATTTGATAATAGTATCATCATATTGTCGGTGGATTTGGATAAAACTTTTGTTTTGCTATTGTTTCCTGTCTTAAAAGCCCCTTACTTCAATGAAATGTTACATCAGGTTTATTTGAAAGAAATACTGTAATTGTTATGGGTCGTAGCCATTTATTATTATATACTTCACGTATTAAATACAATTCACAACCTCAAAAATACATTTTATTTATATATCACACCATTGGAATAAACCAGTTAATTTATTTATGTATCAATTATCTAAAAATTTTAAGGATATATTTATACATATTTTAAGAATACACAGTAAAATTTTTGAAGAAAAAAACTGAACATTTTTCGAGTTACACGCTATCTCCGACGGCACTGAAAAAAAAATCTTCCACTGCTGCAGTGATTCCGGCCTTCTCCGTGGATGAAACCTAAAAAAAAATAATTCTTGTTAAACAAGAAGATATTGTCCGTACAATGACCTACGGTCGAAAAAAAATCAAAAATTGACAAAATGGCGGCGTTTTTAAAAAAAAAGTAGAATTTTACCTAAAATTTTGGCCGTTTTTGGCCTGCCAAAATTCGATTTTTGATCAAATCAAAAAACTGGTAGGTCATTGTAAGGACAATATCTTCTAGTTCAACAAGAATTTTTTTTATAGGTCTCATCCACGGAGAAGGCCGGAATCACTGCAGCAGTGGAGGACCTTTTTTTCAGCGCCATCGAAGATCGCGTGTAAATCGGAAAATATTCAATTTTTTTCTTCAAGAATTTTACTATGTATTCTTAAAATATGTATAAATATACCCTTAAAATTTGAAAATAATTAATAGCGTAGTTTTTTTTTTTAAATTCCTAAAAATCGCCTTTTTTAGGCTGTCACACTAGGCGTGCCCCTTAAGGTTGTTCGGACATGAGGCAATTATAAAGATTAAAAGCTGGTTTTTTGATATGTTATTAATCGCTATCACATACAACTAAAATAATTTTTTCAAACAGATCTGACGAAGGGTTATCGTGTAAATAATTAATAAAAAATTGAAATCTGACATGTAGTTTATAGGGAATGTTGACGAGATGGACATATATCGAATTATGTGACCACTCCTTGCAGCAACATTAAAATCATTGGAATGGGAATCACTGTAGTGTTTTGCTTTCAGTGCTTTTGTTGTTATCACAGCGTTACAGTTTTTATTTATCTGACTTAATCCACGTGGAGCTAACTTTTCTGCAACATCTGCGGTTTGTTTGAAAATTGACAAGGTACTTGCTTTTAACTCGCCACCAGTTAAAGGCTTACCACCTGGAAAATATTTATGTTTAAAAGCTTCTGGATCACTTGCATAGTTACTCCATAAAGCACATGAATCGTGTTCAGCAAAAGCATGCGGTGCAATATTTAGTATTACTGCCTTCGTTGATTCAATGTTGCTTTCATTGGCCCGAAGAGCACTATTAAAGCAACATATTAAATACTCCATTGCAGCTTTTGAAAGTTTCCACTGCCAATATCTGTTCACTTGCCAATATCTGTTCACTTGCCAATTTGATGATCAGATTCCCTACGTAAATTCGCAATAGTACATGAGTCTTCGTCACCAATTGATGTCTTTATTTCAACATTTTCTTCTGCAAATGTTTCATTTTGAGTTAGAATTTGAATTGCGATGTTTGCCTCCATTGCTTTTGAGCTGCCGACGAAGTTACTGCGACAGTCATGTTTCTTTTTAGATTTGATACCACAATACCTACAACCATTATTTCTGGTCGCGTAGGCCACACATTTGTGGCTGTAATGTCCATATGCAGTACCATGACCTTATTTACTATTATAACATCTTCCGGATCCTTTCTTCAACCAAGCTCCATCGTATGACAGCCGTAAGCCAACCTTCCTCTTCTTAATTTCCAAAGTATCCTTGATACTCTGTGGCTTCCTGTTACGATTTTTATGAAGGTATGGACTAGAGTTTGTTAAGGTTTCTTTAGAATTACATTCATCTTGGGTGAGAATTCCAACTGAACTTATATTTGTGGCACCGATATCAAAAACAGAGTCATCATAATATTCATTTCCTACTCTGGACTCAATCATAATATTTAAATTGTCAAATCGTTTGATAATATTATCAGCATTTGAATAATTAGTTACTTCAAAATCAATCCCTACTACATTATTATTACCATCTATCGTTACATCAGTGTAAATATTCAAATTGGCAACCTACTTGAGAACTTCATCAGCACCTGAATTCAGATCGACTTCAAAGTCAGTATCTATTGAATTGTTATTAATGCAATCAGTATTATTATCGCTATCTGTGGTAGGATTAATTACAATACTGGTAGTAACAGTCTCTGCATCTAAATATGCTATGTCTGCGACATTTGCTCCAATATTTAAAGGTACTTCAGAATCACAACCATGAAAAGTTTCTTCAGCACTTGTTCCATCACAAAATCTGGATGTGAATAAAAAAAAAAGAAATTTTGTTTTCTGTCACAAAAATATTTTTATTTTTACAGCAATTTTTGAATTTGATGTAGTTTTAATTTGTTGAAAGAAAATTGAATTAATATACAAGTTTAAATGTGGACTTCCGTTTTCGTTTTGGATGTGAGTGGCAGGTGTGTGAAAGAGCGTGATTGGAAAGGCGAGAATTTAGCAGGATAGCAAAGGGGAGGAGAAAAGGAAATAGGGCAGAGAAGGAGCGGGGAAGACATAGACGGGAGGACGGGTGAAGGAAAAAGGGAAATAGGAATAGAAGAGAAGGACAGTTGAAAAAAAAAGGGGGAGAGTTTTGAGGTTAGGCAGAAGGAGCCGGAGGACGGCAACGGTAAGGATAAGACAGGAATAGGCGGTGACACCTAGGGAGTGAGCAGGGGGATAGAGCAGAGACAGGTAGGCGGCAAGTAGATAAGGTAGGGAGCGGTGGCGGAGAGAAAGAGTATGAGTAACGCGGGTGGCCAAAAAGAAGGGGCGAACAGAGAAGAGGAGGAGAAAAAGAAAGGTAGGCCCGGGTGCAGTAGCAGCGTTAGGGAGGGATAGGAGGCATAGCCTGGGATCGGCGACGACCGTGCTAGACTTATGGAAAAAAAGCGGGAGGAGGCAGGGGAGAAAGAAGAGGAGGATGCAGACGAGATACAGGAAAGAGAAAGAGCTTTTGGGAAAAGTAGGAAAGTGCACCGGTCGCCGGAGGGCAAGACAGGTGAGGAAGGGAAGGCAGAGGGAGGGGGTAAACAGGATATGCTAAGGCTGATTAGGGAAGAGTTGAAGATAGGTCTAGAGGAGGTCGAACGGCAGGGAAGGGGGATCAGGGAAGAGATGGAAAAGATTAAAGGGGAAATGACTAGAAGGGAAGAGCAGTGGAAAGTAGAGAGGGGGGAGATGAAGGAAATGATGAGGGATCTAGGTAAAAGATTAGAAGAGGTAGAAGAGCGAAGAGGGGGGGAGATAAAAAGGGTGAAGGAGAGGCTGGTAGAATTAGAAAAGAAGAGTGCAGAAGGCGGGGGGGAAAGGCAGGGACAGGGGAAGGCGGAAGTGGCGCAGGTAACAATAGATAGGTTAAAAGAGATGGAGTGGGCCATGGAGAGGGAAGAAAGGGAAGAAAGAAGGGGAAATATAGTATTGCGAGGAGCGAGGCTAGAGAAGGGAAGAGAAAAGGAAGAGTTGAAAAGATTATGCAGGTGATAGGGGTAGAGGTCGAGGTAAAGGATATGTGAGAGGTAAGCGCAAAAAAGGGGGGAGAAAAGGGGATATGAATAGCAAGACTAGGAAATAGGGAGCAAAAGAGGCAGGTAATGGGACGAAAAAGCCTACTCAAAGGGAGGGGGGAGAGAATAGAGGAGGATCTCCCCTGGGCAGAGAGAAAAATGAAATGGGAGTTGAGGGTGATAGCAGCTATCGAGGAGAGAAGGGGAAACAGACTAAGAATAGGGTATGCGAAGATCTGGATAAAAGGGAAAATGTGGAAGTGGGATGAGATAGGAGAGGTACTTAGGGACGGCGCAGGGAGAGAGAAGGAAGAGGGGCAAAGAGAGGGAAGGGGAAAAGTAGGGGAAAGCGATAGGGAAAGGACAGCAAGCGAGGAAAGACAAGAGGGAAGCATAGAAGCACAGGAAGGGGTATGTAGGGAAAGGCAGTCGGGGGAATGGGCAGTGGGGGGGGGGGGGGGGGCAGAGGCAGGGGGGGAGGGAGATAAAGAGGTGTGAGAGGGGAATAGGCGATACGGATAGGGAGGGGTAGAAAGTAGTTTTCTGGAATGTGGCGGGGCTCGCGAGAAAGGATGAAGATTTCTGGAGGGGGCTAGGGGAGTGGGATGTAATATTTCCAATGGAGACATGGACAGAAAAGAAGGAGTGGGAAAGGATTAGGAATAAGTTGCCGGCAGGGTATAAATGGGAAGTGCAGTATGCGGTGCGAAAAAAAAGGAAGGGAAGAGCAATAGGCGGAATGCTGTCAGGGGTAAGAAAGGAGATAGTAAGTGGGGAGGCAGGGAGGGAATAGGTAAAAGAGGGCATGATAATAAGGAAAATAAGTGTAGGGGGGGGGGGGGGGGGAAATGGGTAGTAATAGGAATATACGTAAATGGGGATCTGAAAGAGAAGATAGGGGAATTGAAGGAGCGGGCAGAAGAGATAGAGGGAGGTGCAAAAGTGCTAGTGCGGGGTGATTTTAATGCCAGGACAGGGCAGGAGGGGGGAGAATGTTGGGGCGAAGGAGAGGAGGAGAGTAGGAGTAGGAAATCAAAGGACAGGAAAATAAACTCGGAAGGCAGGCAGCTGGTGCAATTTTTAGAAGAGACAGGATGGGCAATAATGAACGGGAACATAGAGGGGAATGAGGAGGGAGAATTGACGTATGTAGGAGGGGCGGGTGTGACGGTGATAGACTACGCTATAGGAGACAGCGAGGTAAGGGCTAGGGTCAAAAGGATAGAGATTGGGGATAGGGTTGACTCGGATCATTACCCGGTAATAGTGTAGATGAGGGGGGCAGTGACTAGGACAAGGAAGGGAAAAAGAGTAGGGGGAACTAGTAGAGGAGACTGGACGGCGGAGGGTAGAATGAGGTTTGGAACAGAAGTCAAATGGGAGGGGATGAGAGAAGCGGATGTAGGCAAAGAGATAGAGAAAAGAATAAGGGAGTTTAGACGAGCCTTAGATGTAGGACGGAGGGGGAGGGAAGCGAAAAAGGGATGGTGGGATGAGGAATGTAGGCGAAAAAAAGCGGAATTTAGGCAGAGTCAAAGGAAATGGAGAAAGGGGGTGGGGTAAGGGGAAGAGTATAGAAAGGAAAGAAGGGAATATAATAGGCTATGCGAGGAGAGGAAAAAGAAAGAAAATGAGGGTTTCATAAACGAAGCAGCGGAAGCAAGGACAGAAAGCAAGGTATGGGAGATAGTAAACAGGGAAGGAAAGAAGTGGAAGAGGGTGTATGAAGAAATAGGAGATCAGGAGTGGAGAGAGTATTTCATGGGATTATTAGGCGGAGTAGGAAGCAAGGTAACTGAAGGCGTGGAGACGGTGAATAGGAAGGGGGATGGGGAAGTGGAGCTGCAGAGGGAAGAGATTAAAAAGGTGATAGGAAAGCTGAGGGATTGAAAGGAACCAGGGGGGGATGGAAGAGTTAGGGTGGTATGGAGGTATGGGGGGGAAGAAATGGAGCAGTGGATATGGAAAACGTGTAACAGAGTTTGGGTGGGGGAGGGCTGGCCAGAGGATTGGAGAGAGGGATTGATAGCGCCGATAGTTAAGAAGGGGGAGGGGAAAAGGGTAGAAGAGTATAGGGGGGTGACGTTGATGTCAACTCTATATAAGGTGTATGCGATGGCATTAGCGGATAGGCTAGAAAGAGAGGTAAAGGAAAAGGGCTTGATACCGCAAAATCAAACGGGTTCCAGAAAAGGCATGGGTACAATTGATAATGTGTATGTACTTAATTATTCAATCAATAGGCAGGTGGGAAAGGATAAGGGAAAGATGGTGGCGTTCTTTGTGGACTTGAAAGCGGCGTTCGATTCAGTGAACAGGAAGGTGCTGTGGGAGACTATGGAAAGGAGAGGGGCGAGGGAAGGGCTAAGGGTAAGGATAGAGGAAATTTACAAAGAAAGAAAGAGTCGGGTGAGGAGCGGGGGAAAGGTAGGAGAGGCGTTCTGGACGGCGAGGGGGGTAAGGCATAGATGCCCGCTCAGTCCGCATGTGTTCAACCTGCTGCTGGCGGATTTAGAAGAGGTAATGGGGAGAGGTAGAAGGGTTGGGGGGGGGGGGTGGAGTTGGCCGGCGGCAGGGTATGTACGTTAGCTTATGCGGATGATATAGTGCTACTAGCGGAAAGTGAAGAGGAAATGGAGGTAATGATTAGGAAGTTAGAAAGGCATATGGATAGGAAAAGGCTGACGGTGAATGTAGGGAAATCAAAGATTATGAGATTTAGGAGAGGAGGCGGTAGAAGGAAAAACATAGATTGGAGATGGAAGGGGAGAAAGATAGAGGCGGTGAAAGAGTTCAGCTATCTAGGGTATGGAGTCAAGTGCAATGGGGGACAGGAAGCACAGGTGAAAGAGAGAGTACGGAAGGCAGGCGTAGTAATGAGGCAGGTATGGGGAATAGGAAAAAGAAGGTTTGGGAGGGATTAAGAAAAAAGCATTTGGTTATTTGACAGGCTAGTATGGACGGTAATGGAGTATGCATCGGAGATATGGTGGTGGAGGGAGTGAAGTGCGGTCGAGGCGGTACAGGATAGATTTTTGAGATGGACATTAGGAGTGGATAGGCGAACACCGGGATATCTAGTAAGGGAGGAACTACAGAGGGAGAAGCTAAGTATTAGGGCAGGGAGAAGGGCATGGAACTTTGACAGGAAGCTGGAGAGAAGGGAGGGTAGCGAGTTAGCTAGGAGATGCTGGGAAGAGACAAGGGAAAAGGCAGAAGCTGGGTGGCAGGGATCGAGGTGGGAAAGAGAAAGGGAAAGTTTCTTTGTGGAAAGGGGAGCAGAGAGTACAGAGGTAGACGCGAGAAGGGAGAGGGGCGAGATGGAGTTCAGGTAAATAGAGGAGAGAGAGAGGGAAGAACAGAGAAAAGAGAGGTGGGAGAAAATAAGGGAATCGAGGTACAACAGATGGTACAGGCTAGTGAAAGGAGAAGGGATACCAGGGTGTCTGGGAAAGGGATGGGGGGAAAGCAGGTGGACAAGGGTGGCAAAATTTAGATTAGGAAGCGAGATGAAGGAGGCAAGGTACTGGGAACAAGAGGAAAAAAGAAGGTGTAGGGTGTGCGGGGGTAGGAGGAAACATGGGAACACGTATTGGAAAGGTGCGTGGGCTGGGATAGAAGGGGGGAAAGATGGCAGGAGGTGGCGAGGGAGATGCTAGGTGAGGAGGGGGGGGGGGGGGAAAGTTCTGAATGAGAGAACTGGAAAGGATCAGGGATGTACAAGAGAGTGAAAGAGTGAGAAATGAACGGGAAATAGAAGTCGATTAGGATAAGGACGAATTAGGGAATAGAATAAGGTAAAATAGGATAAGGTTAAGTAAAGATAAGGATAAAGAATAAGAAAAGGATAAGAGGGAAAGTAAGGGAATGGCAAGGCAACGGCACAGGGCACAGGTTATTAGAAATTAAGTAAGGATAAGGTAGGAAGTAAGAATAGGGTGAGAATAGGTTAATAAAACATGTAAAAAAAATAAATATTGTAAAGGAAGAGGAAAAGGGAAGTCCTTGTAACCCCAAGGGGATCAATAAATATTACATACATACATACGTACAAGTTTTAATGTATCGAACGTTATAAAATAAATCGTTTTCAGATTTGAGATACACGATTCACTTGAAACTGTTATAAATATTTTGACAACAATTTTGACAGCACCATAGAATCATCTTTTATCTCATTGTTTCTCAGGGTATAATTATAAATATGTCAAAGGCCGTAGGCCGATAAGTATATCGAATCGGCCCCAGAGGGGTATCAGGCTTATTATTTCAGGGAACGTTGGTACTGATTAATGTTATTCTTGGATATGAAGGTCACAACTCAAAACACTTTTTTATCGTGTTAACGTTTCGGCCCTGGTGGGGGCTCTCCTCAGAACATTTTTTTTTTTACCTACCCATTTAAAATTCCCTAAGCTTATCTCGAACGTTATTAGTTTTAAAATGTCTAAGTCGCGTACTGTTTACTCACAGAATGTACACAAATTTCAAAGGTCGTTACTTAATCTAGAGATCAGTGACGCTCACGCGACCATTGTCAAATGCCAAAATATTTTGTTGTCGCTTGAGAATGATATTTTAATTGAATTACCGGTTGAAGTGTCAAGAAAATTCTTCGACACACAATACCGGAAATTGGAACCGGCCTTCAACGCTCACAAGGTGGCTAACATCAACAAGTTAGCTAATCTGATTAATAACAAAAAACGTCCCACTTCTAATCCAATTGACCCGACCTCTGAAAATTGGATCGTAAACCTCAGCAATACTGATATCCCTGTCAATGTTACCGACGTGCTAAAAATGGGACCCAAATATGGCATTCCTTTTAAGACTAACTGCATCCCAACCAACAAACTCATCTCTGATTCCGAATCAAAGATTTCCTTCATTTCTTCTAATTCTCGTAATACGGCCCGCCAAGATTTTACCAACACTATAAAAAAGTTCATCAACACTCCTGCTCCCCTTTACGCTGACAAGAATATCCTTCATAAAATCAAAGAAACTAAGATCTTTCAAAATAACAACAAGGACTTACTTTTCTTGAAGGCGGATAAGGGAAACACGACTGTTGTGATGAACAAACAAATGTACCAGGATAAAATGTTGCAGCAGCTCTCTAACAACAACTCTTACAAAGTTGTTAGATACGATCTCACCTGTACCTTGCAACAAGAAGTCAAAAAACTAACAACTGATTGGTCTAAAAGCAAACTCATCTCTGATCAACTTAGACGTCAAATTGCAAAAACGGATTGCCTACCACCTATAGCTTACGGACTACCGAAAATTCACAAACCGGTACACCGGTACGAATTATAGTTTCTTTCACTGATAGTCCGACTATTAATCTGGCTCGTTTCCTCAGTCAATGCATAGGTAACAACATCGTACCTCCCGTGTCACGTGTAAGAAATAGTTTTGCTCTGGTGAATGCTATTAGGGACTTTCGTTTTCCAGCTGATCATATTTTAGTTTCGCTGGATGTTGTGTCTTTGTTCACAAATGTACCACAAGATCTTGCAATCAACGCTGTTAAACAGCGCTGGCATCAGTTGGTGGACAAAATTCCGGTCCCACTCAACGAACTCTTAAAAGCTTTGCACATATGTTTTAAGGCTGCTATATTTAAATTTAACCATAACATATGTGCTCAAACTTATGGTTTACCGATGGGCTCACCGCTCTCTCCAATTTTGTCTGATTTGGTTTTGGATGATCTTGAACAATATTGTCTCAATAAACTGGACTTCAAGCCTTCATTCTTTTTCAGATATGTAGACGACATAATTACAGCTGTCCCTTCGGATAAAGTTGCAGAAATGCTTTCAGTCTTCAACAGTTTCCATCCGAGACTACAATTTACCTCTGAATTAGAGTCTAATCACCAAATTAGCTTTTTAGATGTCCTGATCATCAATGATAACCAGCTCATTAAAACTGATTGGTTTCATAAGGCTACCTGGTCGCAAAGGTATTTAAATTACCATTCTCACCATCCCAGATCATACAAAATTGGAACGATTAATTGCTTAGTTGACAGAGCGATCCGACTCTCAAGTATGGAATTTCACAAAAAAAATTTGTCCTTGATTCAGCAGGTACTAAGTAAAAACGACTATCCACCTCTCCTGCTCAACAAACATATAAAGTTTAAATACGATTACATCTTGTCATCGACCAGCCCTCACAACAATATCGATGTAACTACTACACAAACCAATCAAAAAAGCTATATTTCCATCCCATACGTTGCGGGGTTGTTTGAGTCACTCAACAGAACATTCTCTAAGTACAAAATTCAATTTGCAGGCAAATGTGCACATGATCTATCCTCGATGTTTGATTCGGGTAAAGACCCCTTACCCCTGGGTATGCGCTCTGGTGTAGTTTACAAAATACCTTGCAACCATTGCAACATGTCTTACATAGGCCAAACCAGTAGGCAACTACACACCAGGATAACCGAGCATAAACGCAATATTCATGAACACGAGGATAATTATACTGCATTGACGAGACATGCCATCGATTTCGACCATTCTTTTAATTATTCTCAAGCCAGCATTATTGACGTCGAACCGTTGTATTACAATAGGCTACTGTTAGAAATGTGCAATATTGTTGCACATCTCAATTCTGTCAACCGTAAACAAGACATAGAACATCTAAGTAATATATACACCTCTGTGATACGACCATTGTAATTGTCCATTACCGACTGAGCTTGCTCTCGATTTTACCTCCTTAACAAAAATTTTGGTTTCCTTTTAACGCGTTGACTCTGCGTTGCTCTGATAACTATCGAGATCGACCTCCCCCCACTACACACTGGATGTTCCACTTGTGCTTATGTGCTCTGGACTCAACCTATAACGGCGGTGTGTTTTATTTCATTTTACCAAACCAACAACAAATATGAATTCGTGGGAATTACGTGTCGCGAACGCAGTGTGTTTCGGTTCTTGTTTTTATTGTTTTTTATTGTTTCTATTTATTCATCAATTACCAACACGCATTCTATGTAATTGGAAGTGTCATCTCATACGAGGTAATTCCTCTTTTATACTTGCTTAAACATCCTTGCATATTATTTATACCACTATGTCTAATTTTGTTAAAACCCAGTTGTACATTATTTTATTTTTGTTCGTGACAGATATTTAAATAAAATGTTCTGAGGAGGGCCCCCACCAGGGCCGAAACGTTAACACGATAAAAAAGTGTTTTGAGTTGTGACCTTCATATCCAAGAATAACATTAATCAACAAATTCCCAAGGTCAAGATAAATCGTCTTCAACGTTGGTACTATTGAGGTACTTTTATTCTGCAAGTTTCAGATCTCTATCCATTACTGTTTCCGAATAAATCGAAAAATACCGAAAATCAGGACAAATTGTTATTCTCAGAAACTTATGAATCGATTGATCTGAATACCGGATATGTTTTGGAAGGGTGATAGTATCTTCGGGGAAAAAAAAATGAAAGCTATATCGGTCCATAGGATCCTTAAAAGAAACCAGTTGTTTTTCTTTACTTTTAATTTTTAACCATGTTACGATTACGGAACAATTATGAAACAATTTTTTTTGAATTTCTCATTTAATTTTCGATGGAATTATGACTGTTTCGAATTTTTGAAAACGGTACGCCATATTAAAATAAATAAGAATTCGATTTTTCATTAAAAAATCGATTTTTTTTAAATATTTCCACCCTTGAAATCACAAAAAACGGAGCTCATTCGATTACTGTACTAGTGCAAACAATAGGGAACATTAGAAACACTCATATGAAATCAATTGTTCTTTATTCAATGAACTTAACCTTTATTATTAACTTTATTCATCACTGTAATGAATAAATCAGTATCAAGTACTATCCTTTATATAATTCGATTATGTTTCAAAGAATTCAAACGTTCCCGCTCATCAATCAGTTCATTTAGCATTTATAAGATGGCACTGTAATTAATTGGTAACACTGTTTCTTGTTTTGATGAAAATCCACTAGATCTGTATC
This sequence comes from Neodiprion virginianus, assembly GCF_021901495.1. NCBI lineage: Eukaryota > Metazoa > Arthropoda > Insecta > Hymenoptera > Diprionidae > Neodiprion > Neodiprion virginianus. Next base: position 13,473,809 of record NC_060881.1, on the reverse strand, counting down.
TTACCTCAAAATTATTTGCTGTCGACATTCTAAACAAATATTGTTCATACTTTTTATTGTATTTAATAAGTAATGCACTCGAATTTGAACGTAACTCATCTTCCAAAGATTTTTTCGGTTCCTCGTCGTCAAGTTTCGTTTTCTTATATTTTTTTACGCGGCAATAAGAACACAAAACATCACCAACTACAACCGGACGCTCGAAGATAGTTAAAAACTCTTCAGCATCTTTATCAGATTGTATATATTTTGGAGCACCCGGTATTTTTTTTATGAATTTAAACAAATGCAACACTTTGGATTATTAGTTTTGACGTGGACATATTTTCACTTAAATAATATCGTGGGATGGAATTATTTATTAATTACAATAAAAAGTATAAACAATACTTGTTTAGAATGTCAACAGTAAATAATTTTGAGGTTAGATACAGATCTAGTGGATTTTCATCAAAACAAGAAACAGTGTTACCAATTAATTACAGTGCCATCTTATAAATGCTAAATGAACTGATTGATGAGCGGGAACGTTTGAATTCTTTGAAACATAATCGAATTATATAAAGGATAGTACTTGATACTGATTTATTCATTACAGTGATGAATAAAGTTTATAATCAAGGTTAAGTTCATTAGATAAAGAACAATTGATTTCATATGAGTGTTTCTAATGTTTCCTGTTGTTTGCACTAGTACAGTAATCGAATGAGCTCCGTTTTTTTGTGATTTCAAGGGTGAACATATTGTTACAAAGGATGAAATCACCCATTTTGCCCCCTTTTTAATGATCTAGTGGTCATCATAGATAAAAGACGTTTATAAACCTCTTATGTCTTTCAAAAGAATAAGGTTGCTGCGTCAACCAACATTATTGTAAGAACAGTCTTGTTTCAGACTTAAAACCAGAAACACGTACCCTGCAAATAAAGCTTTTTCACAACATTCATTTACGCCTTTGATTTTGGCTTGATAATCAAGCTCACGAATCCATATTTATTTCCGTAACGTCCAAGAACGTTACAATATTTAAAAAAATCGATGTTTCAATGAAAAATCGAATTTTTATTTATTTTAATGTGGCGTAGCGTTTTTAAAAATTCGAAACAGTCATAATTTCATCGAAAAGTGAATGAGGAATTCGAAAAAAATAGTTTCATAATTGTTCCGTAATCGTAACATGGTTAAAAATTAAAATTAAAGAAAAAAAACTAGTTTTTTTTAAGGATCCTATGAACCGATATAGCTCTTATTTTTTTTCCCAGAAGATACTATTACCCCCCAAAACATATCCGGTATTCAGATCAATCGATTTATAAGTTTCTGAGAGTAACAATTTTTCCTGATTTTCAGTATTTTTCGATTTATTCAGAAACAGTAATGGATAGAGATCTGAAACTTGCAGAATAAAAGTACCTCAATAGTACCAACATTCCCTGGAATAATGAGCCTGATACCCTTCTGGGGCCGATTCGATATACTTATCGGCCTACGGCCTTTCTTAAATTTTAAATATATTTGATATAACATTTATTTTCATATCAAGTATATTTAACCTTCATTCAAAATTGTCAACTCTCGTTCAACTTTTAACGCTTCATAACAACTTTCTTTGGCGGCAACATCAATTGCTGGTCCAACTAATCTCTCATACCGCTTAATCAAGTTGTGATTAACTGGAGGCACATTCAGTGCTGATAATATTGTATTTAGCTACGTTTCTCTAATACCTCCATCTAATATTGCTTTAAAAATTATTTTAGTCAATGATAATTTTTATGCAAATAGTAATGATAATCAAATTTTCAATTAGAAATTTCATGTTTCGCCTGTATTCAAACTACAATATTCACTTACCGAGAGCTAGTTTAAAATTCACATGAAATTTGGATCTTGTCGATTTTCCCTCACTGGTTGAACTTTTTATCAAACGTATTCTTTCACACTTTGAACATTTCAAATGATATACACTTGCTAGTCTACAAATATCTTCTTGTACCAGAAAACGAAAAGATAAAGGCCAATCACATGTCATACACCACATTTCCGCAGCTAATTTTCCAAATCGACGATACGTCGCCGGCTCGGTAATTGTACGCCTAAATTTTCATACTCCGTATGTAGTTTTTTCACGCTTTCACTTACATTTTTTTCCAATTTATAATACTCTTTCTCGCAAATCGCCCATTGTGTCTGAATTTATTTGCATTACTCATTTTGATATTATAAATAAAATACAACTGAACACCGTACAGCAAGAAAAACATAGACAGCTGTTGAACGCGATGTTGCGAGATCTACGTTATGTGAAAAAATACTTCATATTATTTTTGGCAATTAAATTAATAAATTAATCCAATTAAACGTTATGATAGGTAATGGTTAAATTATAATAATGAACTTATGTATTCAAATTTTTAGTTTTAGTAAAAAAAAATTTTAGATTCTATTATGACTTACGGTGTACTGTCCAAACAACCTCAATCTTCGGTTATAGTGTTCAATATGCACTCTATCTTTGGCAATGCTGCAGTTCCGGAGTTCATCTGATTGAGACAATTGAACTTGATTCCTCAAAAACAGTGGTCTTATCGATTTTATATTATGGTCTTTACAAATATCATCAATTTGAAAGCCTTTATCGACCATTATTGTGTCCTTCTCTTGTAGCAAGTTTATTAGATGGCTCTGTTCGAATATTGCTTTATCTGATACTCATCCTTCGTACGGTTCACTGATGAATAAGATAAGACCACCTGGGGTGACACACATCATGTTTTTCACTGTGCCTGTAGTTTTGTCATGAGAATATGTAAGTAATTTGCAACACAGCTTTTTTGGTTTTTGTATATATATTTCAATGCAATCGAGTACAATACGAACGTCTTTGAAGGTTTAAAAACATGAAGGAAAATTTCTAGAAATTTTTTCTCTAGACGGCCAAGGGATTGCAACCTTTAAGCATTCATACAGAATGTCTAGCATGCAATAAAATATCTTTTTACAATTCTGATTAGTGTAGCATTGGAATAATATCGACAGTAATACATATGGAAGATTATGCTTTAGCTTCGTGAGCATCATATCTTTTTCGTCCATATCCATTTTAGAACGTGAATCATCTTTGCTCGCAAACTTTATCGTATCAACTATTGCTCCAAGTATTTGAAAGGATTCAATTCCAGTCACGGTATTCAGGTTTCCATCATTTTTCAATTGACGACAAAAACTTGTGAACAAATCACCACTTCGTACCTGAGTTCCAATATGAACTACTGTAGGAATGTTATTAGATTGCACTTGAAGTCCGATCACATTCCCCACATCGGCTGGGTTGTCGTCGTCGTCCCTCTGTGGATTGGATGTTTTTGTGTCACTTTGGCTCAATTCTTTATCCTTATTCTCTCTATCACCGATCATTCACTCTGTCTGTTTTACCAATAACATATTGTCATTTTTCTGGCTAATTTCTACGGAACTTACTGGCAAATTACAAGATGAGACAGCAAATTTTTTGAGTGACTTCTTTTCTGGTGGAATATCTGAAAAAAATTATTAAAAAAATACTAATATTCTTATTTCGTAATAATTATTTAGGTTAACGTTTCAGCCCGGATGGGGGCCCTCCTCAGAACAAATATATTTGGGAACATCTGTCACGAACAGAAAATGATGTAATACAAATTAGTTATTACAATATCCCCGCATAAAAAGTTCATGGGTCACGATGTATATCGAAATCTCGCAAGTATTGTTGTCGGTCATATTGATGAATTGTTGTCGTTTTATTCGTCCTGTGAATGGTCGGCCGGATGTATATGGGGATTCTGTGTTTGGAGTCCCGCTGTCAGTTTGACAGTTGCGTATATACGCGCGCGGTTATTTTCGTATACTTTTAAAAAAAATAATAGTCTATAATGACACAGTCAGTTTGACAGTTGCGTATATACGCGCGCGGTTATTTTCGTATACTTTTAAAAAAAATAATAGTCTATAATGACACATTCTTAGATTGGTGACCACACGACTGCGCAAATATGCTTATACACTCTACGCATAAATTTTAATACCCATGCATCCATGAATAAATCGAAAAAGAATTATTGGAATATCTAAGGAGGTTCGATGATGAAGAAGTCAAGTATATAGCGAAGAAATAAAACGAAATGTACATAGATATTATATTCCTTTTTATTACAATCCTTTACATATTTTTATTTTGAAACAAACTTTTGCGAATTTTCAAAACATCGATAGATAAGGAAAATGAGCAAATTGAAAAAAAAGGTTATGGAAAAAGACGGAAAACACTGTATATACAACGGAAAAAAGGAATAAGATGAACCGCTCATTGTTCTATTCGTGCCCTATGAAACCAAAAATATATATACATCATATCTAGTAATGAAAAAAGTAAGTACGTAGTGTTTATGAATGGCGTCCTTAATTCAACGACTAGAATCAAAATTTCGTATACTTTTTAAAAAAAGGAAGGACTTGTGGGTGCACTGACTATAATAATAGACTATAATAAATAGAATATTTTCTGTACATACTTTTTGCGGAGTTGAAGTGATGTTTATTATCTCGTCAGGATCTAATTCTAGCCCAACAGTGGAAACAATTGCTGAGCCATTAGCAATTTGTAAATACGTATATGAATCCGTCTTTACGATTTCAGTCACTTCGATTGGTTGACCCCTTTTTAAATTTGCATCCATATTGGACCAAGTCGTAATACGGACCTCGAGTTTTTGCTTCCCGTCAGTAATGGAGCCTATTCCGTAGCTTGCTTGTCCACTCTTATGGCGAGTTACCTGAAATTTTGATTTTATCCAACCCGAAATTTCTGCAAATAATTTATTATGTATTCTTATATACTACCGGGTATTATAATTCTTACGGCTTCGCAATTTTACAAAGAAGAAAGGTACGAATTTTTTTGAATTTTATACATGACTTGTTTTTTTAGCTAACTAATTTTATGACCCTCCATTTCTCCAATGTTTTGCCAGGTAATTGATTGTGCCTCCGAGCTATCAATCTCATTAGTTTTGTACCATTCCTTATCGGTAACTTCGGTCGAGTCACCAATAGTGAGTTGGAACGGCACATTTCCTGAGTTATATTTTTTGTTATCGTAAACGAAAACGTTTTCGTAAATGTTATCGTAAACTGGCTCTGATCAAATTATTTCTAGACTAGTCTAATTTCGCTACGACAAGTAATCTGTTAAAACGAGGCGATAAGGTAAGGCCTTTTTATAAATCAACGCCTTAAAGATAGGTCGGTTAATAATGAGGCGTCAGTGCCACGGGTATTTAGTCCAGTCATTATATACATTTGGAAATGAAAATGAACCGACAAAGCCAAATTTTGGATATTACGTGGGGGGCGGCTAGAAAAGCTTAAGTTCAAATTGTCGACCAAAATAACCTTGTGCGTTTTCCGCCATCTTGAAAAAAGCGTTAAATTTAGTTTTTTCATCATAACTCGGTTCCCCGTTGAGATACGAAATTTTTTTTACGATACTTTTTTGTTGCTCTCTGCACGATCTACAATTAAGGTCTCATACATTTTTTACGTATCGATCGTCGTTATCGAGATATCGATAAAAAAAAAACCATAAATTTGGAGAGAAAAAATTGTTTTTCGCTATTTCCTTTTTTCTCGTCAAAGACGTTGAAAAATGTCCGAAATGAAACACACATTATTGCAGCGTCGGGCACGCTGGGGCCGACTTCGCGGCGCGCTAGAGGTCGTATAAAAATTATTATTATTTTTGCTGTATAAAAATTATTTGATTAATAAATTTCATGTGTTTGATTTATAATTTGGCTGGTTCATTAATTTATTTTGTATACCAATAATTCTCTGAACTACCATTCATCCATTTTCACGTGTGGATACAACCATGCGAGCGGCTCAATCAAAACCGGGCACAGTCTTACTGAATTTGCGGCGCACTAGAGGTCGTAATTTTTGTCGGAAATGAAAAATAAAAAAACGAATTTGTAAGTCTAAACACGCTCTAGAAGTTTCATTTCGGACATTTTTCAACGTCTTTGACGAGAAAAAAGGAAATAGCGAAAAACAATTTTTTCTCTCCAAATTTATGGTTTTTTTTAATCGATATCTCGATAACGACGATCGATACGTGAAAAATGTATGAGACCTTAATTGTAGATCGTGCAGAGAGCAACAAAAAAATATTGTAAAAAAAATTTCGTATCTCAACGGGGAACCGAGTTATGATGAAAAAACTAAATTAAACACTGTTTTCAAGATGGCGGAAAACGCACAAGGTTATTTTGGGCGACAATTTGAACTTAAGCTTTTCTAGCCGCCCCCCACGTAATATCTAAAATTTGGCTTTGTCAATTCATTTTCATTTCTAACCGGATTTTTCCGACGTAATGACAGGACTAGTTGTACAGTCCTGCACCGAGAGCGATACGTCGATAGAATAAAACTGTATAAATACCATACTAATTGGATTGATATTAAAAATACATACTGCGAACAAATTAATACTCGTATCAAGTTAAAAGAGACATTAATTAAACAACAAAAGGTACATAGATCGGAAAAAGAAAACGACTCCGGTCATGGATCTGTTCCGTGGCATCGCTCACTGCCGTGTCATCATCATGCCCCCACCACCACTACTTATGGGCCCCACCGTCCCCAACCCCGCCCTACGCGATGGGCCCACGATTAAATATTGCAAAGCATAATAAACGTAAAGATGGAGAAGAGAAAAAAAAACCAACATTCTCATCAAACGAAGCAATCGATGGGCTGAATATTGTGGACTCAACGATGTAAGTTTTTATAACGTATTATTCCTTCATAAGAGTTTGTGCATAGGTAAAAAAAATTGAGGAATACAAAATTATATTCCATTTTTTTCAAGATACTTTTTATTAAAAAAAAAAATAATGTTGGTATTCGCCTACCTCTTCTTATCACACTTCATCGTTAGTTGTATGAATTCATGTATAGAGATTCTTCATGTCTCACGAACGCCGCATGTATGTATACCAATGTCATTGATTATTAATATCGCTTTTCAAAGGGACGAGGAAGCATAACCTTAAATTCATTATTATATTCATATAATTTAACCATTATATAAAACAGTTCGTGGCACGACCAAAGCGCAAAGGCGTAGTTGACCGTTGCAACGTCAGCGTCCCCGCGCTCGCCAGATCCCGGGTGTAACCAACACCGGGATGAGGCGAGTGGGAGATCACGCGCTTCAGGAATGATCGTCGCGAGGCGAGCCTTTGTTCTAAATTGTAAAATCAGCAAAAACCTTGCTCGCTTCAAGTGGTGTCGGACGAGCGAGCGAAGTTAGTCCCGTTAGAGACAGCTGAGAACGATCTCAACGGAACCCGGCTCCTCCGAAGCAACCGCGTACAGAGGTAGTAAGTCCTTTTCCGCCACCGACGATTAGAGGGTGATACTCTAAGCTATACGCGGTCGGGAAGGCTTTTCGCGTCGCGGCGTCAGTCTCTCGAAGTTAGAAATAAGTGCTTGAAGTCCTGCCACGAACTTAATCGAGTTGTGTAGAGATGAGAGTGAACAGAACTGTGCGAGAGAGTGAGTGAGAATTCAGAAGCCACTAAAGAGTGAGTAGGTGTACATTAAGATGAAAAAACCATTGTGAGCTTCCTCGTCCCGCATTTCTCTCGATTGCTATTTCATTTGCATTGTTATCATTAGAAGCTTGCTTTCCATAAAACATTCTAGTACAATATAATTAAATCCTCCAATCCATTTCCCAGGGATCACCCTGTAGAGGACGATCACCTGCCAACCCACGAAAAAAAATAAGAATAAACCTCTGCGGAAAACTAGAGGGTTAAGTCGTCGCGTGACACATGTATCGTATTGAATAATGGAGCTGGAAGAAGGACTCAGTGTGTGGCATTGGAAGGTTGTGTAGCCAAGGTTCAAGATATTGTCGCCATAAATAAGGTTTGTAATTTAAGGATGTATGGTCATGAAAATTCCAACCGAAAAGAGTTTTGGTGAGAATTTCAAGTAATTTCTGTAGTGGCAAAAATCTGAAAAAAATCAACCATATTGAAGATGATAGTAATATTGATTTTCAATAACAACAATACCAAAAAACTATTAAGAAATTGTTTAAACAATAAATTGTTGCAAAAATTTCTGGTATAAATATTTTTGGATCATACATGACAGATTCCTCGATTTTCCCGAATACATGTTAATCTTTTAAGAATTTTCTTATGATTAATTTCTATCTTATGATTAAATTGCATGAAAAGCGGTGAATTTTGGATATGTTCTCTTTCAAAGGTTCTATATTATACTGACAAAGTATCCGGACCATCAAACGAATACTTTTCTTCAGGCGCAATGCTACGGGCGTGAAGAGAGTTGTTCGAACACCCGAAGAGGAAGCAAAGTTTCAGCACGTCCGTCGAGAACGGAATGCTGAAAATCTGCGCAACCGTACTAGAGTACTCATACTACTGGAGATATCCGATCCATAGAGGTTTCAGAACAGCAGCAGTCAATAGTAGTACCTTTAGGTCACTGTGTAGAAATTGAAGGTAAAGTGATTGCGCAATATGATTCCGCCAATAGAAGAACAAATCAAGTAGAAGAAATTCAACGCATCAGGCAAGAAACAAATGCAGAAAACCAGCGTCACCGTCGCAACAATAATCAAAATTTCGCTGCTGAGAACGAGCCCCCGATAGTAATTTTAGAATTACAGGAACCAGTTATTGTGTCAGTACCACGGGAATGCGTTACAGAATTAGCAGCTGAAATTATTGTAACACAAAATTATCGCGACCGAGAAGCTAACAATAGATTAGCCGATGCACAACTTTACAATGTGTACCGTGCACGTAGAAGAGAGGAAAGAAACAGTTTTGTTGCAGGGCAGATTACTGGTGTTCAAGAGCACTATGAAGGGAGCATGACTGAGCTCTGCACGCACTGCAGTGCTGCACATTTTATTTCCCAAAAAGTGTCAAATATGCGAAATTCATTTTACGATTGCTGTAGCCATGGGAAAGTTCACCTTTAACCATTACCAGAAATGCCACCAGAATTGCATTCTTTATTCGACGGGACTCACGAGAAATCAAATTCATTTTTCGAATGAATTCGAAATTACAACGCATCCTTTTCGTTTGCTTTGTTCAATGCCAATTTAATAAACTTTAAAGGAAGACGTCCTGGGCCATACTGTTTGAAAATACAGGGCCAAATTTACCATCAAGTAGATAAAGCACTCCACTCATTGCCTGACGAACTGCCAACCTGTGGCCAGCTATTCATCGTCGATTCGAACGAAGCAATCGATTCTCTGCAACGGTGTGATACTGTCCTCGATCGAGGTATACTGGGAGCCTTTGATCGCATTATAAGTGAAAATAACGTTTTTGCTCAATCGTATCAAATGATGGGTGAAGAGTTACGAGCTCAACAAGACAATCAATTTAATAGCGCACAACCGCCAAGTGAGTAATAGTTGCTTTTTACGTTAAAATCAGGAACAGATCGTCGCAAATTCAATTTTCAACGAAGCAACGAGGTCGCTGCCGTATTTTCAACGACTGCCAATGGGGAATTTCCGGAATCTTATGTCACTATTCGCCACAAAAACACAAGAAGACTGCACTCAGTGAGTACTATGGATCCCAATATTGAGCCTTGGGTATATCCACTATCTTACCCCTTTGGTACTCGAGGCTGGCATCGGGATCTACGACAAACAGGCAATAATCAAAAACGAGTATCTAGAGAGGCTTATAGCCGATATCGAATGGCTATTCGCGCAAACGGCCCCGGAAATGTGATTCTTTTAGGACGTCGTCTCTTCCAACAATGGGTAGTGGATAACTATGTGAAAATTGAGAAAGATCGCATGAAGTTCATAAAAGAAAATCAACGGAAGATTCGTGTTGAAACCTATTCCGGATTGGTAGATTGTATGAATACTGCAGCACAGAACGCGAATGCCCGTGTTGGACGAATCATCATCTTGCCTTCCAGTTGTAGTGGCTCACCGCGAAATATGATGCAGCACTACCAGGACGCTATGGGAATCGTACGAAAATTCGGAAAACCAGATCTTTTCATTACGTTGACTAGCAATCCAAACTGGCGAGAGATAAGGGAAAATCTTCTTCCTGGTCAGCAACCTTCAGACAGACCAGATCTTATTGCGCGTGTCTTTGACATAAAAAAGAAGCATTTACTTGATTTAATCGTTCGTCGAAATTTCTTTGGTAAAACATGTGCATTCGTGTACACGGTTGAGTCGCAGAAACGTGGTTTGATGAACATTCACCTGTTACTGACATTGAAACACAAATTGTCTACGCCGGAAATAGTTTACAAGTGCATCTTTGCTGAAATTCCTGATCCGGAATTCAATCCTGATTTACATTGAATTATTATGGGTAATATGATCCATGGACCTTGTGGAGCATGGTGCGAAGTGAACGGAAAATGCTCCAAGTATTTTCCAAAACCATTCCGAGATGAAACTACGACGGATGCAGGCGCATATCCGCACTATCGTAGAAGAGACAATGGAGCTTTGTACGAACACCGTGGAGGACATGTCGTAGACAATCGATGGGTCGTACCGTATTGCCCAACTTTGTCGCTTATTTTCAATTGCCACATCAACGTGGAAATTGTAATGAGCGTTACGGCTTCAAAGTACCTATATAAGTACATTTTCAAAGGACACGACGCGGCAGTGATTCAGGCGACAAGTAGGGAAAATGGTGAAGACGAAGAACGCGTTATCAATCACGACGAAGTTACCGATCACGTAGAAGCCCACTACATTGGACTGAATGAGGCGGTTTGGCGTATCTGCGACAAAAAAATGCAGGAGAAAAGCCACCCTGTGATAAGACTCCCCATGTATCTGCCCAATGAGCACAGCGTCGCTATTACGACAGACATGAACGACGACGGCATGAGGAATGCCATGAGTCGAGTAAGTATGCTAAACGATTACTACGCATTGAACATTCGCGATGAATCTGCAAGATTGTTTGTGTACCCGGATATCCCTTCCCATTACGTATTTAAAAAATCTAACGTTGACGGATCAATCGTATCGAGATGGGAAAACCGGCAACGTAGACACGATGCGTTTGGACGAATGTACTCGGTAAGTCCTGCTCAAATTGAATTGTTTCATCTTCGATTGCTTTTGTTGAAGGTGAAAGGAGCCAAAAGCTTCAAAGATTTCAGGACCGTGGATGGACAAGTCTGCAAGACGTTTACAGCAACATGCCTGGCACAAGGGTTTATTGAAGATGACGATGAGTGGCGAAAAGCGATTGAAGAAGCAGCCGTTTGGATGATGCCTGGTCTTCTTCGCAGACTGTTTATCAGAATTCTGATCGATTGCCAACTAATTCATCTGGAAGAACTCTGGGATCAATTCAAGATAAAGTTTTCCGAGGATTACGCAAGGCGCCTGAGCATGCAGCAGGCTCAAAGAAAATCGTATTTTGAAATCGCTCGTATGCTCATCAACGAAGGTTCGAATCTCTCTCAATTTCCGGGGATGGAAAAGATAAAAATCTTAAACGAAGACGACGAGCCTGATACGTTACCAGCTTAGTTTACCGACATTGGTATGCAACAGTATGGACAGCTAAATGATACCCAAAAGATGTTTGTTGATGCTATCCTAAGTGCAAACGATAACGATGATGTCGAGAAAACTTGCTTTTACATCGATGGTCCTGAAGGATCTGGTGAGTCTTTCACTCACATCACGCTCTCAAATCTCGTTAGAGGTAGAGGAAAGTGTGTCAGTGCTATGGCCTTCACCGGAATCGCAGCGATATTACTTCCTGAGTGTAAAACAGTGCACAAGACCTTCGGGCTCCCAGTACCGCTGTATGAGGATTCCACATCAAGCATCAAGGTGCAATCCAAACAGGGTAACTATTTGAAAAACGTTGATCTTTTTATCTGGGACGAAGCACCTATGGCACCACGCTATGCTCTAGAAGTCGCGCATCGAACGTTACAAGATATTATGAATAATAACCTACCTTTTGGCGAGAAAATTATTATTCTTGGAGGAGGCTTTGGACAACTTCTTCCGGTGAAAATAGGAGGCACGCAAAGCGGAACAGTGAGTTTATCAATTAAGTACAGCGCACTATGGCGACACTTTTCCAAATACGCATTAACGGAAAACATGAGAATTTTCCCAGCGAAGTGGAGTTTGCTAAATTTCTACTTGACGTTGGAGATGGACTTCTCAACGATCCAGATGATAATCTTGAAATGTCAGACCGTTGTGTGGTAGCTGCAAACCGGGATATAGTAGAAGATACCTACGGACAATTAGTAAGAGCGAGACGATTCAAAGGTGTGGCAAAATGTGCCATTCTGTCTGTTCGAAATGTTGATGTTGAACAAATCAATTCGAGAGTCATGGACTTATTTGATGAAACTACTGAAAGACTCTACACGAGTGTTGACAGTACCGATACTTGTGGTGATAATGACCATCTCAACGATACAATCTTGCCAGAATATTTGAATACGTTATCACCACCGAGTTTGTCACCTCACGAGCTTCGTCACAGAAAGTATGGTATTATAATGCTCATTAGAAACTTGAGCATCAACGAAGGTTTGTGCAACGGCACGAGATTATTGATTTTAGAATTGGGTAACACAGTGTTGCGTTGCGAGATTCTGTCGGGTGATAAAAGTGGAGATATCGTATTAATATGTGAGAGGCTTATGTGATAAGCAAAGCTAATTGTGCTGATATAATTAAATGAGAATTACCTGATGATGACATGGAACTTTCAATTTCAAAGAAAAAACAACACGTAGAAGTAATGAACAAACGGTAGAATACACAAAAAAAAACTCAAATTGTTCATTTTTAAAAAACATAAACTGCGATGCGAAACTCCCAAGCATTCCATCTTAGTTAGTGAAATTGAATAAAATCATACCAACGACATTTTTGAACCTAGCTCAATTTTGAACGTGTGAATCGTCCTGAATGTAGTGGAAGGAGCGCGAATTCAATCACTAGAAGCAGCACAAACGAAGAGTCAACGGGTTAAATAGATGAGAGAATATGTTAGAAAGGTAAAATCAAGAGCAAGCTCAATCGGTAATTAATAGTTATGGTTGATGTATCACAGAGGTGTAAATAGCGCTGAGATGTTCAATATCTTGTCTTCGATTGACCGAGTTGGGATGTGCAACAATGTTGCACATTTCTAACAACAACCTTTCGTAATACAAGGGTACAACATCTAAAATGCTGGCTTGAGCATAATTAAAAGTGTGATCAAAATCGATAGCATGTTTAGTCAGCGCCGCATAATCACCATCATGCTCATAGATATTTCGTTTATGTTCGGTTATTCTCGTATGTAACTGCCTACTTGTTTGACCTATGTATGACATGTTGCATTGTTTGCAAGGAGTTTTGTAGACTACACTAGAGCGCTTATCCAAGGGTAGCAGATCCTTGCCAGAGTCAAACATAGACGATAAATCATGTGCATTTTTACCGACAAATTGGATATTATATTTATAGAAAATTTTGCTAAGAGACTCGAAAAGGCCGGCAACATACAGGATGGAAACAAAGTTTTTAAGATCAACATGTGCAACAGATACATCATTATTGTTGTTGGAACTGATAACAGACAGAATGGAATTATATTTATTGTGTATATGTTTGTTAAGAAGCGCAGTTGGATAGTTCTTCTTGCGTAGTACCTGATGAATCAAGGACAAGTTTTTGTTCTGATATTCAATACTAGATAATCTAATCGCTCTATTAACCAAACAATAAATCGTTCCAATCTTGTATGGTCTGGGATGGTGAGAATAAAAATTCAGGTACCTTTGTGACCAAGTGACCTTATGGAACCAGCCAGTCTTGCTAAGCTGGTTCTCATTAATGATAAGTACATCCAAAAAACTGATCCGACGATTGCACTCTGTTTTAGATGTGAATTATAATTCTGGGTGGAATTGGTTGAAGACGGATAGCGATTCGTCGACTTTATCAGAAGGAACCGCAGTGATTATGTTATCTACATATCTGTAGTAGGAAGGAAGCACAAAATCCAGTTTGTTTGAACAATGTTGTTCAAGATCATCCATAACCAAATCCGACAAAATTGGAGAGAGCGGAGAGCCCATAGGTCGACCAAAGGTTTGAGCATAGTTATTGTTAATACCTTTCAAAATGGCGGCCTTGAAACAAATATGTGACGCTTTAATAAGTTTATTGAGTGGAACAGAAACCTTGTCTACTAACTGATGCCAATGTTGCTTCACCGCGTTAATTGCTAAATTTGGTGATACGTTGGTAAACAAGGAAACTACATCAAATGGCCAGAATTTTTTGAAATATCCTGAGCCTTGGTACTTTATAGAAGTGAGGTATATTTGGCTGTTACTCTGGCTTCTAGTTTATCTTTATCTACCGTTCAGTCCAGAGCAGTAGTATAACTCTGGTCTCATGGATGTGAGTTATGCAATACACCGTCTTAATAATAACTGCCCTGTTCCATGTAATAGTACAACTCCAGAAGATGTCTGTACGCTCCACATCGATGCGATTAGAGTTCTCCTTCCGTACAGCCACTTCGCATGCAGGACGGTAGAAAATCGATGTGGATAATGATATTCTTTTACGGCTCGAAAACATTGCTCTTTCATCAAGCCCCTCCCGCGCACAATTTACACAATACGCACCCTGTGACCCCCTTAAGTACATCACCCTATGGCACGTAGTGCTGGTGTAAAACCTATGATGCAAGTAACGTGTTCGATCCGTTCAGTGGATCCGCAGCAGAACAACAGATCCGACTAGACGGATGATGTCACTAATGACCGGATCGTTGTCGTTGAAAAAACGGATCATTAGAGCTGAAAAAAGACGAAAATTACTTTGTGAGCTACGTGATCTAAAATAGACTTTTTTTTAGTGATATTGACAATTTATGCTATGACGACGATGACGATGATGATGGTGATAGCGGCGGCTTATGCTGAGAAAAGAGAAAAAACAAAGTATGCTAAATGTGTCACACATCTGTCACAATGTTTATCCATGTGTGAAATGAAACAGAAAAACTTTACAACTCTACTGATTTTGATCACCCACCTGAGCTTGTCAAAAATTGTGATGGAAAATGTTGTTGTTGTTATTTATTGTTGTTGATTGGTTCGGCTGGATAAAAACAAAAAACACACACACACAGGCACAAGTCTGACAATTTTTCAACCATGAAAGTATAATCTATAAGTTGTGTGATAAAATTAAAGAGCTTCTCGACTGCATTGATTTTCATCACCCACCTGCACTTCTCGCTGGATTGAGAGCAACTGACTTTCTCGGCATCACTTTCCGATAATCAACATCCTATATTTAGGTGACTTGAAATCAACACCGTAAGAAAACTAAAACATCTCCATAACACTTCTGGAGAACGATATCCACTACACTTTCGTGTATCACTATTGCGATTAGTTTACTACCACAGCTCTCTCGTACGTGGGGCGTGTGCGACATCTTCACCGAGTTTCGAGAACTATCCTACCATTTCACACGCGCTGCAGCTTCGTTCGAGAAATATCTTGAAATATTTTTCGTTAAAGAATATTGCATACAGTTGTTCACGAATTTTCGACAATGTGTGAGTCACGTTGCTATTCACCCACAAAAGGGACCCTGTCAGCGTAGAACAGTCATTCTGAAGCAAGCCATGCAACTACAGCTTTGTCAAGTGTGCGATCGGAAGAAAAAGAAACAAACATGGTGTAACGTGGCATTTTTGATGCCCGTTACAAGGGACTCCTGAAACCCTGGGCGCAACCTAAATTGAGGAATTTCCGAAATTGAGTCGCGAAGTCTTTGCAAAAGAGCGCCAGGACTAGAGTCACGCATCCGAAACTACGAGAGGGGACACCTTAGCAAATAGCGCAAGATATTTCAGGTTTTTCTTCTGTTTTTTTATTTTTCGAGCTACAACGGCATCAGGTAGAAGTCAGCACCGAATTGGAGGAAATTGCGGAGTGGCGGACTAGCGACAATTGTGAAGCAAGGATGTCGAGGCTGCGGAGGGGGAGCCGACGTAGATCCCCGCATCGCGGAAATCCAAGGTGGACGCGATTCCGGCTAGCGGCGGGCGTGCCGCAGCCTCTCCCCCTTCGCCCCGCCAACAATTGACTAGCGAACTTGCGACGGACCGACTAGCGATGAGGGAGCACCACGCTCACCACCAAAACGTCATGGAGCTGCGCGGACGACGAGATTGCGATCTAGCGTTAAGTTCTGCGCAACAATGCTATTAAAGGTGCGCGTCGAGTTGCGCAATCGACGAAAGCGATGACGGATCGATTATTGCGTATTCTTGTTGGTATAACGTCACGTATGGGATGACGTATCGAGATCCGTGTTGCGGCAGGTCGTAGGTTTTTGAAACCACCCTAGTTCTGGCGGTCGTGATAAGTAGTCACGTTTTGGGGAGGTTCGCAAAGTAATAGAGTCGCCCAAAAATCGCGAGGGGAATGGAAAGGGGGCTGCAAAGATGTAGAAGGTAAGCCCTGCTTCTATCCCCGCGATTGAATTTCGAGCATAATTACGAAAAGGCTTGCCGAGTAACAGATAGCCGTTTTGGATTTGCGTTGTAGAAAAGTACTCGAAATTCTCTTGCCGATTCTTTTGCTTGATGAACGTAGCCTGAGTACGCGTGTTAAAGTAGAGTCAATTTTGAGTTCCTAAAAAAGTTGAGTAGAGTCACGGGTTCTAGTTGAGTCTTTCTCGTTTTTGAAATCAAGTATAGCCGAATTCCGCTGTACCGGGTCGAGCCGCGTTATCGGGTTTTTCAGTGTCACCTCTCGAGTAGGTTGGGATGTGCGGATTCGGAGTGCTCGGATTGGCGGGTAACATTTTGGAGGATTTTGAGAAGGTTTGACTTCGGATGCGTTGCGATAGTGTATAGTTTAGATTACGTTTAGTTGCGCCTGCGCTTAGATCCGTACCCGTTTAGTTAAGATGATGTTAATTGAGTTGTGTTACCTTGAGCTTGTATTTAGTTGAAGTTACATTTAGTGGTGCTTGCGCTTAGTTAAGTTGCCGTTCAGTTAACACAGTGTTTGGTCAAGTTGAGGTGATGTATAGTACAAATTGCCGTTGCTTTGAGCAGCAGTTGAGACGAGAAGTTGTAGTATTGAGTTTTGGTTGCGTTTGAAATATAGTAACGTTTGCGGATTCGTTTAGTTGAGATAAGTAGAAAATAAGCTTCAGGTTAAGTTGTGTTGTCACGTTTAGATTTAGGGCAGCTCGTGGTAGCGTCGAAGCTCCGAGTCGGGTGAGATCTCGGGTGAGATTGAGGACGCCGTCTATTATGATAGCCCGACGGCGCACCGTCGAGTAATTAGTTTTAGTTTCGGTTTCGAGCAATAATCACCATGGAGAAAAGATGGCGAATATGCAAATTTAGAATTGCGTATGAAGATTTTGTGATTGTTGAGTGACATTTTAGTTAGGGAGCCGCGAGCTCAGTAGAGTAAGAAATAGAGTGGGTTACGTGTAGTTTTCTGTTTGGTTTTAGAATCGCGAGGAGCGACTTTTAGATTATATTTTTTTTTTGTTCTTGTATCCCCGCTATTGGAAAATATAAGATTTCATTTTACTTCTTTTGTGAAATAGCGCGTATATTTCGAGTATCGCTTTCTCTCCAAAAATTACCCCTCCCCACTCCGCGGTACTGAGCTATCGAGCACATGCCTGAGATATAGCGCATTAATGATTTCCAGGCGTGTTGATCACGCCAGGCGCAACAAAACTTCGCGATATAGTTTTAGATCCAGGGTACATCGTGGACGCCAAATTATTGTGCACGCGGTAAGTTCTTCGTCATTTTCTCCGAGTGACCGAGGAGCGGGAAAAATTCACGTCACAATAGATTCAAAAAAGTGTTCGAAATTAATAAAAATCGCGGTAACAGCATTTAAGATTTTATTTGAGAAATCTTCACCGACAGACATTCAAACGCGGATTTGATTTGGAACCCGAAATACCAGACTTTTCAATAAAATTTCACGAAACAACGCCTCAACGATCGAACAGAAGACATGAATTTTGACCACAAATGGAATCTTGATATCCTTGACAGCTAAATTTCAACAGTTTCCAAAAGTGAGTGACGGGTTACAAAGCCGACGAAAAAGCGATCCAGTACGGTGGGAAGATTTGAAGACAGCTTTCGAGAGCCGCATTAGAACGGGAGCCGTAATCAATCTGCGGCATGAAGATTTGAGTAGGATCTTGGAAGCTGCAAAATACCTCGTCGTTGCAAGTCTGAGGAAGATGCTGTAAAAGGCAGAAAGTTTAAAAGCGAACTGTGTCCTTTCCTGTAAATTCAGTGTAACGAAAAACGCTGAAATGACAAAATAAATTGAGTTTTTCAATACTTGAAATAAAGTCATCCTCGAATCAACGCACATACATGGGTAGTTTAAAGAGAACGAGAAACAAAAAGTTTTGGCCAAAGTTGAGGATTTCCAAGAAAAATACTCTGGCTAGTCGTTGACCGAAATAATCATTTTGACTGTGAATATTAAGAAGTAGGTGCCATTGCAGAGGGGTGTAAGTTTAAATGTTCCATGTTATATACATAAGCAACAATCTGCAATCTACGAAAATCCGGAGTTTTCAAACTCCTATCTCCCAGAAAGGCTCACAGAGTTGAGTAGCAATACAAGGAGAGTTCTACTTACAAATTCTTGTTACCGACGATTACCGATGCCCTCCCCAGACTGAAGCTCTTCTCCGTGATGACGTCACAATCTACCGTACCGACTTGAGATCAAAAACGTGCAACCTTACCAACAATTGTATCAGTCGACGGTCAAACTCGAACTGTTTTACCGACAATTCTTATCGGTCAAAGTTCAAAATCGAGATATTTTATCGACAATCTTACCGACCGAAGGTAGAAGTCTCTATGATGTACTTGCCTGCCAAAGGTAAAGGGTGCAGCAGGGAGCGTGAACTTTTTTACCAACCCGAATGTCGATTACCCGTCCCACATCCTTTTCTCGCGATAGGACCGCTGATGTGTAACATCAACCATCTCAAATGCTTTTCCCAAGGTAGGACTGCTGATATGTGAAATCATCCACCCCACATTCTTCACCCACGGTATCAACAACGCGACATTTCAAAATTAATGTTTCTGAGAGTTGTTTTTTACCAACGTGAATGTCGATACGTTATCATCCACGTGACATTCTTTTTGGCTTGTAATTGTAATGTAAACTCTACGATACATATTGTGGGGGTTCAGTCAAGGTCGGAGTGCAAGGTCAACTGATAGCTGCGGTAGTATACATTCAGAGCTATGGATCTGCGGTGTTGGATTACTATCGCTCTGGGTATGCAAAACATAACTCGGTTTGAGTACAGCTCGGTCAAGGATGAAGAGTAAGGTTGAATGCTACATGAGCTTCGTATTGAAAAAAAATTCCCTCTCAATGGCTAAGGTAAAGGTGTCAAATTAATTTTTGAATATCCTTTAGAAAATGGTTTTATTGAGTACAATTTTCAGGATACAGTTGAAAATCACTTCACAACGATAGTACAGCGCGTGCATACACAAATATACGTACAGCTGCCCCATAAAAAGGACGCTTATCACTGCAATCGTTCATTCAGTATCAACTTGTCAAGTATACGTGAGGAAAAAGCTAAAGATAAAATCCACGAAGTGTTTGAGATTGATCGACATTATGGAATCGGCGTACAAAATCTTGGGCAAATCATCATCATCAACCGCAGAAATTTAAAAATGGATAAAAGTCGGAAGTCAAAATATTCGGCTGCTCAAAAAAAATTTTGCGAAAGGCTTCATTGATCGGAGAAAAAACGAGAATAATCACAACGATCGGACTTTTGAAAGCGCTCGCGGAAAAATTAAAACGTCTTCAAAAAACGGGTGGAGGTACGCGGAAAGAAAGAAAAAGCGATCGAGTTCACTGGGAAGATTTGGAATCAGCTTTTGAGGGGAAAATTCAAACTGGATCCACCGTTAATTTGAAGCATAAAGTTGTGGAGAGATTTCTAGAAGACGTAAAGGTACTATCTGTGTCGAGACTAAAAACCGCTTTGAAGAAATACAGGAGCTTGAAAGCCAACGTTATCCTGGCTTGTAAATTTAACGTTTGAAAAGATAATCACACGGTGGAAGAGATCAAATTTTTGATACGAGAAATGAAATCATCCTCCATACAACCAATACTAACGAATGGTTCATCGAAAACGCGACAGAGCGTTTATTGAGAAAGGGGAAAGATTTCCAAGAAAAGGATTCAGGCTGGTCGTTACTTGAAATTATAAATATTGCTGTCGATATTAACAAGTATACACCACTACGAGATGGTCTGTATACCCACACCCCATTACCTAAGCGTATCAGTGATAAAAAGGCTGTGGTAAACATCAGAAACAACAACTCCTACTGCTGTCATTGATTGATTACCGCAGCTCTATTCCCAGCCGACAACAACAATCCCAACGCAACCAGCTCGTACCCGCATTTCAGCTCAGTGCTACGGTATGATGGTAAGAAGTTTCCTATGCCTCTAGACAAAAACACCATTTCAACATTTGAGAAACCTTATGGAGTTTCCATCAACGTTCATGGTATAGACCAAGGTGATCGGAAAACAAGTGAAGTAGTACCGATTCACCTAAATCAGAATGAGTCTGATACACCTGTAATCCATCTTTCAACGATAGAAAATGAAATCACTGACGATGAAGATGACGTTGATATGGAAAATTATGAAAAAAATAGAAACTTTCATTTTGCTTGTATCCGTAATTTGTCTCGATTGACAAGTTCCAAAATATCTAACCGTAATGGTCGTACTTGGTTATGTGATGGATGTTTGACTCACTTTCAATCTGAAAGATGTTTAACAAAGCACAAAGTTTATTGCATGAGTTTGAACAAGACCAAAGTTGAATTGCCTACAGAGGAGTAAAAGATACTGCAATTCAAAAATTTCAGGCACAAAGAAACCGTTCCATTCTGCATTAACGCGGATCTTGAATGTTCGCTGCAACCTACGCATATTTAAGTGTCAGAAAATAGAACAATTTACCAGAACCATGATCTGTACAGTGTAGCATATTACCTCCATTGCGCCTTCGACGATTCCATTTTGACGTTCAAAATTAACCGTGGAGAAATTTGCATCCAATGGTTTTTGAATGAGTTGGAGAAATTGGCACAATCGTAACAAGCATATTTCACAACTGTTGTACACATAGAACCGCTCAATTGCAATCAGCCTAATGAATTTAATTTATCAACGGTGAGTTACATATGCGAAAAATCGTTTACGCTCAAAGACGTCAAACATCGTGATCACTGTCATTTCACTGGAAAGTAGCGTGGTGCTGCTCACCGAGGCTGTAATCTAAATTATCAGAACTCACGCACTATCCCGATGATATTCCATAATCTGTCACGTTACGATTCGCATATTCTGATTAGAGCATTGGGGACAACTTTTAAGGGTACTATTCAGCTTCTACCCGTTAATAAAGGAAAGTATATTTCGTTTACAAAATTTGTTGAAGACACGGACATACAGCTTGGGTTCATAGATTTGTATCGTTTTATGCCCAGCAGTCACGAAAAATTGGCGACGTATTTGAATGATAACCAAAAGCCAATCACACGTAAATTTTGCACTAGCTCCAACAAACTTGAGTTATTAACCAGGAAAGGTGTTTTCCCGTATGAGTATATCAATGGTTGGGAAGAGCTTGATGATGTAAAATTGCCGACTGAAGAAAAATTTTATTCAAAATTGAACAACCAAGATATTTCGGATGGAGATTACAGGCACGAATGCAAAGTTCGGCACGCTTTTAAGATTGAAACGTTGGGAGAGTACTCAGACTTATATTTGCAAACTGACGTTTTTTTATGGGCAGAGGTTTTTGAAAACTTTCGGCAGAATAGTTGGGCAATAGTAGTAGTGAGTTGGAACTGGCATTGTATCCTGATTCCTACCTCATCGACAGTCGGTATGTTACCATCGTGATGGTAAACCTAACCCGCGATATTGTTACTGAATGTTAACATACCTGTATTTTTACACGATTTTACTGACAGACAGTTTGACAGCAAAATTTTTTTTGCTAGACAGATGGACAGCCATTTTGCTCAATGCTTAGTCAGATGAGCTACCATTTCGATTTTTCCCCCGTCAAACGCTGCCCTCTATCTGCTTTTTCGTTGAACGATTTTTCTCCTATCACATGCCCCACGTTGATTAGGGTTAGGGTGTGCAGGTTTTTGATTTTTGCTTACAATTAGTCAGATGAGCAGCCATTTTGATTATTGGTTAGTCAGATGAGCGGCCATTTTGATTTTTTACCGATAGACAGATTGATAATGTAATTTTTGCTTAGTCAGATAAGCAGCCATTTTGATTTTTTCATCGTCGGATGAGCGGCCACTTCAAATTTTTAATTGTTAGATGGCAGACAGTTTACCCACAGAACTGTGATTATCCAAGTTCTGCACGATATTTCTATGCAACAAGGAAAGACTGTTGGTGTTACCGGGTGTTGCCACAGGTGTGTCGCATTATCGATCAATCGTTATTCCTCCGATCGATAACGCGTGATGTTTCTAACGCACGCCGCAAGGCTACTTTTCTCACCAGCCACTTTGTCAAACACCTGTTTCTGCACGAGGGATTTTTCAAATGCGAGAGAAGTTTTAAACATCTATTCGAATTTGTACAAAAGGAGACACACTCACCCTCTATCGAGCAAAAACCAACCAGCCAATCATTCATGGGGTGTACACCACATGACATACAGACGAAAATGTAACACGTGAACAGTATAAGCTGGGAGAATTTTCTCAAGAGCTCGCTACCTGCTTTTTTGATGAGCAATTTTTTTTCTCGTCGCATGTCTCACGCTGATGGGGGTTGGAGGTTTGCAGGCTCAGTCCTGTTCGCCATAAAGAGTCGTAAACCGCGAAAACGGTATGTACACAAACCACCTGGTCAAGAGTAAGCAAGACCAGATTTTTTCCCCCATCAAACATCGCCCACTACCTGCCTTTCGTTGACCGACTTTTTTCCCATCACATGCCCCACGCCGATTAGGACTGGGATGTGCAGGCTCAGACTTGTTCGTCATCGAATTTTTTCATCCTTTGATGGCGGGAGGGGTAAAGGGTGGGCCCAGTCGTCTCTGACGTCATTTTTCCCTTCGAGATGCACAGAACGGAGTGCGAACCGCCGCCAAATTCGTGCGATCCATCAATATGTATTAACTCCACGCATCCAAAGACTCGTCAGTCTTACACAATACGTGCAAGTCATAAGTTCTACAAACTTTTGCTCGTATCAACATTAAAGTCATGAGCGCCGAAACATACTCCAATCTCGTCAAGATGATAGAGAATGCACATAACTTGTTGGGTGAGATGCATCCTGAGCGGGAAAATGACGATATTTTCAAGCACTGGATTGACGTTGAAACGGAAAATCTCCAATTGTTACGTGATATTTCAAAGCGTCCGAGAACGAGCATAAGTGCGAAACTGCAAATTCAACATGCAATCACACTCAAACAATCCTGGGTGGTGAAGAATCAGCAACAGCTGCGACAGCAACAGCAGCAGCGGTGGCAGCAGCACGCTATGATGATGTGCGCTGATATTGGCAGTCCTGCGGGCGTACAGTGGGACGATGTCGATAGTGCTTTTGCCAACCGAATCTGGACGGGGGTTGTCACAAATCCCCGGCATAAGAATTTGGAAGCCGTTCTGGACGACGCGCAGCGGGTCATCATTGAGTGATTGAGGCTGGTACTGCGCGAGGAGGTGAATGTGAAGGTTAACCTCATATTATCATGCACATTTGAAAACACAAAGCACGACGGGATTGCGAAAGAAGTTGAAAGCTTCAACATCTCCAACATCGTGATCCTTACCTTGAGCGATAGAGAAGATTGGTTCACACATACAAGGAACGATCTGCTTGTGAAGGTGGAAAATTTCAAACAAAGCGATTCCGGCTGGAGTATGATTGAGATCCTCAACATCGCTGTGAAGATCAACCGCTATCAGTCTCTTGCTGCGGGGCTTTCAACATTCGTCGAGCTGCCCAAGGATATTCAGCGGAAGAGAGCGGTGGTCAACGTGAGGAACGAGGATGAAAGATGCCTTCTCTGGTCCCTCACAGCAGCTCTCCACCCAGTCAACACCAACACCGACAGGATTAACCATTATCGTCACAATATTTCCGGGTTGGATTGTACAGGTATCAAATTCCCTGCTACTCTACATGATGTGAAAAAGCTTGAGACATCGAATAATTTGCGCATCAATGTATATGGGATAGAATCACAAACTTTTTTGCATGATGCAAAATCGAATAAAAGCGTCGTCGTGCCAATTTATTTGAGTGATCATTTGAGTACCGAGAACATTGATACGATTCACCTTCTAATGGTTAAGAGTAATTCGGAAGACGATATGGCTGGCGAGTTTGCACCGATATTTCGCTTTGTTTGGATCAAGAATCTTTCGCGTTTAGTGAGTAAACAATTGTCTGTTTATGAACACAAAACGTTTTTATGTCACAGATGCTTGTGCCACTTTACTGTGAAACACGCCTACGGCAACCATCGCGAAGATTGCATTATGTTAGATAAAGTGCGCGTGGAATTTCCCAAGTCTGAAGATTGAACATTTTCAAATTTTCAAAACAAATGTACCGCCCCGTTTGTCGTTTACGCCGATCTCGAATGTATATTAGAGTCTATACCGGTTGATGAATTCCAGAACCATGTTTTAAACCATCAAACACATGAATTTCAAAAGCATGTCCTGTACAGTGTAGCGTACTATGTACGTTGCTCGTACGTTAAGAATTTATCGGAGTTCCACGGTAAACGGCATGCCGATTGCATAGATTGGTTCATGCAGCAGCATGAAGATTTATCGATGCAAGTAGAGTCACGCAGTAAAAACATAATTCCAATGAAGTCTCTTATCCAAGTGCAACGCGGTCGTCACATGCGCGCAATGAATTGTTATATTTGCGAAAAGTCGTTCACCCCTAAGGAGAAAAAATATCACAATTACTGTCACTTCACGGGTAGATATCGTGGTCCTGCTCATAATCGGTGTAATTTGAATTTCAGAGAAATGCATGCAATTCCAATAGTTTTCACAATTTGTCCGGTAATGATTCGCACTTTTTAATAAAATCCCTAGCGTCAACTTTTCCCGGTGAAATTACACTGCTGCCCATAAATAAGGAAAACATGTATCCTTCACGAAACACGTTGATGGGACAATGATGCACTTGAGATTTATCGATTCATTTCGATTTATAGCTAGCAGCATCGATAAACTCCCGTTACATTTAGCCGATGCCGACAAACACATAACGCATAAATTCTACAATAATCCGACATAGTTCAGTTTGATGACCCGCAAAGGCGTCTTTCCCTATGAATGCGTCGATTGTTGGGAAAAGCTCGTTGAAACGCGATTACCCGCAAAGAAGCATTTCTACTCGCACCTCTGCGATGCAAATATTTCAGACGCCGACTACGAGCACGCTAAAAATGTTTGGGGGAAATCTTATTTAGAGTCATTAGGGGGCTATTCGGATTCATACTTCAAGACAGATGTTTTTTTGGTCGCAGATATTTTCGAAAATTTCCGCGCTAGCTGCTTCAAAACATATGATTTAGATCCGTTGTACTACTACACAGCAACGGGACTTGCTTTTGACGCGATGCTCAAATACACGGGAATAAATTTACAACTCTTAGACGACACAGAAATGATATTATTTATTGAAAGAGCCATTCGAGGTGGCGTAGCGCAGTGCTCTAACCGTCATGGTCAGGCCAATAATAGATTCATAGGTGAAGATTTTGATCCAAACAAAGCGGAGTCATACCTCATGTATTTTGACGTAAACAATCTATATGGTGCAGCTATGAGTGCACATTCACCGATCGGCTCGTTCGAGTGGGAGCATAATCATATCGAAATATCAACTCACTGGACGAGTCACCGAATGGTTACTTTCTGGAGGTAGATTTGGACTACACTGTAGAACTCCACGAGGATCACAAAAACTTACCTCTCTGTCCGGAGCATTTCACACCGCCAGGTAGTATAATCGCCAAACTCGCGACCACCCTTAATCCCAAAACATAGTATACATTGCACCATTGAAATTTGAAATAGTGTTTAAGTTTAGGATTGAAATGAACGAAAGTGCACAGGATTTTGAAGTTTGAACAATCTCCATAGCTCGAGCCTTACATCACTCTCAACACAGACATGCGCAAGCAGTCAAGGAACGAATTTGAGAAAAACTTTTATAAACTCATGAATAACGCGGTGTTCGGCAAGACTATGGAGAATGTACGAAATCGCAAAGATGTTAAATTGGTCAAAAAATGGGAGGGAAGAGGTGGTGCGAGAACGCTTATTGCCAGACCAAACTTTCTTAGCTGCACCGTATTTGACGAGGATATTGTTATTATAGAAATGGATCTTGCGAAAGTTCGCATCGCTAAACCTATTTACGTCGGCGCATCAATTCTAGATCTATCGAAAATCATTTTCTATGATTTCCACTACAATTATGTAAAATCCAACTTTTCGAACGAACAGGTCAAACTGTGGTATATCGAGACAGACAGCCTTATTTATCAATTTAACGTATCGAACATCTGCAAAATCATCAAATGTGATGTGGATGCAATGTTTGATACCTCTGACTATTTGCCCGACAATTTGTATGGTATTCCTCTCAGAAACAAGAAACGTCTAGGGTTAATGAAGCATGAAAATAACGGTAAAATAATGACCGAGTTCGTGGGGCTGCGAGCAAAGCTTTACATTTTCACTACGATGGGTGAGGATGGGGAAAAATATAACAATGGCGTTAAAGTGAGTGAGCGTGCCAAGGGTGTGAAACATTCAACGATAAATAGCATCACGTTTGATGATTATAAGCGCCGTCTGATGGCTTACCATGAGTTAACCCGTCCTCAATACTTAATACGCAGTAAAAAACACGAAGTAAGCACGATCATACAAAAAAAGTTGGCTCTGAGTTGGCAAGATGACAAGCGGCAATTGATACCTGAACAGACGGACACCGTATCTTGGGGGTTTGTCGCAGCGCCCCCAATAGCTATAGGATAGAACCTCTGTAAATATCAAATTCATTCGTCAAATGATCAGTTTTTCCAGAAACGAAATGGAAATTTTACAGAAGTGAAAAAAATTTCACCAGAAATGAAGAAAAGTTTTCGGAAAACGAAAAAACGTTTCCGAAAATGAAAAAAAGTTTTCCAAAAAATAAAATGAACATTAATAATATGGAAAAATTGTAGATTGTTGTCGTTGTCGTTGTGGTTGTTGTCGTTATCGTTGTTGTTGTTGTTGTTGTTGTTGTTGTTGTTGTTGTTGTTGTTGTTGTTGTTGTTGTTGTTGTTGTTGAAGTTATTCTTATTATTCTCATCATTCTCATTATTATTAGTATTATTAATTATGATATGTTATACATGTATGCATAAGGGAAGAGAATGTGTAGATATTTTATATAATTGAATGTTTTTTTGTCATTTTGAAAATACATACAAATTATATTGCATGTCTGCTTTATTCATCCATCTATTATGTGAACTGTCAAATCCCAACCATTTTACAAAAAGCTAATTCCCTCGTTTGCGTAATATTTTCTCCACCAGGTAGCCATCGGGGTATTTTACTTTACTGAGCTCCTCCTCGTAGAAGTCTCCTTGGATGTAATGATCTTGATAATCGGTAAGTTTGTAGGTAAGTGGATTGGTATTTTTCACCTCACTCACGGTAAATATTTCAGTCGTCCAATTGGGTGTATAGCCTGTTTCGAACACATTTTTGTACCTGCTGATTTGAACTCGATCGCCAACTTTGAATATCCGCTTTCGATTGCACCGCTTGATTTGCCGAGGCTTGTAAACACTTCGATACAGCTGTTTTTCGTTGTCCACGTTGACATCCGCCGGTTTCAGCTGAATCCTGCGATGCTTGGTGTTGTTGTATGAATAAATCATCCAAAATATTAATCCATTTGTACGATCCTTAGAGGGTTAACCGCTTCCACATTTTATTTTTCAACGTTCGGTTAAAACGTTCGCATACCGACGCCTTCAAATTGCTGAATATCGATTTCATGTTAATATTGTGTTGCTTCATGAGAGCCTTGGATTCACTGTTGTGAAATTCTTTGCCCTGATCGACGTGTATATAATTAGGTATGCGGTTCGGCATCAGTACCGATTTCATGGCAGCAGTTACATCTTTTCCACTCTTGGACTCTATCGCCACCGCCTACGCATACTTGGAAAATATGTCGATGATTGTGAGCAGGTATTTGTATTCCTTGTTGTGTGAACTGTGTGCGGTAATATCCATGAGATCAGCTTGCCAGGTATCATCCAGTCCACGCACATCTGCGAATCGGCGCAGATAGTTGCGTCAAGCCGGTGTGTGAAGTTCAGTAGCTATTACCACCTTCATTGTTCTCAACTCTTCATCTTCAAATTTTTTAAATTGTCGTCCAACCGCTTTTGATCCTCAATCGATACCAATTCCCTGCTGGCTTGTTCCAGCGTTGGTGTTGCTTGAATCCCAATATGTTTGATGCGACTCAGCGTGTTATCTATGATTTCGCTATTTATGCATAGTTGTTTCAACTCCTCGATGTGATTATGTATAAATCTCTTAAAATTTGATTGGAAAGTATACACAATATCAACATTCATAGACCGTAAAGCAGTATTGAGAACTTATGAGGAAACAGCATCGGTGGGGTCCTGCAGATCAGCTATGTTACACAATCGTTTACCATCTAGATCGTACTGATTGTCAGGGGTGATTTTGAATCCAACACTAGGTGGTCCACGAACGAATTTTTGACCACCGCGCTTCGAATGATGTCCAAATATGTCTATGCTCATCGTTAGACAATCACTGAACGAATGACGATTTTATGCTGATCTGCTGCTAATAAACGATTCCGGCTTCCTGTAACTCTTCAATAATTGAGATTATTTTATTGGAATGGTTGATATTACCTGCAGTCTGTGACGGCATAAGAAGCCGGAGACGATCTACAATCTCATTTGGATCATCCTAGTAGATGTAATCAACATCTTGCCCCTTCTTTCGCGCAATCTTATAGTTAGGTAAGCCTTTACCTAATTTTTTCGACGAGCTAACGTGTTGTGCAATGAAATTTCTATACTTTGTGCTTTTTAAATCGTCCCGAGGGCTTCCATGGGCTTACTAACGTTTTCGATGCGCATTTGTCATCGTTACCATTTTCATGTAATTATTACTGTCCGCATCATTCACAATCGATGCATCGGGTGATTTTTTAAACAGTAATCCAACGAATCCTGGTGTTCTCTTATAACTTTTATCCCCCACATTGATCAGATTATCAATGAAATTGATTGGCGTATCAATAATCATCATACCGATTGTCAACTTTCAAACACAGTATGTGGTATCCAAATCCCTCTTTTTGCTTGAGCTGAACATTTTCAAATATCGCGCCATGGAATCCGTTGTTTTCTTCACCGGCGTACTTGTAGTGAAAATTTCACCAAACTTCAGTGTTTTATCATTTGCATCCATGAAATTCCCTCTCGTCCATATCCTCATCCTCCTCATGGTCATCCCCAGTTCTCTCGTCATCTTCTTCTTCTTCTTTTTTCATTGTAACATCCGGTAGTTCTGTTTCAATTTCTTATTTAATATGCTGCTGCTGCTGCAGTTTTGAGGTATCCACCAATTCTTACAATGGCGTCACTAGTGGAACTAGTCGAACATCTCTTCCATAACCCGCTCGGTCATATCTTTGTCCAACTTGATCATTTTATGCTTCCGACGTATGACATCGCTTGCTTTAGATATTTTACTGAACGTATCTGTATGCTTCCGAATCTTATTGCTCTCGATGTTAACGACTTGATGGTCACGATATAACTGTGCAAGTTTATGTTAGATTATGCTTGTAAAGCAGTCAAACCTCTCCTTTATCTCCCTCCATTAATTTCGCTATCCTTGTCAATCACGGTAAAACTGTAATTACCATCATTCCAGCATGCCGAGCACAAGTCTTTGTATTACTGATATGTCATGTCTGTGTTCACGTGATCGTTGTGGATATGTTTCAGATTCATTCCATCCTGCCGTAATAGCACCAATAAGTTTGCATTGTTACGCACTAGGTATTTTGGAATGCGCGCATATGTTTGACTGAGATAAAAACTTCTGAAATCGCGATGCCTGGCCATGCTGAAGTATGCTCTGACATTATCTTGTCTTTCACAGGCTACATCATCGAATATCATAACAGAGTTGGGGCGAGCAGCTTCCGGTTTTACAACCTCGTCGTTCTCACGAAACGGGAAATAACCCACACCATGCACGAGTTCTAGTAACTTTTGCAAAAATTGATACTTTGGCTGGATGAGAGATTTCGAATAGACGTAGACATTTTCGAATCGCAATGCATTGCCGTGCGTGATGAGTGAGAGAAGAGCGTTAGTTTTACCACAATTCGATGGCCCGCAAAAAATTGCTCTCACGGTATTTGGCAACAATTTTCCATGAAGTTTCTCTTTCTTCTTGTTTCCACACCGGACTATTTGGTCGAAATTCGCGACAGGTAGTTTATCCGTCTGATCTTTAAATTTCGTGATGCTCAATTAAGGTACCAACGAGAACTAAGGTGATCGCATATGAATTCACCGTTTTATAGCACTCTCTTCAGTTGCTGTTCGACTATGAAGACGTGGACAACACGTAAGAGGCACGGCGGAGGTTTACTGACTAAAATCATCAATCGTCTCCCGGTTGAATTGCACGTGCCGGAGCATTAGTACTGCCGACCAGGTACGGAATTAACTAAGAGGTTGGCTCGTGGTGATTTGGGGATCAATCCGCTGGATGCTGCGTGTGAAGATCACGATATTGTATACGTAAAGAATCGTGATATCGCAGCGAGAAATCTAGCCGACAAAGTGCTTGCTGAGAGGGCTTGGGAACGTGTGTTGGCCAAGGACGCTAGTGTGGGTGAAAAAGCCGTAGCTTGGGGAGTCACCAACACCACGAAGGCTAAATCTGAACTGGGAATGGGATCAGCAAGCAAACTTGCAGCCGCTGCGCAGAAGAAGAAGAAACTTGGAGCTAGTGCTCAGAAGAAGAAACTTGGAGCGGGCGCGCAGAGAAAAAAATCTAGAACAGGTGGGAAGAGTAAACAGCGGAAGAGGGCAATAAATCTCAAATCCATCATCACAGCAGCAAAGATCGCTATGCGACCGGGTTATAAAGCCGTCGAGTCGGCGTTGGCGGGTGCTCGTGCAGCCGCACGTGGGACTGAAAAGAATGTTCGAATGCCTCGTGTTATACCTGTGTCTGAGAAAATTGGCGGTAAGTAGTATAGGGGCACTTTGGGGCGTCACAACAAACCCCCCTCGCACCCCTCTCCGGCGCCAGCCCCTCGCCAAGGAGTGACTTTGGGACGCCATCCCCTTCCCCCGCCGCCCCTCGCCGCGGAGCGACTTTGGGACGCCGTGCCCTTCCCCCGCCGCTCCTCGCCACGGAGCGAATTTTGGAGCCCCTTCCCCTTCCCCCGCAGCCCATCGTCTAGGAGGTATTTTATTCTAGAAGCTTCTCCAGACGACCACCCCTTTCGCGCAACCCCTTACCAAGGAGCGGTTTTTCCGCCTCGAAGCTCCGCGACTCGTCAGCCCTTCGCCCGCGACCCCCTCGCCACGTGATGAATATCGTGTGACGACCCCTAACCCCGGGTACCGTTGACCGCGAATCAGATTCAGGACTCTACGAGATGGCCTCTGGGCCTGTGCACCCTGACCATGGGACGATCTCCTTCCCCTTACCCTGGTGCCCCTGGCCGTGTGGCCGATTC
The DNA here is from genome assembly GCF_021901495.1 of Neodiprion virginianus. NCBI lineage: Eukaryota > Metazoa > Arthropoda > Insecta > Hymenoptera > Diprionidae > Neodiprion > Neodiprion virginianus. The sequence continues at coordinate 13,441,727 of NC_060881.1, read as the reverse complement.
TGGAGCCACCTACCCATCTGGCCCCGCTACCTCCGTTCACGAAGCGAACTCTGCGACTTGGACGTTTGGGGTTACAGGTCTTTCACCCCGGCTCTCGTTCTTTCTCCATCCCTGCTCTCTGTGTCGGGTGCTCGTGTCACTGACCTTACCCAGCCGTCAGTGTTTATCCTAAGGTTTACGTGTGCTTGGAAAATATAGACCTGGTCACTCTCTCTCTCTTTCTTAATGCAAGACTATAGGCATACTTAGATGTACGAGGATCAGGGCGGGTGGGTGAGGAAACAGAACTCAATGGTGGATTGCGTAGAAAAATCAAATCTCAGCCTCGCAGGTTTATTCGGTTAACACAGGTGCAAATACATACATGGTTATTACTATTCATTTGCTTGTTGTTGGAGCAGAATGTGTTTATTTGTTATAGTTACAGCGCCCCACATCACCACTATACTTATAATAATTATAGCAATCACGAGTGTAGACAGTACCACCCATGGATAAGGCTGTTCTTCGGGCACGTATAATGGTTCATCCACAGCATCTGCGTTCGCTTGGCGGGGTGTAGCCGTGTTTATCCGAGTCTCTTCGCACGAAAATATTCTCAGGGTAACACATACGTTGTCTGATATTTCCTCTTGATTAATTTCGAGTTGTACGGTGCCCTTGGTCTTCAATGCGAAATAGCGGACAGGAGGTTATCCCGATGCTTAATGATGGTAGTATCGAAATAGTTTGTTCAGAGACTGGCTAAGGCTTTGTCCTCAGTTTCGATGGCCTGCTTGATTTCAGCAGCGAGGTATGATGGAAACAGCCGCGTAATTTCAAGGAGAACAATACTGAGGTAATTCTCGGCAAAGGCAGGATTCGCTGACGACGCGATGTGTTCTAGGACAGCGCCGTATTCCTTCTCCGCTATTTGCCTGATGCGATGAAGACTCGGTTCCTTGAGCTGCGTCAGATTCACTTTCTCGGCTATGTATGCGACGTATGATTTCTTGCACTCGTTTACTGAATGGGCTTAACGCTGAAGCCTTCGTAGCCGTTCGTCGACACACACAAATATAGCTTTAAGTCCGTTGAATGTGGATTTCTGCATTACAATGGTGGGTTGATACACTTTCTGGCGTTTGGCGGGTGACTGAAAGTTCTCATCCTGGGTGGCCGAGTCTGGGCAGTCTGATTCCTTATCTTCTGATTCGGTGACTTCGGATTCCGTAGGTATTTCAAATCTGACGGCTCGCTCACCGTGTGCTGTTGACAATTCGACGTTGTAGCCACCAAGCTCAATCCGATTAAAATACCATTGGGCATCGGTGTATCCTTCTATGTCAAGGTATTCGGAGATATTGTCCAACTCATCTGCGAGTCGCGACCAGGCCGCTGGTGTCAGACGCACGCCTCCGGAGGAGTTGTTGACGAGTTTGATGACCGGTTCAAACTGATCGTCGAGCCGTAGACCAAGACCGATGACTATTTTCTTAGTAAAAGAATTATTTAGACTATACGTTGTCGACAATAGCAGATTTTGCTCAGTCTTTTTCGAAGCCTTCGTAAATGTTTTATACATTTTATTCACGTTGCCCATTGGTGCAGAAGATTTGGATGTAGCCATAGTTCACGTGAGGATTCTTCCGTAGTTGTCGCAAGACTGACGCTCTTTTGTATCTCACTTGAATATAGAGGGTGTAACCCCCACTCTACAAAACGGCGTTTGCAGCGTGACTAAAAAGAATTAACGAAATTCTAATGCCTCGTATGATTCAGGCGTTCCTTACCAGACTATATCAAGCTTCCGCCGTTAATTCTATTTCGTTTCCGCGATGGGGAGTAAGACAGATGTAAATATGTCGCCATAAAACGCAACGATTTCGATAGGCCTGTATCAAAATTGCATTAGGTTTACAGCTCGAATTCGGTGCTATGGTCGGTGCAAACAGTTGCAGTCTATCGAGGTATGCATACGTAGACATTGCAAGAGAAGAAAATAATGGGAAGGGTTACGGGTGTAGACAGCATGGTTCATGTTACACATATAATGTTTGGGACTTGTGACGGCTCGTAGGCTGGCCCGCGCTTTTCCGACGTACAGCCTTACGGTATGTTGTTTGTTATGGCTTAGTGGTCGACAAGGAAATACAAAGGGGCTTCACCGGGTGTATCATTTCGTTGTCGCAAGATGAGTCTACAATCTGGGTAGGTCTGCATTAGGTTTATATCTCGTTTCCGTTTCTGAGGCTGGTGCAAACAGATGCAGTTTATCAAGGGATGTATATGTAATCATTGTAACAGAAAAGATGATGACAAGAGTTGTGGGTGTATACAGCATGGACCGTATTATACTTGTAATGTTTGGGCCTTGCGTCGGACGGTAGGCTGTTCCCCGCTTTTCCAACGTACACTCTTACGGTATGTTGATTGTTATGCCTCAGTGGACGAAGGAATACAAAAGGGGGTCTCATCGGCTGTATCATTTTGATGTCGCAAGATGAGTCTACAATCTCCATAGGTCCAGTATGCATTAGGTTTATAACTCTTTTCCTATTCTGAGGGTGGTACAAACAGTTGCAGTTTATCGATGGCCGTATACATAGACGTCGCATAAGAAGAGTATTAACATTGTTCTCGAATACACTTGTTTCTAACCGTCACCAACCGCCGAATCAGCTCCACGATTTGAGGTAGGAATTGCGAGTGAATCCATCGGATCGTTTTCTATTTCATCTCTAAATTTCATATGTCTCGACGAATACCCGTTCACCCGTTAATCAAAGTAGGCTTTAGGGCATGCAAATTTTTCAACAGGATAAATGACGTCAGCTGTACAACTTTGTTTAATTATGAGAAAACCATGATTATCGCTGTCAATAGATTTGTTTTGCCATACGTAGCAGGCAGTCTCCGCGTTGGGTCCGGGTGGCTTTGGTTTATTTTCACCCCGGCTGCGGGTGTCTCACCGCGAACCGCCGCGGAAGGTTTACGCTAGCGGACCATAGTAAAATTTCGTATACTTAGCTCAAGAAGCGGCGTGGTAACGTATTGTAATAGCATTTGGCCTAAACAAAACCCAACCTGTTGAAGTTATAAATAGTTGTGGGCCCGGAGATCTTCTTAGTTAGAAAATCGCGGTGTTGCTGGAAACAACGATTCTGTTTCAATTATTGCCAAATTTTTAAAATAATGCTTCCGATTAACGATCTCCGTTACGCGGTGGTGAAGGCAGCTAGCCAGGCTAGGAGGGCTAACGCGAGTTTTGTGCGTGTGTGCCCTGTTTTCCGTCGGGAGTTGTTGTTCCGCATATCACATGCGGAATTGCTTCGGCATTTGCGACAGCTTTTGGCGGTCTGCGGGGCACGGGCCCTGGCGCACCTCCACAGCACCGTTGCGTTGCAGGGTTACGAGTGCCTTAGTGCAGCCGCGAGCGTGATTCGCCAGCGGGGTGCCACCCGCTTCGCCGTTGTTCGGGCGCTGATGGCTGAGTACAACGAACGAACCGGTAAGTTGTTATTTGTGTTGTGCGCAGTGTACATTTGTGTGGAGTTTCAATTACCGGATCTTCAGAGTGGGGTAAAAAGATAAAAGAAAATATGTAATATGGAAAAATTGAGATCAAGTTTTCCAACCGTTAGAATTCCGCGCTATGCTGGAGGACTCCGCGGAGAATGAGGCGGCTCTTTGCGATATCGTCGTCGACGTCGCCGATGAGACGATTGCGTCGCAAGTAGTGGCGCTGGGAAGGCCCGCCGAGGAGCCGGTTTCTTCCGCTCGTGACGGTAAGTCCGGATGATTGTCCGTACGCTGTGCCGTAGCAGGAAGTTGTCGCGTATAAATACGTTGTGCGCGAGTGGTATATCAAAATTTCCTTGTATTAGAATTCATGATGGATGATGCCAGCGAGAACGGGGCAGCTCTTCTCGAGGGCTGTGTTGCCTGCGAGGAGTTGGCGCTTGCGGAACAGACAGGGGTGAATGAGACGATGGTGAACGATAGGACCGCCGAGGAGCCGATTTCTGTCGGAGCTCGTGACGGTAAGTCCAGATGATTTGTCTGTACGATATGCCATATATCATGGAGTACCCGTTTGTAAATACGTTGTGCGTGAGCGGTGTTCCAAGAGTTCTAGAAATCTTCTTTCACGCGTGTACTGAAGGTTATTGTGTCCGTTGCAGAAATCGATTCATCACAGGCGTCGACCTTAGTGTTGTCACGTCCAGGTCCGTCAGGAGTGTTGGAAATTCAAGGTATATAGGAAAAGTTTGAAAACAAAAATGCAGACCAGGTATTTTGATATAAACTCACGAGCAATTTCTTCCCTGGTGGGGGCGGGTAATTAGATCCGGTCGATGCTCATGAGCCGGCGGTAGCAGAAGAAGAAGGAGACAATTATTCTATATCCCCAATGGATGAGGCGATAATATTCTCGTGGCCGCAGACGCCCGAGAGTGGAATATTCACTCAGATGAGCTATACTCCGCCGGCGATGGACGAGGATATTTTTTAGGGGAACTAATCACGCGGGTACTCTAGGGTGTGCGTTTCTAGTAAAACCGCGAAATTCAACTATACTTGCGGATTGACGACGCTTCACCATGGAGTTTAGTCTTATTTTTGTTTTATATGTACAACAGGGGGTCTTATGCAGACTGTTGGACCGTTTCGCGTGAACAAGGGCGCCAGTACCTCGGGCATACAGATCGGCGGGGGTAGGGCCCGGAGGGCTCCGAGTTACGATTCTGACGTGACATTAGAGTCAGACGATGACGATGCCGATGACGATGCCGATGACGATGCCGAGACACTGACAGCTTTCGACGTGACGATTGAATTCGACGACGATGCTGACGACGACGAGACAGAGGGTGCATATTCTGGAAACATGGGCAGAGAATCGGAGCTGGAGAGTGAAGCTGCGAGCAAGGAGGAGTCAAGTCAGGCATCCGATGACGGGGCTGATTCACTGGGTAACCGTTTCACGGTTATCGGTGAATCAACGGAATTCATTCGTGAATTCGCGGTCACAGGGCGTGAGTTGCGAATGAAGATCGCGGACCCTGAATCGGGTGTTAATCTAGTGGAGTGGCTGGAGGACGCGTTCAGAGATCTGCATGCGTATGCCGTAGCAACGTGTCGGAGTAGCGACTACATAGGTTTTACGTTTAGCGCGGAGAGTTTTAATCATGGTCCTGCGTGGTTATCGTTCCGGCCGGTGAGGAATTCGCGGTACAGTGATCTCTGGAAGTTCGTTTTCAGCGTAGCCCAGAGCGCATCAGAGTTTGGCGTCGACAGCGTCTTCACCGTGACGGTACACAGTGTTGGAGTACCGGAGGGTCGCGGAAAGCCGAAGCCGTTCACGCACGCGGGGGTACTTAAGAAATCCGACGTGCAGATTGTCAACAGTGACGGGTTGTATTTACCTCGTGCCCTCGTTGTAGCCAAGGCTCACGCCGAGCGAGGCCCGAACCGCAGTGGCGCTCTGCACGAGCATTACGAGATGGTGAGATTCGCTAGGTCCAGTTTCCAGCGTGCAGAAGCGCGTAATCTTGTTGCGAACGCCGGTGTCGAGATTCCGCCAACGGGGTGCACAGTGCATGAAATCGCACAGTTCCAGAACTATCTGGCACGCGAGGGATTCCTCATCAGATTGTACGAGTTGGGGAGGCTAGGTACCGGCGAAGCGGCATTTTACGACGGTACTGCCGTGGTGAGAGCAAACGGAACAGGCGATGTCAGGCACCGATTGAATCTGCTGTATTATCCCGAAGAACAGCATTATTGCCCAATTGTAAATTTAACCGCGGCGGCAGCAGGGGCCTTTTTCTGTCAACCCTGCAATAGGAAATTTAACAACGGGTACGAACACCGATGTTTCGTAAAGTGCCCACAGTGCCTCGCATCGCCACCGTGCAACAGCGAGTCTCGCGAAATCGAGTGTTCCGATTGCAGACGCGTGTTCCGCGGTAACGGTTGTCTGGAGTACCACCGCAGGATCGGCTCCTTCAGTCCGCGTCGCTCCGTTTGTGCAACGCTGCGTATATGCCGGAATTGCGACCGATTCGTAAATCTTTCGCAGAGGGCACACATTTGTGAAACTCGTTTTTGCGTCACGTGCCGCTGCAACAGGCCGCACAATCACTACTGCTTCATGACGCCGCTAAAAGACGCGACAAGACCGAAACGTTACATCTTCATTTTTTATGATTTCGAAACGCAGCAATGCGAGACGGTAGACGGTGACGCGGCGACAAACATACATGTGCCGAACTTGTGCGTAGCGCAACAAGTGTGTATGCAATGTATCCACAATCCCGATATATCGAACGGCTGTTCCGCTTGCGGACTCGTACGTGAGTTCGTTTTCAGGAGGGAACCGGTGAAGGAGTTGGTAGACTTTGCTACTCGGCCCGTTCAGGATTTTGCCCGCATCGTATGCATTGCGCACAATTCAAAAGGTTTTGACGCGCAATGCATACTGCGGCATATGGTTGAGCGGGATGGAAACCCGCCGCAGGTCATCCTAAACGGCAGTAAGATCATTATGCTCGAAACGGGTCACACCCAATTTCTAGATTCCTTAGCATATACGCCTATGGCATTATCGGCGCTGCCGAAGGCTTTTGGACTACCGACTACTTCCGTGAAAGGTGTATTCCCCCACCTTTTCAATACCCCTGAAAACGTGGGTTACGTGGGACCGCTCCCTGCAGCGAAGTTTTACTCTCCGGATACCATGAGTAGCGATGCGCGAGCAGAGTTTTACTTATGGTACAACGAGGCTGTAGCGAACGACCAACTGTTCGACTTTGATGCGGAATTGTTGTCGTACTGTCGGTCGGACGTGGATATTCTGCGACGTGCGTGCGTAGCATTCAGGGACATATTTCTGGAGTGCGGTAGAGTGTGTCCCTGTACCGAAAGCACGACAATTGCCTCGGCTTGTTCGGTGCTGTTCCGTAAAAATTTTTTACAACCGAAGCGAATAGGTATCCTGCCACCGGGCGGCTATCGTCCTGCCGATGCCCGGTCTCGTAAGGCTCCGGAGTGGTTAGTCCCGAAAGGGCGCGAGCTGGGTATTGACATCAGGCATACCAGAAACGGACGTGAGTTTCGGATTCCGGAGACGGGTCGCAAGGTGGACGGATACCATGTCACGGGCGACGGTACGCGACACGTCTACGAGTTTCACGGTTGTTTGTGGCACGGCTGTCGTAAATGTTTACGAATCAACCGCGATAGGCGTAGCGTCAACGGCGAGACGTTGGATAGGCGTTACGAGGAAACTCGTGCAAAGATCAGTCGTATGCGCGAATTGGGTTACCGCGTGACGGAACAGTGGGAATACGAGTTTAATCGGAGCTTGAGGGAGAACGAGGAGATGAGGAAGTACGTGGCAACACACTCGCTGATCGCTGGCACTGCCACGAGCGAAGCACTCAATCCGCGTGATGCGTTCTACGGCGGTCGAACGGGGAACGCTTTCCGATACTACGAGGTGAAAACAGATGCAACGGGCAACGCGTACGAGGAAATACGATACGTCGATGTTTGCTCGTTGTATCCTTTTATCTGTAAGAATGGAAGGTTCCCTGTTGGCCACCCGACGGTCTACGTTGGAGAGGAGTGTAAGCTCTTGACAGGGTCAAGCGGTTGCTAGATCACGCGAGTTGAGGGGCTCATCAAGTGCCGAGTTTCACCGCCTAGCAATCTTCATCACCCTGTTTTGCCGGTGCGCATGCATGACAAACTCATGTTTGCCTTGTGCCGCTCATGTTGTCAGAGTTTGAACCAGGACGAGTGTAGACATGATGACGAGGCTGCGCGAGAATTCGAGGGCACGTGGGTGTCGATCGAATTAAAAAAAGCCGTGGAAATGGGATACAATATCAGGAGCATAAGCGAGATCTGGTCGTATACGTTGACATCGTTTGACCCGACTACTCGTCAAGGTGGGCATTTCGCCGGCTATATCGACACCTTCCTCAAGATTAAGCAAGAGGCAAGCGGCTGGCCTGCTGAATGCGAGGACGAACCGGCTTGAATGCGCTACCTTGATGAGTATGAGCGGGTCGAGGGTATACGGCTAGATCGCGACCGTATTGCTAAGAATCCCGGCATGCGATCAGTTTCCAAATTATGCTTGAATTCGTTTTGGGGCAAGTTCGGGCAACGCGAGAATCTGGTGAAAACAGAGGTTATAAAGACGCGTCAGCAGCTGCTCGAGCTTTTGACCAACCCTGAAGTCGAGGTGTACGGTTTGCTGCCCGTGAACGACGAAGTGTTGTACGTGCGTTGGTCGCACGCGCAACAAAGCGTTGAACCGTCAGCGCTGCCAAACGTCGTGATTGCCTTGTAAACCACTGCCCAGGCTCGGCTGAAGCTCTTCTCGTTCCTTGAAAAGCTCGATCGGCGCGTGCTCTATTACGACACCGATTTAGTAATTTATACTCGAAACCTCCGAAGGCCAAACGAGTATGAACCTCCCACGGGTAACTTTCTTGGCGACCTGACGGACGAGTTGGCGTCTTACGGCCGTGGGTGTTTTATACGCGCTTTCGTCTCGGGAGGGCCAAAATTCTATGCTTTCATCATTAAACGTCCGAATGGTAAAGAGGTGGAAATTTGCAAGGTGAAAGGCATATCACTGAATCACGCAACGAGCTCGAAAATCAACTTCGAGGTCATCAAGCGGATGGTGGTAGAAGCCACTGCACCCATTCCCTTGGAGTATCGCGCCATTCGTCGAACGGAACTGCACGCAGTCGTGACGCGCTCCGAGCACAAAACGTGTAAGCCGGTGTACGTGAAAAGGCGTTGTTGCGTCACGAGTTTTGATACGCTGCCCTACGGTTATCGCACTGGATGATGACGAAGATCCCGGACTCCGAGCAGTTGCACACCACAGCTTTCGTCTTCTCACCCTGCGGTAGTACAGACACCTGGACGGCAAGCCACGCGCGCATTTGAGCGACAGATAGATAGACAGACAAACGAATAGACGGACAGACAGAGGACACCGAAGGGATTCTTACCCCAACCGTCTGTTATTCCAACCGGCGAGATGCCAGGCCAACCCAACAGATACCCTCTTGTATGTGTCCCACCAAACTGTATAAAGGTTAGTACCACGCTTAAATCCTACGCATGAAAAATTGTGAAAAAATCTCGCATTGCTCGTAAAAATTCATCTCGTAAACCGCGGCGGGGCGCGCTGTTTTCAATCTGATAGCACTGCGCGCACGCGTACGAATAAGCTCATGGCGTACGCGCCTCACGCACAATCAGCTCGACCGCGACCGCGCCGATGAGCTCGTACCTGCGCGGTTACGCTTCCGCGTGCGCCTGAATAAGCTAATGGTCAGCGCACGAAGGGAGTGCCGCCGCCGCCGCCGCGAGCAAGCTAGCATAGTAAAAGAACGTGTTTTCAATTGTTTCAATTTTTCATAGAACCCGCATCATCCCTGGATTCTTCTTCTTCTTCTTCTTCTTCTTCTTCTTGTTCGATGACGGACACACGTTGGAAACACCCGTTTTTGACCATTGTAGCCGGGCCATCAGGATGCGGTAAATCAAATTTCGTCAAGAACTTTCTGCGTCATGGAACGTCAATGTGCGACACAAGATTTAGTCGTGTGATATGGTACTTTGACGAATGGCAGCCGTTGTACGACGGGAACAAGAATATAGAGTAGTACCGCGAGGGGTTACCGCAACACGCCGATTACGAGGGTGACAAAAAACCGAAACTTTTGGTAATCGACGATCTGATGCGAGAGGCTTCAAACAATGTCGTCGTTGATCTTTTTACCAAGGTCTGTCATCATAAGAACCTCAGCGTTTTCTCCAGTACACAAAATCTCTTTCACAAGGGCAACGGTCAACGAGATATTTCCCTCAACGCAAACTACATAGTCTTCTTCAAAAATTCACGGGATCGTGCCAAAATTCAACATCTTGCCAGACAAGTGTATCCCGAAGATCCGAGGTTTCTTCAAAAGGCCTATCACGACGCTACCGTAGCGCCACACGGATATCTGCTTTTCGACCTGAAGCAATCTACTCCGGAGAATTGCCGTTTCCGATCAAACATCTTCCCTTCGGACGATAATCACTATGTCTACGTTCCGCGAAAGGATATAAAGGTCACCAATGCGCACCGGGTTCCAGTCGTTCAGCTGTGATGCCTCGAATACGCCGTACCGCGTTCGGTCGCAGAGCTCGTGCCGATTTCACCAAAGCAAACGCAGTAGCGCTGCACGCTCTGCAGAAATTAAACCCGTCGCAGAGATCAGCATTGCTACGCACGGCCGACAATTCGCTGGTATAGATCATTTGTGAGTGTGCATTGAACACCTTAGAGGGTAACGTAGCACTGTTCAGAATTCAGAAAAATCGTCTGGCACGTCATAAACAGACATTACGGCGGTTGACCAGCAACCGGGGTACCTGGAAGTCCAAAAAACGTTTTCTTGTTCAACGTGGGAACGGATTTCTCACCCACTTGCTCGCTCCGTTACTCGGGACTTTAGCTTTCAGCCTCTTCTCCAAGTAGCAAAATGGAACGTACAAAGAAGATGGTTTTAATTCCTATGGAGAGTATGGAGAGATTTCAACAACGCGTCAGCGAGGGTATGGCCACTACGCTTTCACCTGGAAATACAACTACCACACGCACCGATCCCGCTTCAAGACTCGACAACGAGATGAAGGACATCTTGAACAAACCGTCGGAAGACGACGCAGAAAAATGGAAACTCTATCAGCAGGTACTTCGACGATATTTGTTTTTTGCAAACGACGCACGCAAACCCATGAAATTAGACGTTCTCGAGGAAAAGGAGAAGGAGGAAGAGGAGGAGGAGGAAGAAGACGGAAACACAGCCGATGAATCAATGATATCTCCCACCGTAGCTGCGAGTCCTGGCAACGTTCAAGCGCGCGCAAAGAAAGTCGCGTCAGCGGTACCAAGAAAGTATCGTGCAAAGGCCGAAATGCTGATGCGCGAACTTGGCAGCGTACCGGAACGATTTTCTTGGGATGCCGCAGGAACCGTCTCGTTAGACGGCGTTACAGTTCCCGGTGCAAACATCGTCAACCTGGTCAATCATGCCATGCGATCTAGGAAGACTTTTACTCCTACAGGGGCTGGTCAGTTTGCACGGTTTCTTCAGACGATCAACGTACCCCGGGAATACGTGGGGAACGATACGCTTCGGAAAGACATACGCACATTTGACGCTCCGGGTCTACCGACGATAACATCGCAACAACTATCGACACACACCAGTAGTTCCCCGACGAAGCGACGAAGTTCCGCAAACGTTACACCCGTAACCAGCCGTTCTCACGACGCAGGATACGCTCTACGCAAACGCGCCACCGGAGCAAAATCCGGTTGGAAAACACTTCGGCTGAAGAAAAATGACGACTCTTCTTGAAGAAACGTATTACAATCCCTCGCATACTGCCGGTTACGCGGGAGCACGAATTCTGGAAGATGTTGCACGCGAAAACAACTTTCGCGATTCGGTGAGAAAATGGCTGGCAGCTCAGGATGCCTACACCTTACACAAGCCCGTGCACAGGAAATTTCCGAGAGCAAGGTACAACGTTTCCAACACAGACGACGTATGGGAAGCTGACCTGGCTGACCTGAGTTCCATGAAGAGCCGCAACAACGGTTTTCGCTATCTCCTGGTGGTCATCGATGTATTGAGCAAGTACGCATGGGTGGTCCCGCTGAAACGAAAGACAGCAGCAACCGTTGCTGAAGATTTCGAGCAAGTGTTACACACTACGCCGCGCAGACACGACCTACTGCAAACGGACAAAGATAAAGAATTTGTCGGGAGTGCTTTTCAGAAGATACTTCGCGACAATGAAATACGATATCGTGTTACTCGTAATCCCGATGTGAAAGCAGCTATCGTGGAGCGATTCAATCGTACACTCAAAGAACGCCTGTGGCGTTACTTCACGTATAAAAAGACGCAACGCTACGTCGATGTTTTGCCACAAATCGTGCAAGCCTACAACAATACAGTTCACTCAAGCATCGGCATGGCGCCGTCGGAAGTGACGCTTCGCAATGCTGCTACAGCACGTGCCCACATGGAATAGCGTTATCCTCCGCGTCCAAATGGCAAACCGAGATTCCATAAGAATGATTTTGTACGAATTAGTAAAACCAAGGGAACATTTGAAAAAGGCTACGCGGCAAACTGGAGCGAAGAATTATTCAAGATCCGACGAGTGCTTGCACCTTCACCGATAGTGTACGTCTTGGAAGATCTCAACGGCGAAGTAATCGACGGCTTGTTCTACGACCCTGAACTTCAGCGTGTGGAGGGGGAACCACGGGGATGATAAAATAGCGTGTTATTGCAGCATGTCTCGCAGTCGTTGAGTGTTCACCGTTCGACTCGTGCATCAAAGAAAATGTCCCGGGATCAGTTTTACCTAACTTTACCGAGCAACAGCTCGATGCAGTTTTTTTCCGGAGAATCGGACGTGCTGTTACATTACCCAGTTACCGCGTCAGATTCAACTAACGGGAGACTGGGAAGTCGGGCTGGCCGAAATTCATTATCCACTTACGTTTGAACACCCTCGGGGGTATGCGCCAGTGAAAAATGAAACGATACCCTGTGTCACGCATTACAATACTCCTGGGGAAGGTGCAGTTGAGGTATCAGATTGCAAGCTATCCGAAACCAACAAATCATCAAGGATCCCCGGCTGCCAGATGTTTATTTATTGCGATCTGGTGGAACCATGTATCGTTGGAGATGTTTACGCCCCGCTGTTACGAGTCATTCAAACATGCGGCAAAGACAATATCTTACAAGGCGAATCAGAGATGAAAACACTATCGCCACTGTACTACGTACCACTGATGCTCACGAACTTTCAAACCATCGAGATCGATATAAGAGATCAATTCGGTAGTCCAGCACCATTCACGAGCGGGACACTGACGGTAACGCTGCATTTTAGACGCGTTCAGTAATTGACTGGAATCACAGGAGTCGCTCAGCAAAAGAGAGAGAGAGGGAAAACATACCAGGTACGACATGGCTCATTATATACAACATTACGAAAATCAGCTCGGCGGTGGAGGCATTGAGACGGTTTACCGAGGAGCACCGCATCAACGCGGACACGGAATCGGCAGCTTCTTGGGAGGCCTGTTTCGTCGAAACTACCTCTGCTGTCCAGTGGTGCTCGCGCGGTCGGAAGAGAAGCACTACGTGCAGGGATGAACGTCATGACAGACGTAAGAAACGACACTCCGTTCAAACAGGCAGTCAAGACTCGTTTGATAGAATCAGGACACAAATTGAAAAGAGCTGCTGAAAGAAAAATTGATAAACTCATGAAGGGCAGCGGTTATAAAAGCCGAGCCGGCGGATTAGCGCGTCAGTCAAACATTGCCCGCGTCAACAGACTTGTCGGCGCGCACCGAGCAGCTGGTACTACGAGAAAAATTAGACGAAGGTCGAAAAAGAAAACATCGGCCAAGATACCCAAGCGTGCCGGAACCGTCAAGAAAACTGAGCGGAAAAAGTGTTGTAAAAAACGGGACCTTACAGACATATTCGGACCCCGGTAAGCCCACGCGCCGCTCGTCTTCAATCCAAACATCAACAATGGCCTTCCTGCACGCGCACTCGGGTGAGTGTATGAAGTCGGAACTGGATTTGTTTTCTCTACCACCAACGCAGACGTCTATTGAGGCTGGTCAATGGGTACACTACAAGCCCGTATCATCTCTAACCGACGATTCCCCGATTGAATTTGTTGTACCTGGAAACGGTGATGAGTACGTCGATTTGGCACACACTATGCTTGGCGTACGAGTGAAGCTACAACCGTCTGCTCCTACCCCACCGGCAGGCGAAGGCAACGCGGCTACTCCGCATGCCGCTCCGGTAAACAATCTGCTTCACTCGATGTTCAATGAAGTCGATATATTCTTCAATCAAAAACCAGTCTCACCAGCCAACAACATAGAGACTCTACTGAATTACGCACCGCCCGCCAAAAAATCCCATCTTTCTTCGGCTCTATGGTACGACAGCGAGGATGGAGTATCGGATGTATACGACGCCGATACCGTCGGTGCTGACCGAGGTTTCATTGAACGCAAACGGATCATGAGCAATGCACGTACCGTTGATCTGATTGGACATCTGCACTGTGACGTATTTAATCAAGACAAATTTTTAATCAACGGTGTGGAACTGCGTCTTCGACTTGTGAGATCAAGAGACAGTTTTTGCATCATGGAAGCCGAAAATCGCCACAAGCTGCACATACTGGAAACTTCACTGCTCGTTCGCCGAATGAAGATCAGCCCTGGAATCTTGCTGGCGCACGCACGGACGCTAGCCAAAGGTACGGCAAAATATCCCGTAACCAGAGTCGAGATGAAGTCTTTCACCATACACGCAGGAGTACAGGCAGAAACACTGGACAATGTCATACTCGGACAACTACCGAAACGAGTGATAATCGGTTTTGTCAGCAATAAAGCCTTCAACGGCGACAGACAGCGCAATCTGTTTAATTTTCAAAACTACTCTTTGAATTTCCTATCGTTGTACGTCGACGGGGTGCAAGTCCCATCGAAGCCGCTACAGATGAGTTTTGGCAAAGACGATCTCTACGTGGACGCTCATCACACCCTCTTCTCCGGTACGGGGATTCATTTTCTGAACGAAGGAAACGGTATCGGCCGGCAGCAGTTCGCTAAAGGAAATTGTCTATTGGCTTTTGACCTAACCCCCAATCTCTCAGCCAACTGTACATCGCACTGGTCGCTCATCAAACATGGAACTCTTAGGGTCGAAGTGTGGTTCGACGATGCTCTCAAAGAAACTGTTATTTGCCTAGTGTACGCTGAATTTGATGATCTTATTGAAGTTGATGCTGCACGTCAGGTCATTACAGATTTTTCGGGCTAAGAAAGAGAGGGAGATCACGCCCCTCCTATCACGACCGCTTCTATGACATACCAGGTGGTGATTTCCGTTAGAGAGAACACTGTGACTACACCACGCCAACGTCTTCAAGGGGAGCAACAGACCGGCTGGAGACACCCGATAAACAAAAATTGAGACGGGGATTGTAACACAAGGCTGTATATAAACACCCGTAACTACGGTGCCGAGCCAGTCAGCATTCAAACCACGTCACTGCAGGTTTCCTCTTCCTGCTCTCTATTCATTCGACTACATTCTTTCAAGTTCAAGTATGGATTACGTGATAGATATTCAAGGGTTTCGAAATATCTATGGTAAATTTATACCGAAAGAGGTGGTAGTCGTCACCATCAATCACCGCTACTCGGCACATTGGTTAGTAGAACCGCCATATCCCTTTACGGATCTGCCGCTCAAAGAACGTGGCGTGAACAATTACGTAACCTGCTACCATCATGGCATCGAGTGGTTTGAAGGTGATATCTCGCTGGTTCAATTAGACGTTAACCTCCGAGAAATCGCACGTAACGCTCATCGAATCTTTGCCCGTGGACACGATAAATGTAAATATTTTGAAAGTAGTACCGCGCGTCAAGTATTCAACTTGGAGGACATTGATTGCCCGGCGTTCGACAAACTGGAACGGTCTTCGGTATGGTGCTTCTTCCACGGTGTTAAGAAGGAGGAATTTTTCAAATATGCGATGAACAACGCACTCAAACTGAAGAAATGGATCAACAATAACAACATTCCAGCTAAATACGATTATACAGAAGCATTGTCAGCCAGCAAGCGCAACATCACCGGAGAGGAGAGTTCGACTGGTAATCAGCCACAGCAGGTACCAAAAAGAAATTTCACGCTACAAGCAGTAATACCAGAGTCAGTCGCTACACTGAAAATCTCTCCTGATCCGTCTGCGCCTACGTCAGACGGCGAAGTTACCGTTCCCTACGACATACTTACTACTGCGATTGACTCACATACCTCCTCTCAATCTTCTACGAGTGGTATGATTATCTCCGATAACGAGGGCGAAGAAGAAGAAGGAGAAGAAGACTAGGTACAAAATGGATAGTCTACAGATATGGAGCGCGATGCCGGCAATTCCGAACGGGAAGACCGGGGTTTTTGCAGCGGATCAGATACCCCTCATCTGGACACGCCCGACAGCCTTTATGTCAAACACGGATGATCACACACGCTCCGGTAGCCACTGGGTGGCATTTTTCGTCAGTTCCTCGGGACACGGTACATACTTCGACAGCTTCGGATTACCACCATTCGTCCCTCACCATAAGTGGACTTTACGAAGAAATTGCAGACGATACGACTGGAACGACAGACAGCTTCAAAGCCTCACTTCTGATGTATGTGGACAATTTTGTATTATGTTTATGCACTTCATGGCTGCTGGTTTTTCTCTGCGGGAGTTTCTCAATATATTTACTCCTGACTTCGAAAGAAACGATCGTATCGCAGAATTATTCCACAACCGAATAGCTCATGTCACAAAACGCAAAACTAACACCATCAATTCAAATCACATTTATCCTATAAGTTGTCTTCAAAATTGTACCTCTAAGAATTGTAATGTTGCTGATTATAAGGCTGGTAAATAAAAAACCTTGCTAACATATCTTGTGTAATTATAAGAACATTGTAATTATCATTTTTTCGTTATCTGTAATAACCATGTATGTATTTGCACCTGTGCTAACTGAATAAACCTTCGAGGATGAGATTTCATTTTTCTACACAATCCACTATTGAGTTCTGTTTCCTCACCCAGCCGCCCTGATCCTCGTACATCTAAGTATGCCTATAGTCTTGCATTAAGAAAGAGAGAGAGAGAGAGAGAGTGACCAGGTCTATATTTTCCAAGCACACGTAAACCTTAGGATAAACACCGACGGCTGGGTAAGGTCAGTGACACGAGCACCCGACACAGAGAGCAGGGATGGAGAAAGAACGAGAGCCCGGGTGGAGGACCTGTAACCCCAAACGTCCAAGTCGCAGAGTTCGCTTCGTGAACGGAGGTAGCGGGGCCAGATGGGTAGGTGGCCCCAGAGTCGGCCGCACGGCCAGGGGCACCAGGGTAAGGGGAAGGAGATCGTCCCATGGTCAGGGTGCACAGGCCCAGAGGCCATCCCGTAGAGTCCGGAATCTGATTCGCGGTCAAAGGTACCCGGGGTAAGGGGTCGTCACATGATATTCACCACTTGGCGAGGGAGTCGCGGGCGAAGGGCTGACGAGCCGCGGAGCTTCGAGGCGGAAAAACCGCTCCTTGGTAAGGGGTTGCGCGAAAGGGGTGGTCGTCTGGAGAAGCTTCTAGAATAAAATACCTCCTAGACGAGGGGCTGCGGGGGAAGGGAAAGGGGCCCCAAAATTCGCTCCTTGGCGAGGGGCGGCGGGGGAAGGGGATGGCGTCCCAAAGTCACTCCGCGGCGAGGGGTGGCGGGGGAAGGGGATGGCGTCCCAAAGTCACTCCTCGGCGCGGGGCGGCGGGGGAAGGGGATGGCGTCCCAAAGTCACTCCTAGGCGACGGGCTGGCGCCGGAGAGGGGTGCGAGGGGGGTTTGTCGTGACGCCTCAAAGTGCCTCTATACTACTGTGGTATCCTACCGTTTCTCCAATTCGGCCGGTCCAAGCGCTACTAAGGCTCTAGCGGGTGGTGCTGCAGGTAAAGCTAAAGCCGTCAACGAAGCTAGTGTCAACAAACATCTGTTAAACGAAACCAAACGGAACAATACAACAATGGAGGCGATTGCGTTAGGCAACGGATTATACCTGCGACCCTACCGCAGCGGAATAGGCCTGTACTTACATCCGTCAAAGAACTGATAAAGCTACTACACCGAGCTTTCACTGACATTGATTCACACAAATGTGTTAAGGAAATAAAGATTCTACACCTTCGAGGTGTTTTCATGCAAAATGATCTGCTAGAATCTGGACCGCAGATGCGAGAAACTGCAATTATTAATCTTAATGATAAAAACGGGCCTGGAATCCATTGGGTTGCGTATAAGAAAATAGGTGCTGATGTTGTGTATTTCGACAGTTTTGGTGTTTTGCAACCGCCCGAGGATTCAATGAACTATCTCGACGTCGGTAGCGTTGAATATAATCATAGAAGATACCAGAAGTACGGTACAGTTATTTGTGGTCACTCGTGTCTGAAATTTCTCAGCCAACGGTTATAAAAAGACAAGTGTCACATGAGCAAGCATTTGTTATGCAGGAATCGTTGACGTCAACACTGTCAGGCACATCCTCCCAGCTGGAGGCTCAATATTTTTCTCTAATCGAGTTATCATCGAAGAAAAACTGTGTTATTGGACTCGTCGAGTTCACGACATTCAATTCAATACCCAATATTCCCGAGGGTTGTAATAAATTTTATCCGGAGCGGGTGGATAAGACTTGAGAAGTTATAACTATACCCACTGGAAGCTACGAAATTGGAGGTATCAAAAATTTTCTGCATAAGGAGATACCCAACGACATCACCCTCAGTCTGCAAGCCAACAACAACGAGCTGAACAGTGAAGTTACGTGCAATGAATTGATAGATTTAAAAACCCAAGGATTCCATCGGGTGCTTATTGGGATTCAAGCCGGTTGAGCTGGCAAGAGACGTTACTCATAAATCGGAATTACCAGTAGTCATTCTGAAAGTTAATACCATACACCTTGAGTGCAACATAACCACAGGGGCATACATAAATAAATCGTAAAGCACATACGATTCACGAATTTTTCCCGATCGTTCCATTAGGATATAAGCTTGTTGAAGAGCCCGCAAATGTCATTCGCCTACCAATCGTCGTACAGTCCATGTGAAATCTCTCGAATAATGGGGCTCGTGTTGAGGACGAAAAAGTCGGGCAAGCGTCATAAAAGCGTGACGTCATGGCCAAATATGACCAGTCGCCCGACACCTCTTACAACGTTTACACCACCAACGAGGCAGACACCTCTGAACGATCGGTTTCTCCGGAGCCTAGGTCTTCGATGACGTGGAAATTTTAGAAAACAAGAATTCGTGTTTGCTGCATCCTGTGTGTGTTATCATAGAAGAAATAATGAGAATACAGAACCCCGTGGTATTCGACGAATCGATGCGCACTCTGAGATTCATGCTCGTCAACCGTTTGCATCATCCACCTTCCAGAACAACGATGAAATCCATATTGCTGTTGACTATCAAGACTTGTGCCTACTGCCCAGTAAAAGATTTCTCCACATTCACGGAAAAATCACAAAGGACAATGGTGTAAAAGCGGTGACGACTACGAAATTGGTCAATATGGCTGTTTGCCATTTGTTTGAGGAAGTTCGCTACGAGTTGAACGGTGTGGAGATTGATCGAAATAAAAATGTTGGCATCACCAGCGTTATGAAGGGGCTCTTATCCCTAAGTCCCGGTCAGTAATATAGTCTGGAGAATACCGGTTGGTTAAGTGGTGATACCGAACTCACTGATGCTACTGGAAATTTCGACGTTGTTTTACTGCTGTATTATATGCTGAGCTCCGCCAAAGATTATTGTTGAGTCATCGTCAATGGCAAACACGAGTTGATTCTCACACGTTCCGACAGCGATTTGAATGCGGTGATTCAGACCCCGCCCATGGAAAATTTTAAAATTACCCTTAATAAAATCGAGTGGTTGCTACCCTCCATCAAATTGGCCGATAAACCGAAAATCCAGCTACTCAACTACAATGCCAAGGATCCGGCCATATCCATGAGTTCTCGTTTTTGGGAAACGTATGTGTATCTGATGCTCCCGTCAACGACGCGACACGTGTGGGCGGTCAAGATATCGACGTAGTTGGAGAAGCCGAGATATGTTATTCTGGGATTCCAAACTCCACCAAGAAACGATCTCCAGAAAAATGCCGGTGAATTTGATCATTGTTGAATCAGAGATGTATAACTCTTCCTCAACTCGCAGTGTTATCCCTACGGAAATTTGAATCTCGATATATCCAATAATCAGTACACCATTCTCTTTAACATGTATGTTCAATTTCAAACTGTCCACTAAAACAAAGAGGCCGTACCTTTGTTATCGAAGCGTGAATTCATAAACCAAGCTCCGCTCATCGTATTCGATTGCTCGAAACAGAATGAAACGTTGAAAACCGGACCGGTGGATATTTGATTGGTATTTGAAGCGAGCGTAGAATTTCCTCAAAACACCGCAGCCTATTGCACGATCTTGAACGATCGAGTCGTTGAGTACAGTCCGATTAGCGGTATGGTGAAGAAATTAGTGTAAGTCAATTTTGGAATAATAATATGTTTGATTATTATTATTATTGTGTGAATAATAAAATTATGTGTAAGGTTATTCGTTAAATTTGAAATACGATGATCTATGTCCATTATTATGTAGAAGCTTTGTTGATAAATAATAAACATCTATTCAAAGCATCTAACCGTTATTTTGTGGAACGTTCACCCCCCAACCACATGATAAATGAAAAAGTCACTATCTTGCAGCAAGCGTTGGTAACATCACGCATTATCGATCAGAGAAATATCGATTGATCGATAATGCGACAAACCTGTGGCAATACCCGGTAACACCAACAGTCGTTCCTCGTTGCATAGAAATATTGCGCAGAACTTGTATATTCACAGTTCTGTGGGTAAACTGTCTGCCATCTGACAATAAAAAATTTGAAGTATCTGCTCATCCGACGATGAAAAAATCAAAATGGCTGCTTATCTGACTGAGAAAAAATTCCATTATCAAACAGTCGATCGGTAAAAAAAAAAAATGGCCGCTCAACTGACTAAGCAATAATCAAAATGGCTGCTTATTTGACTAGGCAGAAATCAGAAACCTGCACGACCCAACCCTAATCAACGTGGGGTATGTGATGGGAAAAAAATCGGTTAACGAAAAAGCAGGTGATGGGCAACGTTTGACGGGGGAAATATCAAAATGATAGTTCATATGACTAAGCAATAAGCAAAATGGCTGCATATTTGACTAGCAAAAAAAATTTCGCTGTTAAACTGTCTGTCGATAAAATCGGGTGAAAATACAGGTGGTGCCATATATGTTAACAGTCGGTAACAATATCGCGGGTCAGGTTTACCATCGCGGTGGTAACATACCAACTGTCGGTAAGGTAGAAATCAGGATACTATGCCGGTGTATCCCTACTACAGTCATGTACAACCTGGACCCGTTACATGATTACACTGCACCCGGGCTGTCGTCTAATGCAATGCTAAAGTGTACCGACATCGAGCTCGAGCTTCTCACCGACGTAGATATGACTATGTTCATAGGAAAAGGAATTCGAGATGGTGTGTCCCAATGCTCTAATCGGTATGCGAAAGCGAAAAATAGGTACATGGGAGATGCTTTTAATAAAGAGCTAGAGGAATCGTACCTTATGTCCTTTGACGTCAACAACTTTTACGTTGCTGCCATGAGCCTTGCTCTACCATACAATTCGTTTAAATGCATGTCGAATTTCGAGCAATTTAATGTTGTTACCATCTCGGACGAAGCCGAGGTTGGCTACATATTAGACGTAGATATGGAATATCGCGATGAACTGTACGAAATGCACGAAGATTTACCACTTTGCCCGAAGCACCACATACCTCCGACCTCAAGTAGTAAGCAACCGAAATTGACGATTACGTTATTCTACAAGCGAAACTACGTTATTCATTATCGCGTTTCAAAACTATTTTTAGAGTCAGGCTTCAAATTAGTTCAAATTCATCGAGTTTTTAAGTTTAGACAAACACCGTGGCTGAAAAAATGCATAGATTTGAATACAGATTTGAGAAAAAAATCGAACAATCAATACGAGAAAACTTTTTATAGATCAATGTTCGACGCTGGTTTTGGTAAAACAATAAAGAACGTTTGGAAATACGGATATATTAGACTGATAATAAAACGCGGTGGAAGGTATAGTGCTAGAGATACAGTCAAACCAAATTTTCACAGTTGTACAATCTTTAATGAAAATATGATGATAGTTGAAATGCGTAAAACGAGAGTCAAACTCAACAAACCATTGTATGCAGGCTTCTCCATTTTGAATCTTTCAAAATCCTTTATTTACGATTTCAATAATAATTATGTTAAAACGAAATATAGACATCAGGCAAAATTAATGCATACCGACACGAATGGTTTAATATACTACTTCACTGTCCCCGATATTTACGAATGCATGAAACAGGACTTGGAGAAACCTGATACTTCCGATTATCCACCTGATAATGCTTACGGAATGCCCTCAGTTAACAAAAACGTCCTCGGCTTCATGAAAGACGAGTGTAACGGGAAAAAAAATGACAGAATTCATTGGCTTGAGGGCGAAATTGTATTCGTTCAGAGTGGTGGAAAAGAATGAGAACAAAAAACGAGCCAAGGGTGTGTAAGGATCGCTATTAAAAACTTTAACTTTCCATGATTATTTGAAGTGTGCTCTAGAAGACAAAAATTTAGTCGAACATCAGAGTCTGATACAGAGTCAGAAGCATCAGGTCTTTACCATAGAACAGGGAAAGGTAACACTGAGCTGGAACGTCGATAAGCGGATCCTATTTACAAACACGACCGATACGCTGCCGTGGGGCTACTTTACAAGACCTGCAGTTAGACTGCGCATTAGTGTGAATTGTATCTTTAAGGTGTACAAATAAAGGCACATATTTGGAAAATAATTTTGTTAATTTAATGTTGCACATCAGATTCAGTTATCCAACTGTTGTGTGTATTGTGAAAACCTAACCACTTGACGTATAATTTTTTTCCACGGTTCTTGAGCATCTTCTCCACCAGAAAGATTTCCGAATGCTTAACCTTAAGGAGCTCCTGTTCAAAGACACCACCAGCGATGGGTTGATCTTGATAGTCTTTAAGCTTGTACGTCACAGCATGAGCATTTTCCACTTGGCTTATTGTGAATATCTGTGTTGTCCAATTGCGAGTGTAACCTTTCTCAAAAACGTTTTTGAATTTGCTGATTCGAACTTCGTCACCAGTTTTGAACTTGGCCGGTTGGATAGGTTTCGCTCAAAGCCCCCGGTACGCCTGACGTAATACCAACCTTTCGTTCTCAACGGTGACATCAGTCGGTTTCATACTTATGGTTCGGTGTTTGGCGTTGTTGTAAGCCGAAACCAAATCAGATAAGATATCGAGCCTCTTGTAGCTTCTTTGAATACTGAACCATTTCCATAATTGACTTTCAAGCATGCGATCGAAGTGTTCGCAGATCGAAACCTTCTTACTGTTCGTGGAGTAAGGTTTGATTCCGTAGCGTAACATAAAAGATTCAAAATTTGAGTTATAAAATTCCGTTCCTCTGTGGACGTGTAATTTTTTCAGTACCCGTCATCGAACAAGCACAGATTCCATTGCCTTCGTAACATCATCTCCAGGCTTGCTGTTTATCGGTATAGCCCACGCGTATCTTGAAAAGATATCAATAACTGTGAGCATGTACTTGTAGCCTTTGTTTTGTCCAGCGTGTGACATCATATCAACAAGATCCGCCAGCCAGGTCACATCGATGCCGCGTACGTCTTCACGTCGACGCGAGTAATTCCGGCGTGCAGGCTTATGCAGTTCCGTCACCAGTGTTTGCTTTTTCTCGTTTATATTCCAACGCTCTCAGTCGGGTGTCCAATTTGGAAATGATTTCAGCGTTCCGAATCGACAGGTCTCTGCCTGTTTAAAAGTCCGTGTAAAAGGTATCCAAGGCTTTCTCTGTAGTGATCTTCAAAGCTTTGATCATTTGATCGAGTTTGTCAATTTGTTTTTGCAGCACGTTGAAATTTCGTCTTAAGATTTTTAAAGTTACAGCATTGTTCGGCTCTGCGGGATATGCGACATTGCACAATTACTTGTTCTGTATATCGTAATGCCAGTCCGCTGTTATTTGAAATCCGAGTGCTCGCAGTTGTATTTTCATCCAGATGCCGTCCAAACACGTCGACGATCATCTCGGTAATGAATGCAAAACCGATGGGAGCTGCTTGATAAATGATTCCTGCTTCGCGTAATTCTTCGTTGATGCAGATTATTTGGTTCTTGTAACTCGGAATTCTTGCTGCCTGAGATGCCATGGGTAAACGAAGACGCTTCACCAACTCGTTTGGATCATCCTAGAAACCGTATTCTGTTTGAACACTTTGTCGAGTGATCATAGCTTGCGGAAGTTGACCTTTACCTTTTCGCCGAGGTGATGGGGAATAATTCATGAATTCGGCGATAACATTTCTAAATTTGTAACTGTTATCGTTTGGAACAGCCCCATCGGATGAGTAGTACTTTTCATGCGCGTTCGTTGCAAGGATTATGTTTTTAAAACTTTCCCGATCTCCGGCGCTCACATAAGACCCGTCAGGATTCTATTTGAACAAAAGTTCCAGCAAACCCTTCGTTTTCGGGGGAAGCGTATTACCAATACGGATGTAGTCACTCTCAAAAGATATCAACGAATCACCAATCATTAGTTCGTTTGAGAGGTTGCGTACAACGTACACGTTGTACAATTCACTTAGCGTCTTCGCATCTCTTATCAGTCTTAACTACTCATTCTCGATTTTCTCGACCGGTACTCGTTGTACAATTCACTTTGCGTCTTCGCATTTCTCATCAGTCTAAGATACTCATCCTCGATTTTCTCGACCGGTGTTTCTATGATTGTTTCATCTCCTGCCAAACCGAAGGAATCGTCTATTTCCGAGACAGTTTCATTTTTCGTTTCATTTTTCATCTGCTTTATTTCTTCTTCAATTTCTTCCACCTCTTGTTTCACAGGGTTAGTATCTTTTGTAACATTCACCAATTCCTGCAACGATGTCACTACTGTTTTGAAAACGCTACTCAATTTCTGAGCCGTAGATTCCTTGCCCGACTTAAGCAATCTGTGTTTTCGACGAATCGCAGCACTTGCTTGAGCGATTCGATGTAGGACATTTTTTCGCTTGGAAATTTCAGAGATCTGCATGTTGAGGCAACTGAGTCTGCAACGCTACCTCGTCTCTCACTTGTAAACGTTGGATTTTATTTCTTTTCTAGGCTAACAAAAGAATCAAATCCCTTCCTGTATAGTCCTTCGTTGAGCTCACTGTCTTTGTCGATCACCAGAAACTCGTACTTTTCACCGTTCCAGCATGCAGAGCACACACTTTCAAACTCTGTGTAAGACATATTGGTGTTAATATGGTCGTTGTATACGTGTCTTCGGTTCATGTCGTCTTGTTTGAATAACACGAGTAAGTTCACGTTGTCGCGCACGAGATGTTTGGGAATACGCGCGTACGTCTCATAGATATAGAAACAGTCAACGTCTTGACGTCTACCCACGCAAAAGTAGGCTTTTATATTGTCCTGCATCTCGCATGCTACATCGTCAAATACGATTTGCCACGCTCGGTTAATGCAAAATACTCCATATTCTTAACATTGTCCAACAATTGCTTCAACAATTGGTATTTCGGTTGGTTTTGGGATTTTGAGTAGATATAGATATTCTTAAATCTAAGTCCGTTGGGATGGGTTATAAGTGTGAGCATTAGTTTTACCACAATTCGACGGTCCACAGAGTATTGCACGTACACTATTCGGGAGTAATTCACCGTGCCGTTTGTGCCTTTCGACATTTTGCTCTGAAAGTTTGTCAAGATTCATTACGGGAAGCTTAGTCGGTTGTTTCTCAAACCGCATCTCGGACATGACTGATCGGATTTCCTATAAATATTCCGTTGTAAAACACTTCTTTTTAGTCGATTCCGAGTTCATTCTAGACAGATAGATTATTGATTCGAGTTCTACCGGACTCGATTCTGACACAAACAGACACGACGAATCCGAGGTTAAACTGGACGCATTTCTGCCAGCCCGGGAAATCGGATTTGAAAGATTGAACTCACAACATCGATCTGCGAGCAATCAGTAGTAAATAGTGAACTTCACAAGTCCCAAAATTGAGATCACTCCAGCCAGCTAGATGGCGGGCCTGAGCAGTGAAGTAAAAAACAAGAAGAGGAAAAGACCGAAGGTGCTGACAAAAGAGTTGCCAAAGAAATGCAAAACAATGGAAAACCAAAAAGACGACATGTCACTAGAAGATGACAGTAGTGAAAATGAAGATAGAGAACAAGAAGACGGACAAAATAAGTCCAAATATAAATCAGTACCCATCGATTTAGATACGACTGATAAAACTCATGACCAAATAATTGAATTATTCAATATATTTAAAGAAACTGCGTCTGACACCAAATACAAAATTACACAATACAAGATGATACTATACACGCAAAATAATATGGACCATTCGAAAATAATCAATCTTCTGAAGAAAGAAGGACAAAGTTTTAATTCCCACCCATCCAATGACGATAAAGAGCTCTAATTTGTAATTAAAGGACTATCTACCATTCCAGAGGAGCATGTCAAAGCAGGTTTAGACGAACAAAGATTCAAACCAAAGAAGATATCAGAAATGATCTCAAAGCCCAGATTGAGAAAAAAGAAACAGCCCACACACAAGTCATTACGTTGCTACAAAATAAAATTAAAAAAAGTAACACAAAGTGGGAATCAAAATTTAGCTCGCTGGAAGCAGAAGTAAGTACCTTGAAGGAAAAAGTGAATGCACACAAAGAAGACGAGGCAACCCAAATTGCACCAGAATCGAAAGAAAATCTCATGACAATAATTACAGGTGAAAATGGCCCAGCAGTCTTGTCAGACATCAAACAAAGGCTTGATCAAACGGACTCCTTAGTTGAGAATAATGAGAAGCTCACCAGAAAGAATAATACAATCATTAAAGGGCTAACTGTCAAAAAGGAAGACCTGGCCAAACAGGTGAAAGTGTTCCTAGAATCACGCTTCAAGATATCTATCGATATCCTAGAAGTACACCAGCTTGGAAGCAAGTTAAACTCTTTTAAAGTGAAATTAAATTCGTCTGCAGTAAAAAGTGCTCATACTTAGGAACAAATCAGCAGCTCTCAAGGACTCGAGCATCTACATTGAGACCGATTATACACCAAAAGAAAGGCAAACTGCCTGGAAACTGCGAGAAATAGCTGGACAAAAGAAAAATGAAGGGGTGAAAGTTAAAATACATAGCAACAAGATACTCTTTAATAACCAGTGGTGGAATTGGAGTGATGAAATTTCGGGTATTGTTCCAATGAAGTATACAAACAATGTTTCACAAACTCGGCCAGAAATTCCAGGCTCCAACTCATTAAGTTTAAAAAACTAATAAGTGACTGAGATACGAGCAGCATACTAAACATAATCTTCTGGAATCTGCACGGATACAACAACCTCTCCAACCATAGTTTTATTGAACATTCCGAGATTAAATGCCTCTACGAGTCCTGGCACGTAGAAACACCGAAATTCCAAAAACCCTGCATAACAGGATATCAGACTTGTTGGGCTAATGCAACTAAGTGCACAGCAAGTGGTAGACCCAGTGGAAGCTTGCTCACGGCAGTTATTAATTGTGCGACACAAGCTACTGATACAAGCAATGAATGGAACTTCACAAGATGCAATAAGAACAACCTGAAGACCCTGATAGGTAATATCTACTTAAAACCTATCTCGGATTTAGAAGAGAAGCTGCATAAAATACAAAGTGTGCTGGATGAAGACCACTCCGAATATGATATAATCCTCCTTGGTGGCGACTTTAATGGAAGGGTTAGTATCTTGCAAGACATTCCGAAAGAACCTCTTGAGAACTCAGTCGTCAGCTACCGACATAAATCTATGGATACAACATCTAATGAAAGAGGTTTACTTCTTACACACTTCATGCATAACAATGGCTTTACACTACTAAATGTTTGATGTCCAAGTGACTCTCTGGATAAATACACATTCTATAACTCCAATGGAGCTAATGTAATAGACCTGATTTGGATAAAAACTGATTGCCTCGAACTAGTGATAGATATGGAAGTCTCTATGGAGCCTACCCACTCAGACCACCAACCTGAGATATTCAGCCTTAAAGTGTTAAACACTACCACTAGCTTAAGCCCTCAAATCACCTCATCTGGCACACTAGTAATTAGATGGAAAGATCAACCTGTAGAAAACAAGCGATGTATCTTCAACAATCTACTGTACTCTGATGAAATAAATATGAACCTAGAGTCAAACACGCCTAATCAGGCCTATCACAACCTCTGCACAGCAATTTATGGGGCGGCTGACAAGGCTGATCTACTCAAAAAATACAAATGTAAGAAACCAAAACAAAAGAACCAAGCTTTGTTTGACCCTGAATCAAACAAACTTAAAAAGGCCTGTAGCTCTTTACTAAAAACCTGCATGTCAAACAACTTCAGTGAGCCGTGGAGAACTCAATATCTGGAATCCAAGAAACATTATAAAAACCATCTAGTATATAACAAGAAAAAGGAACAAGAAAATTTATTAAACAGTTTTAACAACCTGAAAAACCCAACCGAATTCTGGAAGGCAGTAAAGAGATTCAAAACACACACTCGTACAAGCCATGCAGTAACAATTGACGCCTGAAACGAGTTTTATAGCAAGACATACCCAGCAAAAACTGATATACCACCGTTAATTCAGCGTAACTATGATGAGCAACTTGACTCTTCTATTTCACCTCAGGAGTTCTACTGTGCTCTAAGCAAACTTAAGAAAAATAAGACCACGGGTCCGGATGGCATCTCTAATGAAGCTCTTAGCTCTATGCCGACAGTCTGGATTGATTATCTCCTAAATCTGTTCAATGTCGTAATTGAAGCCGAAATCTGTCCGTATGATTGGTCTAAAGCACTCCTTAGTATGTGACACAAAAAGGCAGTAACTCCGATCCATCTAACTACAGAGGAATTGCGCTAATAAATCATATGACGAAATTCTTCACGTCAATACTGAAAAAGAGAATCGAAGACTGGGCGGAGAATTACAACGTACTACCTGAAAGCCAATTTGATTTCAGAAAAAATAGAGGCTGCACTGATGCAGTATTTGCACTGATTACCTCCATTCAAATACAGCTTCGACTTAGGAATAGAGAGGTATACGCACTCTACGTTCATTTTAAAAGAGCCTTTGACTCAATCCCGCACTGCAATCTCTGGTGTAAACTTACTCGACTCAACATCAGCACTGAGCTTATGAAGGTAATCAAATCACTTTATGGCTGAGCAAGTGTACAAGTACGACTAGGAGCAGACTTCTCGAAAGTGTTTGTAGTCTCAGAGGGTGTCTTACAAGGGAAAACCCTCAGTGCACTCCCGTTTATTCTCTATATTCATGACTTCGAGATGTACTTCAGACTACTAAAGGGACTACTAAAGGTACTACTAAAGGGACGAATGGAATTAACATTAATGGTACCAACGACCTAATAATGCTACTCATCGCGGATGATACTGCGATTCTAGCATACAGTGATGTAGATGTATCAACCAAGCTAAGAACGCTCAAAGAACAAGCTCAGGGTGGACATCGACAAGACAAAAATAATGATTCTTAAACCAAAAGCGAAACCAAAGGCTGTGAGGGAAAGCATGCGTCTATACGATGGCCAGGCGATTGATATTGTTAAATCATTTACTTACCTTGGGGTACACCTTACATCGACGACCATTGGGCATCAAACCTCAGAATTTGCAGTAAATAAAGCGACTGTTGCTTCATCAATTGAGCCTATGGGTCAAATAACGACTTAAGTCGACTTAAGTCACTTTTTCAAAGAAGCTGATCTCGGTGTTCTGTATAATCTTCGCTATAAACCCTGTGAATCTTGGATGTTTTCGTCAACTTTTAATGCTGTAGTAACCATAACAAGCGGTGCGCGCACCGCCATTGAGTTAGCCGGCAGTAGCAGCGAAGCGAAGTAGGCTAATCCACGCGCCTCCGCTAAACAGACGCACGTGTTTATCTGCCTGTCTGTTAGATTTCGTGTAAAGCTGCAATATTTTCTGCGCGAAATAATGAACGAATCTACAACAACTACAACAGCATCGACTAGCCCTACTGCTACAGTTACGGGGAAAAAGAGAAAAATTCGACAAGATAGATGGGAACAAAATAGAAAGAAGCTTAAGCGTAACAGTGGTAAAAGTTACGCTTCTCAAAGTGGGAATAAAATACCTCGAAAAAAATTCAGGCACACTACCGACTGCTGCAAGAAAAACTGTTCGTCTTCTTTCGATTATAAACGTCAGCGTGAAATTTTCAAGACTTTCTGGGCAATGGCTGAGAAACCGAGTCAGGACACTTTTTTAATCAGTTGTATACAACGTGAAGAAATCAAATACGTCAAAACCGTAACAAAACGGAAGAACAGATCTTGGTCTTGGAAATATTCTTTCAAAGTAGATGGCCAGGATAAAACTGTCTGTAAAGGATTTTTTCTGTCTCTTCTCCAAATAACTGAATCCAGAATGAAAACGGTGCTCCGATTTTGTAAATCAGGTAAATGTTTATATTATTTTCTTTCTAAATAAATCAATATTTACGAATGCTTGACTCGTTTATTGGCGTCTTATAACAAAACAAGTCAGGTCTGGATTAAAATATGAAAATACTGATTGTTTCAGGTACGACAGTTGCTACAGAAAAAAGGGGTAAGCAACCCAACCCTGCCAAAATTTCGAACGTGGTATGGAGTTTAGTGAAGGAGCATTGGTCGACTTTCCCGAACAAAAAATCGCATTATGGAAGCTCCAAAACTGAAAGAAAGTACTTCGAGAATCCAGACTTAAACGTAAAAAAAATGTTTCACGCATTCCAAGAATATTACTTTGATAAAACAGGGAAGCAGCTCTCACTAAAGTACCCAACGTACCATAGATATTTTCGGGAAAATAGTGATTACTCGTTTAGGCAACGTAAAACAGACGTCTGTGATTTTTGCACCGAATGTAAAATCAAACTATCGGCAAATTCATCAGATCCGTGTAAGGAATCGTTCCGTCTACATGAAGTAAAAGTTGCGGAATACAAGGTTTTGCGGCAACAGTGCACAAAGAATATTAACGATGATACTCTAACTGTTGAGTTCGACTACGCACAAAATCTTCCGCTTCCAAAACTGAACGTTAGCGCACAATTTTACAAGCGATTATTGTGGCTGTATGTTTTCAACACACACTGTTTTAATGACGGTGACAGCAAATTTTTTTGCTTCTTAGAATGTGATGGTGGCAAGAACGGTAACTCTGTGTGTAGTTTTTTGAACGATTTTCTGGTAAAAAAATTGACTGAAAATCCAGAATTAAAAAAAGTAGTTCTTTTGTCTGACTCCTGTGGGGGGCAAAATAAAAACAAGACTCTCGTACGATATTGTGCTTGGTTGTCGGTCAAAATGGGAGTTGAAATAAATCACATCTTTCCGGTGCGAGGTCATTCATACTGCCAATGCGATAGAAATTTCGGTGTTTACGGAACTGTTTTAAAAAAAGTAGAGACCGTCGAAAATCCTATCGAGTATCTCGAAATAATGAGGACCGTAAGGCACAAACCAAAAGCTTTCGAAGCAGAGATGAGTGCCCACTCATTAAAAGAATGGGATAAAACTTTGGATTCATTTTTTCTAAAGGTTCCAAAAGCTAAGGGAAAGAAATTCACGATCCAAAAGTATGTGAAGTTATCATACAAGCCAACAGGCACCATGTCCGTTTACGCGGACTATAATGGCGCTCCGCAAAATTTCAACCTGTTCAAATTAAACGCTTTTGTAAGTAAAGATACCGAACTAGCATTAGCAAACCCGGCTCCTGTTGGAATTAAGACAGCTAAAAAAAATGACGTGCTATCTTTAATGCCTTTTGTGAAACCGGTTAATAGGGAATGGTATAAAAATGTGCTGCGGGGTACCTGCAACGACAATGATTCGGCTGAAACAGACGAAATGGACTCTGATTGAACCTGATACATGCCGTTTTTTAAATGTCAATTCCTAGTTTAGCTTTTTTTATATGTGTTCACCGCGACCATGAAACACCCATTACAGTAGAAACTGGTTTGACTATTATCGTCATCATATTATTTTAATCCAAAAACGTGTTTGTACAGATTAAAAGTCGTTCTACAAAAAAACGACTTAAGTCTTACTCCGAATTTCCGTGATAGCACTGTATTGGACAATATTTAATAATTGTTATTACGTTTGTATATCATTTTTGGGTACCCCACCTATGTAAAAAAATAAAAGTTCCTTGTAAAATGCCTTGTCAAAATTGAAATATCGACTGTTGAATCTTTACTTGCCTTTTTTATGCCAAAACTTAAGTCGACTTAAGCCGTTATTTGACCCATAGGCTCAATTACACTTGGTATTATAAATAAAGCTGGATCTAGCTCAATGGAAGTAAGTTCGAGGCTCCTTGATAGCATGGTGCAGTCAACGCTGATGTATGCGATCCCTGCCTGGGGAATCAGATTCAGAAAAGAGCTTGAGAAGGTTGCTGCGAACTTCTACAAGAAACTTTTCCATCTTCTCAGCTGCACTGCAAACTGGGCGATTAGACTGGAATTGAACATGCTCCCACTAGACTACAAGGTAATGGATTACATCTGGGACTGGACAGTAAAGATCCTCGCTGCAAACGACTCATACCTCCCGAAAATATGTCTCAAAAGACTAACGGACCTGAAAAACAGCCCAAATTGTAGAACAGAACTGAACTGGGTCGCGTACTTTAAAGAATTCCTCAAAGAAATGGACGTTGAAGAGCTCTGGTCCAGCCCTGACTTGGAGGAGTGGAACCTACAAAAAAGTGAAGTATTTAATAAGTTTAATGACTCACTAGTAGCTAAAGATGAGCACAGTTACTGCAACTCACAGTTCAGCCTACTTAAACTGTACAAACCGCTGACAATGGTGTCTAACTCGCAGTTATATCTGAAGGACAACTATACGGTGCAGATCAAGAGAACACTAGCACAGATCAGGCTAGCAAACAAATATCAAGCCTACTTATCAGTAAACAACGAAAGGAAATTGATTCCAAATAGCATCTGCTCATGCTGTAGCCTGGAGGAGCCAGAAGACATTGAACATCTACTATTCGTCTGCCCAGCCTACGATGATATACGAAACCACCTCTACGGTGGAATGTATAACCCAGAGCAATTTTCGTTGAACTGTCACCTTGCTAACCGTTCACACTATGACTGCAAGAAACTGTTTAATATTACATGCAGGATTCTGTCCTCAAGAGAAGGGCGCGTCTGAAAAACCGCTCGACTCCAGAAATACTACACGACTTACCATCCTCAAGAACACAAAATTAGTTGTATCTCGGTCAATTCAAGTAAACCCAGTTAGTTAATCGAATTATTTTAGTTCACTTTTACTTTATCAGTAATCTTCATATTGATTTTTACATTTTTAATTTCAAACTTTGTGTTGATACCAGGAAATTTGTGATATTTTAATACCAATATTGTCTGCTACTTTTCCTATACTGTTAAAAAAAAAAAATGTATCTATTCCATTCCCCTTTGCTACGGGACCATGTACCTCTCAAGTAATGAAACTAATTCAATATATATTAATTTACTACCATAAAATATAAAATAATAATCATAAATAAAATAATTTTATAAAAATATTAATCATTAAAAAAATGCCATGTCAAGTACTTTATGATATATAATTAGGATCATATATACAATGGATTAAAGCTTTTTAAAAAGTTTAAAGAAAACTGACAGATAGATGAATAATTAATCATTTAATTTCATATATTTAATTTTCAAAAATTGATTATCCATCAATTTAAGATGAATAATTTATAGAAATTAACGATTTTCCAAATTTAATAAATTGTTTAACTTAATTACCTCCATTTATACTTAATTAAATTAATGTGAAATTTTGTTGTTATTTGTTTATATAAATCATAATTTTTATTTATTTTCAATAAATAAAAAATTATTATAAAAAACTTTGTAAAATAAATTTATTTTATTTATGATTATTATTTCGTATTTTATTGTAATAAATTAATAAATATTATAATTTTTAATAAAATTATAAAAAAGTAAATTAACTGACCCAAGAACATCATATCCGCTGGTGGCCTCGCCAAGGACCCCTCTCGTATGCAGCTGCTCCGTCACCTATTGTGTCCGTAAGCTTTACAGGTAGAATACGGACAGAGACGACTTTGATGCTCACTATCTCAGGTAATATTCTAGTAATCGCAAAACCGTATGCACAAAAATTATTCAGAATTTAGTCCTCTACAGCCCAGGATCATAATATATTAAAGCGGTGCGTCTAAAAGAAGACGAGTGAAAAGTTTGTTATTCGAAAATGGCCGCGTAGTCAGAGAGCGTGACGGGAAGACCGTTGTGTATAAGAGACTCGAAAGCACAGTCAACGAAAAAGTGACGAGAAAATGGCTGCGACATTCAAAATTGATCAATTAACGGGAGACAATTATGATACATGGAAAACACATATGAGAGCGGTTCTGAAAAAGAACGATGTAACGATGTAGATATTCCAAAACCGCAAGCAGCATCGCCAGACTACGCAAAATGGATCAAAATAGATGGAATAGCGGATTCGGACATTTTGTTTGCCGTTAGTGCCAGTGAATTAGTTGCGTTAGATGGATTGAATACCTCCAACGAAATTTGGGACAAATTGAGGTCTCTGTCTCAATCGAGTGGTCCCGCGCGAAAGGCAACCCTTCTCAAAAAGTTAGCATTGACGCGAATGCAAGAAGATGATGATATTAAGAAACATCTCGTTGAATTTTTCAAGGCAGATAAGAAACTGAAGGAAATTGGGTTGGTATTTCCGAATGAGCTATTGGCAATTCTCTTATTATATAGCTTGCCCGATTCATTTGGAATGTTCCGCACAGCAATGGAATCTCGCGATGATTTGCCACACATAGACGTGCTGAAAGTAAAAATAGTAGAGGACTATGAGAGTCAAAAATCGCGAGACCCAGGGACAGGCCAGGAAGCAATGTATGTGAAGAAAAAATATCCACACACACAGACAAGAGATAATGAAAAAAAAGAGCGTAATCGAAATGTTGATGAGCCAAGACACAAGAACAAAACCGAGTGCTATCGTTGTCATCAGTTTGGGCATATAGCTACAGAGTGTCGAACGAGATTCGGTTCAAGAGATAAACAAAACGCGCGGCAAGTAGAGAAAAGAGATAACGGAACGAGATCGGAGAATCAAAACAGAACGTCGATGTGAATAACCACAGAAGACGCGATGTGTGGAATACAAGGTAAAGCCAAGTGGTGTCTCCATAGTGGGTGTACGGGACACATGTGTAAAGAGAGGGATACGTTTGAAAAGTTTACGCAAGTGAAGAGCGAATTAAACTTGGCTGATCACGAGAGTATGAAAATAACTGGTATGGGAAATGTAATTAATGTAAAAAATAATGTAATAAATGTAAAAAATGTAATAATAAATGTAAGTATTCTATTTGACACAGGCGCGGACAAACGCGAGATAGATATCGAAGAGGTATTTTATGTCTCGGATTTACGCGCGAACTTATTGTCTGTATCAAAAATAACAGATTACAATTTTGAAGTGTGGTTTAGAAAGAAAGACGCGGTTGTTGTGGACAAAGACAATAAAGTGGTGATGCGAGCAGATTGAGTGGGGAACTTATATTATGTAAAACGGAGCCAAGATAGTGCGAGCGTTGTTGAAACGAAACAAATTCAAAAGAACGCGTTAGATCAATGGCATGAAAGATTAGGTCACGCGAATGAACGCGCCTTGATGTCTATGGCCAAAAGAGGTTTAGTTTACGGTTTAAAGTTCAACGAAAACGAAAAATTATCCGAGTGTGAAATTTGTGTACGTGAAAAACAGACATGTCAAGCGTTTCCAAAAGGCAGCGAAGACCGAACACGTAAACTATTAGAGATCGTACACACAGACGTGTGCGGCCCTATGAGGCACCCGTCGTGGTCGAGTAAGAGGTATTTCGTGACATTTATTGACGATAAATCGAGATGGTGCGAAGTTTATTTCGTGAAAAATAAATTTTTAAAAAATTTTTTTTTAATAAAATTCATATTTTGGAAAAATCAAAAAACACAGTTTCAAAAATTTCAGGATCTCTTGAGATTGGTTCAAGGTAGTATACAAAAAAATTTGAGTCAAAAATTTATTGTCGAGCGTCAATTTTGAGAACTTTTAAAAATTCAAAGTTTCACAAATTTGAGATTTTTCAAAATTTTTTTTCGAGAATTTTTTTTTTCACAGCCCTAAGTATCCTCTTTGAAATTAACCATTGATCATCTTCTAATTTCCAATAGTTTTCAAAATATTTAAAATATAAGTTTAAAAACAGGAAAAATTGTGAAATGTTGAGTTCTTCATATCTTTTGAAAAAAATTTTTAAAATTTTTTTCCTTTGGCAGAACTTCGTTATAGGATAAAAGAAAACTCCTGACCAAAATTGAAATTTATATAAACCAACTGAGTGATAAGTGAGTCATACCATACATTATTTCACTGAATAAATTATTGATTAGTCGGAAAAGGTTAATTTTGCTAAATTCATGTTACATAGATTTATTCGCACTGTATTCGGCAACACTCAATTGTTCCATAAATCAGTTGACGGCGCTACAAATGTTATTGGGTAAAAAAAATTCTCGTGTTTTTCCCATTCGAAGTCACAAAAAATCGATGTACTCCAATTGCAGAAACATAATTTCAATCATGTTCCATGATTCTGTCTTATTGTTACTAGGAAATGAGAAACATCGTACGGCACTCTGTTTTGTTTTCGGTATTGACAACTAAACGTTCTTTGCGAAATTATTTGGTGGCTCTGAAAAGTGCCTTTTTTCATCGGGTCAGTGTGACGACTCGTTACAGGTGCTTTCACTTGTCTCCGGTTGAAGCAACGGCCGAAGAGGCCCTTGTCTTTCTAAGGGAGCAACGGGCCGAGGCGCTTGTTCACATATTCAAGGCGGCTTTGGTGATACCTAAGTCCGTATAGTTCGACTATCAAGGGTTTTTGGGGTCTGATAAGCTGATCCAGCTTTTACCCATCACAGTAGGTTCCTCACAATTCTATTTCATTTGACAAAGAACACACTGATAACGGGTTTATCTCATAGGTTTTGGCCCGATATAAACCGCACACGTTACAATATATATACCTTCGCGCGTATTGCACATTATTTTCCTGCCTAATCCCAACAGAATTTTTGTTGGATTTTGGTGTTTTCGGGCATCTCAGATGACCCTCTACTTGTCCTAAAAAATTTGGCTCTTCAGTCCGTTTTGTAGATATCAGCTACTTTTCGGTCTAATTTTACTGGACTACATCTGCTACGTACTATGGAGGAAGAAAGTTTCAACATTCAAACACGGGTTGTCTTTCACGAATCCGTTGCGCATTACGAAATACACGCTCACAAACCTTACGCCTCGTCAACTTTCAACAACAGCGATGAAATTCAAATCACCGTTCAGCATCAGGATTTATACATGTTACCTAGTAAAAGTTCGGTACACATCCATGGACGACTTCTCAAACCTGATGGTACAGCTACTGTGAACACACAGCTCGTAAACAACGCAATCTGTCATTTATTTAAAGAAATTCGCTATGAAATTAATGCAGTTGAGATTCGTAGAAGCAAGTACGTTGGCTTGACAAGTCTCATGAAGGGTTACGCTTTCCTGCACCCTGGTCAGACTTGGCTGATGGAGAACGCTGGATAGCTTGATATAGAAAAGAAGAAAAAATTAACCGATGCCGAGGGTAATTTTGACGTATTGATACCGCTCAGCATGATCTTGAGTTTCGCCGAGGACCGCCGCAAGTTGATCGTTGTCCACGCAGAACATGAGTTGATTTTGACGAGATCAAAAATTAACGTCAACGCAGTCACGCAGACTCAAGAGGAGGAATTCAAAATCATGCTCAATGCAGTGGAATGGCTAATACCGTATTTGAAACTCGCGGATCAGAAAAAAGTTGACCTACTAAATTTCATTTAGAAAGATCGGCCTATGTGAGCTTCAGCAGTTGGGAATTGTACGAATATCCCTTACTTCCCACAACATCGAAACACGTTTGGACTGTGAAAACTTCTACTTAGCTTGAAAAACCTCGATACGTCATTTTGGGTTTCCAAACAAGTTGAAAGGACAAGACCGGCAAGAACGCAAGTTGTTCCGATCACTGCAATATCACGGACGTCAAGCTATTTTCAAACTCTTAATCTTATCCGTACGGTAACCTGAACTCCAACGTGAGTCGTAATCTGTACGCGCTCCTGTACGAGATGTATGCAAACTTCCAAGCTACCTACTACGACAAGAACCCCGAGCCGTTGTTGAGAAAGAGTGAATTCCTTCGAGACGTCCCGTTATTCGTTATCGACTGTTCAAAACAGAACGAATCTTTGAAGTGCGGACCTGTCGACATCCGTCCCGAATCTGAAGCTAAAGCCAACTTTCCCGCTGAAACATCAGCATATTGCTTGATTGTTCACGATCGTATTGTCGAATACAACCCACTCAGTGGTGGGGTGAAAAAGTTGGTATAAAAGATAACTCGTTTCCACCATCTCGCACAATTCAAAGATGGAGCTTATCGTTCACATACAAGGCTCTCGTACACCTTTCAACAATTGTTAGGATACTGTTGAATAAAATGACTGTACCATCGTTGTGAAGTGATTTCAACCATATCCTGAAAATTGTACTCAATAAAACTGTTTTTCGAAGGATATTTATGACTCAATTTCACATCTTTACCTGAGCTCTTAAGAGAGAATTTTTTTTTAATACAAAGCTTAAGTAGCATTCAACCTTGCTCTCAATCCTTGACCGAGCTGTACACAGTTATGTTTTGCATACCCAGAGCGATGGTAACCCAACACCGCAGATCCATCGCTCTGAATGTATACTACCGCAGCTATCGGTCGACCTTGTACTCTGACCTTGACTGAAACCCTACAAAATTTATCGTAGAGTTCACATTACAATTACAAGCCAAAAAGAATGTCACGTGGATGATGACGTATCGACATTCACGTTGATAAAAAACAATTCTCAGAACCAATAATTTTGGAATGTCGCGTGGTAAATAACGTGGGAAAAGAATGTGGGGTGGTTGATGTTACACTTCAGCAGCCCTATCATGGGAAAAGAATTCGGGGTGGTTGATGTTACACATCAGCGGTTCTATCGTGGAAAAAGAATGCGGGACGGGTAACCAACATTCAGGTCTGTGAAAAAGTTCACGCCCCCTGCTGCACCCTCTACCGTTGACAGGCGAGCACATCATAGAGAATTTGACCTGTGGTCAGTAAGATTGTTGGTAAAACAGCACGATTCTGAACTTTGACCGATAAGAATTGTCGGTAAAGCAGTCCTAGTTTGACCGTCGACTGATACAATGGTCAGTAAGGTTGCTCGTTTTTGATCTCAAGTCGGTACGGCGGACTGTGACGTCATCGCGGAGAAGGGTTTCAGTCTGTGGAGGATGTCGGTGAGTGTCGGTAACAGGAATCTGTAAGCAGAACTCTCCCTGTATTGCTACTGAGTTGAAAAAAATCGAGGAGCTTCGTTTCGTCATATACATACTCGGTTGAAAAAAAATTCTTTTCCTTCACAAAAAAAGACCCTTTCAGACGATGCAAAATTTTTGTTCATAAACTGTGACGCGGATTTCTCCTGTACCTCGGTTAATCAAAGAAAATTACCTAGAACTTACCGCGTATACAATAATTCGGCGGCCAGCGTTGTCAGCCCAAAAGCTGGATCTCAGAGAAGATATTGCGATATTCTGTTGGGCGCCTGGTGTGATTAACACGCTTTGAAATTGTGAATTCGCTAGACCTCCGCAATTAATTCGGTAGCTCAGTACCGGGGAGAAGGGATGGGTGATTTTTTGGAACAGAGCGAGACACCCGACAACAATACGCTATTTAACAAAAATTAAATGAAATAATATATTTTACGACAGTGATGATACAAAAACAAAGAAAAAGAATACTTCAAAATTCACTTTTCGCGATCCAAAATCAAATAAACTGATCTGAGAAAAATTAACTCTATAAGAAAACTTAAGCCCACTTGCATTAGTCGCCTCCCTGATGGTAAACCATAAAACCAAAACCAACAACAAAATCTGACCCGATGTGTTAACTGCGATCTTCCTCTACGAAATACAGAGCTCATCGCCAAACTATAATAATAACCCAAAACGGCAATAACTCAAACAAAACCTTATTCGACGCGGTAGTAGCGATGGTTCTCGATCAATCTACAGCGCAAATCGCAACATTAGTATCACCCCAACGGGCAAAATCAACAGAAAAAAACTATGGCTCGACGCTCTAATCGCACCTTTAATTATTATTTGTAATCAAGCGTTTCTTAATTGTAATCGTATGATGCTTATCCCAACGCATCCGAACTCAATCCGCACGCGCAATTGCTCAAAGTTTACAAATCGCTCCTCTAAACCGAGCGCTCACGCACGACGATACGCGACCTACTCGAGAGGTGACACTTTTACACAAGCAAACTCGACCGGACCCTGTGCAGCAGAATTTGGCTGCACTCAATTTGAAACAATGTGGACTTGAATAAAAACCGTAACCCTGCTCTAGACCATAAATAAAAAAGTTATTCTACGCGTTATCGCGAGAACTCAGGCTACGGCCATTAAACAAGGAGATCGGCTAACAAATTTCAAGTGTTCCACAAACTTAATCATTAACTGGCCAACCGTTGATCGGTGCCCCGATCTAAATCGTACTCGAAATATGTTCGCGAAGCATTAACAGCGCTCACCGCTTCACAGCCACACCAGGAATTCCCCCACACCCGTGTCTGCCATGATGCACTCTAATTAACTATTTTTTTTTCTTTTGACAAACTCACACGCAACTATCGCGAACAGTGACCAGGACTCAAGTGAAGAGCTTTGCTAATCTGAGCTGAAATCCGACCATGCTTCGAACATAGCTGTTTTCAGTCGCGAAAAATTCTTCCGATCTAATTGGTTTTCACCTCACAAAATTCTTATAGCTTAACTTATCGCTATCGGTGACTGCGGTTGTAACGGAACGCTGATTGGTTGTCCAGTTCTCCGGCGATCCATTGTTTGGCAGTGGCGTGGTGCATGACATTAACGTGGCGCCTCTCACTGGGCTACAGCTCGCCGGCCACCAACGGGAGTCTCGTCTGTCTTGGTTTCCCTCGCGGCATAGGTCTACATTGGCGTTTTCTTCGTAGCCTCGTGTGAGGCCCTCCTCTTGTCACGATCCTCCGTGACTGCAGTCCTATAACGCTGTTGAATTTGCTGCCGATCCCGCATATGGTGTCGTATTCACTCGAAACAAAAAAAAAAAAAAAAACAAAAATCCTGAAAAGTCGTATTCGCCAGCCCGTAATGTGTCCCCTCTCAGAGTATTGGATGCATGACCTTTGTCCTGGCGCTTTTTTACGAAATCACTAGCGATCTGAT
The DNA here is from genome assembly GCF_021901495.1 of Neodiprion virginianus. Classification (NCBI taxonomy): domain Eukaryota; kingdom Metazoa; phylum Arthropoda; class Insecta; order Hymenoptera; family Diprionidae; genus Neodiprion; species Neodiprion virginianus. The sequence continues at coordinate 13,400,233 of NC_060881.1, read as the reverse complement.
CGCGAAATTCCTAATTTCAAGTTCCGCCTAGGGTTCGGGGAGCCGTTTGGAACACGCACAAAATATGTCACGTTACAAAACAAATAGAAATAACTCCTCATAATATCTAGGTATTAAAAATATCCACCAAATTTCTGATGTGTTTTTTTGAGACGAAAAAATTTGAAAAAAAAACGAAAATTTGCAATATCTTAATTACAACCAGAGATATTGATGTTTAAACATTTTTGAAATTTACCGTTGTTTCAATGATGATCTTCGTAAAATTCAAGTTCGTAAGCTTTCTCTACACTTTCGGGCATGAGATTCAATATAATACCAACCTTTTATCGCTCCCGTGCGGATCAGCGAGCTCGGTCGGCCGTTCGGCCGGGCGGCGCGGTGACATGCGTAAATCACGCAACGATTATATATATTCATACGTTTATTCAAAACAGAGAATTGCGTTATAATAGATAACAACAATAGTGAGTGCGGGCGTTAACGCTATATTATATTTATATATAAGCAAAATTAGGCGTGCGTTACGCCGGGAACCAGTATTGAGCCTGCGTACCCGGCCTCTCGCCGGGCTCAGCGACAGTGCATATAAAGTGCATATAGTCGCGTAATTTGAGCACTGCTGCCTTTGATAAGGAAGCCAAGCGCGCAAGGCAGGCTAAGCTGCACGATGAATTTCGCACTCATTTAAATGATCCATGGCATGTTCCTACGAGAGGATATAGAACTGGTACATTTTATGACAAATGTTCCAGCTCTATCACACCCCCCGACGAAGACAAAGGCGCGTCTCTGCGGCTTCTGATTTTTCGTAGGACTCTTTCGTTACGTTTAGCCTGTTCCTCAATCTTGCGTTTTAATTTCCTTCGTTCTACTACTTCCAAAGTAGAGGGATTCCTTTGGCAACAATATCCGGTAAACGCTGAAATATAGGTGGGTATATTAAATTTCCACAGCAAGAGTAGAATAGACAAGACGGATATCGTTCCAGAAATGGCAGCTATAGATGGGATCCCTATACTTTCGAAGTTAGCCCATATATTGTTGACCCGAAGGGTCGCTTTGTTATTCGCGAAAACACTCTAAAGGTCTGAAATGGCTTGTCCTTGATCCTTGAGGGCATCCAAGTTAATCACGTGATGCAATACAATTTCCCGGCCTGTTACAAATTTGTTTAGCGGGGAAATGGTATCTGCATGTGTTTCTGTTAATTGAGAAGTCATATGTTCTACGATTAATTTGACTCGCGTTTTCAAAGTTTGAAGTTCACAGCTCTGATTCGTGGTTATCAGGGATGGCTTTGTGATTTGAATAATGAAAGTCCGCATTGAAGAGCATGTTATGGTTACTTCAATTGGTTTCGAAGGTAAGATTATTTGTGATCCCTGCGTTTTTATGTAAGCAATATCTGTGACGAGGAAACGACTCAGGGTGCATTCTCGAGGTATGGTATCAGTTATTTTCTCACAAAGTTCTATAGTATCGTTGCGATGTCCCACATCACGGTAATCAGCAATAAAATAATCGTTTATCTGTTTCAGTTGAGAAAATGTGACTTCTCTTATAAAATTCTTACGTACTCATTTCAAAGCATATGTTGGGTTAAGCGTTATATAAGTGTGATTTATTCTTACGGGTACCGGGGTATTCTGAATTATTACCCAAGGTTCCTTTTCTAAGTAAGGCACTGTGAGTATATAGATAAGTTTGCCTTCATCTGTGGTTATAGTCAAGTCACTTATTTTAATAAACTTTTCGTAATTTTCCTCCTTAATAGGTATTAGTGTCTTTTTGTCAGTGGCGTCGAAAGCTTGAAGAGCTGTCATAAGCTCCTTTGGAGTAAAAAGAGTGTTATTGACGATACCATGCCTTCCCAATCGGATGGCAGTCATTACCAAATCGATTAGTCGTTGCAGTTCCTTAGATTCGGATAAACTTAGAGTTATAGCTTCCATGTATTCCTGATAAGCAAGCGTTTCATTACCTTTTCTTTTGAATGATTCTAATTGTCCCCATACAGTTTCCAAGGAGTGTTTAAGTTTGAGCTGATTTATATTCAAGATATTAATTTGGACTTAATTGATGTGCAAGGACTTTGTTACAACAAGATTTAGAGTGTCCGTTACATTTTTTAGTGAGGCTAGATTCCCATTGATTATTTCCAAATCATCCGCGTCAGCAGTTCCATAGATTGATTTTTGGATTGTTCCCAAAAAGTTGAACATTTCTTGTTTCGGTCTGATGTTCGGCGAGAGATAAGATTTCCTCAGGGGATACATATCATTTGCCAGACCCGTCAGAAGGATATGTTTTCCAAATACCGCCTCAACTTCGCGTGAGGCTTCGTAAGTAACATCGCTCGACGCGCGCGCTTTCGGAGTACTTGTTTTGGTTCCGTGGGATTGAGATTCCCTCAATTTAGAGGGGCGGTGCGTCATTTGAAGAATAGGCGCGCCCAAGTTTAAAATTACTTCTAAAATATTCTTGTGTGACGAGGCACGGGCAAATTCTAAATCTAAAGCGTCCAGGGCGGACTGGGCGAGGGATCGCTGACCAGGATTCCAGTGGTCCAGATAGGTATCCCGTATCGTCTGGAGGCCTCCGAGTATGTTGTGGATATCGAGTAATGGTTTGGTGAACCCACTTGCGTCAATGGATTGGAATATCTTCCACCTTTCCTAATACACGTATACTTTGCCCACTTCCTCCTGGAGTAAAGTCCCATTGATAACGGAGACATCGAAGTAGGCTAGGGATAAACTGCTACACCTATAACAACCTGTTGAAACCTTGTCCCAAGTGTGTACTCTCTCTTTGCAGGCAGTTCGAATATAGTCTTTCAAGACACTATGCATCCGTTCTATAGACCCGTTCGACTGCGGGTGATATGCAGTCGTGGTGATATGTTTGATAGTATAGTGTTTGAAAAAGGAATCGGTCAGCTCGTTACAAAACTCCTTTTCCATGTCCGTCAGGATTACTTTGGGGCACCCGAAGTTACCTATCCAGTACTCTGATAGAGCTTTGTTAACTTCTGTTCTGCACTTCTGTGGCGGTTTCGTTCGTAAGTGTGGCACATTTAATGAATTTAGTTATTGAATCCCGAATCGTGAGGACATATCGGTGTTTATTCCAAGATTCGACCAGAGGTCCGACGATATCTATTGAAATTTGATCATTAGGTTTTTCAGCAAAAGTTTCAATTCAAAAAGAATAGCGGGTGATTTCATTCGTATTTTTTCTTTTCTATACATCTGACACGTGGGGCATGCCTGGATAAAGATATTGCTATCATTATATCCATACGTGACCATACGGCCGTTTCTTTTACTCGGTCAATTGCTTTTGCTAGGCCGAAGTGTTCATTGATATCGTTGTGAGCGCTGGCCATGATTTCTCTCTGTTGCTGTTTGTTAGGCACATCCTTTCCTTTCAAGCAAAATGATATGTCTGTACCTGAGTCCTGACGTATCCTCTTGAGATCTTCGATGATCGAATTGGTTTCTTCTTTGGTGATTTTCTTAGGATCAATCCAGAAGTATATCTTTTTGTACCTTTTCGGGTAAATGTAGTTTTTGAGTTTCTCAAGTCTATCATTCTGATTCTTTGGTATAATCAGGGTGTTGTAAGAGGCATTCTTTTCTTCAAAGGTAATCTTCACCCATCTGCCGTCCTCCTCCTTTCGATTTCGGTTGGCAACGAGTTTGATTTGAGATTTCGTTCTGCCTGTTGTAAATGACAATCTCTCGATGTCAATGTGGCGTGCGGCAATATGGTGGACCCACTTGGGATTCCTATCAATGGGTGTGACTTCGTATAGTCCCTTTTCCAAATCGGTGAGTTTTCCAAAAATCTCCTTCGTTGTGCAGAAGACTCTAGATAACTCATCCGCTACTACATTACTTTTTCCCGAAACAAGTTCGATCAGGCATGAGTATTCCTCCAACCTGAATCTCCAACGCAACAGGCGTTGACTGGGGTGTACGCAATTTTTCAGCCATACGAGTGCACGATGATCGGTGCGGATGATGAAGGGTTTATCCGGTATATTGAGCAAATATACTCTTGGTCTCTTGACGGATCATACAACAGCAAGCATCTCCTTCTCTGTCGTGCTGTAATTCTTTTCCGCATCATTCAAGGTTCGAGATAAGAAATATATGGGGTGGCCGTCTTGAGATAGTACGGCTCCAATTCCATCGTTTGACGCGTCGGTGGTTACGACGCGGCGACGTATCGTTTAGCTGGGTCTGATCTCAGAAGTATCTGTGGCGTGACCAACATTTCTTTCAGGGTTTCGAAGGCTTCTTGGCAGGCTGGTGACCAATCCCATGGGGTGTCCTTTCTTGTTAACCTTGTTCATGGTTTCGCTAACATTAAATAGTTTTGTATAAACTTTCAGTAATATCTCGTCAAACCAAGGAAAGATCAAATTGTCTTAACGTTGACTGGAACGGGTAATTGTTGAATCGCTCTAGTCTTCTCCGGATCTGGTTTGCTTCCTTCGTCAGTGATGACATATCTGAGGTATCTTACTTCAGTTTTCATGAAGGCGCACTTCTCTGGTTGGAGTTTCAGGTTACATTGTCTTAAACGCTGAAATACGGTTCTTACATTTTGATGGTGTTCTTCCTCCGTTTCACCAAAAATTATTATGTCATCAATGTAGACGCAACAGATCTTCTGATTCAATCCTCTCAGCGCATCGTTCATCATGGGTTGGAAGGTCGCAGGAGCGTTTTGTAATCCGAAATGCATTCGTTGGTATTCAAAATGCCCGTCGGGGGTTGAGAGGGCAGTATATTTCTTGGAGTCAGCAGCCATGTTGATCTGTTGAAAGCCTGCGGCCATGTCGACAGTGGTAAAGAACTTGGCCCTTCCCATGTGGTCTAGTAAATCCTCGATTATCGGTATCAGATAAGAATCCTGAACGGTAAGTTCATTAATCTTCCTGAAATCGATCACAATTCTATACTTGGGTTTTCCGTCGGGGCCCGGTTTTTTGGGTACAACCCAAACTGGCGAGTTGTATGGTGACTCGGATTCCGTTATTATTCCTTGTTTCAACATTTTCTGTACTCCCTCCTTAACGACCTACAGGTGCAGCTGTGGAGCACGGAAACTTTTCACATTCACAACGCGTTGAGGATCTGACAACTCGATACGATGTTCAGTCATTGAAGTTCCATTGACCATGTCTTCCTCCTGTATGGCAAAGATATCGCTGAAATCCTGAAGAATACTCCAAATTTCTTTCTGGTACTCCTTCGGTAGGTTTTTCAAGTCGACAGTATGTTGGAGCGCCTGCTCTCTTTCACCACGTGGTTGTAGCCATACACCCGAGGTTGACATACTCTTTACTCAGTGGACTTGGACGTTCTCTAGTCCGAGCTCGATATCTTCGCCTTCGACGGTGGTGATGATTCCATAAGCAGTACCATGATTGTCCGTGTGTACAATCTGCACCGGGATATTTTCCATAGGCATTCCGTCTCTATAGACCATGCGTAACATGAGATCGAGATTCTTTTCGTCGGTATCGATGGCAATTCTGTTCACCGAATTAGGTTTAAATCGAATTTTTCGGTCGCTGCTAAGGTGGTGTGTCTTATTCTTCAGTGTGAGCGTCGAGGCATTCAACTGGATACCTCGTCTCCTCATAAATGGGTTTCCCATGATTCCATCTTCTTCGTCAGGCAGATAATCGTCTAGTATTATGACAAATTCGTCCTTTAGTCCCATATGAGTTAACACAGCAATTTTGTTCGCCGAATTTAATGCTTTGCCTGTCTTAAAGGAAATTTTGCGTTTGATAATTGGACAAATTTGTTTATCCGATGGATGAATAAACTTCCGTTTTATGGTTTATCGATGCACCTGTATCGACCATAAGGGCTACTCCTTGCTTTGTTTCTTCAAATTTTATCACAGCACACTGTAATAGCCCCTGTGAAACTGAACATACGCGGGCTCCTGTTGACACTCATCCTCTAATTTGTCCTCCTGTCCCTTTATTTCCTCTTCCTCTGACTGGAGTTTCTCTGACGTGCAATTGACTTGGTCGTTGGGCGGTTTGTCTTCGAGGCTGGCGTTTTGAATATTTACGTCTCGCTTATTGTCGTTAGTATTAGAGCGTTGGTCGTTCTTTGGTCGGCGCGGAGCGTAACAGTTCCGGCTGTAGTGTCCTTTGGTTCCGCAGTTATGACATACTGCTTGTTGTTCATGGGTGGTCCGATGTGTGTTACAGGTGTGGCATTCACATCTCTGGAGTTCTTTATCTTCATCTTGTTCCGCTTTGTCGTGGTGATGGACAGACGCTGGTGGTCGAGGAGTTGACCTTGGCCAGTTCGTCGAGGTTCTTTGTTGTACCTGGAATCTTCGCGTATCTGATGCGCTGCCTGGCCCGTGAATTTGGGACTGTTCCAAAACGTGGGTTTCGAGGCTATGTCGTTACTGTTCACCAGCTATTGTCGATGCATTCGGAAATTCAATTCCTCGCCTTCGGCTCCTTTCGCGGTCTTCTGGGCTTTTAGTAACTTGAAGTACTAACGGTTTTTGACTTGATGGAATATTCTCTGATTGAGTCCGTACAGATAGTACTGGCACACTCTATTTTCGAGGTCTTGAAGATTGGGATCGATGTTCGCTTGTAGTTGTTGATTCAAGAAGGCAGCTACGAGATCTTGGTGGATCTGATTGAATTTGAGATTGTAGGCGTCCACAGTGTCGCCCTTTCAGCCTGTTCTGCCAAGCTCCATTTCCAATGTGGTGGCACTTTTCTCGACAATGACGGCTGATCTTATGACTTCGAGTAAAGTTCGGATTGTACGAGGTCTCCTCTGGTTGATGGTCTTCTGAAGAGCTCCTCCCGTCTTCAAGCTGATTACCATGCTCAAAAACGGGAAACGTTGGATTGGCATAACTACCATATCGGCGGCTTTTACTTGCATGATCCAAGCGTGTACATCTTCGCCTGCTTTTCCTTCCAGTCTGCGATCAATGATCTCGATGGCTTGAAACGCGGGTAGGAAATCTTGGATCGCATAGGGCTCGTCCGCTTGGCGATTTGGTTCTCCAGGGTATCTTTCGGCCGCATCGGAGCGTAGACTGACATCGTTCAAGTAAGCTTCCGTTCGTGCATACGGGCCTGGGTCTCTAGTATTCCGAGGGGGAAGCACGTCTCGGGGTGGCGCAGTTGCCGGTAGTTGAGTTCTCGTTTCGTTTCTTCGAGAGAGTTCCTTAATGTTCCTCATTATCTCCTGCTGTTGGCGTAAAGCTTCGGGATCATTCAGCAAATGGGTCATACTGAACGTTACAGTGCCCGGACGACGATGTGGTAAAGCAGCAGACATTTCCAAGGCCCTTCGTTCTCTTCTTGCTATTCTAGACGACGACGCGGGACGTTGCCACGGATATTGCTACCAGTACCTCGTGGGATTTCGTAATCCGTCGGATCAATAGGCCACTGTGGACTAGGCCTTGGTGTAAGGCGTACGTTTGGCATCCGTGATAAACGTCGGCTTTCCTCGAGAACGCGTTGCAGTGTCGAATCCGCATCCGACAAGATATCATGATTTACATTGGCTCGCGCAGTGGAGAATCGGTCATTCTCTAATAAGCGATTTTAGTGAGGAATCGGTATAGGCATCGTATTTATACTTTGATGGTCTAAGTCTGAATTGGCTGGGGAGCCCACCTCATTGATGCGCGGTGTCGGTGGCAGCAATCGGTTTTGAGCGAGCCCGTCTAATGCCGAGTAACGCGGTGGGTTCATTACGGTTGAAGGAGCTATCTGAGTAGGACCTTCCACCTCCGATTTTACGAGATGCGCGGTATCTACTTGAATTCGCGGTATCGCTCCGGTATGATTTCCGGGCGGTCTCAAAATATTAGAAACATTCGAATCATCGTTAGCTGTTAAGCGATAATAGTTATTGATTGCTTCTCGATTGGTATTACTATTCGTAAGAGCTTCCTCTCGACGATTTTCTTCGGTTAATTGGTTATTTGGTTGTTGCATTGCCCGAAACATTTGGTTGGTGACGCTTTCAAGCGTGTCTTTGGGACGCGGAACTGTCTCAGAGTTTCGACTTATTTCTACATTATTGCGACGAATGAAGTCGTGTTCACAGCGTTCTTGATTTCTCAATTGAATAAAACGGGTAACCTCTTCTATCGGCAAATCTTCACGGCGAGCAAGTTGACGCGCAGTTAACCTCTCTCTGTTTAATTTCTCTAGACCAAGACGGTATTTGCCACTTGCATTTAAATCATTACGTTCGGTGGCTTCTTGTAGCTTATTTACAAGCTGAGTCATTTGGTTTGTCAAATTCTAAAATCTCTCTTCGAACCGGGATTCAGAAGTGACGGGTTGTCCATCTTCTGCAGTCTCAACAATAGTAGGAGGTACTGCCGATCTCCGGTCATTGTTTTCGTTCTTGTCCATCGTGAATTTGTTTTTAAATTCACCTTGAATCAAGCTTTGACTTTTTTTATTTGAATGATTCAAGTTTGACTATTAAATTCTTAGTTCCGATTACGATTTTTTTTTTTATCGATGCGTTTACAGTCACTCGAGTAAGTAACAAAATGCTTGTACTTACGTTATGAGTAGCCAAATTGAGGTGTGCAGCATCACACTCGAAGATCGTCGTAGCCGTCGGTACGAGGCTTCGATGTCCTGGAGTCTCTGACAGGCACCGGGGGCAAGAATATAAGAGCAGTTAGAGTCCGAGTGTCCTTATTCTCACTTCACTTCACTTAGATGGTTTAAATGCGAAGTTTGTTGTATTCAAGGAGTGCAAAATTTCAAACTTGCTTCCTTCTCAATAAATACACAAGTTCACTATGGGAATTGTCCAGTGTAGAATCAGACGGTCTACACTCAGTCCCTGATTATCAAGCGGTCTACACATAGTCCTTGATTGTCTACGCAAGGCGGCCTTTCACTCTATCCCTTGCTAGGTGCAATTCGTAATAATTACTGTGACGGGTTTTGAGTCCGCACGAATAATATGGGTGGGGAAGACAATTAGAGACGGGGCGGATATAGTCGGTAAAACTTAGTGTGTGTATTTTTTTCTTTTGCACCAGGGCTCGACTTAAATTAAGATGTACAAAAGGGTTGTAGACGTAAGCGGTGGCTGATCACGCCTCAGCCCTTAGCGTTGCTTAATACTAACTTACAGATACGCGCGCAGGGGGGGGGGGGGGGAGGAGTGTGGGAGGTGACGGGGAATGTGGGGTCGGAAGGGTTGATATGGCGAGGGGAGGGTGGTGTAGAGTGACGGGGGGTGTGTGGTAGACAGGGTTGGTATTGCTTATAAACGCGTAGCTGAAGGTTCACGCGTGAATTTATTGGGCTCATGCACTTACTTCCAATGCTCGTCACTATGATCCGGCCGTTTGATACGCACACCGCGTTCGTTGGTTTAAATCGGATCCTGGCAGGATCGCCAAATTTGTCATGCGTAAATTACGCAACGATCATATATATTCATACGTTCATTCAAAACAGAGTTATAATAGATAACAACAATAGTGAGTGCGGGCGTTAACGCTATATTAAATTTATGTATAAGCAAAATTAGGCGTGCGTTACGCCGGGAAGCAGTATTCAGACTGCCCACCCGGTCTCTCGCCGGGCTCAGCGACAGTGCATATAAAGTGCATATAATCGCGTAATTTGAGCAGTGCTGCCTTTGATAAGGAAGCCAAGCGCGCAAAGCGTGCTATCTGCACGATGAATTTCGCACTCATTTGAATGATCCACGGCATGTTCCTACGAGAGCATGTAGAACTGTTAAATTTTATGACAAATGTTCCAGCTCTATCACAGCGGTGCAGGGACCGCGACCCGCCCCGCAGCATCCCTTGAGCGGCTTTGTTAACAAATTGAATAACTTCCTTAAAAATCGTCCTAGAGAGTTGATTTTTCTTTTAATTCTGCCTATTTTATTCTCGCGAACACGATAGTATCCTTGAAAATCAATATTTCCTAATACTTACCCCAATAATTATTGTGTTTCCTTGATTTGAATACGTTGTGATAGAGCTGGAACATTTGTCATAAAATGTAACAGTTTTATATCCTCTCGTAGGAACATGCCGGGGATCATTTAAATGAGTACGAAATTCATCGTGCAGAGTAGCCCGCCTTGCGCGCTTGGCTTCCTTATCGGCAGCAGTGCTCAAATTACGCGATTATATGCACTTTATATGCACTGTCGCCGAGCCCGGCGAGAGGCCGTGTGAGCAGTCTCAATACTGCTTCCTGGCGTAACGCACGCCTAATTTTACTTATACATAAATTTAACATAACGTTAACGCCCGCACTCACCATTGTTGTTACCAATTATAACGTAATTCTCTGTTTTGAATAAACGTATGAATATATATATATATATAATCGTTGCGTAATATTCGCATGACAACGTGATGCCTATATAAATAATTTTTCTATAAATGGCGAAGGTTGTAATAATGTAATTACATTTTGTACAGTGTTTCCACCATGACAATAGCTTTATTATATACTCAAAACGAAAAATTCAGAGTAATAATTACGAATTTCTAATTTCTTTCCTGTGCGAAAGTTGCAGAATGTAATAAGTAATTTTGTCATGGAAAATTCCAGACGAAAATCCAAGGCGGATGGGGCTCCTCCGAATAGTTACCCGAGACGGTCCATCGCTGATAAAGCGGATAGGAAGTCGTCCGTATAGATGGCTACCCACGACACGGTGATCCTTATCGGCATTCATTTCATATAAGCATTCTTGATCCTCTAATGGAAGCGAACAGTCAGACCGACGCTCGCATCATATTTCCTACGTGTGTACTTTCTTAAATATTCATTTTAATCTATAAACAAAGCAGACTATCTACTCAATGATCCATCTGACCGGTTTACGTATTTCATCATAATTCCAATACCGACTGTGTGGCAACACCCAAATAGGTTTCCACAAAGCAATTTTATTTCTTGGTACTTTCAAAGTGGAGTTGCCCAACAAATTCGTAGTAATTGTCGCGACGTGTACGCAGGTAAATTCTGCCTAATGGTAAAGGCCCTTCGGCGGTCATCAGCAAACCCTTTCAGGTAGCTTGAGAGAGAGAAAGACAGAGATATATGAGCGATAGAAAAGTAAGTATTATGCCGTTATTCTTAGACTTGTTTTTTGGGAGGAAGGAGGCCAATTCGTTCTTTTAATGAGCTAGCAGATGTTCACACTTCAGTCTCGTCTACAAAGTCATCGAGTACAGTGCATTTCATGCAGCAGTCCGATTACGTGTTACTTTATGTATTCAAAAAGCGTCGCTTTGTGCTCCAGTCTTCACACATGTAAATTTATTAATTTGTGAAAACATACATACACCACATTCATTTTTAGTTTCCAATCTGTAATACGATATTTTAGATTATAATGAATAAATTGTGTTAGAGAGTATTGATAAAAATTGTGGGTGCTTGCGCGTCAGCAAACAATGTTGTCGCGCGTTTATCCTCGGATTTCGAATCTCTGGATATTTCTTATTTTGGTGAGTGAGAATATCATTTACAAACAAAATAATTAGTACGGAGAAAGTAATGCTCCAAAACGATAACGTTTCATGAAGCATCGAAATATAATACATGTAAAATTGATTGTAACATATTTTTGGCAAACTCATTCAGCACAGTGGCAATTTCAGGATTTCCCGATTCGTTTCTAACTATCCGAGTGGACGACTCTTTAAAATGGCGTCCAATATTTATTTCATCTGCAAGGAATCATTGGGAGAACTGAAAATCTGTACAGTGAAACGAAGAGGAATCGAAACGTTGATCTTAACGAACCGATCGCGAATACCTCCACGAGGAGTTCTCCGCAATTCGATTTTGAGAATTGCTGTCTATTTTGTGAGAGTGATGCGTCGGAATTATTCGCTAAAAAGGAATCTCGAAAACGGCATACGTCACAGCGACCAGTCGGTCTTATTACGATACAAGACATTTGGCAAAATATTTTGAGTGCAGCAGCTGCGCGATCCGATACTTGGGGCAATGAAGGTTTGAACTGCGTAGTTCATGTCGATAATTTAGTCAGTATGAAAGCCCGTTACCATGCCATCCGCAGTTTTGTAAGCGAAACAAGTAATTGTTACTCAGAATTTTTTATTTATGGCTGTACCCTCTCTGTACCGTAACCTACCGACGTCCAATTACCACAAGAAAGCACACATGCTTATACCATAGCCTTTAAGATCCATACCGATCCGGATTCAGTTACCATCTTCGTGTGCAATGGTCTCGCACCAAAAATCTGCATACAACATACCATCTGTGGTTTCGCAAGCGAGTTTACGTTCATGTAATGCTATGCAATATAAATATATTGTAACGGATACGGTTAATCTTGAGACCAGAGCCTATGAGATAAATCCGTTATTGTGTGTTCTTTGTCACTTCATAATGAAAAAGTATATTTATAATGAACCCCCTCTGATGGGTTAAAAGCAGGATCAGCTTATCAGACCCAAAAAAAAACCGTGAACAGTCGAACTACGTGGACTTAGGTATCACCACAGCCGCCTTGATACGTGAATAGGCACCTTCACCCGTTGCTCCCTTCAGTAAGACAAGGGTTTGTTGGCCATTGCTTCAAGCTGGAGACAAGTGAGAGAGGCGAATTTCACCTAATCGGAGATACGGGTTTTCCATTACTCCCTTCTAATTGCGAACTCGGAGTAAACAGAGTTGCCTGCTTATTTTCTGTTTTGGGTTACTGACCTTAAACATCGCCAATCTTCCAGACCAGGGATCACCTTGGCTAGCTGTTGCTTTACTCCCCCCTCCCCCCTTTTCAAGGTGAAATTTTATGTTCCAGAAATATGTTTCACAACGTGACAGACGAGTGCATGTTTAGACAGTATATAGTTTTTAATAGCAATAATTTCAAATACAATTGGTATCGTCCGTAGACGGCGATATGGTTTATAAAGTTAATCGTAGTGAACAAAAATAAAAATGAAAATAAAGAAATAATAATATTCACAATTAAGTACGCGGCTCTAATCTATCCTTTACTAATTCCCTTTAGAAGTTCCGGGATATCGTGGACTCTAATTTGACAATAATTTTCTAATTCAGGACTAAGCTCTTTGCTTGAAATTCCTTCCTAAAATCGTGAAGCTAAATTCGAGAATGCACTCTAGACGAGTAACACTTCTTATAAATGTGACGCAACTCGGCGCTTTGCCGGACAACTAGTGCCCGCTCTTCGTGGTCCTCCAGTTTTATACTCTCCCAGAGCTGTTGTGAGATTATCTTATCGACGTCATTTCCCTATTTGTGTGTCCTGTTATGTGTCATCGTCTTGATATGCGTTGGTCAGCGGCCGTCGTCTTTGTTCATTATTTTGGGTTCATGTAGGTCACTGTCGATATCGATGGTGGTCTCGATCAGCTGTCCGTTACAGTTGTGTCGTGATTTGTGTATGTTACGGGCAGCATTGATGTCAATGCGATCTTGAAGAGCTGTCCGTTACAATATATATGTCATTTTCATGTCTTTACTTTGGGGCATTCCATACCAAAACGATCAAAATTCTACGGCGAGGTCTCAGATTTTTTAAATAATTTTTGTATAAAAGTACATGACGAAAAACTCATTCGGTAATTTGTTCAGAATTTTTCGACCCAGCGCATTTGAGTTATGATTTAAAAACTCGAAAAAAAAACCCACTTTCTAAAATCTGAAAAAATTCTGAAAAATCTTATGAAATATAACAAAATTTTTGGCGTTTATTAGAAGACGGAGATTCAGAACCGATGCAAAAACCAAAATAAGAAAAACAATTTTCAATTGCAATTAACTGCCTAACTAACAATGTTGGGTCATTTTTGCATAGGACCTGTTTTATAGAAGACATTATAACGCACATATTTTCTGAAAACATTTTTCGATAGAATGCATTTCGCAAAAGATAACTCAAAAAACTCGATTTTTAATTTTCAGTGATTTTTAATTGCTAAAATGCAACTATTTCGTGGTCGAAAACTTGAAGTCGTGAACTATAAGTCCAAAAACCTACAAAAGAAAATCGCAAGTGGGTGGCCTCAAAGAATAAGTCTCAAGTGTATTCCGACTGGACTAGGGGTTGTACTCCCTCGTCGCTAGTCGATCCTTCGCAGATTCGGCGGTCATCTATTGGCAGGGTGAGCGGTGGAGGCTGCAGCGCGCCGGCCGCCCAACTGAGATTGCGCCGGCCATGGATTCCTGCGATGCAGGGATCTTCATTGGCTCCCCCTCTGCAGCCTCGACATCCTTCTTCCGAAATCGTCGCCATTCCGACACTCTGTAATTTCCTCGAATTCGTTTCTGACTTTCTGCTTGATGCCGTTGATACTCGAATAACAAAAAGAAACAAAAAGCCTGAAACATGTTATTCACTGCTCGCTACAGTGTCCCCTCTCGGAATTTCGGATGCGTGACTCCAGTTCTGGAAATTTACAAATATTTCGCTACTCGATCTCGGAAATCCCTCACATTTGGTACTGTCTAGGGTTTTGGGAGCGACTTGTAACGGGCATCAAAAATACCACGTTACAACATATATTTTTTTTCATCTGCCAATATACGGATTTGAGCGGTGAAAACAATCGCAAAAAATGGAGACCCAGCAGGGTGATTTCTTAATGGATTTGAATGAAACCAACGCTCAAATGGTTTCATCAATAACACGTACCTACCGCAATTCACCTTTGTCGGTCAAATATTTTTTCTATTCGAGGAAAATGTCGAGTTCCACGATGCCAATTTTTTTTTGTTCGTTACTAATACACTGCCAAATATTTTTAGAATATATAGCAAAATTAAAGGTGTCGCAGTGAATGACAAGAAAAATGTCTTTTTTTCTGAAAATAGCCTTTTCGATGCCATTAAAAATACAACATCTATTGCAATACATAATTCTTGGAAAAAAATTAATTTTTTTTATGTAAAATTTTTTTTTTTGTCCGGCTTTAATCTTCCATGATATATGAAAAAAAAAATCAGTCATTAAACGACCACATTGGAGAATTCGAAAAAATTCACACAGAGTACCCTTGAGTACAACGGATCTCTCCGTTGTATCCATTCTACAATTCCTTAAGTTATCAACATTTCTCGACAAGTACCGTATTAACTCAGAAGTATCAATATGCAACCATAAGCTTCAGAGAGTCCCAGATTCGTTTGCAAATTGTGCTACTACTAACAAGAAAGCATGAAAGATTGCGCAATCCCCAAATAGTTGGCAAGAGGGGAACTTGATATGAAGTGGTCAGAATGAAGGCTGGAAATTTTTTACAGCAGTGGAGATGCTTTGGATTCTTGTATAGCAAAAATATACGTACTTACCAAGTAAAATTGAGGCATTGGCTCTCTGAACTAGTTTGTCAACTGTGTTCTTGAATTCCTTAGATTCCTTGATTCGCACCTGAGCACGTGAGACCTCTCCCAGACGAGGACGCCCAAGCAGAGTAATTTTTTCTTCATCGGTTCTTCCTTCGGGTGGTTTGTGTTTAGCGATAACTGCCATCTCCGCATCAGCTGTAACTAGAATACAAATGCCTGTGTCAATGCTGAATCTGCGTTATGAAAATGCACGTTTATACAAAGGCCACAACTTTCAAAATGTCAAAAAAATATGGTGTCATTCAAATTCCCAGTTATTTCCTCGTCCATTCAATGTGGGTCTGGAGTGGCAAGTAACGTTGAAACTGTTGAGATCAATGCTAGTGATGGCCACTTATCTGAGAATAATCGATGTATCGATTAATCGATTTCAACAAAATAATCGGACATGGCTCGATTAAATTGTAAAAATTAATCAATTTGGTAAATTTCTGCGTGTAGTCTTAATATCAGAAGAGATATTTCGATAATTCATAGTCTTATGCAAAATATTTTTAAGTTTGATAAATTTTGAGTAATTGATACTTAAATCACATACATCGATACTGTATTGCATCGTTCGTGTGAGTAAACAAGCGGCTCCAGACCCACATTAAATCGACGAGGAAATAACTAGGAATTTGAATGACACCATATTTTTTTGAGTTGAATTGATTGAATTTATTCATGTAATTCGACTTCATTTTTCTATTCCAAATAATAATAATTATTTTTCCTCAAATTCAGATAGATTTATTAAATTGAAATTGCTTCATTTGAATTCAGGTATTTGGGAATTTCCTTCTTCTCGATTTAAAATTACATTTTTATTTGAATTTAATTATTTTTCTCTTCAAACACAAAATTTTGGCACGAATCTAAAGTAATTCAAAGTAACTTGACTTATTACAACTCTTCCTAATTCAGTTATATCTCAAATTATTCTCATGATTTCAGTTATCATTTTTAGTGATTCAGTGAATTCTCATTTACTCAGTTATTTTGTGTTAACTCAGGTGAATTGTAATTGATTTACAAACCTATTGACACGTCAATTCAGCGAGTTGTTGTTCCCTCGAATTATTGAAAAATCGGATGACAATGATGAATTTAAAACTAGTGGAAAAGTTATGTTGCAAAGACACAAAAAATGTTCGGAAAGCATAATTCAGATTGATTGAATGACTAATCATGAACCCTAACGGCATATCAATCATCTAAAATCTCTAGTTTTATGCATACATCGATGATTGGAAGTGTTTTATAACATTAAATCTTAAATCCGCTGATTTATTTCGAGATTTATTTTTATTTTCACTCGTGTATGTGTGTTTCGTAGTATTGTGTAGCTGGGCATTCGCTTATTTTCACACACACGAGTGTGCGTCCGTGGGTGTGCGGCCGGCAGCGTGTGCCGCGGCAACAATACCGAGGTCAGCGCTCGACAAGGGGTACAACAGCGAGTGAGGGGAGGTGCCGATATTTACTTTGTAACCGAATAATAATAATTCACCCAGACGAACAAAACAGCAATTTCCGTGGCGGTAAATCCAGATGAAATGGTGCACTCTGATTGGCCTAACGCTATCGCTTATAATTCAAAAACTATACGTCGGACGAGCTTTCGGTAAAGAAATTCTCGGTTGCATTTCAGTCAGGTATCACGCTGGCTGGTCCGTGTCCCTCAATTTAGGGACACCCTGTATACAAATTGAGAGGAAAAGCGAAGAACGAATTTCAGTCTAAACATTATCAACATTTTACGAATCCTGCTTGATAACGTTGTTTTTTAATTGTCTCCCTCCTTCTTTTCCAACTCCCCATCAAACTGAGTTAATCTTAAGTTAAAAAACAAATTAGTAATTATGGTGAACGTTGAAAGACACATGTGTTCAAATAGTGGACTTATCGGAAAAGAGCAAGACCAGGAAGCACAAGAAAGAGAAAGAAAAAAATTTCAAAGAAGCGTCTTAAATCTAGAGATAAGTAATTCACACGCAATGATAATCAAACTGCAGAGACCCCTCACAAATTTAAGCACATCCATTAGTTTCATCTTACCCGACAGACTTATCATAGATTTTTAAATTCACAAAGCCATCATTTGGGAAAAGAATTTTCGATAATCAAAAATGCAAACTGCAAGAAGATTATTAACCTTCTAGACCTAAAAAATAACTCTAGGAAGAAGAGTAATTAGATTGACAAGTCAAAATGGCTAGTAAATCTTTCTAATGTTCCAATACCAGAACATGTAGCTGATTTTGTCAGTTTTGGACCTCAACATGGTGTTCCTATAAAGACAAATCACATTCCGACAACTAATCTTATCGCTGATTTTGAGTCCAGCATTGATAAAATTCCCTTGGAAGTTAGAAATCAAGCAAGAACCGACTTTTCAAGTGAAATATGCAATTTCAAGCACAATCCTCGCATATCTGGTCGATTTAATACCACTGTTATCAATGAAGTTAAATTGTTCCGCTCATCTCACAGAGATGTATTATTTTTAAAGGCTGAAAAAGGAAATTCCACAGTATGCATTACACGTAAAGATTATAACAATTAGATGTTAGCTCAACTGTCTAACTCCAACACATATAAAATTTTAAAACACGATCTAACTTTTACGCTACAGCAACGGGTCAATGTTTTAGCGAATCGCTGGTGCCAGTTTGACTTTATATCGAGCCAACTAAAACCTAACATATATTCAAACGTTTCGACATTGTTCGCGGGCTGAATTTCGTCAGAATTTCATACCTAATATGTGAGGTAACGTGAAGATTTCGCGCAAGCTCGAATGTTATATTAATTTTAAGAATTTCCTGTCTCTTGGATAGAGCTGCAGGATTCGGTCTCTGGACTCGCAAGGAAGGTGGAGAATGATTACTTGTCGATTATTTGATGAACTCCTGGAAGAGCTTGAACAGTTTGACCGTTTCAACTTGATTTTCGAGATAGCCTCAGAAGTTGTTTCCTCACCCTCATGTGCAATGGCACGAGTGGAATAAACCCATCATCACAGGCCGTGTAAACGGTTGAGGGTCAAACTTGATCTGTGTGTGTGAAGCACGCACAGATCGATCGCTATGAGAGGTTGACTCGTGATGCGAAATATTTGTTTCCGGAAAGGAAGTATTTAAATAATAAGTGAATGTTTCGTTCCCGTGAGGCGAGATGAGAGACAGGATGTGAAGTTTTGAATTTATTTTCCTTGTGATCTTTAAGAAATTTATGGTAATTTAGGAAGGGATAGCTCTTCCTTATTTACTTTGATAATAATTAGGTTTATCTACGGCAAGACTGAATATTATTTGCGTGATAGCCTGGTCGTCAGAGGGACGGTATTCGACAATGCGAAATCGTCGCTGACAGTTTGTTTCGATATTAATAATCATTCGTTTAGTTAGTACTAAGACAGAATATTATTTACGTGATAGTATAGTAGTCAGAAGGACTTGGATGGTAGTTCAGTTTACGTATGGCAAGACTGAATATTATTAGCGTGGTAGTCAAATGAAAGGGAATTCTACGCAAACATACCGTCACCTGTATCAAGACATCCAGTCGCAATGACAGAGACTCTCTACAGGTTCAAGTGCCCTACCTATGGATCAGAGGATTGTGAGACGATCACCGTATCTGAGCTATAAGGTCAGACGCAATGCTGTTCTTCACTCAGACACGGCTCCCTAGTACCTAAGGACTTTTTATTGAAAACAAATAAAATGTTAATACGTTGAATGCCCTCCTTTGATGGGGCGTGGTGTTTGAGGAGTCCTGGAAGGACGACTCCACGTCTCCTGATCGTGGGTCGTGTTGATATCTGGCTCCTCGTAGACGTGGGATGCTCCGTCAATATGTGCACGGATAGGTCCTTGCGTTGGACGATTCGTTGATCTACCTTGGTATATGATACAATAGATGATAGATATCGAGCCACATTTGCGCTCGTCTTTTATACTTTCTTACTGTCTAGTTTCGCAGTTTTCGGGGATAGAGATTGGTCGTGTCCCCTGAAGAAGGGGCACGGTAAATCGTGCGATTTGATTGGATTACCGGTATGTGGTGGGGTTATCGAGTGTGTAGTGAGATTTGGGCTTGTCACCACCAAGCACAATATTTGGGGGCACGCGTTGAACTTCAGGTGCCGGTACGCTAGCCAGGCGTCCCGTCACAATATACAAAGAACAGCGTCTCAGCGAGGGCTTATGGGTTACCGAAGATCCACAAAATAGACATACCAGTTGAAATCATTGTTTCCTTCCTGAAAGCCCAACCTATAAACTAGGTAAAACTTTGAATTCGTAGATCAAATCCAGCTCTGTCGTTTATAAGTCACAAATCAAGGATAGTTTCAGCTTACAAGGAACGTATCCCGGTCCGAACTCTCCGATTTGATTTCTTTTGTAATATGTTATAGTAGACTAAAAACTAAGCGACACGTATTTTTTTTTTATCGGCCATGAACATTTTAAATGGGCGAAACCACCCTTCAAAGTAAGGCAGGTCAAGGGGCGATTCGGCAGTTTCACCCACAAGAACATAATATTTTTTGAGCAATCCAACTAGAAAAGTTTTCTCATGAAGAGAAATGAAAAATGTATTTTTCTCAAGGACAAAAAAAAATTAAGGGGGTGAGCCATCCCTAAATATAATCACATTTATGCAAAAAATTGTAAAATTCAAGTCTAAAAATCTGGAAAAATATATATTGCGGATGAATACAAAAGAAAATTTACGTATTTTTGGATTTTCTTGAAAAAAAAATATTGGCCGGAGTAACTACCCCCGAACGCTGTTTATCTTGCTCGTGTCACGTGCTGAGCGGTCTCAGACGCGACGACTTAACCCTCTAGATTTCCGCAGAGGTTTATACTTATTTTTTTTTCGTGGGTTGGCAGGTGATCGTCTTCTATAGGGTGATCCCTGGGAGATGGGTTAGAGGATTCAATTATATTGTAATATACTTCTCGCAAAAATTAAGGGAACAACAAAATTTTCGCAATTTTTTGGTGATTTTCAACAGGCTGTATTTCAGTGAAAAATGGCCGTGCAAGAAATAAAAAAACAAAGCTTTTGAAGCTTGAAAACTCTAGTTTTTGAATTTTTTGGTTAAAAATTTTTCGAAGCACTATTAGCCATGCAATCCTTGGATAAAGCACGAAGAAAAAATTTTCAAAATTTTTTACATTTTTTTTTTCGCTCTACGGGCATGGAAAAATTTTTCCGAGCTAAACCAATGCATAGGTCGCATAGCCTGTTTATTCAGCTTCAAGACGCTTTTTTTTAAACTTCGATACGACCATTTGTCTTCGAGATATCGAATTTTGAATGCCAAAGGATCCTTTTTCACTCAACTGCCGATATCTCTGGAACTACTGGTCGCACAGCAAGCCGAAGGGCAGTTTCTTTTTCTGCAGAAAATTTGCTACAAAAATCTGTCAAGGTTGATGTCAAAAAAAATTTTTTTCCACCTGTAGCGTTAACGTGAAAAAAGAGCAAAAACATGCTATTTTGCCTTTTTTTGGATAATTGACTGTATCTTCGTCAATATTGGGGGGAAAGCTTAGGTTAGAAGAAAATTTTATAGCCTAATGTACCCCAAAGGTCCCCCTAAATCGGTAGATCGATCGGTTCAGCGGTTTTCCTGGACCGATTGATTGAAATTTTGAAAAAATTAAGGGAACAAGGTTTTTGTTTCTTAAGGAATTTTTGGATAATCGACTGTATCTTCGTCAATATTGGGGGGAAGGCTTAGGTTAGAAGAAAATTTTACAGCCTAATGTACCCCAAAGGTTCCCCTAAATCGGTAGATCGATCGGTTCAGCGGTTTTCCCGGACCGATTGATTGAAATTTTGAAAAAATCAAGGGAACAAGGTTTTTGTTTCTTCGGGAACCTTGTTCTCTTAATTTTGTCAAAATTTCAATCAATCGGTCCAGGAAAACCGCTGAACCGATCGATCTACCGATTTAGGGGGTCCTTTGGGGTACATTGAGCTGTAAAATTTTCTTCTAACCTAAGCTCTTCCCGCAATATTGACGAAGATACAGTCGATTATCCAAAAAAAGGCAAAATGGCATTTTTTTGCTCTTTTTTCACGTTAACGCTACAGGTGGAAAAAAATTTTTTTTGACATCAACCTTGACAGATTTTTGTAGCAAATTTTCTGCAGAAAAAGAAACTGCCCTTCGGCTTGCTGTGCGACCAGTAGTTCCAGAGATATCGGCAGTTGAGTGAAAAAGGATCCTTTGGCATTCAAAATTCGATATCTCGAAGACAAATGGTCGTATCGAAGTTTAAAAAAAAGCGTCTTGAAGCTGAATAAACAGGCTATGCGACCTATGCATTGGTTTAGCTCGGAAAAATTTTTCCATGTCCGTAGAGCGAAAAAAAAAATGTAAAAAATTTTGAAAATTTTTTCTTCGTGCTTTATCCAAGGATTGCATGGCTAATAGTGCTTCGAAAAATTTTTAACCAAAAAATTAAAAACTAGAGTCTTCAAGCTTCAAAAGCTTTGTTTTTTTATTTCTTGCACGACCATTTTTCACTGAAATACAGCCTATTGAAAATCACCAAAAAATTGCGAAAATTTTGTTGTTCCCTTAATTTTTGCGAGAAGTGTAGAATGTTTTATGGAAAGCAAGCTTTTAATGATAACAATGCAAATGAAATAGCAATTGAGAGAAATGCGGGACGAGGAAGCTTACCATGTTTTTATCTTAATGTTTGCATGCATACACCTACTCACTCTTTGGTGGCTTCTAAATTCTCACTCACTCTCTCGCACAGTTCTGATCACTCTTATCTCTACAAAACTTGATTAAGTTCGTGGCAGGACTTCAAGCACTTATTACTAACTTCGAAAGACTCACGCCTCGACGCGAGAAGCCTTCCCGACCGCGTATAGATCAGAGTATCACCCTCTGATCGTCGGTAGCGGAAAAGGACTTACAACCTCTGTACGCAATTGCTTCGAAGGAGCCGGGTTCCGTTGAGGTCGTTCTCAGCTGTCTCTAACGGGACTAACTTCGCTCGCTCGTCCGACACCTCTTGGAGCGTCGGACAGCGAGCAAGGTTTTTGCTGATTTTACAATTTAGAACAAAGGCTCGCCTCGCGACGATCACTCCTGAAACGTATGATCTCGCGCTCGCCTCATCCCGGTGTTGGTTACACCCGGGATCTGGCGGACGTGGAGACGCTAACGTTGCTGACGGTCAACTACGCCGTTGCGCTTTGGTCGTGCCACGAACTGTTTTATATAATGGTTAAATTATATGAATATAATGAATTTAAGGCTATGCTTCCTCGTCTATTTTAAAAGCGATATTAATAATTAATGACATTGGTATATAATGATATATTTTGGTGTGCATACATGCGGCGTTTGTGACACTCGAATGCACAAAATCGTCAAATTCAAGTCTAAGAATCTGAAAATAATTACATTGCGTACGAATACGAAAGAAATATGACACATAATTGCATTTCCTCGAAAAAAATATTGGAGGGGTAACTACCCTTAAACGCTGTTTATCTTGGATTTACGCGAGAAACTGGTCAAATTCAAGTTTACAAATCTGAAAAAATATACAATGTGTATGAACATGATGGAAATACGACATTTATTTGGATTTTTTCGCAAAAAAGTATTAGGGAGTAGCAACCCTTCGACACTGTTTATCTCGCGCTAACGCGAAAAATAGTCCAATTGAAATCTAAAAATTTGTTAATGTATATTGCGTATGTACACAAAATGAATGTACGTGTTTCTGGATTTTATCGAAAAAAAATATTGGACGGAACTACTTTTATGTACTGTACTTGGTTTTCTTCTTCGACAGCCAAAGTTCTTCCTGAATGCGTGTTTAGGATTGAATAAAATAAAGATGAGTAGGACGTGAACACTTGCAATCAACAGGTTTATTTAATTAACACAGATGGTACAAAGGCTTAACTCAGTGTAGACGAGTGTGAGTATTTAGGATTGAGTGTGTGTGAGTTATTTCACTGGAGAGAGTGTCTATTTTTTTGAAGCCGTAAATCTGAAATCTTTATGGCCAATTCCTTTCTGGGCTTGTAAGGCCCATTCACGTAAATCATTATCATGAATGATGAAACCGGCGTCGACAGCTGCTTTAGAATTATTAAACGTAATGTTGCGAATTCTAGCGATTTTTTTGGTGTAAGTGCCACCTTGATTTAATGAATCAGCCAATTGTCGAAGTTAATTTACAGATTTTACCCTTTTACAATTTTTTCTCGCAGTGTCCATGAGTCAACTTCTTTTTTGTCTGCTTCTCCAGAAATTGAAGGCTCTTGATTAATAATCATACGATACATCTTCGTCTTACGTACACTCATTTGTAGGTGGCACAGGATGGATAGGTAAAGTATGCATAATGTCACCTTCTATTATTTGGGCATTAGTAACTTTGTATGGTTCTTGAAAATCTAGGGATTCTTCAATCGTCATTTCCACGCAATTAAATTTATTCATCGCGGCTAATAAAATATCTTCGATGTTCTCTTTTAAATCAATTTCCATACGATTAACCGGAGTCTCTTGTGTATTTAGCGATTAAAATACGCCAAGCAAGAGATTGACGACATTTATAGGATTTTCTTTCATTTTCAGTATTGCTGAGAAAATGTATTGTAATAACTCGAATAATATCCCTTTTATTCCAAAATATTGGTACATAAGAAAGTTGAAAAAGGCGACAAAGGCAGACGAGAGACAATAAAAATTCAATTTATTTTCAGGGGTTAGAATTTTGATATTGTTATTCAATATTTATAATGCAATGAATTTAATAATTAGTTGGCCACCGTGTTGTTGTGTTTATTGAACACATTTTCAAATTGCATCATAAAAATTACATTTATATCCCACAATTTTTAAATATTAATTTACAATTAACCAAGAAAAATTTTAATTTACTTGTTACAGACATCAAAAATAATTCACAAGACAAAACAGAATAATATAATAATAATACGAGAGGAACTTGATTTTCAATTAATAACAATGAAGATATAATATTATTTCAATTCGTCTCTTTTATCAACTTATTTCTATACGAAAATATCTTGTCGAAAATTTGAAAAACTTACAAAATCCTTAACTGTTTTCTGAATGAGAAATTTATGATTTCTACACATAAACTCATATAAAATATTAAATTTTCTCTGAAAACGAACTGCCCACTTTGACGTAGCACTGACTGTGTAGAACTCACAAATAAAACTGAAAACATGAGCTACTTTATCGAAACAACCAATATGCAGTGAATATTTTCACACTTATAGAAGCAAATATGTTATGTTACGTTTAAATGGTTGCGTTGATAATGAGGCTGCTGATGATGGATAAGACGCAATATTGTGTCATGCTGCGATAAGTTACTCTTAAAGTGGTATTCTATTCTAGAATCTTTGAAAATACGAATTTATTATTTTCATTTTCTTACAGTTTAAGGTTCTAGTGTAGACTATCACTTCAAGAGTAATTTATCGCAGCATAATACAATATTGCATCTAATCCGTTATCGGCAGCTTCTTTTTGTCTGGGCACACTGTCTCTGTTCCCGAAATTGTCTTCGCTGCCGATGATTCATTTTTGAGCCATTCATGATACAGTGAGAAAATGAAAAAACGTTAACAATTCGAAACATTTCAGAGGTAGTTCCGTCCAATATTTATTCTCGATAAAATCCAAAGATACGTCTCATTTCCTGCGTATTTATACGCAATATATATATATATATATATATATATATATATTTTGTCAGATTTTTCGACTTTAATTTGACCACTCTCTCGCGTAAACGCAAGGTAAACAGCGTTCAAGGGTAGTTACTCCTCCAATATTTTTTTTCGAGGAAATCCAATTATACGTCATATTTCTTTCGTGTTCGTACGCACTGTATATTTTTTCAAATTTTTCAACTTAAATTTGACGATTCTCTGCATTCGAGCAAGATAAACAGCGTTCGGGGGTAGTGACCCCGGCCAATATTTTTTTTCGGGAAAATTCAAAAACACGTATATTTTCTTTTCTATTTATACGCAATATATATTTTTTTTCAGATTTTTAGACTTGAATTTCATAATTTTTTCATAAATGTGATTATATTTAGGGCTAGCTAACCCCCCTTAATTTTTTTTTTTTTTTTTAGTGAATAATACATTTTTTATTTCTCTTCGTGAGAAAACTTTTCAAGTTGGATTGGTTAAAAAATATTATGTTTTTGTGGGTGAAACTGCCAAATTGCCGCTTGACATGCTTCACTTCAAAGGGTGGTTTCACCCCCTCAAAGTGTATCATGGTCGATAAAAAAAAAAAAAAAATACTTGTCGCTTAGTTTGTAGTCTACTATAACATATTGAAAAAGAAATAGAATCGGAGAGTTCCCACTGGGATACCTTCCTTGTTAGTCACATCAATAAGAGGCAGAAAGCTACCCCGAGACTACATTCTTGTATCATTGGATGTAATTTCTCTATTTACAAATGTAAGTAGTATAGCAAAGCCGGTTCTACACGCAGATTCCTGTTACCGACACTTACCGACCAAGCCGCTCCGCGCAGCCCAGACTCAAACCCTTTTCCGCGATGATGTCACAGTCTGCCGTACCGGCTTGAGGTCAAAACTGTGCAACCTTACCGACAGTTGTATCGATCGAGGGTCAAAATCGTGCTGTTTTACCGACAATCTTACCGACCCCGTGCAACCTCACCGACAGTTGTATCGATCGAGGGTCAAAATCGTGCTGTTTTACCGACAATCTCACCGACCGAAGGTCTGTAGTGCTCACCTGCCAACGGTAGAGGGCGCAGCGGGGGCGAGAACTTTTTTACCGTCCCGCATTCTTCTCCCACGATAGGACTGCTGATGTGTAACATGAACCACTCCGAATTCCTTTCCCACGGTAGGACTGCTGACGTGTAACGTCAACCACCTCACATTCCTTTCCCACCTCATCAACCACGTGACATTCCAAAATTAATGGTTCCGAGAATTGTTTGTCCCCAATTCAACGTCGCACCGAAATCCTTTGACCGCATGCCGCTCGCCGTCGAAACTTGTCGAACGCATTGTTTTGTCTAACCACCTTATCAACCACGTGACATTCCAAAATTAATGGTTCCGAGAATTAGTCGCGGTACAGAGCCATAGATCTGCGGGGTCGGGTTACTATCGCTCTTGGAATGCCAAAAGGTGCGCGCGCATACACAAACTTTGATATCAGCCCCGTGACATTCCTTACCCTCCACCAAATTATGTGGTGGGGGAACGTTATATAAACGAAAAGTGAAAATTTCATCGTCAGTCTGAAGCTGTTCTTGCAAATGAGAAGTGCTCTGGAACAACGTGAGTTGAAGAAACGATTAGAACTGCTCCTCAAGAATATCGGAGAAGTAAAACGTCTGTTGAAAATCAGATCCGACCTCAATCAACTTACAAGAGATTTCGAGCACCTACAACTGGACAGTAACGACAATGGACTTCTCAAAACTGAACGAAATCGCGCGGCTGGAGACGTTTCTGCCGTTGAAAAAAGTTTCGGATCTTGAAGCCTACTTCGAATACAGAGTCAGCGGTGTTCGTCGAGTCAAAACGAAATTTGGAGACAAAATCGTTCTGGACTTGGATGACGCTTTCACGATGTTTCTGCCCAACCGACTGAACAAAGCCCTCCACGAAAATGAAGATTTGTTCCAGAAGGTGACGACAGCCAGTAAGGAGATACGGTTGCATATACGCTATCTTGGCGGACCCTACGGTCAACTTGAATTTGTATACGTATAATATTCAAACAATGTTCTGTGTAAGTCTTACGTTTAATAAACAAAAAGATTGAAATTATGAATATTTTTTCATTGTATACCTTTAATCCTACGTACGTTTTGTATCTAGAATTAAGTCTCAAAATCTAAGAAAATGTCCGAACACCACTAAGCAAAGACGGAGCGTTTCGAGCTGCGTCATGTGAACTCTACGATGAGTATTTGGACAGGTTCAGACCGGAGTGCAAGGTCGGCCGATAGCCGCGGTCAGAGCCTGCGGTGTTGGGTTACTATCGCTCTAGGAATGCAAAACTCGGTTTGAGTACAGCTCGGTCAAGGATGGGGAGCAAGGTCGAATCTTACATGAGCTTCTGAAAAAAAATTCTCTCTCTTAAGAGCTAAGGTGAAGGTATAAAATTATTTCATGAATGTTATTTAAAAAAGAACAGTTTTATTGAGTACAATTTTTAGAGTACGGTTGACGATTACTTCACAAAAATAGTACAATAATTCTATTCAACAGTGTCATGACCAGGGTGATATATTCGCCAGGAATGCGGGACCGTTCTTGTAGACGCTTCTGCGCAGTAACACAAATCGTACAGCCTCGCCATCCGGACAGTACAATGATTTTGTAGCCGATTCTGAAGTATGCAAACGTTTCGTGCTGCACAGATTGCGTTGGGTATTGTGTGAAGGCCGCATCTCAGAGCTGAAGTTTTTTGCAGGGTTTCAAGCGACGGGCAGTCAAAGTCCAACATATCGATGATTTGAACTTTCGGAACGATTTTCAGCAACCAATCTCGTTTTTCTTCTCCTTTTACGTACACGGTTTGAGCTTTGCACAGCCTGTCTTGAATGGTCCGCTCAACTTCCTCAAAAGGTATGGTTCCACAGTTCCAACGTAAGCCGTGAAAATCGCGTTCTAACCAAGAATTTTGGCTTTTATATTTGACGTCCAGTAAATTCCATTTGTAAGGTGGTTTGAAGAAAAACACTGAAGGAGATGCTTCCGAGTAGATTGAAATTACAGCCGATTCTTTTAATGTGAAGGTGTTGTTGAGAGGTCTACGAAAGCCTTGTATGTCAACGATAAGCTCCATCTTTGAACTGTGCGAGATGGTGGGAACGGGTCAGCTTTTATACCAACTTTTTCACCCCACCACTGAGCGGGTTGTATTCGACAATACGATCGTGAACGATAAAGCAGTACGCCGATGTTTCAGCGGGAAAGTTGGCTTCAGCTTCAAATTCAAGACGGATGTCGACAGGTCCGTACTTCAAAGATTCGTTTTGTTTCGAACAGTCGATAACGAATAAGGGGACGTCTCGAAGGAATTCACTCTTTGTCAGCAACGGCTCGGGGTTCTTGTCGTAGTAGGTAGCTTGGAAGTTTGCGTACATCTCGTACAGGAGCGCGTAGAGATTACGACTTATGTTGAGGTTCAGGTTACCGTACGGATAAGATTGAGAGTTTAAAAATAGCTTGACGTCCGTGATATCGCAATGATCGAAATGACTTGCGTTCTTGCCGGTCTTGTTCTTTCTACTTGTTTGGAAACTCAAAATGACGTACCGAGGTTTTTCAAGCTGAATTGAAGTTTTCACAGTCCAAACGTGTTTCGATGTTGTGGGAAGTAAGGGATATTCGTACAATTCCCAACTGCGGAAGCTCATCGAAACAGGCGGATCTCTCTGAATGAAATTTAGTAGGTCAACTTTTTTCTGATCCGCGAGTTTCAAATACGGTATTAGCCATTCCACTGCATTGATCGTGATTTTGAATTCCTCCTCCTGAGTCTGCATGATTGCGTTGACGTCAGTTTTTGATCTCGTCAAAATTAACTCATGTTTAGCGTTGACAACGATCTTGCGGTAGTCTTCGGCGAAACCCAATATCATGCTGAGCGGTATCAGTACGTCAAAGTTACCATCGGCATCGGTTAATTTTTTCTTCTCTTCTACATCGAGCCATCCAGCGTTCTCCATCAGCCAAGTCTGACCAGGGTGCAGGGAAGCGTAACCCTTCATGAGACTTGTCAAGCCAACGTTCTTGCTTCTATCAACCTCAACTGCGTTAATTTCGTAGCGAATTTCTTCAAACAGATGACAGATGGCGTTGTTTACGAGCTGTGTGTTCACAGTAGCTGTACCATCAGGTTTGAGGAGTCGTCCGTGGATATGTACCGAACTTTTGCTGGGTAATATGCATAAATCCTGATGCTGAACGGTGATTCGAATTTCATCGCTGTTGTTGAAAGTTGACGAGGCGTAAGGTTTGTGAGCGTGAATCTCGTAATGCGCAACGGATTCGTCAAAGACGACTGGTGTTTGAATGCTCAAGATTTCCTCCTCCATGGCACGTAGCAGATGATAAAAAAGCAAAATCGGATTTTTATTTGTCGGAAATTCCTCTTCCAAAAGGTGTCAGTTTAGACCCAGAGCTATCAGGAACTCCACGTTTCGAGGTGTTAGCGGTTCGGGAATCGATCGACGACTGACTTGATCGGGGCATGTCGACTTACTGATATACCTACTCTTTGACAGTCTGTTATATACAATTCCCATCGTTTATTGCGATTTGATGTGTAGTCTCACAGTAATAACTTCTCCACGAAAATTAACCAGGTCTCCGTCTTGATCCACTAACCGGAGCTGAACGTGATCTATGGTCTTGACGGTGATCGGAAGGTAAATGACGTGCGACGGTACTTCCACGATCTTATATCCTGGTGGGACGGTCGGGAAAAACTCGTGAATAGTGTGTACTTTGTGTCCGTTGACGTAGGCGCCCGTTGTAATGCTACACTCGACTCGCAACGCGTTGACCTTGAGTATAGTAACAGGCACGTCTGATTCGTGAGTTTTATCAACCTCCAATACACGTGGTGTAAATCCCAAAAGTTGAGCAATGGAATCATTCGGCTCAAAGTTAATCGTGTAGTTGCATGTGATTTCGCTGCGTAATGTATTATTGTTGGGTTTGATGGCGAGCCTGATGTCTGTATTTCTTAGCACGTTTTGAAGATACTTCTCTATGTCCTCGATCTCGTAGCTACCGGTAGGTATGGTGATCACTTTGTCAGCTACGTAAATTTTATTGTGACCGACATCAACGTTGGGAATCGAATTAGAGGTTAACAATTCTACCAAGCCAAGAGCATAACTTTTATCACGACCAAGTTCGATCGGTGGGAAATATTGTGCCTCGAGTATCGAAGAGGTTCCCGAAATCGTTAACGTTAACGAATCATCCATGACTGCGAGTGGTAGACTGACTTTGACGAATCACGCACCATGTTTATATAGCTCACCACTTAGAAATTTCAGACACAAGTGTCCGCATTCAAATGTATCATAATCCTGGTACCTCTCATGATTGTATTTGACGCTACCAACGCCGAGGTATTTTATGAGGTCTGAGGGTGGTTGAAGGTTGCCGAAACTGTCAAAGTAATCGATATTATTATCGCGTTTCTTGTATGCAACCCAGTGTGTTCCCGGACCGTCTTTGTCGTCAAGGTTGATTATAGCTGACTCGTTTTTTCGTGGACCGTTTTCGGGCATTTCGTTTCGCATGAAAACACCGCGGAAATGCGGAACCCTCAAGATTTTTGCATATTTCAACAAGTCCCAATCAGTCAACGCTCGACGTGGTAGCGTCGCATCTAGTTTTTTGAAAGATGGAGACCAAGACCTGTTTTGTACGGTTTCATATGAAGCCCTTTGCCCAACGCGATAGCTTCCATGGTTTTGTTGTGTCGTTTGCTTTCCTCCAATTCTCGTTTAGCCGCGCTCGCATCGTTCACAGCTTTTGCTATACCTGCCGCACCACCGGCTAACGCACCCGTAGCGCTGAGACCGGCAAAAATAGGAATCAGAAACGGTAGAAAACCACCGACTTTCGAAGGTACCGGAAGGACGCGAGGTGTTCGCACTTTACATTTACCACCCGCTTTTTTAACGGCGTTCTCAGCCCCCTTCAGCGCAGATTCGATAGCTACTTTTGCATCGTTGCTTGGAACAATAGAACGTTTTGCATCATTTACAATTTTTCTCAAGGTCACATTTTTTGACTTTCGCATTCCCATTCCGAGTTTTGATTTTACTTTCATTGTATTAGCTACTGCCCAAGCGGCTGCCTTCTCACCCAAATTTGCGTCCTTTGCGAGAACCCGTTTCCAAGCTTTCTCAGCCAACACCCCATCAGCCTCGTTTCTAACCTCAAGGTTCTCACGATTTTTCGAATACGCTATATCGTGTTCCTTACACGCTGCATCGAGAGGATTGATACCGGAATCGCCTCTCGCGAGTCTTTTCGTCAACTTGGTGCCAGGACCGCAGTACTGGTAACCGGGAACATGCAACTCGATCGGAAGTTTGGTGATGATTCTATTCACCAGACCCTTGCCACGATGTTGCCGCCTGCTGCTGCTTCGTTTACCTCTGTACGCGATCATGTTCGTGCGTTGACTGAAGAAAAGTGCTTTAAAACGGTGTATTTATAGCAAATCTGATCAGTCATGTCCGAGATGCGGTTTGAGAAACAACCTACCAAGCTTCCCGTGATGAATTTTGACAAACTTTCGGAGCAAAATGTCGAAAAGCACAAACGGCACGGTGAATTACTCCCGAACAGTGTACGTGCGATATTCTGTGGACCGTCGAATTGTGGTAAAACTAATGCGTTGCTCACACTTATAACCCATCCCAACGGACTCAGATTTGAAAATATCTACATCTACTCGAAATCTCTCAACCAACCTAAATACCAATTGTTGAAGCAATTGCTGGACCATGTTGAGAAGACGGAGTATTTTGCGTTTACTGAGCGTGAGCAAGTGATTCCACCGGAAGAAGCACGGCCCGACTCAATAATCATATTTGACGATGTAGCGTGCGAGAAGCAGGACAATATTAGAGCCTACTTTTGCATGGGTAGACATCACGACGTTGACTGTTTCTATCTCTGTCAGACGTACGCGCGTATTCCCAAACATCTCGTGCGCGACAACGTGAACTTAATCGTGTTATTCAAACAAGACGATATGAACCTGAGACACGTATACAACGACCATGTGAACACCGATATGTCTTACACAGAGTTTAAAAGTGTGTGCTCTGCATGCTGGAACGGTGAGAAGTACGGGTTTCTGATGATCGACAAAGACAGTGAGCTCAACGAAGGACGATACAGGAGGGGATTCGATTCTTTTGTTAGCCTGGAAAAGGAATGAAATTTACCGTTTTCGAGCGAGAGACGCAGTAGCGTTGCAGACTCAGTTGCGTCAACATGCAGAGCTCTGAAATTTCCAAGCAAAAAGATGTCCTACATCAGATCGCTCAAGCAAGTGCTGCGATGCGTCGAAAACACAGATTGCTCAAGTCGGGTAGGGAATCTACGACTCAGAAATTGAGTGACGTTTTCAAACCAGTAGTGACTCCGTTGCAAGAACTGGTGAATGTTACAAAAGATACCAAACCTGTCTAACAAGAGGTGGAAGCAATTAAAGAAGAAATAAAGGAGATGAAAAATGAAACGAAAAATGAAACTATCTCGGAAATGGACGATTCCTTCGCTTCGGCGGGGGATGAAACAGTCGTAAAAACACCGGTCGAGGACGAGTATTTTGCACTGATGAGAGATGCAAAGACAAAAGGCGAATTGGACAACGTGTACGGTGTACGCAACCTCTCAAACGGACTAATGATTGGTGATTCGTTGATATCTTTTGAGAGTGACTACGTTCGTATTGGCGACACGCGTTACCCGAAAACGAAGGGTTTGCTGGAACTTTTGTTCAAAAAGAAGCCTGACGGTTCTTCTGTGAGCGCCGGAGATCGGGAAAATTTTGAAAACATAATCCTCGCAACGAACACGCATAAGAAGTATTAC
Organism: Neodiprion virginianus; assembly: GCF_021901495.1. Taxonomy (NCBI): domain Eukaryota; kingdom Metazoa; phylum Arthropoda; class Insecta; order Hymenoptera; family Diprionidae; genus Neodiprion; species Neodiprion virginianus. The sequence goes on along the minus strand of NC_060881.1, from coordinate 13,367,117 downwards.
TCATCCGATGGGGCTGTTCGAAACGATAACAGTTACAAATTTAGAAATGTCATTGCCGAATTAATGGATTATTTCCCATCACCTCGCCGAAAGGGTAAAGGTCTCCTTCCGCAAGCTATGATCACTCGACAAGGTGTTGAAACGGATTACGTCTTCTGGGATGATCCGAACGAGTTGGTGGAGCGTCTTCGTTTACTCCTGGCATCTCAGGCAGCGGGAAATCCGAGTCACAATAACGAAATAATCTCCATTATCGAAGAGCTACGCGAAGCAGGAATCATTTATTAAGCAGCTCCCGTCATTTTTGCATTCATTACCGAGATGAGCGTCGACGTGTTTGGACGTCAGCTGAATAAAAACACGACCGCGAGCACTCGCGGTCCTCCGGGTGTCGGGTTTCAAATAACAGCGGACGGGCATTACGATATACGGAACAAGAGACTGTGCAACGTCGCAGATCCCGCAGAGCCGAACAATGCTGTAACTTTAAAAACCTTGAGACGAAAATTCGACGTGCTGCAAAAACAAATCGACAACCTCGATCAAATGATCAAAGCTTTGGAGATCACCGCGGAGAAAGCCTTGGATACCTTCTACACAGACTTTAAAATAGGCAGAGACTTGTCGATTCGAAACGCGGAAATCATTTCCAAATTGGACACCAGACTAATAGCGTTGGAATATGAACGAGGAAAAGCAAGCACTGGTGACGGAACTGCATAAGCCTGCACGCCGGAATTACCTGCGTCGACGTGTAGACGTGCACGGCATCGACGAGACCTGGCAGGCGGATCTTGTTGATATGACGTCAAACGCTGGACAAAACAAAGGCTACAAGTACATGCTCACAGTCATTGATATCTTTTCAAAGTATGCGTGGGCTATACCGATAAAGAGCAAGTCTGGAGATGATGTTACGAAGGCAATGGAATCTGTGCTTGTCCAAGGACGGGTACCGAAAAATTTACACGTCGACAGAGGAACGGAATTTTACAACTCGAAATTCGAATCGCTTATGACACGCTACGGAATCAAACTTTACTCCACGTACAGTAATTTGAAGGCTTCGATCTGTGAACGTTTCAATCGCACGCTGAAAGGTAAAATGTGGACACGGTTCAACATGCAAGGAAGCTACAAGTGGCTCGATATCTTATCCGATTTGGTTTCGGCTTACAACAACGTCAAACACCGAACCATAAGAATGAAACCGTCGGATGTCGCCGTTGCAAACGAGAGGCTGTTATTACGTCAGGCGTACGGAGGGCTTCGAGCGATACCTACCGTATCGGCAAAGTTCAAATCCGGCGACAAAGTTCGAATCAGCAAATTCAAAAATGTCTTCGAGAAAGGTTACACTCCCAATTGGACGACTGAAATATTCACGATAAGTCGAGTGGAAAATACTCATCCTGTGACGTACAAGCTCAAAGACTACCGAGATCAACCCATCGCTGGTGGTTTCTACGAACAAGAGCTCCTCAAGGTTAAGCATCCGGATATCTATCTGGTGGAGAAGGTGCTCAAGAAGCGCGGAAGATAAATATACGTTAAATGGTTAGGTTTTGACAATACACACAACAGTTGGATAAACGAATGAATGAATTTTTTGTAAAAACGTATGTCCCTCTTCATGTTATATCCGACACACAACAAGTATGCGTCTTTATTTTTTAGACAATCGACAGACATGGTACAGTTATAAAGCTAAGGTGTAGGCTTGTAGCCCCACGGAAGCGTGTCGGTTGTATTTTGAAACACAATCCGCTTGTCGTCATTCCAGCTCAGTGCTACTTTCTGCTGTTCTACGGTGTATACCTCGTGCTTTCGACTCATGATCAAATGCTGATTTGTAGACAAATTTTCACGGTTCAAAACACATTCCAAATAATCGTTGAAAGTAATTCTTCTCAACGCTGATCCTTTGACTCCTTTGGCACGTTTATTGTCTGTCTCATCTCCCAAGACTCGGAATGCGTACAACTTAGCTCGTAACCCTACAAATTCGAGCATGATTTTGCCGTTATTCTCGTCTTTCATTAAGCCGAGAACTTTTTTGTTCGCTAGAGGCACTCCATAAACGTTGTCAAGAGGATAATCAGAAGTATCGAATTTGTGCAAGTCCTCCTTAATGTGTTCGTATATGTCGGGGACGGTAAAATTGTAAATCAAACTGTCAGTATCCGTGTACATTAATTTTGCTCGGTTGCCGAATTTCTGCTTAATGTAATTGTAATGAAAATCGTAGATATATGTTTTAGCCAGATCCATGATGGAGAAACCTGCGTACAATGGTTTATTCAACTTGACTTTCGTCTTACTCATTTGAACGATAATTATATCTTTGTCGAAAACGGTGCAGCTGTGAAAATTGGGTTTGGCTATGGTAGCTCTAGCACCGTATCTTCCATCCCATTTCGTGATCAGCCTGATATCTCTATACTTCCTAACATTCTCCATAGTTTCGCCAAAAACTGCGTTGTTCATCAGCTTGTAAGAATTTTTCTCAAATTCATTGTCAGATTTTTTTCGCCAATCGGTGTTTAAATCTATATATTTTTTCAGCCACCGGGTTTGCCTGAATTTGAGAACTCTATGAATTTTGAGTAATTTTAAGCCTAATTGTAAGCATTGTTTCAAAACGCGGTAGTGAACAACGTAGTTTTTCTTGGGAAATAGCGTGGGCGTCAATTTCGGTTGCTTACTATTCGAGATCGGAGGTATGTAGTGCTCCGGACACAGTGGTAAATCCTTATGAATTTCTTGCAGTTCCTCAGGATATTCCAAATCAACCTCCAGTATGTAACCAAACTCCGCGTCGTCCGAGATGGTAAGAACGTCGCATTGTCCGAAGTCTGATAACCATTCGAAGGAACTGTATGGCAGAGCAAAGCTCATAGCAGCACCGTACAAATTATTAACGTCAAAGTACATGAAATAGGATTCTTCGACCTCAGGATCGAATTCCTCTCCCATATATCTATTGTGTGCCTTTGCGTATCTGTTCGAACACTGTGACACACCACCACGAATACCCTTTTCGATAAACATAACCATGTCTATGTCGGTGAAAAGCTCGAGTTCGATGCCTGTACATTTTAACATTGCATCAAACGACAGACCGGGCGCTGTGTAGTAATGTAACGGGTCCAGTTTGTACGTCGTCCAACAGCTCTGTCGAAAGTTTTGAAAAACGTCGGCCAGTAAAAACACGTCCGTCTGTAAATACAAGTCCGAATACTCTCCCAAAGTTTGAACGTTAAAAGTTTGCCAAACTTTACATGCATGTGCATAGTCGTCGTCTGATATATCCTGATCATTTAATTTTGAGTAAAATTGTTGTTTGGATTGTAACCGTGTGTCCTCGAGCTTCTCACAACTGTCTATGTATTCGTACGGGAACACTCCTTTTCTGGTCAATAACTGAAATTTATCTGAGCTATGATAAAATTTTCGTGTGATTGATTTCTGATCATCACCGAGATACGTTGCTAATTTCTCAAGACTACTGGGCATGAAACGGTACGAATCTACAAATCTAAACTTTATATCTGTCCCCTCGACATATTTTGTAAAAGAAATGTACTTTTCTTTGTTTACGGGTCGAAGCTCAATTCTGCCCTCGAACGATGTAGCCAGTGCTTTGATCAGAAAATGTGAATCGTAACCCGACAGATTGTGGAATATCACTGGGATAGTGTGCGAATTTTGGTAATTTAGATTGCAACCTCGGTGAGCAGCACCACGGTTTTTTCCCGTGAAATGGCAGTGATCACGATGTTTCACGTCTGCAAATGTAAACGGTTTTTCACAAATGTGACACACTGTTGTTGAGTGAAATTCGTTGATTTGATTGAAATTTAGTGGTTCCATCGGTACAACAGTCTTGTAATATCCCTCCAACGAATGTGCCAATTCCGCTAACTCGTTCACAAACCATTGAACGCAAGTCTCTCCACGATTAATTTTGAATTTAGAAAGCGAATCGTCAAACGTGCAATGTAGATAGTAAGCTATACTATACGGAAGATGCTTCTGATAAATTGTTCTTGTACTCATCTTTTTGAGCGTAGGTTCCAGTAAACGTTCGAGATCCGCGTAAATACAGAATGGAACGGTTTCTTTGTGCTTGAAATTTTTGAATTTCAGTATTTTTTCCTCATCTGTAGGTAGAATAACTTTGGTTTTGTTTAAATTAATGCAATCAGCTCGGTGCTTCAACAAACATCTTTCGGAATTGAAATGAGACAGACACCTATCGCACAACCACGTCTGATGTGCGCGTTTGGAAATTTGAGAACTCGTCTGTTACGTCCAACATACCACTTCTTTCTATTTTTCCTACTCGCTAACTCTCCCACAGTTCTGTCCTGTCCTCTTATCTCTACGTAGTCTCACGCTATTCACTATCATGCTTACTCTTCAAATTCCATTCCCTGCTCCTAGCATGTCACACCTTTTCTGCACCCGTACGTTTCACGTCTCGAGGTACACTCCTATTCTGACACTCGACAATTCCACATCTAGCCTTCATATATATCTTTTCGCAACACATAACTCATTCCTACTGCTATCTCATGTTTTACGGAATAAACTTATAATCGACATATCAATATACTCCAGTTTATTCAATCCCATCCTGATTTCCGGTTGACTTGAAACGTAAAAGCGAAGCCAACCAGGTTACTCCTTCCGCTCAGGAGTAAACTCTACCCACGGACGTAACATTGGTGGCAGCGGTGGCCTTCGCTTTCCGGAAATCCAGTGATACAATTTTACGTGTGTGCTACGCATGAAGTGCCATCTGATAGACCGGTTCTGAAGTGTGCAAGCACAGTGATGTTAATAAAAAGTAATACCACTGTGTGATAGTATTGAAGACACTCTGAAAGCCATATTCTACGTTAACGCAATCAACGATCTCTGATTCACACGAACGTCAGAGACAAATCCGTATCTCCAAATCGATATTGCTGAAAGACTATCTCCTGCTGCTACTAAGACGACATCTTCATTCTTCACGACTTCTAGTACGACACAACGCACACCGACGTCATCACCGGCTACAGACACGAAATCGCTGGACCAACATCCTCACGGAAGAATGCAACATTTTATTCCGTTCCTTCTCTACATCGTCACTTTGTAAGTCGACAAATCCTAGATTAAAATTTACGACATGGCTACCGAAGGCACTTTTCCGCACCTGCCTCTAAAAGATGCATTAGCTCTGATTCCCACGTTCAATGGCACTAATATGCCCGTATCCGAATTCATAACTAAAGTAGAATGCGCAAAACAAGCTGTCTTAGCCAGAGAACTGAATTTATTCTCCACACTCATTCGCACGAAAATCGAAGGCGACGCGAGTAAATATATAGAGTCAGATAATCCGGATTCTCTTCGAGATTTGCTATACTGCCTAAAACAGGCCTACGCGTCTAAACAACACCTCCCAGATATCCAGCTAGACCTCGCACAATCGGCACAGAGGCGAAACGAGAGTGTTCTAGATTACGGTGCTAGAATGAAACATCTGTTAGGACAAGCGTGCGAATCAATAGATGCCTCAGAATCTATCAGTGATGCTCAAGTGCTAAAGAAAAATATCAAAGAGACCGCAAGACTAAGATTTATCAAAGGATTACTAGACGAATTAGAAATAAGAGTAGCTCATGAGAATCCACAAACCCTACAAATGGCTATAGACACGGCCACCAAGACTGAAAAACTATTATCAGATAGACTTAAACTAGCCTCATACCGTGATACTAACTACGAAACACAAAACCATATAAAATGTAGTATATGTAAATTAACCGATCACATCGATAAATATTGTCCTGAACAAACTTCCCTAGTAGTAGTGTGTAGATACTGCAAGAAGGCAGGTCATAGTATAGAAGAGTGCAGAACGAGGCAGCGCAACAACACAACTTGCACGCAGTGTGGTCGCAAAGGCCACTCAAACGATAAGTGCCGCTCAAATCGGTCCCAATATCCCCAGAATCCAAAATTCCAACAAGATTCAAGAGTTTTCCAAAATAACACTAATCGTCAACAACAGAACAATCCCAATACCCAATATCGAGCAAGAGACCCGACAAACCAACCTTTAGACCAGACGCGAAATGACAGTCAACGCTCACAACAGTATAACACACCAAATCCTTCACGATCGAACTTCAGGGTTAATTTCGTAACACAAGACTACTCGAACGAGAATTGCGATACAGGCATCCACCCGGAAGTTTCATACGAAGCAAAGCAACATCGCGAATATTCAGGCAACGCGAACCATTTAAACGAGTTCAGGGACGGCCGCGCGGACGCATCGACCTCCCTCAAACCGGAGCAGCGTCCAAACCAAACGTCAGCTCCGTACAATTAGAATCTGGCCCTCCACAGATTCGAACACAATGCCCGCAGTCTTTGAATGGGTACGTGACACTAATAATAGATACTGGCGCTAATATTAATTTGTTAAAAATCGATAAAATTGACCCAAGAGTCCACGTCACAAAGACGGACATTAGGCAGATTTCAGGGATAACGGAAGAATCCATCAGAACAATAGGAAGTCTCTACATCGAGTAAGCTAATACACGCCACGAATTCCATCTTGTCGATAACTCCTTCCCTATCATCGAAGACGGTATACTGAGTGCAGACTTTTTACGTTCGGAAAAGGCGACTATCTGTTTCAAAAACAACTACCTCATCTCTCGCGAAACCGGCGTTATTCCCTTTAACAATCATAGAACCAACACAAAAACACCACCGCGTATCCTCATAACATCTGTCACACAAACACCGAAGGTTCGAATAACCACCGGTGAACTCACACGACAACCCAGCAAATTTATAGTTGACACCGGTGCTGATGTAAACATAATTAAACTCGGAGCAATACATCCGCATGTTCCGTGTAAATTACTCGAAGATCAGATCCACGTTACCAGTGCTATACACGAGCCAATAAAAGTGGTAGGAACAACTAGCATTCGAATCGGTGACAACCTTCATATATTCCATATAGTCGACGATCTGTTTCCGATACAAGAAGACGGAATCTTAGGATCGATATTTTTACGGAACGAAAATGCAACGATATCTTTCGATACAGAAAAAATAATACCGAACGATACTAGCAAACCATTCAAACTCCTAAACGAAGACTACATATTGATACCACCACGAACGGCCCAGGTGATTGCACTGAAAATTTCGAATCCCTCTGTAAAAACGGGATTCATAGAACAGTTGGAAGTAGGCGCTAACATATTCCTGGGACAGGCCCTGGTTACCAACCAACAAGGGTTTGCTTACGTTTATGCAATAAATTCCAACGAATCAGCTGTGGAAATAAGAAGACCAGTCGTAACACTAGAAGAAGTCGATGAACTCGCGAGCACCGCCACGCTCAGTGCAAAAACACACCTAACGCATACAAGTACTGCAAGCAGCGGACAGGTCTTACTAGCACAGGTCTTACACGAAAAACAAAAAAGGATCGAGAATCGCGTTCTTCCCACATCCCCAAATTACGATTCGAGACGCCTTGAGATTTTGAAAGAAAACTTACGATTGGATCATTTGAACGACGAAGAAAAACAATTAATAGTTAATCTTGCTATCGAATTCCACCATTTATTTTTCCTCCCGGGTGACACCCTGGGACATACAAACTTAGTCAGTCATACGATCCCTACTACCAATGACGCACCAATTCATACCAAACAATACAGACACCCAAGAGTACACAAAGACGAAATACAAAAACAAGTGACCAAACTCCTTGATCAGAACATTATCACACATTCTTCATCTCCTTACAAATCTCCGGTCTGGATCATCCCCAAGAAATCAGATGCTAGCGGCGAAAAGAAGTGGCGAATGGTCATTGACTTCCGGAAATTAAATGAAAAAACCATTGGCGACGCTTACCCGCTACCAAATATCGTCGATATCCTAGATCAGCTAGGTTCCGCAAAATATTTCTCAACGTCCGACCTGGCTTCTGGGTTCCACCAAATTCCAATGGATCCCGATCACAGCGCAAAGACCGCTTTTTCGACTCCTCACGGCCATTTCGAATATACTAGAATGCCATTTGGCTTAAAAAATGCCCCATCCACCTTTCAACGTCTAATGGATCAGGTTCTATCGGGATTACAGGGTACAGATATGTTTGTCTATTTGGATAATATAGTCATTTACTCCCGATCCTTGGAGGAACACGAAACCAAATTTCGGAAACTCATGAAGAGATTGTCTGATGCAGGACTAAGCCTGCAGCCAGATAAATGTGAATTTCTGCGTAAAGAAGTAGCATACCTAGGTCACGTCATCACTCAAAATGGATTGAAACCTAATCCGGAGAAGATATCAGCAATAAAAAACTACCCAGTTCCCAAGAATCCTAAACAGATCAAACAATTTTTAGGCTTGATAGGCTACTACCGAAGATTCATTCCTAACCTTTCAAAAATTGCTAGACCTATTAATAATTTGCTAAAGAAGAATAGCCCTTTCCTATGGACAGCAGAACATCAATTTGCGTTCGAAACACTACGCGATAGTCTGTGTCGAGAACCGATACTGCAGTATCCAGACTTCGAAAAACCCTTCGTCCTAACAACCGACGCTTCAAAGTATGCAATAGGAGCAATACTTAGTCAAGACAAAGATGGTGAGGATTTACCAATCGCGTATGCATCTAAGGTGTTACAAAAGGCCGAAATCAATTACTCGGTGTCCGAAAAAGAATTCTTAGCAGTCGTTCACGCCGTCAAACATTTTCGTCCTTATCTTTACGGTAGAACCTTTACTCTGGTAACAGACCACGAACCACTAAAGTGGATCAAAAACGTACGGGACCCGACTTCTCGTTTAATGCACTGGAGACTGAAGTTGGAAGAATATTCGTACGTCACAAAACATAAAAAAGGAATAGCGAACTCTAACGCCGACGCGCTTTCCAGAAATCCACCTGTCGACTCTCTCCGAATTCTACCTATTACCTCAAAACGGCCACGACCCGATACAGAATGCTCATCTACTGACGCCCACAAGCGCGCCAAAGTAGCTCACCAACACCCAACGCGTGCTCGCGAACCAGATACGCTGTCTTCGTCTACCAGCGCTCACAAACGCACCAAAATAGCTCACCAACACCCAACACGTGCTCGCGAACCGGATACGCTATCTTCATCTACCGGCGCTCACAAGCGAATGAAACATGTAGACCAGCACCCAATACGAGCGCATGAATCTGCACATGAATCCACCAACCCTTCCCCACGAAGACGAAACAAAGCATTACAAGAAACTTCGAATTCTACTGGTACCTCTGACTCAAATGCCAGTATGACTGACAATAGCAGCGCAACGGAGGCACCGATCGTAGTCGATAAAACGATCAAGCAAACTACGGAACGAATTCAACCACTCACCTCATCTGAATCAAACCAAAACTCCGGTAAGCCCCAAGGTCGTAGTGTTAAAATACGTGAAGAACAGTCCGACACACTGAATAAGCCGACACCCGAAGCCACTACCAGTAAAGGACGAAATTACGCCCCTCGATTCACGGAATTCGTAACAGATCTTAACCACCTACCATTAACGCATAGTAAATTTATTCAAGAGATACGCGCCAATCTCCTCGACAGACAAGATAACCTAGCCCACTGCATCTCGGCAGACTGCAAGACATCACGAGGAGTCGCGGGACAACTAATCAATAGGAAAATAATCACCCGAGATCAACTACAACAACTAGACCCTGAAGTAACGACCGTATTGACACTGCCACATGGTAACCGCCTCATTTACAATCTAGTAACCAAAAAATACCACTACCAAAAACCAACTGAAAAGACACTGTTCAACATCCTAGTAAATCTAAAGAATTGCTTAGAACAAGACAAAGTCAAATCGCTTTCGATTCCAAGACTAGGCTGCGGCTTAGATAAGTTAGACTGGAACCTTGTTAATCGGATGATCCATTACATATTTAAAGACTCCGACATAACGATCACCATTTGTAATTATCAAAACCCGACTTATGACTCGACATCTTCTGAATCTGAAGCAGACGCATCAACACCCAGAATCCCTGCTCCCCCTTCAACTCGTCGGCCAATGCGTCCGACCGGCACTAGGTCAGCTCCAAGACATGCTCCGGTTTCTACTCCCTCGCGCTACCCAACTGATATCTCGGAGAGTGACTCCGTGACACATGATCCGGAGTCAGCTGTTGAAGACACGGATAGCGATACCTCCGTTGTACCTACGGCAACGCTACCACCTTTAGGCTCACAACGTCGCGACAATCCCGAAGAGCGAAAACCGGACCGCCCCCATATTGACAATGACAACTTTTGTTGCTTAGATTACTTCATACAAAATCAAAATGACATATTACCAACACTCAACGTAACCGAAACTAATGACGGACTTCTCATGTTGTGCGATAATTACGCTCATTTCGTATCAGCTAATTGTGGTTGGACAGAAGGACTAGAAAAACAGTTGATAGACGGAAATCTAATAAGCATGGAATCTTTTCAAAACCAGAATCCAGAAATATCCGACGTAATTAAAACTCGGTTGAAAAACAACAAATACATATTTACCCTCGTAGTGAAACCACGTCAATCAGACCCGGGCAGACTTGACGACATTTTCTACACGTTAGTTAACTTGAGGATTATCTTGTCCGGACTAGACATTCGGTCCATATCATTCCCCATGTCAGGACCAGGAGTTGATGATATTCTACGATCTATCTTTAAAAAACTCATTTATCACATTTTTGCGGATTCAGACATTCGAGTAACACTTTGTAGAAATACTGCAATTGTACCAGACGAACGATTACGCGAAGACATGATCAAAGAGTACCACGAGTCACTGATCGGAGGACACCAAGGTGTTACAAAATTTTTCAATAAAATAGTAGAAAAATATTTTTGGCCAAATATGAAAAAGCAAATTCAAAATATCATCAGATCTTGCGGCAGTTGCCAGAGGAAAAAACTAGTCAGGATCAAAACAAAATTACCCATGGCAATCACTGACACGCCCGCAGAAGCCTTTGACAAAGTGGCATTAGATATTGTTGGACCTCTACCCCTTACTAAATCGAACAACAAATATCTCTTGACGATACAATGCAATTTGACAAAATTCCTGGACGCCATCCCTTTACCTGATGCCACCGCCAAAACTATAGGCGCAGCATTCGCAAAAGAATACATTACACGTTACGGTGCTCCTCGAGCAATACTCACAGACCAAGGACAGAATTTTATGAGCACAGTCATCAAACAGCTTTGTCAACTCTTCAAAATTGAACAACTACGAACAACCGCCTATAGACCGCAATCAAACGGCTCATTAGAAAGAAGTCACCTTGTAATTACCGAATACATCAAACATTACACCAACGAAGGTAAATACTGGGATGAATTCATACGTTTCGCCATTTTCTGCTATAATACAGCAAAACACGACAGTACACATTATTCACCTCACCAGCTGATCTTCGGCTCGGAAGCTAAACTACCGACAGATGCGATACTAAGCAACACATCCACGCATACATACGATACATTCCTCCTCGATCTAATAGCGAATCTCACAGACATCCGTAAACGCGCCGCGTTGAACCTGAAACAAGCTAAACAGAAAAGTAAAGAACACTACGACAGAACAATTAACCCACAACGATTTGAAGTAGGACAAACTGTCTACCTATTGAACGAAACAAGGTCAAAATTCCAAGATCATTTACAAGGCCCGTATGTAATCAAACGAATAATAGATGACGCTAACGCCGAAATATACCTCACGCTAAACAAAACTAAAATAGTTCATCTCAATAAACTGAAAATCGCACATACATAGTAAAATCCCACATTAACCCCTTCAATAGCTACTACAGTACAACCGACAATAGCATGCTACCATGTTGCCTGCGATCGCGTTACATTACGTCTCATACTCTTGCATATCGCTGCAGGATATCGCAAAACAAGCTACTGATATCAGCACACACCACCGCACACAGCGCTACATGTTGCACATCAAAGACACTCTTACTTACAGCGGTGTTGGTTTGCTATCTCTCGCAACCCTATACTTATTCTACCGTCACTCATGCCTCGGCAAGGTCATTACTCTGTGCACACATTGCAAAACAAAAAGACGAACCAGACATTTAGAGCCATACAAACAGGGTATGACAATCCATTCGAGCTGAATATTATTCACCCACCTACTTCTTCTGTCCTACCCATTCCCAACGAAGTAGAAACCCATCATGCAGTTCCTCACACACCACCTCCGCTTCCTTTAAACCCACCCACCTTACGAAAACCTTATTACAAATAGGCAATCACTATATTGCTATCAAGATCTGCTGCTGCGCTGTCAAACAGACATAAATAAAATAAATACTTGTGTACACTACTGCACTGAAATAATTGTAGTGACGATCTTATACCCTTAGTTTAAAATTAGCCCAAAATATATCTACACTCATAACCAATATCATTGTAAAAATAGGTCAAACTCTGTATCTCGATATATCAAGAAAAAAATATGGTATTACTTAGTACCCAGCTGATCAAAAAAAAAATCATTGTTGTTTAGTCTTAAGTACTAACCCGCTTCCATGCGCATTAACCCTAGGCGCCTAGCTTTAAACAACATTATGTAACCATAGTATTATAACTATATGCCTTACGCTCATACGTAATCCAGAATATAAACCATACACTACCTATAGTAAGAAAATTGTAAAACTTATTGTAAGCACATACTTTAAAATCATGTTTCACATTTCCACCTTCTTGCTTCCCATATTCGGGACCATACCTACCGCTATGCTCCCTCTGACGGGGGGGGGTGTTACGTCCAACATACCACTTCTTTCTATTTTTCCTACTCGCTAACTCTCCCACAGTTCTGTCCTGTCCTCTTATCTCTACGTAGTCTCACGCTATTCACTATCATGCTTACTCTTAAAATTCCATTCCCTACTCCTAGCATGTCACACCTTTTCTGCACCCGTACGTTTCACGTCTCGAGGTACACTCCTATTCTGACACTCGACAATTCCACATCTAGCCTTCATATATATCTTTTCGCAACACACAACTCATTCCTACTGCTATCTCATGTTTTACGGAATAAACTTATAATCGACATATCAATATACTCCAGTTTATTCAATCCCATCCTGATTTCCGGTTGACTTGAAACGTAAAAGCGAAGCCAACCAGGTTACTCCTTCCGCTCAGGAGTAAACTCTACCCACGGACGTAACACGTCAACCGCGATAAATTTCGAATCCATGCAAAATGAAAGATTCTATTTTTTTCATAATTTTCCATATCATCATCATCGTCAGGGATTTAAGTTTCGATCGCCAAAAGATAAATCATAGGTTTATCAGACTCATTCTGACTCAGGTGAATCGGTACTATTTCACTTTTTTTCCGATCACCTTGGTCTATACCGTAGACGTTAATTGAAAGGTCGTTAAGCTTCTCAAATTTTGAAATGGTGTTTTTGTCTAGAGACATAGGAAACGTTATACCATCATACCGTAGCACTGAGCTGAAATGTGGGTACGAGCTGGTCGCGTTAGGATGGTTGTTGTCGGCTGGGAACAGAGCTGCGGTGACCCACCAAAGAAAGCAGTAAGAGTCGTTGTTTCTGATGTTTACTACAGCCTTCTTATCACTGATATGCTTAGGTAACGGGGTGTATGTGAAGACACCGCCTCGTAGTGGCACGTACTTGTTGATATTCACAGTCAAATTGATTATTTCGGTCAGCGACCAGCCTGAATCCTTTTCCTGGAAATCTTCCACCTTTTTCAACAAACGCTCCGTCGCGTTTTCGATGAACCATTCGTTGATATCCGTTGTCTGGAGGATGATTTCATTTCTCGTATTAAAAAATTTGATCTCTTCCACCGTGCGATCATCCTTTCTAACTTCAAATTTACAAGCCAGGATAACGTTGGCTTTCAAGCTCCTGTCTTTCTTCAGAGCGTTTTTCAGTCTCGTCACAGTACCTTTGCGTCTTCTAGAAATCTCTCCACATCTTTATGCTTCAAATTGACGATGGACCCAGTTCGAATTCTCCGCTCGAAAGCTGATTCCAAATCTTCCCACCGTACTCGATCGCTTCTTCGTCGGCTTCGTAATCCATCACCCACTTTCTGCAATTGTTGAAATTTGACTGTCAACGATTTCAGAATTCCAATTGTAGTCAAAATTCTTGTCTTCTCCCCGATCGTTGAGGCGTTGTTGCGTAAGATTCTATTCAAAAGCCTAATATTTTGAGTTTCGAGTCGAATCCATTTTGCAATTTCTGCCGGCGACGATTTTTCCGATAAAATCTTGAACGCTGATTCCATAATATCGATCAATCTCAAACACTTCGCGGATTCCATCTTGAGCTCTTTCCTCACGTATACTTGACAGCTTGTGACGTAATGATCGTTTGCAGTGATGAGCGTCCTTTTTATAGGACAGCTGTACGGATGCGCGCGCACCTTTTGGCATTCCAAGAGCGATAGTAACCCGACACCGCAGATCCATGGCTCTGTACCGCGACTATCGGTCGACCTTGGATATCAAACCGACATCCGAGTAAGTGAAAAACAATTCTCGGAACCATTAATTTTGGAATGTCACGTGGTTGATAAGGTGGGAAAGGAATGTGAGGTGGTTGATATCAAACCGACATCCGAATAAGTGAAACACGATTCTCGGAACCATTAATTTTGGAATGTCACGTGGTTGATAAGGTGGTTAGACAAAACAATGCGTTCGACAAGTTTCGACTTGACGGCGAGCGGCATGCGGTCAAAGGATTTCGGTGCGAAGTTGGGACAAACAATTCTCGGAACCATTAATTTTGGAATGTCACGTGGTTGATAACGTGGGAAAGGAATGTAAGGTGGTTGACGTTACACGTCAGCAGTCCTACCGTGGGAAAGGAATTCGGAGTGGTTCATGTCACACATCAGCAGTCCTATCGTGGGAGAAGAATGCGGGACGGTAAAAAAGTTCTCGCCCCCGCTGCGCCCTCTACCGTTGGCAGGCGAGCACTACAGACCTTCGGTCGGTAAGATTGTCGGTAAAACAGCACGATTTTGACCCTCGATCGATACAACTGTCGGTAAGGTTGCACGGTTTTGACCTCAAGCCGGTACGGCAGATTGTGACGTCATCGCGGAAAAGGGTTTGAGTCTGGGCTGCGCGGAGCGGCTCGGTCGGTAAGTGTCGGTAACAGGAATCTGCGTGTAGAACCGGCTTTGCTATACTACTAATGTACCTTTGTAATGTAGCTACTGATGCTATTAAAAGACGCTGGCAAGATTTATCACGTAACATTCCTGTCCCTTTAGACCAATTTATGTCAGCGCTAAATATTTGTTTTGGCGCTTCAACAAAAACGACATTATTTACTCCCAAACCTTTGGTTTACCCATAGGCTCACCGTTGTCTCCTATGCTTGCTGATCTTGTTTTGGATGATTTACAATCTCAATGTATCAACAGTTCAGACATTGTTCTGCCGTTCTTTTTTAGATATGTAGATGATATCCTCACTGCAGTTCCAAAGAATTCTGTATCACTAGTATTAAATTTTTTCAATAGCATACACCCCAGACTACAGTTTACATGTGAAATTGAACAAAACAACAAAATCAACTTTTTTGATGTCACGATTATTAACAATGATTTTTTAATAGAGACGGATTGTTTTCAAAAATCTACATGGTCACAGAGATACCTCAACTTTCATTCACACCATCCGAAGTCTTATAAAATGGGAACAATTATCAATATGGTAGACAGAGGTATTAAATTGTCCAATAAATGTTACCATAAAAAGAACCTCAAAATCATGCATGATGCGCTGATAAAAAATGATTACCCTGCTGAATTGGTACAAAAAACCATACATTCCAGGTACTCAAAAATCCTGATAAATCATGATTGTCCGTCTTCGATAGATAATAGAAGTTTGAACAGTTTTATTTCAATTCCGTACGTATCTGGGTTGTTCGAGTCACTGAACCGTTCCTCCAAGAAAAACAATATACAGTTTGTAGGAAAAAATGTCAATGATTTGAGAACCTTTTTTGATTCCGGCAAAGATAGTCTACCTAAAAATAAACACTCTAATCTAGTATACAAAATACCTTGTTCAAATTGTAATAAATTATTTATTGGGCAAACTGTAAGATTGCTATCTGTTCGTATCAAAGAACATGAAAATAATTTTAAAGAAGCAGCTAAACATCACACTGCATTGACGCAGCACGCCATCCAATTTTAGAATAATTTCAACTATGATAACGTCAGTATTTTGCATGAAGAACCCAGGTATTATAACCGATTCATCTCAGAAATGTGCAATATTTTGGGTCATTCTTATTCATTTAATCTTAGGCAAGATATAGTAAAATTAAGTAAAACTTACGTAAAACTTATTACCGATTCGAACGATAGGTAAGTTACCGACTGGCATGGATATTTAATTTGTCAGTCAGAGGTATATCTATTCTAAGCCATGTTTCTTCTCTTTCTTTTTTTTTCTTGTCCTTTCTGGCCTTGCTCTTTTCCGTTAGGCCCAGCATTTGAACACATGTGTCTTTCAACGTTCACCATAATTACTAATTTGTTGTTTAACTAAAGATTAATTCAATTTGATGGAGAGTTGGAAAAGAAGAAGGGTGAAAATTTTAAAAATCCCTTATCAAGGCAGATTCGTAAAATATTGATAATTAAAATGGTAATATTGGTTATGGAGGTCGGTATAATAGAACAATCGAAAAATTGTTGACGTTTCGGCCCGAGTGGAGGCTCACTTCAAAACGAAAATTAATTTATTGACCACATCTATGAACGAGTGGGAACACAAAATAACATAGGGAAAATAAGATAGAAAATATAGGATAAAAATAAGAATAAAAATACAACTAAAAATAAAACCAGAAGATAGCATAAAGACAGTAAACTTTAGTTTAAAATTATTTTATAAGAAAAATTATATCGGCATCGAGGCAATATGTGCCAAAAAAAACTAAACAACGAAAAAACCAAGAAAAGGTAAAACACCAGCGATAAATACCTGATCGTAACGAAGTATGTTGGATAAATAATAACTAAGATTTATTGATTGATTGTGTTTTATTTAGCTTATAGCTATTTACTGCTTGTGCAGATTACATTACTTGTTACATATATAACTTCATCACCCTCTATTATCTTACATTATCTCACCCTATACATTATAATCATTACCACAAACAGCGCAGGATTTACCTATAGGCCCGAGAGGCCCGGGCCTAGAGCGGCATTTTCTAGGGGCGGCAAAAATGGGTACTGAAAATTCAATTTTTTTGGTAAATCAAAATCATATGCAACTTGTAAAATGGATTTTTTTAAGTAAAACTTCAATTGGTAAATGGTAAGTACTAGTATTGCCGTCTGGTGGCTCAAATTGAAACTATGAAAACCAGGTCAGCTGTCACAAAGGTATTTTCTCACTGTTTAAGCTGTTGTAAAAAATAAATATTGTCTTTGCAATTATACCTATTTTTTTTTAATTTTTTTATAAAAAAAATATTATTAAATGATGGAAAGCGTCGAGGATTTCTTGGGCGCTCGATTTTCTCCAAAACAAAACAATAGTAAAACAGTTTGCAGTGTATATGGGTGTAGCAGTAAAGCTTGCAGGAATTAAGATGTAAGATTTCATTATTTTCCAAAACAAAATGAAAATTTTGTGAAAATTACTAATGCTTTCGGAGTAGATGAGAAAATTGACTGTCGAAAAATGTGGCAAAAAGTGTTAAAAATAGGAAAAACTATTACAGAAAATATGCAAGCTTGTTTCTTGCACTTTAAAAAATCGGATTATTTCTCACCAGGTAATTATATTTATTTTTTAGTTCATTTTTTTTTTTTTATTCTAAAATTAACTAAGAAAATTTGTTTTCTACGCAGATTCTGGGTCAAAAGGCAAAAGACGCTTGAAAACAACCGCAGTGCCTTCTTGTAATCTGCCTTGTAATGATATAAAACCAGGATCTAGTAACAAAATGAATAATGACAGAGAGAAAAGAAGAATTAACAGAGATAAAAACAAAAATACCATCATTTCAGGCAATGAAGCTACTAATAATAAAAAACTGGGTTCATCAACAAGTTCAACTACTACTCAGTCGGCTTGTGAATTTGATGGTCAAAAAAATTCAGATCCTTTGGATCACACTGCAAGGAGTCTTATCACTTCAGAAGAAAATGATAATAGATGTGTTGTGGCAATGTTGTCAGTGGAATATGTTGATACGACTGAAAAAAATTTATTGTTATTGGTGTTCAAAGTAGAAGTGGTGATTTGCTGATTGATTTTTGTGATGTAATAAAAACTGAGAAGGAACTCAATACATTAACCGGCATTGTGAACTTTGATATCTTAAATGCCATCCTTGATATTTCTAAAATCGGCTTTCCTAAGTACAAGTCTGAAGGAATGCATCTTCGCAACAAAGTTATTATGACATTTATCAAATTGAAGCATAATCCATTGTAAGCAATCTCAACTGTTTTATTTAAGTACTCTTTAGCGTCACATTGCCGTAAAATTATTCTGCAAATGATCGATATGCTTTACGTTTGCTTGAAAGATGGAATACCTTTTCCAGACAAAGATGCGATTTCTCAAAATCTTCCTATATGTTTCAATGACTTTAGAAATGTTAGAATTGTGCTGGACTGTACGGAAATTTTTATACAGAAACCAAAATCGTTATGTTGTCAACAAGCAATACATTCGCGATATAAAAGTACGTATACCATCAAGTTTATGACTGGTGTAACTCCCGGAGGATTGTTATCCTACATTAGTTCCATGTGTTACGTGGGGGTGAGAGTGTATTGAGCGGTGGTAGTTAACGATTAATTGAATAATCAAGCTCCCACGTAACGACAATGAATAAATATT
Organism: Neodiprion virginianus; assembly: GCF_021901495.1. NCBI lineage: Eukaryota > Metazoa > Arthropoda > Insecta > Hymenoptera > Diprionidae > Neodiprion > Neodiprion virginianus. Next base: position 13,348,074 of record NC_060881.1, on the reverse strand, counting down.
AAAACTAAGAAAAGACATACCTTTCGATAAGCCGGTAATTTGTAGGATCGTGTTGCTATAGTCCTGTACAGGTCTGTGAGGTTTGTTTGAATTGGTGAGGCAATTTTATAATAATAAAAATGGGAAGAAGGTTGTTCAAAATAAATGGTTTAATATGATTTAACTGGTAAAAGATGAAATATATTCCGTATGATTTGGTGATTGAAATGTCCGATAACAATGAATGGTGGTAATGACATAAAAGCCGAAAGTAACAATCTATAAAACGTTTGAGTTCATATAACGATCCACGCCGACGGACGAATTTACATTCAAATGCAGAGAAGCTGCAGAATCACTAAATTTGACCGTTTGCGGGTTTCGGCGAATTAAGTGTTATTCTATTTTAAAGGATATTATTATTTGGTACCAGGAACATCTACTCTGAACGATGGTTATAACTCGCTGGTCGTGATTATTCGATATTGTATCTCTCTTTTTAGATTATCTTAAATCAATTATACATCCTGTTGTTAATTCTTGTTGGTCAAATCTTGGAAACAATAAGTATGATTTAATTGGGGGTAGTGAAGCTACCCACCAATTCTAGACTTGCTTTTAAATGAATATTACAGAAGTAAATTTTGATTATAAAGGTCAAACAAGAATTCGTTCACTTTCGAAGATTAACACTCGGATTGACTTAGCTTTAGGTGAATCGGTCGACGAGATTGAGAGCCGTCGGATCGTGTCGGTCTGCGTCAGTAGAATTCTGGACCAGGGCTTCACCTCAAGTTCGGCAGAGTTGATGAATCGAACGATGTTGAACGTCGGGCATTTAGTCTTTGTGGATTTAGAATAATATCCTACTATCGAAACCTATAGTTGAAAGTGTCAATTTGATGATTTTGGTACATGTTATAGATGATTCCAAAGATTATTTATTAAAGATGATAATGTAGTTATTATTATTAGCACTTAAAATTACCTGATTCGGTTGAATCAGGGCCAAACTCAATTTAATTACGGAAAATGGAATAGCATAAAAATGTCTATTCTCGAAATGATGAGATTTAGTAAAGCACAGAAAAGATGGAAACGTAGAAGATAGTGAGTCTTTTGCAACTAACAGAATAACTGAATGCTCGAATTTGACGAATTAACGCGAGACTTTAGGCCGGTCACAACTAAGATTTTCCGAACGCTACTATTGCTCAAGAAGGGCTAATACGGGTTGACGTCCACGCACCTCGCGACTTGACAAACGAAAGACATGGCTTCTTGGGCCTGAGGGTCCAAGGAGCTGCAGTTGTAATAAGTTACAACGGTAATTAGCCAATGAGGTGCGAGGGCGACCTCCTGGTGCCCAAATCCACATGGTCAGCGTTACTTCATGCTCTTCGACGGTGTTCCGACGATTCTCAATCTCGTCGGTGACACATTAAAAATATGAACAAGTGATATTTACATACAATGTTTACACATTCATTCATACATCCTAATAAGTAATCTATTTTAATTTGGTGTTTCCAAAGGTAGTGGTTTATCCTAGTTATTGGTTATAGTTTTAACTTGAAAAGAGGGATATTTCCAGACTGAGCGCTACTGATGCTAATTCAGCAGTCCCTTATCTCCGTTCTTGGTACCAGTAAAATAGAAGAAAGTCGAACCTTATACTAGGGATCATTGTTGGTCTCTACGTGACTTTTGCCTGGAGGGGTGGAACTCGCCGGTTCAGGCAATACGATATTTTAATGTTGTTTATGGCCGTAACCGTTACGGTGTTGAAAGCTAATTGTGAGAATCACTTCCACATGTTGAGGGTCATATAGATTTTGAAAAAGGTACGCTGAAGCAATGTGCCGGACGTAACACATGTATGGAGGGAGATCTTCGGATGATGCTATATTTGAGCAATCTAAAATATTGGATTCATTAGAAAAAGATGAAGCACTGATGGTTGACAAAGGGTTTATGGTAGATAAGCTGTGTAAAGATAAAGATATAACTCTTATACGACCTTCATTCAAGCAAGAAAAACTGCCATTTTCCAAAGAAGAGTCGCGCTTAAGTGCGAAAATCGCCAGAGCACGAGTTCATATAGATCGTTCCAATCAAAGACTCAAAGTATTTGAAGTCTTAGTTTCTCGGATGCCAAGTGGTCTTGTTAACAAGGGGAAATAAATATTAACAATTATTGGTGCAGTTGTAAATTTAAGTTCTCCAATTTTAAGTAATGATAAATTTATGTCAAACAACGCAGATTAATGATTAAAATACAAAAATAACTGCTAATAATGTAATATTTATTTAAACTTTATAATAAAAATTCTCGATTTTTACATTCAAACTTACTTTAACATTTTTGGAGTGTTTATTTAACAAGGTTACTTTTTACAGAAGTATGTCGTTTCGTACAAATTTTTAATTACGTTGCTCATCTTTGCAAGCATGATGTAACATTTGGTTGAGAAATATTAATTTTAAAGATTCAAATAAGTCTTTTACAAATTTTTCGTCAAAATCAACAGTAATAACTTTCAAACTTTTATCGTGAGAAGAAAATAGAATAAATTCGGTTGTTTTAACATTTAAAATACCCATTCCAAATTGAACCTGGCCATATTATTTATGATTTTTTTTCAAAGTCAAATTTTTATTATTTTTCGGATCCAATTCTACGTATTTTATATGAGAAATAATATCATCCATACTTAGAGATTTACCTTCGTATGGGCATTTAATTTCTATCAATTTAACAGGTGTATCATTTTCAAATATAATTTCGTCAGCAGAATAACCATGCCAAGGGTTATTTTCTGAAATTATGAGACCACATTGAAATACATCAGTTGATGTACTTTTTTCATATGCTATTCGAGCATCTGATTCAAATTTTAAACCGTGATTTATTGCTGTATTAGAAAAAGTGCTAGGATAAAAATATTTTAGCGATTTATTCCTCCAATTAGGTTTTGGATTTTTTCGGTAGGTGTACAGTTCATAACATCGAGAGCCCGTGATTCTAAACTTTCGTTCGTTTTGCCAGATACTATAAAATTTTTTACTTTCTTTACAAATATCAACAGGATCTCCTGTTAACTGTTCAAACATATTTTAACAACATTCTCGTAGAGGTCGGAAAGGTTGTTCAGATAAATAACAGAGGATATATGAGGAGGATAAGTGTAAAATCATGCATTCAATCTGCCGAAGGTATTCAGGTGGTAGAGTTACAACAGTGTGATGTAGTGGAGCATGTCGTCCAGCTCTATTATAAATGAATTCAAAAAAAATTATAAAATACAGCGTAAAAAGAAATATATATCCAAAAATTCAAAAAGCTTGATGAAGTAAATAGTCTACAAAAATTAAAATTTACAACAAACCAAATTGATTGAAATGCAAAATTGCACATATGTATAAGAAATTCCATTACAGTATTTGATTATAAAAATAGAGTTTTCATTAATTAGCGAGTATATTATTAATATTTTGTAATTAGTTGATAGCTAATTAAACGAATCACAAATATACTTTAAGTAAATTTATTTCATTATAATTTTTATTAAAAAAAAACAAAAACATCATTCATTAAAATTAATGATTCACGCCCATACGCTTGCTCTGATAACGTTGACTTCAAATGTTTTGAATACAATTTCTCCTTGATCAGCTTTTTAACTTCATCATCTAACTCCAGGTGATCCTTTTTAATTTTAAAACAACTATGATCACTTAAAGGCTTGGCATTATATTGCTCTAAACAAGAATCTTGTAGCGTACTCCAAAGGCATTTCGTGTCTGTTGATGATACGATTTTGAAACCAGTTAAATAATTTCTAAAATTATAAAAATATTCATAATTGAACTTTATCGAAATATTAAATAAATTTTATCGAAAATTTTAATGATATAATTTAAACTTACCGTGCACAAAATAATACTGCAGCACTATGTTTACACCTTTCACTCAATCCAGCTGTACAACTACAACCGATGAAATAACTTTACCACTTTTTGCAATTATTGAATTTATCTCGTGAGGATCTTCTCGATTTCTAGACGATTGTATACAGTATGACAATAACTTGTATTGTTCATCATTTTCACTTAATATTCCTATGTAGATTAAATGGTTAGATCCGTTATCGATTTCGGAGATCGCGCAACTTGACGCGCACCTGTCGTTGCTTCGCGGCGCAGAACTTAACGCTAGATCGCGATGTCGTCTTCCGCGCAGCTCTACGGTGTAACCGGGTTGGGCGGGGTGGTGGTCCCTCGTCGCTAGCCGGTCTCTCGAGGTTGCCTTGGTCTGGTGGAGGCGGGGTGAGCGGGGAGGCTGCGGCGCGCTGGCCGCCAGCGGGAATCGCGTCCGCCTTGGATTCCCGCGCTGCAGGGACCTGCATTGGCTCCCCCTCCGCAGCCTCGGCATCCTTTACGCACGATCTCCGCGGTCTCGCCTCGCCTCGAAATATCCTCGGCGTCGGAGCTGGTCGCTGGCTTGTGGCCGGTGTACTCAAAAAAAATAAAATGAAATAAAAAAAAAAAAAAATCCTGCAATATCTCAATCGTGATTCGCTATTGCGTCCCTGTCGAGGCTCGGATGCGTGATCCCAGTCCTGGCGCTCTTCGATTATTATTACGCGCCCCGATCCCTGAAGCCTTTAACCCTGGGTTCCGTCCAAGATTCAGGGAGCACTTTGTAGCGGGCATGCATAAAAGAAATGCCACGTTACAAGGGATATCCTATCCTAGTCGATTTCCTTTTCTCAGGACTTGTCAATTTAGTGAATCCAGTTTGAATATCGTTCGACGGATTTAACGTATTTAAAATGCCTGACCACGCTCCGGCCAATGTGGCCGCCGATGTAACGGCCGAATTGGTCGCTAGCGTCACTACGATGGTCGAAAATCTAGCTATACTGAATAATTTCGCAAATATTCCCGAGTTCGACGGGAAAAATATGCCGTTGAGGGACTTTTTGCAAGACATACAAAACGCGTCCACGTTCGTGCCGGCCGCAGCAGAAGCACAGTACATAAGCGCGATAATATCGCGATTACGCGGCGACGCGCCAAATTGCGTTCATGGCGAAAGAGTGGTGGCCGGGTTGGTGAAATTGCTAAAGAATCGTCTCGCCTGCGGAATAACTTACGAGTATTACACGGAGGCACTATCGACGATTCGAATGAAGTGCGATCGGTCCGTTGAGCAATTTTACGATAAAGTACGAATTTTGCTTAGCGGGGGAAGAAGCGCGTTCAGATCTCATTTTGGCGTCGATCCGCCAGAGTTAAATCGGGACCCGCTACATCACATCGCGTTGGGTTCATTCATAAACGGTTTGCCTTCCCATACCAGAACCGCTGTAGATTTGCGGGAGCCAGAACCTCTCGAAGCAGCTATTAAAATCGCTGAAAAACTCGCGCTTCGAGACAGCCGACGGAAATCTAATGAATCGAGTCAGGGTGAGTCGGCGCGTGTCCTTTACGCTCACTATGACTCTCGAACTCCGTCGCCGACGGCTTGGGAAAATAGACAATCGTCTACATATCGAAGCCAGTCGCCACAACTGGCTCTCGGAATTTTAAAACCCGCGCGAACGCCTGATAACCGCGAGGGTAGCCACGAAATGTCATATTCTCGACCGGCAACGGCTTGCGGATATAAGGATATAATTGCGCAAAGGGAGCCTTCAAACTGCCCTGGGGCTCGCCGGGCGGATTTCCCTGCGGGCCCGACGGAAGCAAGCTAGTCGAGTCGACCCCGAAAACACCAACAATCAGTGAGGTTCCTGGAGAACGATGCCTCGTCGTCTGGACCTCCACCGCTGAGCAAAGCCCAGTAGTCGAATGGTCTGCCCCCGAACTTGGTAATAAGAAAGGGAAATTCTTCCTTGACACCGGTTTTTCGGCTAGTTTAATCAAACCTAGTGCCCTCGATCAAGACTTAACTGTAAAAACTGACGATAAAATATGGGTCATAGGCCTGGAGGAATCGGATATTCTGACACTCGGCTCTGTTGTTCTTCATATTTCCGAAAAACCGACTGAATTTTACTTGTTACGAAAATTGCCACTGAAAAACGACGCCTTAATCGGTAAACCGTATTTTTCGCGGGGAAAGCCGAAATTTCGTTTTTTCAAAACACTATAGTCACCTCCAGTGATCCTATCTGACCTAAGCGTTTCGTAGGTTTGCCTACTTCCGGCGCGGAACCTACAAAGCGCGTGTTAGCAGCAAAAATCACCTCGGGTAAACGAAATTATAAACTGCGCGCGCATACGAGCGAACAAATAAGCATCCCTTTGAAAAATTCGAACTTGAAGGAGGGATATTTACCACAATTTGAAACTCAAACGGGCGTATTTATCGGAGAAAGTATCGTTGCTCCTTCGGGAGGATCGTGCTACGTCTCGGTAATAAACACGCGATTTGACGACGTCGAACTAGAAATCGAGCCTCAGGAACTCGAAGATTTCTAGCATCATCGAGAGGATGGTTATTGGAGCGGAGAAAGCTCCGACGGTAGCAGCGTTGAGACTACTCCACCGACGGATCGGGTAGAAGCTATAACCAAATCGCTGCGTTTAGACAGGCTTAACGAGGTAGAGCGCGCACATGTTATACATCTCATTGAGGAATTCCCTCATATGTACAAGTTACCAGGCGATAAACTGCGGTATACGGATCAAGTTCACCATCGAATCCCGACGGTGGATGAGCTGACGGTAAACGCAAAACAATATAGATTTCCTGTGGTGTATCAGTCGGAACTGGAACGGTAAGTTGAGAAAAAGCTAAGGGACGGAATAATTGTTCATTCAAGCTTCCCGTATAACTCGCCAGTCTGGATCCTTCCTCAAAAACCCAATTCTCAAGGGAATCCTCGGATGCGCATGGTAATCGATTTTCGTAAATTGAACGAGAAGACAATTTTCGAAGCGTACCCCCTTCCAAATATGATTGAAATTCTCGAACAGCTGGGAAAAGCTACATATTTTTCGACATTCGATCTAGCGAGCGGTTTTCAACAGATCCCGATGGATCGAAGCGATGCTCCAGAGATAGCGTTTTCTACGACAAACGGACATTACGAGTACGCTTGCATGCCTGAGGGTCTCAAGAACACGCCTGCGACCTTTCGGCGCCTGATGGATCGAGTGCTAATCGGGTTGAAGGGCACGGAGTTGTTCGTCTATCTCGACGATATTGTCGTGTTGGCCAAAACTTTTAAGGAACATCAGATTTAAGTCCGTCGTCTTATGCAACGTCTCGAGGATGCTAACCTCGTCCTCGAGCCGAAAAAATGCGAATTCTTGCATAGCGATGTCGTGTATCTCGGGCACATTGTTAGTCGCGATGGGTTGCGAAAGGACCCCAAGAAATTGGAGGCTGTGCGTAAATTTCCGCGCCCAAGAACGCAGAAGAACGTACGCCAATTTCTGGGACTTGCCGGATATTACCGTCAATTTGTTCCTGATTTTGCTGCCAGATCGAAACCCTTGTCAGACTTGTTGAAAAGGAAAAAATATTCGTATGGTAGTGGGAGCAGAAAAACAGCTTTCGCAATTTTCGCAAGGCACTGTGTCAAGAAGCGATTTTGCAGTATCCCGATTTGTCCAAACAATTAATTTTGACGACTGACGCCTCGGAATTTGAACTCGGAGCAGTGTTGTCACAAATTCGCGATGGCCATGATCTACCAGTCGCTTATCATTCCAGAATTTTCTCAAATGCTGAAAAGAATCACGGAACTACGGAACAAGAGTGTCTGGCTATAATCGATTCAATAGAACATTTCTCCACATATCTTTATGGAAGAAAATTTAAGCTCGTAAGCCATCACGAGCCTTTCAAATGGATGCGCTCTACGCTCGATCCAGGCAAGAGGCTCAGTGGATGGAAAATTAGATCGTGTAAATACGATTATGAATTCCAACATAAGCCAGGGCGTGGAAATGTAAATGCCGATGCACTCTCCCGTAATCCCGTTACCCCGATGATAACCTCGTCTTCGAGTGATTCGGAGGCGAAGCCAAACGTCACTCAGAAAACGCAAGCATTGCCTTTACTTTTGCCTTTAAAATCCTCCGGTACTCGTAAAGGCCAGACGTCTAGCACACGAGCATCAACATCTGGCACATCAACTGGCCCGTCAGAGGCTGATACATCAATCGTAGCAGCGCGCACACGATCGCGTCTACGCAGCGTGCCCACAGTGCCAACAGTACCTGAAAGGGGAGTGGGGAGCTCGGAGAGCTCCAGCCCGTTGGCGAGACGCACACGCGGGAAAGTCGTTTCGAGACCCGTGAGGCGCCTACCTCCCACCGCTGCGAACCCTCTGGATCCGAATCGGAGAGCTCAGGGCCAACCATACAGCGCCTGCATCGCAGTATGCTGCCCTCACCGTCACTCCCTCCGAAAAGGCTGAAGCCTCCACACCCCGTAAAGGTCAAGCCCCTCGGAGACCCCCAAGAACCAGCGCCTTCACCGGAGTCCGCAAGCGTGACGTCTGACCAGAGGTCTACTGCAATCACGGAGGAATCGGAAGCTGTAAGCGCGAAGGCGGTAACGGCAACCCTTGAAGACTCGATTAATAAATTCAAGGATTCATTAAAGCGCTTAGAGGAGCGACATCACACCAAATCCTCCCACGATCCCAAAAAGGAGCCTACTGAAAGCGATTTTGACTGGTCCGATCATTTGTCGGAGGGGGATGAGGTAGAAGAGGAGGCTCGGGAGATTCTCCAAGATCAAGACCCTTTCGATGACATCGCCGGAGATGCCGAGCTTGCCAGTCGCTTAAAAGCGTTCGAAAGTAGGTTCAAGTCACCATCGGACAAGGAATTAGTGCGGCGGTTGAGCGCGGGAAAGAAGACATCATCACGCACGGTAGAAGACGAAACGGAGGCGGACGACGAGAGCGATGAGCCACCAGCTGAGAGAGAGAGTATGTCGCGAGCAAGTGCGAGAGAGAGGCCCAAGATAAGTATGGCCGCGGGACTCGAGCGCGTACTCGACTCCTTACAGCCCGCTCGGACCTCTCTACTGCCCGCTCCCCGTCGGACGGTGAGATGGTCGTTGCCTAGCAACGACACGGCCTCGGCCGCAAGATCTACACTGCGATCTACACCGTACCGACCACGTGCGTTACTACGTGCTTTGTTTCCCGGCAATTCTAGCGGGAATAAAAGCAATTTCATAAAATTCCCTGACGACCCCATCATAATAGGGTCAAAGTACACGACTTCGTCCTCAATCACGTCGTCCTCACTGGATTCATCCAGTGATGATGAACCTGAGCAAGGAAATTCTACAGGACAAATCGGTGAGATTATAGGCTTACGAGAATGCCTAACGTACAAACCGGATAACCTAGTCCATTTTATCTCTGCTGATGCAGAGCTACCTACCTTCATCGGAAAACTACTTGCCGATTTAGGAAGGGAAGACGGACATACGATTGAAGAAAGAAAATTAAAAATTGAACAAATGGCGTTGACTCCATATGGATCCACTAAAATTAATACTATCGTCATCAAAAAGCGATACTACGAGGAAACCAACGCCGAGCACATATACAAGGGACTTGAGAATCTCAAAGCCGCCTTCCAACGAGCAGCTGAGAAGTCGTTTCGTATTTCACGCTCGGGAGATTATACAGACATATTGCCGCAGACGAAATTTCTCGACTGGTTGGTCAAACTCTTCAGTAGGTCCAACATAGTCACAACGGTATGTTATGGTACAATTCGACGGCCACCGTTTGAACAACATTCACAAATAACTGAAAAATTTCATGCGAGTTTTATCTTATCGTAAAATCTGAGAACGTTTTTATTGGCCTTAACGAAGGAAGGAATTGCAAAATAGTAGTATAAATATGACAGTTCTGGATCCAAAAAAGTGGCGGCGTGCCGGCTCCCTCCCACCACCCTCCCGGGCAGCCGGTATGTTATCCCCACTATAGCAAGCCTTTCCCAATGACGTCAGCAGTATAATCGCCATTTTGATTTAGCCAGATGAGCAGCCATTTTGATTTTTGCCGGATGTGACGTAACCGGCCAACGTGCCCACAGCAGCCATTTTGAAAATGTCGGTTATTTCGACGGCGGGCATTTTGACGGCGGCCATTTTGATTTTTTTAATGGCGGCGATTTTGATTTTTTGATGGCGGCCATTTTGACTGCGGCCATTTTTGATTTTTTGATGGCGGCCATTCTGATTTTTGCTTAGTCAGACGAGTGGCCATTCACACAGCGACCATTTTGATTTTTGCTTAGCCGGATGAGCAGCCATTTTGATTTTTCATCGTCCGACAGTTTGATAATATGATTTTCGCTATGACGTCATCAGCATAATCGACCGATTTTGCCGTCTGACGAGCAGCCATTCAGACAGCAGCCCTTTTGAATTTTTATCGTCGGACAGTTTGATAATGTGATTTTCGCTATGACGTCACCAGTATTATCGACCGATTTTACCGTCTGACGGCGGCCATTTTGATTTTTGCTCAGTCAGATGGGCGGCCGTTTTGATTTTTATCGTCAGACAGTTTGATAATGTGATTTATTTCTTGGTCGGACGAATAGTTATTTCGATTTTTTGCCGTTACCCGTAAACTTTCGCGCCAATAGTTTGCCCCAGGCGAAGAATAATATTTTCCACGTACTTCGAATACATTCTTTTGCGTTAATCGACCGGATGGTGATGCCGCAATTAGATAGGCCGGGAATGTTGATGATGATTCGTGAACTTTCGCTTTCAAGAATTTATTAGGGGGGAGAGTGTGGTTAGTTGGTATATAAATCGCGAGCTCATTCAACACGTTATATTGTTTTCAAAGTTTTCCCATTGCGAACTTCAGTATCCATAGTATGTCAAATTTATAAAATCTACATCGAACGTGATGGATTTAAATAAAATCAACCTCGTCTGTCGCCTGGAAACGCTACCCACCAAGAGAATGTCAGATCTGGAGGTTGGGGAGGAGTAAAGCGTGACGGGGGTAACGCGTAAATACTAAGTACGGCACGAGTATTCTTCTCGCGCTCAATGAACAATTCAAAATATTTTTACCCCCACGAATTGTAATCCTCATGGAAAATGATGTGGTGCAATTTAACGCCATGCAGAAGACGATAATCGAGGGCATTCTACGAATGAAATATCAAGGAGGCGAATACAACAAATTTGAATTCTTGTGTGACAGATGAGCAATTTCAGCGTAACGAACAGCACTGTTCCAACTTGCAATATGGAGATGATCATGGACATTCAAAGTTTCGTTGGTGGAGAAAGTATGACGCAAACGGGGGAATCTGTTCTATGTGAAGTGGTTGGGTTTAGATAGTTCGCACAATATCTGGATAAATAAAACAGACATGTAACGCAATTTGTATGTATTTTCCGAATTACAATAAAAGATTTGAATATACAAATATTTCCACACTTATCTCCTTTGCATGCACATGTGCCATACTCGATACCATACAAATAATAATAATAATCTGAAATTTTCCATACGATTATTACACATTTTATTTTTTGGAAAACTTTTTTTCATTTTCAGAAAACTTTTTTTCGTTTTCAGAAAACTTATTTTCATTTCCTGAAAACTTTTTTTTGTGTTTGTTACGTCCTCCAGACTTCATATTCCTTTCCCACGATCTTAGTTACCTTCCGCTCTGTAGTCTACTCTTATCGTTCGCAAGTCAGCAGGTTCTCCTGTAACTCGCGGCTAGCTTGCCTGCTGCATTCCGCAAAACCAAGCAGATCCATCCCAGCACTCAAGCAAGACACCTATCCCACTAAACCAAGACCATACCTTTTTCCCTTGACCGACTCCGTTGCATTGACCACTAGTAAACAATCATATACTTCAAATCGTTCACCTTCCCTTAATACCGATCCCTTTCTATTCCATTCCCTTCCTGCATTGGGAGTAGTAGCACGCGAGTGCATAGTCGACGTGAACGGACCCTACAATAGCCAAATAACACCTTGGCTGGGCGTGGAGTAAGCTCCGATTACCGCTCATCGGAGCCTACGCAATCTACCCCGTAACATTTTGGTGGCAGCGGTTTTGCCCATCGACCTACTCGTCAGTGCAGTGCTGCATGTTTTCTACGAAAGTGTTCAGTGCTCAAAATTTCTAACGCCGTACCAATCAGTGATAACCGTGTTACGAACGAACTCCGGCCCACAAAGTACTGTGACAGGCATGCAGAACCTATTTATCTCCACAGACACAGACTCTGCAGAGTCCCCAATTTCAATAACTCCGTCACATTTTGTTACTACTGGAATTCATCGATACGCACGACGTCGAATAACTGTGTAGTGAGTGGAAATTCAGTGCGATAGCCAAGTTAAGCCGCACACCGCATCTGAACACATCACCCTTCGAACCGACAAATATTGAATGGACCCTTCCCGCTCATTCGGACTCCTGCAACCCTGTTAAGACGAGAATCTGGACACGAAAGTGACATCGCCCTAAAATCTGGATTACCAAACTTATTTATCAACACGCCACGGAGTACCTCATCTATACCCTCCTCGTGCCGACGCATGACGTGTATCGCCTCTTCAAGTTTTACCTGCGTCCAGCTGCCTACAACCATGCTGTACTCTGCTTTTGCGTTCACCTTCGCCCTGTAAGTCTATTCTAAGTCTTAGTGTTAAGTTGATATTTTTATTCCTATACTTGCAATACCCTGCTTAAATCGACATGGCACCAATTAACGAAACCGGTTCAAACTTTTGGTCAGTAAAAGATGTCTTGCCGACAATCCCCCCTTTTGACGGCCACAACATGCCCTTTGACTCATTTGTAGAACAATTACGTCACGTAGAGACTCTTATAAAAGCTTCGGATAAAATGACCTTCGTCAAATTTGCGCAATCAAAGGTTACAGGCCCCGCTTCCCAATATTTAATAGGCATTAACTGTAATGACGTCGAGGACCTCATAACTGCCCTTAGCCGAGCATACCGCCCGGATATCCCCATACGCCAGTTATCTGCTCGATTCGATAGAATTACACAACAACCATATGAGCGCATTAAAGATTACTCGTGCAGAAGAAGAGCAATATCAAAAGAAGTAAGCACAGCGATCATAGCTAAACACCCACCAGACTTAGCAACGCTTCTACTGAACGATCTAAAGAAGGATACCTCTAGATCGTTTATTAGAGGGCTTCGGCCAGAATTGGGGTGGAGAATCGCTACTATCAGACCATTACCAACCTTCGAAACTGCCGTCAGCATCGCCGAAGGTAAAGAAGCCAAGCTAATTAACCGTCAGATGCAATTCTCTGCACATTATTTTACCCCCTCTACACCCATGTGTCTGCCGTTACCCCCCCATACTGCCCCTTCGTCTCAGGTGCCCACCGCGGCCTCCTCTATCCCCCCCTGATGTCATTGCCCACACGTGGTTACGTTTCTCAACCAGCGCCTCGTACCGAACCCGGATCCGAACACCAGTTCTGCTGACCACGTTAATGCTCTGCCCAGCACTTGTCAATTTTGTGACCACCAGGGTCACTCCATCACGGAATGTCACCGTTTGCAAAGTAAAAGATATTGTACTAAATGTCGCAGAATAGGCCACTTCCACAATAAATGCAACAGGACCAACAGAAATCAAGAACTATACTGCGACAATTGTAATCGCAGAGGCCACACAGTAGACCGATGTATATCGTTTCCGCGTAATAACCAAGGCAATGCAGGCTCAAATAAACATTTAAACGGGAACATCGCCCGCGGGGAGAACGCGTCCGCGAGCAATGCAAACAACAAGCGTTACGATCTTCAAGTCATATCCTCATAACAGCTTCAGCTGACCCTCCACTAATTTCGATCGACACCCCCGAGCTAATAAAATATCTACATTTATTATTGACACCGGTGCAGACGTCAACTTGGTCAAAGAAAGTTCCGTTAGGCCCCTCGTACGACGAACAACCGACGAACGTTTGACGCGGACTGGTATAACAGACAAAAAGACGCAAACTATCGCAAAAACGAAAATACGTTTTGATAATAAATCCCATACCTTTCATTTGGACCCTAACTCGTTTCCGATTTCGCACGACGGCATCTTAGGCCAGCTCTTCTTACGAAAAGAGAAAGCAACTATTTCTTTCAACTCGAACTCGGTGATGCTTGGATCCTCATTGCCAATCCACTTTGATAAATTTGATAAACCCTTGTCCGCGCCCGAAAAAACGCGCGTAATTACAATACAGGCCCGTACCGTGAAAGCCATCCCACTAATAGTTGCGAACCCAGACACTTAAGTAGGTTACCTTAAACGCATCGATTTAGGCAACAATGTTCTAGGTGGTGAAGCGTTAGGTGAAAACCAGAACGGCATCGCTTACTCGTACGCGTTCAATTGTAACGAATCTGCCGTAGAGATAAGTCCCCCAACAGTAACCCTAGACGAGTTCGACGAGCCACTGAGTACAGTCATGCCCAACGCTACGCCCACTGCATCGAGTAACCACCACAGCGATGCCCGCGCCAAAACCCTCGTTTCGCACCCAGGCCGTCTCCTCAGCAACTCATTAATTCTTTCTGCCGCCAAGCGTACATCGCGACCGACTAATAATCCCCCCTCCAGCCCCATCCAGTCCGCCGATCTCGCGCAACTGCAATCCGATCCTCCTATCCCTGACGACAGTACACCCCGGCCCGGTGCCGCAACAGTGCTCTTGACTGACAGTAGGTCATAAAGATTGGACGTCCTAAAGAGCAGCTTACATGTTGATCATTTGAATGAGACCGAAAAACAATCTATATTTAACCTCGTAACAGAATTTAACCATCTCTTTCATCTCCCAGGTGGTAAATTAGGCCACACCAATTTCTCTTATCACACTATCCCCACGACGGACAATACGCCTATTCATACCAAACAATACCGTTTTCCCAAAATTCACAAAGACAAAATCGAATCCCAAGTTGATAAACTACTCAAGCAAAATCTTATTAAACATTCCTCATCTCCGTATAATTCCCCGGTGTGGATCGTTCCAAAAAAACCGGATAGTGACGGCAATAAACGATGGCGTATGGTAATCGACTACAGGAAACTTAACGAAAAAACAGTCGGCGACGCATACCCCATGCCCGATATCACGGAAATCCTTGACCAGCTTGGCTCAGCTAAATACTTTTCCACATTCGACCTTGCTTCCAGTTTCCACCAAATTCCCATGCATCCGGATCACAGCACGAAAACTGCATTTTCGACACCTAGAGGCCATTATGAATTCTCTCGTATGCCCTTTGGACTGAAGAACGCCCCCGCCACGTTTCAAAGGCTCATGGACCAAGTCCTCCTAGGTCTACAAGGCAACGAGACGTTCGTATATTTAGATGACATAGTTATTTACGCTCGAAACTTGCAAGAACATGAAATTAAATTTCGGAAACTAATGAAGCGACTAATCGCTGCTGGTTTAACTCTACAGCCAGACAAGTGCGAATTCTTGCGCAAGGAGGTCGTTTACCTCGGACACCTCATAACTGAATCAGGAGTAAAACCTGACCCTGGTAAATTAATAGCTGTAAAAGAGTATCCTGCCCCCAAAAGTCCCAAAAATGTTAGACAGTTCCTTGGCCTTTTAGGTTATTACCGAAGATTTGTTCCATACTTTTGGAGAAATTGCTAAATGCCTTAACAATTCAACGAAGAAGGATACCCCTTTCATCTGGACGTCCGAACACCAGTCTGCCTTTGAAACCTTACGCGATTGTTTATGCAAAGAACCAATTCTACAACACCCGGACTTCAACAAACCATTTACGCTTACTACAGACGCGTCAAAATTCGCGGTAGGTGCAGTTCTCAGTCAAGATAAAGACGGTGCCGACCTACCGGTAGCATACGCATCCCGAGCCCTCAAGCCCGCTGAATTAAACTACTCGGTACCTGATAAAGAATTCTTAGCCGCCTACTGGAGTATGAATCACTTCCGCCCCTAGATCTATGGACGGAAGTTCACTTTAATAACAGACCACGAGCCACTCAAATGGGTAAAAAGCGTCAAGAAACCTAATTCCCGTTTATAACGATGGAGCTTAGAACTGGCAGAGTACGACTTCGATACGAAATACAAGTCCGGAAAATCTAATACCAACGCTGATGCTCTGTCCAGGAACGCACCGCCCGACACCGCTCAAATTCGTCCTATAGATGCAAAACGCCCCCGTCCAACGACTGAAGTCTCTAGCGATAAACCAAAAAAACGCACTAAAAAGACTCATCAGTACCCCAGACGCCCTTGACAGACCACAGACGAGCCCACCAACCCAGCTCCGCTGAAACACCCTAAAATCTCACAACCCTGTAAGATGATATACTTCACTGATTCCTCTGATTCCTCTGATCTTTCCGACGATGAGTTCAGCGATAAAGAAACTCTGTTGCTCAAACCCGCCCTTGTCGCCCCGGCACCGATTCCAGTACATCGCCAACCTAAACGCCATCGCGAAACAAATTCTTCAACAAATCCTGGGTCTCATAAAAGACCATACCTGAGCTATTTTTCAGATTCTTCCCTCAGCTCGGATGACTCACAGACCCCAGAAACTGAATCAGGAACCGATGACTTTTGTCCAGACACCGATTCACCGGGCCCTTCTTATAGCGATTTCCTCATAGAAAGCGAAACTTTTCCTCTCATGCGTAATAGACGTATCAAAGAAATCAAAGCTGACCTATCACAGCAAAAGGATAACTTGGCTCATTGCATATCGGCTGACTGCCAAATGTCAAAATAGATCGCTTCAGAATTGACAGAACGTAAATTCATAAATCGCGAACAACTTGGAGAATTCAACCCGAATGTGACTGACGTTATTTCTGTGGTACATGGAAACCGGAAAATCTATAACCTAGTTGCAAAGCTCAAATACAGTGACAAACCTTTGCTCCACGTTTTTTTTGACACCTTGGTTAACTTTAGGAAAAACTTGCAAGAAGATGGGGTAACATCCATCTCGATACCATTGATAGGTTGCGGACTCGACAAATTAGAATGGAGCGCGGTACGCAGAATGATCTATTATGTTTTTGAAGATTCAAAAATAAGAATCACCGTTTGCCGCCTCGACTCTCCGCTTCCTGCCACCGCGCGCCCCTGCATTACACCACCACCTGTTTATACTAACCTTCCTGACCCTGTCCCTTCCACATCTGGATTACCCCCCCGCCGCCATCTGCGAAAGGAATCGGAACGTCCGACTAAACCTGCAGCACCTCGTCCGATTCCACCTCCACCCCCACCCACTGACGTCATCATGCCCCCCCTGTCGGGCCTCCGCGTCCCACTCGGAGATACCCCCCCGCTACTTCCAGGCCGACGAACCCTTTCTCACACTCCTGTTTCCCTCCCCCCTCGCCCCTCCCGCCCACCTCTGATAACGACGACAGTTCCGACTTGCTCACGGACGCTGAATACTATACGTGCACTCAACAATTCAGCTCCCATACGGAAATTACTGACCATAACCACGACAGTGCTCTCAACACTAACGATGATCAAATTAATGACCCTCACAGTTTTGCATATTTTATTGACAACTTGGACGACATACTAGTATCAGACAATGTCAAAGATACCAATGATGGACTTTTGATGCTCAAAACCAACTATGCGCACTTCATATCGACTGACTGCGCTTGGATCAGGGGTATACCAGCCCAACTTGCCGGCGAGAATATCGTTGAAAAATAGTCATGAGGCCTCGTCCGCGAAAATTGGATATCATTGAATTTAAGCACAATAGTCGACGTATTTACACCCTGGTATTGAAAACAAAAGGCTCGGATAAAAGCAACCTATACGATGTCTCCAAGCTGTTGTCCAAACTGAAAACGGCTTTAGCCGATTCGAACCTAAAGTCTCTTGCCCTCCCGATAACCGATGACAGTTTAGACGCTCTCGATTCTCGCGTTATCCGAAAACTTCTATCCTACATTTTCGCGGACTTGGAAATTCAAATCATGCTTTGTCGAAACACGACTGTCATCCCAGACGAATGTTTACGAATAGAAATAATCAGAGAATGCCACGAATCGTTGATCGGCGGTCATCAAGGTGTCACTTAATTATATAACCGCATTAGACATAAGTATTTTTGGCCCCGTATGAAAGAACAAATCCAAGATTCCATAAAAACTTGCGAGAGTTGCCAAAGAAAAAAATTGGTCAGAGTAAAAACCAAATTGCCAATGATGATAACGGACACGCCTGCCGATGCATTCGACAAAGTGGCATTAGATATTGTTGGACCTCTACCCCTTACTACATCAAACAACAAATACCTTTTGACGATACAATGCAATTTGCAAAATTCCTGGACGCCATCCCTTTACCTGATGCCACCGCCAAAACTATAGGCGCAGCATTCGTGAAAGAATACATTACACGTTACGGTGCTCCTCGAGCAATACTTACAGACCAAGGACAGAATTTTATGAGCACAGTCATCAAACAACATTGTGAACTCTTCAAAATTAGGCAAATACGAACCACAGCTTACCGCCCACAGTCGAACGGATCTCTAGAACGCAGTAACCTTGTTCTCACTGAGCACATCAAACACTACACGGATGCTGGTAAAGACCGGGACGATAACATTCGCTTCGCAATTTTTTGTTATAACACCGCAAAGCACGAAGGTACTAACTTCACCCCCCATCAACTAATTTTCGGCTCTCAAGCCAGACTCCCAACAGACGCGAACCGTGCCAGCGCGTATTCTCGTTCCTACGATTCCTTCCTTCTAGATTTAATCGCTAATCTATCCAGCATACGAAAACACGCCGCGTCCAACTTACAACAAGCGAAGCATCGTTCCAAGACGTATTACGACCGTCACGTCAACAGCCAAACTTTCGAAGCAGGCCAAAAGGTCTATCTACTAAATGAGACCCGATCCAAATTCGACGACCATTATAAAGGAGTGTATACGATTAAGCGTATAATTAACAATATCAACGCTGAAATTTGGATTACCCCCCGAAAAACTAATATCGTTCATTTCAATAAATTGAAATTGGCACAAGAAGAAAGCAACTCAAATTACGAAAAAAAATCAACAGCCATATGCTACCAAATGGCCTGCGATCGCGTTACATTACGTCTCATACTCTTGCATATCGTTGCAGGTGCAGTGCTCTCGATAGCAAGACAGACGATTCGACTAACGTCGCGATTAAGCAACTGAATCAGAACCCGGGAATCTTCTTCGAACAATTGCAAGACCTACGTACATATAACAAAGAATGGACTTTGCTGAACTACATAGACCTCCAATATTTATTCGACCGACTTGACCAAACATCAGAATTCTCAACCATAATAGAAGGTTAATGCTCTGTCGCCAAAAACTACTGTTACATCGGCGACCATATTCAAATGTTGGCTGATAGAATAAAAACGATGAAACTATACCAAAACCGAATAGAATATTTAGTTGGTCATCGCACAGGCGAATCCACTTACTCCGAACTTGCTAAATTAGCCCACCATCGCGGAACACGAGGCGCGATTAATTTCATTGGTAGCGTATCAAAATCCTTATTCGGCACCCTGGACGTAAAAGACGGAGAATATTTTAACCAACAAATTGACAACTTGTACAATGACAGCAGACACTTAGCATCTCTGCTTAATAAACAGACAAATATCGTGCAGTCAACGTTGGGCGTCTACGGGAAAGAAATCAACAGCATGCTAAGCCACGACCGCGAACAACATAAATTACTCACGGCCCTCTCGACTGATGCAGCTATTTCAAAAGCCTTATTTGCCAACAATACCTTCAGAACGACTTTACTTAACAGACTAATTGACCTGGACCGACACTTGAACGAATACGAACTTGACCTGTCCAGCTTAGTAAACGCTATCCTCTTCGCTCAAAAAGGTATCGTCCACCCTAAAATTCTATCACCAGAACAAATTATTTTCAGTCTTGAACATATCCAGTCACTCAGACCACAAATAGAGTTTCCTATTTCAATGGATCCAAATCACGCTGAAGAACTGATTCGAATCTCTAAAATCGACATAGCGTATTACGAACCCAGACTGCTTTATGTGATATCTATTCCGTTGCTCAACTCCGAGGCTTTTGACCTGTACCGACTGCTTCCCGTCCCCGTTAGACAGACATACGACTCTGCAAATAACGAATTCGCTTACATTCAACCTGGCAGCGACTACATAGCTATAGCACTTAACCGAGCGTCGTACTTTCAAATCTCGGAATCCAAATTTAGTAAATGCATTTTATCCTTAGGAAAATTCATATGTAAGTTGACACAACCGCTTTTCCGACCGTCTACTCACAAACTCTGCGAGGTAGACCTTTTTCTGAACCCGTCCAGAAAAATTGCAAAACAATGTGATATCAGATTGACCGCATTCGATGGAACCTACTGGACGGAATTATCAACATCTAATTCTTGGATTTTCTCATCTTCCACTCCTGAGACTCTTCATCCTCTCTACCCAAATGACCAGACCTCTCGTGTCACACTTTCCGGTTCAGGCATTATCACCCTAGACGACCTGTGTACGGCTAGTACTTCTGAAGTCACTCTCAAAACTTCGAAACGCTCACAATCTACCGAGACCCTCTCCTACGTCCCCAAAGTTACCTTGGATCTAAGTCAAGTATCCCTCAGTCTTGATTTTAATATTTCCACCGACTTATCCCTTGTTGTCATCACTCCCGTTCGCGAACCATCGTATATAAACCCCCACGATCTTGCAGTCACCAGCGTTTCCCTGAATGATATACTGGAACGCTCAGCTGACCTAAGCACACATTATCGCACGCGAGATAACATGCACCGTCTTAATACCAGCCTTGGTTATAGCGGCATCGGCCTCGCGTCCCTCTCAGTAGCTTTCTTCTGCTACAAAATCTCGTTATTTAGCAAAATCTCAAGGCTGTACTCTTGCTGCAAATTGGGAAGGACACGACATATCCCTCACCCGCGTCGTACAAAACCCCAAATTCCTATGCGCCATGCCATCCACCACTTGCACCTAGAAATAATACCATTTCCCGATGACCTGCCTCCTCGCTCTTCGTCGCTACTCCGAACCCAATCGGAAATTGAAATGACAAAACTAGGCATATCTAGGCCGCGTAAATTGCTCCCTGAGCAGACCCTTAAGGGGTTAGGTGGGTTTCAAAAGCTCAAAATAGGTACATTTTTATGAATTTTTTTTTACTTAATCAACAGAATATTTCATTCCATCAATTTAACACATAACAGATACATATTTTATAAGTAGTTTGTGAAATTTTCATTGAAAAATATTGAAAATTAAGGCGTGGACACGTCGTCTGCTGTGACCCCTCAAAAAAAAGTTCTCTCGGCGTAGTCAGGATAACTCATGACAGATTCATCTGAAATGCAAAAACCAAAAATTCTCTGTTAGTAGATGTTTAAAACTCGTACTTGGACGGAGGAAAAAAAAAAAACAAAAATTACATTTTTGGCGGCGTTGAAAACAAAAAACCCTTATTTTGAGTAAAATTTGCACCCTTCATGGCCTTGAAAAATTACTTGGAATAGAAAAAAAAAAATTCCTTCGTTCAAGTACGAGATAATGTTATTTTGAAGAAGTGTGCAAAATTTGAAAGAGATCGGTTCATAAGTTTTCGAGAAATCGTGACTACCGATTTCAAAAATGTAGTTTCGAGAAAAACGCGATTGAAGATTTACAACCAAAATCATGTAAATAATCGTACTTACACCGTATAATGATGCAAACCCATGTTTTTTCCACGTGCCATCACCTGACACGGTAACATCTGTCGTATCTTCAACATTATTTTCATCACACGTTAATTTTTTTTCTTGATTTGCAGCAGACAACAAAATTGATTCGGCAACAGTTATGACGCACTCATGTATTTTATCAACATAAAAATTGTACGTTGATGCATTCAAGAATGAGGAACTTATATCCATCAAACCACAGAATTTTTTACATCCGGCAAGTCCTAAGCCTAGTATTCGCATCACAAAAATAAACGAACAATAGCTAAGCAGCTGCCTCGATATATCTGCCTCCATATACCTGCGTCACGCTCGGTTATAGCCTGATGGGTGAAACATCCAAAGGCTATATCTCTTAGAATATGACTCGGATCGTTTTAAAATTTTAAATGAATATTCTCAACATATTCAATTATAAGATAAGCAGAAAAAAAAAAAATTCGATTTTTTGAAATTTTGAAACCCACCTAACCCCTTAACAATAGCTCCGAATCACTCGAAGTCTGGCGCTAAGCCCTCCGCTATTAGCAATCATATTCTTTCATAGCCTTATTCTGCCCGTAATAATCTGCAGCCGTAACATAATCATCAGCACGTTGCATAATTTTCGTTTATAATATACACAATATCTATCATATATACAAATCTATCATATATACCACCACATTTATAAGATGTCATTTAGAAAATCTTGTTCAAATGAATACCAACCCACTTAAACGCGCACTAACATCTAGGCGCTATATTTTAAGACTCTTCTTTGTAATATTCAGTAAGTGATTCAGTACGATAAGATGTCATTTATAAATTTTTTTTTTTCATTCAAATGTATACTAACCCACTTAAACGCGCACTAACATCTAGGCGCTATATTTTAAGACTCTTCTTTGTAATATTCTGTAAGTGATTCATTACGATAAGATGTCATTTATAAATTTTTTTTTTTATTCAAATGTATACTAACACACTTAAACGCGCCGTCATATCTAGGCGCTAGATTCTAAGACCTTTCTTTGTAATATTCTGTAAGTGAGTCACTACGTTTCATGGCATTGCGCTTCCTTCCGAACATCCTATTCCGTACCCTCACCGAATGTTCTTCCCCGAGGGGGGGCGTGTTACGTCCTCCAGACTTCATATTCCTTTCCCACACTCTTAGTTACCTTAAGCTCTTTAGTCTACTCATATCGTTCGCGAGTCAGCAGGTTCTCCTGTAACTCGCGGCTAGCTTGCCTGCTGCATTCCGCAAAACCAAGCAGATCCATCCCAGCACTCAAGCAAGACACCTATCCCACTAAACCAAGACCATACCTTTTTCCCTTGACCGACTCCGTTGCATTGACCACTAATAAACAATCATATACTTTAAATCGTTTACCTTCCCTTAATACCGATCCCTTTCTAGTCCATTCCCTTCCTGCATTGGGAGTAGTAGCACGCGAGTGCATAAATCCAGTCTAAATCGTTTACGCTTGATGGCGGATCGCCCGAGGCGTCAAACGTAAATATTCACAATAATTCTACGTCTACAGTTTTATCCCATGGCTATCTCCTTTGCAAGCACATGTGCCATTCTCGATACCACTGAAAACGTTTTTTCATTTTCTGAAAACTTTTCTCGAGGTATGCAAATAAAAATGAATAATTTCTCAATGTATTGATAATAAATAAATAAATGAATAAATGAATGTTAAGTACATGAATTCACATTTTCAAATCCAGTCAAATATCGTTTCCGAATGATGGCGGATCGCCCGAGGCGTAAAACGTAAATATTCGGAATAATTCTACGTCTACAGTTTTATCCTATAGCTATTGGGCGGCTGGGACAAACCCCCAAGGTAGGGTGTCGGTCTGTTCAGGTATCAATAGCCGCTTGTCATCCTGCCAACCGAGAGCCAATTTTTTTTGTACGATCGTGCTTACTTCATGTTTCTTACTTCGTATCAAACACTGGGGGAGGGTCAACTCTTGGTATGCCATCAGACAGCGCTTATAATCATCAAACGTGATGCTATTTATCGAAGAATTTTTTACACACTTGGCGCGCTTACTCACTTTTTCCCCATCCCCGCCCATCGTAGTAAATGTGTACAGCTTTGCTCGCAGTCCCACAAACTCTGTCATAATTTTACCATTATTTTCATCCTTCATTCGCCCTAGCCGTTTCTTGTTTTTAAGCGGAATGCCATACACATTGTCGGGTGGATAGTCAGAGGTATCAAACATTCTATTCACATCTCGTTTGATGATATCGTAGATGTTCGATACGTTTAATTGATAAATAAGGCTGTCTGTGTCGGTATACAACAATTTGACCTCGCTGTTCGAAAAGTTGGATTTCACATAATTATAGTGGAAATCGTAAAGAATGATTTTTGACAGATCTGGAATCGATGCACCGACGTAAATAGGTTTAGCGAAGTGAACTTTGACGCGATTCATTTCAATGATGACCATATCAGTGCCAAATACGGTGCAGCTGCGAAAGTTTGCCCTGGCAATAAGCGCTCTCGCACTACCTCGCCCCTCCCATTTTGTGACCAATTTTACATCTTTATGATTTCGCACGTTCTCCATAGTCTTGCCGAACACTGCGTTATTCATGAGTTTGTAAAAGTTTTTCTCAAATTCATTCCTAGACCGCTCGCGCATGTCCGTGTTGAGCGTGATGTAAGATTCGAGCCATGGCGATTGTGCAAACTTTAATACTCTGTGCACTTTCGATACTTTCAATCCTAAACTCAAACACTGCTTCAAATTTCTATAGTGCAATATATACTTTGTTTTAGGGTGGAGGGTGGTCGCGAGTTTGGCGTTTTTACCACCTGGAGGAGTAAAATGCTCGGGACAAAGAGGCAAGTCTTTGTGATCCTTGTGGAGTTCTGCAGGATAGTCCAAATCTACCTCCAGAAAGTAACCGATCGGCGAATCGTCCAGATGGTTTGTTATATCGATGTGCTGATACTCCCACTCGAACGAGCCGACCGGTGAATGCACGCTCATAGCCGCTCCGTACAGGTTATTCACGTCAAAATACGTGAGATACGATTCCGCTTTGTTTGGATCAAAATCTGTTCCCATGAATCTATTATTGGCCCGAGCGTGTCGATTGGAACATTGCGCTACACCGCCTCGAATGGCTCTTTCAATGAATAACACCATTTCAGGGTTGTCTAAAAGTTGCAAAGTTACATTGGTATGTTTGAGCATCGCGTCAAAAGCAAGTCCCGGTGCAGTGTAATAGTGCAACGGATCTAAATCGTACGTTTTGAAGCAGCTAGCGTGGAAATTTTCGAAAATATCGGCAAGCAAAAGAACATCGGTCTTTAAATATAAATTCGAATAGCCGCCCAATGACTCTAAATGAAATTCCCCCCAAACATTTTTAGCGTGCTCGTAATCGGCGTCTGAAATATTTGCATCGCAGAGGTGCGAGTAGAGATGCATCTTTGCAGGTAATCGCGGTTCATCGAGTTTCCCCCATTAATCGACGTATTCATAGGGAAAAACGCCTTTGCAGGTCATCAAACTGAACCGAGTCGGATTATTATAAAATTTACGTGTTATGGGCTTGTCTGCATCATTTAAATATTTGGAAAGTTTATCGATGCTGCTAGCCATAAATCGAAACGAATCGATGAATCTCAAGTGCATCATCGTCCCATCAAGGCGCTTCGTGAAGGATATATATTTTTCCTTATTTATGGGTAGCAGGGTAATTTCACCGGGAAAAGTTGACGCGAGGGATTTCATTAAAAAGTGAGAATCGTAACCGGACAAATTGTGGAAAACTATTGGAATTGTGTGCGACTCTCTGAAATTCAAATTACACCGATTATGAGCAGGACCACGATATTTACCCGTGAAGTGACAGTTGTCGTGGCACTTTTTCTCCTCAGGGGTAAACGGCTCTTCGCAAATGTAGCAATTCTTTGCGCGCATGTGGCGATCGTGTTGCACTTGGGTAAGAGACTCCATCGGAATTATGTTTTTGACGCGTGACTCTATTTTAATCGACAAATCTTTAAGCTGCCGCATGAACCAATCTATGCAACCAACGCCACGTTTACTGTGGAACTCCGATAAAGTCTCATCGTACGTGCAATGCACATAGTACGCTACACTGTGCGGGATATGCTTTTGAAATTGACGTGTTTTACGGGTTGAAACGTGATTTTGGAATTCGTCAATCGGTATAGACTCTAATATGCATTCGAGATCGGCGTAAACGACAAACGGGACGGTACCCCTGTTGCGAAAATTTGAAAATGCTAAATCCTTCGACTCGGGAAATTCCATGCGTACTTTATTCAGCATAATACAATCTTGCCGATGATTGTCGTAGGCATGATTTACACTAAAGTGACACAAACATCTGTCGCGTAAAAACAGTCGACCATCATGATCAGACAATTGTTTGCTCACCAATCGCGAAAGATCTTTAATCCAAGCAAAGTGGAATCTTGGTGTCAACTCGCGAGCCATATCATTTTCTGGGTTACTCTCAACCATCAGAAGATGAATCGTGTCAAAGTTCGCGGTACTCAAATGATCGCTCAAATAAATTGGCACGATGACGCAGTTATTTGATTTTGCATGATCTGAAAAAGTTTGAGATTCTATCCCATATACATTGATTCGCAAATTATTCAATCTCTCAAGCTTTTTCACATCATGTAGAGTGGCAGGGAATTTGATACCCGTACAGTCCAACTCGGAGATAAAGCGGCGATAATGGCTAGTTCTATCGGCGGAGGTGTTGGCCGGGTGGCGTGCTGCAGTGATGGACCAGAGAAGACACCTTTTATCTTTGTTTTTCACATTGAGCACCGCTTTCTTCCGCTAAATGTCCTTGGGCAGCTCAACGAATGTTGAAAGTCCCGCAGCGAGAGGCTGGTACCGGCTGATATTTACGGCGGTATTGAGGATCTCGATCATGCTCCACCCAGAATCGCGTTGTTCAAAATCCTCAACCTTCACAAGTAGATCGGCCCTTGCGTGTGTAAAACAACCGTCGATATCGCTCGAGGGGAGGATCGCGATGTTGGCGGTGTTGAAGCTTTTAACTTCTTCCGCAATCCCCTCGTGCTTCATGTTTTCGAATTTGCACGATAATGTGATGTTAACCTTCACATTACCCTCCGCGCGCAGTACCAGCCTGAATCACTCAACGATGATCCGTTGCGCGTCGTCGAAAAAGGCGTTCAAATTCTTATGCCGGAGATTCGTTACAACCCCCGTTCGGATCCGGTTGGCGAAAGCACTTTTAACTTCGTCCCACTGCACGCTCGCAGGGCCACCGATGTTCGCGCCAATTACCACGGCGTGCTGCTGCTGCTGTCGCTGCCTCAGCTGTTGCCGAATCTTTGCTATCCAGGATTGTACGAGCGTGATTGTGTGCTGAATTTGCAGTTTCGCACCTATGCTCGTTCTCGGTCGCTTGGAAACATCACGCAGAAATTGGAGATTTTCCATTCCAACGTCAATCCAATGCTGGAAGATGTCATCATTCTCCTGCTGGGGATGCAGCTCGCCCAACAAATCGTGCGCGTTCTCCATCGTTTTGACGATATATGAGTATGTTTCAGCGGCCATGACTTTAACGCTGATATTTGCAGAACTTTGATGAACTTTTGACGTGCACGTATCGTGTCAAACTGATGAGTCTGCATCGGATGCGTTGAGTTAATATATGCAGATGGATCGTAAGAATTTGGGGGAGTGATAGTAAAAGCAAACTATTGACGTGAAAGTTTACGGATTGTCATCAACATTCCCCCGACCTATCTTATTGCGGTGAACATTCCCGGTCTATCTAATTGCGGCATCACCATCCGGTCAACTAACACAAAAGAGTGTATTCGAAGTACGTGGAAAATATTATTTTTCGCTCTGGGGAGTAAAACTGTTAGCATGAAAGTTTACAAATCGCCATCAACATTCCCGACCTATCTAATTGTGCCGAACATCCCCAGCTTCACTTAAAATTAGGTGTAACTGTAATTCGAAATATATATATATATATATATATATATATATATATATATATATATATATATATATATATGTATATAACTACAATAAATTCTATTGATATTTTTCGAATGTAAAATTTTCGCTCTGGGGGTAAACTATTAGTGTTCAAGTTTACGGATCGTCATCAGCGTTCCCTGTCTATCTAATTGCGATGTCACCATCCGGTCGATTAACGCAAAAGAATGTATTCGAAGTACGTGGAAAATATTATTTTTCGCCTGGGGCAAACTATTGGCGCGAAAGTGTACGGGTAACGGCGAAAAATCGAAATGGATTTTGACCGACCAAGAAATAAATCACATTATCGAATTGTCTGACGATAAAAATCAAAATGGCCGCCCATCTGACTGAGCAAAAATCAAAATGGCCGCCGTCAGACGGTAAAATTCTTACAACAAAATTCTGATAATATCGTCACATACTAGATGTTTTTTTGAATTTGTAGAAGAGCGGAGGGAAGAATGAATGAATAAGTTTTATTACGCCCCGGAGAAAAACTCCGTGGGAAGAGAGAGGGGAGTCGGGAGAGGAATGAGGTGAGAGAAGAGGGAAGAGTTGAAAGAGAAGAGAGAAGAGAGAAGAGAGAAGAGAAAAGCGAAAAGCAAGCACAATGAAGAAAATGGTAGAATCTAAAAAACAAGAAAATTGATGCATCAAAATAAAAACTAACCAGTATTGGTATATTGGTGGGTCGTGGGTGCACCGCATTTTGCACATGTTCCCCGATTTCTATTTTCCCGGAGTTTGGTGAGAATGTCCTTGAATATGTAGGGATCGAGTAATTCCTTGCGACCGATTATTAGCGTACGCAGCCGTTTGTTAACAAATTCGCATCTCTGGGAGCACGGCGAAAGTTCTCGGACGCTTGGTGTATTTACAAATATCCTGCCAACCAAGTAACAGACATTTGTTTCGCAATCAATTAATCGATTGTTTCCAAATGACTGAACAGATATGTGTATCTCAATCAAGATCTTAGCTCTCAGTTGATAAGAATGTGCTCGCAAACCATGCTGCATTATATCCATCACGAAATCAAAAAGCGCATTCTGACTTTGTAAATTGCCTACAGCTTCCTCCACCTCTGGTTTGTCAAAGGCAGAAACAAGGACACCGTGCAAGACACTGTCGAAGGTACAGGTTCTGACGAACGAATATTGTTCCTTGCCAACCTTTGAGGCCTGCAGAAATAATACATGACTTATAAAAATCAACGATAACTACAGTATTGAAATCAAAATAACCTAGTAATGAATTGTTAAAAAGTTCGTTTTCTTTATCCAGCTTGTCGTTGCGCCGTAATTTTTGGTCATTTGATTGTGAGGGTCGTGGCAATCATTCCTCAATTTTAGCGTGAGTCTGATCTCAGAATTTTTAAATCGAAAAGGGTTTCAAATTTCTTTGGTTTTCACTAGATTCGTAAGATATCAGCAGACTGCACAAGATTCTGGAGATTTCTAAGGATTTCAATGGATTCACGCAGAGGCTCACACCTGATTTTACAAGTGATCAACCCTTTGGGAGGATCAATGCAATACTGAAATTTCGAAGATGATTCTGTTCCCAGTATACCTGCATCGTTATATTTTAGATTGGAGCATAAATAATTCAGTATGACCTGCAGCGTTGTAGTATCTCCATTCTTAATGATCGGAATTTTTTGCAGTTTTTCACTGGATATGGCATCGAAGGTGGTGTGATTTTTATCCAAGTATCTGGATTTTTTGGATTTTATTGTCGCAGATGCTAATCCGCCCCAGTCTTCGAATTTTCGAAAAGCGAGAATTTTGGTAGTGCTCTCAAGTTTGGTACAATCCAAGCATATCATGGATTCCTTCACCGCTTTTGATGACTCCGGTTTAATAAAAGAGGAACACAGAGTACATGACTGAGCAATAATTTTTTTTACAGGTCGCGATTGAGATGAAAACGCAGCTACGGGAACTTCATTGTTCTGTATTGACAAAGAGCTAATCTCGGGATCTGCTTACATTGCTGGTTGGAATTCAAAGAAACGATCCTGAGCTTTATCGCTAAGAATAATATCGTGGCATTCAGATGAGTCATCTACGTTGGGAATATCAACATAAGTATCTTTGAGATTCATACTACCCTCTGCACTATTTACATTATCAACTGTTTTGGAGACGATGTTTGCGTGAACAATTTTCGTTCGACCATTGACGTAGTTGACATGCCTGGCCACAAATACGTCCGCCCTCAACGGCCTAGAATCATTCCTCAATAGGTGAGTTTTAATAATGCTAAGCTCACTTTCCACCGACGCGCTTGTAGCAGGCACTCGGCCGTAGCCAAATTGGTTACGACATACACTCGACCATAATGGGAACCATCGAATATCTCTCAACAGCCGATCTGCAAACGCAGGTAAATAATGCGCATTATCGTGATCGCCCTCTTCAATTCTTGACACGCTTTTTACTTGTAGGTCAATGTCTCTACCCCATGACCACCAATAATTAATGACGTCAATGTCTTCAAAGATGTTTTCATCATCCGGGAGAGTTTCAATTGGCGGGCTATCGTCCTCTTCAAAAGCTTCCAACAACGGGTTTATGGTGTTTTTTAGCCTCGATTTGTGGTAATCACATTGTCATTGCTGACCAGAAGATAAGTTGCCGTCTGTCTCACATCGTGCCACCGTCAACAGCGATTTCAACATCTCGCCGGCAGAACGCATGTCGCGGACTTGTACAAATTGGCCTAATACCGCCATGTAAAAAACCTTCACTCGTCTCGGAGAATTTTTTAGAAAATCTGCGTATATCTTCAGAAAATGAGCTACATCAAGTCTGATGTAACATTGTGGCAACGTAGAGGTATGATTACATGCGTTGGAATAATCCTCAATAGTTTTGTAGTCCGTGAAGACCCTAACCGCCGCTCCTAATAACACCTTGGATGAGTCACGCACAACTTCTTTCGGGTATGCAGGAGCTTGAAAAACCCACTTCGCTAACCAGTATGAAATTGCCACAGTGGTATGCTTTTCGCTGAGCATTTGAAAAACTGAAAACTGTTCATTTCGATTATGTACTACACAGTGGTACAAAAAAATGGACTTGGATTTCGAACCATCGGTCCTTTCTATCGAATTTATAATGCTGCCAGTAGCGTCGATCGAAATGCAGGCTGGATCTTCCTTTGCGTAGGCTTTATAGATATGGAGCTGATGGTTAGTCCAGTGAAAAAGGTGGAACGGGTCCATCCCGACGGCGTGAATCGTATTTTGCTCTGACCTCAGTTTCATAATTTGCAATGCTTGAATTGGGTCACGATGTAAGTACTGTGACAATATATATTCATGCTCAGCATTAACCAAAGCACTTTTCTTGGGCAGGTGAGGAGGCTCGGAATCCCCTGGTAACATCAACGTGTTAGCTTTTTCGGCACAGTATATTGTGGCTGATTTCGTGCACAATTCTTTAGCGATATCTCATTGAATTGGCGCACGTAAGTATCGTTTACCACACTTTCCGGTGCCTTCCGTTACAATACATTCAAGACGAGTTTTGTCACTGGCAGTATCGATACCGTTATCAATTTTGCAGACCAGTTTCCCTCCACAATTGCAGGTACCTGTGGAACATCGAACGAAAATTAATAAGAACTATTACCAGGCCGAAATCGACCATTTTTGTGCATTTAAGTTATCAGCTTGTTCAGTTATTATTTTTCTTACACAAGTGAGTTATTATTTGTAGTTTAATGGTTTTAATAATTTTTTGTCGGTTTAATTTTACCTATTTTTGATTTTTTTAATTTCACATACTTTTCTGTAGTTGTAGATTTGGATTATATGGTAAGTTCGGTTTTACACATTTGTTAATATTTTTAATTTCAAATACTTTTCTGTACTTGTAGGTTTAGATTATATAATTAGTTATATACTTTGTTATTATTTGTAGTTTAATGATTTTAATAATATTTTGTAGGTTGTCTGCTGATGAATTGCGAAGAACAATGCGACATGCAAAGTTGTCGCGCGATAACGGTATATACAGGGTGTCCCTGAATTAGGACCCACGGATCAGCCAGCGTGATACCTAGCTCAAATCCAACCGAAAATTTCTCAACCAAAAGCTCGTCCGACGCATAGTTTTTTAATTATAAGCGATAGCGTCAGGCCGATCCGATTGCAGCATTTCATCTCGATTTGCAGCCACGGAAATTGCCGTTTTGTTCGTCTGCGTGAATTATTATTATTCGTTTACGAATTGAATATCAGAACTTCCCCGCTCTTACTTCTCGCTCCTTCTCGGGAGCTGGCCGATATTGTTGCCGCGGTCCGCGGTACCGGCCGCACATACTCGGTTTATTTTTATTTTCACTCGTAAATGTGTGTCTCGTAGTATTGTCTAGCTACAGATGCGCTTTTGTTCGGGCACAAAAGTGTGCGCCCGTGTATGTGCGGTCGGTACCGCGGACCGCGGCAACAATATTAGCCAGCTCCCGGGAAGGGGTAAAAAGCGTGGGTTAAGGAACATGATCTCAGCATAGCAAATATGTTTCAAAGAGTGCAAGTTTTTTTTTCGAACAGAAAACGAATTTTTTCGACTGTTACAAACATATTTGAAATTCGTCGTTGTTATAAACAATGATACGCGAAAAATTCGCATTCGTCATTGCTGTTGTTGTTGTTGTGATTATTATCTTTATCTGTATTAGTACTATCGTTATCATTATTATATATATTATTATATATTGCTATCATTATGAATATTTTTATTATTATTGCTGTTGCTGCAGTTTGCTTTCTAAATATTCATGGTGTAATTTTAGTGATTATTACTAGTATTTTTATTCAATGTCAGTTTTATGTATGTATATTATGTCCAACTGGATGAATCCACTTTTATATCGTTTAGTTACTCTTCTTCAGTCATAGGTTTAGATCATAATTATAATAGGTTGTATCCTTAGTTATTATTTATAGTTTGATAGTTTCATCAATTTTTTGTAGGTTTAATTTTACATGTAAATTTTGTTTCTTGTTATCATTATTAGTTCGACTATATACGTGTCGTTAGATCGCATAAGGTATATTCATCATTACAATGGATGCTGATTACAGCATTGGGGTATTATGTCTCTGTACAAGGAGTAACGAATAAAATGCCAATATATCTCTGTGGCTGACAGGCATAACCGAATAAGTCCATTTTTTGGAAAAATGAGTTTAAGCCGGAATTTTGGACTTTATTATCCGTATTCTATTTCAAGATATGTAATTGTCGACATTAATTTATCTGAATAGAAATATCGTGGTTTTGCTGAACCAAATGAGTTCATTTTCTTGGCGTCACCGAATAAGTCCACCGGTTCCCGGCATTACCGAATAAGTTGAATTGTTTCAGTTCAGCAGCGAAAATATAATGACTCCACTATTTTATTGATATTGCTACATTCGATCTTCTTCAAAATAGAATGGCTTCCAACAGTAATTAATTCTGGAACCGATTTTCCCGATGCGGCAGAGTATCTGTAACTTGAAATCGCATTTTCTCGAAACAACAATTTACGGACTTATTCGGTTATACCTGTCTGCCACAGATATAACAGTATACATACCATTTGCTAAACCGCTGGAACCATCCTGCGTGATCTTCGAATTCTGGGAATTAAATGCACATTTTAATCGGCTTGCGTTCCTAATCTGATCTGTCAACCAGTATTAGTAGTATATCAAGGCGGGTTCTACTTACAGATTCCTGTTACTGATACTCACCGACATTCTTTCCAGACTCAAACCCTTTTCTGCGATGACGTCACAGTCTGCCGAGCTGACTTAAGGTCAAAAACGTGCAACCTTACCGACAATTCTTATCGGTCGAAGGTCGAAATCGAGCTGTTTTACCGACAATCCAACCTAACAAAGGTCAAAGTCTCTATGTAGTGCTCGCCTGCTAACGGTAAAGGGCGCAGCGGAAGGCGTGAACTTTTTTACCGTCCCGCATTATTTTCCCACGATAGGACTGTTGATGTGTAACATCAACCACCTCAAATTCTTCTCCCACGGTAGGACTGCTGATGTGTAACATTAACCACCTCACATTCCTTTCCCACGTTATCAACCACGCGACATTCCAAAATCAATGGTTCTGAGAATTGTTTTTTATCCACTCGGATATCACTGATGGCGACATCCCAAAATCATTGGTTCTAAGAATTGTTTTTCATCCACTCGGATATTGCTGATGTGTAACATCAGCCACCTCACATTCCTTTCCCACGTTATCAACCGCGCGACATTCCAAAGTTAATGGTTCTGAGAATTGTTTTTTATCCACTCGGATATCGCTAATGTGTAACGTCAACCACCTCACATTCCATGCCCACGTTATCAACCACGTGACATTCCAAAATCAATGGTTCTAAGAATTGTTTTTCACTTAGTCAGATGCCAGTTTGAT
Organism: Neodiprion virginianus; assembly: GCF_021901495.1. NCBI lineage: Eukaryota > Metazoa > Arthropoda > Insecta > Hymenoptera > Diprionidae > Neodiprion > Neodiprion virginianus. The sequence continues at coordinate 13,313,786 of NC_060881.1, read as the reverse complement.
ATAAACCACGTGACATTCGTTCCCCCCACTAAATTTCAAATTATGTGTTGGGGAAACGTTGGATCAGTCGAAAGTGAAAACTTCATCGCCAGTCTAAAGCTGTTCTTATTGCGAATGAGAAGTACTCTAGATCAACAACGTGAATTAAAGAAACGACTGGAACTACTCATCAAGAATATTAGAGAAGTAAAACATCTGCTGAAAATCAGATCTGACCTCAATCAACTCGCAAGAAATTTTGAGCACATACAACTCGGTAGTAACGATCATGAACTTTTCAAAATTGAACGAAGTCGCTCGCGTGGAGACACTTCTGCCCTTGAAAAAGCTTTCGGACCTCGAAGTATACTTCGACTACCGGGTCAGCGGCGTTCGTCAGGTTGAAACGAAATTTGGTGATAAAATCGTTCTGGACTTGGAGGACTCTTTAAAAATTTTTTCTACCGAACCGACTGACCAAGGCCCTCCAAGAAGATAAAGATTTGTTCCAGAAGGTGACGACAGCCAGTAAGGAGATACGGTTGCATCTACGCTATCTTGGTGGACCGTACGGTCAACTTGAATTCTTATACGTATAATCTGAGTATCACATGCAAATATCCAGTGTCGTGTGGAAGTCTTACATTCAACAAACAAACAAAAACCGATTGATATTATGAATATTTTTTCATTTATCGTTAAACCATCCTGTAAACCTTTGTCCTACGTACGGTTTGTACTTTGTAATTGTAACTAGAATTAAGTATTATAATCTAAGAAAATGTTACTTTGAGCACCACTGAGCTACGATAGAGGGTTTCAAGCTGCGTTTGCATCTTGTAACTGTAATGTGAACTCCACGATGAATTTTGAACGGGTTCAGTCAAGACCAGAGTACAAGGTCGACCGATAGCTGCGGTAGTATACATTTAGAGCCAAGGATCTGCGGTGTTGGGTTACTACCGCTCTGGGAATGAAAAACATAACTCGGTTTGAGTACAGCTCGATCAAGGATGAACAGCAAGGTTAAATCTTCTATAAGCTTTGTAGTGAAATAAATTCTCTCTTAAGGGGGTCCTCTAGTTTCTCGGCTGTTTTTTTATGGCTTTTTCAACAATTTTTTACGGGCAAAGCATCGAAATAATCAATCTCATTGTTTTTGCATAATCTTTATCAACATTTAAATGAGCTTTACAAATTTTTTAAAGTCAAAATATATAATAGAATAGCAGCTATAGTGGCCGACAGGAAGACATCAAGTAGAAGAGGTGCTTGACGGTAACCAAGATTGCGGCTGTTCTGCTTATCTGAAATCAAAAAACCAAACGGCATTTTAATCTTCATATTCAAGACTAGCGATTGAACTAGAGTGAATTTTAAATTACAAAAATTGACATTTTTATACACTTTTGAAAATTACATTCTATTTTTTACTCATTTTTTCTTAAGTTTTTCGCTCGTACGAAAAAAACTATCGAAGCAATCATGATAATTCTAGTTCAATCGCTGGCTTATAACATATTAAAGATGCTGTATAAATTTGAACAAGATCGGTGCAATAGTTTCTGAAATATCGTGGTTACCGTTTCGAAAAATGGTGTTTCGAGAAAAACGCGTTTGAAAGTTCGCGCATGTGATTTATACTAAAAATTCCATCTTACCGTCAATCTGCTATGCCTGGACCATACAATAGGCCTTCCTCTTTTTCTTCGAAGTCACGCAGAGCTGCTCTGTCTTCTCTTTTCGCGATTCGGGCCTGTTTTACAACATCGCTCGTGCGCCTTTCTGAACGGTCGATCCGAGAGCTATCACGCTGTTCAACATATCCTTTAGCTTGTGGGCCGATTTTCACTCCCATGGTTTCCAAGGTCTTCAGGATAGGTTCGAATCCTTCGTTGAAGATGATGACAGCGAGAAACGTGGCGATTTCAACCACTTTTGGCCCAGAATGGAGGTGCTTCGGAGCAAAAGTCCAGATTTTTGGGCATGAATCTATTTCTTTTCTTTCTCACACTTGCACGCCATAGAAATTTTAAAGCCCAATCCTCGTATATCACGTTGATGGAAAGTCACCGTACTTTTGCACTCTTTACAAATAACAGCCGAAGAAATGGTTGAAAATACACTCACAAAATTCAAAATACAATACAAAACAGTCTGTTCAACGCTCACTTCAAAATTTTTATTTTGACGAAGTTTCGTCGCTGACGCCGATGTAAACGACTTGTCTTGTTCAAAAGTGTGTCGGTTGCCTGCGAATTTTCGCTTTTTAGGTCCATCGTAACGAGCCGGGGCGTCTCTACTTCCTTTCATGAACATTTTGAAAATTATTTTCAAAAAATCAGCTACGTGCGACTCGCAAGAGAAAATATAGTACGCTTCGCAACTGCCACAGCAAAACTGAACTAAAACTTCACGGCGTCTTAGTCAATATTCGAAAGCGTCTGTCAATGGTCTCGGCTCCCCTTTACTCGGGCCTAATTCACAAAAGGTTCAGGTAGCAGTTAGATTTAGGGATATCAATACAATGGTCAGCGCCGCTCGGCTTTCGGAGCAGCCCGGCGCGCGCTCCTGCTCCGTTCCAGGGCTGTAACTTGTGAACCACTTCGAATATCGAAAAATCCTTTGGCACACATTTTCTACACATGTTGTAGATGTGATTTATGAAAAAAAAAAAAAATCGATTTTTTCGACCCGAGAAACTAGAGGACCCCCTTAAGAGCTAAGGTGAGGTGTAAAATTAATTTATGAATATTCTTTGAAACAGTTCTAATGAGTACAATGTTTAGGGTACAGTTGACAATTACTTCACAACGTTAGTACATGATTTTATTCGACAGTATCATAATCAGGATAATATATTTGCAAGGAATGCGGAACCGTTCTTGTAGTTGCTTCTGCGCAGTAACACAAATCATACACCCCCGCCATCCGAACTGTATGTTGATTTTGTAGCCAACTTTGAAGTAACAAAACGTTTTGTGCTGCACAGATTGCGTTGGGTATTGTATGAACGTCACATCTTGGAGACACAGCTGAAGTTTTTTGCAAAGTTTGAAGCGACGGACAGTCAAAGTCCAGTATATCGATGATTTGAACTTTCGGGACAATTTTAAGCAACCAATCTCGTTTTTCTTCTCCTTTTACGTACACGGTTTGAGCTTTGCACAGCCTGTCTTGAATGGTCCGCTCAACTTCCTCAAAAGGTATGGTTCCACAGTTCCAACGTAAGCCGTGAAAATCGCGTTCTAACCAAGAATTTTGGCTTTTATATCTGACGTCCAGTAAATTCCATTTGTAAGGTGGTTTGAAGAAAAACACTGAAGGAGATGCTTCCGAGTAGATTGAAATTACAGCCAATTCTTTTAATGTGAAGGTGTTGTTGAGAGGTCTACGAAAGCCTTGTATGTCAACGATAAGCTCCATCTTTGAACTGTGCGAGATGGTGGGAACGGGTCAGCTTTTATACCAACTTTTTCACCCCACCACTGAGCGGGTTGTATTCGACAATACGATCGTGAACGATAAAGCAGTACGCCGATGTTTCAGCGGGAAAGTTGGCTTTAGCTTCAAATTCAAAACGGATGTCGACAGGTCCGTACTTCAAAGATTCGTTTTGTTTCGAACAGTCGATAACGAATAAGGGGACGTCTCGAAGGAATTCACTCTTTGTCAGCAACGGCTCGGGGTTCTTGTCGTAGTAGGTAGCTTGGAAGTTTGCGTACATCTCGTACAGGAGCGCGTAGAGATTACGACTCATGTTGAGGTTCAGGTTACCGTACGGATAAGATTGATAGTTTAAAAATAGATTAACTTCCGTGATATTGCAATGATCGAAATGACTTGCGTTCTTGTCGGTCTTGTTCTTTCGATTTGTTTGAAAACCCAAAATAACGGACCCAGGTTTTTCAAGCTGAGTGGAAGCTAACACCGTCCAAACGTGTTTCGAGGTTATGGGGAGTAAGGGATATTTGTACAATTTCCAACTGCGAAAGCTCATCGAAATAGGCGGATCTTTCTGACTGAAATTAAGTAGGTTTCCTTTCTTCTGATCCGCGAGTTTCAAATACGGTATTGACCTTTACACTGCATTAATCGTGATTTTGAATTCCTCCTCTTGAGTCAGCATGATTGCGTTGACGTCAGTTTTGATCTCGTCAAAATTAACTCATGTTGAGCGTTGACAACGATCTTGCGGTAGTCTTCATCGAAACCCAATATCATGCTGAGCGGTATCAGTACGTCAAAATTACCCTCAGCGTCGGTTGATATTTTCTTCTCTTCTACATCAAGCCATCCAGCGTTCTCCATCAGCTAAGTCTGACCAGGGTGCAGGGAAGCGTTACCCTTCATGAGACTTGTCAAGCCAATGTTCTTGCTTCTGTCAATCCTAACTGAATGAATTCCGTAGCATATGTCTTCAAACAAATGACAGATTGTGTAGTTTACGAGCTGTGTGTTCACAGTACCTGTACCATCCGGTTTGAGGAGTCATCCATGGATATGTACCGAATTTTTGCTCGATATTATGCATAAATCCTAATGCTGAACGGTGATTCGAATTTCATCGCTGTTCTCGAAAGTGGGCGAGGCGTAAGGTTCGTGAGCGTGAATCTCGTAATGCGCAAGGGATTCGCCCAAGACGACGGGTGTTTGAATGTTCAAGATATCTTCGCCCATGCTACGTAGCAGATGATAAAACAGCAAAATCGCATTTTCAGTTGTCGTTAATTCCTCTTCCAAAAGGTGTCAGTTTCAGACCCTGAGCTATCAGAAACTCCACGTTTCGAAGTGTTACCGTTCGATAATCGATCGATGACTGACTTGATCGGGGCATGCCGACTCACTGATATACCTACTCTTTGACAGTCTGTTATATACAATTTCCCTCGTTAATTGCGATTTGATATGTGGTCTCACAGTAATATCTTCTCCACGGAAATTAACCAGGTCTCCGTCTTGATTCACTAACCGCAGCTGAACGTGATCTATGGTCCTGAAGGTGAACGGAAGGTAAATGACGTGCGACGGTACATCCACGATCTTGGATCCTGGTGGGACAGTCGGGAAAAACTCGTGAATAGTGTGTACTTTGTGTCCATAGACGTAGGCGACCGTAGTAATGCTGCACTCGACTCGCAACGCGTTGACCTTGGGTATAGTTACAGGCACGTCTGATTCGTGAGTTTTATCAATCTCCAATACACGTGGTGTGAATCCCAAAAGTTGATCAATAGAATCATTAGGCTCGAAGTTAATCCTGTTGGTGCATGTGATTTCGCTGCGTAATGTATTATTGTTGGGTTTGATGCTGAGCCTAATCTTTGTATTTCTTAGCACGTTTTAAAGATACCTCTCTTTGTCCCCGATCTCGTTGCTGCCAGTAGGTGTGGTAATCACTTTCTCAGCTACGTGAATTTTATTGTAACCGACATCAACGGTGGAAATCGAATTGGAGATTAACGATTCTACCAAGCCAAGGGCATAACTTTTATCACGAGCAAGTTCTATCGGTGGGAAATATTGTGCCTCGAGAATCGAAGAGGTTCCCGAAATCGTTAACGTTGACGGATCATCCATGACTGCGAGTGGTAGACTGATTTTGATGAATCATGTACCATGTTTATATAGCTCACCACTCAGAAATTTCAGACACAAGTGTCCGCATTCAAATGTATCATAACCCTGGTACCTTTCATGATTGTATTTAACACTACCAACGCCGAAGTATTGTATGAGGTCTAAGGGTGGTTGAAGGTTGCTGAAACTGTCGAAGTAATCGATCTTATTGCCGCGTTTCTTGTATGCAACCCAGTGTGTTCCCGGACCATCTTTGTCGTCAAGGTTGATCATAACTGACTCGTTTTTTCATGAACCGTTTTCGGGCATTTCGTTTCGCATGAAAACTCTGCGGTAATGCGGAACCTTGAAGATTTTTGCAAATTTCAACAAGTCCCAATCGGTCAACGCTCGACGTGGTAGCATCGCATCTAGTTTTTCGAAAGACGGAGACCAAGATTTGTTCTGTACGGTTTCATGTGAAGCCCTTCGCCCAACGCGATAGCTTCCATAGTTTTGTTGTGTCGTTTGCTCTTTTCCAGTTCTCGTTTAGCAGCACTTGTATTGTTCACAGTTTTTGCTATACCTGCCGCAATACCGGCTAACGCGCCTGTAGCACTGAGTCCAGCACAAATAGAAATCACAAACGGTAGAGAACCACAAACTTTTAAAGGTACTGGTAGTACGCGAGAAGTTCGCACTTTACATTTACCACCCGCTTTTTCAACGGCGTTTTCAGCTCTCTTGAACTGCAGAGCAGATTCGGTAGCTACTTTTGCATCGTTGCTTAGAACCATAGAACGTCTTGCAGCATTTATAATTTTTCTCAGGGTCACATTTTCTGATTTCTGAATTCCAATTCCAAGTTTCGATTTCACTTTTATTGTATCACCTATTGCCCAAGCCGCTGCTTTTTCACCCAAATTGGCGTCCTTTGCAAGAACCTGTTTTCAAGCTTTCTCAGCCAACACCCTATTAGCCCCGTTTCTAACTTCGAAATTTTCACGATTCTGCGAGTTAGCAGTGTCGTCTTCTTTGCAAGCTGTGTCGAAAAAATTGTTTCCCGGATCACCCCGCGCGAGTCTCTTTGTTAATTTTGTACCAGGCCGACAGTACCAATAACCAGGTACATGCAAATCGACTGGCAGGCTGTTGATGACTTTATATACCAGACCCTTGCCACGATGTTTTTGCCTGCTGCTTCGTTTACTTCTGTACGCGATCATGTTCGTGAGTTGACTGAAAAAAGTGCTTTGAAACGGCATATTTATAGCAAATCCGATCAGTCATGTCCGAGATGCGGTTTGAGAAATAACCGACTGAGCTTCACGTAATGAATTTTGACAAACTTTCGGAGCAAAATGTCAAAAAGCACAAACGGCACGGTGAATTACTCCCGAATAGTGTACGTGCCATATTCTGTGGACGATCGAATTGTGGTGAAAGTAATGCGTTGCTTACACCCATACCCATCTCAACGGACTTAGATTTGAAAATATCCACATTCACTCAAAATCTCTCAACCAACCGAAATACCAATTGCTGAAGCAATTGTTGGGCCATGCTAAGAATACGGAGTATTTTGCGTTCATCAAGCGTGAGCAAGTAATTACACCGGTGGAAGCACGGTCCAACTCAATAATCATGTTTGACGATGTATTATGCGAGAAGCAGGACAATATTAGAGCTGACATTTGCATGGGTAGACATTACGACGTTGACTGTATCTATATCTGTCAGACGTACGCGCGTATTCCCAAATATCTTGTGCGCGACAACGTGAACTTACTCGTGTTATTGAAACAAGACGATATGGACCTGAAGCATGTATACAACGATCATGTGAACACCTATATGTCTTACACAGAGTTTAAAAGTGTGTGCTCCTCATGCTGGAACGGTGAGAAGTACGGGTTTCTTGTGATGGACAAAAACAGTGCGCTCAACAAAGAACGATACAGGAGGGAATTCGATTTTTTTGTTAGTCTGGAAAACAAATAAAATCTAACGTTCTTGAGCGAGAGACGCAGTAGTGTTGCAGACTCAGCTGCGTCAACATGCAGAGCTCTGAAATTTCCGAGCAAATGAATGTCCCACATCAGATCGCTCAAGCAAGTGCAGCGATTCGCCGAAAACAGAGATTGCTTCAATCGGGCAAGGAATCTACGGCTCAGAAATTGACTGACGTCTTCAAACCAGTAGTGACTCCGTTGCAAGAACTAGTGAATGTTACAAAAGATACTCAATCTGTGAAACAAGAGGTGTAAGAAATTGAAGAAGAAACGAAAAATGAAACTGTCTCGGAAATGGACGATTCCTTTGCTTCGGCAGGAGATGAAACAATCGTAGAAACACCGGTTAAGAGAATCGAGAATGAGTATTTAGCACTGATGAGAGATGCGAAAACGAAAAGTGAATTGGACAACGTGGACGGTGTTCGCAATCTCTCACACGAACTCATTGCGATTCGTTGACATCTTTTGAGAGTGACTACATCCGTATTGGCGATACGCTTTACCCGAAAACGAAGGGTTTGCTAGAACTTGTGTTCAAAAAGAAGCCTGACGGTTCTTATGTGAGCGCCGGAGATCGGAAAAATTTTAACAACATAATCCTCGCAACGAACGCGCATAAAAATTATCACTCATCCGACGGGGCTGTTCGATACGATAACAGTTACAAATACAGAAATTTCATTGCCAACTTGATGGATTATTCACCATCACCTCGCTGAAAGGGTGAAAGTCTACTTCCGCAAGCTATGATCACTTGACAAGGTGTTGAAACGGAAGACGTTTTCTGGGATCATTTGAACGAGTTAGTGGATGGTCTTTGTTTACTCCTGGCATCTCAGGCAGCGGGAAATCCGAGTCACAATGACGTAATAATCTCCATTATCGAAGAACTACGCGAAGCAGGAATCATTTATTGAGCAGCTCCCATCGTTTTTGCATGCATTACCGAGATGATAGTCGACCTGTGTGGATGGCATCCGGATAAAAACACGGCTGCAAGCACTCGCGGTCCTCCGAGTGTCGGATTTCAAACAACAGCGGACGGACATTACGATATACGGAACAAGAGACTGTCCAATGTCGCAGATCCCGCAGAGCCGAACAATGCTGTGACTTTAAAAATCTCGAGACAAAAATTCAACGTTCTGCAAAAACAAATCGACAACCTCGATCAAATGATCAAAGCTTTGTAGCTCACTACGGAGAAAGCCTTGGATACCTTCTACACAAACTTTGAAATAGGCAGAGACCTGTCGATTCGAAACGCAGAAATCATTTCTCAATTGGACACCAGACTAAAAGCGTTGGAATATGAACGAGAAAAAGCAAACACTGGTGACGGAACTGTACAAGCCTGCACGCCGGAATTATTCGCGTCGACGTGTAGACAAGCGCGGCATCGACGAGACCTGGCAGGCGGATCCTGTTAATATGATGTCGTACGCTGGACAGAACAAAGGCTACAAGTACATGCTCACAATCATTGATATTTTTTCAAAGTATGCGTGGGCTATAACGATTAAGAGAAAGTCTGGGAATGATGTTACGAAGGCAATTGAATCTGTGCTTGTACAAGGACGGGTACCAAAAAATTTACACGTCGACAGAGGAACGAAATTTTACAACTCGAAATTTGAATCGCTGATGGCACGTTACGGAATCGAACTTTCCTCCATGTACAGTAATTTGAAGGCTTCGATCTGCGAACGTTTCAATCGCACGCTGAAAGTTCAAATGTGGACACGGTTCAGCAGCAAGGAAGCTACAAGTGGTTCGACATCTTAACCGATTTGATGTCGACCTACAACAACACGAAACATCGAACCATGCAAATGAAACCGTCGGATGTCACCGTCGCAAAAGAGAGGCTGTCATCACGTCAGGCGTACGGAGGGCTTCGAGCGATATCTACCTGATCGGCAAAGTTCAAATCCGGAGACAAATTTAGAATCAGCGAATTCAAAAATGTCTTCGAGAAAGCTTACACTCGCAACTGGACGACTGAAACATTAACGATAAGTCAAGGGGAAAATACTCATCCTGTGACGTGAAGGCTCAAAGACTACCGAGATCAACCCATCGCTGGTGGTTTCTACGAACAAGAGCTCCTCAAGGTTGAACATCCGGATATCTATCTGGTGGAGAAGGTGCTCAAAAAGCGTGGAAGAGAAATACATGTTGAATGGTTAGGTTGTGACAATATACACAACAGTTGGATAAACGAATCGGACATGTAACATTAAATGAATAAATTTTTGTAAAAACGTATGTGCCTTTTTATTCTATACCCGACACATAATAAGTGTGCATCTTCATTTTTTAGACAATCGACAGACGTATGCATCGTTGTACAATTTTTTATATTTCGGAGCGTTCTCATTCACCATCCTACATAATAATATTTTATACATCATGGTATAGTTACAAATTAAGTCCTACATACATTACGATACGGTAATTACAAAGCTAAGGTGCAAGCTTGTAGCTCCACGGAAGCGTGTCGGTTGTGTTTTCAAACACGATCCGCTTGTCGTCATTCCAGCTCAGTGCCACTTTCTGCTGTTCCACAGTGTAAACCTGGTGCTTTCGACTTAATATCAAATGCTGATTCGTGGACAAAATTTCACGTTCCAAAGCACATTCCAAATAATCGTTGAAAGTCATTTCTTTCAACGCTGATCCTTTGACACCGTAGGCACGTTTATTGTCTTCCTCATCTACCACAACTCGGAACGCGTACAATTCTGCTCTTAATTCTACAATTTCCAACATTATTTTTTCGTCATTCTCATCTTTCATCAAGCCGAGGCCTTTTCGTCCGCTAGAGGCATTCCATAAGCGTTATCAAGCGGATAATCAGACGTATTCAATTTATGCAAGTCCTCCTTTATATAGTCGTATGTTTCAGGGACGGTAAAGTTGTAAATCAAACAGTCGGTATCCGTATACATTAATTTTGCTCAGTTGCCACATTTCGGTTCAATATAATTATAATGAAAATCGTAGATATATTTTTTAGACTGATCCAGGATGGAGAAACCTGCATACAATGGTGTTTTTAACTTGACTTCCGTTCTACTCATTTTGACGATAATCATCTCTCTGTCAAAAACGGTGCAGCTGTAAAATCTAGGTTTGGCTATGGCAGCTCTAGCACCGTACCGTCCATCCCATTCGGTGATTAATCGAACATCTCCGTACTTTCGCACGTTTTGCCAAAAACTGCGTTGTTTATCAGTTTGTACTTTTCTGGAAATCGTTGTGAGATTTTTTCCGCAAATCGGTATTCAAATCTACGTAATTTACTAGCCACGGTGCTTGTCGAAGCATGAAACGCTACGAATCTATGAAACGAAACGTTACATCCGTTCCCTTAACGAATTTAGTGAAGAAAATATACTTTTACTCATTAACAGGTAAAAGTTTGACAGTACCTTCGAGGGCCGTTGCCAGGGCTTCGACCAGAAAATGTGAATCGTAACCCGACAGACTGTGGAATATCACTGGGATAGTGTCCGAATATTAGTAACTTAGATTGCAACCTCGATGTGCACCACCACGGTAATTTCCCGTGGAATAGCAGTGATCACGATGTTTCATGTCTGTGGGTGTAAACGGTTTTTTGCCAATATGACAGACCGTCGATAAATCAAATTCGTTCATCTGATTGAAATTTAGTGCTTTCATGGGGACAACAGTCCTGCAATATCCCTCGAACAAATGTGCCAATTCCTTTAACTCGTTTGTAAGCCATTGGATGAAGGTCTATCCGCGATTAATTTTGAATTTTGAAAGCGAATCGTCACACGCACAATGTAGATAGTAAGCTATACTATACGAAAGATGCTTCTGATAAATTGTTCTATTCTCCCTAAAACTTTCATGTGTGGGCTGCAGTAAATATTCTAGGTCTGCGTAAACGCAAAACGAAACGGTTCCTTTGTAGTGAAAATTTAAAAATTTTAGAATCTTGTTCTCTTCTGCTGGTAAGATAACTTTGGATTCATTCAAATTCATGCAATCAACTCGGTGCTTCAACAAACATATTTCGAAATTAAAATGAGACAGACACCTATCACACAACCACGTCTGATGTGAGCGTTTCGACATTTGTGAACTTGTTGATTTAGACAAATTTCGAATCCATGCACAATGATGTGTTACATTCTCTTCAATATTTTTTATACCATCATCATCGTCATTGTCGTTCTCAGTCTCTATTACTAAAAGATTGATTGTAGGTTTATCAGACTTGTTTCGGCTATAATAAATGGGTACAATTTCACTGCGCTTTTGTTTTTCCGTACTATCTATACCATAAACGTTGATTGAAAGTTTGTTAAGTTTCTCATATTTTGGAATCTGGTCTAAAGACATTGAAAAATGCAAACCGTCGTATTGTAGCACTGAGCTGAAATGTGGATGTGAAGTCATTTTATTGGGATTGTTGTTGTTGGTTGGAAAGAGGGCTGCGGTGACCGACCAAAGAAAGCAACATGAGTCGCTGTTACGGATGTTGACGACAGCCTTCTGATCTTGAATATCTTTGAGTAGTGGTGTTTATGCGAATACACCGCCTCGTAGTGGAACGTACGTGTTCAGATTCACAGTCAAATTGATTATTTCAGTCAGCGACCAACCAGAATATTTCTCTTGAAGATCTTCTACCTTGGCCAACGCTTTTTGCTTTACGTTCTCTTTGAACCACCCGTGTATGTCAGCTAGCTGAAGGATGATCTGGCTTCTGGTGTTGAAATATTTCATTTCTTCAACAAGTTTGGCGTTCTTCGTTATATCGATTTTACAACACAAGACACAGTTTGCTTTCAAACTTCTTATTTTTCGTAGCATTTTCTTCAGTCTTGCAACGACAAGGTGTTTCGCATCTTCCACAAACCTGTTCAAATCTTTATGCCGCAGATTGATAATGGCTCCCGTTCGAATTCGGCTCTCGAAAGCTGTCTCCAAATCTTCCTACCGTACTCGATCGCTTCTTCGTCGGCTTCGTAATCCGTCACCCACTTTTTGAAATTGTTGAAATTTGGCTGTTAACGATTTCAGAATTCCAATTGTAATTAAAATTCTTGTCTTCTCCCCGATCGTCGAGGCGTCGTTGCGTAAGATTTCATCCAAAAGCCTCGTGTTTTGGGTTCAGAATCGAATCCATTTTGCAATCTCTGCCGGTGACGATTTTTCAGTTGAAATCTTGAACACCGTTTTCATGATTTGTATTAATTTCAAACACTTGTCGGAATCCGTGTTTGTTTTTTCTTCTTCCGATCACGCACTTGACAAAGATGGAGTTGCAAAGCTTGCTTCAGAATGACTACTCTATGCTGGCGCGGTTCCTTTTATGGGCAAACAACGACGTGACTCACACATTGCCGAAAACTCGTCGAACGCGTTGTTTGTCAGTCTATGTTTCCGAGAATCTTTCAGGGTCGAGGCGGCTTCTGCAAACGGCTTACGGACTCAACGTCGCACCGCAATCAGTTATCCGCAGGCCACTCACCGTCAAGTCAAAACTCGTCGGACGATTCCGAGAATTGTTTGTCGACCTGAAATTCGTTCAAGGCCAAAACGGGTCTTTCAGAATTCAAAGTTGCGCTGAAATCCTTTGACCGCATGCCGCTCAACGTCGAATCGAAACACGTCGGACGAATTGTTTGTCAGCCTAGATTCCTTCAAGGCCGTTGCATGAGTCTCCCAACGTCGTACCTTCGCTCTCGAAACCTTTTCATCGCAGAAGAACTTTCTCGAAGCTCTCAAAACCTGACACATGCTAGGATTCTCGGTCGAACGTTCAAGGATCCACGGGGTCCGCTCGAAGGCCTGAGGATTCACGGAGTGCGCTTGGTAATGCAGTTATTGATCCCACTCGATGGCATTATTTTCTTCACCGACAAAGAGTACAATTTATCCTACCAGGGGTAATACCACGACAATTTCAGTCATTTTCTACCAACGATCATGATCATTTGGAGGATTTTTGACCGAAGACCATTGTCATTTGGAGAATTTTTTGCCAACGATGATAGTCATTTGGGAGATTTTCTTAGCGACAAGCGGTCGGCAGAGCACGTTTTGTCTTACGAGAGTGGGGGGTAACCTCTAAGTGTTTGCGTCTGGGATGCACGGATAGGCGGCTTGCTCGGCGGATAGGCGGCCTTGTCGGTAAAAAAGGTATTTGTACTCAGAACGGGCCTTGTTTATCTACTCGTGCAGAATCGGAAACGAGTCAGGGACAAAGTTAAAGGTATGGGATTTATTAATGAAACGTATTTCAGTTTTTGCGATGGTTTGCTTTTTTTTGTCTGTTATACCAGTCAGCATCAAACGTTCGTCGGTTGTTCGTCGTACGAGGGGGCCTAAATGAACTTTCTTTGACCAAGTTAACGGCTGCACCGGTTTCAATAATAAATGTAAATGTTTTTATTGGCTCGGGGGTGTCGATCGAAATTAGGGGGGGTCAGCTGAAGCTGTTATGAGGATATCACTTGAGGATCGGAACGCTAGTTGTTTGCATTGCTCGCGGGTGCGTTCTCCCTGAGGCCAATGTTCCCGTTTGAATGTTTATTTGGACCTGCATTGCTTTGGTTATTACGCGGAGAGGATCTACATCGACCTACTGTGTGGCCTCTGCGATTACAATTGTCGCAGTCCAGTTCTTGGTTTCTATTGGGTACGTTGGTCCGGGTGCATTCATTGTGGAAGTGGCCCATTCTGTGACATTTGGTAGAATATCTTTTACGTTGCAAACGGTGACATTCCGTGATGGAGTGACCCTGGTGGTTACAAAATTGACAAATGCTGGGCAGAGCATCTACGTGGTCAGCAGAACTGGTGTTCGGATCGAACGCTTGGGCGTAGGGTCTGGGCTCGGTACGAGGCGCTGGTTGATGAACGTAACCAGGTGCGGGCAATGACTTCAGGGGGGGGGGGGGATAAAGGAGGCCGCGGCGGGCACCTGAGACGGAGGAGCAGTATGGGGGTGACGGCAGACTCATGGGTGTAGAGGGGGTAAAATATTGTGCAGAGAATTGCATCTGACGGTTAATTAGCTCGTCTTCTTCACCTTCCGCGATGCTGTCGGCAGTTTCAGAGGTCGGTAATGGTCTAATAGTAGCGATTCTTCACTCCAATTTCGGCCGAGGCTCTCTAATAAACGATCTAGAGGTATCCTTCTTTAGGTCATTCAGTAGAAGCGTTGCTAAGTCTGGTGGGTGCTTGGCTATGATCGCTGTGCTTATTTCTTTTGATATTGCTCTTATTCTGCACGAGTAATCTATGATGCGCTCATATGGTTGTTGTGTAATTCTATCTAATTGTGCAGATAACTGGCGTATGGGGATATCCGGGCGGTATGCTAGGTCGAGGGCAGTTATGAGGTCCTCGACGTCATTAGAGTTAATGCCTATTGAGTATTGAGAAACGGGGCCTGTAACCTTTGATTGCGCGAATTTGACAAAACTTATTTCATCCGGACATTTTATAAGATTCTCTACGTGACGTAATTGTTCTACAAAAGAGTCAAAGGGCATGTTGTGGCGGTCAAAAGGGGGGATTGTCGACAAGACATCTTTGACTGACCGAAAATTTGAACTGGTTTCGTTAGTTGGTGCCATGCCGATTTAAGCAGGGTATTGCAAGTACAGGAATAAAAATATTAACTTAACACTAAGACTTAGAGTAGATTTACAGAGCGAAGGTGAACGCAAAACAGAGTACAGCATGGTTGTAGGCAGCTGGACGTGAGTGAAACTTGAAGAGGCGATACGCGTCATGTGTCAGCACGAGGAGGATATAGATGAGGCACTCTGTAGCGTGTTGATGTGGTAATCCAGGTCTTAGAGCGATGCCACTCTGGGGTCCAGATTCTCGTCTCGACAGGGTTGCAGGAGTCCGAACAAGTGGAAGGGGTGCATTCAATATTTGTCGGTTCGAAAGGTGATGTGTTCAGATGCGGTGTGCGACTTAACTTGGCTATCGCACTGAATTTCCACTCACTATACAGTTATTCGACGTTGAACGTAACGATGAATTTCAATAGTACAAAAATATGACGGAGTTATTGAAATTACGGACTCTTTGCAGAGCCTATGTTTGTGGCGAGTTGAATAGATTAAGGATGCCTGTCACAGTACTTTGTGAGTCAGAGTTCGTTCGTAAAACGACTATCACTGATTGGTACGGCGTTAGAAATTTTGAGCACTCAACACTTTCGTAGAAATCATGCAGCACTGCACTGAGGGGTAGCTTGACGGGTAAAACCGCTGCCACTAAGATGTTACGGGGTAGAATGCGTAGACTCCGATGAGCGGTAATCAAAACTTACTATGCACTCGCGTGCTGCTACTTCCAATGCAGGAAGTGAATGGAGTAGAAAGGGATCGGTTTTATGAAGATGAAGCGAGAGATTGCATCAAAAAGTGAGAATCGTAACCGGTTGAATTGTGAAAAACTATGGGAATCGTTGTGGAGACTTTGAAATTTAAACTGCATCCATTATGAGCCGGGCCGCGATATTGACGCGTGAGGTGACAGTGATCGCGTATTTTGTTTTCGTTTTCGGAAAACTTTTTGTCGCATATAAGACAAGTTTTGCCACGCGTATGACGATCGCGTTGCGCTTGCTTAAGAAACTCTATTGGCACTGTATGAGTTGAACGGTCCTTTACTTGTGAAGCCAAATCTTTGAGCCGTCGGACAAACCAATCTATACAATCGGCACCGCGCCCACCATGGAACTCTAATAAAGTCTCGTCGTACGAACAATGTACGTAGTACGCAACACTGTGCTGGATATGCTTTTGAATGTCATAAGTCGTACGAGTTTCAAATTCATTTACGGATTCGGGGATTACTATACACTCGAGATCGGCGTGGACAGCAAATGGAACAGCATCTTTGTTCTTGAAATTCGTAAACTCTAAATTTAATTTTTCTGCAAAAGTCATAAGTGCTTTATTCAACAGAACACAATCCCGGCGATGAGCGTTGTACGACGATTCTCTGTTGAAATGGTATAAGCATCTATCACATTAAAACGTTTTGTGTTCATGAACGGACAATTGTTTACTCACCAAACGCTAAAGGTTGGTTTACAATTGACGCATACGTTTACGTTCACACTCTCGTATCACGCTCAAGTATAGCATTCGTGCAGTGCCGTCTACAATGAAACGCATACGTTGACGCACGCGTCCGCGGTCCCGTAGAATATGGGATATTTTAATTTCTAGAAGCGTTCAGCAGACGTTCAGCCAATCAGGAGTTTCTCGCTGCAATCTCCTCGGGATTTGTCTAGTTTCGCGGGTTCTGAACTGTATTTAAAATGTGCAAACACGGTCATACACAATGGATATCGGGGACGAGGCGTTTCATGAAAAATCAATTTTATTGATTGAGTGTCTTCCGCATTTGTGGGACAAGTAAATTGCAGAGTACAAGGATAAACGGATACGGGAAAATGCCTGGAAGTCTCTAGGAAGACGTCTGAATGTACCTGGTAGGTGTTAACTTCAAAATTTTTGGTCCCGTAATATACATGCTGTTTTTAGCGTGATTATGAACTTTGGCAGTATCAGTTTGCAATCAACTCCAACTCATCCCTGAAATTGATGTCTTTTATGTAGTTGCTCATGTGGAGCGAAGATGGAAAGCTATCCGTGATCGGTTTGCACGGATTAAACGGCTGAATAATAATATTCCGTCAGGTGCTAGTTCCTCCCAGGCTTCACAAAATTCATGGAATTTGTACTCAAGTTTAAATTTTCTCAATTAACATGTATAAACCAGAAAGTTGGTATTTTATTTCTGATGTTTATGATAAAATTTATAATAGTACCTATTGCTGAAAGTTTGACTGAACTGCAGATCAATCGGAAATATATCGAAAAGTTCAACACAAAGAACCACATTTGCATCCAACGCAGATGACGTCGATTCAGAACAAGATTGTGAAATTGAATATCTTGATGAGGATGTTTTAGAGTACTTGAATACACAAGACAGCTTGAACGACAATGCTGATCAATCAAAGACCAATCAGAATTTACAAGAATCAAAACACCTCAGTAAACAAAAGTGTGCAAACCAGCTTTGTCAGGATGAAAATGTTGAACCAGCTGTAAGAGTAACTGATCGCAATATCAAGCAATCAGATGATCCACGACAAAAAAAAAAAACGACAGAACACCTTGAGAATCAAGTGATCAGTGCATTGAAAAATGTGCAAGAAACTTTTGCTGAAACAAATATATCTATGAAAGAAGATGTGGAATGGAACTTTTGTATGAGTCTCTATGGTTCTTTAAAAAAAATGAGTAAAAGGCAGCAAAAACCTTGCAAGTTTCGGATCTCAAAAATCCTGTTTGATTTAGAATCTAAATCGGATTGAGATTACCTACAAATGTGATATGTTTTTCATCTATACTAAGCGTGATACAATATACTGTGTGTGATATATATTAGGCGACTGAAAACAGTCGTTCAGTCTCGTACAATGTAAACTTTGTGATATGAATAAGGGTATTATAAACATGTTTTTTATAAAATATATTTTATTATAATTGTTACGTCCGTGACTAGAGTTACTCCTGAGCGGTAAGAGTAAACTGGTTGGCTTCGCTTTTACGTTCCAGGTCAACCGGAAATTAGGATGAGGATTGAATAACGTAGGGTTTGTTTGAGATATTACGTATATATTTATTTCGAGGAAGCTCAGGTGGCGGTAAAAACGAAGTGTGCTGTATGAAGCTATGTAAAAAGTCTAGATGTGACGTTGTTGAGAGTTAGAATAGGAGTGTTCCTCGAGACGTGAAACGTACGGGTGCAGAAAAGGTGTGACAATGCTAGGAGTAGGGAATGGAATTTGATGAGTAAGCGCGATAGTGAATAGCGTGAGACTACGTAGAGATAAGAGGACAGGACAGAGACCATGAGATTAATGTAAGAACTGTGGGAGAGTTAGCGAGTAGGAAAAATAGAGAGAAGTGGTATGCTGGACGTAACACCCCCCCCGTCAGAGGGAGCATAGCGGTAGATATGGTCCCGAATATGGGAAGCAAGAAGGTGGAAATGTCATATACAGTAGTGAAACATGATTTCAAAGTATGTGCTTAAAATTAGTTTTACAATTTTTCTTATTATAGGTAGTGTATGGTATTTATAATCTGAATATACTGTGTTGTCCGTATATATGAAAATGATAATTGATGTGTGTTTACAAGTATGTAGTCGCAGTATGAATGTAGATTGAATATTGATTGATGCGTTTAGCAACATTAGTTGGATATTTGAGGATAAGTGTTTGTAATAGTAAGTTTATGTCTGAGATAGTATGGTTTATATTTTGGATTACGTATGAGCGTAAGGCATATAGTTATAATACTATGGTTACATATTGTTGCTTAAAGCTAGGCGCCTAGGGTTAATGCGCATGAAAGCGGGTTAGTACACTTAAGACTAAACAACAATGATTTCTTTTATTCGCTGGGTACTAAGTAATACGATTTTTTTTTTTTTTTTTTGATATATCGGGATACAGAGTTTGACCTATTCGTACAATGATATCGGTTATGAGTGTAGATATATTTTGGGCTAATTGTAAACTAAGGGTATAAGATCGTCAATACAATCATTTTAGTGCAGTAGTGTACACAAGCATTTATTTTACTTATGTCTGTTTGACAGCGCAACAGCAGATCTTGGTAGCAATATAGTAGTTGCCTATTTGTAATAAGGTTTTCGTAAGGTTTTAAGTACTGGTGGGTTTAAAGGAAGCAGAGGTGGTGTGTGAGGAACTGCATGATGGATTTCTACTTCGTTGGGAATGGGTAGGACAGAAGAAGTAGGTGGGTGGATAATATTTAGCTTTAGGAAACGGTAACACGATAAAAAGTGTTTTGAGTTGTGACCTTCATATCCAAGAATAACTTCAATCAACAAATCTCCAAGGTCAAGATAAATCATCTTCATCATATTAACGGAATAAAACGTGGGAACCATGGGGTTTTTTCATGATATCTCTCTTGCATATGGAAAGACTTTGGCGGGGAAGCTGCGACGTTGGGCCACCATATCCGAGTCCTTGTTGAAGCTAAAAACCCACCGCATCTTTCTTCTAAACTGCAAGAAAAGATCGATTTTACCAACCTATTTAAAATTCCCTAAGCTTATCTCGAACGTTATTAATTTTAAAATGTCTAAGTCGCGTTCTGTTTACACACACAATGTATACAAATTTCAAAGGTCGTTACTCAATCTTGAGATCAGTGACGCTCACGCGACCATTGTTAAATACCAAAAATATTTTTTTGTCGCTGGAGAATGACATCTTAATTGAATTACCGGTTGAAGTGTCAAAAAAATTCTTTGACACGCAACACTTGAAATTAGAACCGGCCTTCAACGCTTACAAGACGGCTAACATCAACAAGCTAGCTAGTCTGATCAATAACAAAAAACGACTCAATTTTAATCCAATTGACACGACCTCTGAAAATTGGTTAGTAAACCTCAGCAGCACTGAGATTCCGGTCAATGTTATCGACGTACTAAAAATAGGACCTAAATATGGCATTCCTTTCAAGAATAACCGCATCCCAACCAACAAACTCATATCGGATTTCGAATCAAAGATTTCCTGCATTCCTTCTAATTCTCGTAATACGGCCCGGCAAGATTTCACCAACACAATAAAAAAGTTCATTAACTCTCCTGCTCCCCTTAACGCCGATAAGAATGTCCTTCATAAAATCAAAGAAACCAAGATCTTCCAAAACAACAATCAGGACTTGCTTTTCTTGAAGGCGGATAAGGGAAACAAGACTGTTGTGATGAACAAACTAATGTACGAGGCTAAAATGTTGCAACAACTATCTAACAATAATTCTTATAAAGTTGTTAGATACGATCTCACTTCTACTTTGCAACAAGAAGTAAAAAAACTAACAACTGATTGGGTCAATAGCAAATTCATCTCTAATCAACTGAGATGTCAAATTGCAAAAACGGATTGCCTACCACCTAGAGCTTACGGACTACCGAAAATCCATAAACCTGATACACCGGTACGAATTATTGTGTCCTTCACTGATAGTCCGACGATTAATTTGGCTCGTTTCCTCAGTAAATGGATAGGTAACAACATCATACCTCCCTTGTCACGGATAAGAGATAGTTTTGCGTTGGTGAATGCTATTAGTGACCTTCGTCTTCCAGCTGATTATATTTTAGTTTTACTGGATGTTATATCCTTATTCACTAATGTACCACAAGATCTTGCAATTAACGCTGTCAAACAGCGCTGGCATCAGCTGTTGGACAAAATTCCGGTCCCACGTAACGAACTCTTAAAAGCATTGCAAATATGTTTTAAGGCTGCCATATTTAAATTTAACCACAACATATATGCTCAAATGTATGGTTTACCGATGGGCTCACCGCTCTCTCCAATTTTGTCTGATTTGGTTTTGGATGACCTTGAACAACACTGTCTTAATGAACTAGACTTCAAGCCTTCATTCTTTTTCAGATACGTAGACGACATAATTACAGCTGTCCCTTCACATAAAGTCGCAGAAATGCTTTCAGTTTTCAACAGTTTCCATCCGAGACTACAATTTACATCTGAATTAGAGTCTAATCACCAAATCAGCTTTTTAGATGTCCTGATTATCAATGATAATCAGCTCATTAAAACTGATTGGTTCCACAAGGCTACTTGGTCACAAAGGTATTTAAATTACCATTCTCACCATCCCAGATCATACAAAATTGGAACGATTAATTGCTTAGTTGACAGAGCGATCCGACTCTCAAGTATGGAATTTCACAATAAAAATTTGTCCTTGATTAAGCAGGTACTATTCAAGAACGACTATCAACCTCGCCTGCTCAACAAACATATAAAGTTTAAATATGATTCCATCTTGTCATCTACCAGCCCTAACAACAATTTCGATACAACTACTACACAAACCATTCAAGAAAGCTATATTTCCATCCCATATGTTGCGGGTTTGTTTGAGTCACTCAACAGAACATTCTCCAAATACAAAATTGAATTTGTGGGCAAATGTGCACATGATATATCCTCGATGTTTGATTCGGGTAAAGACCCCTTACCCCTGGGCAATCGCTCGGGTGTAGTTTACAAAATACCTTGCAATCATTGCAACAAGGCTTACATAGGCCAAACTAGTAGACAACTACACACTAGGATAACCGAACATAAACGCAATATCCATGAACACGAGGATAATTATACTACATTGACGAGACATGCCATCGATTTCGACCACTCTTTTAATTATTCTCAAGCTAGCATTATTGACGTTGAACCTTTGTATTATGATAGGCTACTGTTAGAAATGTGCAATATCGTAGCACATCCTAATTCTGTCAACCGTAAACAAGACATAGAACATCTAAGTAATATTTACACCTCTGTGATACGACCATTGTAATTTGTCCTTTACCCACTGAGCTTGCTCTCGATTTTACCTTCTTAACAAAAAAATTTTGTTTTTCGTTTAACCCGTTGACTCTGCGTTGCTCTGATAACTATCGCGATCGACCTCCTCCCACCACACATTAGACGTTCCACTTGTGCTTATGTGCTCTGACTCAACTATAACGGCTGTGTATTTCATTTCATTTTAACAAACCAACTATAATTATGAATTCGTTAGAGTTACGTGTCGCGAACGCAGTGTGTTTCGGTTTTTGTCTTTATTGCCTTTTTTGTTCTATTTATTCATCAATTACCAACACGCATTTATGTAATTGGAAGTGTCATCTCATATGAGGTAATTCCTCTTTTGTACTTGCTTCAACACCTTTGCATATTATTTACACCAATATGTCTTATTTTGTCAAACCTATTTGTATATTATTTCATTTTATTTTGTTCGTGACAGATATTTAAATAAAATTGTTCTGAGGAGGGCCCCCACCAGGGCTGAAACGTTAACACGATAAAAAGTGTTTTGAGTTGTGACCTTCATATCCAAGAATAACTTTAATCAATATTTAGCTCGATTGGATTGTCATACCCTGTTTGTATGGCTCGTTGTTGTCTGGATCGTTTTTTTTTGTTTTACAATGTGTGCACAGAGTAATGACCTTGCCGAGGCATGAGTGACGGTAGAATAAGTATAGGGTTGCGAGAGATAGCAAACCTACACCGCTGTAAGTGAGAGCGTCCTTCATGTGAAACATATAGCGCTGTGTGCGGTGGTGTGTGCTGATATCAGTAGCTTGTTTTACGATATCCTGCAGCGATAGTCCGGTATTGGCCAAGGCATGTACATTTATGTGCGAGGTTTTGTGGAGTGGGGGGATTGCAATTAAGGATAAATTTGTGGTTTCATTTGAATTAAGGTTTTTGTATATCCGGTCTAGATCGAGGGTAAAGTTCGGGATGTATGAGTGGGTTTCCGATGAGGTCGAATACCTAGTTGTGGAGAGTGTTACCTCACCTGTGTGACCGGTGCACTTGTTATTCAGCCGTTATATTCCGGCTCCTGAAATGGTGATTCGCGAGGTGTGGTCGTTCGGACATAATATATGTACGGTTTCTGGTTTTGCTGAAGAAAATATCCAAGCATTGGCGACGGAAAGTTCCGTCCAATATGTGCCCTCAAAAGATGTTAGTCTAACGTCGCAATTTTTTGTTACTGATTGTGAGGAGTGGAGAAACAAGTCGACTTCGCATAGCTTGTGGATTCCGCTGTGGAATAGTGGTTGACTTTGTCTGCAAATGTATCTGTTTTGCGTTAGGATACATTTGTTGATTTTCGGTTCGGATAGCTGGAAGTATGACGCTCTATTTAGTGTTATTGCTATATAGTCAGCACTGGGTTGAATGTATGCGAATTTGTTGGAAATCGTGTCGTAGGATAGTCTAACTGGTATGGGTAGCAAGTGGTATAAATTAAAAGTATCTCTATTTAATATGGGTATTGAGATGACGTAAATCAATCGCGGCTCAAAATATGCGATTTCTACTTTCGATACTCGGACTAACTCTTCAGCGTATGCGGCGTATGCGGCGTATATGGGAACGGGAAATTCTAGAAGAGGTTTCAGCAATTGAATGTGTTGGATGCTCGAAATCAGTTGTTCTGGAGATAATATTTTTAGATGTATTATTCCTTGTTGTGCAAAGAGGATAGCGTCTATTAGGTTGTTAAGATCAAGTTCGTAATTATTCATGTATCTGTCTAGGTCAATGAGGTGTCTAATAAGTGAGATTGCAGTCTTGCTTGTGGACGTGAATCTTCCCGAGATAGTCACTTGGTTGCTTAGGGTTGCCAATATGCGGTCTTGTAATTCGTTGTGGGACGCAACGTTATCTAGTTCGTTACGATATGCGACTAGTGTCGATTGCACTTTATTTGTTTGTTTGTTTAGCAGGATTGCTAGATGGTTTGTATCGTTGTATAGATTATCTATCTGTTGGTTCAAGTATTCACCGTCTTCTACATCTAGTGTTCCAAAAAGTAATTTGGAGAGGCTTCCCACAAAGTTTAAGGCTCCTCTTTTGTCGCGTTGCGTTGCTAACTTGGCCAGCTCCCGGTGCGCTTTGTTAACTGTGCGATGACCAATTAATGATTTTATTTGCTTCTGGTATTCTTTGATTGTACTTATTCTGTTGGCTAACAATTCTATATGGTCACTCGTTTCGCATCTACTTGCTAAGGTAGTACATTTTTCGCGTATTTTGTTCAAATAGTCTGTAATTTTTAATAACACGGATAACATGTTACCAAGATCCACATAGTTGATTCGCGTCCATTCTTCGTTGAATGTCCGTAGATTGTTTGATCGTTTTATCGACTACGATCGGTGCCTCCGCTGCGCTGCTATTGTCAGTCATACTGGCACTTGAGTCAGAGGTAACAGTAGAAGTCGAAGTGTCTTATAATGCTTTGTTTCGTCTTCGTGGGGAAGGGCTGGTGGATTCAGGTGCAGATCCATGCGCTCGTATTGGGTGCTGGTCTACATGTTTCATTCGCTTGTGAGCGCTGGTAGATGAAGATAGCGTATCCGGTTCGCGAGCACGTGTTGAATGCTGGTGAGCTATTTTGGTGAGTTTGTGAGCGCTGGTAGACGAAGACAGCGTATCTGGTTCGCGAGCACGTGTTGGGTATTGGTGAGCTACTTTGGCGCGCTTGTGGGCGTCAGTAGATGAGCATTCTGTATCGGGTCGTGGCCGTTTTGAGGTAATGGGTAGAATTCGCAAATTGTCGACAGGTGGATTTCTGGAAAGCGCGTCTGCGTTATAGTTCGCTATTCCTTTTTTATGTTTTGTGACGTACAAATATTCTTCCAACTTCAGTCTCCAGTGCATTAAACGAGAAGTCGGGTCCCGTACGTTTTTGATCCACTTCAGTGGTTCGTGGTCTGTTACTAGGGTGAAGGTTCTACCGTAAAGGTAAGGACGAAAATGTTTGACGGCATAAACGACTGCTAAGAATTCTTTTTCGGACACCGAGGAATTGATTTCGGCCTTTTGTGACACCCTCGATGCATACGCGATTGGTAAATCCTCGCCATCTTTGTCTTGACTAAGTATTGCTCCTATTTCATACTTTGAAGCGTCGGTTGTTAGGACGAAGGGTTTTTCGAAGTCTGGATACTGCAGTATCGGTTCTCGACACAGACTATCGCGTAGTGTTTCGAACGCAAATTGATGTTCTGCTGTCCATAGGAAAGGGCTATTCTTCTTCAGCAAATTATTAATAGGTCTAGCAATTTTTGAAAGGTTAGGAATAAATCTTCGGTAGTAGCCTATCAAGCCTAAAAATTGGTTAATCTGTTTAGGATTCTTGGGAACTGGGTAGTTTTTTATTGCTAATATCTTCTCCGGATTAGGTTTCAATCCATTTTGAGTGATGACGTGACCTAGATATGCTACTTCTTCAGGCAGAAATTCACATTTATCTGGCTGCAGGCTTAGTCCTGCATCAGACAATCTCTTCATGAGTTTCCGAAATTTGGTTTCGTGCTCCTCCAAGGATCGGGAGTAAATGACTATATCATCCAAATAGACAAACATATATGTACCCTGTAATCCCGATAGAACCTGATCTATTAGACGTTGAAAGGTGGATGGGGCATTTTTTAAGCCAAATGGCATTCTAGTATACTCGAAATGGCCGTGAGGAGTCGAAAAAGCGGTCTTTGCGCTGTGATCGGGATGCATTGGAATTTGGTGGAACCCGGAAGTCAGGTCGAACGTTGAGAAATATTTTGCGGAGCCTAGCTGATCTAGGATATCGACGATATTTGGTAGCGGGTAAGCGTCGCCAATGATTTTTTCGTTCAGTTTCCGGAAGTCAATGACCATTCGCCACTTCTTTTCGCCGCTAGCATCTGATATCTTGGGGATGATCCAGACCGGAGAATTGTAAGGAGATGAAGAATGTGTGATAATGTTCTGATCAAGGAGTTTGGTCACTGGTTTTTGTATTTCGTCTTTGTGTACTCTTGGGTGTCTGTATTGTTTGGTATGAATTGGTGCGTCATTGGTAGTAGGGATTGTATGGCTGACTAAGTTTATATGTCTCAGGGTGTCACCTGGGAGGAAAAATAAATGGTTGAATTCGATAGCAAGATTAACTATTAACTGTTTTTCTTCGTCGTTCAAATGGTCCAATCGTAAGTTTTCTTTCAAAATCTCAAGGCGTTTCGAATCGTAATTTGGGGATGTGGGAAGAACGCGATTCTCGATCCTTTTTTTTTTCGTGTAAGACCTGTGCTAGTAAGACCTGTCCGCTGCTTGCAGTACTTGTGTGCGTTAGGTGTGTTTTTGCACTGAGCGTGGCGGTGCTTGCGAGTTCATCGACTTCTTCTAGTGTTACGACTGGTCTTCTCATTTCCACAGCTGATTCGTTGGAATTTATTGCATAAACGTAAGCAAACCCTTGTTTGTTGCTAACCAGGGCCTGTCCCTGGAATATGTTAGCGCCTACTTGCAACTGTTCTATGAATCCCGTTTTTACCGAGGGATTCGAAATTTTTAGTGCAATCACCTGAGCCGTTCGTGGTGGTATCAATATGTAGTCTTCGTTTAGGAGTTTAAATGGTTTGCTAGTATTCTTCGGTATTATTTTTTCTGTATCGAAATATATCGTTGCATTTTCGTTCCGTAAAAATATCGATCCTAAGATTCCGTCTTCTTGTATCGGGAACAGATCGTCGACTATATGGAATATATGAAGGTTGTCACCGATTCGAATGCTAGTTGTTCCTACTACTTTTATTGGCTCATGTATAGCACTGGTAACGTGGATCTGACCTTCGAGTAATTTACACGGAACATGCGGATGTATTGCTCCGAGTTTAATTATGTTTACATCAGCACCGGTGTCAACTATAAATGTGCTGGGTTGTCGTGTGAGTTCACCGGTGGTTATTCGAACCCTCAGTGTTTGTGTAACAGATGTTAGGAGGATACGCGGTGGTGCTTTTGTGTTGGTTCTATGCCTGTTAAAGGGAATAACGCCGGTTTCGCGAGAGATAAGGTAGTTGTTTTTGAGACAGACAGTCGCCTTTTCCGAACGTAAAAAGTCTGCACTCAGTATACCGTCTTCGATGATAGGGAAGGAGTTATCGACAAGATGGAATTCGTGGCGTGTATTAGCAAACTCGATGTAGAGACTTCCTATTGTTCTGATCGATTCGTCCGTTATCCCTGAAATTGCCTAATGTCCGTCTTTGTGACGTGGACTCTTGGATCAATTTTATCGATTTTTAACAAAATAATATTAGCGCCAGTATCTATTATTAGTGTCACGTACCCATTCAAAGACTGCGGGCATTGTGTTCGAATCTGTGGAGGGCCAGATTCTATTTGTACGGAGTTGACGTTTGGTTTGGACGCTGCTCCGGTTTGAGGGAGGTCGATGCGTCCGCGCGGCCGTCCCTGAACTCGTTTAAATGGCTAGCGTTGCCTGAATATTCACGATGTTGCTTTGCTTCGTATGAAACTTCCGGGTGGAAGCCTGCATCGCAATTCTCGTTCGAGTAGTCTTGTGTTACGTAATTAACCCTGAGATCCGATCGTGAAGGATTTGGTGTGTTATACTGTTGTGAGCGTTGACTGTCATTTCGCGTCTGGTCTAAAGGTTGGTTTGTCGGGTCTCTTGCTCGATATTGGGTAGTGGGATTGTTCTGTTGTTGACGAATAGTGTTATTTTGGAAAACACTTGAATCTTGGTGGAATTTTGGATTCTGGGGATATTGGGACCGGTTTGAGCGGCACTTATCGTTTGAGTGGCCTTTGCGACCACACTGCGTGCAAGTTGTGTTGTTGCGCTGCCTCGTTCTGCACTCTTCTATACTATGACCTGCCTTCTTGCAGTATCTACACACTACTACTAGGGAAGTTTGTTCAGGACAATATTTATCGATGTGATCGGTTAATTTACATATACTACATTTTATATGGTTTTGTGTTTCGTAGTTAGTATCACGGTATGAGGCTAGTTTAAGTCTATCTGATAATAGTTTTTCAGTCTTGGTGGCCGTGTCTATAGCCATTTGTAGGGTTTGTGGATTCTCATGAGCTACTCTTATTTCTAATTCGTCTAGTAACCCTTTGATAAATCTTAGTCTTGCGGTCTCTTTGATATTTTTCTTTAGCACTTGAGCATCACCGATAGATTCTGAGGCATCTATTGATTCGTTGTTCGATGTTTTATTCTAGCACCGTAATCTAGAACGCTCTCGTTTCGCCTCTGTGCCGATTGTGCGAGGTCTATCTGGATATCTGGGAGGTGTTGTTTAGACGCGTCGGCCTGTTCTAGGCAGTCTAGCAAATCTCGAAGAGAATCCGGATTATCTGACTCTATATATTTACTCGCATCGCCTTCGATTTTCGTGCGAACGAGTGTGGAGAATAAATTCAGTTCTCTGGCTAAGACAGCTTGTTTTGCGCATTCTACTTTAGTTATGAATTCGGATACCGGCATATTAGTGCCATTGAACGTGGAAATCAGAGCCAATGCATCTTCAAGAGGCAGGTGCGGAAAAGTGCTTTCGGTAGCCATGTTGTAAATTTTAATCTAGGATTTGTCGACTTACAAAGTGAAGATGAAGAGAAGGAATGGAAGAAAATGTTGCATTCTTCCGTGAGGATGTTGGTCCAGCGATTTCGTGTCTGTAGGCGGTGATGACGTCGGTGTGCGTTGTGTTGTACTAGAAGTCGTGAAGAATGAAGATGTCGTCGTAGTAGCAGCAGGAGAAGGTTTTTCAGCAATATCGATTTGGAGATACGGATTTGTCTGTGACGTTCGTGTGAATCAGAGATCGTTGATTGCGTTAACGTAGAATATGGCTTTCAGAGTGTCTTCAACACTATCACACAGTGGTATTACTTTTGTATTAACATCACTGAGCTTGCACACTTCGGAACCGGTCTATCAGATGGCACTTCATGCGTAGCACACACGTAAAATTGTATCACTGGATTTCCGGAAAGCGAAGGCCACCGCTGCCACCAATGTTACGTCCGTGAGTAGAGTTACTCCTGAGCGGTAAGAGTCAACTGGTTGGCTTCGCTTTCACGTTCCAGGTCAACCGGAAATCAGGATGAGGATTGAATAACGTAGGGTTTGTTTGAGCTATTACGTATATATTTATTTCAAGGAAGCTCAGATGGCGGTAAAAACGAAGTGTGCTGTATGAAGCTATGTAAAAAGTCTAGATGTGACGTTGTTGAGAGTTAGAATAGGAGTGTTCCTCGAGACGTGAAACGTACGGGTGCAGAAAAGGTGTGACAATGCTAGGAGTAGGGAATGGAATTTGATGAGTAAGCGCGATAGTGAATAGCGTGAGACTACGTAGAGATAAGAGGACAGAACGGAGACCATAAGATTAATGTAAGAACTGTGGGAGAGTTAGCGAGTAGGAAAAATAGAGAGAAGTGGTATGCTGGACGTAACATAATTTTAGTCATATGATTCGTCATTTCACGGTACATTCAATTTCCTCAACTACCCCTTTTGACATATACGTACTGCCACGTAACCTCTCCTTCACAAGAAATTGAATATTCAGAAAGTCTGTTTCTCAGATTAACTGCAGCACTATTTGCATGATTTGAACCCATACGACCTACATCAAGTAGATGATTTGCAGCAGTACGCCACTCTCCAGGTAACAACACACCCAGATCGTCATATCGATCTACGTAATTTTCATGACAATAACGTATATTTCTGTTATGTGTATCAGAATCATTGATCAATTTTAAAAAATTATGCAGAGCGATAGTGGCACATACAATTCTTTCAATTGTGCTTACTTCAGCCATAATATTATTTTGAAGCATTCTCCACCTGTTTACTAATATACGGAAAGAATTCTTAATCACACGACGGGCACGAGATAATCGATAATTATATATTGTTTGGTTTTCAGTTAGATCAGTTCCTGGGAATGGTCTCATAATATATTGTTTACGAGGAAATGCTTCGTCAGCAGCTAAAAAATAAGGAAATTTTTTATCTGTTTCAGGCAAAAATGAATCTGAAGGAACATCTCAAATATTAGATTCTAGAGCTTTGCCAAATGCAGATTCTCTGAATATTCCCCTGTCACTCTGTGATCCATAAGCAACAATGTCAACGAGGGTAAATTCATAATTAGCATCACATACTATCATTAAAACAATGCTAAATGATTTTTTGTAATTGAAATACAAAGATCCAGATTTTTTTGGAGCCTGAATCGTTACATGTTTCCCATCCATTGCACAAATACAGCATGGTAAATTCCATAATTGATGAAATTCTTTAGCTTTGTTCTTCCATATATCTTGTGTAGGTTGTTGTAAGTAAATGGGTGACAAAATATCCCAAATGATTAGGCAGGTTTCTCGTATTATGTTGCTCACTAATGACTTTGATACGTAGAAACTCCATGCTGTTAATTGCATACTACCACCATGGGCAAGGTAACTAAATTGAAACAAAAAATTCGATATTAAGAAACAGAACAGTATTATTTAATAAATCACTATTACCAATCACTACTATTAACGCCGTTGGTTAAACAGATAATGGAATAATATCAATTAATAAATAAATGTTTACTTACTACAACATAATTACTAGTCGATGCTCTGGATGTAAGTGTTCTCGCCTACTTCTCTTCTTCAAAGATGGACCAACAAGATTCAATAATTTGTTAAATGTTTCAACTGTCATTCGCGTATACTTGAAAAATTGTTCATCATCTTCGTCACGCATGAATTTAAAAAGATTATGAAACTGGCCTTTGTCTTTTCGTTGAAAAAGCATAGGTCGAACCCACCAACGACGCCGTTTTCTACGTTTTTTTTTTTAGAAGCCTCAATAGTATGGATAATGTACTCATCACAAGTAGAGGTCGAAATGACGGATTATACAAATCCATTTTGCATGCGACGGTTTGTTTCCTGAAATAATTTTAATAGTTTGTTTGAACCGTTCGAGTCAATGTTTACGACAAGTTTGTTTATATATTTCTGAATATCTTGTAGGTTATGCAAGCACTTTGTTCCTTTGCAGACTGCTTATTGGACGAAGGAAGCGACTTCTTAATTGGTTCAACGCTTACGCAGCACTTCATTGTATACCAGAGTCGTAAATTCTACGTGAACGGGAACGTGAGCGTAAACGTATGCGTTAATTGTAAACCGACCTTTAAGATTCTTGATCCAAACAAAGTGAAATCTCGGTGCAAACTCGCCAGTCATATCGTCTTCCGGATTACTCTCATCCATTAGAAGATGAATCGTGTCAATGTTCGTGGTACTGAAATGATCACTCAAATAAATTGGCACGATGACACTTTTCTCAGCTCGAGCATGATGCATAAAAGTTTGAGTTTCTATACCTGTTGAAAAGATGAATAAACAAGGATGATTAGGACGTGAACACCTTGCAATTACGTTAGGTGCATTTATAATACAAGTGAATGTGTGAGATCAATTTAAGCAGTGAGCTGGACCATGCGAGTGTGTGAGTGGCAATGTGCCGTGAGAGCTTGAAATTGAACGAGCAGAGCTGATGAGTGTTTAGATTGTATTAATCACTGAGTCACTGTGTTATGATTGTATTAATCACATGAGTCACTGAGTTATGATTATGTTAATCACACGAGCCGTCAATAGAATTATGCAAGCGCAGAGGAAGATTTGAGCGTATCACATTTAGAATCACGTGTTGAGCATGATGCTACATGAAACTGTAATGGTTGCCGGGAGCCGGCGTTAAGGTGAGTCCTCGGCGACCGCGCGTGAGCGGGCTAGTCCATAATGAGCGACAACCGTCTGAGGCTGTCTTCGAGTATACTTATTCTCGAACAATACCGTAGACATTGGTTCCCAAATTATTCAATCTCTCACACTTTTTTACATCGTGTAGAGTAGCAGGGAATTTGATACCTGTATAGTCCAATTCGGAAATATACCGACGATAGTTGTGAGTCCTCTTGATGTGGGTGTTGACTGGGTGAAGAGCTGCAGCGGTAACCCAGAGAAGACATCTGTCATCGACGTTTCTCACGTTGATCACAGCCTTCTTACGTCAAATGTCCAAGGGCAGCTCGATGAATGTTGAAGCCCCCGCGGCGAGAGGCTGATAGCGGTTTATGTTTACAGCGATGTTGAGGATCTCAATCATACTCCAGCCGGAATTGCGTTGTTTGAAATCTTCCACCTTCAATAGCAGATCCCCCCGTGCACGTGTAAACCAGCCATCCATATCGCTCGATGGGAGAAGAATCGCCACGTGAAATGTATTGAAGCTCCCAACTTTAGTGGATATCTCTTCGTTTTTGACATTTTCGAATATGCACGATAATATGAGGTTTAATGGTTTATTTTCATCTTTTCCATAACAATATTGGAAAATATTCTTGCAAAATTAAAAATAAACAGAGCCTTAATTACAAAACCTTAGCCTAGTTCTATATTACTATTCAAGATCTGGGGATAAAAAATAAGAACGGAGAATAGAACAGAGAAAGACGGCGAAGACAATGTCAGAAAAAAAAGCGAAAACGAAAAGAAAAGACAAGAAAGCAGAATAAAGCTAAGAAAGCAGCATTATGGAAATGTGGGAAACAGGAGGTGGAGAAGACTAGATGACGCGTCGCCATCAAAAGCGGGTCTTTTCCGTACGGAAGAGATGCTGATATAGATCGCGTTTAAAAACCGCAAGCGTCGAGACAGACCTGAGTTCGGTAGGTAGAGAGTTCCAGTGTCGAGCGCCTCTGACTGTCAGGGAGTGACGAAAAGCCTCAGAATGCGGAAGGGGCAGCACACGTTCACCTGGATTTCGCAACGTGGAGGTGGAAGCTGCAGGTGCACGAAGCGAGAATAATGCGGACAAGTATGCGGGTTGCCCCGTGCGCAAGATATTGAACACTGCAATCAGGAGGAAGTACAATCGTCGGTCGCTAATTGTAAGCCAGCTTAACTCCCTGCAAAAGGTGTGGACGGAAACGTCTCGAGCAACGCCATAAACAAAGCGGACACAATTGTTCAGAAGGCGCTGCAACTTGAGGTTAAGGCTGGATGAAAGATCGAGGAAGACCACGCAGCAATAGTCGAACGAAGGAAAGACCAGAGCGACAACGAGGCGCCTGCGTAGCAAGCGAGAGAGTAAGCGGCGCGAAGCAGAAAGCTGACGCAGAGTGGCGTGCACTCGATTTGAAATAAGATTGATTTGGGCAGTCCAAGAAAGCTTGCTGTCAAGAATAAGCCCAAGATCACGTACAGAGTGAGAGTAAGGCAGCGGAAACCTATCAAGAAGGACTGGAGAGAGTGCGGCAGGTACAGGGCAATGCCGTGTCAGAAGATTGCCACTGCCGAGGACTAGAGCATGGGACTTCGACACATTAAGTTTAAGCGAGGCGCGTCGCGACCAACCTAGCACTGCTTCCACATCTTCATTCATCCGAGCAACGGCATACGCGAATTGATCCGTGGTGCACTGTAAATAGATCTGAAGATCGTCAGCATAAATCAGATGAGAGCAGTGTTTCAAGACAGATGATATGTCGTTAATAAAAAGAGAAAACAGGAGTGGCCCCAAGACAGAACCCTGGGGGACACCCAAATCCAGAGGAGCCCATGAGGACATTGGTTGATCCGTCATCGAGACTGCTTGCAGTCTGCCCTGCAAGTAGGAAGAGATCCAGCGGAGTGCATGATGAGAGAACCCGATTTTGCAAAGCTGGTCAAGAAGGACAGCATGCGGAATGGTGTCAAAG
Organism: Neodiprion virginianus; assembly: GCF_021901495.1. Taxonomy (NCBI): domain Eukaryota; kingdom Metazoa; phylum Arthropoda; class Insecta; order Hymenoptera; family Diprionidae; genus Neodiprion; species Neodiprion virginianus. The sequence goes on along the minus strand of NC_060881.1, from coordinate 13,279,959 downwards.
GCTTCACTGTAGTCGAAGAGGACTAGTATAGTAAGCCTGCCACTGTCCATGCCAAGTCGAACGTCCTCGGTGAAGCAAAACTATCTGGGTGCTGAAGCCACGACGAAAGCCGGATTGACGGTGGTCGAGCAAGTCGTTCTGTACCAAGAAGGAGGAAATTTGTTCCAAGACTATGCGTTCAAACACCTTAGAAAGGAAGCAAAGATTGGCAATCGGCCGCACCTGTTCATGAGTGGTGGGGAGCTTTACCTTACCCAAGGGGGTGACGCGCGCGCACTTCCAAACCTCGGGAAACACCCCAGAGTTCAAGGAGCGATTTAGTAGCTCGAGTATAAGAGGCAAAACAACAGGTAGAGAGAGCTTTAGATCGGTGATGGATAAGTCATCAACCCCACGAGACTTGGAGCTAAAGTGACTAAGAGCGCGTAAGAAATCATCTGGTGAGATGTCATGGAAGTGAAATAGCTTGTCGTTGAGTTCAGCCTCTGGTAGATCGGCGAAAAAAGCCGTGACCTCTGCAGAGGACGAAGGGCGCTGTGACACAGCACTGAAATGGCGATTAAGCTCTTCCGGAGAGAAGTTACCGCAACTGTTCAAACGCGAGGTTGCAATTCCAAGTTGCCTAAGCTCCCTCCAAAGGTCGCGGGAATGGTGGATGGTGGACAACCGCCCAGAGTAATACTCGGCGCGCGCGGCGGAAATGCGCCTGTACAAGTCATCGCGAGCCTCTCGGTAGCGCTGCAGCGCGCCCTCCGTTCTACGACGCCTGTAAGCACGGTAGAGATTGTCCCTGGCCCGCGAAAGTGAATGGAGCTCAGGGGTAACCCAAGGTTGTGTTTCGAGTTTGAGTATGCACGTGACATAGGGGGCGTGAGCATCAAGGGCGCGTGTGATATTGCCTTGGAGACAAGAAACGAGGTCATTAACAGAGACCGAAGTGCAAAAGGAAGTCCAAAACCACGTCCAATCGCAGCGAGCGAGGAAATCGGAGAAAGAATCCTGCGAGAGATTACGATAGGTGCGTGATCTGACGCTTTTGCGGAGGGTGAGAGGAGCAGACAGTCGAACAGCGACTGATATTAGATCGTGGCACGCTATGAAAGGCGCAGGCGATTGGTTAAACGAGATCAAAGCGTCTCGATCACTAATAAAGCAGAGGTCGAGAAGCGTGTCAGAGGTGTTTGTATGGCAGGTGGCAGAATAGGGTACCATGTAGAGCGCCCTTGACGTGCAAAACTCATGCACATAGGACGCCTCGGATGATCGAGCAAGTTGATTCGCATTAAAATCACCGAAGACCAGCGAGAGAGCATAAGGGCCACTGACACGGTCGAAGGCCTCCTCAAAGTCAGATAAGTGTGACGTTGCACCTAGAGTACAAGTCATAACAAACCCCAAACCCGCGGAGAAGAGCCGAACGGGTGAGTCCCGTCCAGTCGGGAAAGACCCGAACGTAACCGAAGCCCACCGACGCTCGGCAGAGCCGAGCGCCAGCGGCATTACGACCACGACCTGCGAGGCAGTAACACATAACCGAAGAAAAGTTCACGAGAAGCGCAGAGGGAGAGAAAGAGAGAGAAAGAGAGAGAGAGAGAGAGAGAGAGAGAGAGAGAGAGAGCAAAAGAGAGAGACCCCGACACACACACCGTCACACGCACACCATTCTACACACACGCCGACGACGCCAGGTTAGCCTGCATTCTACAGCCGATCTGCTCAGCCATATCAAGCTGGAACCGCCACATTCGAAAATCGAAAAATTTCCTATGGAATAATTAAGGGCTAATTAGAGGCTAATTAAATGCTCTATTTTCGAATTAAATGCTCCGCGTTTTTTAAAAGAAACCTGTGGCGGTGCCAGCTTGACATAAACCTGGAACCGCCACACCGAAAAAAAAACGGAAAACAGGTGAAATTTCGGAAAAGTTTTAGGGTCATAATTGAAGGCTAATTAAAGGCTCTTGGAATTGCTCATCTTTAAATTAATTGCTCGGTGTTTTTTAAAAAAAACCTGTGGCGGTGCCAGCTCGATATAAACCAGACTTGAAAAAAAACGGGAACGAGGTCAAATTTCAAAAAAAAGTGAGGGTCATAATTAAAGGCTAATTAAAGGCTCCCGGAAAACCACCCGCTCGAATTAAGTGCTCCACCCCCGAGGGGTGGAAACCACCCAAAAACTAGAAAAATCCGTGTAACTCTCGGACGCAACAACTTACAGAGTTCGTACGCACGTCAAAATGACTCCAGAATTAAAGGCTCCCGGAAAACCACCCGCTAGAATTAAGTGCTCCACCCCCAAGGGGTGGAAACCACCCAAAAACTAGAAAAATCCGTGTAACTATTGGACGGAACAACTTACAGAGTTCGTACGCACGTCAAAATGACTCCAGAATTAAAGGCTCCCGGAAAACCACCCGCTCGAATTAAGTGCTCCACCCCCGAGGGGTGGAAACCACCCAAAAACTAGAAAAATCCCTGTAACTCTTGGACGGAACAACTTACAGAGTTCGTTCGAGTGTTAAAATTACTCCAGAATTAAAGGCTCACGGAAAACCACCCGCTAGAATTAAGTGCTCCACCCCCAAGGGGTGGAAACCACCCAAAAACTAGAAAAATCCGTGTAACTCTCGGACGGAACAACTTACAGAGTTCGTACGCACGTCAAAATGACTCCAGAATTAAAGGCTCCCGGAAAACCACCCGCTCGAATTAAGTGCTCCACCCCCGAGGGGTGGAAACCACCCAAAAACTAGAAAAATCCCTGTAACTCTTGGACGGAACAACTGACAGAGTTCGTTCGAGTGTTAAAATTATTCCAGAATTAAATGCTCCCGGAAAACCACCCGCTCGAATTAAGTGCTCCACCCCCAAGGGGTGGAAACCACCCAAAAACTAGAAAAATCCCTGTAACTCTTGGACGGAACAACTTACAGAGTTCATTCGAGTGTTAAAATTACTCCGGAATTAAAGGCTCTTGGAATTGCTCATCTTTAAATTAATTGCTCGGTGTTTTTTAAAAAAAACCTGTGGCGGTGCCAGCTCGATATAAACCAGACTTGAAAAAAAACGGGAACGAGGTCAAATTTCGAAAAAGTGTGAGGGTCATAATTAAAGGCTAATTAAAGGCTCCCGGAAAACCACCCGCTCGAATTAAGTGCTCCACCCCTCGGGGGTGGAGCACTTAATTCGAGCGTGTGGTTTTCCGGGAGCCTCTAATTCTGGAGTAATTTTAACACTCGAACGAACTCTGTAAGTTGTTCCGTCCAAGAGTTACACGGATTTTTCTAGTTTTTGGGTGGTTTCCACCCCTCGGGGGTGGAGCACTTAATTCGAGCGGGTGGTTTTCCGGGAGCCTTTAATTCTGGAGTCATTTTGACGTGCGTACGAACTCTGTCAGTTGTTGCGTCCGAGAGTTACACCGATTTTCGAGTTTTTTGGTGGTTTTCACCCCCGGGGGTGGAGCACTTAATTCGAGCGGGTGGTTTTCCGGGAGCCTTTAATTAGCCTTTAATTATGACCCTCACACTTTTTCGAAATTTGACCTCGTTCCCGTTTTTTTTCAAGTCTGGTTTATATCGAGCTGGCACCGCCACAGGTTTTTTTTAAAAAACACCGAGCAATTAATTTAAAGATGAGCAATTCCAAGAGCCTTTAATTAGCCTTTAATTATGACCCTAACACTCTTCCGAAATTTCACCTGTTTTCCGTTTTTTTTTCGGTGTGGCGGTTCCAGGTTTATGTCAAGCTGGCACCGCCACAGGTTTCTTTTAAAAAACGCGGAGCATTTAATTCGAAAATAGAGCATTTAATTAGCCTCTAATTAGCCCTTAATTATTCCATAGGAAATTTTTCGATTTTCGAATGTGGCGGTTCCAGCTTGATATGGCTTATCTGCTCCTCCCCTCGCTATACCAACCCTTTCTACCTCACACTCCCCGTCACACTACACCACCCTCCCCTCGCAATACCAACCGTTCCGACCTCACATTCCCCATCACCTCCCACTCTCCTCCCCCCCCCCGCGCGCGTACCGGTAAGTTAGTATTAAGAAACGATAAGGGCTGAGGCGTGATCAGCCCCCGTTCAAGTCTACAACCCTTTTGTATCTTTCTTAGTTTAAGTCGACCCCTTTTTCACAAATACACACACCAAGTTTTACCTGTTACATCCGCCCCGTCTCTAATTGTCTCTTCCCCCCCCACATTATTCGTGCGGACTCAAAACCCGTCACATAAGTTAGAAGCCTTGGGTGGTCGATAGATGACGGCCACAAGAAACGGCGGAGCAGATGGGGACTTGACTTCAGCGATGAGATACTCCGAACTAAGGGTGTATTGTGCTGGTGAAGTAGCCAACACACGAGCTCGCATCGACTGCAAAACGTACAACGCAACACCCCCACCAACTTTGCCCTCTCGATCATTACGAATGATGGTGTAGCCTATTAGCTAGACAGCGGAGTCGGCAATCTGCGAGTGGAGCCAGGTTTCGGTGACAGCGATGACGCTGTATATGAGAGAACAAAAATGGAACCGAACGTAATCGATGTGGCCAGAGATGGAAGTGGCGTTGAAATGACACAGGCGGAGAGGTCGTTGAGCATCAGTCGAAGACGAATTCAGGACCGGCATGCCGGTACTGGAGAGCGGGCGAGAGGTCGCAGAAAGTCAAGACGATTTTAGAGCCGCGAGATCGTCCATGGTCCAGATTCGGCTGATCGGTGCGCCATCCGTCTTCCTCACAAGAATAACGCCATCCCGGTGCCAAACATACTTGAGACTCAATCTTTTGGCCTCAGTTTTCGTAGCCGCGAGCAGTCTATACAGATCAGACGGTAGGGCCTCGTTAATATAAATGTTGCTAGCTGGCCCTGCGGGCGGTGGAGTAAGATTTCCGCTAAAAAGACGTCGTTTGCGCTTCTTAGCTTCAAGTAAGCGTGTGCGGAGTTCATTCGAGCGCAGCTTGACGATCAGCGGGAGAGGTCTATCATCGCTAGCTCGCGCGCGAGAGATCAAAAATCTGGAGGACAAAATGTCTGAGTCCAACAAAGGACAATCCACAGCAGCCGCGACCTGCTTGACGATCGCACCTGTGGATTCTGCGGAAGGACACGGAGCTCCAGAGATTATGACTTCGGTCTCATGAATGGCCACCGCAACACGTCTGAGCTCAGCTTGCTCAGAGTATTGGGACTGGCACAAGGCCATGATTTCCCCACGAAGAGCCTGGTTTTCCTGTTCCAGTTTGTCTATTTTCCTGGAATTTTCGTCTACCTGATCCCGGAGCAAGGTAAGACCGCTGAGCCGGGCGTCGAGGTCGTCAAAGCGGGCGTTAAGGAGACGGTACACCTCATCCAGTGTCGAAGGGCCAGCAGGAGTTGACATCGGGACCAGGACAGAAGCCGCCTGAGATGACGAGGCAGCACCGCACAGTAAGTCACCCAACAGCTGCGTAGAGGACGAAGTGGAGAGCCTAGTGGGCTCACCTGAGGGCTGAGATGGTTGAGACGTACACTGAGAAGACGTAGGCGGTTTCAGGACTACTTCCTTGGAAGGAGGTTGACCTTCAAAGGGCATAGCCGGATAAGCAGGTCGAATCGGCCCCCGCTGAATTTTTTGTCGGTACTTCAGGGATCAATTTGGACCCAAATGAAAATAATTCAGTGAAAATTTCAGCTATTAATCTTAAACGGTTTCCGAGTAATTGAAAAAAAACCTATTTTTTAGTATTTATTTTTTTTTTAATAGTAAAATTAAAAATTTTTTTTTGCTGATTTTTTTTTAAATACTTACGAGTAAAAGCTGTGAAAAAATTTTTTTTTGATGATTTCTAGACTAATAGCCGATTTTTAAACTAAAAAACAAAATTACAATTATTTTTTTTTATGCCTATTTTAAAACATGCAATCACCAAATTTGGACAGAATACGTCTTTTATACCCCTCTGTACTCAGGAATTTTTTCAATTTTTTTGGTTTGGTGCAACGTCATGAAAAAAATTAAAAACCAATTTTTTGTTAATTATTTTATATTTCAACTGCTTAGAACACTACTTACAACTAATTATAAAATGTATTTTTTCATAAAAATATTCATCAAAAACGTAAGTGGTCATCAAAATATTTGTTAATATTTTCGTCAATCTTCATCACTGTCTTCATTAATAACTACACAGCGCCCGGTATTATTGAAAATGCGACTTAAAAGGATCATACCAGCTTTCTCAAGCAGTGTCATACTTAGCTGAGATGATGCATGAAGATAATAATATAAGCCTTCAGTACGTAAGATCGGCTGAAAACATTTCGAGTAAGATCTCGGCATATTAATGCAAAAACATATCGCTGCTTCATTGAGTATCATCGTGGCAAAAATGGAGTTAACGGAATTTCTCGATATTGCTGTGATTGTGCCAACGGTCGGCGTACAGTTGGTTGTTGTTCGCATGTAGCAGCTATTATTTATTACCTATCACATGCTAGATATTTATCGAGGATTGTAAGACCAGCAGAAATTTTAAGTCGCATTTTCAATAATACCGGGCGCTGTGTAGTTATTAATGAAGACAGTGATGAAGATTGACGAAAATATTAACAAATATTTTGATGACCACTTACGTTTTTGATGAATATTTTTATGAAAAAATACATTTTATAATTAGTTGTAAGTAGTGTTCTAAGCAGTTGAAATATAAAATAATTAACAAAAAATTGGTTTTTAATTTTTTTCATGACGTTGCACCAAACCAAAAAAATTGAAAAAATTCCTGAGTACAGAGGGGTATAAAAGACGTATTCTGTCCAAATTTGGTGATTGCATGTTTTAAAATAGGCATAAAAAAAAATAATTGTAATTTTGTTTTTTAGTTTAAAAATCGGCTATTAGTCTAGAAATCATCAAAAAAAAATTTTTTCACAGCTTTTACTCGTAAGTATTTAAAAAAAAATCAGCAAAAAAAAATTTTTAATTTTACTATTAAAAAAAAAATAAATACTAAAAAATAGGTTTTTTTTCAATTACTCGGAAACCGTTTAAGATTAATAGCTGAAATTTTCACTGAATTATTTTCATTTGGGTCCAAATTGATCCCTGAAGTACCGACAAAAAATTCAGCGGGGGCCGATTCGACCTGCTTATCCGGCTATGCCCTTTCCCTCCTGATGCAATATCAGCTCCAACTTCTCGGTGACGACGCGCTGCACATCCTCCAGAGAGGTGTCCTAGTTTTTAAGACCCAGGTTGGTGATAACGCCGGTGCCAATCCTGCTAGCAAACGCGCTGTCGACGTCGTTCCATTGTACACCCGCAGGAGTGCCGATATTAGCACCCATCACCACAGCGTGCTGTTGCTGCTTCTGCTGCCGTCGCTGTCGCAGCTGCTGCTGAATCTTCGCCACCCAGGATTGTACGAGTGTGATTGCATGTTGAATTTGCAGTTTCGCACCTATGCTCGTTCTTGGACGCTTGGAAACATCACGCAGCAATTGGAGATTTTCCGTTCCAACGTCAATCCAGTGCTTGAAGATATCGTTATTCTCCTACTCAGGATGCAGCTCACCCAGCAAATTGTGCGCATTCTCCGTCATCTTGACGAGATTCGAGTATTTTCGGCGGCCATGACTTTAATGTTGATATAAGCAGAACTTTGTAGAACTTTTGACTTGCACGTATCGTGCAAGACTGACGAGTCTGCATCGGAAGCGTTGAGCTAATATATATCGATAGATCGCAAGAATTTGGGTGTGGTCGTAGGGGTCCAAGCTCTGTACCATCGCCGCCATCAAAGATTAAAAAAATTTTATGACAAACAAGTCTGAGCCTGCACACCCAATCCCTAATCAGCGTGGAATATGTGATGGGAAAAATCGGTCAACGAAAAGCAGGTAGTGAGCAGTGTTTGGCGGGGGAAAAATCTTGTCTTGCCAACTCTTGACCAGATAGTTTGTGCACATACAGTTTTTGAGGTTTATGACTCTTTGTGGCGAACAGGTCTGAGCCAACCATCTTAGCGTGGGATATGATTATTTTGAAGAATAAAATTTACAATTTTTCATCGTGTATTTGACTGCAAATAGAATTTACAATATTTTTAAATTTTCTCACCAGACAAATTTATAGGAAAAGAACAGATAAAACTTATAGAGATCCCTTGAGTGAGTAGATGCGAAGTGTTCTTCGCACTCCTGCTTTTCAGGTGAGTGTCAGTTGAGTTGAGTCAGTTGAGGTGGGAGTTTCCTCTTGAAGCCAGAACCTCGTCAGCAGATCCTGTAGCGGTGAATCTGAAGGTCGTGGAATGCCATGATGAGTTGTCCTGACCATTGTCATACGTGAGTCAACCGGACCGATCACGAGCCAACCGAAGATTGATAGCTGAGCTATGGGAGCGGAGGCTGAGTGTCTGATAATGTTCGGTTTTATAAGCTGCCCATAAACATCAGCTCCGATAGTGACATCTACAGGCCTTGGAATGAGAAAGTCAGGATCTCCGAGATTCAATCCCTAGAGATGGGGCCATTTCCCTTGTTGAGTCAGCTGACCGGTTGGGAGGATGGTAGTTACCGTTGGAAGAACATGAGCTTGGACTTTAATAGAGATTAGTCTGTACCTTGATGTCAGAGTAAGAGAGACGACACCTTTAGTCTGAAAAGTCTTCTTTCTTAGCGTGGGATATGATTATTTTGAAGAATAAAATTCACAATTTTTCATCGTGTATTTGACTGCAAATAGAATTTATAATATTTTTAAATTTTCTCACCAGATAAATTTATATGAAAAGAATAGATAAAACTTATAGAGATATACGCATAATTGTACCAAATTCTATGTATGAGCTGGGATATATATTGTGATAAATTCTATTTCCTAGATGGGTAAATGATTTTATTGAATATTCCATTTTAATTCGATGTGTAAACTATAATAAAATTATAATGAATTCCCCTGGTATTTTCGCGCATATTGCGAGCATTTTTTAGACAGATGGTTGCATTCCAAACAGTCTTTTACTAGAGGATACGGCGCATCCACTATATCGCCATCGGGTCCCGGTGTATTATGCAGGAGACATCTGCGGCAACTGGCAATCTTGTCATCCGTTTTGATTGTTACGTAGCTGCATGAAAACTCAAACTTGATGAATTCCCCACCAAGGTATTTCATTTTCAGGCAATTTTCCCCAGCCATGTTACACATTTCAGCCAGCTGATTAGAATCTTCTTGTGGAACCCTTGCAATTCTCGTTGGTAAAAAGACGTTGTATTCTCCATCGATCGTCGCCAGAACACATACCCCAAATTTTGTTCTGACCAGTCGTAACCCAGTGACGTAATACACCACACCAATTTCGAGTTCCGACATCTTCATGGTAGGCAAATTCTCCAGGTGGCTGACGTGGTTAACTTTTGTCAGATCCATTGCGTTTCAATCATTTTCTTGTTCTTTTCATAAGTAAGAACAGTTCACGTTGCGAAGAGACGATGAGAACAGAGTGATCATCGAAATAGGCTCACGTTTTATATACTACACGTCCCCACTACAATTTTCTATTGGACAAATCTCGACACGAATTTTGTGAGAAGAAGTTTGTGGGAAGAATTTTTGAGGACCCACCCTCCTTGCCCCAAGACTGGTTTATTGACACTACCATCTGGTGTTTCGCGCGAAAAAAAATTTACGACGTATTCAAAGCATTCAACCGCTATTTTGGAGCGTTGTATTTCACCTAATAAATACCCTCTGTTTTAGAGGTCTCGACCTGCATTTTGTGAAAAAAATTTTATGATCTATTAAAAGCAATCAACCGTTATTTTTTGAAACACTCACCCAACCACGTGATAAATAGAAAAGTTACCATCTTGCGGCGAGCATTGGAAACATCACGCAGAGTTGATTGGCGGAATATCGACTGATCGATAATGCGGTGGGAGCGCCGCATGCGACAAACATGCGGCAACACTAGGTAACACCAACTGTCGATAAGATCGGAGATATCAACTTCGTCGATAAAATGTTTGCCATCTAACAATGAAAAAATTTGAAATGGCTGCTCATGCGACTAAGCAATAATCAAAATGGCTGCTCATCTGACTAAGGAAAAATTTCATTGTCAAACTGTCTGTTGGTAAAATCGGGCAATAATATGGGTGGCATTATCTATGTCAACAGCCGGTAACAATATTGGGAGCTAAGGCTTACAATCGCGGTGGTAACATACTGACTGTCGGTAAGGTAGGAATCGTGGCTACTCTGCCGGTATGCCGCCATTGTGTAGTCCAGAACCGGCCACCCCCCTCTACTTCCACAACTATAGGATTGTTAAATCAACATCGCGTGACGGTATGAGCGAGCCGGGTTAGTCAAGGCCGGGTCCCGAGTCAGCGTACCAAACAGCCATAGGCACCGCGCGCGTGATTCCGCCCCAAAAAGTCAACGTGGAATACTTCGAATTAATTGTTGAACAACGCATAAAAGCGATAAAATCGGAATGGTAACAGCTCACCATAAGGTTTTCCAAAATGTTCAGCTATAACGCATCCTTCAATTGCTACCCGTTACCGAGATCACCATTTCGGCTATTATTGACTGCCGTGACCATAATTTGTGGAATTTCTTCGAAATTCAAACGGCATTGCAGGCAGAAAGCTTTAAAGATTGAGCATGATTTGAATATTTTTTTCGGCGATTTTGAAAGAGTAATGAAGAGCTGACGTTGAGCGATGGAAAAAACTGTGCAAAAACTACGTTTTTCAACATATATTGAATAATCACTTCCCTCCTCATTTTCACACAACAATGGCTCACGGCTCAACTAACAGGGAATGAAATTACCTGGAAAATGATTTATATCTCAAGGCCTCACAATTTTTCTAAACTCAGATATACTGTGCCACACCCAGGTGTCTTGATTTCACGTTCTGATAGTAGGTAGAATTGGCTCAGACTTTAACCATGTATTCAAGGTTTTTTCTAACGAATAAGTCGGAGTATTGATGAATGACACAATTATGCATACCTGGGTACTAATTTTATGAATTTCAGGTAACCCGTATACTTTAGCAGGCACGCCATTATGACATCGAATATTGCGCCAGACAGCGTTATAAGTCGGCGAAAACGTCCTTTGATCGTCTCATAGATAGATACTTGCGTCGCTTTCTTGTACAATACACCGTCAATATTATGTATATGCATTGCCAGACAATAATTTTAAGCCGTACAGCCCTCCAGGCAACGACAAGGAGAGAAAAATTTTCCAATCGTCTTATAGATTGTAACGATATTACGCGATTTTAAAAGTGCCGGCGAAACTTTGCGCCACACAGCAACCTATATTTAGCTGTCAGGCGGGAGAAACAACTGAGAATATGAACATATAACACTCTATAGAAAGACGCCAAGCGAACAGATCTTCAATTCCCCGTAGAAATCACATAGTTATTGTTAATACCATTTCATCAAGTTTAACACATCGTTATCACCATTTGATCTTCTTAGTGAATAGAAACGTATGGTTGAATAATAAAACAAACGAAGTCACGGAGGTGACGTAATCGTACATGTATGTATGTACCGGGACAATCTCTTGAAACTATACATATAACGCGCATGCGCCAAATAATTTAATCTCATTGGTCGGTGAAATCGCGCCGCGGTGATGTTTTCATCTGCTGAGCAAGGCGCCAACGTACACAAAATGAAACAAAAGCTGTAATTCTCTCGCGCCTTAAGCCGTGGATTGAGGTTATGCTGCTGTTTATTTTTACGTAGCGTGAATTGTCTAAGAAGAATAGTATCGTTCAGCAATACCGTGGTTGATTTCGGAAGATATTCAACCGACGCAATAAAGAATTTAACGGCAAAGCAAATATCAAATGATACAGAAATTGGGTGTTATTTATTGAAAGAAGAAATCTGAAATTCAACGTGAAATGTCATTAACAAGTGGGAGTCTGGACAAACAGAGGTAGGTAAGTAAAAACAATGTTTATTGTGAACAGATTCTTTATTTACATAAAATTAAAAATAAATAAATGGTTGAGACCCAGTAGAAGGTATTTCCAGAGTAGATTCGTTACGGTGCAGTGCTCCAGAAGTCAGTAATTAGTGCCGATGAACATGAAATAAATAAAAGAAATGAGTAACAAGGAATAAAGAAATTATTCATCTTAAACACGAAGCTTAGGAGGACAAAGAGTAGCAATTAACAGAAAACGTACCCGACACAATACTCACAAAAACCCTCGCCGACATCATTGATTAGTTGACAAAGTTTTTGCAGCTTCATTGTACAACAATCAATATTCCGTTAACAAAGAGGGTTCACCAGATATCCAAGAATAAAAAGCAAAAAAGAACAGCAGTTAATATTACAGTGTAAATCATGCTACTAATGAAAAATTAGGAAACAAAACAATAACTTACAAGACAATCGTCCGATAACACTGGGAGACCAATCTCCACTCTTCTGATCACCCCTCGTCTGGCCATTGGTTGCCTTTCAAAAAGTGCTGCCTTTTTTTTTGCCTTCAAAAATACCGAAAGATCCTGTTTGATAATAATAGCTTCTAATATTTTCAGGTACAAAATAATTCATTGTCAAAGCGGGACTAAATTTGTCAGGCATGGAAGCATGTAAGTAAATTTCCAATTACGTGATCTTTGACAATGACAATATTTTAACATGGATTCAATGATAAAATTCGTTTTCTTTTCAGCAGGCTCGAAGTTTAAACTTTAATTAACACGAGGAAAATTATGCCTTACCTGATGGTCAAAACGTTTAGGTGGCAAGGATCCTGGTTTCTCGAGCGGTGCAATCATTAGAACCATTGAACCTGGTTGTTTCGTCAGACATCAGGTGCTAGAGTGAATTTTATCAGGCCATCGCCACCTTCTTAACATCAGTTGAGGCAAAATTCAAGAGCGGGATATACTACAGATCACAATGGCTGAATATCCCATCATTTTACTTTGATCGAGCCAATAGCGATAAGTTTGTTACTTAACCATTGCTGCCAATTCATTCTACCGAGGAATCATTCTGTGCACCATTGTAATTTAAGCATTATTATTGACCAGCATTGTTTTTCAAATTTTATACCATTTGATTTGGTATCTTATTTTGAAGCTTACTTTTACTCTCTTTGGCATTGAATTCAGATAAATAGTTTTTCAAGTCCTCAATTAGATTGTAGGGTTGAATTTTGCTAGGCAAACTGAATCAATCTAAATCTAGAACTGTTAAGTAAGTTCAGTTAAAAATGTCTTTAAATTTGATCTTAGTTGACGGTGTCATCTGGCTAGCTAGTTGCACGATAACTTGAAACCAAATTCAATTTTACACTCTTTGTAGGGTCCTACGCTAAGACTGAAAGCTTGTGAATCTCCATGTACCGCAAATATTTCTGCATTTCATGTTAGCATTATCTGGAGCAAAAAAAATCCCATTTTGAGATTGAAAATGGAACCTGAAACACAGAGTTATTCAATAGCACGAATTGAAAACCAAGAATTTTATAATGGTTTCTGCAACAAAGGGACTCTTTCCAAATATCCTTGTTAGAAGGTGATGTTCGGAGGACTATGAACAAGATATTATATCGGATTACATTATTTGGAAAAAAATCTTCATAAACTTCGTTAAAAATTAGATATTTATTTATTTTGATGGAACAAGGGACACAATCTTTACATTACTTCAAAATTAACACTACTCTAAAACATGATTGTCCTTGAAGCTAATTGTAACATTGAGGCGCATTTTGAGAAACTTGATTTTCAACTTGTGTCACAGGATGTGATTTACGTTCCTGAGTTCTACGCTTTCGATTAGATTTTCTTTGTTTCGAACCGCACTAACATGAAATACAGAAATCATTTTAATAAATCTAATATTACTTGAATTTTCAATTTGAGTATTAGGTTCCCTTCATTTATTTAATCGAACATCATTGAAAATTTGCGAAATAAATTTTGATAATCATTCGGAAATTTTAAATAGTAGTAGCAATAATTTGTTAATCGGAAAAAATACATTGACTATCGACTATTCGTAAATTTTGTTGAACTATTTTGAAGAAAAAAAAGATTCACAGTTCCGTTACAGATAGTGAGATATTAAAATTTCTTGAATGCTCGGTTTAATGTCTCATTTTCGAAAGTGATAAAATTCAATATTACCGCCTGAAATCACAAAAGAGTGAGAAAGTTGCTTAGTTGCTTGAAAGTGGCGATGATCTTTGTACGTCTGATAAATTGAATGGGCAGATAACAGTGAATATCAGAGATGTAATTATTTTAGCCGTATCACCTGTTGATAGATAAAAATTCCATTGTTATTTCTAATGTACGAAATAATAAAAATGATTAAATAAAGTGTTCGCACCTACCTGCTGCGTTTCTTCCAAGCACCCAACATTCAAACAGATTTCTCATTTTAGTCGAATAAAGCCAATTTTCAAAGAGCATTAGCATCAACTTTCCGAGTCACTACGTCGACTGTTTGAGATTCTAACCTCAAAAATTCGTATGAACTACAACGCCGCCAGAAACAGAGTTTGACAGCTGAGAAACTCGGAGTGGCTAACCTGCCCGAGCAGCCGATAAAACTCGCGCATGCGCATTGTATGTATAGTTTCAAGAGATTGTCCCGGTATGTAATATTTATTGATCCCCTTGGGGTTACAAAGACTCCCATTTTCCTCTCCCTTTACAATAATTCGACATGTTTCCTCAACCTATTCTTATCCTACTCTTACATCCTACCTTATCCTTACTTATTTTCAAATTGACTGTGCTCTGTACCGTTGCCTTGCCATTCCCTTACTTTCCCTCTTATCCTTTCCTTATTTTTCATCCTTATCTTTACTTAACCTTATCCTATTTTACCTTATTCTATTCCCTATTTGTCCTTATCCTACTCGACTTCCGTTTCACATTCATCTCTCACTCTTTCATTCTCTCGTACCTCCCTGATCCTTTCCAGTTCTCTCATCCAGACTTCTCCCGCCCCCTCCTCACCTAACATCTCCCTCACCACCTCCTGCCAGCTTTCCCCTCTTCTATCCCAGCCCACGTACCTTTCCCATACGTGCTCCCATGTTTCCTCCTCCCCCCCCCCCCCCCCCGCACACCCAACACCTTCTCTTTTCTTTTTCTTCCCAGTACCTTGCCTCCGTCATCTCACTTCCTAATCTAAATCTTGCCACCCTTGTCCACCTGCTTTCCCCCCAGCCCTTTCCCAGATAACCTGGTATCCCTTCTCCCTTCACTAACCTGTACCATCTGTTGTACCTCGATTCCCTTATTTTCTCCCACCTCTCTTTTCTCTGTTTTTCCCTCTCTCTCTCCTCTATTTCCCTAAAATCCACCTCTCCCCTTTCCCTTCTTGTGACTACGACGTAATCGCACATTTTTAAACCTTTTGCATCGCTGAGTCGCACGTACACGACATCAGAAAACGTGGTTGCCCTCACCTTAAAATTTTCAATGACACCTGGATGAAATGACGAAGCTGTTGCTAGAGATGAACAACGGGCTGAGTGATTTTCAATTTATTTATGACTTGTAAACTATTCCCGTTATTACCAATGACAATTTTATATTCTGACGCGTGTTGATTCCTACGATCTTCCAAATTTCAATTATGATTACGTGATACTTGATAAACTATAACAATATTCTACAGCGTATTTTACCCTATTTGTGATTGCGTGAATGAATGTATGAATGTGTAATTTATATGGTAATGACATAAATGATTGAATGCGCATACATCTATATTATATGTGGAATTGAAAAAAAAAGGGAAATTCAAAGGATGAATAATTTAACGATTTTTATCGTTACGTATATTTTATTCATTTGATTCAATGTCATATTCATCATCGTTCTTGTTTTTTTGTCTGCTTGTCCTTTTTTTTTTTTTTTTTGTTGTTCTTGATAATAGACTCAAATTCTTAACCCTCCCCGTGTAGACATTTGTCTTTACCTCGTTCGTTAATATATATACATATATGTAAGTATTGTGGTGATGGTAGTAATTCAGGCAGCTCACACGATATGATTTGAATTATTTTATTCAGTATGCGAAAGAATGTTAATTACAGCAGCCGCGTCTAACGAATTGGATCCGCTTTGCTCGACGAACAGACTGAGACTTTGGTTTCTCCCAAGAGTCCCGGGTTGTCTTTTTTCCTGTTAGTTGAATTTTTTCCCGCTGAGATCAAACTAGTAGAATGTCGTTCAGATGCTTTTGAAGACGCGTGAAAACTCCGATGCGGCCCCCTTCCAACTCAGTAATGCAGAGCAGAGTACCAAGGTATCTCTGCACACCGCTAGGTGGCGCAGCACGCATCTTCTAACCAGGTGCAGTAGTGGAAACCTGCATAGAAGATGCCCACTGCATTGTGAAAATTCGTGAACCTTTCACAACAATGCTCATCAGCACCGCAATGCATGCAATCGATTGCATGAAATCATGATCCGATTACGGAAATTATTTACGTACACAAATGTACGTTAATTGTGCATTCGACGAATGTCAAGTTGACGAGGAACCAAACTTTGATTTCGTTAGTAAAATATCAACTTTTTTTGTAGAAGCGTTCCCCACACAACTGACGAAACTTTCGTCTCGCTCTCTTGGACAGAGTGGTGATTACTGGTGAAAAGTAACTTACTTCATACAAGTGACGGAATTTTCGTCTGCCGCTCTTGGGCAGAGCGGTGCTTACTGGTGAAAAATTTATTTCACACTCTATTACTTATGACAAGGCATGAATTTATGATTCAATAAAGAGATTGAAAAGTAGTAGGGATCATCCATACAAGTGACGGAAATTTCGTCTCTCGCTCTTGGGCTGAGCGTTGCTTACTGCTGAAAAACTTATTTCACACTCTATTACTTATGACAACGCATAGAATCTATAAATCAATACAGAAATTGAAATGTAGTATGGATTTCCCATAAACGTTTCAAGATGTTCAGCATATTACCGATTTCCACGTGATGTTCAGTATGAAGGGGACTCGGTGGTCTAGAGCACGAAAATTTCACCTATTTTCACGATTTTTTTTTTGCCATTAAAAATTTTAAAAACGATGTTTCAACTTTTCGGGCTTATTACTACGTTTATTGAGCATACAAAAAAATTTTTTTTTTTATTTTCAAAACAATATTTATAATTATAAAAATGTCGCTGAAGATGACCCTCTCGAAAAATCGGACCTGGACGGCGTAGGTGATTTCGAGACTTCCACTCATCTGAAACACAAAATTCAAGAAGATTCCTAATCAGAAAGATTGCAGTTATGGTCGGAACTAGAACAAATCCAAAAAATTTTAAATTGACAAAATGGCGCGCTTTTGCAAAAAAAGTTCGTAAAATCGGGTCTTTTTCACTAGTTTTTTAGTGTAAAAAATAGGAAATTATTTAAATAAAATTTTGATTCTGGTTTCCACGATAGCCATACATGTCGTGAACAACATATCCAAATTTCAAGTGATTTGGTTGTATAGTTTTTTTGTTTTCACCCCCGCTGTACCGAAAAAAGTCGTTTCGAGATAAACGCGTTTAAAATTTCAAATAAGTATTTTCTCAAAAAAAATTAGATTTCAACGTGTACTCACATTAGTTTGCAATTCCAGCACCATACAATATCCCTTCAGTCTTCTCATACTTTTCTCTCATATTTTCACTACAACTCAGGTAGCAGCTGCTTTTCTACCAACAGTAGAACTATTCGCTGATCCTTCTACTTACTTTCGCGCCGACCTTCAATGGGCTGTAAAACTTGAAATACTGTGAATATCACTACCAAATTTTCACAGTATATTCTTGAGATACTATACTTTCAAAATATAAAAAAAAAATCGAAACTTTTTTCGAAAGTTCTAGACCACTGGGTCCCCTTAAAGTACAAGTCGAATTACAGTGATGTCCAGTGATTTAGAACTAATTTCTCAAGTGGATAGTCCCTCGCTGTTGATGTTCGATCCTGCGTTTGGTTCGGTCATATTTGAAAAACTAGCTGCCTATGCACATGTCACACCAATTCTGCTTCAGTCAAAGCTTTGAGTATCTTAAATATAGAAAGAATATGTTAATATTCAGGATAGATAGAAAAATAGATTACGCGAAACAGAGTACTATACATTTCATACATGCTTTCACTCAAACTTATGTCTCGAAGAATATATTAAACCATTAATAGTGTTCAAGTAATTATCTGTGGACCTTATAGCTTGCATTGTGTAGCACAAAAATATCCAACCTCTGATGATAAACGAATGAACAGAAACCGAACTAGCATAGACCTGGGACTAGCTAGTACGGAATACAATACAATGAACTTTCGGGGGTAACAAAGTTCTAAAATGAAATACCAAGGCCAGCAAATGCTTGTACAGCAACTTGTTTGTTGTACAGAATAGCGAACATATTCCGCATCATGTGCCACGCAGCTGACGGATTATTTTTGAATTGCGTTGTTCAATGAAAGCTCAGTTTCCTGCATATTCCAACCCTTGTCCTTCGCTTTTTGCCAGTATCAGTTGATTTCTGTACATGCCAAATCTACGCTTTGTTGGTGAATCCACATGAGAGAGGCAATAGTATTGTTATAAAGGGTGAAATCACCCGTTTTGCCCCCTTTTAATGATCTAGTAGTCATCATAGATAAAAGACGTTTATAAACCTCTTATGTCTTTCAAAAGAATAAGGTTGCTGCGTCAACCAACATTATTGTAAAAACAGTCTTGTTTCAGACTTTAAACGAGAAACATATATTACGCAATTAAAGCTTATTCACAACATTTTATTCACGCTTTTGATTTTGACTTGATAAACAAACTCGCGGATCCATATTTTATTTCCGTAACGTCAAAGAACGTTACATTGGTGTCAGAAGCGGGATCTTGAGTTTCTTTTCAATCGAGTCAATTCAGTGCGCGAACTTTAACTATGAGCAACAGTCGTATGACACGCTCACGTCGAAGGGAAAGTGGCGGAGAAGAACCTTCCATCACAGAAAATCCGCGGGTTCCCGAGACAATCTTATCACCTTCAGTGGACCCTCTTCTAATTCCTTCGGCGGTCTCTCAGATTGATC
The DNA here is from genome assembly GCF_021901495.1 of Neodiprion virginianus. Lineage (NCBI taxonomy): Eukaryota > Metazoa > Arthropoda > Insecta > Hymenoptera > Diprionidae > Neodiprion > Neodiprion virginianus. Next base: position 13,260,850 of record NC_060881.1, on the reverse strand, counting down.
TGCTGAAGATCATGTCCCAACAACAAGAAGCCGCTGAACGTCATCAAAAGCAACTTCTCCAGCTGCTTCTTGGTCAACAAGAACATCGAGAAAGGGAACTTGCCTCTAAGTTGGAGCAGCGAAAAAGAGAACAAGAACAACGAGAAAGGGAACTTGCCTCTCAGTTCGAGCAGCGAAAGAGAGAACAAGAACAACGAGAAAGGGAAATTGCCTCTGAGTTGGAGCAGCGGAGGGTGATAGAGAAGCTCAAGAACGATCCGAGACCAGTCTTCATGAACTGTTCCGGACGACTGTGGCAGCTCTTCAGGCTGTCCATCAGGTGAATGGCTCAGGAGAACCAGCCGTCACCCCACGAGGTTCCAGAGTCGCTACTCCGCTTCCCTCTCCTGTTCCCTCTCCTGTTCCCGTTCCCGCTGTTCAGGAGGTCCAACATCCAGGATGGTTCCAGGATGTTCGAGACTCAAGGTCTTTGCCTTTTATTAGGGGAATAGATGAATCCCTAATTTGTAGAACAACAGTAAATAATGAGGTTGGATTTTCCGAGCCTCTGTCTCAGGTTCAGCCTCGATATTCTCAGTTAAATCAATTTAATAATTCGAGATTTCCTGGGGTTGCTTCTTAGATTAACGATAAACCCTTTTATCCTTTAAAACCGCCAACTTTTGATGGAAAGATTCCGTGGACAGATTATGAACGTCAATTTAACACAATTGCAAAGCATAATCAGTGGAACTCCGCCATGAGGGCCCCAGCCTTGCCTCTTGTCTACGGACGCCGGCTTTGAATGTTTTAACGGCATTGTCTGAAAAAGAAATTTTCGATTATAAAAAACTTAGCTCCGCGCTTAAATTGAGATACGGAAATGACCATCTGACAAAATTATACACAGCTCAATTACAGACTAGAAGACAAGGACGAGACGAAGACCTCGCGTCACTTAGCCAAGATATTGACGGCTTTCTCGTGTAGCTTTGCCAGATCACGAGCCGTCTCGTAATTTATTAGCGACCCAAGCTTTCTTGAACGCAATTAGTGATCCATAAATCAAAATGGCCGTTGGGACATCGGGTCTCACTTCTCTACGAGAGGCAACGGCCAAAGCCCTTGAGGTGGAGGCAATGCGAAAACAATATTTTGGGTTGAACAAGCTTCGTCGAATTGAGGTGTCCAAAAACACCTCAGAAGGACGAAGTTTTGAGCACTCGGAGGAGTCAAAGCCTCAAAATTATAGAAATAAAAATAACAATAATAATTTTAAACAAAGAAATCGTGGTTCTTTTCAAGACCAGAAAAACAATCGTGGAATTAAGAACGCAGTCATGACAAATCAAACCGGCTTGACTTCGATATTTTGTAAAAAAACAGGACATGACGCCAACCATTGTTTTCTAATTAAAAAAATAATGGAGAACCGATGCAGAGTTCGAATCCGAACTCTTATAATTGGCGTAAGAAAGATATAGAAATAGGGGAAGCAAATCCTCAGTCGAGCTCTTTAATGTTTGTTGTCTGTAATGATGTTTGTTTGTTCCACATTGCACACTGAGCTCAGTGACGTACTTTCTCGTGCAAAGATAATTATATAGAAGGTATAATTGTCAGGTTATGTATATAGTGAAAAATGTGGATGCTCATCGATATTGATAAATGAATAATTTCTTTAGACTCTTCTGGGTATAAAGAAATGTATGAAAACACAATTAATGAAGCAGACTGCGATTGACGTTCATTGTGCCGTTAGAATGCATTGTCTAGAACCCCGCGTAAAATAAAGAGAATTTTAATGAATCACACATATGTATGATAAAAAATCCACAATTTCTCAGACAAATTTCATAAATTCAGACCAACATGATGTACTAACTCAACCAGCATGATATGACTTACCTACTGGTTTTACTCCACGTGTTTCAGCTCCAGTGGAATTTTAGTTTATATTGAAAAACTTTGCCACCATACCATATCAATTTTTGGTACACTGTTTATGGTTGCCTTTTGTAAATGGTAGGTCTTAAGTTCACGTTTGAGGGAAATTATTCTAGTTACACATTGACAAAAGTATCAAGATCTCTAAATCAATAATGCCAATCAACCACAGAAACCACCCTGTTAATAAGTAGTTGATGTATCAAGCAATCACAGCTTAGCCCAAAGTCCAGCAATCATTGTTTGAATAGAAATAACGATAATTGGTTACGAAAACGCTTACGGAAAAAAAAATAACGAAATAACACCAAATTCTGCCATTGTTAAATGAAAATTCGCCACTTATCCAAAGCGTTGATTCCACTCTCTACTTCGTTGCATGTTCGAGCACGTTTCATTATTATTATTTGAGTTTGGGTTAAAGTGAGCTACAATCACGGTCGTAAATATTCTGCAAGTGGAAACGTCCGCTGCATAGAGATGAAAGAAAGATTAGACAGCCGATCCTGTCTCTCTTTAACGACAATAGTGCGACAAGGACAGACACGGCTGTGGGACTTGTCATCTCTTTCTATTTCCTGGACGCTTTGAGCGCTGCCACACCGCCTCTATCTTAATATCTCTATGGTAAGAATCAGCCGAAGGTGTAATATACCGAAATGGAAGAAGAGAGAAGAACGAGCGTGTCAATGTACTGTGTGTACAAGGTACCCTTGTTGATTAACGCATGTTAAACAAAGGCAACTGGGACCCACTGAGTTTCCCTCTCTCCTTGGCTCACAAACTCTATTTCTTATATCTTGAGTGCCCCAAACCAACTCTTACTTTCATTATCTGCCACCCATTATTCAAATCAATTTCTTCTTTTTTTGAAAAATGAGAAGCAATGAATAAGACGAGTATTAATAACGAGCTTGGCGTTATTTCGATGTCGAAGACGATTTTATTCGTCCCACTCGTATTCAAATCTGTGGTTGAGTCGGAAAGCTCAGGTTATGCCGCCCGCGACGTTACATTTATGTTTTGCTAGCTGGCAGCCGGTTTAGATTATATGTTCTTTCTGCTAACTGTCAGTCGACGTGAGCTAAATAGATTACGATTCACCGTCGATTGTTCGAATAAATTACCTTTTTCGAAAAAGTGGAAATCATTTAATGAAGAAAATAGAAATTACAGGCTTGTCGGGATTTCGACCCCAATGACAATTTCATTTTTCCTAATTATATTCAATTCTGCCGCATTGTCGACTGGGTCAGGTAATGTGTACTCTGTGCTAGCTGACAGTCGAAGAAGGCTGGATGGACTACGATCCCTTGTCGATCATTCGAATCAATTTCAGAAAAGTTTAAATTCACAAATAAAACGAGTAGAAATTTAAGTTAGTCGGAATTTATATCCCAAAAATAAATCGGTCCCTCCTGTGAACATTTATATTTCATGTTGTCAGTATGGCGCGGTTATGCCGTCTTGAGATCTGCGAGTAATTATTCGTATTGTTTCTTTTCCCGTTTTTTATGGAATGAACAAGAGCAACGCAAGGCAAATGACTTCTTTCATATCGATTACTGTTCACGACCTACTCGCGAACCACCAACATCTCCAGCCCTGGCTTAAGCGCGGGCCCGCACACTCATGCGTCTGCCCCTAAGCTCAATCTCAAGCCGTGCACCGCCACGAGCGGAGACCACATTACGTCACGCGCGCCGCTAACGCCACCCACGCAGCTACGCGCGCGTCACGCAACCGGCTCACCGAGTTTCCCGCTATCAAGTCTGAACCGCAGCTGTGATATGAGATCGACGAAATCAACCATCGATACCACAGCTTTGGTCTCACTGATTCTTGGAACATCCACTACAATCCAGACCAGCAGCCAAGCAGCCATATCAGTACGCTCTACTACTTCAAAAGCAAGCAGTTTTTAAATAATGCATGACTGGCACCTCCACTCTGGCTCCAGCCAGCGAAATCGAAGGGACCTGCTCCCACAACTCACCAGCTCCCTGGGTACTCCATCCGGTGGAATTCTCGGCACGGCCCCTCACAAGGCCACCCAGTGTTTTGTTATCACTTTGGGACATAAGACGAGCAAGGTTCACCTCACCAAGATACAGCCGCGACGTTCTACCTTTACTGTCTCCATTGAAGGCGTCACCAGCCACATACAACACGGTGGCCACTCAAACAACCACACAGTCAGACAGCGAGTGGGAGTCTTCGTAGTCCATGAATCAACTAGAGATTCGCCGTCCCCCTACACCACCAAGTTCACCTGAGAGCCGCTACACGCCATCACCTGTCACCACACCGATTCGCAGCTACACATCTTCGCTACAGCCTCCACCACAACACAGGCGGACAACCACCGTTCCTTCCATTACTTGGGAACGTAAACCTTAATTTTGTTGTATATATGTATATAATTAATGAATAAACAAGCATACATCTAAATACAAAAATTCTACAAGTCTCATCTTTGACTTCAGCAGTGACCACCTCCCTCCATGTGGCTCGGTCGAAACGCTAGCGACATCTAGCACAATTACGATTCTCATTTAGTTCGGGTCTTTTCCAAGTTTTAAAAAACTACAGGCAATCGGTATGAGCTACAGAACGCGACACAGCAACAATTATCGCTCGAAAATTCCTAGTCACGGATGTCGTTCACAGAGTTGCCACGTGATTTGTTTGTGGCAGCACGAACAATACCCGGCGGTAGCGGAAGATTTCACCAGTGACGCCACTCTGTATCTGCGATGGAGGATGTGAAAGCATGATTCCGGCGTGTAACGCTGGTGAAAAATGTCGCCAAAATGGGAGGTCGGTGTTTTTCGTAACCGCAAACCAGATCAGCTGCCATTTTTTAATTTCATCATCAAATCCTACGGGACTGGGCTCAAAATGTGTGTTACATCAGCGCCGAAACGCATCATACTGGACAGTTCGATCCATTTAGTGCAATTGTGAAAATTTTCTCAATTTGTGTGAATGGTAATTTTTTTTTCAAAATTTCGAGAAAATAAACAATCGCACCACTTTTTGTCAAAATAAGCTATTGGTTGCCTAAGTTTCGTTGCTATCGCTTCAGCGGTGTAGGAGTTTTGGTTCTCCGCGTTTTCGAGGTGTACAGCGCTTCTTTAATAGCCCCTGAATACTGTGAAAGTTTTACAGGAAAGACTTTTGTGTATAACCACATTTTCCTGAGCTATTTCGCTGTTTTGATCTAGACTAGTTCCATTGCTGAAGAAATTCTCTTTTATCGAGTTTTCATCTTTCAACTTATCTACTAACAGAATTATGTATCGTAACGTGGCATTTTCGTTGCCCGTCACAACGGGCTCCCCGAACCCTCGGCCGAACCAAACTCGAGAGGTACAAGGTGGGTGAAACAAGAGCGCCAGAACTGGATTCACGCATCCGAGAGTCCGAGAGGGGACACTGTAGCGAATCGCGATTGAGATATTGCAGGCTTTTGTTTTTTTATTTATTAATTTTTTTTTGGAGCACACCAGCACCACCAGCGGTCAACTACGAAGTCGAGGATAGTTGGGAGCGGCGGAATGGCGGGAAGGATGTCAATGCTGCGGAGGGGGAGCCAACAAAGATCCCTGCAACGCAGGAATCCAAGGCGGACGCGATTCCCGCTGGCGGCCAGCGCGCCGCAGCCTACCCCGCTCACCCAGCCGACACAGGACCAACGCATCCGCGCGAGACCGCCCAGCGACGAGGGAGCATCACCCTGATCAACCCCGGGACACCCTAGAGCTGCGTCCGCGCGACATCACGATCTAGCTTTAAATTCTGCGTCGCGAAGCGACGTCAGTTGCGCGCCAAGTTGCACAATCCCCGAAATCGATGACGCATGGATTTTTACATTTTCTTGGGGGTATGCCATCACGAAGGGAGTAGCGTAGCGAGATCAGCGTTGCGGCGGATCGTTAATTCCGAGATCACCGTAGTTCTGGCGATCACAAGGAGCAGGCGGTAAGTTTTCGAGGACGAGGCCATTGAGTTCGGGTTTCAGTGTTTAAGTAGTATGGTTGCAAGGACGATGGCAACTAGACACGATGGGGTAGGAGAGTTCGTGGTGTAGATGTGGAGCGGTAAGCGTTGTTAACGCGAAAGAAGTTCGAGAGGTATTACATTGCGGCTTGCCGAGGAACGGATAGCCATTTTGGATTGGCGCTGTAGAAAAGTACCCAAAATTGTTTTACCAAATCTTTTGCTTGGTAACCATAGCCAGAGTTGCGCGTGATAAAGTAGAGACAACCATAGTTGCAAATAATGCATTGAATTTTATAATGCATTTTTAATAAATTAGAAAATATTTTTCAATTTTGAATTCTATTTTTTTTTTTTTTTATTTATTAAATTTGATTTTCCAATGTTACCGTATGGCATTAATTATTTAATGTTATTTTTCAATTGTGTTCTGTCATTAATTGAAATATTATTTTCCAATGCAAAACTTTTGAAATAGAAATACCTATTTTTATTTTATTTGGCAGACTTTCGCAACTATTAATTAAAATACTAATTTCTGATTCAGAAAATAATTCAAAGTTTTAGGTTTTTAGTTCCAAAATTTTTAGGCTGATTAAAAATGTTATGACTTACGGTTATCACGCAATTATGACACAAAAATAAACAATTATTCGAATATTATAATTCATTATTATTATCGTTAGTCCTATTTTTATAAATAAATTCATAAATTCGAATTTTTTTCGCGCCATCACCACACGGAAAAAAATTTCTGGGAAAATTTATGATACAACTATTGTGAAGCTGGACTATACTTTCATTACCAATAATTCTACTTGTGCTCCCTCTGTATCTTTCTAATATAATTTTCAAATTTTACAATAGTTGGATTGGAGTATGTCTAAAGTATTAGTTTCTTAGTGTAAGCGTTTCTCGAAAGAAGCGCTCGGGTACGAGTTACCAATGTATGAGTTATATTATGTCTGCTATTCTTTACTACTAAGAGCTAGCTATAGCCTTTGGCCTTAGTTCTCGCTTGTCAAAAGATAGGACCGGGTTCGAATCCAGCGCGCAGCAAATACCTTCACAATTATATTTGTCTGCATTAAATTCTGCTTCCTTCTCCTTCGTTTGCATTTGATATTATTTTATTTAAATGCTAAAAAAAACTCTACAATGCCGACGAAATTTTACAGAAGTTCTATTGGAAACCTTACTAAAACCACTAGCAAAAATTATTACACAGAACATACCGGGACAATCTCTTGAAACTATACATATAATGCGCATGCGCCAAATTATTCAATCTCATTGGTCGGTGAAATCGCCCCGCGGCGATGTTTTCGTCTGCTGATCAGGGAGCCAACGCACACAAAATGATACAAGACTCAAGAGCTGTGAATCTCTCGCGCATAAAATTGCGGATTGAGGTTATGTTCCTGTTTATTTTTACGAAGCGTGAATTGTCTAAGAATAGTATCGTTTAGCAATATCGTGGTCGATATCGAAAAATATTCAACCGACGCAAATATCAAATGATACAGAAATTGGATGTTATTTACTGAAAGAAAAAATCTGAAATTCAATGTGAAATGTCATTAACAAGTCGGAGTCTGGACAAACAGAGGAAGGTAAGTAAAAACAACGTTTACTGTGAACAGATTCTTCATTTACATAAAATTAAAAATGCGTCTTATTAACGATTTATGTTTTGTGCATTTTATTGGAAATTAGTTGTATCCAAAAATACCAAAAGATCCTGTGTGATAATAATAGCTTCTAATATTTTCAGGTACGAAATAATTCACTGTCAAAGCGGGACTGAATTTGTCAGGCATAGAAGCATGTTGGTAAATTTCTAATTACGTGATCTTTGACTATTACAATATTTTAACATAGATTCAATGATAAAATTCGTTGTTTTTTCAGCAGGCTCGAAGTTTGAACTTTGATTAACACGAGAAAAATGATGCCTTACCTGATGGTCAGAAAGTTCAAGTGGCAAGGATCCTGATTTCTAGAGCGATGCAATCATTATAACCATCGAACCTGGTTGTTCCATCAGACATCAGGTGCCAGAGTGAATTTCATCAGGGCATCGCCACCTTCTTAACATCAGTCGAGGCAAAATTCAAGAGCGGGATATACTACAGATCACAATGGCTGAATATCCCATCATTTTCTTTGATCGAGCCAATAGCGATAAGTTTGTTACTTAACTATTGCCGCTAATTCGTTCTACCGAGGAATCATTCTGTGCACCATTGTAATTCAAGCATTATTATTGACCAGCATTGTTTTTCAAACTTTATACCATTTAATTTGGTATCTTATTTTGAAGCTTACTTTTACTCTCTTTGGCATTAAATTCAGATAAATAGTTTTTCAAGTCCTCAATTAGATTGCAGGGTTGAATTTTGCTAGGCAAACTATATGAATCTAAATCTAGAATAGTTAAATAACTTCAGTTTAAAATGTCCTTCAATTTAATCTTAGTTGACGGTGTCATCTGGCTAGCTAGTTGCACGGTAACATAAAACCGATTTCAATTTTACACTCTCAATAGGGTCCTACGCTATGACTGAACGCTTGTGAATCTCCATTAGCCGCAATTATTTCTGCATTTCATGTTAGCATTGCCTGGAGCAAAAACATCTCATTTTTCGATTGAAAATGGAACCTCAAACGCAGTAGTTATTCAATAGCACGAATTGGAAACCAAGAATTTTATAATGGTTCCTGCAACAAAGGGACTCTTTCAAAATATCCTTGTTACAAGGTGATGTTCAGAGAACTATGAACAAGATATCGTATCGTATTACATTATTTGGAAAAAAATCTTCATGAACTTCGTTGAAAATTAGATATTCATTCATTTTGATGGAACAAGGGACACAATCTTGATTCCGATAAGTCAGTATCCTCGTATTAATGTTTTGACATTAATCTAAAACATGATTGTCCTTGAAGCTAATTGTGACGTTGAGGCGCATTTTAAGAAGGTTGATTTTCAACTTGTGTCACAGGATGTGATCTACGTTCCTGAGTTCTACGGTTCCGATTAGATTTTCTTTGTTTTGAACCGCACCTACATGAAATACAGAAATCATTTCAATAAATCCAATGTTACTTGGATTGTCAATTTGTGTATTAGGTTCCCTTCATTTTTTTTGATCGAACATCATTAAAAATTTGCGAAAAGAACTCTGATAATCATTAGAAAATTTTTAATAGTAGTAGCAATAATTTATTGATCGGAGAAAATACATCGACTATTGACTATTTGTAAATATTGTTGAACTATCTTCGAGAAAAAAAAGATTCACAGTTCTGTTACAGATAGTGTGATATTCGAATTTCTTGAACGCTGGGGTTAATGTCTGATTTTCAAAAGTGATAAAATTCAATATTTCCGCCTGAAATCGCAAGAGAGTGAGCAAGTTGCTTAGTTGCTTGAAAGTGGCGATGATCTTTGTACGTGTGATAAATTGAATGGGCAGATAACAGTTAATATGAGAGATGTAATTATTTTGACCGTATTACCTGTTGATAGAAAAAACTTTTATCATTATTTCTAATGTACGAAATAATAAAAGTGATCAAATAAAGTGATTCCACCTACCTGATGCGTTTCTTCCAAGCACCCAACATTCAAACAGATTTCTCATTTCAGTCGAATAAAGCCAATTTCCAAAGAGCATTATCATCAACTTTCCGAGTCACTACCTCGACTGTTTGAGATTTTAACCTCAAAAATGCGCATGAACTACATCGCCGCCAGAAACAGAGTTGGACAGCTGAAACTCGGAGTGGCCAGCCCAAGCAGCCGTTAAAACTCGCGCATGCGCATTGTATGTATAGTTTCAAGAGATTGTCCCGGTATAGTCCACCGTTACGATTATATTTGATAAAAATTACAATAGTCGAATCGTCAAAATTCTTTGAAATTTCTTTTAGTGCATGTTCCACTGAAGCTAGGACTACAGATGTCGCAATGGTGCGCCGAACGGTTAGATCGGTGGCGCTGTTGGCGGTTTGTTTACAAACAGCTGTTGATTTGAAAGCGTAGAGACTGATCAACAAACTCTCTCAGTTTTTTGCGTTCCGTGATTTTGTTTTGCCACAGTCAATAGGAGTGATATTTCAATTGAATTCATACATCATAATAATTATTTATGAGACATTCTTAATTGGTTAACATTGAGTTTTTTGAAACCATAGATTCACTTGTTGTTGTACAATTTTTCAAGGTTTTTGATTATTATGTGAATTTCTCAGTGTATTTCAATGATCTGGATTTGCTAATTATCATAATCAGCATATCTTTATAACTCATCCATCATTACATCCATTTTTCAAAATGTCCTTAGTAGCATAGCAAGGCGGATTCTACACGCAGATTCCTGTTACCGACACATACCGACATTTTCCCCAGACTCAATCCCTTTTCTGCGATGACGTCTCTACTCGAGGTCAAAACCGTTCATCCTTACCGACAGTTGTGTCGGTCGACGGTGAAAATCGCACTGCGTGACCAACAATTCTTATCAGTCTAAGGTCAAAATCGTGCTGTTTCACCGACAATTTTACCGACCGAAGGTCAAAGTCTTCATGTAGTGCTCGTCTGCCAACGGTAGAGGGTGCAGCGGGGGCGAGAACTTTTTTACCGTCCCGCATTCTTTTCCCACGATAGGACTGCTGATGTGTAACATTAACCACTCCACATTTCTTTTCCACGGTAGGAAAGCTGATGTGTAACATCAACCACCCCACATTCTTTTTCCACGTTATCAACCACGTGACATTCTAAAATTAATAGTTCCGAGAAATGTTTCTTATCCACTCGGATATCGCTGATGTGTAACATCAACCACCTTACATTCCCTTCCCACGTTATCAACCACGCGACATTCCAAAATGAATGGTTCTGAGAATTGTTTTCCACTATTCGGATGTAGGTTTGATATCAAACAACGTGACATTTTTTTGGCTTGTAACTGTCATGTGAACTCAACGCGAATTTTGAACGGGTTCAGTCAAGACCAGAGTGCAAGGTCAACCGATAGCCGCGGTACATTCAGAGCCATGGATCTGCGGTGTTGGGTTACTATCGCTCTAAGGATGCTAAAAGGTGCGCGCGCATACACAAACATACGTACAGCTGCCCTATAAAAAGGACGCTCATCACTGCAAAACGATAATTAACTCACAACCTGTCGAGTATACGTGAGGACAAAGCTTAAGATGGAATTCGCGAAGTGTTTGAGAATGATATTATGGAATTGGCGTACAAAATCTTGGACAAATCATTATCAACAGCAGAGATTCAGAAATGGATAAAATTTGGAAGTCAAAATATTCGGCTCCTGAACAAAATTTTGCAAAAGGCTTCATCGACTGGAGAAAAGATGGAAATTATCACAACGGTCGGAATCTTGAAAGCGCCCGCGGAAAAATTCGAACGTCTTTAGAAAATGAGTTCACTGGGCAGATTTGGAATCAGCTTTCGAGGGGAGAATTCGAACTGGATCCATCGTCAATCTAAAGCACAATGATGTGGAGAGATTTCTAGAAGACGCAAAGGCACTAGCTGTGACGGCACTAAAAAACGGTTTCAAGAAAAACTGGAGCTTGAAAGCCAACGTTATCCTGGCTTGTGAATTTGAAGTTAAAAAAGATAATTACACGGTGGTAGAGATCAAATTTTTCAATACGAGAAATGAAATCATCCTCCAGACAATGGATATCAACGAATGGTTCATCAAAAATGCGAGGGAGCGTTTGTTGAAGAAGGTGGAAGATTTCCAGGAGAAGGATTCAGGCTGGTCGCTGACTGAAAAAGTCAATTTGACTATGAATATCAACAAGTACGTGCCACTACAAGGCGGTGTGTTCACATACACCCCGTTACCTAAGCATATCAGTGATAAGAAGGCTGTGGTAAACATCAGAAGCAACGACTCTTACTGCTTTCTTTGGTTGGTTACCGCAGCTCTCTTCCCAGCCGACAACAAACATTCGAACGCGACCAGCTCGTACCCGCATTTCAGCTCAGTGCTACGGTACGACGATTTGAAGTTTTCTATGTCTCTAGACAAAAACACCATTTCAAAAATTGAGAAGCTTAACGGTCTTTCAATTAACGTTTATGATATAGACCAAGGTGATCGAAAAAAAGTGAAATAGTACCGATTCACCTGAGTCAGAATGAGTCTGATAAACCTGTAATTCATCTTTGGCGATAGAAACTGAAATCACTGACGATGACGATTATGATGTTGATATGGAAAATTATGAAAAAAATTGAATCCTTCATTTTACTTGTGTTCGAAATCTGTCTCGATGAACAAGTTCTCAAATTTCTAAACATAAACGTCGTACTTGGTTATGTGATAGGTGTCTATGACACTCTCAATCTGAAAAGTGTTTGTTCGAGCATAATGTAGATTGCATGAATTAAAACAAAACAGAAATTATTCTACTTACAGAGGTGGAAAAAATTCTAAAATTAAAAAATTCCAAACATGAAGAAACCGTTCCGTTCTGCGTTTACGCAGATCTAGAATGTTTATTGCAGCCCACACTTGAAAATTTTGGAGAGAATAGAACAATTTATCAGAAGCATCTTCCGTAAAGCATAGCTTACTATCTACATTGTGCGTCTAACGATTCGCTTTCAAAATTCAAAATTAATCGTGGAGAGACTTGCATTCAATGGTTTGTGAATGAGTTAGCGGAATTGGCACATTCGTTAGAAGTTTATTTCAAAACTGTTGTACCGATGGAACCGCTCAATTTCAATCAAATCAACGAATTTCATTCAACAACAGTGTGTCACATTTGTGAATAACCGTTTACACTCACAGACGTGAAACATCGTGATCACTGCCATTTCACGGGAAAGTACCGTGGTGCTGCTCATCGAGGTTGCAATCTAAATTACCAAAATTCGCACACTATCCCAGAGATATTCCACAATCTGTCGGGTTACGATTCACATTTTCTGATCAAAGCATTGGCTACATCGTTCGAGGGCACAATTGAGGTTCTACCCGTAAACAAAGAAAAGTACATTTCTTTTACGAAATATGTCAAGCGGACAGATATAAAGTTTAGATTCGTAGATTAGTACCGTTTCATGCCCAGTAGTCTTGAGAAATTAAGCAACTCATCTCGGTGATGATCAGAAATCAATCACACGAAAATTTTGTCGTAGCTCAGATAAATTTCAGTTATTGACTAGAAAAAAAGTGTTCTTGTACGAATACATGGACAGTTGGGAGAAGCTCGAAGACAGACGGCTACCATCCAAACAACAATTTCACTCATAATTAAATGATCGGGATATATCAGACGACAACTATGCACATGCGTGTGAACTTTGGCAAACTTTCAACGTTCAAACTTTGGGAGAGCATTCTGACTTGTATTTACAGATGGACGTGTTTGTACTAGCCGACGTTTTTTAAAACTTTCGACAGAGCTGTTGGACAACGTACAACCTGGACCCCTTACATTATTACTCCGCGCCCGGTCTGTTGTTTGATGCGATGTTAAAGTGTACCGACATCCAGCTCGAGCTTCTCACCGACATAGATATGGTGATGTTTATCGAAAAATGTATTCGTGGTGGTGTGTCACAGTGCTCGAACATATACGCAAAGGCTAACAACAGGTACATGAGGGAGACATTCGATCCTGAGGTCGAAGAATCTTATCTCATGTACTTTGACGTTAATAATTTGTACGATGCTGCTATGAGCTTTGGTCTGCAAAACAGTTCCTTCAAATGGTTATCAGACTTCGAACAATGCGATGTTCTTGGCATCTCGGACGATGCGGAGTTTGGTTACATACTGGGGGTAGATTTGGAATATCCTGATGAACTGCATGAAATTCATAAGGATTCACCACTGTGTCCAGAGCACTATTACCTCCGATCTCGAATAGTAAGCAACCGAAATAAACGCCCACGCCACTTTCCATGAAAAACTACGTTGTTCACTATAGCGTTTCGAAACAATGCTTACAATTAGGCTTAAAATTACTCAAAATTCACAGAGTTCTCAAATTCAGACAAACCTCGGGGCTCAAAAAATACATAGATTTGAATGCCGATTTGCGCAAAAAATCTCACAACGAATTCGAGAAAAATTTTTACAAACCGATGAACGACGCAGTTTTTGGCAAAACAATGAAAGATGTTAGAAAGTGTAGGAATGTCAGGCTGATCACGAAATGGGATGCAAGATACCGTGCTAGGGCTACTACAGCCGAACCCAATTTTAACAGCTGCACCATTTTCGACAAAGAGATGATTATCGTCGAAATGAGTAAGACGAAAGGATCTGGCTAAAACATGTATCTACGATTCTCATTATAATCATATGAAGCAGAAATTTGGCAACCAAGCAAAATTGATGTATACGGATACCGACAGTTTGATGTACGACTTTACCGTCCCCGACATATACGAACATATGAAGGAGGACTTGCATAAATTCGATACGTCTGATTATCCTCTTGACAACGTTTATGGAATGCCACTAGCGAACAAAAAAGTTCTCGGCTTGATGAAGGACGAGAATAACGGTAAAATAATGCTGGAATTTTCAGGATTAAGAGCTAGATTGTACGCATTGCGAGTCTTGGGAGATGAGAAAGACAATAAACTTGCCAAAGGTGTCAAAGGATCAGCGTTGAGAAAATTAACTTCCAACGATTATTTGTAATGTGTTTTAAACTGTGAAAATTTGTCTACAAATCAGTATTTGATATTGAGTCGAAAGCACAAGGTATACACCGTAGAACAGCAGAAAGTGGCACTGAGCTGGAATGACGACACGCGAATCGTGTTTGAGAACACAACCGACACGCTTCCGTGAGGCTACAAGCCTGCACCTTAGCTTTGTAATTTATAACTGTACCATGATGTATAAAATATTATTATGTAGGATGGTGAATAAGAACGCTCCGAAATACGAAAAATTGTACAACGATGCAATAGTCTGTCGACTGTATAAAAAATAAAGATGCATACTTGAGATGTGTCGGATATAAAATAAAGAGGCACATACGTTTTTACAAAATATTTATTTATTCAATGTTGAATGTCCGATTCGTTTATCCAACTGTTGTGTGTATTGTCAAAACCTAACCATTTAACTTATATTTTTCTTCCACGCTTCTTGAGCACCTTTTCCACTACATAGATATCCGGATGTTTAACCTTGAGGAGCTATTGTTCGTAGAAACCACCAGCGATGGGTTGATCTCGGTAGTCTTTGAGCTTGTACGTCACAGGATGAGTATTTTCCACTCGACTTATCGTGAATATTTCAGTCGTCCAATTGGAAGTGAAACCTTTCTCGAAGACATTTTTGAATTTGCTGATTCGAACTTTGTCGCCGGATTTGAACTTTGCGGATATGGTAGGTATCGCTTGAAGCCCTCCGTACGCCTGACGTAATAACAGCCTTTCGTTTGCAACGGTGACATTCGACAGTTTCATTCTTATGGTTCGGTGTTTGGCGATGTTGTAAGCTGAAACCGAATCAGATAAGATGTCGAGCCTCTTGTAGCTTCCTTGCATGCTGAATTGTTTCCACATTTTACCTTTCAGCGTGCGATTAAAACGTTTACAGATCGAGGCCTTCAAATTACTGTACGTGGAGTAAAGATTGATTCCGTAGCGTGTCATAAGCGATTCAAATTTCGAGTTGTAAAATTCTGTTCCTCCGTCGACGTGTCAATTTTTCGGCACCCGTCCTTGGACAAGCACAGATTCCATTGCCTTCGTAACATCATCCCCAGACTTGCTCTTTATCGGTATAGCCCACGCATGTTTTGAAAAAATATCAATGACTGTGAGCATGTACTTGTAGCGTTTGTTTCGTCCAGCGTTTGACGTCATATCAACAAGATCCGCCTGCCAGGTCTCGTCGATGCCGCGCACGTCTACACGTCGACGCGGGTAATTCCGGCGTGCAGGCTTATGCAGTTCCGTCACCAGTGCTTGCTTTTCGTCGTTCATATTCCAACGCTATTAATCGGGTGTCCAATTGAGAAATGTTATCAGCGTTTCGAATCCACAGGTCTCTGCCTGTTTTAAAGTTTGTGTGAAAGGTATCCAAGGCTTTCTCTGTGGTGAGCTCCAAAGCTGTGATCATTTGATCGAGGTTGTCGATTTGTTTTTGCAGCACGTTGAATTTTTCAAGATTTTCAAAGTTACAGCATTGTTCGGCTCTGCGGGATCGGCGACATTGCACAGTCTCTTGTTCCGTAAATCGTAATGCCCGTCCGCTGTTATTCGAAATTCGACACCCGGAGGACCGCGAGTGCTCGTGACCGTGTTTTTATCCAGATGCCGTCCAAACACGTCAACGCTCAACTCAGTAATGGATGCAAAAACGATGGGAGCTGCTTAGGAAATGATTCCCACTTCGCGTAGCTCTTCGATAATGGAGATTATTTCGTTATTCTGACTCAGATTTCCCGCTGCCTGAGATGCCAGGAGTGGACGAAGACGCTCCACTAACTCGTTTGCATCATCCCAGAAAACGTATTCCGTTTCAACACCTTGTCAAGTGATCATAGCTTGCTGAAGTAGATCTTTACCCTTTTGGCAAGGTGATGGCAAATAATCCATCAATTCGGCAATGACATTTTTGAATTTGTAACTGTTATCGTTTCGAACAGCCCCATCGGATGAGGAATACTTTTCATGCGCGTTCGTTGCGGGGATTGTGTTTTTAAAATTTTCCCGATCTCCGGCGGTCACGAAAGAACCGTCAGGCTTCTTTTTGAACAAAAGTTCCAGCAAACCCTTCGTTTTCGGATAAAGCGCATCGCCAATACGAACGTAGTCACTCTTAAAAGATATCAACGAATCACCAATCATTAGTCCATTTGAGAGGTTGCGTACACCGTACACGTTGTCCAATTCACGAAAAAAAAAATTCCAATTTTGTCTTCGCATCTCTCATCAGTGCAAAATACTCATCCTCGATTTTCTCGACCGGTGTTTCAACGATTGTTTCATCTCCTGCCGAAGCAAAGGAATCGTCCATTTCCGAGACAGTTTCATTTTTCGTTTCATTTTTCATCTGCTTTATTTCTTCTTTAATTTCTTCCACCTCTTGTTTTACAGGTTTAGTATCTTTTGTAACATTCACCAGTTTTTGCAACGGAGTCACTACTGGTTTGAAAGCGTCACTCAATTTCTGAATCGTAGATTCCTTGCCCGACTTCAGTAATCTGTGTTTTCGACGGATCGCAGCACTTGCTTGAGCGATCTGATGTAGGACATCTTTTTGCTTGGAAATTTCAGAGCTCTGCATGTTGACGCAACTGAGTCTGCAACGCTACAGCGTCTCTCGCTCGAGAACGTTAGATTTTAGTTCTTTTTCAGGCTAACAAAAAATCGAATCCCCTCCTGTATCTTCCTTCGTTGAGCTCACTGTCTTTGTCGATCACCAGAAACCCGTACTTCTCACCGTTCCAGCATGCAGAGCACACACTTTTAAACTCTGCGTAAGACATATCGGTGTTTACCTGGTCGTTGTTTACGTGTCTCAGGTTCATATCGTCTTGTTTGAATAACACCAGTAAGTTAACGTTGTCGTGGACGAGATATTTGGGAATTCGCGCGTACGTCTGTCAGCGATAGAAACGGTCAACGTCGTGATGTCTACCCATGCAATAGTAGGCTCTCATATTGTCCTGCTTTGCGCACGCTACATCGTCAAATATGATTATTGAGTTTGGCCATGCTTCTTCCGGTGTAATCACTTGCTCACGCTCGGTAAACACAAAATACTCCGTTTTCCCAACATGGTCCAACAATTGCTTTAGCACATGGTATTTAGGTTGGTTAAGAGATTTCGAGTAGATGTAGATATTTTCAAATCTAAGTCCGTTGGGATCGGTTATCAGTGTGAGCAACGCATCAGTTTTACCACAGTTCGACGGTTTACAGAATATAGCACGTACACTACTCGGGAGTAATTCACCGCGCCATTTGTGCCTTTTGACATTTTGCTCCGAAAGTTTGTCAAAATTCATCACCGAAAGCTTAGTAGGTTGTTTCTCAAGCCGCATCTCGGACATGACTGATCGGATTTGCCATAAATACCCCGTTTTAAAGAACTTTTCTTTAGTCAATGCACGAACATGATCGCGTACAGAGGTAAACGTAGCAGCAGGCGGCAACATCGTGGCAAGGGTCTGGTGGACAAAATCATCAACAGCCTTACAGTCGAATTGCATGTACCTGGTTATCAGTACTATGGGCCCGGTACAAAATTAACGAAGAGACTCGCGCGGAGTGATTAGGGAATCAATCTTCTCGACGCAGCTTGAAAGGAACACGACATTGCTTACTGGCAGAATCGTGAAAATCTTGAAGTCAGAGACGAGGCTGATATGGTGTTGGCTGAGCAAGCTTGGAAACGGGTTCTCGTAAAGGACGCAAATTTGGGTGAGAAGGCAGCCGCTTGGGCCATAGCTAATACAATGATAGAAAAATTAAATCTCAAAATGGGAATTCGAAAATCAAAAAATGTGTCATTGAAAAAAATTATAGAGGCTGCAAAACGTTTTATTGTTCCAAGCAACGATGCAAAAGTAGCTATCGAATCTGCGCTAAAAGGAGCTGAGAACGCCGTTGAAAAAGCGCGTGGTAAATGTAAAGTGCGAATACCTCTCGTCCTACCAGTACCTTCGAAAGTCGGTGGTTTTCCATCGTTTCTAATTTCTATTTTCACTGGACTTAGTGCTACAGGCGCGTTAGACGGTGGTGCGGCAAGTATAGCAAAAGCTGTGAACGATGCAAGTGCTGCTAGACGAGAACTGGGAGAGAGTGAACGACACAACAAAACTATGGAAGCTATCGCGTTGGGCAAAGGGCTTCATATGATACCGTACAAAACAGGTCTTGGTCTCCATTTTCCAAAAAACTAGATGCGATGCTACCACGTCGAGCGTTAACCAATTGGGACATGTTGAAATATGGAAAAATCTTCAAGGTTCCGCATTACCGCGGAGTTTTCATGCGAAACGAAATGCCCGAAAACGGTCCACGAAAAAACGAGTCAGCTATGATCAACCTTGACGACAAAGACGGTCCGGGATCACACTGGGTTGCATACAAGAAACGCGGCAATAATATTGATTACTTCGACAGTTTTGGCAACCTTCAACCACCCTCAGACCTCATACAATACCTCGGCGTCCGTACTGTTGAATACAATCATGAAAGGTACCAGGATTATGATACATTTGAATGCGGACACTTTGTGCGAAATATCCGAGTGGTCAGCTATATAAACATGGTGCATGATTTATCAAAGTCAGTCTACCACTCGCAGTCATGGATGATTCGTTAACGTTAACGATTTCGGGAACCTCTTCGATTCTCGAAGCACAATATTTCCCACCGATCGAACTTGCTCATGATAGAAGTTATGCTCTTGGCTTGGTAGAATTGTGAACCTTAAATTCGATTTCCAACGTTGATGTTGGTCACAATGAAATTGACGTAGCTGATAAAATGATCACCATACCCACCGGCAGCTACGAGATTGAGGACATAGAGAAGTATCTTCAAAACGTGCTAAGAAATACAGATATCAGGCTCGCCATCAAACCCAACAATAATACATTACGCAGCAAAATCACATGCAACCACACGATTACCTTTGAGCCTAATGATTCCATTGCTCAAGTTTTGAGATTCACACCACGTGTATTGGAGGTTGACAAAACTCACGAATGAGACGTGCCTGTAACTATACTCAAGGTCAACGCGTTGCGAGTCGAGTGTAGCATTAAAACGGGCGCCTACGTCAATGGACAGCAAGTACACACTATTCACGAGTTTTTCCCGACTGTCCTACCAGGATATAAGATCGTGGAAGTACCGTCGCACGTCATTCACCTTCCGATCACCGTCAGGTCCATAGATCACGTTCAGCTCCGGTTAGTGGATCAAGACGGAGGCCTGGTTAATTTTCGAGGTAAAGTTATTACTGTGAGACTACATATCAAATCGCAATAAACGATGGGAATTGTATATAACAGACTGTCAAAGTATAGGTATATCAGTGAGTCGGCATGCCCCGATTAATTCAGTCATCGATCGATTCTCGATTCGTTAACACCTCTAAACGTGGAGTTCCTGATAGCTCTGGGTCTGAGACTGACTACTTTTCGAAGAAGAATTTCCGACAACTTAAATTCGATTTTGCTGTTTCATCATTCGCTACGTACCATGGAGGAAGAAATCCTAAACATTCAAACACCAGTCTACTCTGACGAATCCGTTGCGGATTACGAGATTCACGCTCACAAACCTTAAGCCTCGTCAACTTCCAACAACAGCGATGAAATTCAAATCACTGTTCAGCTTCAGGATTCATGCATATTACCCAGCAAAAGTTCCGTACATGTCCATGGACGACTCCTCAAACCTGATGGTACAGCTACTGTGAACACACAGCTCGTGAACGACGCGATCTGTCATCTGTTCGAAGAAATTCGCTACAAAATGGATGCAGTTGAGATTGATAGAAGCAAGAACGTTGGCTTGATAAGTCTCACAAAGGGTTACGCTTTCCTGCACCCTGGTCAGACTTGGCTGATGGAGAACGCTGGATGGCTTGATGTAGAAGAGAAGAAGAAATTAACCGATGCCGTGGGTAATTCTGACGTACTGATACCGCTCACCATGATATTGGGTTTTGCTGAAGATTACCGCAAGATCGTTGTCAACGCTTAACATGAGTTAATTTTGACGAGATCAAAAACTGACGTCAACGCCATCATGCAGACGCAAGAGCAGGAATTCAAAATCACGATCAATGCAGTGGAATGGCTAATACCGTATTTGAAACTCGCGGATCAGAAAAAAGTTGACCTACTAAATTTCATTCGGAGAGATTCGCCTATTTCGATGAGCTTCCGCAGTTGGGAGTTGTACGAATATCCCTTACTTCCCACAACATCGAAACACGTTTGGACTGTGAAAACTTCCACTCAGCTTGAAAAACCTCGGTACGTCATTTTGGGTTTCCAAACAAGTAAAAAGAACAAGACCGGCAAGAACGCAAGTCATTTCTATCATTGCAATATCACAGACGTCAATCTACTTTTAAACTCTCAATGTTATCCGTAAGGTAACCTGAACTTCAACATGAGTCGTAATCTGTACGCGCTCCTGCACGAGATGTACGCAAACTTCCAAGCTACCTACTACGACAAGAACCTCGAGCCGTTGCTGCCAAAGAGTGGATTCCTTCGAGACGTCCCCTCATTCGTTATCGACTCTTCAAAACTAAATGAATCTTTGAAGTACGGACCTGTCGACATCCGTCTTGAATTTGAAGCTCAAGCCAACTTTCTCGCTGAAACATCGGCGTACTGCTTGATTGTTTACGATCGTATTGTCGAATACAACCCGCTCAGTGGTGGAGTGAAAAAGTTGGTATAAAAGCTGACCCATTCCCACCATCTCGCACAGTTCAAAGATGGAGCTTATCGTTGACATACAAGGCTTCCGTAGACGTTTCAACAATATCTTTACATTGAAAGAATTGGCTACAATTTCAATTCACTCGGAAGCATCTCCATCAATGTTTTTCTGCAAGCCACCTTACGAATGGGATTGTCTGGACGTCAAATACAAAAGCCAAAATTCTTGGTTCGAACGCAATTTTTACGGTTTACCTTGGAGCTGTGGAACCATACCGTTTGAGGCAGTCGAGTGGACCATTGAAGATAGACTGTGCAAAGCTGACACCGTGTACGTAAAAGGAGAAGAAAAACGAGACTGGTTGCTTAAAATTGTCCCGAAAGTTCAAATCATCCATATGCTGGACTTTGACCGTCCGTCGCTTCAAACGTTGCAAAACACTTCAGCTGTGTCTCTAAGATGCGACGTTCATTTAATACCCAATGCAATCTGTGCCGCACAAAACGTTTTGATACTTCAAAATTGGCTACAAAATCATCATACTGTTCGGATGGCGAGGGTGTACGATTTGTGTTACTGCGCAGAAGCGTCTACAAGAACGGTCCCACATTCCTGGCGAATATATTATCCCGGTTACGACACTGTAGTCTGGTTGAGAAGTGAGTTTACTGAGAAAAATCGTTAGAATGGTCTTAAAAATATGGCGATTCGTGCATTGGATTCAAAATTCAAAATGATAAAACCGGTATTTTTTAATTAATCCGCCATTAAAAATTTTAATAGTTATAAACAAAAAACGGAAAGAAAAAAATAGAGTCTCCGTTTTATAGCTATAATTTCAAAAATATAAAAGATAAATGAATTTTGAAAAAAGATCCTAAAAAAGGAGGAAAATTCCGATAAGAAAGTCCGTACTCCCGGAATTCTAGGTTTATTATTTATAATTTTAATTCAACGTTGAAAATAGGGCTCCGCGCGGCCGTTTCGGTGCCTAGGCGTCACCGCCTAGCGAAGCATGCAACACGAAACAATTTTTTTATAACATTCAAAATTAATTTAAAAATTTTAATAACTTATAGTGTTATCTAGACACTTGAAGGAATGTAGTCTTACCAAAAAAATAATTTTTAACTCGATTTTCGTTTAAGTTATTTCATTGTTAATTAACTCATTTTTCGTAGACTTGACTTTTCATAAAATCACTTGTAAAAGTTTAAAAAATGGGTGTATAATTTTTTTTTCTTTTGTGAGCTCTTCTTATATGAATAATAAACAAGATTCAGTGGTGAAAGTTTATGAAAGTTTTTTCATTTGTTAATAATGATTTTTCAAAGTTATCAGAAATGGAAAAATCCGGATAATGTTATGAAAAAATTTTTTTTTATAAATCTTGAATTTTGGTTGTTTTTAAATTAATATGTTGCGCTTATTAGCTTGGCTGAAAATTTTTTAACGTGCATTGTTTAAAAATTTATTATAAACAAATAGACAAGTTGAATATTTTTGAAAAATTTTGTTGGTCATTTTATTGTCTTAGTGAAATAATGATTTTTATAAAACAAATTTTTTCTTAAAAAAATTATTTAATTGTTTATATCTGTTTTTTTCATTTATCCACCATTTAAATTATTTATTAAGAAATAATTTTTTTTCTAAAAATCATCATTTACAATTGTTAATATAAATATGAGAAAAATTTTTTTTTCTATTCGAATTTTCATTGTTTATTTTATACACAATTTGTTATAAACAAATTTATATTTCCATTTTATTTTTTTTTCGTTGCTTTAAAAAATTACAAATACAGCCATGTGCATCTGATTTGTAAAAAAAATTTTTCTCTATTCATTATTGAATTTTAAAATACTTTACCCCAACAAAGTTGAAGCTGTCAACTATTTTATCAACTTATTAATTGTTATAACTTCCAAACTATTGATGATACGGTCTTTAACATTCAAGACGATCTTTTAGACAACTTATTGATTTACATAATAAATTTGTTATCTCCTCAATATCTACTATGGTTCTATTTTTATAAACATTTGTTTATAAAAAAAAGCATTACATCCATCTTTAAATGATGATATCTTGTAAACTATTGAAGTTACGGCTTTTGTGATTCAAGACAATTTTATAGAGTAATTATTGGACTGCTTAAAAATAATTTTTTTGTATTTTTTATTCCATTTGTTTATCATTTTTTTTTTATTTATTCAAATTATTACACGGTGAAAGGTACATTTTTTTGGATTTTTACGTCACTTTCATATTCACACACACAACAGCGAATTTCGTGTACATATTTTTAGTCAGTAAATGTACACCCGTTGCTATATGTAGTTGCGTGTGTTGTGTATTAAAACTTTTATTATTTTATATTGTAAATTAACTGTAATTAGTAAATTAGATAATCTATTACTAATTTAGTTAATTTATTCGTTACGTATTTATTGTTAATTAAATTAATTGTAATCGTTTGTATCATTTATTAACGTGGACATTAAGAGGTTATGTTTTGCGTGTGAGAAAACTTTCAGTGTTGGTGTTGTGAAGAATATTGAAAAACAAGGTATTCAAACATTAATTAGAAAGAGTAAAAAGTACGGTGATGACAAGTAGAAATTGCTCGAGAAATCGACTGAAATTCGTGTTCACGATCAGTGTTATCTAGAGTATTCGACTGGAGTTTTCAGAATTCCAGAAGCTGCAGATTCTCCACGCCCGGGACGATCTTCACGGGCTAGTTCCACTGATAGTTTCGACTTTAAGTCACTGTGTCTATTTTGTCAAAAAAGTTACGCTAAAGAACGTGAAAACAAATGTATAGTTGTTACAGACTCACTGAAAGATAAGTTGTTGCAAGTCGCAGAGGAACGTAATGATGACCTCGCAGCAAACGTCATCTCTATTATTAATACAACACCATCTTTAGTCGATGTTCAAGCTCGATATCATTCTCGTTGTTTTAAAAAATTTACATACATTCCGAAAGCACCTACTTCAACTGAAATCCCGGATCCACGCGTACAAAATACCTTACAGTTAATATATAATTACATTGAAAATCATGACGAGTGTCAATTTTCCACGAAAGAGTTGAAAAAAGTCGGTAACAACGAGATATCAGGTGGAACAATTTTGAAATACTTAAAACTGAAATGTAACGAAGACATTACGATAATAAAACGTCCCCGAAAAGATATCACTATCTGCTATTATGGTAGTAGGTCATTTCCAGTAGATGAGTTCTGGTACTTACAGAGAGAGGAGAAAAAAGAAGATTAAAAATTAAGAATCATTAAAACTGCTACAGAAATGATACGTAGGCAAATTAAAAGCACTAGTTATGATAGCAAAACGTATTCTACTTCAGTAAGTTTTTTTGATAATGTGGAAGACGATATTCCCAATTACTTAAATATTTTTTTGAATGAGGTTATGTTAGAAAAATTTACGAAGAAGAAAGATAAATTGAATCTCAGGATGGATAGTTCGACGAATATTGGGTTGCCCGCAGACGAAAATACCGTACTTGAAGGTATGTAAAAATTACAATGCTCGGCTTTACTTTCTGTTTTGTTTTATAACAAATATTTTTATTTATTTTTTTTTCTAGATCGAAATAAAACCGATGAATTTGCATCGTATGATGATCAGCAGAAGAAAATGGAGCTAAAAAAAAATTATTTAGCACATTCAATTATCTGCGCGCTACGTCCCAAGTCATTCATCTCAACTCTCCATCATGCTACTGGTCTTTACGTGAATCGCAAGAGTGGTTCTAAGCTTATTGTGAATCTTCTTTCAAACTTAGGGGTGTGTTCTTCGTACTATGATGTTGCTTTACATGAAATATCGGCTATAAAAGCAGAAGTAACAACTATAACACCACCAGTTTTTGCTCAGTATGTGTATGACAATGCCGATCATAATGCACAAACACTTGACGGCAAAAATACAATACATGTAGCTGCTGGAATAGTAGCAATTAATCCTCCATCTGCTCTAGGAACAGATACTCCGGTATCAAAGTTGATAAAATTACCTAAAGCCTCTGAAGTTGCTTCTTTTGGCAATTTTCAGCTGAAAGAATATAATGATTGTGGTACTTCACTAAAAGCCATAATATACGAAGACGTTCTGAAGTATAAATTTGGTAATTTTGAGCCGGGATTAACACCAGTATACACGACTTACATTTGGGGTCGTTATCTAAAAGTGTGGAACTTACCAAGCCTCCGAGGATTTTTAGAAAAAGTTTCTAATAAAATACAGTACAGTGTGTCGAGAGTACTTATTTTACCAATAATTGACCAAGACCCTTGTAACCTTCAAACATTTTATACAGCCTTGCATTTTGCGGTCAATCACGCTAAACAGATTCAAATGAAAACGTGATTCGTTACGTTTGACTATGCTCTTTGGATCAAAGCTAAACAAATTCTTTGTAATACTCAAGACGAAGAGTTGAAAAGTGTACAGCTTCGTTTGGGTGGCTTCCATCTTCTCATGTCTTACTTAAAAGCAGTGGGTACTATCATGGGTGGTTCAGGGATTAAGGAACTATTTACTACTGTTTTTGCAACAAACTCAGTGGAAAAAATGTTAAATTGTACTGTGTATTCGAGTGCATATTTTAGCGGCAACTGCGATCGGCGAGTTGATTGCAAAGACTGCCGAGTCAGAAGAAAATATCTGCAGTCATGACAATATCGCTGGCATAAAAAGTTTTGATCCTCGCAGAGCTCCTCCGTTGACCATGAGTGTGCAGCGAATTATCAATGAAAAAAAAAAACAAACTGTCAACTTTGTTACAAGATTTCAAAGATAATCCTCCATCTTTGGACTCTATAAACGAGGACGATGACTGTAGGGCAATGTTCAACTTGTTTTCAAGTGCTTTGGAAACACTCAAATCACGAGGTCCAACGGCTGAACTTTGGCTGCAGTATTTTCATATGGTTATGATTGCTGTACAATTTATTGAAGCTGAAAGGAACGGAAATTGGGGCCTACATTTATTGTGCGTTCGTGAAATGTTGCCAATATTTCACGCTGCAGGTCGCTTCAATTACATCAAAGGCGCATAAATTTATCTGCAGGATATGCAGAAGTTAGGCGACATTATGGATCCTGATGAATACCTAAGTTTCACCGAGAGAGGCTTGTTCACAATCAGAAGGACTAATAAACCATGGTCTGGTGTATGGTCTGACATGATAATAGAGCAGACAGCAATGCGATTCTTTGGAACAGGAAAAGAAGGAACCAAACATGGTCGTACTATGAGTGAAAGTGTCGTTTCTCGATTTATATTAGGTATTCCTTATGCGTTTGATATTTTGGATCAATTGGAGCAAGTAACTAATTGCAGAAGCGCATCATCCGATCAACACGTCGAATTAACATCTAGTCGACAAAAACAAGATAAAGAAGATATTGAAATATTTAAATACTGGCTCGATGATCACGGTATCTTCGAACATCGACCGGAAAAGCTGATATCTTTATCTACCGGACTAGTTGGTGATGAGACGATAAATTGCCATCGAGCTTTTGAAAAAGGTTTTGAAGGTATGGCAAAAATGGTTGATGTTAATGCGGAAAATTTTAAACACAGCAAATTAAACTGTGTCAAAACTTTAATTGCAACTACCCCTGTAATCGAGATAGATAATGAAAAAATTCCGATTAACACAACATTGCTCTTTCAAAAGATTGCTGCTAGTCTGGTAGACAAAAAGGATTTGATGAAAGACGCAATATCTTTTGAGTTATCACCATATCCGATGGCTCTTTTTAATGAGAGTGGAATCATGCGCGAAAGTAACAAATCCGAGCTTTATAAATCTTTAAATAGCACTTCATACACTGAAAAAGATTTTGTAGATGTCAAGTTCGTGATTGATGGAGGTTACTTACTTCACAAGGTTGGCTGGCCGAGAAATTCAACATTTGATGAAGTTTTCGCAGCCTACGAATCTTTTATCATTAAACATTATTCTTCTGATTCCACCATAGTTTTCGATGGGTATAATCAATCGAATATAGGAATCAAATCATATGAGAGATATAGACGTGTTAACAAGAAAGTAGCGCTCGAAATTAGTTTTACACCAGACATGGAAACGCCACGAGAAAAAGATCTATTCTTATCAAATTATAAAAACAAATCTAGATTCGTTGAACATTTGATTTATTACTTGGAAGGGCGTCATCAATTATCAGTATTTCAAGCTCCAGAAGACGCAGATTTATTAATTGTACAAACGGCAATCGATATAACTAATACTGTTAATAAACGAGTCGTCGTGGTTGGTACCGATGTTGACTTAACGGTATTAGTAATTGCTCTTACTCCCGAAGGAAAAAGCGTCGACATGCTGAAGCCGAAAATTTTGAAGCAGTCAGAAAGTGTAATAACTTCTCACGAAAACATTATGATAAAAAAATTCATACTATTTGCACATACTTTCTCTGGCTGCGATACGGTAAGCTCTATTTTCCATAAAGGCAAGAAATCATTGTTGAAGTTGCTACAAGATGATATAACAGCCCAGGAACACGCATAAGTTTTCTACAACAGTAATTCTTCTCGGGAAGAAATCAGAAAGGCTGGAGAAAATATTATGCTGAAGTTGTACAAATCTACATTAGCGACAATCGGTGAATGCCGAGTGGATCGTTTTGGTGATGTAGCACGCAAGTCATCTGCCCTCAACTTAGCTTTACTGCCACCAACATCCGGGGCAACATTTCAGCATTCATTACGCACTTTTTTACAAGTTCAGCTTTGGTTAGGAAATGTTTTCAATACTGAAAACTGTTAGAATTAATATCAAAATAATGTATTTAATGTACTACTAGCGCCATCTATGTTGTATCGTTGTAACTGCCTACCTCCGGTCAATATTAAGAAATAAAATTTAGTCTTTGATCAACCACTGTACACGTTTTATTAGGTTATGGGCCCAGACCCATTTTTGCTAAATTTAAATTTTTTTCTCGTGCAAAAGTAACTATGTCGACGTTGGGGTACTTAGTGAATGTGCCGAAACTCAAGGGACGCGAAAATTACGACGATTGGGCGTTTGCAACAAGTAATTTCTTGTTACTTGAAGGCATTGACATTGAAAATGTGCCAGCAACTATCAGTGAATCTGAGAATAAAAAAGCTAAAGCAAAACTCGTTATGACTATTGACTGTTCATTATATGTGCATATAAAAAGTGAAACTACAGTGGACGGTGTGTGGAAGAAATTAAAACAGTTATTTGATGACACGGGGTATCAACGAAAAATAAGTATGCTTCGTACATTGATTTCAATACGCCTCGATAACTGCGAATCCATGACATCCTATGTATCTCAAGTGGTTGAGACAGCACATAAATTGAAAGGGACAGGTTTCGAAATCACAGACGAGTGGATTGGGTCATTACTTTTGGCGGGACTTCCAGATAAGTATTCACCGATGATAATGGCAATAGAGCACTCTGGAATAGCCATTAGCGCTGACGTCATTAAAACAAAGTTACTTGACATGTGTTCGGAGGTTGGCACTACTGGAATCGATTTTGCTTTTTGGTCAAAACAGCGAAATAAAAATGGCAGCACTGACAAGCAAATGTCAAAGTCAACCAGCAGTAAACAAATAAAGTGTTATAATTGCAAGAAGATCGGCCACTACAAAAATGAGTGTCCTGAATTAAAAGCAAATAAACAATTGAATGCTTTTAGCGCAGCGTTTTTTAATGGTTATTATAACACAGAAGACTGGTACATCGACTCAGGCGCAAGCGCGCATATGACGTCAAACCAAAAATGTTTACTCCGAACTCGACCAGTACACGAAACTAAAGAAATCGTAGTGGCAAATCAAATGACGGTGCCTGTAGTTAGTGTTGGTGAAACACAGATAACGACATGCGTGAACAGTTCTCAGTATGAAGTGATTGTGAAGGACGTATTGTATATACCGAATCTCACGGCAAACTTACTATCCGTAAGCCAACTTATAGCTAAAGGAAATAAAGTTGTATTCAAAAAGGATACCTGTTTTATATACAACCAAGTGAATGAGCTTATTGGTACAGCAAATTTGATAAATGGAGTGTACAAGTTAAACACAAAAAAATTCGAGAACTCGTTATCGGCAATGTCAACATGGCATAGAAGGTTAGGACATATAAATAGTAAGTCCTTACAAAAAATGAAAGAAGGAGCAGTAGAAGGAGTTTCCTTTCACGAGAAAGCTGACATACAGATACAGAATTGTGAAGTGTGCTGTGAGGGAAAACAATCACGTTTACCTTTCCCATCAGCAAACCATAGAAGTGAAAAACTACTGGATGTAGTACACTCAGATTTATGCGGGCAGATGGAGACCAAGTCAATTGGTCAGGCGAAGTACTTTCTTCTGTTTGTGGATGATGCCAGCAGAATGACTTTTGTCTACTTCTTGAAGGAAAAGAACCAGGTGTTCCAGCAGTTCAAAGAATTTCGAAGTTTAGTTGAGAATCAAACTGGAAACAAAATAAAAATACTGAGAACCGACAATGGAGGTGAATTTTGTTCACGTGAAATGGAAAATTACTTAAAACAAGTAGGTATTGTCCATCAGAAGACCAATCCTCACACTCCAGAGCAGAATGGACTCTCAGAGAGGTTCAACAGAACTGTAGTTGAACGGGCAAGATGTTTATTGTTTGAAGCAGGTCTCGACAAAAGTTTTTGGGCTGAAGCAGTTAATACTGCAGTTTACCTAAAGAACAGAACACCAGCCGCCAGTTTAGGCATGATGACACCATTTGAGAGGTGGACACGTGAGAAACCAGACCTCAGCCACGTTAGAATTTTTGGCAGTAAAGTAATGGTGCATGTTCCCAAAGTACAACGACAAAAATGGGATAAGAAGGCTGACAGATTAATTTTAGTAGGGTATCCAGATAATGTGAAAGGATACAGATTATATAACCCAAGAACTAAAAAAATTACTACGAGCAGAGATGTCATCATTATGGAAAAAATAGAGTTGGTCGAAGCTCAGATTGTAGTAAACGATTGTGAAAATAAGTCAAAGAAAGATAAAAACTTAGAAGAAGATGAAAACTTAATAGAAAATCCAGGTTCAGATCCAAATGATTCAACATATATTTGTGAATCATCGTCTTCCCAAGATGACTCATATCAATCTGTTACTGAAGAAAAGTCTTTTGCAGAGAATCAAGTTCAAATTGAAGCTAAGCGTAAGAGAAAGCCAGTAGAAAGATATGGGATGACCAATCTCTGTCTTCTGGATAATCTGGAGTCATGTGATGAAGAACTCAGTTATGAAGCTGCAATAAATGGACCAGACAAGGAACAGTGGAGAAAAGCGATGGAAGATAAACTGAAAGCCTTCGACGATAATCAAGCATGGACGTTTGTAGATAGGAAAGAAGCTGATAGAGTGGTACAGTGCAAGTGGGTATTCAAGAAAAAGTACGAAAGTGACAATAGTGTGCGATATAGAGCAAGACTGGTGGCAAAAGGTTTTACCCAAAAAGAGGGTGTGGATTACGCTGACACATACTCACCAGTTCTTCGTTACTCTACACTAAGGTTTCTATTTGCTTTAAGTGTCAAACTTAACCTTGAAATTACTCACTTAGATGTAACTACTGCATTCCTAAATGGTTACTTAAATGAAAATGTGTATATGCAAGTTCCCCCTAATTTAGATTGTAAAGAAAATAGTGTTCTTAAATTAAATCGTGCAATTTATGGTCTAAAACAATCAGCCAGGGCTTGGAACGAAAGAGTAAATGATTCTTTATTAAAATTAAATTTTGTCAAGTCAAAGTTAGAACCATGTCTGTATATAAAAAATTGTGAAAAGGAGCAGATCATAATAGCAATCTTTGTTGATGATTTTTTCATTTTTTCAAACAGTAGTAATATGGTTAATGAGTTAAAAACAAATTTAATGTCAAAATTTAAAATTAAGGATTTGGGCCAATTAAAACAATGTTTGGGTATGAGAGTTAAAATGTATCAGAATGGCAATATTTCCTTAGATCAAGAAAAGTTTGTAGATCATATTTTAAGTAAATTTAATATGACAAACTGTAAAGTTGTTGGTATTCCTATTGAGAAAAATTTAAAACTAGAGAAAAGTGTAGATGTTTGTAAACAATATCCATTCCAACAACTAATAGGAAGCCTAATGTACTTAAGTGTTTTGACTCGCCCAGATATTTCCTATAGTGTGAGTTATTTGAGCCAATTTAATAATTCATATTCCTATACTCATTGGAAGCATGCGAAACGCATCCTAAGATACTTATGTAAAACTAAATCTTATGGCCTAATGTTTATCAAAGATAATTGTAAATTAGAGGGTTTCGTTGATGCAGATTGGGCTTCAAATACACTAGATAGGAGATCCTATACAGGTTTCTATTTTAAACTTTCTGGAACTGTTATTTCATATAAATGTAAAAAACAACGTACTATAGCCTTATCAAGTACAGAGGCAGAATATATGGCGATTGCTGAAGCCTGTAAGGAGGCTATTTATTTAAAAAACTTGTTTTCTGAAATTATAAACAGTTGTGATTATGTAATTATATTGTATAATGACAATCAAGGTGCTCAGAAGCTGTCTGAAAATCCTTTATTTCATAAAAGAACGAAGCACATAGATGTGCGTCATCATTTTGTTAGAGAAGCAGTTGCTAACAATCTTATAAAGATAGTCTACATGCCAACATCTGAAATGCCAGCAGACTTGCTGACCAAGGGTTTAGATGGCGTTAAACATGACTATTTTGTAAAAAAGTTAGGTATTCAAAACATTGTTTAATAGGTGACTATCTGTAAATTAATAGCATTTTTTTTTGGTTTGTCAAAAATAGTTTATATGTTACAAAGTTCAGATTATTTTGATAAGTGGAGATGTTAGAATTAATATCAAAATAATGTATTTAATGTACTACTAGCGCCATCTATGTTGTATCGTTGTAACTGCCTACCTCCGGTCAATATTAAGAAATAAAATTTAGTCTTTGATCAACCACTGTACACGTTTTATTAAAAACTACGGATGGAAGAAGACGGAAACAATGTTTCTTCCCATACGTACAGAAGATCCATTAGCCCCTGCAGAACTTTTAACTATAGTACATTGTTCTTGCGCCACTACTAATTGTAGCAAGAATTGAGAATGCAAGAAAGCAGGGTTACATTGCACCAAAGCTTGTAAACATTGCCGGGGCGAAACTTGCCTAAATTCTGCGGATATTGTTGTACCGGAAATTGATGAGTTAGAAGAAGAAACCGAATATGTGATTAAACCTGGCTATCTAGAAATTATGAAGAGCATTTACGGTACTTATAGTGATGACAGTGATGATGAAGTAAATGAGGACGATCATACGGGAGATCCACCTCACGAGGTTCCTGAAGAACTGCCAAGCCAGCCATCAACATCAGACGAGCAGCCAGCGAAAAAACGACGAATAAAAGAATAATTTTTAAAACGAAATGAAGAAAAATTCAATTTTAAACAATTGTATGCATTAAGATACACTTATTTTTTTGTTAATAATAAATACTTCTGGAAAAATCTTACTGAAGTACTCCTTTGAAATTCTTTATTTCCAAATTCCTCTCAAATTTTTACTTTTTAAATTTAAAATTGCAATTACTTTGAACTGCATGGGAAAATATTCTGTTCTACGCATATTTTTCAAAATTTAAACAACAGAATCTAGAATCATAGACGTAAGTGGCAAACACAAGTAAGTATTTTCATTCTTTTTTACGCAAGTCTGATTGGGAAATTGTAAAAAGTTCATTCAATTCTGTAAATTTTTCCCGGGCTGCACACTGGCAAAAATTTTCAGTTTTTTTTTGACAAACATTAAGTAAATTCAATATTCCAAAATTGAAACAAAACAGCAAGTGCAAAATAAATTATTGGCGTTAAGTAAGAAAATAAGGACAATAAAATCCAAAAAAATGTACCTTTCACCGTGTAATAATTTGAATAAATAAAAAAAAAATGATAAACAAATGGAATAAAAAATACAAAAAAATTATTTTTAAGCAGTCCAATAATTACTCTATAAAATTGTCTTGAATCACAAAAGCCGTAACTTCAATAGTTTACAAGATATCATCATTTAAAGATGGATGTAATGCTTTTTTTTATAAACAAATGTTTATAAAAATAGAACCATAGTAGATATTGAGGAGATAACAAATTTATTATGTAAATCAATAAGTTGTCTAAAAGATCGTCTTGAATGTTAAAGACCGTATCATCAATAGTTTGGAAGTTATAACAATTAATAAGTTGATAAAATAGTTGACAGCTTCAACTTTGTTGGGGTAAAGTATTTTAAAATTCAATAATGAATAGAGAAAAATTTTTTTTACAAATCAGATGCACATGGCTGTATTTGTAATTTTTTAAAGCAACGAAAAAAAAATAAAATGGAAATATAAATTTGTTTATAACAAATTGTGTATAAAATAAACAATGAAAATTCGAATAGAAAAAAAAATTTTTCTCATATTTATATTAACAATTGTAAATGATGATTTTTAGAAAAAAAATTATTTCTTAATAAATAATTTAAATGGTGGATAAATGAAAAAAACAGATATAAACA
This sequence comes from Neodiprion virginianus, assembly GCF_021901495.1. Lineage (NCBI taxonomy): Eukaryota > Metazoa > Arthropoda > Insecta > Hymenoptera > Diprionidae > Neodiprion > Neodiprion virginianus. The sequence continues at coordinate 13,226,809 of NC_060881.1, read as the reverse complement.
ATTAAATAATTTTTTTAAGAAAAAATTTGTTTTATAAAAATCATTATTTCACTAAGACAATAAAATGACCAACAAAATTTTTCAAAAATATTCAACTTGTCTATTTGTTTATAATAAATTTTTAAACAATGCACGTTAAAAAATTTTCAGCCAAGCTAATAAGCGCAACATATTAATTTAAAAACAACCAAAATTCAAGATTTATAAAAAAAAATTTTTTCATAACATTATCCGGATTTTTCCATTTCTGATAACTTTGAAAAATCATTATTAACAAATGAAAAAACTTTCATAAACTTTCACCACTGAATCTTGTTTATTATTCATATAAGAAGAGCTCACAAAAGAAAAAAAAATTATACACCCATTTTTTAAACTTTTACAAGTGATTTTATGAAAAGTCAAGTCTACGAAAAATGAGTTAATTAACAATGAAATAACTTAAACGAAAATCGAGTTAAAAATTATTTTTTTGGTAAGACTACATTCCTTCAAGTGTCTAGATAACACTATAAGTTATTAAAATTTTTAAATTAATTTTGAATGTTATAAAAAAATTGTTTCGTGTTGCATGCTTCGCTAGGCGGTGACGCCTAGGCACCGAAACGGCCGCGCGGAGCCCTATTTTCAACGTTGAATTAAAATTATAAATAATAAACCTAGAATTCCGGGAGTACGGACTTTCTTATCGGAATTTTCCTCCTTTTTTAGGATCTTTTTTCAAAATTCATTTATCTTTTATATTTTTGAAATTATAGCTATAAAACGGAGACTATATTTTTTTCTTTCCGTTTTTTGTTTATAACTATTAAAATTTTTAATGGCGGATTAATTAAAAAATACCGGTTTCATCATTTTGAATTTTGAATCCAATGCACGAATCGCCATATTTTTAAGACCATTCTAACGATTTTTCTCAGTAAACTCACTTCTCAACCAGACTAACTAAACATATCTTACAAATGTCCGCAGCTGCAGCTAATTCTGCTTCTCCCCCGTATATTCCATTTTTATTCATATGTGATTTGTAATCACCAGGTGACCCAATCACAGCACCGTTTGACTCATTACCTGTAATAAAACCCGTAAATGTAGACCAATTATTCACTATATTTGAAACGATACTCAGTCTCACCTCTGCGTGTCGATCTTGAGTGCCGTATACACAATACGTCAACGCGCGAAAAAGACAATTCCCGTCGGGAATCATCTTTATAATTTTCGTTTGCATGTTCATTTTTTGCGCGTCAGAAACAGATACCCATAAAGATATTTGTCAAAGACTGTCATAAACAGCCGATGACAGCTGTCAAAGGGTTTGCTAGATGCTTTTTTTTTCGTTTTCGGGATCTCACCCCACCGCCAACTTCATGCGTATACTATTGTTATTATAATCTTTTTTTACTATTGTTATTATAATCTTTTTTTATTATTGTTATTATAATCTTTTTTTACTATTGTTATTATAATCTTTTTCTACGTTCATTTGTTTGAAACTTTTTTATTAGATAGAGAGATAATCTTTTTCTACCTGTTCATTTTTTTGAAACTTTTTTATTAGATAGAGAGATTTACATCAGTGATTTCATTTATAAGTATTATTTTCCATTGTAAATTCGTAAAAACCTTTTTATTCGTATTTTATTTTTTGTACTTTGAGGTGGATCATTTTATGCTATATATCACTGTATAAAAAGTAAATAATGTTTCAATTTTCATTCTTAGTTTGACCAAAAAAGTTTAGGAAGAAAATATGCTGCTATTGCTTGCAGGCGTTTGCCGGACACTCACTCGTTTGATGCAATCGCTAAAAAATTGTTTGATATCCCTTCTTCATTCGGTCTAACATCATAAAATATCAGAGCAACAATTACTGACAACGGATCAAACTTTATAAAAGCATTTAAGGAATTCGGAGTTGATGTCTCACATAAAAATCTTTTTGGTAATTATTTTTTGTAATAAATTTTACTATAAATATAGATCATTAATAATAATAATAATTCAAGTTAGTTCAAATTTTTTTTTTTTTTGTAGTTTAAAATTTGAGTTATTTTGAAGTATCACAGTTTTCATTTCTTAATTAATAATTAACTATTAAATTTCTTTTAATTGCATTTCGTCTAATTTCTTACGATTTGTTTTGAATGTTATCTAGATTTGTCTGAAATAACTTGCAATGATGATGATGATCAAAATATTCCTGATGCTTTTGACGATGATTCTGTTAGAGCTAAGGAAGAATTCGATTTAAAGTGCGAAACTGCATTGCCTCAACATTTGTGATGTGCTAGTCGTTCACTTAACTTAATAGCAACGACAGATATCAGTAAGGGTATTGAAGCGTCTCAAGTTTTGAAAAAAAAGCACATGAATGTTGCAAAGAAGTGTTCTTCTTTGTGGAAGCAATTACGATCTCCGAAAAAGAATGAATGCTTTAAATCGTATTGTCGTGTTGCATTGAAAAAACCAGTTATAACGCAATGAAATTCATTCTACGATTGTATAAAACAAATTTTGAGTGTGAAAGATAAATTGTTACAAGCAGATATTCAGTATTTACAATATAAATTTTCTAAATCTGATTTTGTCTATCTCCATGAGTATATTAAATGTACGTCAGATTTAGCAGTCGCGATAGATCGATTACAAGCCGATAACTGTCATTATGGCATACTCTTTCCAGAATTGGTTTGCCTCAAATCAAAGTTGCAAAAATTGCTTGAAAGTAGAAGCATTTCCATGTGTCAACTATTATTACAAACAATAATTGACAGTGTTAACATCCGATTCACGAATTTTTTCGATTTTCTTCAGTGTGGGAAAGATGCAGCCATAGCATCGGTATATCACCAGAAATTTAAAGGAAATTGATTGGGATAGTTTTCATCTGAAATTCAACTTAAAGTTTACAAATGGTTTGAAGATGCAATCAAGGCAGAAAAAATTGAAAGATCATATGAAAATTCCCAAAACACTGAGAATGATGAATACAACTTTGGAGATTTTAAAACTAATATTATTTAAAAATTTGAGGTTTCTGTAACTCAAGCTGCTGTTGATGCAGAAATCACAAATTATTCAAGATCCGCTATCCAAAATTTTGATACGCTTAATAATCATCCATTGGTCAAAAAAGTGTTTTTAAAATATAATACACCGTTACCATCTTCAGCTTCGGTCGAAAGACTCTTCAACTATGCTACAATGATGAACTTGCCTAAATATAACAGATACAGTGACACAAATTTTCAAATCCGAGTCTTAACAAAAGCAAATGCTTCAAAAAAGTTATAACTGATGACAAATCTAACTAATTGTTTTTTTTTATTGTTGTAAAATTCAATATTCTATAGAAAAATAGTTACATATGTATTTAATAAAAGAATTGTTGAGAATTTACTTTAAATAAAAAAATCTAACCACCAAAAAACGAATTTTTTTCAAAATTTATTTTTTTATATCAGTCAATCTTCCACCTGTGACACTTTTACGTCAAGATTTCGAATATTAACTGAAATAAATGGAAATAATTGAATGAATTCCCACTAGGCATTGAATTAAAGAATTGTAGCTCATTTTCAATAGAAATATTTTTTTTAATTTTAATTCAATTAAACTTGTAATCAAATAACATTTATTGACTAATTCAATAAAACTTGCAATAAAATAATTTTGAATTATTAATTTAATATTAATGGCGATAAATTAAATTTTTAATGGGTAATTCATAGATGAACAATTAGCATTATATATTAACAATATCCATTAAAAAAACTATGAGTAATGCATTGAATTGACATTGCAATTTTTGCAACTCCGGAGCCAACTTTGAGTATTGGAGAATTTTGAGTAGAGTCACGGGTTTTTGGTTGCGTCTCTTCCGTGTTTGAAATTAGGTGCAGCCGAATTCCGTTGTACCGGGTCGAGCCACATTATCCGGTTTAAGGGTCACCTCTCGTGTAGGTCGCGAATCGTCGAAGGGGGAGTGTTCGGATTCGCGAATCGAGTCAGGACGCTGCGGGGAAAAGGTAAACTTTTTGAAAAGGTAGAATTGAGAAAATTGATTTAAGATAGTAATTAGAATTGCGACTAGCGCGGCAAGCACGGCCAGTTACAGTTTTTTGTCTTGAAAAACTCTGCTCTTAAGCGTATTAGTCAAGGTTGCGATTAGCGCTATACAGTAGAGGACGATCGCGGTTAGCGCGTCGAGTGAGGTTTTGTTTTAGTTTTTATCTAATGGGTTATTGTTTTGTCATTTATTATTAAAAGAAGTGACTAGCGCATGTAGGCTTGAGTTTTCTTTTAGAGTTAATTTCTCCAGTCTGTTTATTGGTTTTTGGATCGCGAGGAGCGAATTTTGCATTATTTTTTTTTGTTTTGTATCCCCGCTATTGCCAAATATAGGATTTTATTTTACTTCTTTTGTTAAATAGCGTGTGTTTTTCGAGTGTCTCTCTGTCTCCAACATTACCCCTTTCCTCTCCGCGGTACTGAGCTACCAAGCATATTCCCAAGGTATAACGCATTAACGATTCCGAGGCGGGTTAATCACGCCAGGTGCCCAACAAAATTTCGCGGAAAATTTTCTTGTTTGGATCTAGCCTACATCGCGGGACGTCGAATTACTATGTACGCGGTAAGTTTACGGTCGTTTTCTCCGAGTGACCGAGGTACGGTCAAAATCCACTTCACAGTGCATGGTACAGCATGTTCTTTCCCTTACTGTAATATATGCATGTGAGTCATAACTTACGATCTCAAAGCTCCTGTGTTTGTGGCCTAGAATACATGAAAGTTCTACACCGGGAGATGATGTAGAAGTGGGTAAGATAATTGTCCCACCAACAAGCAGCTCATGGGATAACCAATTATAATAATTTTGTCATGGGTTTTTATTTATGTAGAATGTCTGCTCACGCGTCGATGTGTCACTTATTTCTACATATTCATTTTAGTAGTTTACGAGAAGTACATATAATGCGAATCTATGATAAATGAGCTTACCTCCTTGCAGCTGCGGTTCCCCAAGTTCAACGTAGAATAGAGCATCTTTTTCATAGGAGTCCTCCTCAATTATTGTCAATGTTATAAACTTCCTGAAATAACAAGAACATGCTTCAGGTGTATTTGATGTTATCAGAGTCATGAACTTATGCTAATGACAATATTACATGTTTTTGTTACGTGTGCCGACTTTGTTAATTAATGCCATTTTACTGGATGTGCTATATCACACTGATGTGAAATAAAACTACTCAATTCAGAAAACAAACGAGGAACAGTGTGATACAAAGAATTAATTCATTAATACCAGAGCAAAAATCACTAACGTCATTAGATTTACTAGGCAATTGAATTTTGAAAAGTTCATATCCAATTGCATGTAACGGACCGGATTCGTTGTCACATTTGATTTGGGTATTGATCAGTTGTTGAAGGTAAGTTGAATTTTTCTTATAAGTTCACTGAAATCGATAAACATCAACTTGAATTAGAATTCAGCGTGTTTTCAAGTTTATGGCAACGGCGGTTATGCATGCGCATTCATAGCGGACTGTGGGCTCGTCAATATTTCGACTTATTTAAAAGGGGTGTTATGGTACAGGCGAAAGGAAGATACGAGGTTTCATAGGTTGACGATAATTTTTCAGGTAGAGAATTTTTAGGGATTTTTAAACTTGCATGTAATGCTTACAAGGTAAGTCTTTTGGTGTCCCAACGTCGAACGGTTCAAAAATATTTTTTTTTCTTATTCGTCGAAGTCCCCAATATAAAATGCTACAGCCATTCACCTGCAAATTTAGATTTACAAAACTTGTGTATTTTCGAAATTGATAATTTTCGAATTTCGACCACCTGTATATTAGAGTGTTTCAAAAAAAACCGACTATTTTTTTTTTTTTTTTCGAAGAACATTGAAAAATCTTCCGAGTGTCCCTCAAAAATGACCTCGGTAAAATATGAGCTCTTAATATTGATATTTAGAGGTGGCGATTCTCAATTTTCTATTTCCCATTTGAATAACATGGAAAAAATTTTTTTTTAAATTTAGAATTTTATTGCTCGAAAACGAATAAGTGTGAAGATATAAACAAAACATATTCTTGTAGGAAATTTTACGCTCTACAAAAAAGATCTGAATAAAGACTTGCGTAAGGAAAGTCGTTTCGGAGTTATCAGGCCTCAAACATCGAAACGTTTGGAATAATGATGTTTTAAATTTATAAATGCTACAAAACTGGCTCATATCACTTAAGTACACAATATTATTGATTTTAAAATTAAAACTATAGACTCACTATGAAATGTTAATCAATAAATTTCATTAATTAACGATATGAGTCAGTTTTGTAGCATTTATAAATAATAACATCATAATTTCAAACGGTTCGATGTTTGAGGCCTGATAACTCCGAAACGACTTTCCTTACGCAAGTCTTTATTCAGATCTTTCTTGTAGAGCGTAAAATTTCCTACAAGAATATGTTTTGTTTATATCTTCACACTGATTCGTTTTCGAGCAATAAAATTCTAAATTTTTAAAAAAATTTTCCCCATGTTATTTAAATGGGAAATAGAAAATTGAGAATCGCCACCTGCAAATATCAATATTAAGAGCTCATATTTTACCGAGGTCATTTTTGAAGGACACTCGGAAGATTTTTCAATGTTCTTCGAAAAAAAAAAAAAATAGTCGGTTTTTTTTAAACACTCTACTGTATATTTTTAACGACCCCATGTATCGGAGCAATTCAAAGCGGGAAACCCGCTGCACGTGAAACCCTTCATATTTAAGAGTGATAAAAAATAAAAGATTTTCCAGTCTTTTTGTTCAAAATTTTGAAAAATGTGGAGAAAGACATCAGTTACAGATTCTGTTGTCATCAATAATAGTTTTGGGTGGAAAAACGAACCAAAATCATGATATACTATGATCATTACTTTCAAACACACGCGCGCATCTCCGACCCACAATTGTTTCGAACCCGAAAGTCACTTGATACTTGAGAAGCGATTAAGAATGATACTACCAGAAAGATGCAGTACTGCCATAATGATAACGTCTGAGTATGTAGTTACACCGATAATTCGTAAAATGTAAGCAACGATACGTATGTAATTTTTCATTCATAATTTCGGGATTAAAGGTAAACCATTGTGATGTCTTTTATTTTTCTGACATTACCACATGTGCACACCTACAAGTGAATTTCGGATGATGAATTCTCAAAGACGAGAGCATACTTTTCAAATGTTGTGTGACAAGATGATTCCTTATTCAATATTGTTGTGAGTAAAATAGTGGTGGGAGATGACAGTTAAATCGAAAGTAACGAAAAAAATTATTATAAAATATTCCGTTGACAGCTGAGACACGTATTCATACACTCACAACGTCAACATGGCTACCGCTAAAACGACTGCGATAACATTTCGGTTGTTTAAGGATTCACGGCACTTAGATACCAATGGAATTTATATCACCCACAACAAAACAGATGCCTGAATAGGTTCATTGCAACTCCGTTATTGGTTAAGCTCTATTTACTGATATTTTACGACATGAGAATACAGTGATATTAGATGGCACCACCATCAACTTTTCGACTTAGCGCTGACTTGGCGAGGCCGGATCACAGCCGAGCGTAAATTTCTATGTGCCCCGTCCGCTGCACACGCTCACCTATGCACAGCTTGCGTGGTGCACCACACACACAGCTTGCGCAGGTAAACCACAGCTAGCAGCTCCGAAAGTGTCGAGCAATTCATTTTTGAGTTTTGACCGATATGCCGAATCGACGCTGATATATCCAGGTGAGTATTAGAACAGAACATGTGAAACTAATTATATTTATTATGGCTTGCCGGATCATCGAAGTGGCCATATGAAATTCGTGTCAGTTCAGCATAACTATGCGAAATTTGCTCGTATAACCTAATACTTATCATTGTTTACCTCTAACGAAAATGTCTCTACCGACGCATAATTGAAAAGTGATGATAAAATCCCTTAACAAATTACTTTGAAGTACATTATTCCTTATTCTGCTTTCGACTTTAGAAAGAAGGTTATTGTGAGACTTTCCGTCAAATGTTGGGATACATATCTTTATTCCAATACTGCGAAAATGAAGTTTGAATTGTGAAATATGTTACCTAGTGGGAAAAAAATTGGTTGAGATTACTGCGGTTATAGTCTATAAATCTGATCGGTAAACTTAATTTTATGAGTATAAATAATCAAATCAACATTTGTGGAATAGGATTCCGAACAATCATTTCATCTTTCCTTACACCGTAGCAATGTTTCTCGTACAGTACTATAATCAAATTCCGATGTAAAAATGAAATTATCCATCATGCTATATACCGGGACAATCTGTTGAAACTATACATACAATGCGCATGCGCCAAATTATTCAATCTCATTGGTCTGTGAAATCGCCCCGCGGCGATGTTTTCGTCTGCTCAGCAGGGGGCCAACGTACATAAAATGAGACAATACTCAAGAGTTGTAAATCTCTCGCGCATAAAACCGCGGATTGAGGTATTGCTGCTGTTTATTTTTACGAGGCGTGAATTGTCTATGAAGAATAGTATCGTTCAGCAATACCGTGGTCGATATCGGAAAATATTCAACCGACACAAATATCAAATGATACAGAAATTGAATATTATTTATTGAAAGAAAAAATATGAAATTCAATGTGAAACGTCATTAACAAGTCGTAGTCTGGACAAACAGAGTTCGGTGGGTAAAAACAACGTTTATTGTGAACAGATTCTTCATTTACATAAGATTGAAAATGCGTCTCATTAACGATTTATGTTTTCTGAATTTTATTGGAAATTAGTTCTATCCAAGAATACCAAAAAATCCTGTCTGATAATAATAGCTTCTAATATTTTCAGGTACAAAATAATTCATTGTCAAAGCGGGACTAAATTTGTCAGGCATGGAAGCATGTGGGTAAATTTATAATTACGTGACCTTTGACTATTACAATATTTTAACATGGATTCAATGATAAAATTCGTTGTTTTTTTTCAGCAGGTTCAAAATTTATACTTTAATTAACACGAAGAAAATTATGCCTTACCTGATGGTCAAAACGTTTAGGTGGCAAGGATCCTGGTTTCTCGAGCGGTGCAATCATTATAACCATCGAATCTGGTTATTTCATCAGGCATAAGGTGCCAGAGTGAATTTCATCAGGCCATCGCCACCTTCTTAACATCAGTTGAGGCAAAATTGAAGAGCGGGATATACTACAGATCATAATAGCTGAATATCCCATCATTTTACTTTGATCGAGCCAATAGCGATAAGTTTGTTACTTAACCGTTGCTGACAATTCATTCTACCGAGGAATCATTCTGTGCACCATTGTAATTCAAGCATTATTATTTACCAGCATTGTTTTTCAAAATTTACGCCATTTAATTTGGTATCTTATTTTGAAGCTAACTTTTACTGTCTTTGGCATTAGATTCAGATAAATAGTTTTTCAAGTCCTCAATTAGATTGTGGGGTTGAATTTTGTGAGACAAACTGAATCAATCTAAATCTAGAATTGTTAAATAACTTCAGTTGAAAATAACTTTAAATTTAATCTCAGTTGACGGTGACATCTGGCTAGTTAGTTGCACGATAACTTAAAACCAAATTCAATTTTACACTCTTTGTAGGGTCCTACGCTAAGACTGAAAGCTTGTGAATCTCCATTTACCGCAAATATTTCTGCATTTCATGTTAGCATTGTCCGAGGTAAAACAAATCTCATTTTGAGATTGGAAATGGAACCTGAAACGCAGAAATTATTCAGTAGCACGAATTGAAAACCAAGAATTTTATAATGGTTCCTGCAACAAAGGGACTCTTTCCAAGTATCCTTATTACAAGGTGATGTTCGGAGGACTATGAACAAGATATTGTATCGGATTACATTATTTGAAAAAAAAATCTTCATGAACTTCGTTGAAAATTAGATATTCATTTATTTTGATGGAACAAGGGACACAATCGTGAATCCGATAAGTCAATATCCTCGTAATAATGCTCTGACATTAATCTAAAACATGATTGTCCTTGAAGTTAATTGTGACGTTGAGGCGCATTTTGAGAAAGTTAATTTTCAACTTGTGTCACAGGATGTGATCTACGTTCCTGAGTTCTACGGTTCCGATTAGATTTTCTTTGTTTTGAACCGCACTAACATGAAATACAGAAATCATTTTAATAAATCTAATATTACTTGAATTTTCAATTTGAGTATTAGGTTCCTTCCATTCATTTAATCGCACATCATTGAAAATTTGCGAAATGAACTCTGATGATCATTGGAAAATTTTTAATATTAGTCGCAATAATTTATTGAACGGAAAAAATACATTGACTACCGACTATTTGTAAATTTTGTTGAACTATTTTCGAGAAAAAAAAGATTCACAGTTCTATTACAGATAGTGAGATATTTAAATTTCTTGAACGCTCGGTTCAATGTTTCATTTTCAATAGTGATGAAATTCAATATTACTACTTGAAGTCAGAAGCAGAATTGGGCAGCAGAAAATACTTTCGTCATTTCATTACCCGTAAATTACAATTACTGTGAATAACTGTAATATTTAGTAACTAATGACAATTGCGGGAAATAATTATAAATTTTGATTTACCAATTACAGTTAGTATCAACAATTGTAATTTTATAATTATCAACTACAATAACTCGAAATAATTGTAATTTTTTTGTTGTCAATTAAAATTACTTGAAAAAATTGTAATTTTTTTGCTACTAATTACAATTACTTGGAACAATTGTAATTTTTCTGTTATCCATTACAATTAATGGAAATGATTATGTTTTTTTTCAAATTTCAATTGTTTTTCATAATTTATTTAAACAAATTACCTTTGGAAACGTAATGTCGAATTCTCAACATAATTTCAAATTCCGAAAACATCGGGAACTTCATGGAGCTTACATATTCACATTGACTGGTCAAGCAAATTATTTAAACAAATTAATTTTTCAAAGTAATGTGAAATCCTCGATCAGCTACCCAAAAAACTTTGGTAACCATAGCCCATTCACATATTGACTGTAAAAGACTCGTTCCGATCACACCATTTGAATACTCCAAAAACGGAGTAAATTTATTTGTCTATTTGTTATTATTTCACAGGAATAACGTTAAAAAGAATTTTAATAATGTCTGATTTAATTACAATCACTGAGGATAATTGAAATGATTTGTGATTAAATTCCAATCACTGAAAGTAATTTTGATAAACTTTGATTAAATTCAAATTACTCAATGTGATTTTAATGAAATCCAATTCAATTACAATTACTGGAAATAATTTCGATGGACTCTGAGTCAATTACAATTATCAAAAGTAATTTCACTGAACTCCGATTCAATTATTATTACTGAAAATAATTTCGATGGAATTCGATGTCATTAAAAATTATCCTTAGTGATTAGTAATTGTTAATTTTTTATTACAATTTTGCCCAGCACTGGTCAGAAGAGAGTGAGAAAGTTGCTTAGTTGCTCGAAAGTGGCGATGATCTTTGTACGTGTGATAAATTAAATAGGTAGATAACAGTAAATATTAGAGATGTAATTATTTTGGCCGTATCACCTGTTGATAGAAAAAAATTTCATTGTCATTTTTAATGTACGAAATAATCAAAGTTATCAAATAAAGTGTTCCCACCTACATGCTGCATTTCTTTCAAGCACCTAATATTTAAACAGATTTCTCATTTCAGTCGAATAAAGCCAATTTTCAAAGAGCATTAGCATTGAGGGCGTTGCCTAGCTAGAAAGCGCGGGCTACTCCGCTTCCCTCGTTAACCGTGGCGAGAGAGAGGGTAAAGAAACAAGTGAGACGGAGCAGCCGAGCTGTCGCCGGAGTGGGGCGGGTGACGCGGGCTAGCCTCTTTCACCCCTCTCGGGCATTCGGCTTCAAATACTTTTAAACAGCCCATTGTATCGCGCTCGGCACGACGCAGCACCTGATGAATAATAGAAAAAAAAAGTAGACTCCTTTCAGATTCCACTTGAAAAATTTACTAGTAATACAGAATTTAATAAGCAACCCAAAACGATTTTTTTTATAATTCGAAAACTTGTCATTAATGAGGTAAAAATCGTCAAACATTTGAATTGTTTATAAAAATTGGGATTTTCAATAATATTCAACATTGCATTTTTTTTTTTATGAAAGCTTATTCGTTCACTTTCCGAATGCACTGTAAATGATGTCTCTACGTCGAATAGAACCGGATATATGCGAGCTCCTTTTGCATCAAAATTGAATGATTATCTTGTAACTTTTGGGAAACAAACATAGGTCGGACGAACACCAAAATGCGTATCGGTTCTTTTTACCTTTATTTCATGTGAAAAAAAGTATGAATAGATTAAAAAAATACGAGGTCATTTTTTGATTGACGTCACGTAGAATTCTTTATGCGTATGTTGATATAGATTTACATTCTTAATATTTCAACGAAAATTATACTCATCGGCGTCCGTATTTCTACGCAATGCGATTACGTGACTGGTAATAGTCTAATAGCCGGTATTCATAGTCAGGTTCGATTTGCAGGACTGCCTTGAGTCAGCTCAAAGCATAGCTTTATCGGCTGAGAGCTGTTCCTAATACAGTCTCAAAAATAATATATAACTATTTACGAATACCGGCAAGACGTCGTCACAGGTCATTTTAAATTGAAAATGCAACGAATAGCTGTGAGCAAATTCATGATATGACAACGAAAATATCATCAATCTCCCAGGCTTCACCACGTGGAGGTCGCTATCAAACAGAGACCCGTTCAACCCGTCCCTACCTCCCAACCATAATCGGGTTTGCACCAAACAAATACAAAATGATAAAAAAAAATATAAAATGGTAAAAGTAAAATTAAACTCGTTTAAACTTAATCAACATAATTACGAAATCTGTATGAGAAGGATCTCATAGAAATTAAATTGAAACAGTATAAGTAAACCATGACAGTATTCTTGATAGAGAAAATTGATATAACAAGGCATCGAGCATTGTATACATTATATGGTTGAATAAATTCTATAGAAAGCGCAAACTATGGAAAGTAGTACGTCAAGAGTGCAGGTCACAGATAGTAATGAAAAAATAGGCTATAGAATATTTACATAATATATAGGTATACACGCAGTTTGGTCAGACTGCAGAAAGTATTCCTGGAATGAATAATCAGATATATAATTATAACGATATGACTAGCAAATTTTTAGCACAGTAATACATATAACTAACTAAACATAAATCACAGAAATATTGCACGTAAGCTATATACAAAGCTATTATATTTATGTACATATGTACTGTAACGTGGCGTTTCAGAATCGCCCGTCACAAGGGCACACAACCGCTATTATTTTTTTAGTTTACGCGTCCTCAGCAGGGTACTCCAACCGAACTCGATACAAAATAGGCAATAATTACTTTTAACTAATTCTTTTTTGTAAATTCTTTATTTCACGCGCTTCGGCGCACGCTAACAAGGTACTTGGACGACAACGATTCCGACCAACAAGGGACCACTAGCTACCGTTTGCAGCTCTCGACGACTTCGCCTACTGACGGTCTCATCAGACTACACTGGCTACCTTGGTGCACCTTTATATACACCTGGAGTAGCATCCACCCGAACCTTCCGTATCGCCTCGACTGCCGGTGAACAGGGAGATAAAAATCCTCCCGACGGCCGAGGGCATCGTTCCTCGAAGAGGAACCAGCCGCCAGCTCTATCGGATGCCGTAAGGATGGCGTGAAGGGCAGACCGTAGCCTGCCATCCTCCGACTTACCGGCCTGGTGCCGGACCGACCCCAAACCACTACGTCCAGGTTGATAAAGCCATCATTCTGAGGATCGACGCTGCTTCCCTATCGGCAGGGACTAATTTTGTGGGTCGTGGTCCACGGTTTGGCCAACCGTCTGACTGCACGACCTCAGATACAGGCAGCTAGCTACTGCCTGTACAAAAGCCGGTGGAGGTGAACAATGAGGCGTCACTCTCCACCTGGTAACTTTGGCCGAGAGGCACCCTGTGTATGCCTCTGCCAAAGAAGTCCCCGATGATAGGCAGCCTGGACTGTAAACCGAAGCGACTACGAAATCGTACGAGTTGGTGTCAACGACGAAATCGCGAGCAGCACATTACACCACATCTAGCGGTAATTTTGGAAAACGTATGACCACGCAGTAACCAATATTCGCCACAGGGGGATGGCCTATTTGCGGTGGGGGTCAACCCACCAATCAAAGAAGAAGAATCACCTCACGACAACCGCGAGATCGGCGAGACGAACTACGACCTCCTATTCTACGCTTGACCTGCTGAGAGACAGAATCGTTCTTCCGCATCCTTCCGATTATTCTCTCGACTTAAGCTACCGATCCTTCTTCCTTTCATTCTACCATTATTGTATTTACTGTTTTTCCATACTCTCTATCGTTGCACTACCGTTAACTTCTTCCTGTAAATTCAAGTCCTTTCCTTCCTTTCTACTTTCGTTTTATTGTTCTAAGTTTGATTCAAATTAGAGTCAGTTTGTGTGCCTGAAGTCAACCGCCAAGGTAAGGCTTCTGCCTTTGAATTGTACCGTTACGAAGTTGCTCATAATTTCTATTCTTTCTTCTGGTATTTATCGACTTTGTGTGAATCATGGTCCACGGTTTAAAGTTGCACTCAGCCGCCGTGTGGCTACATGATTTCGGTAATTTATTATTTTCGTATCTGAGCGACCTCGTAACTGCCAAATAATTACTTCTCTTGTATTTATGATTTTTCTGATTATTTGTGAATCTCTATTAGCCTGCTTCTGTACCTTCTACCGTATTTTGAGCCCTATTGGCTTTATATTTTATTCCATACTCTTTTTGTAATAGTAGTGTGCTTTATATTTTATTTCTGTTATCGCTTATTATATTTTTATTTATTTTTGTGCCTATTGTATCACATATCGAGTTCCTTGGAGTACAAGCGAGCGTAGAATCAGCCCTAGATATTACCGCACATTTTCTTTATTGCTATTGGCAATTTCATATTATTTTTGCCTGTTATTTATTTCTCTGTATTTTGTTAAATTAAGTTCTGTGAATTATTCTTTTGTATTGCGGTGTATTTTAGTGTATTTCTCTATTTTGTAAACTCTCCGAAATTCTCTCACTCTCATAATTTTGTATTTTGTATTTTCTCAAAAGTTATGTTTAGGAATTCATTATTTAATTCCTCAAGTACGTAATAATATTAAATTATCGAGTCCACCGTTTCTGAATAATTCTACCGAAGGCTACCTAGTCGATCGTTTGCCGACTGGGTAAATTGTTACTGAATGTCAATCTCTCACATTGGTCATAATTTATGGTAAATTTGTCGTATCATCTACCGAACTATCGATACGTTGTTTTCTACCGATTGCAGTAAAGTTCTCTCGTTCGAATTGACAGAATAATAATTTTCGTAGCGTCATTTGCAACTTGGGTAAGATCACGTCGTCCAGTGACGTGTAGTTTTAAGTCAACTCTTGCATTATATCGCATCTCCTGACCTACGTCCATTTTTCTCTGTTAACTACCGTCTCTCGTTTTAAAACTACCGTTTACTGCTATTCTATCGAAATTTTTGTGAACAACGATTATTTATTTCATTACTACCGCTGTCGATACCATCTTATTTGCCTGTCTCAATCATGTAACCTTCTCGACAATATATGATCGATTGACCTGTTCATTTTCCTTTTGCCTGGAGTTTATTCTTTCTTTTGTTATTTTCTTTAATTCTGGAATTACTGTTAGCTGCCTTGAATTCCGCCACTCTACCGGGATGTACGCGATCGTACCTGTGCCTAGCCAGCCATACAACGGGTTCTCTATTTATCTCTTTTGCACGGTTTTGTGTTAATTTTATTGATTTGCATTATTGTTTGAAAATCGACGCTAACGCGTCTGGCGCCCAACGTAATTATTTTGTTATAGTTTGATATTGCGGATAAGTAGAGAATCGCGCCAAAGTGTCAACGGTAAGTCCTCATCCGAGGGTAACAGAATTTAGCGTTATAGTACATATATTTATATTACAGTTTTTTGTCGTCTGTCGGTCGTGAATTTACTGTTTCTTACGCGCGGCCTCATCTGGGCTTCGATGATTTGAGGGGGTTTGCGGATTGAAAGTTGTCGGGCGCGTCTAGAATCTACGATCTCGGGTAATAAACAAAAGTAAAAGAAATTTGCTAATTTATTCTCCATTTTTTCGGTCCAGAATTTATCGTCACGTTTTATTTTATCAAAAATCAATCCCTTTGGCATCCAAACTATAAAATAGCACCACTTCCCATTCGTAATGTGTAGAAGACCTTGGACCTGATACATGTAATTATGAGAAAGCTCTAACTTGGCTTTTCCACCGATTATTTTCGTCTCAAATATTAATTCTGTATCCCAAAAATGTATCGAGCGAGCGCAGCGAGCGAGCAAAATATTTAAATGTTCAATTGAAATCCCACAAAAAGTACTGATATCCCCAAAAAGCACCTCTGGTGCAAAAACCTTTCGCCAAGTATATTAATGTGACAGCCACCCACAAAACAGCCACCTACAAAACTGTCATGAAATCAGATACTACTGCCAAGTATAATTTATTTAGAAACTAATGATGATTTTGATATACTATAACTAATGACGACAAAAAAAAAATTGAAATCAAAATTGAAATTGAAAAAAAAAAAATAACTTTTATTAAAAAAAAAAAATGAAGATAGTGGTACATGGCGGGCTTTTTTAAAACAAGCACAAGAAAATACAAGTCGAGCTTTATGAATGTTGTAACGGCAATATAAACATGGGCCCGCCAAGTACCACGTACTCTAATTTTTTTTTTTTTTTATCAAAATTTTTGTTTTTTTTTCTTTCAATTTCAACTTTGATTTCAATTTTTTTTTTTTATCATTAGTATATCAAAATCATCTTTAGTTTCTAAATAAATTATACTTGGCAGTAGTATCTGATTTGATGACAGTTTTGTAGGTGGCTGTTTTGTACGTAATGTACGAATTAGGGTGGGCCAAAAAAATCGACTATTTTTTTTATCACTTTGTACTTTTGTAAAAAAAAATACATATCTCGGTATCTACTATTTATAAAAAAAACATATATCATATTTTCGTAGAAAATTAAATTCTCTACAAAAAAGGTCTCTTACAATTTTTTTGTATACCTCACTGTTCAGAAGTTATTGAAGGTTAAAGTTTGATCGTTTTGAGGTAGATGTCTTTTTTTTTTTATGAATTTTATAACTCTTCAATAAAAAGTCATTATAATACGCGCAACTCACATTTCCATAGAAAATTGAATTCTCTACAAAAAAGGTCACCTACAATTTTTTTGTTTACCTCACTGTTCAGAAGATATTCACTGTCAAACTTCAATACACACTATTTTTAACAGTTGTTTGTTAATAATTCAAACAATTTCAATTTAATTCGTGAGTTTCGGGACAATTTGTACAAATCTCATTTTCTGTCGTCGCAGTAACTACTATAGAAGTTCTCTGTTTCAAAAACTTTTCGTAATTTATAATTTTTTTTAGTATTTTGACAAATTTTTTTTTTAATATTTTGAAATCCCAATCATGCTTTTAATTATTTTTATGGCGTTTGTTCAGAGAACATTTTAGAACTTTTTTTCACAAATTATACATAAAATGTTTTGCTCGAGAGGATTTTTGTTTTAAATCTTATCGCTTCGTCTGTTTATCTTGTGCAACTAACGCCACTGTTAAAAATAGTGTGCATTGAAGTTTGACGGTGAATATCTTCTGAACAGTGATGTGGCGGACACTTGCCACCGGCAAGCCGGCGAAAAACCATTAAAATATTTCCGTTTCTCCATGTGTATCTTTTTCTATAGTTCTTTACAACTAACCTTCGAGTGTCCAGGCCTTGCCTCGCTAGCTGAGGGCTAAGGGTTTGACCGCGCCGGAAATTTCCCTACATGTGGCATTTATGGCGCGACGCGAGCCTGCACTTTTTCTTCATCTCTACTCAGTCTTCGCCACGCTCTTGGCACATACGTATCTATCAACTCGTTTCGCTTATTTTCCCTGCCTTCCGCATTTTCTACTACGCCATCCGAACTGTGTAACCCGATTTTTCTGGCAATAAACAACTTGTAAACCATATTCTCTGGCGTCATACAGTAACTAACCTCCCGACAGTACCACAAGTGTGGTATACAAAAAAATTGTAAGAGACCTTTTTTATAGAGAATTCAATTTCCTACGAAAATATGGTATACATTTTTTTTTTTATCAATAGTAGATACTGAGATATGTATTTTTCTTCCTCATCATAAGAAAAAAATAGAAACTGCGAGGCAGAGGACCTTCCTATTAAAATTAAGAGCTCATACTTAGAGAGAATGTTTTTGAGGTCTCTACCAACCAAGTTTTCGGAGTACCAAGTGAAAAAAAAATTGTCGATTTTGGCCCACCCTAGTATGCATGTATGATTACCCCAGAATTACGTGAAGTTTATTTCTAAAAACAAAACGCGCGTATTTTAGTGGCCTCATACGTACGCGCCGTACTTACTTCGTATGGAAAATTCTGCCAGATACCTTGTAATTTTACCTTGGATACTTAGGTAGTCACAATAAGTGATGAGAATATTCCTTATGATCGACAAAGTGTAAACACTAATGCAAATTGCCGAATAATGATTTCGATCATTTAACCTGAACACGTAACAAATTGATGACATATTTTAGCGACTAATGCAAACCGGGCTAGTACCATACGTCACAATGCATTCCAGTTTATATTTTCGTATGTATAAAAAACTTGAGAATGAATTTATACTGCTATCATGAACAGCAATATCGGCTCTTGAAAGTACCTTCTTAGATTAAAGCCCTGCGATTGTTCGTACTCATGTGATTGAATCTCGAAGTCGGAGAGGATGCGACATCAATCATATAAATAATTCGATTTAACGAATTTTTTCCTGAAATTTGCCAAAATCTTTATGCCGGGTCGTTTCTCCTTCTTCAAAGATAGGTTCCTTCTTTTCTTAGCCATCGCGGGAATAAATACTGTCTCGAAATAATAAAAAACACGGTAGAAAAACACAAGCAAAAATAAACGCGCGGAACACTACCCACGTGACGAGCGACGAGGATTCGAACGAGGGGAATTGTAGTGGGGGGGTTTGAGTCTACTCTCTTCACCTGTAATTCGCATGGTCGCCGGCCAACGCGGTCGTGGCGCTAGCAGCCGCCCGCCTTTGGCGCGAAAATTTTGCTGTTTTATGCTTCGTGATTTTCCTTCTCATTTCCTCATTTTTAAAGATAATTAGGTTCTCAGGAAGTCATTTTGAAGATAAAGAATAGATGCGTGTCGCCTCTTTCGCCGAATTTCGAACAAAAATTCACTGTCCGCTGTGTCTCACTTCAAAGATAATGTACTTTCAAGTACGTTTTTCGCAAATCTGAAAGCGAAATCGAAAATTCGGCAAAAAAGGCGACACAGATCTATTCTTTATCTTCAAAATGACCCCCTAAGAATCTAATTATCTTCAAAAATGAGGAAATGAGAAGGAAAATCGTGAGTCTCTGTTCGCACGCGCTCGGCGAGGCATAGGCAACGCCCTTAACTTCTCGAGTCACTACCTCGACTGTTTCAGATTCTAGCCTCAAAAATTCGTATGAACTACATCGCCGCCAGAAACAGAGTTTGACAGCTGAAACTCGGAGTGGCTAGCCTGCCCGAGCAGCCGATAAAACTCGCGCATGCGCATTGTACGTATAGTTTCAAGAGATTGTCCTGGTACAACATACATGGAATGAGCGATGGAATTCAAGGGCCAGAAAGAAAATATTGTTTGATAATTTTTATTAGTACTATTTTCATTTTATAAATGTTCAATCTACCAGTATTACAATTGACTGGTAGTTGATAGAAACTACCTTCCCATTCATCTTATGCCCATTAATTACCAATCACTTGAGATAGTGGTAGATGATGGGTGCACATCCCCGCCTCTGCCGACCACGTTGCCTACCCCCCCCCCCCCCCCCCCCCGCCGTTTCCTCTCCGGCCTTGTTGCCCTGATTGGCAGCCGGAAGTTATTGTTGGGGGATGGCTGGTAATTGTTGCTGGCCATGGGCTGTGAAGTGCTGCGCCAGCACAAGAGCCCGCAAAGCAGCCACCTCTGCCATCAGTGCTGCGATTATATTTTACAAAATATAATGAAAGTTCAAGCTTACATGGAGGTATTCAGATACGTAGTTTGTTGATAATTTTCAAGTTTTGTGAGGTGTGAGAGCAATGTAATAGGTAAACATTTCTTTTCAGATTATCTCTCATTTTCAGACAATGTGTTAAAATTTCTACACCACTAGAAGATTCGCAAAGATCATACACAACGCAATAAAGTCAGCTCTCTCAAAAAGTGGCATTCTGTATATTACGAATTGAAATATTGCAGAACGAAGTCTTTCCGTGGTAGCAATTATCTCTCTATAATTTTTACTTCTTGAGTATTGCTGATTCGCGTGATAAACATCTTATATGTTTTATTCTAGTAACAGTGAATCCAGTGTAAGTGTTGTAACGTGGCATTTTTGATGCTTGTTACAAGGGGCTCCTTAAACCCTGGGCGGAACCAAAATTAAAGGATTTCCAAGATTGAGTCGCGAAGTCTTTGTAAAAGAGCGCCAGGACTGAAGTCACGCATCTGAAACTATGAGAGGGGACACTTTAGCGAACAGCGTAAGATATTTCAGGCTTTTTGTTTTTCTATTTTTCGAGATACAACGGCATCAGGCAGGAAGCCGGTATTGAATTCGAGGAAATTGCGGAATGGCGGACGAGCGACCATTGCGAAGGAAGGATGTTGAGGCTGCGGTGGGGGAACCAACGCAAATTCCCGCATAGCGGGGATCCAAGGCGTACGCGATTCCCGCTGGCGGCCGGCGCGCCGCTGTTTCTCCCCCTTCACCCCGCCAACAATTGAGCCGCGAACTTGCGACGGACTGAATAGCGACAAGGGAGCACCACGCTCACCACCAAGACGTCATGGAGCTGCGCGGAGGACGAGATTGCGATTTAGCGTCAAGTTCTGCGCCGCGATGCTATTAAAGGTGCGCAGCGAGTTGCGCAATCGACGAAATCGATGACGGGTCGATTATTGCGTATTCTCGTGGGTATGCCGTCACGTATGGGATGGCGTATCGAGATCCGTGTTGCGGCAGGTCGTCGGTTTTTGAAACCACTCTAGTTCTGGCGGTCGTGATAGATAGTCACGTTTTGGAGAGTTTTGCGATGTAATGGAGTCGCCTAAAAATCGCGACGGGGAAGGAGAGGGTGTTGCGGGGATGTAGAAGGTGAGCGCTGCTTCTATCCTCGAGATTGAATTTCGAGAGTATTTGCGAAAAGGCTTGCCGAGTATCGGATAGCCGTTTTGGATTTGCATTGTAGACAAGCACTCGAAATTCTTTTGCAGATTCTTTTGCTTGATGGCCGTAGTCTGAGTGCGCGTAATAGAGTAGAGTAAATTTCGAGTCCTTGAGAAAGTTGAGTAGAGTCATGGGTTTTAGTTGAGTTTCTCTCGTTTTTGAAACTAAGTACAGCCGAATTCCGCTGTACCAGGTCGAGCCGCGTTACCGGGTTTTCCAGTGTCACCTCTCGAGTAGGTCGCGAAGTACCGAATTGGAGTGCTTGAATTAGCGAATAACGTTTTCAAGGATTTCGAGAAGGGTTGATTTCGGATACGTTGCGGTAGCGTTCAGTTCCGCTTGCGCTTAGTTTCGTTCCCGTTTATTTAAGATAGTGTTTAGTTGAGTTGAGGTTACGTATAGTCGAAATTGCAGTTGCGTTATCGCGGTAGCGTCGAAGCTCCGAGTCGGGTGATATCTCGGGTGAGATCGTGAGATCGTTCGATAGCCCGACGGCGCACCGTCAAGAAAGTAATATTAGTTTCGGTTTCGAGCAATTGTTGCTATCGAGGAAAAATTGGGAATTTGCGAATTGAGAGTAGCGTGGGGAGATTTTGTAACTGTTGAGTGAAATTTCTGTTACGGAGCTGCGAGCTCAGTAGAATAACGAATAGCGTAGGTTACGTGTAATATTCTGTTTGTTTTGGGAATCGCGACGAGCGATTTTTGAATTTTTTTTTTTTGTTTTTGTATCATCACTATTGTGAAATATAATATTTTATATAACTTCTTTTGTTAAGTAACGACTGTCTGTCTCTCTCTCCAAAAATTACCCCTCCCCTCTCCGCGGTACTGAGCTACCGGACATATTCCCGAGGTATAGCACATTAACGATTTCGCGGTGTGTTAATCACGCCAGGCGCTCGAAAACATTTCACAATATTGTTGTTAGATTCAGCTTACACCGCGGGACACCGAATTATTGTGTATGCGGTAAGTTCTCAGTCATTTTCTCCGAGTGGTCGAGGTACGGAAAAATACACGTCACAGTGTGTATGGTAGAAGTTATAATATAGGATTTCAAGAAATCACTTATGATGTTTGCTCTCATACGCCAGATATTGAAGCATATGTTCAGCGCAATAAATTCCACAAAGGTTAAAAACAGTAATTTCAGATTAATTAATTCAAATTCCGTTGAAATTTTTATTTACTATACATTACAAATAAACCAAAATCTGACCAAAATTTGACATGCAGCTTTAGTACGATAAAAACTTGCACCAAAGTACACCAAGCGTTGCATATTAATTTCGTGATAACTAACTGTATTAAATAATTTGTTTTTCTGTTCGTGACAGATGTTCTTAAATAAATTGTTCTGAGGAGGGCCTCCATCCAGGCCGAAACGTTGACAAAAAAAAAATTGTTTTTGTTAAGACCTTCGTATCCAAGAATAATATTCACTCAACAATTTACCAAGGTCAAGAAATCATTTTCAGTAACAAGTAACCTTTGTAGAACGAAAGAATGGTTGAAAAATATATGAAATGACTTTACTTAGAAAATAACTGTGTAGACATCTGAATCACTTACCTGCCATGACGCCGATCTCGAACAATATGGTCGCGTTTATGCAAGGCTGCAATTCACCTGGATCGAGATAGAGGATCCTCATAATCGGAGATACAGGAACTACTGCATTTGTCCCAGTCACGTTCAATGCAATCGGCCGCGTTGTAAGACTGTTTGTTACCAGCCCCAAAGAGTCCAAAATAATAGGGTCCGTACATCGTAATTCTTATCACGAGAACATATTCATCAAATCAATATCCCGTTTCTTTAATTAATTGAAATCACATAGTGTCAAGTACAAAATAGAGTTCGATCACATGACATACAGTGGATCAATGCAACCAATAACCTGGGTGAATTTGCAAACACATTTTTAAATTACAGGTTCGCTTCAGTTACGCGCCGTAATTTCTGTCTAACCGTTTCCGGGATGCCACGAGCGTTGTTCAGTACATAGGTACATCCACGTGTGGAATGTCGCGGTGTCAAGTACGTGCAAACGGGAACGTGAAATTAGTAAAATTTTTTCGATTCCTTTTACAAATCGCAAGCTGTTCCTTTACGGGAAACTACAAGTACCTATTTACGGTGAAATACTACTAGAGATTCACGCGAAAATGGATCGAAGTAGATGCAAAGGGCATGGTAGATATTGGTTATCTGTGAAAGCACCGCGTCGCAAACGAAAATTTCGCGACCGTAGAAACACATTGAAGGCACCATCAACCGCATGCCAAGCAAATATGCAACGCGTGGACCAGCAGGTCGTAAATAAAAGTAACTTGTCTGAAGCTACTGTATATCAAAATCCTGAATCTGCTGATCTGACATTTCGATTAGATTCATCTGATAAATCGAAGGATTATATCGCTGAAAAAACAACTGTGAATCTCACAGATAACGTCCACATAGAAGGCTTGGAAGGCGAAATACAGGCATAGACGAGTCGATCCTATGAGAAAATTCGAACGAAGTACACGGATGCTGTCGAAATGGTACAAGTAATGGATGTAACTGAAGAGGCTGAATCGGGATCACAACACGATGAAACATAGCAGCTAGATTATAATTTCGATGAGAGTTCAGCAGACCTCATAGTTGAGCCGGCGCATGTAGATGAAGCTGAGATTGAAAATCCAGGTACTCGATACATCGTTGATTTCAAGTACATGCTCACTGAGTTGCACACGGAATTCGACTATCACAATTTGGTGTATAACTGTAACTTTGATGCTCTGCACTGTGTATCGACAAAGCGTATAGGACTCAAAACGATATTCCTTTTTCAATGTAAAATGTGTTCAAAATTAGCATAGGTTTCGTCATTGAAACAGAAAATCTTTCGGTTAATGAGAGCGCAGTGGCTGCAGCAATTTCTACGGGGATTGGATAATCTCAACTAAAAGCGATTTTCAATTCGATGCATGTTCAGTTCATGACAGAAGCAACTTACTAACAGACTCACGATAAAGTTGCTTCAGGTTTTGAAAAAGCAGCACTAGAAGAAATAAAGGCCGCTGGCAGGGGAGAAAAAATGATTGCAATTCAGCGTGGTGATGTGAAAAATGGAGTGCCGCACATCCCAGTTGTCGCGGATGAAAGCTGGATGAAAAGGTCATATGGATCAGGAAAATACGATTCGCCGTCTGGTGTTGGTGTCATCATCGGCTTCCATACTCAAACAGTTCTGTTTGCCGCAGTTCGGAACAAGTATTGCAAAGTTTGTAACGTAGCTGAAAGAAGGAACGAGGCTCCCACAGAACATTAATGCTTAAAAAATTGGGGCTCTAATCAGAGTTCTTCCAGTATGGAAAGCAGTGCAATCGCTGAAGGATTTATGCAAAGTATGGAAATGCACGGACTAGTGTATTCACTTATAGCAGATGGTGACAGTAGCGTCTACAAAAAAATTCTTGACTGCAACCCATACGATGATCATTGTGTCAAGAAAGTTGTGTGCACAAACCATCTGTTGCGAAATCTTACCACCCAAACCAAGGAAGCTGCCAAAACTAAATTGAAGGCCATTTCGAAAACGAAAATTCAGAAACTGTCAGCTTCCAAGAAGTCTGTAGGAGAATGGAGAAAGGCCATTGAAGGCAGTCCACTAAGAATTCGCACAACCGTGGTAAAGGCAAGCCAGTACCGCATGACCCAAGACGTCTCATTATCTGACAAAGTAGAACGTCGGAGTAAAGATGTGGTCAATGTTCCAAGTCACGTGTCCGGTGAACACAAGAGGTGCGCTGAACTGGGATACTTCTGTGATGGCATTCTGAAAGAAGGCGAAGAAAACGTTGTGCCAGTTTCAACTGAAATAGGAATGTATGATAGGATCATTGAAGTGATTACACAACTGAGTTGGTATGCTGAGAGTTTGCTAAGCAATGTCACCAGTAACACTGTCGAAAACTACAATGCTATCGTCAGCAAGTTCATCGGAGGTAAGCGTATTCATTTCGGACAAAGAAATTCTTACAATGCTCGATGCGCTGCCGCGGTTGTGCAATTTGACACACAGGAGTCGTACTCAAAGTTGAGTTCTGCGATGGAAAAGAATCCAACTATCCTGATTCATCAATTGCAGCTAAGGCGTAATGCAAAAAATGTTAAACGGTTGGAAAAGGACGTGATGAGACGCAAGGAACCCAAACCCAAGTACATGTCAGCAAGATCCTCCGAACAAAATACTTGTTCAGACCAAGACTATGGTCGAAATTGTCAGCGACCTGATCTTTTCGACACTGAGTCCAAAGCGTAAGTTGGGTTGCATTTTGAAAAATTGGTAGCACAGCAGGCAGAACGAGACCTCATTTAAGTTCGGATAAGAGGCCAAGGTGATAGCAGTGAATGGAAATCTGTGAAGAGAAAACTACTCACAGCATCCAATTTTGGAAAGGTCTGCGGCATGAGACCAACTACACTCTCTGCTAACACAGTGAAAACCATTGTGTATCCGCAAGAATTACTTCTTGTTGCTTTGCAGTATTGCAAGCAGAGCGAGCTGAAAGCTCGTTGACACTTTGAAGAAACCGAAGGAGTTACAGTCATCCCTTGCGGCCTCTTCATAGATTCGGAACACGCTTATTTGGGTGCGTCACCAGATGGATTGCTGGACGATGATGGCATTGTTAAGATGAAATGCCTCTTCAATGCCAGAGATGTTACTCCGGAGTAGGCCATCGAACGAAAACTTGGAGATGTTCACAGAATCTTCGACAAGAACAACTCGGGCAGAATGAATGAGACTCATCCTTATTTTTATCAGGTCTGAGGTCAATTGTACATTACGCAGATACACTATTGTGCTTTTATCTTATGGACTCCAAAAGGTATGATGACTGTTAAAGTTTACAAAAACGATCAATTTTGGCATAGCAAGATACCTTATCTAGTAAAGTTCTATGAGTCTTGCATGCTCCCAGAAATAATCGATGGTAGATAACTTAGAAGTATGGAGTTTAGAGAACCTCAGTATATAATTGATGCTCGTAATAAATATGAATCTGGTAGAAAGCAGTAAATAACATTACCTGCATGAAGGATTGCCAAGTGAATGTGTTCATAAAAAAAGTATTGTGGAGTCGTCTTACCTTTGACATGTTACCTTCTTAGTACGTGTAAAGAGAGAATATGTCGCGTGCATAGGAGTCTTAATCCTTTTAAGAGACCAAGGTGAACCGTCTAGGTGACGATTACGTTGCGGGAAACATATATGTTGTACATTTGCTAACTATAAGTTCGATAACTGTTCTTGTACGACCCCACAATATGAAAAAAGAAAGTTCCCCCACAGCTTTTATACAACGAAGCAATCTAATTCTAAATATGTGTAACAAAATCTAACTTACTGATTTGAAACTATTCAAACTAGGTAAGAACTTGCAATGTAACTGTTCTGCCGCGAATAGTTCATCTTGGATTTTCAGATGGGATTACGACATAAGAACACATTCATTATTTGCTTTCATATGATCCTTTACCATGCGAAGTAACGCACTACATACATGTTCAATTTTATTTTCTAAGCTCTATCGTGCAATAATTAATTCTGTCACCCATAACAATTTGTGATTATTCAAAAACTTCATGGAAAAATTGCGAGCAATTGCTGCACATTTACTGTAGGTTAGGTGATATTGTGAAAGTGTCTGATACGAGTAAATTGGTACCGATTGCTTTGCACTATCTGCAACACGATAAGATATTGCACGGAAGCTATGTTTGGTTACTTATGTAAGTATACAAGGTGAGACGTCAGTTACGCATGAGCCGAAAATTAAGAACTGTCTTAACTTACTACAGTGTAAGCTGATGTTACAGAAATGGACTTGACTTATGTCATACATAAATATTTTCATCATAAATCAGAAGACTGAAATCACAGCCTTTGAGGGAAAAATTACCAGCTATACGAGTGTGAGCCAAATTTGCCACTGTGTGAATCGATTATAACGGGACAATCTCTTGAAACTATACATACAATGCGCATGCGCGAGTTTTATCGGCTGCACGGGCAGGCTGGCCACTCCGAGTTTCAGCTGTCAAACTATGTTTCTGGCGTCGATGTAGTGCATACGAATTTTTAAGGTTAGAATTACAAACAGTCGAGATAGTGACTCGGAAAGTTGATGCTAATGCTCTTTGAAAATTGGCTTTATTCGACTGAAATGAGAAATCTGTTTAAATGTTGGGTGCTTGGAAGAAACGCAGCAGGTAGGTGGGAATACTTTATTTGATCACTTTTATTATTTTGTACATTAGAAATAACAATGAAATTTTTTTTCTGTCAACAGATGATACGGCCAAAATGATTGCATCTCTGATATTAACTGTTATCTGCCTATTCAATTTATCACACGTGCAAAGATCATCGTCACTTTCAAGCAACTAAGCGACTTTCTCACTCTCTTGTGATTTCAGGCGGTAATATTGAATTTTATCACTTTTGAAAATGGGACATTAAACCGAGTGTTCAAGAAATTTAAATATCACACTATCTGTAACAGAACTGTAGAATTTTTTTTTCTCGAAAAAAGTTCAAGAAAATTTACAAATAGTCGATAGTCAATGTATTTTTAATGATGTTTTAATGATGTTCAATTAAATAAATGAAGGGAACCTAATACTCAAATTAAAAATTCAAGTAATATTAGATTTATTAAAATGATTTCTGTATTTCATGTTAGTGCGGTTCAAAACAAAGAAAATTTAATCGGAACCGTAGAACTCAGGAACGTAGATCACATCCTGTGACACAAGTTGAAAATTAACTTTCATAAAATGCGCCTCAACGTCACAATTAGCTTCAAGGACAATCATGTTTTAGATCAATCTCAGAACATTATTACGAGGATACTGACTTATCAATGGATGCAAGATTGTGTCCCTTTTTCCATGAAAATAAATGAATATCTAATTTTTAACGAAGTTCATGAAGATTTTTTTCCAAATAATGTAATCCGATACGATATCTTGTTCATAGTCCTCCGAACATCACCTTGTAATAAGGATATTTGAAAAGAGTCCCTTTGTTGCAGGAACCATTATAAAATTTTTGGTTTTCAATTCGTGCTACTGAATAACTTCTGCGTTTCAGGTTCCATTTCCAATTTCAAAATGAGATTTTTTTTGCTCCAGACAATGCTAATATGAAATGCAGAAATAATTACGCTAAATGGAGATTTACAAGCTTTCAGTCTTAGCGTAGAACCCTATGAAGAGTGTAAAATTGAATTTGGTTTTAAGTTATCATGCAACTAGCTAGCCAGATGACACCGTTAACTAAAATTAAATTTAAAGACATCTTTAACTGAAGTTATTTAACAATTCTAGATTTAGATTGATTCAGTTTGCCTAGCAAAATTCAACCCCACAATCTAATTGAGGACTTGAAAAACTATTTATCTGAATTTAATGCCAAAGAGAGTAAAAGTAAACTTCAAAATAAGACACCAAATTAAATGGCATGAGGTTTGAAAAACAATGCTGGTCAATAATAATGCTTGAATTACAATGGTGCACAGAATGATTCCTCGGTAGAACGAATTAGCGGCAATAGTTAAGTAACAAACTTATCGCTATTGGCTCGATCAAAGTAAAATGATGGGATATTCAGCCATTATGATCTGTAGTATATCCCGCTCTTCAGTTTTGCCTCAACTGATGTTAAGAAGGTGGCGATGGCCTGATGAAATTCACTCTGGCACCTGATGTCTGACGGAACAACCAGGTTCGATGGTTATGTAAGGGTAAAACTATGGGGGTTTATTTTATTTGTGAGTTGATAGGGTGGAAATAATAGATTTCTTGTCAGAGATGATCGATACTTCATTAGGCGAGGTTTACAGCACGGGGCCTGTCATCGAACTGACTCGTCATTTCGCTCGCATTCGTCAAATTCCCTCTCTCTCGTCGTCAGTCGGAGCTAAGGCTCCGACTCATTATCATTATTCTTCCCAATAATATTTGATGCTTACAGTTCGGCCTTTCCTGACGAAAGTCCGCCTCGGACGTTTCGCTTCGATATACATGTATATATAAAAATTTTCTTTTTGCCTATTTTACAGGTACGTCACAATTTTTACAGAGAACAATTCCATTTTTATTTCGCTTATATCCGCTCCTTAATTACATGGTCGGTTTTCGCTTACACATTTTTTCCTCCGTCGCGCTGTCGTGAGAACCCCAAGGTCTCATATCCATAGCCTCCCAGGTACCACAATACGGTTTTTGCGTTATTTGATGATTATCGACGTCTACGACAACATATCGATCGTTACGAAGAACGCTTACTACTCGATAGGGACCTTTAAACCTTGGGATCATTTTATGCGGGGCACCTATTGTGCTCTCAAAGTTTTTGATCATGACGTAATCATCGATTTCGTATTTATGCGGTTGTTTACGTTTTTTGTCGAAATATTGTTGATTGTACTTTTGAGAAATCTCTATCCTTTCCGCTGCTCTTGCGCGACAATTTTCTAAATCGCGATTCTGGGGGGCTGTGATCTCTTCGCCGTAATCTTTCACTTCGTCACAAATTTTGCCTCGTTGACTAATTCCGAACAAAAGTTTAGCCGGCGTCTCTCCTGTTGATTTGTGTACCGAATTGTTTAAAGCAAACTCAACTTCGTCTAGAATTTTATACCAGTACATCCCGGATGAATTATTAATCAATTTTCCTATCATGGGTCCCAAGACACGATTGACTCTTTCACATTGGCCATTCGCCTTGGGTGAGGCCGTCGCCATTGGCACGTGTTTTCCGTTGTTTTCTTTGAGAAATTCTTCGAATTCATGCGATGTAAAACTGGTACCACGGTCTGAGATAATATATTTCGGTCTGCTGTAATCGGCGAAGAAATGTTTCAAGCAATCGATTGTTTCTTTACACGATGTCGTTTTAGTCGCATACAATTTAACAAATTTCGTGAAAGAATCTATCACAACAAGGATGTAACGTTTTATCAGTCGCGCTTTCTCTATTGGCCCATAGTGATCTATATGCACCGTGGCGAACGGCACGTTACCTTTAGGGAGTGTATGTAAAAATCCCTCGGCTTTCCCTGTGACTGGGTTAAAGGCGATGCACTTTAAACAATCTTCGATGTGCATTTTCACTCTTTCCTTCATTTTCGGGAACCAATAGGTGGATTTTATAGCATTACAGGTTTTGGCGACTGATAAATGTCCCATCTCTTCATGACATCTTCTTATCACGTGCGAGATCATATTTTCTGGTACACAGAACAACAGATCGTCTCCCTCCTTTCTATAGACCAGGCCGTTCCTCATTTCGAAAAAGCGGTGCTCCGATTTTTCGAGTAAATCTTTCAGTTCTTCAATTTTAGGATCTCGGCCTTGACTGATAGAAAGATTGGTTTCGAAAGGATTGTCTTCTACAACTAATACA
This sequence comes from Neodiprion virginianus, assembly GCF_021901495.1. Classification (NCBI taxonomy): domain Eukaryota; kingdom Metazoa; phylum Arthropoda; class Insecta; order Hymenoptera; family Diprionidae; genus Neodiprion; species Neodiprion virginianus. Next base: position 13,195,822 of record NC_060881.1, on the reverse strand, counting down.
TTTTTCGCGCGGCTGAGCGCGTCGACGTACTGCATTCTATTGCCCGCGCGGTGCTCCACTTTGTAATCAAAATTCTCCAGTTCCAAAGCCCATCCAGCAATTCTTTGATGGATTTCTTTCTTATTCAAGGTCATCTTCAAGGAATCACAGTCCGTTACAATTTTGAACTCAATTCCGTGGAGATAGACCCGGAATCTTCGAAAAGCATAGATTATCGCCAGGGTTTCCAACTCGAAGCTATGATATTTGCTTTCTGGATCGCTCGTGAGCTTGGAAAAGTAGAAAACCGGGTGGAGTTTACCGTCGGATTTTCGTTGGAGCAAAACGGCGCCGTAGCCTTGAGCGCTACCATCACAATGTAATTCGGTCTCATCGCGTGGATTGTAAAGAGCAAGAATCGGTGCTTGAATTAATTTTTCTTTTAATGTGTCAAACGCTTTTAATTCATTCTCACCAAACCGAAAGGTTGCATCTTTCTTACAGAGTTCGTATAACGGCTTTGCTATCGCCGAAAATCTTTCGACAAATTTTCGAAAGTATGAGGCCATACCAAGGAAGCGTCTAACGGCCCGGACGGAGGGACAGGATAATTTCGTATTGCCGCGATTCCGTCATTAGTTGGGCTTATTCCTTCTTGAGAAACTCGGTAGCCCAGATAAGTAATGTTAGTAAATAGGAATTTACATTTATCCACTCGAAGCTCTAATTTATTCGCAACTAGTGTGGATAGAACGGCTGACAGTACGCTCAGATTTTCTTCGATAGTTTCGGTCGCGATCATAAAGTCGTCGAGATATGCGATAACATCTCCTCGATTAATGAATTCTTTCAAAACCTGATTTATTCATCTCTGGAAACTTGTCGGAGCGCCTTTCAGGCCAAACGTCATCTTTACATACTCGTATTGTCCGAAAGGTGTGACAAATGCTGTATATTTTATTGAATCTTCAGCCATAGTTATGTGATGAAATCCGTCTTTCAGAACGATCATGGTAAAATATCGTTTGCCCTGTAATACGTCGAGCTGGTCCTCGATCAATGGGAGGGGATAATTGTCTCGAGCGGTCATTTTGTTTAGTGTGCGATAATCCACGCACATACGTGTTTCGCCGTTCTTCTTTTTCACTAATACTATGGGTGACGCGAACTCCGACTCGCTCGGTCTAATTATTCCCTTTTCGAGTAGTCTGTTTACGATTTCTTGAACGTGTTCCTTTTTAACGTACGAGAGCCTTCGAGGAGCGAAGCGGAACTGTTGTGTGCCAGTTAAAGTTAGTTTGAATTCCGCTTTTACGTTTGGTTCTCCTGGACGTTCAGGGATTAAATATTTTTCCCGAAATAATTGTCTAACTTCTTTTTGCACTTCGATTGATATAGTCGGATTAACCCTTTCGACCCGATCGGTGACTATGATCACCCAACGCCCGACGCTCGCTCTGTCCGATTGGTGACTATAGTCACCCAACGCCCGCTCTGTCCGAGCGGTGACTATAGTCACCCAACGCCTGACGCTCGCTCTGTACGAGCGGTTACCATGGTAACCTAACATTTGACGCTCGTTATGTACGAACGGTTACCATGGTAACCCAACATTTGACGCTCGCTATGTACGAACGGAGACTTAGATCACTCGCGACTCTTCATGAGCAAAATATATATGTTATCTCCATGGTAATCCATCGCAAGTATTTTGCACTTGTTTTACGCTGTCTAATAATAAACTGACGAAACAAGCAACACTATAAGAAACATATTTGAAGTAGGCTTGTCTCGGCTCGCTCAGACGTTCAGAATATTTTCACGGTATGTGTTAATTTTTCTGCATTATCACACCATTTCATTTTATTATATTTTTCGTTTATTCTGTACCCTCAAAGATAATGAAGAGGAATTGCAAAAGAAGGAAAGGAAACTGTTACTCCATCGAAAATGAGAGCAATGAGATATACGACAAATCTTCGGAGTCCGATAGCGATAGTGCAGTCAATAATATTTATACTACAAAGAAGCCAATTCGTCGGACAAAAGTACTTAGCACGTCGGAATCAGAAGATGATAATATTGAAGATGCTTTGCCATCAACTTCATTCCACAATATCCAATGGATTACGAAGAATGCTGAATTAACATTTCATAATTTTGATCTTTCCAATTCCGGACTTCATACAGAAAACTTACAACTTTCCTCTACAATATTACATTATTTTGAATCATTCTTTTCACCTGATCTTGTAGGGTTTATTGTAGATAAGACAAATGAGTATTGGGCACGTATAGTAAGTGATAAGGCGTGTCATGTCAAAATTGGAACAACTGTTGACGAACTATACTGTTTTCTCGCTTGTACCTTACTAATGTCACGAAATAAAAAATTAGCGCTTCATGAATATTGGTCCAGGGATAAACTTTTAAAATCTGATATTTTTAGCCAAGTTATGTGTAGAGATAGATATTTAGTTTTATTGAAAATGTTGCATTTTAGTGATGATCAAAATTCTTCTGATCGGTTGCAAAAAATTAGCAGCGTTTCAAGCAGACTTCAAAAATCATTCAAAGATTTGTTTTATCCGTTTCGAAATTTATGTATAGATGAAAGTCTATTACTGTACAAAGGTAGGCTATCTTTCAAACAGTATATACCGGCCAAGAGAAGCCGATTTGGCATCAAATCATATGTATTATGTGATTGTAAAACTGGCTATGTACTAGATATTATCGTATATACGGGCAGTGAATTATACGTGACAGAGAAAATGGAAAACATTGGCAAAACAGGAAACATCGTTTTAACACTTTTGAAACCGTACTTGGGAAAAGGCCATTCACTGTATGTTGATAATTATTATAGCAGTCCCGCTCTTTTTAATTTATTACATACAAATGTAACAAACAACACACCTAAACAAACCTAAATGTATAGTCGATTATAATTTGTCAATGGGAGCTGTCGACAAATGTGATATGGTCATAAGTTCTATTAAATCCGTTAGAAAATCTATAAAATGGTACAAGGAATACTTTTTTCATTTGCTAGATATTGCCGTTTGGAATTCTTATTGTTTATATAAATACAAAAAAGAAAAAGATATTTCTATTGCTACTTTTCATCTTGAATTAGTACGGCAAATTTTTCGAAAATATCATAAAAACGATGTTAGACATAGCGGTCCTACATCTGCGGATAAATATCCTTTGAGACTTACTGATAGACATTTCCCAGCGATTTACACTAACAAGAAAACAAAACGAAAAAGTGCACTGAGAAAGTGTGTTGTTTGTATTAAGAATGGTGTTCAACGACAATCACATTATCAATGTAAAACATGTGACGTAGGCCTTTGCGTATACCCATGCTTTCAAACTTATCATACAAAATTAAATTATTAAATTATAAAATCTGGATGTATATGTGTTTCATTTATATTATTAAATTATATTTTCTCATTGCATTATGTTATAATTTTTTAAGCTTTTTTTTTTACGAGCGACTGCACTCGCCCTGCGTAAGATAGCGTGGTATTGTGCGTCTGACGGGCGCTTGCAGTTGTTGCGCAAGTGCGGACGCTTGCCGCAACTGCTCGGTCAGCCGGGACGGCGTGACGTAGAATGCGTCCGTAGCGAAAGGGTTAATTTCCAACAGATCCGCTTCGTCCTCTACTGGCGAAGAAATGTCAATGTTAGCTATATTCATAATCTCCCTGTCGTATTCGTTTTCCAATTTTTTTAGTCCAAGACCGAATTGTTTTATCATATCTCGACCCAAAATTACGCAGGATACCATTGTATAATCTGGGACAACCAGCAGTTTCAAAGATTTTTCTACTCTTCTATTCATTTCGATGTCGAGAGTGACCGTACCGAGGACGACAAGATTACTATTATTAATCCCCCGGAATTTATTACTGTGATCGTCGGTGCGTTCAATTACGTCACTCGGGACAAAACGGAGTTTAATAAAACTTACCGCGCTACCGGTGTCTAATAATGTTAGCAATTGAATTTTCTCTTTTTGTTCATTGGGATACATGGTATACAATACATTTTTGGAGAACTCATTCTCTTCGACTGGAGCTGAATAAATGTTGTTCACTTCTCTCGGTTTGTTCGGGCAATCCCTCGCGATGTGACCCGATTTATTGCAGAGGAAGCACGTGAGTTCAGGACACTGTGGATTGAGATGTCCTTCTTTGAAGCAGTGGAAACACTTTCTCGTTGGGCGGTGATCACTTGAAGCCTCCGAGGTCGATGTTGGTTGTCTTGATTTATAATTCTTCTCAGATTTGACACCGTTTCTCGTTGAGGTGAGCGAGATTTTTTCGAATGCAGACAACAGTGATATTTTATCGCCAAATTGTTGCATACGAGCTTGGTATTGTAAGCGTATGTCTGGGATTCCATTGATGATGTAGTCGATGATTTCGTCTTCTGGTATTCGCACTCGATTTGCCAAAATAACTTTTTGGTGATGATAATCGTTGAATGTTTCTCCGTTTTTCCACTGTCTGTTTTCAAACTGACGACGGAGTGTAACTTTGGATGGTGGTCAAACATCATTCGCATTTCTTGGAGGAATTGATCGAGGCTCATGTCTATGTGCTCAGGTTTCGAATGAAACCAATCGAGAGCTTTTCCTTTGTGTTTCGATCCAACCAATATCCGACATAGATCGTCGTCTAAATTGTATGACGATTTTATTAAATGCAATTGTTTTTCCCAGTTTGTGAAAGTATCTTGGTTTCCATTGAAATCGCTCAATAGTTCGGTTAAAGCTCTTATGTTGCCCTTGGGCTGCACCTCGACGTTCGATGGAGAAGCGCTCGCACGCGCTACCTCTAGTTCTCTCTGTGCTAAGGCTAGTTCGCGTTGCATGAGATCTCGTTCGCGTCTTAACAGGTCTAGTTCTCTCTGGATCTCATTTTCCGGGGGGTGGTCCGGGAGGAACCGCTCTGCGTCAATTCAACGATGTCTGATTCTTTTCTCCAGTCGCCGTTCGGATCTGCTTCGTCTAATCGTGCAATCAGTTCGCTTTTTGAACCTGCTGTCGGTAAATCCCGCTCAAGCAGTTTTGTTTTTAATTGGGCGACTGTGAATTGCTGTGGTTCTCGCATCATTGCCCTAGGGTCTCTCACTTTTCTCTTCTGTATTAACTCGAGACACTTTTGTACGTGAATATATATACGTAAGCACTCCACGAATAATTTAACGTTCAAACAGTACGTATCACGTAAATATCTTATAGTCAACACATAAAAACAAGTTCGACGCACGCCTGAGTGATCATATACACGGTCAACACTCTTTTCACAGTTCGCGAGGTAGTCACCGATATTTCTGTCTATTCTATCTCAATATTTCTCGTTCGGAGTAATATTCTGAAATATTTGGACCTTTTCGAAATACGTTAACAGTACCACTATGGCGTCACCTAACCACGCCACAAATCACGTGATTTTGAATTCGTCCGTTATCAATACCCGATCTAGTATTATTCAAACTTTCATCCCCTTTTTTCTTACGGAGCACTCAACCGTCGACTCCGATTTTCGAAAGCTAAATCTTTCTAATTTTCACTTTCACCAGGCCACTTTACCGTCGACCCTGAATTTTCCCGACACTCGATTGCCCGAAAATTAAAAGGTAACGTTTCAATAATTACGATAGTTCGCTCCGAAATCATATACGATCATACGACACCGTTGGGCTTGTATCGTTATGATATCCACGAACGCGCGCACACTCAAAAGTAACGTAATTCTAAACGACTTTTTCAAAATTTTCGACGCCACGAGTCTAACGAGTTTCCTCCAGAATCCCGGCTGTGTGAGTGTATTTTTTTCGTTGTAGGCCACTTTGGATACTATATCCCACTTCTAAGATTGTAAGGGTAAAACTATGGGGGTTTATTTTATTTGTGAGTTGATAGGGTGGGCTTGAAATAATAGATTTCTTGTCAGAGATGATCGATACTTTATTAGGCGAGGTTTACAGCACGGGGCCTGTCGTCGAACTGACTCGTCATTTCGCTCGCATTCGTCAAATTCCCTCTCTCTCGTCGTCAGTCGGAGCTAAGGCTCCGACTCATTATCATTATTCTTCCCAATAATATTTGATGCTCACAGTTATAATGATTGTACCGCTCGAGAAACCAGGATCCTTGCCACCTAAACGTTTTGACCATCAGGTAAGGCATAATTTTCCTCGTGTTAATCAAAGTTCAAACTTCGAGCCTGCTGAAAAAAAAAACGAATTTTATCATTGTATCCATGTTAAAATATTGTAATTGTCAAAGATCACGTAATTAGAAATTTACCTACATGCTTCCATGCCTGACAAATTTAGTCCCGCTTTGACAATGAATTATTTCGTACCTGAAAATATTAGAAGCTATCATTATCAGACTGGATTTTTTGGTATTTTTGGATACAACTAATTTCCAATAAAATGCACAAAACATAAATCGTTAATGAGACGTATTTTTAATTTTATGTCAATAAAGAATCTGTTCCCAATGAACATTGTTTTTACTCACCTACCTCTGTTTGTCCAGACTCCCACTTGTTAATGACATTTCACATTGAATTTCAGATTTTTTCTTTAAATAAATAACATCCAATTTCTGTATGATTTGATATTTGCGTCGGTTGAATATTTTCCGATATCGACCACGGTATTGCTGAACGATAGTACTGTTAGACAATTCACGCTACGTAAAAATAAACAGCAACATAACCTCAATCCGTGGTCTTATGCACGAGAGATTTACAGCTCTTGAGTTTTGTCTCATTTTGTGTACGTTAGCCCCCTGCTCAGCAGACGAAAACATCGCCGCGGGGCGATTTCACCGACCAATGAGATTGAATTATTCGGCGCATGCGCATTGTATGTATAGTTTCAAGAGATTTTCCTGGTATGTATACAGCAGGTAGGAAACGGATCCAAGTAATTTTTTTAAGATCATACTATTGGAGAAATTGCTATGGAAAATATGACAGCGTCAGCATTTGCAATAATGCACTAGCTCTGAATTACAAGTACAATCGATTTTCTTAATTATCCTAATTGTAATATGAATTGAAATAACGCATAAAACTAAAATAGCTTGTAGTACAGTTTATTTGCGTATATTGTACATATGTAACGAGTAAAAGATGTTATGCGTTATGTAACATTATAATAAAGCTTGAAATAGCCGTGCTTCCTCGAAAGTATAATGAAGCTTTGTTTTTTAATTTTCTAGATGAGGTACCTTCATCTTCAAAAGACTGCTGGGTTAGGTATAGACAGAACATGATGGAGATCTGCAGCTTATTCGATTGATGGCTTCAATACATCTTGAAAGTTTGAAAGGCACAAAATGTATCAACAAGGACTCTAAGAAAGCGTTGACAATGAGTTGCAAATGCACAAAATTATACAAAGTAAATACAGCGACAACTTTGAGGAAGTCCAGATTCAGCAATATAGCAATGGCTAGAAAATGGTGTAATGTGGGAAAACTACAACCCCGAAGATGATACTCTACACGTATAGAAATGGGACGAAGATGATATGGAGTGGGTGTACAGATCTTCGTGATCATTCTGGATGATAGGTAGACATTGCTCAACATACCACATAACTTGTACATGAATTTCTGAATCTTATTTCCTCCAATTACAAATCATACGAGGCATTGAAAAGCAATTTTCGAAATAATCGTTTCTTATTTTACAGGACCTCTGACGCTGAAGGTTGATTGATGCGTTTGGTACACGCTTGATTTTAAGAGGGCCATCAGCTGGACAGTACACGAAGCAACGCATGTAGCATTGTTTAGTATAATTATTAGAGTGATCTTTGAAAATTTCATTTTTATATTTGAACCAGCTCAGAACCTGCTAGTAGTATATATATGAGAGTTCTAACTCAAAGATGGCGGCGCTCCCCCCTAGTTCCCCCCTAGCTCCCCCCTAGCTGCCCCCCCCCCCCCGTGTATATATGAGAGTTCTAACTCAAAGATGGCGGCGCTCCCCCCTAGTTCCCCCCTAGCCCCCCCCCCCCCCCCCCGAACCGCGGTGCACACCCCCCCCCCCCCCGGTCATTTTTGGCGGCTATTCCGATAGGATTTGACACACACACACGCACACACACACACACACACAAAATAATTCCTGTCGAGACTTGTTTGGCGCCGGAAAGCCGCACATAAATCAGATAAGGCAAGAACCCGCTAGATCTATTGAAAAAATTCCAGGAAATGACCCCTGAAGGAAGGTTTAAAATGGCGTTTTGAATGCTTTTAACAATTTTTTTATTTAACACCAATTACATTTAGTTTTCTTATTGTATTCTCAATTATCTTATTCTAAATTTTAACGAGTAAAATTATACATATTATTTTCAATATCCATATTAATTAAACATATTGTTATTCCAAAATAGACTTAAACCAATTTTTTAACAGTACCACTGATCGGATTATATTCAACAATGCGATCATGCAAGATCATGCAGTGGGCAGAAGTGTGTGGTGGGAACGTAGTGCTAGAGTCAAATTCCAATCGAATGTCCACAGGTCCCCAGTTTTCAATGTTTCGTTCTGCTTGGAGCAATCGATGACGATAAGGGGAGCTTGGTTTGTAAATTCACGCCTCGATAGCAAAGGCCCAGCTTCTTTCTTATAGTAGCTCATTTGAAACCGAACATACATATCATAGAGAATGGCGGGGGATGTGCAGGCTCGGACTTGTTCGCTATAAAGAGTCGTAAAACCCAAAACTGTGTGTACACATACCATCCGGTGAAGAGCGGGCAAGATAAGATTTTTCTTACACCAAACACTGTTCGCTACCTGCTTTTCGTTGACCGATTTTTCACACCACATGGCCCACGCTGCTTAAAGACTCATAAAACTCAAAAACTACATTAGGCGGCGGTGGGTTCGTGGAGAGGGGGAGGGGGAGGGGGTGAAAACCTGTTCCAACACGCTTTAAGGCAAGATGCAGCTGCGGAACTGGGTGACTTCAAACTGGCAGATAAACCGCAAAAATTTAGGGATGGTGGGGGCGGGGACTGCGGACCCCAGCCGTCTTTCGCGTCATTTTTTACATGAATTTCATCTTCTCTGCAGAGTCGGGAGGGCGATAAAACCCAAAAATTTAGGGATGGCGGGATGGGTAAAGGGTGGGCCCAGTTGCCTCTGACGTCATTTTTCCCTCCGAGATGCGCAGAACGCAGTGCGCACCGCATCTCTGACGTCATTTTACCCACCGATATGCGCAGAACGCAGTGCGCACAGTTCCCAAATTCTTGCGATCTATCGGCCTATATACATATAAGCTCAACGCATCCGATGCAGACTCGTCAGTCGTACACGATACGTGCAAGTCAAAAAAGTTATACAAAGTTCAGCTTATATCAACGTCAAAGTCATGGCAGTCGAAGCGTATATGGGACTTGCGGAGCAGATGGAGAGGACGTACAATTTGCTGAGAGAGCAACCACCCGGAGAAGAGAATGACGCCGTCATCAATCATTGGGCTGATATTGGAATTGCGAATATCCAAGTTCTGCGCGATATTTCCATGCAACGAGGAACAACCGTTGGTGCGAAAATACGGATCCAACATACGATCGCACTCCTGCAATCTTGGGTGACGAAGATCAAGCAGTTGCAGCAGCGCACAGTGGTGACGGGTGGAAATATCGGTACTCCTGCGGGTGTACAATGGGACGACGTGGATAGCGCTTTTGCCAGCCGAATCAGAACGGGGGTTGTCACAAATCTCCGTCATAAAAATTTGGACGCCTTTCTGGACGATGTGCAGCGCGTCGTCACCGAGAAGTTGGAGCTGATACTGCGCGAGGAGGGAAATGTGAAGGTTAACCTCATATTGTCATGCAAATTTGAAAATGCCAAGCACGAAGAGATCTCCACCGAAGTTAAGAGTTTCAACACCTCCAACGTGGCGATTCTCCTCCCATCAAGCGATGTAAATGGTTGGTTTATACGTGCACGGGGTGATCTGCAGTCAAAAGTGGAAGATTTCGAGCAACGCGATTCCGGCTGGAGTATGATTGAGATCCTTAACCTCATTGTAAATATCAATCGCTATCAGCCTCTCGCCGCCGGGGCTTCAACATTCGTCGAGGTGCCCCAAGACATTCAACGGAAGAGAGCGGTGGTGAACGTGAGGAACGAGGACGAAAGATGCCTTCTCTGGTCCGTCACAGCAGCCCTCCACCCGGTCAAGATCAACGCCGATAGGACTAGCCGTTATCATCGATATATTTCCGAGTTGGACTGTACAGGTATCAAATTCCCTGCTACTCTACATGATGTGAAAAAGCTTGAGAGATTGAATAATTTGCGCATCAATGTATATGGAATAGAATCTCAAACTTTTTCGCATCATGCAAAATCAAATAAAAGCGTCATCGTGCCAATTTATTTGAGTAAAAATTTGCATAGCGTAAACATTGACACGATCCATCTTCTAATGGTTGAGAGTAATCCGGAAGACGATATGACTGGTGAGTTTGCACCGAGATTCCACTTTGCTTGGATTAAAGATCTTTCCCGATTGGTGAGCAAACAATTGTCTGATCATAATGGCCAGCTGTTTTTATGTGACAGATGTTTGTGCCACTTTAGCGTGAAACACGCCTACGACAATCATCGGCAAGATTGTATTACGCTAAATAAAGTACGCATGGAATTTCCCAAGTGTAAAGATTTAGTATTTTCCAATTTTCAAAACAAAGGCACCGTTCCATTTGTCGTATACGCCGATCTCGAATGTATATTATTCCCTGAACCTGTGGATGAATTTGAAACTCGTAAGACTTGTGAAATTCAAAAGCATATCCCGCACAGTGTAGCGTACTATGTACATTGCGCGTACGATGAGACTTTATCAGGGTTCCACGGTAAACGCGGTGTTGATTGCATAGATTGGTTTATGCAACAGCTTAAAGATTTATCAATTCAAGTAGAGTCACGCATCAAAAACATAATTCCGATGAAGTCTCTTACCCAAGTGCAACGCGATCGTCACATGCGCGCAAAGAATTGTTATATGTGTGAAAAACCGTTTACCCCTGAGGAGAAAAAGTGTTACGATCACTGTCACTTCACGGGTAAATATCGTGGTCCTGCTCATAATCGGTGTAATTTGAATTTCAGAGAGTCGCACACAATTCCAATAGTTTTCCACAATTTGTCCGGTTACGATTCTCACTTTTTAATAAAATCCCTCGCGTCAACTTTTCCCGGTAAAATTACACTGCTACCCATAAATAAGGAAAAATATATATCCTTCACGAAACGCGTCGATGGAACAATGATGCACTTGAGATTCATCGATTCGTTCCGATTTATGGCTAGCAGCATCGATAAACTTTCCACATATTTGACCGATACCGATAAACACATAACACGCAAATTTTATAATAACCCGACTCAGTTCAGTTTGATGACCCGCAAAGGCGTTTTTCCCTATGAATACGTCGATTGTTGGGGGAAACTCGATGAACCGCGATTACCTGCAAAGAAGCATTTCTACTCGCGCCTCTGCGATGCAAATATTTCAGACACCGATTACGAGCACGCGAAAACTGTTTGGAGGGAATTCCATTTAGAGTCATTGGGGGGCTACTCAGATTTATATTTAAAGACCGATGTTCTTTTGCTTGCCGATATTTTCGAAAATTTCCGCGCTAGCTGCTTTAAAACATACAATTTAGATCCGTTGCACTACTACACTGCACCGGGGCTTGCTTTTGACGCGATGCTCAAGCATACTAATGTAAATTTGCAACTTTTAGACAACCCTGAAATGGTGTTATTTATTGAAAGAGCCATTTGAGGTGGCGTAGCGCAATGTTCTAATCGACACGCTAGGGCCAATAATAGATTCATGGGTACAGATTTTGATCCAAACAAAGCGGAATCGTATCTCATGTATTTTGACGTGAATAACCTGTACGGTGCAGCTATGAGCGTGCATTTACCAATCGGTTCGTTCGAGTGGGAGTATCAGCACATCGATATAACGAACCATCCGGACGATTCGCCGATCGGTTACTTTCTGGAGGTAGATTTGGACTACCCTGTAGAACTCCACGAGGATCACAAAGACTTACCTCTTTGTCCCGAACATTTTACTCCTCCAGGTAGTAAAAATGCCAAACTCGCGACCACCCTTCACCCCAAAACAAAGTATATATTGCACTATAGAAATTTGAAACAGTGTTTGAGTTTAGGATTGAAATTAACGAAAGTGCATAGAATTTTGAAGTTTGCGCAATCTCCATGGCTCGAGCCTTACATCACGCTCAATACAGACATGCGTAAGCAATCTAGGAATGAATTTGAGAAAAACTTTTACAAACTCATGAATAACGCTGTGTTCGGCAAGACTATGGAGAATGTGCGAAATCATAAAGATGTTAAATTGGTTACAAAATGGGAGGGAAAAGGTGGTGCGAGAACGCTTATTGCCCGAGCAAACTTTCACAGCTGCACCGTATTTGACAGTGATATGGTTATCATTGAAATGAATCGTGTCAAAGTTCACTTCACCAAACCTATTTACGTCGGCGCATCAATTCTAGATCTGTCAAAAATCTTTCTCTACGATTTCCACTATAATTATATTGAAACCAACTTTTCGAATAAACAGGCTAAATTGATGTATACCGACACAGACAGCCTTATTTATCAATTCAATGTGCCTAATATCTACGATATCATCAAACGTGATGTAGATACAATGTTTGACACCTCTGACTATCCGCCCGACAATGTGTATGGTATTCCCCTTAAAAACAAAAAACAACTAGGGCTAATGAAGGATGAAAATAATGGTAAAATTATGACAGAGTTTGTGGGACTGCGAGCAAAGCTGTACACATTTACTACGATGGGCGAGGATGGGGAAAAATATGACAGTGGCGTAAAAGTGAGTAAGCGTGCCAAGGGTGTGAGAAATTCATCGATAAATAGCATCACGTTTGATGATTATAAGCGCTGTCTGACGGCTTACCGAGAGTTGACTCTTCCACAGTGTTTAATACGCAGCAAAAAACACGAAGTAAGCACGATCGTACAAAAAAAATTGGCTCTAAGTTGGCAGGATGACAAGCGGCAATTGATACCTGGACAGACCGACACCGTACCTTGGGGGTTTGTCCCAGCCTCCCAATAGCTATAGGATAAACTTTAAACATAGAATTGATGTAAATATTTGATGTTTGACGCCTCGAACGATCCACCATTGGGCGGAAACGTTTCATGATCAATACGATATTTAATGGATTTGAAGTTTCAAAATGCGAATTCATATACTCAACAATTGTTTATTTATTTATTATTGATATATCAAGCAATTATTCATATTTATTCGTTTACCACGAGAAAAGTTTTCGGAAAATGAAAAACAATTTTCAGGAAATGATAAAACTTTTCAGAAAATGAAAAAAAGTTTTCCAAAAAATAAAATGTGTAATAATCGTATGGCAAAATTGCATATTATCATTATTATTATCACAATTATTATTATCATTATTATTATTATTATTATTTTCGTAGTACATGCGCGCACAAAGGAGATAAAATGTGGAAATATTTGTATATTCAAAATCTTTTATTGTAATTCGGAAAATACATACAAATTATGTTACATGTCTGTTTTATTTATCCAACTATTGTGCGAATTATCAAAACCCGACCACTTCACATAGAACAGATTCCCCCATTTGCGTAACACTTTCTCCACAAGGTAGCCGTCGGGATATTTCACTTTGGTGAGCTCTTCCTCGTAGAAGCCCCCCTCGATGGGATGATCTTGATAATCGGTAAGTTTGTAGGTGGGTGGATTGGTATTTTTCACCTCACTCACGGTGAATATTTCTGTCGTCCAATTGGATGTATAGCCTTTTTCAAATACATTCTTGTACTTGCTGATTCGAACTCGATCGTCTACACTGAATTTCCGCGCTCGATCACTTCGTTTGATTTGCCGAGGCTTGTACACGCTACGATACAGCTGTTTTTCATTCTCCGTGCTAACATCCTGTAAGTTTTATTTGAATCGTGCGATGTTTGGTGTTGTTGTAGGACTTCATTAAATCATCCAAAATATTAATCCACTTGTGAAATCCTAGGAGAGTAAACCACATCCACATTTTATTTTTTCAATGTTCGACTAAAAACGTTCGCATATCGACGCCTGTATGTTGCTGAGTGTCAAATACATGTTGATATTGTGCTGCATCATGAGGGCTTTCAATTTGCTGTTGTGAAATTCTTTGCATTGATCAACGTATAGATGTGCAGGTATACGGCTCTGGGTTAGCACAGATTTCATAGCAGCAGCCGCATCTTTCCCCCAACCACGGATGAGGATGAAACAAAAATGTGACAACGGTGTTAAAGTGGGTAAGCGTGTCAAGGATGCGAAAACTGCAACGATAAATAACATCACGTTTAATGATTATAAGAACCGTCTGAGGGGCTTACCAAGAGTTGATCAACCCCACAGTGCTTAATACATAGTAAAAAAATGCGAGGTTAGCTCCAATGTACTGAAAAATTGATCATGAGTTGACAAGACGGTAATATGCAACCGATACCTGGGGGCAAACAGGCACCAGAACTTGGAGGGTGTGCTGCAACCCCGCAATAAAAACTAGCCGTAGGCTGGAACTGAGGGCATAGAACCGTTGTAAATATATGCGTTTGACATCCATGGCGATAGTTCATGAGGCAGAGACGTTTCGCGGGCAATACGATATTGAGCAGATCGAAGTTTTAAAATTCGAATACCGTGCAAATTCATGTATTCATCAATTATTTATTTATTTATTATTAATATATTGAACAATTATTCATATTTATTCGTTTACCACGAGAAAAATTTTCAGAAAATGGAAAAAAGTTTCCAGAAAACGAAAAAAAGTTTTCAGAAAATGAAAAAAAGTTTCCAGAAAACGAAAAAAAGTTTTCAGAAAATGAAAAAAAGTTTCCAGAAAACGAAAAAAAGTTTTCCGAAAACTTTTTTCCCATTTGATTAACACGTAAAAAAAGTTTTCAGAAAATGAAAAAAAGTTTCCAGAAAACGAAAAAAAGTTTTCAGAAAATGAAAAAAAGTTTCCAGAAAACGAAGAAAAATTTCAGAAAACGAAGAAAAATTTCAGAAAATGAAAAAAAGTTCATCAAAAAATAAAATGAGCATTAATCGTATGGAAAAATTATAGATTATCATTATTATTATTATTATCATCATCATTATTATCATCATTTGAAGGCCTTTGATCACGGCAGGCGATGGTGGAGGTGCCCCCTGCTACCAGGGTCCGGCACTATCGACGTCGAGGCCACCTGCAGCCCCTCTCTTCCGCAATATAGGAGGACCGCGATCCTCGCCCCTTCCAAGGTCGTCGCAAGAACTGTCATTGCTCGCGAAGTAATGACCCCCGGATTTAGAGTTCGCATGATTGAGCTACGCATACGACGTCCTGGCGCGGAGCTTCGGGGCGGCACAGCCAAAATATTAGTCCACTTGTGAAATGCTAGGACACAGCCGCCCCTGAAGCTCCGCGCCAGGACGTCGTATGCGTAGCTCAATCATGCGAACTCTAAATCCGGGGGTCATTACTTCGCGAGCAATGACAGTTCTTGCGACGACCTTGGAAGGGGCGAGGATCGCGGTCCTCCTATATTGCGGAAGAGAGGGGCTGCAGGTGGCCTCGACGTCGATAGTGCCGGACCCTGGTAGCAGGGGGCACCTCCACCATCGCCTGCCGTGATCAAAGGCCTTCAAATGATGATAATAATGATGATGATAATAATAATAATAATGATAATCTATAATTTTTCCATACGATTAATGCTCATTTTATTTTTTGATGAACTTTTTTTCATTTTCTGAAATTTTTCTTCGTTTTCTGAAATTTTTCTTCGTTTTCTGGAAACTTTTTTTCATTTTCTGAAAACTTTTTTTCGTTTTCTGGAAACTTTTTTTCATTTTCTGAAAACTTTTTTTACGTGTTAATCAAATGGGAAAAAAGTTTTCGGAAAACTTTTTTTCGTTTTCTGGAAACTTTTTTTCATTTTCTGAAAACTTTTTTTCGTTTTCTGGAAACTTTTTTTCATTTTCTGAAAACTTTTTTTCGTTTTCTGGAAACTTTTTTCCATTTTCTGAAAATTTTTCTCGTGGTAAACGAATAAATATGAATAATTGTTCAATATATTAATAATAAATAAATAAATAATTGATGAATACATGAATTTGCACGGTATTCGAATTTTAAAACTTCGATCTGCTCAATATCGTATTGCCCGCGAAACGTCTCTGCCTCATGAACTATCGCCATGGATGTCAAACGCATATATTTACAACGGTTCTATGCCCTCAGTTCCAGCCTACGGCTAGTTTTTATTGCGGGGTTGCAGCACACCCTCCAAGTTCTGGTGCCTGTTTGCCCCCAGGTATCGGTTGCATATTACCGTCTTGTCAACTCATGATCAATTTTTCAGTACATTGGAGCTAACCTCGCATTTTTTTACTATGTATTAAGCACTGTGGGGTTGATCAACTCTTGGTAAGCCCCTCAGACGGTTCTTATAATCATTAAACGTGATGTTATTTATCGTTGCAGTTTTCGCATCCTTGACACGCTTACCCACTTTAACACCGTTGTCACATTTTTGTTTCATCCTCATCCGTGGTTGGGGGAAAGATGCGGCTGCTGCTATGAAATCTGTGCTAACCCAGAGCCGTATACCTGCACATCTATACGTTGATCAATGCAAAGAATTTCACAACAGCAAATTGAAAGCCCTCATGATGCAGCACAATATCAACATGTATTTGACACTCAGCAACATACAGGCGTCGATATGCGAACGTTTTTAGTCGAACATTGAAAAAATAAAATGTGGATGTGGTTTACTCTCCTAGGATTTCACAAGTGGATTAATATTTTGGATGATTTAATGAAGTCCTACAACAACACCAAACATCGCACGATTCAAATAAAACTTACAGGATGTTAGCACGGAGAATGAAAAACAGCTGTATCGTAGCGTGTACAAGCCTCGGCAAATCAAACGAAGTGATCGAGCGCGGAAATTCAGTGTAGACGATCGAGTTCGAATCAGCAAGTACAAGAATGTATTTGAAAAAGGCTATACATCCAATTGGACGACAGAAATATTCACCGTGAGTGAGGTGAAAAATACCAATCCACCCACCTACAAACTTACCGATTATCAAGATCATCCCATCGAGGGGGGCTTCTACGAGGAAGAGCTCACCAAAGTGAAATATCCCGACGGCTACCTTGTGGAGAAAGTGTTACGCAAATGGGGGAATCTGTTCTATGTGAAGTGGTCGGGTTTTGATAATTCGCACAATAGTTGGATAAATAAAACAGACATGTAACATAATTTGTATGTATTTTCCGAATTACAATAAAAGATTTTGAATATACAAATATTTCCACATTTTATCTCCTTTGTGCGCGCATGTACTACGAAAATAATAATAATAATAATAATGATAATAATAATTGTGATAATAATAATGATAATATGCAATTTTGCCATACGATTATTACACATTTTATTTTTTGGAAAACTTTTTTTCATTTTCTGAAAAGTTTTATCATTTCCTGAAAATTGTTTTTCATTTTCCGAAAACTTTTCTCGTGGTAAACGAATAAATATGAATAATTGCTTGATATATCAATAATAAATAAATAAACAATTGTTGAGTATATGAATTCGCATTTTGAAACTTCAAATCCATTAAATATCGTATTGATCATGAAACGTTTCCGCCCAATGGTGGATCGTTCGAGGCGTCAAACATCAAATATTTACATCAATTCTATGTTTAAAGTTTATCCTATAGCTATTGGGAGGCTGGGACAAACCCCCAAGGTACGGTGTCGGTCTGTCCAGGTATCAATTGCCGCTTGTCATCCTGCCAACTTAGAGCCAATTTTTTTTGTACGATCGTGCTTACTTCGTGTTTTTTGCTGCGTATTAAACACTGTGGAAGAGTCAACTCTCGGTAAGCCGTCAGACAGCGCTTATAATCATCAAACGTGATGCTATTTATCGATGAATTTCTCATACCCTTGGCACGCTTACTCACTTTTACGCCACTGTCATATTTTTCCCCATCCTCGCCCATCGTAGTAAATGTGTACAGCTTTGCTCGCAGTCCCACAAACTCTGTCATAATTTTACCATTATTTTCATCCTTCATTAGCCCTAGTTGTTTTTTGTTTTTAAGGGGAATACCATACACATTGTCGGGCGGATAGTCAGAGGTGTCAAACATTGTATCTACATCACGTTTGATGATATCGTAGATATTAGGCACATTGAATTGATAAATAAGGCTGTCTGTGTCGGTATACATCAATTTAGCCTGTTTATTCGAAAAGTTGGTTTCAATATAATTATAGTGGAAATCGTAGAGAAAGATTTTTGACAGATCTAGAATTGATGCGCCGACGTAAATAGGTTTGGTGAAGTGAACTTTGACACGATTCATTTCAATGATAACCATATCACTGTCAAATACGGTGCAGCTGTGAAAGTTTGCTCGGGCAATAAGCGTTCTCGCACCACCTTTTCCCTCCCATTTTGTAACCAATTTAACATCTTTATGATTTCGCACATTCTCCATAGTCTTGCCGAACACAGCGTTATTCATGAGTTTGTAAAAGTTTTTCTCAAATTCATTCCTAGATTGCTTACGCATGTCTGTATTGAGCGTGATGTAAGGCTCGAGCCATGGAGATTGCGCAAACTTCAAAATTCTATGCACTTTCGTTAATTTCAATCCTAAACTCAAACACTGTTTCAAATTTCTATAGTGCAATATATACTTTGTTTTGGGGTGAAGGGTGGTCGCGAGTTTGGCATTTTTACTACCTGGAGGAGTAAAATGTTCGGGACAAAGAGGTAAGTCTTTGTGATCCTCGTGGAGTTCTACAGGGTAGTCCAAATCTACCTCCAGAAAGTAACCGATCGGCGAATCGTCCGGATGGTTCGTTATATCGATGTGCTGATACTCCCACTCGAACGAACCGATTGGTAAATGCACGCTCATAGCTGCACCGTACAGGTTATTCACGTCAAAATACATGAGATACGATTCCGCTTTGTTTGGATCAAAATCTGTACCCATGAATCTATTATTGGCCCTAGCGTGTCGATTAGAACATTGCGCTACGCCACCTCAAATGGCTCTTTCAATAAATAACACCATTTCAGGGTTGTCTAAAAGTTGCAAATTTACATTAGTATGCTTGAGCATCGCGTCAAAAGCAAGCCCCGGTGCAGTGTAGTAGTGCAACGGATCTAAATTGTATGTTTTAAAGCAGCTAGCGCGGAAATTTTCGAAAATATCGGCAAGCAAAAGAACATCGGTCTTTAAATATAAATCTGAGTAGCCCCCCAATGACTCTAAATGGAATTCCCTCCAAACAGTTTTCGCGTGCTCGTAATCGGTGTCTGAAATATTTGCATCGCAGAGGCGCGAGTAGAAATGCTTCTTTGCAGGTAATCGCGGTTCATCGAGTTTCCCCCAACAATCGACGTATTCATAGGGAAAAACGCCTTTGCGGGTCATCAAACTGAACTGAGTCGGGTTATTATAAAATTTGCGTGTTATGTGTTTATCGGTATCGGTCAAATATGTGGAAAGTTTATCGATGCTGCTAGCCATAAATCGGAACGAATCGATGAATCTCAAGTGCATCATTGTTCCATCGACGCGTTTCGTGAAGGATATATATTTTTCCTTATTTATGGGTAGCAGTGTAATTTTACCGGGAAAAGTTGACGCGAGGGATTTTATTAAAAAGTGAGAATCGTAACCGGACAAATTGTGGAAAACTATTGGAATTGTGTGCGACTCTCTGAAATTCAAATTACACCGATTATGAGCAGGACCACGATATTTACCCGTGAAGTGACAGTGATCGTAACACTTTTTCTCCTCAGGGGTAAACGGTTTTTCACACATATAACAATTCTTTGCGCGCATGTGACGATCGCGTTGCACTTGGGTAAGAGACTTCATCGGAATTATGTTTTTGATGCGTGACTCTACTTGAATTGATAAATCTTTAAGCTGTTGCATAAACCAATCTATGCAATCAACACCGCGTTTACCGTGGAACCCTGATAAAGTCTCATCGTACGCGCAATGTACATAGTACGCTACACTGTGCGGGATATGCTTTTGAATTTCACAAGTCTTACGAGTTTCAAATTCATCCACAGGTTCAGGGAATAATATACATTCGAGATCGGCGTATACGACAAATGGAACGGTGCCTTTGTTTTGAAAATTGGAAAATACTAAATCTTTACACTTGGGAAATTCCATGCGTACTTTATTTAGCGTAATACAATCTTGCCGATGATTGTCGTAGGCGTGTTTCACGCTAAAGTGGCACAAACATCTGTCACATAAAAACAGCTGGCCATTATGATCAGACAATTGTTTGCTCACCAATCGGGAAAGATCTTTAATCCAAGCAAAGTGGAATCTCGGTGCAAACTCACCAGTCATATCGTCTTCCGGATTACTCTCAACCATTAGAAGATGGATCGTGTCAATGTTTACGCTATGCAAATTTTTACTCAAATAAATTGGCACGATGACGCTTTTATTTGATTTTGCATGATGCGAAAAAGTTTGAGATTCTATTCCATATACATTGATGCGCAAATTATTCAATCTCTCAAGCTTTTTCACATCATGTAGAGTAGCAGGGAATTTGATACCTGTACAGTCCAACTCGGAAATATATCGATGATAACGGCTAGTCCTATCGGCGTTGATCTTGACCGGGTGGAGGGCTGCTGTGACGGACCAGAGAAGGCATCTTTCGTCCTCGTTCCTCACGTTCACCACCGCTCTCTTCCGTTGAATGTCTTGGGGCACCTCGACGAATGTTGAAGCCCCGGCGGCGAGAGGCTGATAGCGATTGATATTTACAATGAGGTTAAGGATCTCAATCATACTCCAGCCGGAATCGCGTTGCTCGAAATCTTCCACTTTTGACTGCAGATCACCCCGTGCACGTATAAACCAACCATTTACATCGCTTGATGGGAGGAGAATCGCCACGTTGGAGGTGTTGAAACTCTTAACTTCGGTGGAGATCTCTTCGTGCTTGGCATTTTCAAATTTGCATGACAATATGAGGTTAACCTTCACATTTCCCTCCTCGCGCAGTATCAGCTCCAACTTCTCGGTGACGACGCGCTGCACATCGTCCAGAAAGGCGTCCAAATTTTTATGACGGAGATTTGTGACAACCCCCGTTCTGATTCGGCTGGCAAAAGCGCTATCCACGTCGTCCCATTGTACACCCGCAGGAGTACCGATATTTCCACCCGTCACCACTGTGCGCTGCTGCAACTGCTTGATCTTCGTCACCCAAGATTGCAGGAGTGCGATCGTATGTTGGATCCGTATTTTCGCACCAACGGTTGTTCCTCGTTGCATGGAAATATCGCGCAGAACTTGGATATTCGCAATTCCAATATCAGCCCAATGATTGATGACGGCGTCATTCTCTTCTCCGGGTGGTTGCTCTCTCAGCAAATTGTACGTCCTCTCCATCTGCTCCGCAAGTCCCATATACGCTTCGACTGCCATGACTTTGACGTTGATATAAGCTGAACTTTGTATAACTTTTTTGACTTGCACGTATCGTGTACGACTGACGAGTCTGCATCGGATGCGTTGAGCTTATATGTATATAGGCCGATAGATCGCAAGAATTTGGGAACTGTGCGCACTGCGTTCTGCGCATATCGGTGGGTAAAATGACGTCAGAGATGCGGTGCGCACTGCGTTCTGCGCATCTCGGAGGGAAAAATGACGTCAGAGGCAACTGGGCCCACCCTTTACCCATCCCGCCATCCCTAAATTTTTGGGTTTTATCGCCCTCCCGACTCTGCAGAGAAGATGAAATTCATGTAAAAAATGACGCGAAAGACGGCTGGGGTCCGCAGTCCCCGCCCCCACCATCCCTAAATTTTTGCGGTTTATCTGCCAGTTTGAAGTCACCCAGTTCCGCAGCTGCATCTTGCCTTAAAGCGTGTTGGAACAGGTTTTCACCCCCTCCCCCTCCCCCTCTCCACGAACCCACCGCCGCCTAATGTAGTTTTTGAGTTTTATGAGTCTTTAAGCAGCGTGGGCCATGTGGTGTGAAAAATCGGTCAACGAAAAGCAGGTAGCGAACAGTGTTTGGTGTAAGAAAAATCTTATCTTGCCCGCTCTTCACCGGATGGTATGTGTACACACAGTTTTGGGTTTTACGACTCTTTATAGCGAACAAGTCCGAGCCTGCACATCCCCCGCCATTCTCTATGATATGTATGTTCGGTTTCAAATGAGCTACTATAAGAAAGAAGCTGGGCCTTTGCTATCGAGGCGTGAATTTACAAACCAAGCTCCCCTTATCGTCATCGATTGCTCCAAGCAGAACGAAACATTGAAAACTGGGGACCTGTGGACATTCGATTGGAATTTGACTCTAGCACTACGTTCCCACCACACACTTCTGCCCACTGCATGATCTTGCATGATCGCATTGTTGAATATAATCCGATCAGTGGTACTGTTAAAAAATTGGTTTAAGTCTATTTTGGAATAACAATATGTTTAATTAATATGGATATTGAAAATAATATGTATAATTTTACTCGTTAAAATTTAGAATAAGATAATTGAGAATACAATAAGAAAACTAAATGTAATTGGTGTTAAATAAAAAAATTGTTAAAAGCATTCAAAACGCCATTTTAAACCTTCCTTCAGGGGTCATTTCCTGGAATTTTTTCAATAGATCTAGCGGGTTCTTGCCTTATCTGATTTATGTGCGGCTTTCCGGCGCCAAACAAGTCTCGACAGGAATTATTTTGTGTGTGTGTGTGTGTGTGCGTGTGTGTGTGTCAAATCCTATCGGAATAGCCGCCAAAAATGACCGGGGGGGGGGGGGGGTGTGCACCGCGGTTCGGGGGGGGGGGGGGCTAGGGGGGAACTAGGGGGGAGCGCCGCCATCTTTGAGTTAGAACTCTCATATATACACGGGGGGGGGGGGGCAGCTAGGGGGGAGCTAGGGGGGAACTAGGGGGGAGCGCCGCCATCTTTGAGTTAGAACTCTCATATATATACTACTCCTGCTAGCTCGGTTAAACAAATTTTGTTTAAATTAGTTAAAAATATTAGCATTCTAGTTCAACTAGAAGGGGTGCCTGTGAGCATAAATTCATTTTGAGTTTCGAATTTGGGCAGGAACCGCTAATAATCACTGACGATGAAAAATCTATCTGAAAAATGAACTATTAGACCAGCTATTTGAACAGTATGCCATTGTAGTGGGGAAATGAGGAAAAAATCATAACATTGTGTGTTGACACTCCTGAAACAATTCGAACTTTGGCAGAAAAATTCTTTGAATATTGAAGATAAGAAAAAGACGAATCATTTATAATTTAATTATAAATCAATTAGTAATTATTTCCAATTCGCATTTATTATTCATTACTTGAAGTTGTCGATCGGTCATCGTCGCCGAGTGTTTCTATTTAATTCCAATATTCGAGGAATTTTTCTAATTTTGTTTTGAAGCCGATTTGAAGATCTTTTCCAGATAAGCTTTCTGAGGACCACTCTAATGATACATGATATTTGTGTTGAACTATTTTTGAAAACATTTTTTGCAAATTTTTGTAACTAATAGTAAGTGCATGAAAAAATTGACTAGTAATTATCCTGTATACTTCGATACTAACATGAATGCGTACTTCTGTTCTATTTCAAAATATTGATGAATCCAATTGGTAATCCTATTATTTTTAAAGATCATTGTAAGGCTACGTTATCATGTCGAATAATGACATATCTCTGTATAATAAAATATTACTATGAATGATTAACATGTTTGTTATTGACTGATTCGTTTGAATTGATCATGCTGTTACATGCGTTGATTAGATATGAAGTAGTTTCTATTCCGGAATACAACACAGAAATCAAAGCAAAATAATATATATCGTTACAACTGAATCAGTCTTTGATAACAAAGAATTAATGTTCTGCACATGTTTTCGTCAAAGATAATTTCCGAAATTTGGGACCCCAAACGCACCATAAATGATTTTCCGTATATGTACGCTACTGACCGCGGAAGTTCCTACGTTGAACACCAGTAAACTCTGCCGTCGACAAATAAGATGGCGGCCACTGTAATTCACTCTTAAGCTCAAGTATGATTCTGATATTATTAACCCACTGCAATTTGGAGGTTAGGCTTCGATATAATTTCGAAATTTTCAATATTTTTACTTTTCAGGTTAGGCTTCGATATAATTTCCAAAGTTTTAATATTCTTACTTCTGAGTCTAGGTATTGATATTAATTAGACAGTTATAATTAGGTATTTAAAATATGCTTCTAATTATTTATAATGATGATTATTTGACAAATTACCTATGTTTGACTGAATATTCCAACTTTCCGAATTTCCTGTCGCTTGCACTATTCCGACTGTTCCATTTGCAAAGAGTTGATCCGCATTTCAAATTATTTGCACACCACGTATATCTATCTATCTAGTAAGTGTCACTTTACGTTTTTTTCAGAAAAATGATCTTCAATCTGATAAATGTAATCGCAATACTTGCAGGCTTTGTAAATGAGAAATGCAGGCGTCAATTTGAAGACAACGAAAAAACGAAAAGTAATAATTTATTTGCCCAGTCTCTATTTGCCTTAGTTATCAAAAAATTAGAAATGAAATCGCCGAATGACACCATTGAATATGTCGAAACACTGTGGTACAATCCCTCGGACAATTTTAAAGAGACTGATGAGGAAAATGAAACATGTTATTGTGAAGAGAATGAATCACCTTGCGCTTCTCAAACTTTATCGTCTTCTGACGAACCATCGTCTCCAGAAAGTAGAAGCTGGGACATTTTTTACATGAGCAATATCTGCCCGAATGACGTAAAGCTATTTACGAGTTTTGTCAAGTGTATTCGAAGAAAAAAGCGTTAAGGAGATGGAAATCATTAACTGATGATCACAAAAACTTCATTCTAATTGTCATATGCATTTAATTGGCAATAGTCGATCGACGAAAATCAAAGAAGTCTGAACATAAAGATAAATGAATTCAACTACGCCTGTGATGCTGGAATGATAATTTACTACTGTATTTTAATTGTTTGGGCTTACTCAGCGGCAAAGAAAGTAAATTTATAAAATTTAAAAATTTCCAAGTCATTTATTGACAATTTCAAAAAATCTTACAGAGCTGTTAGTAGAAAAATAACAAAATTCGTAAGAAGTGTAGAAATTGAAGAGAAAGAAAAATTAAAATAAGACGTTAAATCATTCGATACATACGAAAAAGATACTAAGATACCAGATACTAAGAATGCAGATTAATCTCAAAGTTTTGTTGTTCGAACACTGCGTAACATAGGCAGCGAAAATGTGATAGCAACGATACAGTCAATGAGCAATGTTAAGCATTCATACACGGTAATGACATTACTCTCGATGTCAAGAAATTTGGCCATCAAGTAGTATGTATTTCTTCAAGAAACTGACGATAAATTTGAGCCTGGAATTCAACGATCAGTCAACAAAAATCTACCTTTTAACTTACTCGTTGATGCGAGTAAAAGTGGCACGATGGAAAAAAGCACATGATTATTTTCAAAAATAACCTTTTGTCACCCGAGGTTGAATCGAAAGCACTCACACTGCTCAATATTTGGACCGGCCAAACTGATTCGAATGCCTTAGCGATTCTGGGAAAAAACCGCGATTTTGGCTACTTTGTGGAAAGAGACGACAAAATTCTGGTAACCACCAGCTGTATATTTTTCACAGCAATATAAAATGCTTGATAAACGTATAACAGACTATATCAGAGTTGTTAGCTCTACAAGGATTCGACGATCCGATTGAAAGATTGTATCATTATCGCGAGAAAACATTCTGCCATACACAATCAACTTTGTTCGCCTCAATTCAAATCGATGCTGATGTACGCCTGGCAAGCGTCAGGATATGTCATAGGAACAAAAATCGGTTCTTTCGCAAATATGTTACAAATCTGTTTACAGTCCCCAAAATCTATGTGTGTGGCCGTTGATTGCAACGAATATTCAATCATAACTTGCGGTGGTATGTCAATGTTTTTGTGTTAAACATTGGATTAGTAATAATTGTATGCTCATATCCATTATAAAGAAGAGAATTGAGCCAAAGGAGTAGTCTGTATTCTTATGAGGCGCCTTTTTTCTATTTTTTTTTTTTGTATGTACTGTGACGTGGATTTTTCCCGCTCCTCGGTCACTCGGAGAAAATGACCGAGAACTTACTGCGTGCACAATAAATTGGCGTCCACGATGTACCCTGGATCTAAAAACAATATCGCGAAGTTTTGTTGGGCGCCTGGCGTGATTAACACGCCTCGAAATCATTAATGCGTTATACCTCGGGCATGTGCTCGATAGCTCAGTACCGCGGAGAGCGGAGGGGTAATTTTTGGAGAGAGAGAGACACTCGAAATACACACGCTATTTAACAAAAGAAGTAAAATAAAATCTTATATTTCCCAATAGCGGGGATACAAAAACAAAAAAAAAAAAATAATCCAAAAGTCGCTCGTCGCGATTCTAAAATTAAACAGAAAACTACATGTAACCTACTCTATTTCTTACTCTACTGAGCTTGCGGTTCCCTAACTAAAATGTCACTCAATAATCACAAAATCTTCATACGCAATTCAGAATTTGCAAATTCGCCATTTCTTCTCCATGGCGATTATTGCTTGAAACCGAAACTAAAACTAAACACTCGACGGTGCGCCGTCGGGCTACCGAACAGACGGCGTCCTCAATCTCACCCGAGATCTCACCCGACTCGGAGCTTCAACGCTACCGAGAGCTGCCCTAACTCTAAACGTGACAACATAACTTCACCTAAAGCTTATTTCCGACTTATCTCAACTAAACGAATCCGCAAACGTTACTATATTTCAAACGCAACCAAAACTCAATACTCAAACTTCTCGTCTCAACTGCTGCTCAACGCAACGGCAATTTCGACTACACATCACCTTAACTCGACTAAACACTATCTTAACTAAACGGCAACTTAACTAAGCGCAATCACCACTAAAGGTGACTTCAACTAAACACAATCTCAAGGTAACACAACTCAATTAACATTATCTTAACTAACGGTTACGGAATTAAATGCAGGCGCAACTAAACGTAACCTAAACTGTACGCTATCGCAACGCATCCGAAATCAAATCTTCTCAAAATCCTCCAAAACGTTACCCGCTAATCCGAGCACTTCAATTCGGCACTTCCCGACCTACTCGAGAAGTGACACTGAACAATCCGATAACGCGGCTCGAACCGGTACAGCGGAATTCGGCTATACTTGATTTCACAAACGAGAGAGACGCAACTAAAACCCGTGACTCTACTCAACTTTCTCAGGAACTCAAAATTTACTCTACTCTAACACGCGTACTCAGGCTACGGTCATCAAGCAAAAGAATCGGCAAAAGAATTTCAAGTACTTTTCTACAACGCAAATCCAAAACGGTTATCCGTTACTCGGCAAGCCTTTTCGCAAATACTCTCGAAATTCAATCGCGAGGATAGAAGCAGCGCTTACCTTCTACATCCTTGCAACCCCCTTTCCATTTCCTTCGCGATTTTTGGGCGACTCCATTACTTTGTGAAACTCTCCAAAACGTGACTACTTATCACGACCGCCAGAACTAGAGTGGTTTCAAAAACCTACGACCTGCCGCAACACGGATCTCGATACGCCATCACATGCGTGACGTCATACCCACAAGAATACGCAATAATCGATCCGTCATCGATTTCGTCGATCGCGCAACTCGACGCGCACCTTCAATAGCATCGCTCCGCAGAACTTAAAGCTAAATCGCAATCTCGTCCTCCGCGCAGCTCCATGACGTCTTGGCGGTGAGCGTGGTGCTCCCTCGTCGCTAGTCGGCCCGTCGCAAGTTCGCTAGTCAATTGTTGGCGAGGCGAAGGGGGAGAGGCTGCGACGCGCCGGCCGCCAGCGGGAATCACGTCCACCTTGGATTCCCGCGATGCGGGGATCTGCGTCGGCTCCCCCTCCGCAGCCGCGACATCCTTCCTTCGCAATTATCGCTAGTCCGCCACTTCGCAATTTCCTCGAATTCGGTGTCGACTTCTTGCCTGATGCCGTTGTAGCTCGAAAAATAAAAAAAAAAACAACAAACTTGAAATATCTTATGCTATTCGCTAAGGTGTCCCTTCTCGTAGTTTCGAATACGTGACTCTAGTCCTGGCACTCTTTTGCAAAAACTTCGCGACCCAATTTCGGAAATTCCTAAATTTTGGTTCCACCCAGGGTTCAAGGAGTCCCTTGTAACGGGCATCAAAAATGCCACGTTACAGTACGTATTGTGACGTGGATTTTTGTTGTACATCAGCCACCCGGAGAAGTAACCGAAAACTTACCGTACACAATAATTTAGCGGCCCTTGATGTAAGCTGGAAAACAAATTTGATCTGAAAAAAAATATATTGCGAGATTCTGTTGGGTGCCTGGCGTGGTTGACACGCATCAAAATCTTTATCTTCGCTAACCCTCGGAAATATGCTCGGTAGCTCAGTACCGCGGAGAGGGGAGGGATAATTTTTGGAAAGAGAGAGATAGATAGATAGATAGATAGATATTTTATTATTTGTACATTATGTTGTACAGCAAAAGACTATAATATAATATTACTTACAGTGAGTATGAAATATAAGATACAACTCGTATTTCATATGATAAGTTGCTCTCTACAGTGATTCACATGGTTTGTGGACGCTCATCCTCGAAAATTTTATTATACATTAAAACTTTGAAGGTTGCTCTAGATACAGTATTGCGGATGGTAACTGGCAATCGATTTGATATGTGGGCGGTGCCGACACGGAATGATCGGCGTAGGGCTTCCCCGACCCTGGTCACGAGCAACGGCTCATACGCATCCGTCCGGTGGGGTCACGTGCTGGGGTTAACACGGAAGAGGCTACGGAGATACGAGTGGGTTCCCGTTTTCAGCAAATTATGAAGAAAACAGGCCGCCAAGTATTCTCTGCGGCCCGCCGTCGTGAGCCACTCCAGTTAGCGCCTGTAGGACGTGATGAGCTCGCTCCTCCTAAGATCACAGATGTACCTAATCCCTGAATTGATGATACGTTGAATCTTTGTATTTACCTCAGCGGTGATATTGCAATATACGAGGGAGCAATAATCAATTATAGAGAAAAGTAGTGATTGGATCAAGTGCTCCCTGAAGGCAAAGGTTGTGGTCTTTCTGAAGAACCAAAGGCGGTAATAGACCTGATATGATCATTCCAGGTTAACTTGGAATCGAGTTCCACACCTAGGCTGGTGACATTATTCTCGAATTCCAGGCTGGTGCCATGCATGGTGATATGTTGCGCGGTATCTATTCTGTTTACGAAGTAGAGAGAGAGAGAAAGATTGATTGATTGATTGATTGATTGAATTTAATATGCCCAAGCAGAGCTAAAGGGCAAAATTTCGATCACTTAGTATACAGCATGTTTGGACGAGATAACAAAGAAAATAACATAAAGCAAAAAATTAACATAATAAACTAAAGTAAAATAAAATAATATACAAATAAAAATGAAAATAAAATAAAATAAAATAAAATAAAATAAAATAAAATAAAAATAAAATAAAAATAACATATGACAAGGCAAAATAAGGCAAAATAAAGAGATAAGCATATAGGCTATTGAATAGAATATAATAAGAAGTCACCCCGAAGGTCATATATGAAGCGTATACAACAATTTACGAGCCTTTGCAGTGCAGTATCATGCTCGTCGCTAAGGCCATGATATACGAGGCAACAGTAATCGATGAGAGGCCAAATAAGCGTTAAAACAAGTTTTGTTCTAAGTTCAATTGAGAGAGAGTTTTTATTAAACTTTAATTTGTGTGAAGCAAAATGCACATTTTTCGACAGGTATGACACATGTTTCCTCCAAGATAGATCATATAAAAAAATGACGCCCAAGTTTTTCGCCTCGCTCACAAACGGTGCTAGGGTATTATTGACAACAATAGCTGATAATTAGTCTAAGTCAATATCTCTCACATACGCGTTGCTGCCGAAAATAAGCACTTGAGACTTTGTAAGTGCCGATGCCCAGTTCAAATATTCGCGGACTTTTTAGGCCACTAAGATGGCAAATTAGAGGAGATCGATGACGCGGCGCCGAGTAGCGTTGATAGCCAAGACGTTCGCGGTAGTCGCTCGGCCAGCGAAAGGGGTAAGATTTTCGGGGACCACGGGATCTCTTTCTCTTTCTCTCCGGGGACGTTAAAGAGATCAGACGCGTGCCAATTTATAATAACTGGAGAAGGAGGAAGGGAGGGTAACGTGGACTGGATACGGACGGCCCATCCCGATCGAGTTGAATATCGGAAGATTCCACAAATTAATTCTCCGCCAAATCACCATCCGAGAGTCCCCGGAGTCTAAAAGAAAGAGCCAACGATCGACGAGGCATCTAGAAAAGATAAGTTGCTCAGACCATTGTAATTTCGCCCTGTAGGGATTGTACGGCTAGTGAACCGATATTCTAATATTTAATTGTTGTAAAGAAAGAAAAGCGGACGTCGGACTGGTGAAGCTAGATTCCCAGAATTAAATATATTTGGTTATTTGTATAATCTCATGATTTGTAATTTCGCCCTGTAGGGATTATACGGCTAGTGAAGCGGTATTCTATTATTTAATTATTGTAAAGAAGGAAAATCGGACGTCGGACTGGTGAAGCTAGATTCCCAGAATTAAATATATTTTGGTCTTATGTATAATCTCATAAATAATATATATTTGTTATTTCTATAATCTCACAAATGACGCCCAACTTATGGCACGAAACCGACGCTAATATATAATAAACAAAAGATTAATTTGTTATAAATCGTGATAAGGCGTATGGAAGAAAAGCGTACTGAAACCTACGTGACAAAATCGGGTAGAATAGCTAAGCAGAAATTTAAGCGTTACAATTTTTCAAATAGGTGTACAGAAGAAATCAAAACAAACATGCCGATACTGCGTGATGACGAGGTCATAGCGACCGAACGACGAGAGTTAGAAATGGAGCAGCAGAATTTGGAGAGACAGCGACGCGAGCTTGAACAGCTACGGGCTGAGGTCGAAGCACAACAGGCAGCTCTGGATCGCGGACGGCAGCAGCAACAACAACAGGCGGCTTATGTTAATCCGCAAGTCGAAATAAATCAAGGCCAGTACAATAGGTTTGAGGAGATAGCAGCGGTTGTAGGTAACGTACAAAATTTCCATGTGGAAATTAAAATGCCCAAATTCGATAATGAAATAGAGCAAATTCCCGCAGAGTTTCTCGAGGAGATGGACAAATTCTTCAAGATAAAAAATATAAAAAATGAAAATAGAATGAATATTGTCATGCAAATATTGCGCAACGATTATATATGTATTTATACGTTTATTCAAACAGAGAAATTGAATGGTAATTGATAACAACAAATGGTAAAAGGAAGCGTTAACGTTATATTATATTAAATTAGACGTGCGTTACGCCTGGAAGCAGTATTGAGACTGCTCACACGGCCTCTCGCCGGGCTCGGCGACAGTGCATATGAAGTGCATAATCGCGTAATTTGAGCACTGCTGCCGATAAGAAAGCCAAGCGCATAAGGCGGGCTACGCTGCATGATAAATTTTGCACTCATCTAAATGATCCCCGGCATATTCCTACGAGAGGATATAAACTGTTACATTGAACTAGAAATGTTCTAGTTCCATCACATCCCCCGACGAAGACAAAGGCGCGTCTCTGCGGCTTCTGATTTCTCGTAGGATTCTTTCGTTACGTTTAGCTTGTGTCTCAATCCTGCGTTTTAATTTCCTTCGTTCTACTACTTCCAAAGCAGAGGGATTCCTTTGGCAACAATATCCGGCGAACGCCGAAATATAGGTGGGTATATTATATTTCCACAGCAAGAGTAGAATAGACAAGACGGATATCGTTCCAGAAACGGCAGCTATTGATGGGATCCCTATACCTTTGAAGTTAGCCCATGTATTGTTTACCCGAAGGGTCGCTTCGTTATTCGCGAGGACACTCTCAAGGTCTAAAATGGCTTGTCCTTGATCCTTGAGGGTATCCAAGTTAATCACGTGATGCAATACAATTTCCCGGCCTGTTACAAATTTGTTTAGCGGGGAAATGGTATCTGCATGTATTTCTGTTAATTGAGAAGTCATATGTTCTACGATTAATTTGACTCGCGTTTTCAAAGTTTGAAGTTCGCAGCTCTGATTCGTGGTTATCAGGGATGGCTTGGTGATTTGAATAATAAAAGTCTGCATTGAAGCGCATGTTATGGTTACCTCAATTGGCTTCGAAGGTAAGATTATTTGCGATCCCTGCGTTCTTATGTAAGCAATATCTGTGACGAGAAAACGACTCAGAGTGCATCCTCGTGGTATGGGATCAGTTATTTTCTCACAAAGTTCAATAGTATCGTTGCGATGTCCCACATCGCGGTAATCACCAATAAAATAATCGGTTATCTGTTTCAGTTGAGAAAATGTGGCTTCTCTTATAAAATTCTTACGTACTAATTTCAAAGCATATGTTGGGTTAAGCGTTACATAAGTGTGATTTATTCTTACGGGTACCGGGGTATTCTGAATTATTACCCAAGGTTCCTTTTCTAAGTAAGGCACTGTGAGTATATAAATAAGTTTGCCTTTATCTGTGGTTATAGTTAAATCACTTATTTTAATGAACTTCTCGTAATTTTCCTCCTCAATAGGTATTAGTGTCTTTTTGTCATTGGCGTCGAAAGCTTGAAGAGCTGTCATAAGCTCCTTTGGAGTAAAAAGGGTGTTATCGATGATACCATGCCTTCCTAATTGCACGGCAGTCATTACCAGGTCGATTAGTCGTTGCAGTTCCTTAATTTCGAATAAACTTAGAGTTATAGCTTCCATGTATTCCTGATAAGCAAGCGTTTCGTTACCTTTTATTTTTAATGATTCTAATTGTCCCCATACAGTTTCCAAAGAGTGTTTAAGTTTGAGCTGATTTGTATTCAAGATATTAATTTGTACTTGATTTATGTGCAAGGACTTGGTTACAACAAGATTTAGAGTGTCCGTCACATTTTTTAGTGAGGCTAGATTCCCATTAATTATTTCCAAATCATCCGCGTCAACAGTTCCGTAGATTGATTTTTGGATTGTTCCTAAAAAGTTAAACATTCCTCTTTTCGGTCTGATGTTTGGCGTGAGATAAGGTTTCCTTAGGGGATACATTTCATTTGCCAGGCCCGTCAGAAGGACATGTTTTCCAAATACCGCCTCAGCTTCGCGCGACGCTTCGTAAGTAACGTCGCTCGACGCGAGTGCTTTCGGAGTACTTGTTTTGGTTCCGTGGGATTGAGATTCCCTTAATTTAGAGGGGCGGCGCGTCATTTGAAGAATAGGCGCACCCAAGTCTAAAATGACTTCCAAAATATTCTTGTGTGACGAGGCACGGCCAAATTCTAAATCTAAAGCGTCCAGGGCGGACTGGGCGAGGGATCGCTGACCAGGGTTCCAATGGTCCAGATAGGTATCCCGTATCGTCTGGAGGCCTCCGAGTTTGTCGTGAATGTCGAGTAATGGTTTGGTGAACCCACTTGCGTCAATGGATTGGAATATCTTCCATCTTTCCTGGTACATGTATACTTTGCCCACTTCCTCCTGGAGTAGAGTCCCATTGATAACTGAGACATCGAAGTAGGCTAGGGACAGACTGCTACACCTATAACAAAAGAAACTAAGACTCTACTCCGTGGAGATCCAATCGTTACCCTGAACCCGTTTTAGTTTAATTCTAGGGATTGGATCGTTTTCCCTTGGTCCGGTGTCGTATTCGTAGTACGGTTTGGTATTATTCAGATGGGTCTTCCAATAAGACGCTGTGGAATCATCCGCGGTTTTCTTGTAAGTGATATTTCCTTTTTGTTCGTTGATCTCGACGACGATGAACGGTCCATTCCAAATTCTTTCCAAGGCGTTCTGTCGCGTATGGTTCTTGATCATTACTTTATCTCCCACTTGATATAAAGGAGTTTGTCGTCGTGTTCCTTGGTCCACTTGTTTTTGGTTTTTCTCTCTGGATTTGGTAAGCCAGACCAGAGCTTTCTCGAACCGTTCCTCCCATTTTCGTATCCACAACATTTTCTTACTAATCACGGTTTCCAATCGGTTTTCGCGGAAACCGTCAGGATTGTTGGCTTCGTGACAGAACATGAGGTTGTGAGGCGTTTCACCTGTTGATTGATGAACGGAAGTGTTATAGGCACGTGCCATTTCTATTAAAACCTTGTCCCAAGTGTGTATTCTCTCTTTGCAGGCAGTTCGAATATAGTCTTTCAAGACACTATGCA
Source organism: Neodiprion virginianus (assembly GCF_021901495.1). Classification (NCBI taxonomy): domain Eukaryota; kingdom Metazoa; phylum Arthropoda; class Insecta; order Hymenoptera; family Diprionidae; genus Neodiprion; species Neodiprion virginianus. The sequence continues at coordinate 13,161,239 of NC_060881.1, read as the reverse complement.
TTCGTTCTATAGAGCCGTTCGACTGCGGGTGATATGCAGTTGTGGTGATATGTTTGATATTATAGTGTTCGAGAAAGGAATCGGTCAGCTCGTTACAAAACTCCTTTCCCATGTCCGTCAGGATTACTTTGGGGCACCCGAAGTTACCTATCCAGTACTCTGATAGAGCCTTGATAACTTCTGTCGCGGTTTTGTTTGTAAGCGGGGCACATTTAATGAATTTAGTTATTGAATCCTGCATCGTCAGGATATATCGGTGTTTATTCCAAGATTCGACCAGAGGTCCGACGATATCTATTGAAATTTGATCGTTAGGTTTTTCAGCAAAGGTTTCGAAAAGAATGGCGGGTGATTTCATTTGTATCCTTTCCTTTTTATACATCTGACACGTGGGGCATGCCTGGATAAAGGAATTGATATCGTTCTCCATACGTGACCATACGGCCGTTTCTTTTACTCGGTCAATTGTTTTTGCTAGGCCAAAGTGTCCATTGATGTCGTTGTGAGCGCTGGCCATGATTTCTTTCTGTTGCTGTTTGTTAGGCACATCCTTTCCTGTCAAGCAAAATGATATGTCTGCACCTGAGTCCTGACGTATCCTCTTGAGATCTTCAATGATCGAATTGGTTTCTTCTTTGGTGGTTTTCTTAGGGTCAATCCAGAAGTATATCTTTTCGTACCTTTTCGGATGAATGTAGTTTCTGAGTTTCTCACGTCTATCAGTCTGATTCTTTGGTATAATCAGGGTGTTGTCAGAGGCATCCTTTTCTTCTAGGGTAATCTTCACCCATTTGCCGTCCTCCCCTTTTCGATTTCGGTTGGGAACGAGTTTGATGTGAGATTTTGTTCTGCCTGTTGTGAGTGACAATCTCTCGATGTCAATGTGGCGTGCGGCAATATGGTGGACCCACTTGGGATTCCTATCAATGGGTGTGATTTCGTATAGTCCCTTTTCTAATTCGGTGAGTTTTCCGAAGATCTCTTCCTTTGTGCGAAAGACTCTAGATAACTCATCCGCTACTACGTTACTTTTTCCCGAAACATGTTCTATCAGGAATGAGTATTCCTCCAATCTTAGTCTCCACCGCAGCAGGCGTTGACTGGGGTCTACGCAATTTTTCAGCCATACTAGTGCACGATGGTCGGTGCGGATGATGAAGGGTTTATCTGGTGTATTGAGCAAATATACTCTTAGTCTCTTGACGGCCCATACAACAGCAAGCATCTCCTTCTCCGTCGTGCTGTAATTCCTTTCCGCATCATTCAGGGTTCGAGATAAGAAATATATGGGGTGGCCGTCTTGAGATAGTACCGCTCCAATTCCATCGTTTGACGCGTCGGTGGTAACGACGTATTGTTTAGCTGGGTCTGATCTCACAAGTATGGGTGGTGTGACCAACTTTTCTTTCAGGGTTTCGAAGGCTTCTTGGCAGGCTGCTGACCAATCCCATGGGGTGTCCTTTCTTGTTAACCTTGTTAATGGTTTCGCTAACATTGAATAGTTTTGTATGAACTTTCGGTAATACCCCGTCAAACCAAGGAAGGATCGAATCGTCTTAACGTTGACTGGAACGGGTAATTGTTGTATCGCTCTGGTCTTTTCCGGATCTGGTTTGCTTCCTTCGTCAGTGATGACATATCCGAGGTATCTCACTTCAGTTTTCATGAAGGCGCACTTCTCTGGCTGAAGTTTCAAGTTACATTGTCTTAAACGCTGAAATACGGTTCTTACATTTCGATGGTGTTCTTCCTCCGTTTCACCAAAAATTATTACGTCATCAATGTAGACGCAACAGATCTTCTGATTCAATCCTCTCAGCGCATCGTTCATCATGCGTTGGAAGGTCGCAGGAGCGTTCTGTAATCCGAAAGGCATTCGTTGGTATTCGAAATGCCCGTCGGGGGTTGAGAAGGCAGTATATTTCTTGGAGTCAGTAGCCATGTTGATCTGGTGGAAACCTGCGGCCATGTCGACAGTAGTAAAGAACTTGGCCCTTCCCATGTGATCGAGTAAATCCTCGATTATTGGTATCGGATAAGAATCCTGAACGGTAAGTTCATTAATCTTCCTGAAATCGATCACAATTCTATACTTGGGTTTCCCGTCGGGGCCCGGTTTTTTGGGTACAACCCAAACTGGCGAGTTGTATGGCGACTCGGATTCCGTTATTATTCCTTGTTTCAACATTTTCTCTACTCCCTCTTTTACAACCTGCTGGTGCAGCTGTGGAGCACGGAAACTTTTCACATTTACAATGCGTTGGGGGTCTGACAACTCGATGCGATGTTCAGTCATTGAAGTTCCATTGACCATGTCTTCCTCCTGTAAGGCAAAGATATCGCTGAAATCCTGAAGAATACTCCAAATTTCTTTCTGGTACTCCTCCGGTAGGTGTTTCAAGTCGACAGTATGTTGGAGCGCCTGCTCTCTTTCATCACGTGGTTGTTGCCATACACCCGGGGTTGACATACTCTTCACTCGGTGGACTTGGACGTTCTCCAGCCCGAGCTCGATATCTTCGTCTTCAGCGGTGGTGATGATTCCATAAGCCGTACCATGATTGTTTGTGCGTACAATCTGCACCGGGATATTTTCCATAGGCATTCCGTCTTTATAGACCATGCGTAACATGAGATCGAGATTCTTTTCGTCGGTATCGATGGCAATTTTGTTCACCGAATTTGGTTTAAATCGAATTTTTCGGTCGCTACTAAGGTGGTGTATCTTATTCTTCAGGGTGAGCGTCGAGGCATTCAACTGGAAATCTCGCCTCCTCATAAACGGGTTTCCCATGATTCCATCTTCTTCGTCAGGCAGATAATCGTCTGGTATAATGACGAATTCGTCCTTTAGCCCCATATGAGTTAGTACAGCAATTTCATTCGCGGAATTTAGCGCTTTGCCAGTCTTAAAGGAAATTTTGCGTTTGATAATTGGACAAATTTGTTTATCCGATGGATAAATAACCTTCCGTTTTATGAGGTTTATTGATGCACCTGTATCGACCATAAGGGCTACTCCTTGCTTTGTTTCTCCAAATTTTATTACAGCACACTGTAGTAACCCCTGTGAAACTGAACATACACGGGCTCCTGTTGGCACTCGTCCTCTAGTTCGTCCTCCTGTCCCTTTATTTCCTCTTCCTCTGACTGGAGTTCCTCTGACGTGCAATTGACTTGGTCGTTGGGCGGTTTGTCTTTGAGGCTGGCGTTTTGAAAATTTGCGTCTCGCTTATTGCCATTAGTATTACGGCGTTGGTCGTTCTGTGGTCGGCGCGGAGCGTAGCAGTTCCGGCTGTAGTGTCCTTTGGTTCCGCAATTATGACATACTGCTTGTTGTTCATGGGCGGTCCGATGTGTGTTACAGGTGTGGCATTCACATCTCTGGAGTTCTTTATCTTCATCTTGTTCCGCTTCATCGTGGTGGTGGACAGACGCTGGTGGTCGAGGAGTTGACCTTGGCGAGTTCGTCGAGGTTCTTTGTTGTACCTGGAATCTTCGCGTATCTGATGCGCTGCCTGGCCCGTAAATTTGGGACTTGTTCCAAAACGTGGGTTTCGAGGCTGTGTCGTTACTGTTCATCAGCTGTTGTTGATGCATTCGGAAATTCAATTCCTCGCCTTCAGCTTCTTTCGCGGCCTTCTGGGCTTCTAGTAACTTGAAGTACTGACGGTTTTTGACTTGATGGAATATCCTCGGATTAAGTCCGTACAGATAGTACTGGCACACTCTATTTTCGAGGTCTTGAAGATTAGGATCGATGTTCGCTCGTAGTTGTTGATTCGAGAAGGCAGCTACGAGGTCTTGGTAGATCTGATTGAATTTGAGATTGTAGGCGTCCACAGTGTCGCCCTTTTGGCCTGTTCTGCCAAGCTCCATTTCCAATGTGGTGGCACTTTTCTCGACAATAACGGCTGATCTTATGACTTCGAGTAAAGTTGGGATTGTACGAGGTCTCCTCTGGTTGATGGTCTTCTGAAGAGCTCCTCCTGTCTTCAAGCTGATTACCATGCTCAAAAACGGGAAACGTTGGGTCGGCATAACTACCATATCGGCGGCTTTTACTTGCATGATCCAAGCGTGTACGTCTTCCCCTGCTTTTCCTTCCAGTCTGCAATCAATCATCTTGATGGCTTGAAACGCGGGTAGGAAATCTTGTATCGCATAGGGCTCGTCCGCTGGGCGATTTGGTTCTCCGGGGTATCTTCCGGCAGCATCGGGGCGTAGGCTGACATCATTCAAGTAAGCTTCTGTTCGTGCATACGGGCCTGGGTCTCTTGGATTCCGAGGGGGAAGCATGTCTCGGGGTGGCGCAGTTGCCGGTAGTTGAATTCTTGTTTGGTTTCTTCGCGCGAGTTCCTCAATGTTCCTCATTATCTCTTGCTGTTGGCGTAAAGCTTCGGGATCGCTCAACAACTCGGACATACTGAACGTCACAGTGTCCGGACGACGATGTGGTAAAGTAGCAGACATTTCCAAGGCTCTTCGAAGTTCATCCTCTTCTTGCTGTTCTAGACGACGACGCGAGACGTTGTTACGGGTATTGCTACCAGTACCTCGTGGGATTTCGGGATCCGTCGGACCATTAGGCCACTGTGGACTAGGCCTTGGTGTAAGGCGTACGTTCGGCATCCGTGATAAACGTCGGCTTTCCTCGAGAACGCGTTGCAGTGTCGAATCCGTATCCGACAAGATATCATGGTTTACATTGGCTCGCGCGGTGGAGAATCGGTCGTTTTCTAATGAGCGATTTTGGTGAAGGATCGGTATTGGCATCGCATTTATACCTTGATGGTCCGAGTCTGAATTGGCTGGGGAGCCCACCTCATTGATGCGCGGTGTCGGTGGCAGCAATCGGTTTTGAGCAAGCCCGTATAATGCCGAGTAACGTGGTGGGTTTGTTATGGTCGAGGGAGCTATCTGAGTAGGACCTTCCACCTCTGATTCAACGAGACGCGCGGTATCTAGTTGAATTCGCGGTATCGCTCCGGTATGGTTTCCGGGCGGTCTTAAAATATTAGAAACATTCGGATCATCGCTAGTTGTTAAGCGATAATAGTTATTGATTGCTTCTCGATTGGTATTACTATTTGTAAGAGCATCCTCTTGACGGTTTTCTTCGGTTAATTGGTTATTCGGTTGTTGCATTTCCTGAAACATTTGGTTGGTGACGCTTTCAAGCGTGTCTTCGGGACGCGGAACTGTTTCAGAGTTTCGATTTATTTCTACATTATTGCGACGAATGAAGTCGTGTTCACGGCGTTCTTGATTTCTCAATTGAATAAAACGGGTAACCTCTTCTATAGGCAAATCTTCGCGGCGAGCAAGTTGACGCGCAGTTAACCTCTCTCCGTTTAATTGCTCTAGACCAAGACGGTATCTGCCCATTGCCGTTAAATCATTACGTTCGGTGGCTTCTTGTAGCCTATTCACAAGCTGAGTCATTTGGTTCGTCAAATCCCAAAATCTCTCTTCAAACCGGGATTCAGAAGTGACGGATTGTCCATCTTCTGCAGTCTCAACAATAGTGGGAGGTACTGCCGATCTCCGGTCATTGTTTTCGTTCACGTCCATTGTGAATTTATTTTTTTTTTTTTTAAATTTACCTTGAGTCAAGCTTTGACTTTATTTATTTGAATGATTCAAGTTTGACCATCAAATTCTTAGTTTCGATCACGATTTGTCCTTCGATAAGTTTATGGTGACTCGAGTAAGTAACAAAATGCTTGTACTTACGCTAGGAGTAGCCAAATTGAGGTGTGAAGCATCACACTCGAAGATCGTGGTAGCCGTCGGTACGAGGCTTCGATGTCCTGGAGTCTCTGACAGGCACCGGGGGCAAGAATATAAGAGCGGTTCGAGTCTGAGTGTCCTTATTCTCACTTCACTTCACTTAGATGGTTTAAACGCGAAGTTTATTGTATCTAAGGAGTGCAGAATTTTATACTTGCTTCCTTTCCAATAAATACACAAGTTTACTATGGGAATTGTCCAGTGTAGAATCAGGCGGTCTACACTCAGTCCCTGGTTATCAAGCGGTCTACACGCAGTCCTTGATTGTCTACGCAAGGCGGCCTTTCGCTCTATCCCTTGCTAGGTACAATTCGTAATAATTACTTATAAACGCGTAGCCGAAGGTTCGCGCGTGAATTTATTGGGCTTATGCACTCACTTCCAAAGTTCGTCACTATGATCCGGCCGTTTGATACGCGCGCCGCGTTCGTTGGTTTAAACCGGATCCTGGCAGGATCGCCAAATTTGTCATGCAAATATTGCGCAACGATTATATATGTATTTATACGTTTATTCAAACAGAGAAATTGAATGGTAATTGATAACAACAAATGGTAAAAGGAAGCGTTAACGTTATATTATATTAAATTAGACGTGCGTTACGCCTGGAAGCAGTATTGAGACTGCTCACACGGCCTCTCGCCGGGCTCGGCGACAGTGCATATGAAGTGCATAATCGCGTAATTTGAGCACTGCTGCCGATAAGAAAGCCAAGCGCATAAGGCGGGCTACGCTGCATGATAAATTTTGCACTCATCTAAATGATCCCCGGCATATTCCTACGAGAGGATATAAACTGTTACATTGAACTAGAAATGTTCTAGTTCCATCACAATATTATAGAGCACGCGCTGGAGGGTAAAGCGGCGTTATGGTTTGAGTTGAGAGTAGCTTTTCGTGATTACGAGCACTTCAAGGACGATTTTCTAAGTGAGTTTTATTCAATTCCTATTCGAGTTTTATTTAAAAATCGTTGGCTAGAACGGAGGTGCAACGCGAACGAAGAGTCGTTACAAACTTCCTATAATCGTCAGCTCAGAGACTCGAGATATTTCAGTCCGCGCCTAACCTCATACGAAATAAATTATAATGTAATACAACAGTACCCGGTCTGGATAAGAGAGGCGTTAGCTACGGTTGACTTTAATAATGACGCGTTGATAGGCCAGACGCTCGGAAGTTTGGACGGAATACGTAGGGAACGAGCAAAATTTCGGGATGATCGACCGGGAAATCAGAATGTGGCTATGAGACATCCGGTTCGAGTTCGACAAGTGAATATGGAGCAACAGGAACGAAATAATGGTTACCGATATGAAAATAGACGATTTTCGGACAATAGACGGTTTTATGATCAGCCACGAGGCAGGTATAGATACGGGCAAAATAGCAACAGTCATGCCCAGGCTCAAGGCTCTCAGCTGAGTGAACGGTGGCCAGACACGCGTTTTCCACCGCCGATGAATACGCGGGCACAGACAAGTCAGAATGTTAGTTCAAACAATCAAACGGAAAGAGCTACCGGTCATTTAAATTCTCATGCGACGCGGTGAATAAGGGTCCGGCAACGCGTCGTTACGATTTTGATTTCATTGACGAACTTTCAGAGGGAGTGAATGGAAAAATGGACCGCGGGAGTAACGATAATTCGAGTCCGTTGGTAATGAGATGTCCTCATCTTAAAGTAAAGATCTTGGGGGAGGATCGAACTATTCTCCTTGACTCGGGTAGTCAGGTTACAGCAATATCTGAGGTTTGCTACAAAGAAATATCGGCTAAACAAAAGTTAAACGTCTTGCCTGTCTCGAATTTATTCGTCACGACGGCTATCGGGAAAAAATCCACGACTATAAAGTAACAGGTTTGGTTGGATATAGAGATTGAGGGTAGAAAATTGAGCTTTCCTTTTTTGATAATTCCGTTGTTAACGTCTACGGTTATATTGGGCAACGATTGGATGGATCGAAATAACGTGGTATTGGATTATAAAAATAGCGAGATCGAGGTTGCGGGTAAAGTTCTTTCTGCGTCGACGGTAATATTCGAGCGAAGCGCTTCCGAGACTCTTCGCTGTTCACAAAAAAATAATAATGAAACTCTTGTGTTGGTGATAGACCTCAGGAGTTTTCCCGTAGAAGAGGAGTCGGTTGAAAATGATTGCGAAGGGTTGAATAAAATAAATTCAGTGAATGATCTTGAGTCTAAGGGGGAAGGGGTACCCCCAAACGAGGGGAAATGGCCTGAGAGTCGATTCACTTGTGAAGAAATCTCGAAAATGACAGGGCGACTTCGTAATCACGAGGGAAAAATGAGCGAGATAGCGGCGAGAGTGATTCAATCAGACAAGGACTGTTTCGTGATTAGCGAAATCGATGAAAAACCAGAATTTGTGAATAGTGAGGAGTTCGCGGACGCTCTTGGCGCGGTCGCGTGTAAACTAATATCACTTGAGATGGCGCAGAAAGAAATTGTGATAAATACCCTCGCGAGATTCAGATTGTTGTTCTCGGATAAACCAGGGTGTGCTCGAGGATACGAACATCAGTTACGCCTGATCACCGCGCGGGCCGGTTTTCGACACACCTATCCGGTCCCATTTCGCCTAAGAGAGCCCACCAAGCAAGCAATAGACCAAATGGTAGAAAACGGAGTCGTAGAGCGTGCCGTGAGTCAGTATTGTAACCCCTTAAGGATTGTTATGAAAGGAGACGGTTCCGTAAGGGTGTGCCTAGACGCCCGATTCTTGAACAAACTTATCGAGGACGATCATCAATCTCCACCGCTGATAAACGAATTGTTGCAAAAGTTTCATGATGCTAGGTGGTTCTCAAAGTTGGATTTAACGCAGGGTTATTGGCAAGTCCAATTGCATAGGGATTCTCGACAACATACAGCATTTTTATTCGATTCGAATCTTTATCAATTTTGTCGTATACCTTTCGGGCTTAAAACCGCCGGTAGTGGCTTTATGAGAGCGCTGGGGTATGCGCTAAAAGGAGAATTTGATGAATATATATCGTGTTATATTGATGATATATTGATAGGTACGAAGACGTTCGACGAGCACCTGGCGGTACTCGAGGGAGTTTTCCGACGATTATCCGAGTTCAATTTTACAATTTAGATATCAAAATGCAATTTCTTCCTCAAAGAAGCGCCTTTTTTAGGATTTATTATCTCCGCTGCCGGAATTACACCGGAGCCTAGGAAGTTAGACGTGATCCAGAACTTTGAGGAATAGTAACGTTCATCAAAGTTTCAGGGAACTAGGGAGGTTGCAAAATGAGGATCTGAATATAAAGAAAGCGATTGATGAATGGCGGAATAATCCTGACCGACAGTCCCAATATCTTTTACATAATAATATCCTTTTTCACCAGGAAAAAATCGGTGATTGGAAAATCGTCATCCCGGAGATTCTCCGAAAGTCATTGATTGAAGCGATACATGTAAAACTTGGTCATCCGGGAGTCTATAAGACCCAGAGTCATTTAAAGAAATTTTATTATTGGAGGGGATTAGCTGCTCAAGTAAAGAAATTTGTAACGAGTTGTGATCTATGTCAGAGGGTGAAGTATCTATCGAGATCAATGGAGGGGGAATACGGTTGTGTAACGTCAGAAAAGCCTAATGACTTAGTAACGGTGGATTTTTACGGACCTCTCCCGAGGGCTCGAGGGGGTATGCAGTATATTTTCGTGATCCTGGATGCATTTTCGAAGCTCGTTACCCTATATCCAATGAAAAACGCGACCGTGAGAACGACGCTAAAGAAAATTTTCACCCAGTTCATACCGAAGTTCGGCAAACCCGAAAGAATTCTCTCTGACCATGGTACGCAATTTACCTCCCACCTATGGAAGGCAGAGCTAGAAGCGAATCAGATTAAAGTATTATATAGCTCGATTCGACATCCACAGTCCAATCCCACGGAGAGGGTTATGCGCGAATTGAGGAGGTTGTTTCGAACGTTATGCGCCGTTAGACATACGAAATGGGTCGAATATATACCAGACATAGAAAGAATTTTAAACGTGACGGTACACCAGAGCACTAAATTCTCCCCATTAGAACTCCATTTTGGGAAGCCTATCCAGGAGGAGATTCATGGCATTACCAGTTACCCCCCAACGCATGCCCTGTCTCACGAGTATATGATAACGTTAGCGCGCGCGAATATTCAAAAAAGTTTTGAGAATCGTAAGAGAGGTCAAAAAGATGCTTCAAATGTTGAGTTATCCGTTGGCGATAAGGTGTTGTTGCAAGTGAGGCATCTCTCGAACGCCTTCGATAAAGTGATAAAAAAAATTTTCCATCTCTTCGAGGGCCGTACGAAATTCTCCGAATAGCCGGGCAAAATGCATTCGTTCTGGGTGATCCTAAGAGAGATCTTGCTGAGGTCGGTACATACAATCGCTTTAATTTACGAAAATACTATGAGCCGGTCGTTGGTGCTGCTGAGTCCGACGAGGAGGCATGAACAAATTTTGAATGAGCGGAATGCGAAGTTGTCTGTCGAAATTCTTCTGTGATAGAATTCGATAGTTAGTTAAGATAATTGTCATATCATTAGGTATGTATGTGAAAGAACTGTATTAGAATTAGGTAGTTAGGTAAGATGACTTTATCATGATAATATGAGGATGAATGAGGCGTATGTACAGCGCCAGGGACGAGAGTTATATGACTCAGAAAAGATTGTCTGGTGATATGTTTAGGTAGTTATTTAAGATGATTGTAAATAGTTAAGTAGTTTAAGATGACTTTGTTATTGTAACATAAGATTGAAGGTGGGGTGTAATACACCAGGTGCAGGATTAGCACGGCTTAGAAAAGAGGAGTAATGAAGGTCAGAATGTATTGGGCGAAGGTTTATTGTTTCGAATGTAATAAATAATTCAGCGCCGGTCGAAAAGTTTGCCCAGCACAGAAAGGGGGAAAATGTAAGTGCCGATACCCAGTTCAAATATTCGCGGCCTTATTAGGCCACTGAGATGGCAAATTAGAGGAGATCGATGACGCGGCGCCGAGTAGCGTTGATAGCCAAGACGTTCGCGGTAGTCGCTCGGCCAGCGAAAGGGGTAAGATTTTCGGGGACCACGGGATCTCTTTCTCTTTCTCTCCGGGGACGTTAAAGAGATCAGACGCGTGCCAATTTATAATAACTGGAGAAGGAGGAAGGGAGGGTAACGTGGACTGGATACGGACGGCCCATCCCGATCGAGTTGAATATCGGAAGATTCCACAAATTAATTCTCCGCCAAATCACCATCCGAGAGTCCCCGGAGTCTAAAAGAAAGAGCCAACGATCGACGAGGCATCTAGAAAAGATAAGTTGCTCAGACCATTGTAATTTCGCCCTGTAGGGATTGTACGGCTAGTGAACCGATATTCTAATATTTAATTGTTGTAAAGAAAGAAAAGCGGACGTCGGACTGGTGAAGCTAGATTCCCAGAATTAAATATATTTGGTTATTTGTATAATCTCATGATTTGTAATTTCGCCCTGTAGGGATTATACGGCTAGTGAACCGGTATTCTATTATTTAATTGTTGTAAAGAAGGAAAATCGGACGTCGGACTGGTGAAGCTAGATTCCCAGAATTAAATATATTTTGGTCTTACGTATAATCTCATAAATAATATATATTTGTTATTTCTATAATCTCAAAACTTTGTGAGGTTAAGCTTTGGTCCATTTAAACTGGCATAGATAAAGATCTGATTCGCATCTTGTGATATTAAGTCAAGACCTAGTTGTAACTCAGCTGGTCGACAGGAAAGATAGATTTGGGTATCGTCTGCAAATATCATAGAGCTCGAATGGTTTAAGACGGTGCTGATATCGTTAATGTAAAGCGAGAATAAGATCGGTCCAAGAACGGAACCTTGAGGGACTCCTGACGTCGTGTGTTTCCAAGAAGAACAGTTATTACAGTCGTCATATACCGATTGTGATCGACCCGTTAAATACGAGTACATCCAAGTGAGAATGGCGTCAGAGAACCCGATCTCTTTCAATTTCGTAAGTAAGCGGGCATGAGGAACCGTATCGAAAGCCTTACCAAAATCAAAAAGTATCATGATAGTAAGAAGTCCACCATCGATACCCCTTTTTATGTCGTCATAGACTCTTAAAAGTGCAGACTGCGTGCTATGGCTTGTACGATAGGCGGACTGTCGCGGATTTAAGACACTGTGACGACTCAAGTACTCTGTGATTTGCCGCGCAACAATTTTTTCTAGAATTATTGATAACTTAGGCAGCTTTGCGATGGGTCTTGTGTCTGACGGACTTAGCGGTCTGCGAATTTTAGATGAGGGTCGAATATATGCACGTTTCCAGTCAGTTGGGAAAATATCGTTAGATAATGAATGGTTAAATAAGAAACTAAGCCACGATGAAATCACCGGCCAAGCAACATGTATGACGTAGTGAGGAATACCGTCCGATTCAGAGGAGTATATATGAAGGGGTCTGGCAGTAATAATATTAAATACAATCTCGCGTGATACCTCGGAGAAAACAAACTCCGGACACGACTGCAGGCAAGCAACTTTAGCGATAGAGGTCTTAAAATTTTCGTATGAATACGGTGGCTGTGTATTTGAAACAGAGGCATAAAACGAATTTAGTTGTTCTGGCGTACAGAAGTGAAGCGTGGAAACAAGGGTCGATTTTACCAATCCCAGACGGGCAAGTTTCCTTCATAGTTTGGCTGAGTCTTGAATATTAGTTAAGGTGTTGAACTGAAATGTACTTTTTGCACGCGTTATGTCGTCATTAAGTTGTTTTCGAAACATTCTATACGTCATATATCCAGCAACGCTACCTGAGCGTTTTGCGCGTTTATATAATGAATTTCGTAGACGTAGCCTAGTTTTAAGCTCCTCCGTTAGCCATGGAACCGGAGGATTATTGATTTCGAAAACACGAGTAGGTGCAAAGGTATCAAGTGCTCTAATTAAAGTATGCGAAAGTAGTTTACATAATCTTCCGACGTCAGTGGACTGAGAGCATTCGTTAATTACAGCATCAATGACCTGCGAATAAAATTGAAGGTACGTACAGACTTCAGTGTCCATAATGTTTTTATAACTACGACGAGCAATAGTACGACTTTCTCCAATATTTACATTGAAAGCATAGGACAATTCAAGTAGGTCAGGTCCTGCAATAAAAGGACACGCAGATTTCATATAAGTCGTTGCTTTGTCTAGGTCATCGAGGATAAAGACATCAAGCCACGAGTCGCATAAAGCCAAATGATAGGTCGCACCAGAGTCGACAATATGTAGTGAAAGAGAATACACAAGCTCACGCAAATAGTTCGCCTAAAAATTTTGAGATAAAAGGTTACAATTTAAATCACCACAGATAATAATATTTTTGTAGAGATGAGAAACTAGAGACAGCGATTCAGTGAATTCTTGAAAGAGAAGACCCTTTGGTCTTCTATAGATCATAGAAAATAATAATAGTTCTGCGTCTGACTTGCGAATTTCGATCATTAAAAATTCAGGAGTATTCAGTTGAACTCCTGTCGACCTTGCAACGACTTTACCTTAAAGAGATTTATGTATGTAGCACATTACACCACCTCCCATCCATCCTATGCGATCATTACGAACTACAAAATAATTTTCGAGAGCAACAAGATCATCTAAAATATCCGCATGGAGCCATGATTCGCTAACTGAGATGATATGAAAAAAGTTTGCATTAAAAAAAAATCTGATAAAGTCTATGTGACCACGAAGAGAATTTGCATTGAACTGTGCGATTTTTAACTGTGATGACATGTTCAAAGAAGATTCACCCGTATTAGAAACTTGAGACAAGAACGGCTGGGATCATCTGACGATCTTAGCAAGATCACTATCAGAATCGATGTAGATGACGGGTTCACCATGAGATTTCCTAACATATATCCGAGTCCCCCTCACCTAAATAAATTCATGAGAAAGCGCACGTGCTTTAGCTTTAGTGCGTTTCAGTAAATCGTATTTAGCTGGTGTTAGAACCTCATTCATGTAAATTTTACCAGAAAGACTATTCAAATATATCTCGTTGACTAACAAATCGCCTTTTCCACGTTTAAGTTCGATAATGAAGTCTCGGATTTGAACTGATTTTAGAGTCACAATAATCGACTTAGTTTTGCTCCTAGTGCCGGGTGAATTTTCGGTGTTATTATCTTTGGATGTAGCTGAGGTACTGGGAAGTGCAGGATTTCTATTTCCACTCTATTTCTTAACAATTTCTCGAACTTTCAGGACATCATTCACTAACTCAGGCGCTCCCAGAGCAGTTAAATGTTTCGTGGATATTTCACGTGATGAATCATTTACATTATTCGGTAAACCGGAAATGATTATTTCAGTTTCGTTCAAAGACGGTTGTTTACGATCAACAGAGCTACCTGAGGTTACAATATTTCTGACCTCTGATGACAATCGGGCATTTTTATTTTCTAAGTTGGTTAGCCTGAAATTTTGTTTTACCACACGCTGTAGAAGCTCTGGAATATGCGCTACACTCTGTCTAATCACTGTGATGGTAGCATAATGGTACATCAGATTTCACTAACTTATCATAAATATGTTTAAGTGTAGTATTCATGTCTCCGCCAGTAGGTATTTCGGTAGTTTTCGAGGTACGTGACATTTCCCGAACAGGAGCGCTTAATTCACGTATACAGCAATCTGATGCTATTTTGTATGTTAACAATCTAATGAAGAAGTATACCCCTTTTATCTGGACGTCCGAACACCAGACTGCCTTCGAAACGTCACGCGATTGTTTATGTGAAGAACCCATTTTACAACATACGGACTTCAGCAAACCATTTGCGCTCACTACAGACGCGTCAAAATTCACGATAGGTGCAGTTCTCAGTCAAGATAAAGACGATGCCGACCTACCGGTAGCATACGCATCCCGAGCCCTCAAGCCCGCTGAATTAAACTACTCGGTACCTGATAAAGAATTCTTAGCCGCCTACTGGAGTATGAATCACTTCCGCCCCTACATCTATGGACAGAAGTTCACTTTAATAATAGACCACGAGCCACTCAAATGGGTAAAAAGCGTCAAGAAACCTAATTCCCGTTTATAACGATGGAGCTTAGAACTGGCAGAGTACGACTTCGATACGAAATACAAGTCCGGAAAATCTAATACCAACGCTGATGCTCTGTCCAGGAACGCACCGCCTGACACCGCTCAAATTCTTCCTATAGATGCAAAACACCCCCGTCCAACGACTGAAGCCTCTAGCGATGAATCAAAAACACGCACTAAAAAGACTCATAAGTACCTCAGACGTCCTCGACAGACCGCAGACGAGTCCACCGACCCAGCTCCGCTAAAACACCCTGAAATCTCACGACCCCGTAAGATGATATATTGCTGAGTACTTAAATTACGTAACAAACGTAAGGAAGGGGAGGGGTCAGACTCGATTGTTACACTTTGTTACGATACGGGGGAGGGGGTCTTTTGATGCTTGTACGTAATTTTTTGAATTGAATGTAAAATTTTTTGATAATTAATAAAAAAATTCAAACTGATTTCCCGCGCCAGATTCTGTTATAGCCAAACCTTCAACATTTTGAAACTAGCGCGCTGCGGTAGCTCTTGGCATTAGATCACTCAACTTACAGTATAAATTTATAAGGTCGGTAAAGAAGTAGATTTATAAGTTTATAACCTATGATACTTGGTGATCTATAAACATTCAATACATATTGATTTAACTTATACGAAAGTAATAATTTTATTTGCATAATGGATTATGATCTCAATAAAGTATATCAAAGATTATTTGATGCATACAAAAAAAGCCATCGGGAGATATCTGCACAGCAAGCTCAAATTAACCTGAATCAAATTTGGAAAGAGTTAAAAGAGTCTTGCAAAACAAAACTCGAAATTGCTGAAAAAGCAGAAGCAAAGATCAAAGAGTACACCTCTTTGTTGATGCAAAAAGAATCAGAAAATATCTTATTATTTTTGAAGGTTTGTTTTTCACTTGATTATTTTAAACATAATTTATGATTGTATTTTTTTTATGTTCAGTCAAATTTTGCAATGAATTTTTTATTTTTCACTGTAAAAATTGTAATTAAATAATTTTTTTACACTGTAGAAGCCTGCCTCAAGCTCTTTCTGTTTAACAAAAGCTGTAGCTTGTGCCTCTCTAACTTCTGTTTCGAATCTCAATGTTACTTCATCTGCTAATAGTCCTCAAGTTTCTTCTAATGATAATGATGAAGCTCTTTCCATTACGGCTGGTAAAATTATTTTATTATGTATACTTTTGATATCTCGTTATATTCTATAAGAATATATTATCTAGTTTTCTGCCCTATAAATATTTC
Source organism: Neodiprion virginianus (assembly GCF_021901495.1). Lineage (NCBI taxonomy): Eukaryota > Metazoa > Arthropoda > Insecta > Hymenoptera > Diprionidae > Neodiprion > Neodiprion virginianus. The sequence goes on along the minus strand of NC_060881.1, from coordinate 13,145,063 downwards.
TCGCGAAAAATTATAATTGTTAATCACCAACAAATTATTTTCAAATGACAGGTACAAAGAAACGGAAAATTTCTACCCCAGCTCAAGATACGTTACGATCAAAAATTCAAGAATGTGAGAGTCAACTTAATTTTGAAATAGGGAAGCGTGATGCAGGTTTTGGCGATGAAGATAATCGTAGAATTATTAAAAAATTAAAATTGGATTTAGAGACGCAAAAATCGAAGTTAAAGAGTCTACAACAGAATGCAGAAAGACAAAAAATATTTAGAAATGAACGTAATTCTCAGTTAAAATTAATTTGAGAAGAAAATAAAAATAACGCACAAATTTTGAAAATTAGAGAACAGCCAGGACGCCCAAGAATAGAAATTGATCAACCTGAAATTTTTAAGTCAATTGTGGAAATTGCGTCTCATAACGCATCTGCAGATGTTCGACGTCGTTCTGAGACAATTAGAGCTTGTAAAACTCTTGACCAACTACGAGAGCAACTTTCGGAAGCTGGTTTTAATTTGTCTTGAACTGCCACTTATCTCCGTTTACTACCACGAAGCTCGCGTTCTCTCGAAGGGAAACGTCATGTGGCGACTGTTCCTGTAAAGCTTTCACGACCTCAAGCTGATTTACACAAGAGCCATGTTGATCAAAATTTCTGTATCGCTACGATAAGAAGTTTAGAATGTTTAGCTTCAATCCTTGGATCTAATCAAGTTGCATTCATCTCACAAGACGATAAAGCGCGGGTACCTATAGGAAAAACAGCAGCTAAAGGTCAAGCTCCACTTCTAATGCATTTACAATACAGAGTAAGTCTTCCTGACCATGACTGGGTGATTGCTGGTGGACATAAACTGATTCCGTCAGTTTATGCTGGCATTGTTATCAAACCAGACGGCCAAGGAGAAACAAAAGATGTATCGTATTCAGGTCCTACTTATATTGCTATTGGGAGTGGTAAACACAGTTCTTCGGCTGCAGCTACTCATGCTAATGATCTTGAACGGCTGCTCGATCTCGATAGTTTTCAGATAATTATGAAGAATAGTATAAATGGAATTCCCAAACCGATTTGGATGTTGTCAGTAGATGGTGGGCCAGATGAAAACCCTAGGTATGAGAAAGTCATTGCTCAAGGAATTAAGCATTTTAAGGATCATGATCTGGATGCTCTCTTTATTTTCACAAACGCGCCAGGTAGAAGCGCATTCAATCGAGTTGAAAGAAGAATGGCACCGTTGAGCAGGGAACTTTCCGGTCTTATTTTACCTTACGATCATTTTGGGTCACATTTAAATGATCAAGGAAAGACTATTGATAACGAATTAGAAATAAAAAATTTTGAGCACGCAGGAAATGTTCTCTGTGATGTATGGAACCGCATGGAAATCGACGGATACTCAGTGCATGCAGAATATATATCTTCTCTATCAACTGCTTCAGTACTTTCTGTTGATCTTCCCAACTCAAACTGGTATTGTAGACATGTTTTTGAAAGTCAGTATTGTTTACAGATTGTAAAGTGTGGAAGATCTGAATGCTGCACAGAGTTTAGGAGTAATTTGAAGTCATTACTTCCTGACGGACATTTGCCACCCCCATATCCCTTGAAAATGACTGATTCAGGTCTGACGATACCACCACCTAATGATAAAACAGAGTTTAAGTTTGCTCCTCTTCTCTTACGTTTGTCATTGAATATGAAGCCAGAATCATCACAATTTTCAATTCTGCCCTATGATTTTTACTGCCCTTCTATTCAAGCTGATCTTGCAAGTAGAATATGTCAGTTTTGTGGATTTTATACTTCATCAAAAAAAGGTGCTAGAGCAACCTAGAACTTAGAAAACATCGAAAAATGTCCATCCCCGTGGAGCGCCGCTTGAAACTTCGAGAATTAGACCACAACGCGTCATTGCTCGTAGAGGCAGAGAACTACTTTGTCAATTGGAATCACCATTCACTGAAGAAACAGAATGGATTGACATAGAAAGTGTTGATAACGATTGTATCCTACTCGAAAATGACTCAGTACTGGACAGTAAGGATTGTATACCAATAGTTAAAAACGTTGGAGACTGGCTTAACACTCCATGGACCGATGACATTATGTAGTTAAAACTAACTGCTAAAGTCAAATTGCGAATAATATCATGAGTGATAGTAGACTTATCAGTTTCTTACCAAATATTACGTTAAAGTTTTCTAAAAAAATTTTATAGAAAGATTTATTTTTTATGCGAAACTTTAATAAAATATATTTTAAGTAGAAATAATATAATACAATAGTTTATAAGAAAAGAATATTTTAAGTTTTTTATCTTAAATTAATAATATAATTGAATAATTAATAATTAATTAATAATTAATAAATAAAAGAATAATGAAAAATACAAATGATTTTAATAAAATTTTATGCTATTTCGTTATTTGATTCCGAAAAATTACGTACAATTTGGGACGGGGGGAGGGGGGGTTGACATTTTGTTATGATCTGATACACAGGGGGGGTAGGGGTTGAAAAGTTCTTCAAATTCCGTTACGTAATTTAAGTACGGCCCCTGAGATTCCTCTGATTCCTCTGATTCCTCTGATCTCTCCGACGATGAGTTCAGCGATTAAGAAACCCCGTTGCTCCTCAAACCCCCCCTCGTTACCCCGGCACCGATCCAAGTACATCGCCAACCTGAACGCCATCGCGAAACAAATTCTTCAACAAATCCTGGGCCTCATAAAAGACCATACCTGAGCTATTTTTCAGATTCTTCCCTTAGCTCGGATGACTTCAGACCCCAGAAACTGAATCAGGAACTAATGACTTTTGTCCAGCCACCGATTCACCAGGCCCTTCTCATAGCGATTTCCTTATAGAAAGCGAAACTTTTCCTCTCATGCGTAATAGACGTATCAATGAAATAAAAGCTGACCTATCACAGCAAAAAGATAACTTGGCTCAGTGCATATCGGCTGACTGCCAAATGTCAAAAGGAATCGCTTCAGAACTGACAGAACGTAAATTCATAGTCCGCGATCAACTTAGAGAATTCGACCCGACTGTGACTGACGTTATTTCTGTAGTTCATGGAAACCGAAAAATTTATAACCTAGTTACAAAGCTCAAATACAGTGACAAACCTTTGCCCCACGTTTTTTTTTGACACTTTGGTTAACTTGAGGAAAACCTTGCAAGAGGATGGCGTAACATCTGTCTCGATACCATTGATAGGTTGCGGACTCGACAAGTTAGAATAGAGCGCGGTACGCAGAATGATCCATTATGTTTTTAAAAATTCGAAAATAAGTATCACCGTTTGCCGCCTCGACCCTCCACTTCCTGCCACCGCGCGCCCCTGCATTACACCCCCACCCGTTTATACTAACCCCCCTGACCCTGTCCCTTCCACATCTGGATTACCTCCCCGCCGCCATCTGCGAAAGAAATCGGAACGTCCAACGAAACCTGCAGCACCTCGTCCGATTCCATCTCCGCCCCCATCCACTGACGTCATCATGCCCCCCCCCGGCGAGCCTCCGCGTCGCGCTAGGAGATTCCCCCTCGCTACTTCCAGGCCGACGAACCCTTCCTTACACTTTTGTTCTCCTCTCCCCTCGCCTTTCCCGCCCACCTCTAATAACGACGACAATTCCGACTTGCTCACAGACACTGAATACTATACGTGCACTCAACAATTCGACTCCCATACGGAAATTAATGACCATAGCAATGACAGTGCTCTCAACACTAACGATGAACAAATTAATGACTCTTGCGGTTTCGCATATTTTATTGACAACTTGGACGACATACCAGTATCAGACAATGTCAAAGATACCAATGATGGACTTTTGATGCTCAAAATCAACTATGCGCACTTTATATCGACAGACTGCGCTTGGATCAAGGGTATACCAGCCCAACTTGCCGACGAGAATATCGTTGACCCAAAAATAGTAATGAGGCCTCGTCCGCGAAAATTTGATATCATCGAATCGAAGCACAATAGTCGACGTTTTTTCACCCCAGTATTCAAAACAAAAGGCTAAGATAAAAGCAACCTATACGATATCTTCAAGCTATTGTCCCAACTCAAAACGGCTTCAGCCGATTCAAACCTGAAGTCTATTGCCCTCCCGATAACCGATGATAGTTTAGACGCTCTCGATCCCCGCATTTACCGAAAACTTCTATCCTATATTTTTGCAGACTTAGAAATTCAAATCATGCTTTGTCGAAACACGACTGTCATCCCAGACGAATGTTCACGAAAAGAAATAATCAGAGAATGCCACGAATCGTTAGTCGGCGGTCATCAAGGTGTCACTAAAATATATAACCGCATTAGACAAAAGTATTTGTGGCCCCGTATGAAAGAATAAATCCAAGATTCCACAAGAACTTGCGAGAGTTGCCAAAGAAAAAAATTGGTCGGAGTAAAAACGAAATTGCCAATGATGATCACGGACACGCCTGCCGATGCATTCGACAAAGTGGCATTAGATATTGTTGGACCTCTACCCCTTACTTAATCGAACAACAAATATCTCTTGACGATACAATGCAATTTGACAAAATTCCTGGACGTCATCCCTTTACCTGATGCCACCACCAAAACTATAGGTGCAGCATTCGCAAAAGAATACATTACACGTTACGGTGCTCCTCGAGCAATACTTACAGACCGAGGACAGAATTTTATGAGCACAGTCATCAAACAACATTGTAAACTTTTCAAAATTAAGCAAATACAAACCACAGCTTACCGCCCACAGTCTAACGGATCTCTAGAACGCAGTCACCTTGTTCTCACTGAGCACATCAAACACTACATGGATGCTGGTAAAGACTGGGACGATTACATCCGCTTTGCAATTTTTTGTTATAACACCGCAAAGCACAAAGGTACTAACTTCACCCCCCATCAACTGATTTTTGGCTCTCAAGCCAGACTCCCAATAGACGCGAACCGTGCCAGCGCGTATACCCGTTCCTACCATTTCTTCCTTCTAGATTTAATCGCTAATCTATCCAGCATACAAAAACACGCCGCGTTCAACCTACAACAAACAAAGCATCGTTCCAAGACGTATTACGACCATAATGTCAACAGCCAAAATTTCGAAACAGGTCAAAAGGTCTTTCTACTAAATGAAACCCGATTCAAATTCAACGACCACTATAAAGGTGCGTATACGATTAAACGTATAATTGACAATATTAACGCTGAAATTTGGATTACCCTCCGAAAAAGTAAAGTCGTCCATTTCAAAAAATTGAAATTGGCACACTTAACCGACTAATTGACCTGGACCGACGCTTGAACGAATACGAACTTGACCGGTCCAGCTTAGTAGACGCTATCGTCTTTGCCCAAAAAGGTATCGTCCACCCTAAAATTCTATCACCAGAACAAATTATTTCCAGCCTTAAACATATCCCTCACCCGCGTCGTACAAAACCCCAAATTCCCACGCGCCATGCCATCCACCACCCGCACCTAGAAATAATACCATTTCCCGATGACCTGCCTTCTCGCTCTTCGTCGCTGCTCCGGACCCAATCGGAAATTGAAATGACGGAACTAGGCATATCTAAGCCGCGTGAATTGCTCCCCGAGCAGAGCTTTAACGATAGCTCCGAATCATCCGAAGTCTGGCGCTAAGCCCTCCGCTATTATCAATCATATTCTTTCATTGCCTTATGCTGCCCGTAATAATCTGCAGCCATAATATAATCATCATCATGCTGCATAAGTTTCGTTTATAATATACACAATATCTATCATATATACCACCACATTTATAAGATGCCATTTAGAAAATTTTGTTCAAATGTAAAGTAACCCACTTCAACGCACACTCACATCTAGGCGCTATATTTTAAGACTCTTTTTTGTAATATTCTGTAAGTGAGTCAGTACGATAAGATGCCATTTAGAATTTTTTTTTTTTATTCAAATGTATACTAACCCACTTGAACGCACACTAGTATCTAGGCGCTATATTTTAAGACTCTTCTTTGTAATATTCTGTAAGTGAGTCAGTACGTTTCATGGCATTCCACTTCCTTCCGAACATCCTATTCCGTACCCTCACCGAATGTTCTTCCCCAAGGGGAGGCGTGTTACGTTCTCCAGACTTCTTATTCCTTTCCAACACTTATAGTTACCTTAGGCTCTGTAGTCTACTCTTATCGTCCGCGAGTCAGCAGATTCTTCTGTAACTCGCGGCTAGCTTGCCTTCTACATCCCGCTAAACTAGGCAGATCCATCCTAGCGCTCAAGCAAGACAGCTATCCCTCTAAACCAAGACCATACCTTTTTCCCTTGACCGACTCCGTAGCATTGACCACTAATAAACAATCATATACTTCAAATCGTTTACCTTCCCTTAATACGGATCCCTTTCTATTCCATTCACTTCCTGCATTGGGAGTAGTAGCACGCGAGTGCATAGTCGACGTGAACGGACCCTATAATAGCCAAATAACACCTTGGCTGGGCGTGGAGTAAGCTCCGATTACCGCTCATCAGAGCCTATGCATTCTACCCCGTAACAAAACGAAAAAAAGTTTTCTGAAAATGACAAAAAATTTCCAAAAAATAAAATGTGCATTGATCGTATGGAAAAATTGTAGATTATTATTGTTATTGTTATTGTTATTGTTATTGTTATTGTCATTATCAGTGTCATTGTCATTGGCATTGTCTTCCAGCCGCTTTTCATCCTCAATCGATACTAATTCCCTGCTGGTTTGTTCCAGCGTCGGTGTTGCTTGAATTCCAATATGTTTCATGCGACTCAGCGCGTTATCTATGATTTTGCTATTTATGCGTAGTTGTTTCAACTCCTCGTTGTGATTATGTATGAATCTCTTAAAATTTGATGAAAAAGTATCCACAGCCATAGACCGTAAAGCAGTATTGAGAACTTTTAAGGAAACAGCATCGGTGGGGTGCTGCGGATCAGCTACGTTACACATTCGTTTACCATCCAGATCGTACTGATTGTCAGGGGTGATTTTGAATCCAACACCAGGTGGACCACGGACGATTTTATATCACCATGCTCCGCATGACGCCCGAATATGTCTATACTCATTGTTAGACAGTCACTGAACGAATGACGATTTTATGCTGATCTGCTGCTAACAAACGATTCCAGCCTTGCGCAACTCCTCAATAATGGAGACTCTTACGTTGGAATGGTTAGTATTGCCTGCAGCCTGTGACGCCATAAGTAGTCGGAGACGATCCACGATTTCATTTGGATCATCCCAGTGGACGTAATCAACATCTTGACCCTCCTTCCGCTCAATCTTATAGTCGGGCAAGCCTGTATCTGATTATTTCGGCGAGCTGACGTCTTGTGCAATGAAATTTCTATACTTTGCGCTTTTTGGATGATCTTGAAGGCTTCCATCGGCTTGATAACGTTTTCGATGCGCATTTGTCGTCGTTACAATTTTTATGTGATGATTCTTGTCCGCGTCATTTACAATCGATGCATCGGGTGATTTTTTGAACAATAATTCAAGTAATCCTAGTGTTCTCTTATAACTTTTATCTCCCAAATTGACCAGATTATCAATGAAATTGATCGGCGTATCACCAATCATCATACCGTTTGTCAACTTTCGAACACCGTCTGTGGTATCGAAACCTATCTGCTTGTGCTGAACATTTTCAAATATCGCGCCGTGGAATCCGTTGTTTTATTCACCGGTGTACTTGTACTAGAAATTTCACCGAACTTCGACTCGATTTTTGCAATGCAACTGTTCAAGTTTATGTTAGTTTATGCTTCTAAAGCAGTCACACCCCTTCCCTATATCTCCCCTCATTAATTTCGCTTTCCTTGTGAATTACGGTAAAACGATCATTACCGTCATTCCAGCATGCCAAGCACAAGTCTCTAAATTGCTGATACGTCATGTCTGTGTTCACATGATCGTTGTAGATATGTTTCATATTCATTTCATACTGCTGAAATAGCACCAATAAGTTTGCATTGTTACGCACCAGGTGTTTTGGAATGCGCGCATACGTTTGATTCAGATAAAAGCTGTCGACATCGCGATACCTGCCCATGCTGAAGTATGCTCTGATATTATCTTACTTTTCACAGGCCACATCATCAAAAATCATAAGAGAGTTGAGGCGAGCATCTTCAGGTCTTACTACCTCATCGTTCTCGCGAAACAGGAAATCACCCACACCCTGCAAGAGTTCTAGTTACTTTTGCAAAAATTGATACTTTGGCTGGATGAGAGATTTCGAATAGACGTAGAGATTTTTGAATTGCAATTCATTGCTGTGGGTGATGAGTGAGAGTAGAGCGTTAGTTTTATCACAATTGGCTGGCCCACAAAAAATTTCTCTCACGGTATTTGGTAGCAATTTTCCATGTCGTTTTTCTATCTTTCTCTTTCCACGCCAAACTATTTTATCGAAATTCGCGAAAGTTGGTTTATCGGGCTGATCTTGAAATCTCATGAAGCTTCGTCAGCATAACAACGAGAACTAAGATGACGGTATATGAATTCTTTCTTTTGTAGAAGTCTCGATAGTTATTGCCCGACTATGAGGATGTGCACACGGAAGATACGCGGTGGTGGTTTGTTGAATAGAATCATCAATCATCACCCGGTTGAATTGCACGAACTGCGGTATCAGTACTGCGGACTCGGAAGGAAATTGACCAAGAGGTTGGCTCGTAGCGATTTGGGGATTAATCCGCTGGGTGCTGCGTGTAAAGACCACCACATTGCATACGCAAAGAATCGTGATATCGCAACGAAAAATCTTGCTGACAAAGTGCTCGCTGGGAAGGCGTGGAATTGCCTCTTGGCCAACGACACTAGTGTGGGTGACAAGGCTGTAGCCTGGGGAGTCACCAACACCATGAAAGCTAAATCTAAACTCGAAATGGGCTCAGCTGCGAAGCAATCGAAACTTGGAGTGGCTGTGAAGAAGAAATTTAGAACGCGCGGGAGGAGTGAACAGCAGAAGAGAACAGTGAATCTTGAATCCATAATCACAGGAGCAAAGGCCGCTATGCGATCGGGTTATGAAGACGTCGGATTGGCGTTGGCGGGTGCTCGTGCGGCCGCGAGTGGGACTGGAAAGAATGTTCATGTGCCTTGCGTTATACCTGTGCCTGATAAAATTGGCGGCATCCTACCGTTTCTCATTCCAATTCTGGCTGGTCTAAGCGCTACTGGAGTTCTTGCGGGTGGTGCTGCGGGTATAGCTGAAGCTGACAACGAAGCTAGTGTCAACAAACATCGGTTGAACGAGGCCGAACGGCACAATACAAAATGGAGGCGATTGCTTTGGGCAAGGGATCATACCTGCAACCCTACCGCAGCGGAATGGGCCTGTGCTTACGTCCGGCAAAAAACTAATAAAGCTACCACACCGAGCTCTCACCAACATTGATTTACGCAACTATGCTAAAAATATGAAAATTTCACATTTTCGCGGTGTTTTCATGCGGAATGATCTGCCGAAATCAGGACCAAAAATGCAAGAATCCGCAATTATTAATCTTGACGATAAAAACGGTCCAGGGACACATTGGTTTACGTACAAGAAAAATGGTGACCATCTTGTGTATTTCGATAGTTTCGGTGATTTGAAACCGCCTAAGGACTTGATGAGGTATCCCGGTATTGGTAGCGTCGAATACCATCATAAGAGGTATAAGAAATATGATACTATGATTTGCGCCTACTTGTGCCTCAAATTTCTCAGCGAACAGATGAAAAAAGACAAGTGCCACATGAGCAAGCATTAGTCATATCGGAATCGTTGACATTAACACTGTCAGGCACATCCTCCGTGCTGGAGGCTCAATATTTTCCCCCCTTGGAGTTATTACCGGAGAAAAACTATGTTCTCGGACTTGTCGAGTTCCTGACATTAAATTCAATACTCAATATTCATTAGACGTGTGATAAATTTTACCTAAAACGAGCGGACAACAGCAGAGAGAGCATCACGATACCCACGGGAAGCTATAAAATTAGGCATATTGAAAATTTTCTGTGTAAGGAGCTACCCTCCGACATCACCCTCAGTCTGAAAGCTAACGACAACGAGCTGAACAGTAAAGTCACGTGCAATCATGTGGTAGACTTTGAACCCAAAGATTCCAGCGGTCGAATATTGGGATTTAAGGCGGTTCAGCTAGCACGAGACGTTACTCATAAATCCGAATTACCAGTAGCCATACTGAAGGTTATTACTTTACGCGTTGAGTATAGCATAACCACAGGGGCGTACATGAACGAGCGTCGAGCTCACACGATTCACGAATTTTTCCAAACCGTTCTATCAGGATATAAGATTGTCGAAGTGCTTGCCAGCATTGTTCACTTACCAATCGACGTACTGTCGATACATCATTTACAGCTGAGAACAGTTGATCAAGACGACGAGCTGAATCATTCTCGCGACGAAACGATCACTGTGCGTTTACATGTGAAATCATTAAAATAATGGGAATCGTATTTGAGAGAAGAAAGTTGGGCAAAAGTTATAAAATTCAGACGTCAGGGTTAAAAACCATGAGTCGCCCGACACCTCTGACAACGTTGACACCGCCCACGAGACTGACACCTCCGAACTTTCAATTTCTCCGGAGCCTAGGTCTTCGATTACGTGGAAGTTTTGGAAAATAAGAATTCGTGTTTGCTGCATCCTGTGTGTGTTACCATGGAAGAAATAATGAGAATACAGAAACCTGTGGTATGCGACAAATCGATTGCGCACTCTGAGATTCATGCTCTTCAGCCCTTCGCATCATCCACTTTCCAGAACAACGTTGAAATCCATATTGTTGTTCAACATGATGACTTGTGTCTACTGCCCAGTAAAAGCCTTCTCCACATTTACGGAAAAATTACAAAGGACGATGGTGTAAATGCTGTGACGAGCACGAAATTGATTATTATGGCTGTTTGCCATTGGTTTGAAGAAGTTCGCTACGAGTTGAACGGGGTGGAGATTGATCGGAATAAAATCGTTGGTATCACTAGCGTTATGAAGGGGCACTTATCGACGTCGTTCTGCCGTTGAATTATATGCTGCGCTTCGCCGAAGATCATTGTCGAGTCATCATCAATGGCAAACACAAGTTGATTCTCACACGTTCTAACATCAATTTGAATGCGGTGATTCAGACCCCGCCCATGGAAAACTTCAAAATTACCCTCAATAAAATAGACTGGTTGCTACCCTACATCAAACTGGCCGATAAACCGAAAATCCAGCTACTGAACTACAATGCCAAGGATCTGGCCATATCCATGAGTTTTCGGTCTTGGGAAACGTACGTGTATCTGCTGCTCCGGCCAACGATGCGACATATGTGATCGGTCAAGACATCGATGCAATTGTAGAAGCCAAGATATGTCGTTCTGGGATTTCAAACTGCACAAAGAAACGATCCCCAGAGAAATGCCAGTGAATTTCATCATTATCGAATCAGAGATGTGAAACTCTTACTTAACCCGAAGTGTCATCCCTACGGAAATTTGAATCTCGATATATCCAATAATCAGTACGCCATTCTCTACAACATGTATGTTCAATTTCAAACCGTCTATTGCAACAAAGAGGCCGAACCTTTGTTATCGAAGCATGAATTTATAAACCAAGCTCCCCTTATCGTTATCGATTGCTCAAAACAGAATGTATCGTAGAAAACCGGACCGGTGGCTATTTGATCGGAATATGACGCAAGCGTGGAATTTCCTGCGAACACCGCGGCCTATTGCATGATCTTGCACGATCGTATTGTCGGGTACGACCCGACTAGTGGCACGGATAAGAAATTGGTATAAGTCAATTTTGGAATACGATGTTTGATTATAATTATTATTGAGTGAATGATGAAAATATATGTAAGGTTATTTGCTCAATTCAAAATAGGAAGATGATCTATTTCCATTATGATGTATGTGTGACGGATTGACATAGTTGTTGATGTAATTATTTGTCTCGTATGTCTGCAGATATAAAACTGTCTATTGCTTCTGGAGTCAAAAGTTTGTCATTGTTATTTAAGATAAATAGTATGTGAGCATGCGGTAAGCCTCTCTTCTGAAATTCAACTGTGTATACGTATCATTCAATCTTTCCAAATACTGAACCGCTTCCGATTTCCTTCAGTGCCTGTTGTAGCCGCATGTTAAATATGTGACAAGCTATTGTTGGAATGTTGTTTGCAGTGGTACCCGTAGGAAAATCTTTTAATACCCTACATATTTTCGGCCACTTAGGATTACATGTCATTGTGATGAATAAATCCGAACGACCAACTTTTCTTGTTATTGCCATTGCATCTTGGTACTGACGTTGCATATGTCGCATGCTGCCGGAAAATGTTGAGGGTAAAATCATTTGTTTTCCAAGTCTTGCTCGATTCGACGTATTCGCTTCACTATTTGATATGTGATCAGTCATTCCTTTGTAACATTCTACACGCAGTTGCTTCTGATTATTTCTTAAAAACAATAAACACTGCGATTAGATTGTGGGATATGCGTGAATCACATAGTATTGTGTCAATCGTCCGCTCCGCAACAACTGATTCTGTGCTTCACCTCGACGTAAGGCCAATCGATGTCCATAGTATTGAACAGGAGAGATTGTCTTGTTTGTTTCGATGTGTTTCATATAATAGCTCCATCTTAAATCACCGCTCGCAAATGGTAATGGAAAAGTCATTGGATCAACGTGATGCGAATATTTCGGCACATATCCAACTGCACGGTCTTGTTTTAGAAATACTTGTACTTCTATATTTTCAGATACTGCCCGGTCATTTAAAACGATCATAGCTGCTAGCTCACCACAGGTTGGCGCATTGTACGGCCGTCTATCGTCTTCCTTGAGTGCAACAAAGTTTAATCTCACCAGGCTTTCTCCCTTAACAGATCGCTCGTACATTGTTTTAAAATTTGTTGCATCAGGATTGATATCTATTATAAGTCTACCAACAATTTCTAACAGGTTTGCTCTTCTTGCGTCATTTTCTCTCAGCGCTAGCTCAGTTTGTGCGTCGTAGATGTAAATTTGTCCATATCTCGGTCGGTTATTGTTTGCGGTCTCTAAACTTGTAGATATTTTGTAACGCACATCCCCGATTATTTCGATCACATATGGTCCTCGATTCCCCAGATCTGCCGCGGTGCAATTGAATGATGCAAACGCAAACGCGTCTTTATATAATCGTATATGTTGTCTGAAGTGTCTTAATACTTCGTCATTCCCTTCTTGCAGACGTTGAAGTGCATCAGGATATTCCGGTAATGGTGGTAATTTTATTTGTCCTCCATGACAGCAATTATTTACCACCCTTCCTGTTTCATATTTTAACCTTTCTGCATTGCAATGTTTACATTTTGCTTTCATTTCACCCATGTCTAGTTGCTCCACAGTTTTGAAAATGCCTTTTCCAATATCCCCGTTGTAACGATGTTCAGCAATGATTGGTTCACTATTCATTGCTTCCACTCGTTCTCTGTTTCTGTCTGATTCCAACGTGTCTCTGCTATCTTCTATTATTTGGCTGAATACAGACAGTTTCTCCTCCATCGATGTCGACGTATCACTGTCACTTAATATTTCTTCACAAACATAAGTTTCAGATACGTTGTTTTTGCTCATAAGTCGTTGATACACTACTTTTTCATCTGTCGTTTCATCCACACGCAGTCTCTTGCTATCCAGTTCAATTCCTTCTGCGCTTACTTTTCTTTTTTTTCATCAATCTAAGCTTCTGTTCGTTGGTTGAGAATTGGTGTTCCTTCTCCATTGATATCGATCTATCTCCTTGACTTGATATTTCTTCACTCTCCTCGAGTTCTGTTTCATTACTTATGCTGACATGTTTGCCAGTATGATATTTTTTGTTCGCTTCCCTGTATTTTCGCTGCTGTTCTCGTCGTCTAATCCTTCTCTCTTCTATGTCCATAATATTGGTTGGTCGTCCTCTTGATTTATTTCCCAAATCAATAATCACAATCGATTCTTCTAATTCTTCGACACCGTTCGCTGAATTATTTTGGCTACCACTCACCATTGTTGAATTATTTTTGCTATCGCTTTGCCTGTTGTTCTCCAGAATCACCTTCTTTATATTATTTTTTTCTCTATATTTGCGTTGCTGTTCACTCCGCAACATACCACTTTCTCGTGTGGTCAACATAGATCCTAGTCGTCCTCTTGCCTGGTTATACGAATATTTGTTTGATATTATACTATGGCTTATTTGGTTATTCGCACTTACAATTTTATCTTCCTTATTCTTTTGTGATACATCCGACTATTCACCGTCTCCATCGCCTTGTCTGCTGATTGAAAATCCTTCTTTCCACATTGTCATCGTCAATCCTGGATGTCCTTTCGACTGTTTGGTGATGTATTTAGATTTGATAGAGAGACTATAATTTGCTTGTTACTTTTGATCCTTATTACTCACTTTCTGAATTTCATTTTGGTTCTGCAAGGCATAGAAATTACCCACTATCTGAATTTTATTCTGGTTCTGCAAGACATCAAAGTGTCCACTGTCTCCGTCGCCGTTGAAAAGTAGCGAGGATTGTTTTTCATCAAGGGATCCGATTTGGTGTGGATGAATTTGTTCTCGGCGATACACGATTACACATATCTTAAAAATGTCCACAGCTGCAGCTAATTCTGGTTCTCCCCCGTAAATTCCATATTTATTCATGTGTGATTTGTAATCACCAGGTGACATAATAACGGCAACGTTTGACTCATTACCTGTAACAAAACCCGCAAATGTAGACCAATCATCAACTATATTTAAAACGATACGCAGTCTCACCTCTGCGTGTCGATCTTGAGTGCCGTGTACACAATACGCCAGCGCGCGAAAAAAAAAATTCCCGTCGGGAATCATTTTGATAATTCTCGTTTGCATATTCATTTTTTGTGTGAAACAGATAACTACGAAGATATTTGTCAAAGACTGTCATAAACAGCCAATGACAGCTGTCAATCACTTGACACTAACTTCATAGCAACAGCAAATTTATTATTTAATGAGTCTATTTGAAAATACTCCACGTTCGACTTCTCAGCGCACATCTTGTTCTGAACATAGGAAGTTTTGTTTGCTAGATGCTTTTTGTTTAGTTTTTGGCATCTCACCCTGCCGCCAACTTCATGCGTATACTATTGTTATTATGATCTTTTTTACCTGTTGCTATTGAAATTATTTTTATTTGTTCTCGCGGGACAGGACTTTTTCATCAAATAGAGAGCTTGTTCACAAGATAAGAGCTGAGCCGTTTGGATTGTAACAAGGAGGTCAAATCAATATAAAATATTCAAAGTATGAAAATGTATCACTAAATTGAAAATAATAATCACACGTATGTTTTCACATAAGTATAGCATTGGCAACATTTCATGCAGATTTCGAAATTGATATCATATTTACGTTAATTTCGGAATATTTCATAGCTTAGGGAAGAATTAACAGATGAATTTTAACCTGAAATCTAGAAATGATCCTTAGCGAAAAATTCAAAGCCCCAATAGTGTTTAGATTGGCACAAAATTTATCTAACCAATCAGAACTAGGTTGAATGCCGTGATTGGTGTCGTAGAGATGTAAGAATTATAAAGATATGAAGATATTTGCGGTGAGGCATAGGTAGGCCTTTCTGTAAGTGGAAACATCCGCTTAATAGAGAAGGAAGAAGGATCAGACAGCCGTTCCTATCTTTCTTTAACGACAATAGCGAGAAAGGGACAGACAGGGCTGCGGAACTTGTCATCTCTTTCTATTTCCTGGACGCTTTGAGCTCTGCCTCACCGTCTGTATCCTAATATTTCTATGGTAAGAATAGAGTACGGAAATCAGCCGAAACTGCAATATCAAAATGAAAGAAGAGAGAAGAACTTGTGTGTCAATGTTACCCTTTTTGAATGACCCGTGTTAAACAAGGACAACTCGGACTCACTGAAAAGTTGTGAGTTCCCCTCTCTTGTTGGCCCGCCTGCTTCATTTCTTATATCTCGAGTGCCCCAACCCAGCTCTTACTTTCTTTATCTGCCAGTAGCAATACAAGGCCGGTTCTGGATACAAACACCTACTTTACCGACCAAGCCGCGTATACGCGCATCTCAGACGCAAACCCTTGAAGGTTACCTCCACTCTCGTAAGATAAAACGTGCTCTGCCGCCCGCTCGTCGGTAAGAAAATCTCTCAAATGACCATGATCGTTGGTGAAAAATCCTCCAAATAACCATGTTCGTCGGTAAAAATTTTCCAAATGACCATGATCGTTGGTAAAAAATGCCTGAAATTGCCGTGGTATTACCCCTTGTCGGATAAATTGTGCTCTTCGTCGATAAAGACAATCATGCTCATCGAGCGGGATCGATAATTGCATTACCGAGCGCACTCCGTGAATCCTCAGGCGTTTGAGCAAACCCTGTGGATCTCGGACGTTCAACCGAAAATCCTGGCATGTGTAGGGTTTTGAGAGCTTCCAGAAGGTTCGAGAAAATTCTCCGGCGATCAAGAGGTTTCGAGGGCGTAGGTACGACGTTGGGAGGGCTCATGCAACGGCCCTGAACGAATCTAGGCTGACAAGCAATTCGTCCGACGTGTTTATACTCGACGTTGAGCGGCATGCGGTCAAAGGATTTAGGTGCGACGTTCTGGAAGGTTCTGAAATTTGCATGTGGCTGCTTCGACCCTCAACAATTATAGGCTGACAAACAATGCGTTCGACAAGTTTCGACTTGACAGTGAGCAGTCCGGAACCGTGAGAAAAAGCTTATTTGACCCTAAAAGATTCTCGGAAACTTAGGCTGACAGACAACGCGTTCGACAATTTTCGACTTAACGGCGAGCGGTCTGCGGACAACGGATTGAGGTGCGACGTCGAATTCTGGGAGGTTCTGTCATAAACTCTTAACTAACGGGACAGAGATTCTGAATTAATGGTTGACATTGATGATGAAAAATATTCTATTGAAAAAAAAAACAACTTCAGAATACAATTTTACATGAAATTCATAATGCTGATATATGAGTATAATTACATGTTTCTTACTCAACGGTATCATACCCATGCTTTGGGCAATGGAAATGAAGAACTGTTCGAGTAGATACCGATTGTCTTTTGTGTTTGAGTAAAAAATTTCGCAGAAACAATACGTTTTGGGCTGCACAGTTTGGACGTAATATAGCATGATGCGTACAGTTTGAATTCGTATCTGACATTTTATCCAATTTTTGCAACGACGGACAACCCAAATCTACCAAATCAACGACTTCATCTTTTTCACCCGGAATTTTCTGCAGCCAACTTTTTGTCTCCAAACATTTCACGTAAACTGTTGAAGCATTACGCAGCGACATACATTCTATGGTGAAGTCAAGCTTCTCGGAAGGTGAATCACCACCTTCCCAGGATAGTCCACGATAATTCCGTGACAGCAACAAATTTTCGCTTCTAAATGGAGCGAGTAAATAATTCCAATCGTACGGAGGTTTAAAGAGAAAAATTGACGGGTCGGTATCTTCGTCAAGTGACACAACTGCCAACTCTTTTGGTGTAAAACCGGGATCCGGTCTCCTGAATCCTTACACGTCGACTATGAACTCCATTGTGAAAAATACTGAATCGATTGTCACAACCTTCAAGGTTTTTACACCAATTCCCTCACCTCATCACTTAGCGGGTTATATTCAATCTGACGATCATGTAAAATCAAGCAGTACGCAGATGTACCAGTAGGAAAGTTATTTTTAGCCCCAAATTTGATACGAATATCTACCGGGCCAGATTTCAGAGCCTCGTTTTGTTTCGAACAGTCGATGGAAATCGGAGGTCCGTACTGTAGAAATTCGCTCTTCGTCAACACAGGCCCGGGTTCTTTGCCGTAATAGGTGGCTTGAAAGTTTGCGTACATCTCGTACAGTAATGAAAAGCGATTGTGACTCATGTCCAAGTTCAGGTTACCGTATGGATAATACTCGAAATTCAAGAAGAGCTTGACGTCAGTAATGTTACAGTGATCAAGATGACTGGCATTTTTGCCGGCTTTGTTTTTTCGATTCGTTTGAAAACTGAGCATGAGAAATCGCGGTTTTTCCAAATGGGTGGACGTCTTCACAGTCCAAACGTGTTTCGTGGTTGCCGGTAGCAAAGGATATTTCTACAACGCCCAACTGCGAAAGCTCATGAAGACAGGTGTATCTTTCTCAATGAAATCCAACAGTGCGATTTTTCGTTGATCCGGGAGCTTCATATACGGTACTAACCATTCCACCAGATCGATCACGATTCTAAAGTCTTCGTCTTGATTCTGATCGATGGCATTTAAATCACTTATTGATCTTGTAAGAATCAGCTCGTGTTTCGCAATAACGATGATCTTGCGATAGTCTTCAGCGAACCAGGCTGATGGCTGGTGACTCACCGATAAGCTTCGAGCGCGATTCCGGTCGCATAGGCGGTACGCTCTATCCAAAAACTCTGGAGCTGCTGTTTAGAAAGATGCCCAACAGCGCTCACGTTACCCGCAACGACAAAGAGAATTACAGAAATATTCTTCCCGCTACAAATGATCACAGAAAGTGCTATAGCGCCAACGCCAAATTCAAGCATATAATTGCTGAGCTGCTCAATATTTCTACGTCAGGCAAAGGCGTATCACCATCGTCACAGATGTTGAAGCGTACGGGCAAAGGTGTTCTGCTACCTCAGGCTTGGGTGACTTGACCAGGTGTTGAAACAGATTATATTTTCTGGGACGACGCTAACGAGTTGGTGAAACGTCTTCGTTTGCTTATGGCATCTCAAGCGGCTGGGAATACAAGTCACAACAATGAAATTATGTCGATTCTAGAAGAATTACGAAAAGCCGGAGTACATTTGTTAGCCAATTCTCGTCGACTCTGCAATCATTTACGAGATGAGCGTCGACGTGGTTGGACGTCAGCTGGATAAAAACACAGCTGCGAGCGCTCGTGGTCCTCCGGGTGTCGGATTTTAAATAACAGCGGACGGGCATTACGATATACAGAACAAGAGACTGGGCAATGTCGCAGATCCCGCAGAACCGAACCATGCTGTAACTTTAAAATTCTTGAGACAAAAATTTAACGTTCTGCAAAAGAAAATCGACAACCTCGATCAAATGATCAAAGCTTTGGAGATCACCACGGAGAAAGCCTTGGATACCTTCTACACAGACTTTAAAACAGGCAGAGACTTGTCGATTCAAAACGCTGAAATCATTTCTAAATTGAACACCAGACTAAGAGCGTTGGAATATGAACGAGAAAAAGCAAGCACTGGTGACGGAACTGCATAAGCCTACACGCCGGAACTACCCGCGTCAACGTGTAGACGTGCGCGGAATCGACGAGACCTGGCAGGCGGATCTTGTCGATATGATGTCATGCACTGGACAAAACAAAGGCTACAAGTACATGCTCACAGTTATTGATATTTTTTCAAAGTACGCGTGGGCTATACCGATAAAGAGCAAGTCTGGAGATGATGTTACGACGGCAATAGAATCTCTGCTTGTCCAAGGATGGGTACCGAAAAATTTACTCATCGACAGAGGAACGGAATTTTGCAACTCAAAATTTAAATCGCTTATGAATCGTTACGGGATCAAACTTTATTCCACGTACAGTAATTTGAAGGCTTCGATCTGTGAACGTTTCAATCGTACGCTGAAAGGTAAAATGTGGACACCGTTCAGCATGCAAGGAAGCTACAAGTGGCTAGACATCTTAACCGATTTGATGTCCACCTACAACAACACGAAACATCGAACCATACAAATGAAACCGTCGGATGTCACCGTCGCAAAAGAAAGGCTGTTATTACGTCAGGCGTACGGGGGGCTTCGAGCGATACCTACCAAATCGGCAAAGTTCAAATCCGGTGACAAATTTCAAATCAGCAAATTCAAAAATGTCTTCGAGAAAGCCTACACTCGCAACTGGACGACTGAAACATTAACGATAAGTCGAGTGGAAAATACTCAACCTGTGACGTGAAAGCTCGAAGACTACAGAGATCAATCCATCGCTGGTGGTTTCTACGAAAAAGAGCTCCTTAAGGTTGAACATTCGGATATCTATCTGGTGGAGAAGGTGCTCAAGAAGTGTGGAAGAGAAGTATACGTTAAATGGTTAGGTTTTGACAATATACACAACAGTTGGATAAACGAATCGGACATGTAACATTAAATAAATGAATTTTTGTAAAAACGTATGTGCCTCTTTATTCTATACCCGACACATAACAAGTATGCACCTTTTTTTCTTAGACAATCGGCAGACATATGCATCGTTGTATAATTACTATATTTCGGAACGTTCTTATTCACTATCCTACATAATAATAGTTTATACATCATGGTACAGTTATAAATTGAATCTCACATTACGATACGGTAATTACAAAGTTAAGGTGCAGGCTTGTAGCCCCACGGAAGCGTGTCGGTTGTGTTTTCAAACACGATCCGCTTGTCGTCATTCCAGCTCAGTGCCACTTTCTGCTGTTCTATAGTGTATACCTCGTGCTTTCAACTGAATATCAAATACTGGTTTCTAGACAAATTCTCACGTTTCAAAGCACATTCCAAATAATCGTCGAAAGTTATTTTTCTCAACGCAGATCCGTTGACAACTTTGGCACGTTTATTGTCTCTCTCATCTCCCAAAACTCGGAATGCGTACAATTTTGCTCTTAATCCTACAAATTCCAACATCATTTTCCCGTTATTTTCATCTTTTATTATGTCGAGGACTTTTTTGTTCGCTAGATGCATTCCATAAGCGTTATCAAGCGGATAATCAGACGTATTGAATTTATGCAAGTCCTCCTTCATATGTTCGTATATGTCGGGGACGGTAAAGTTGTAAATTGAACTGTCGGTGTCCGTAGACATTAATTTTGCTCGGTTACCAAATTTCCGTTCGATATAATTATAATGAAACACGTTGATATATGTTTTAGACAGATCCGGGATAAAGAAACCTGCATACAATGGTTTATTCAACTTGACTTTCGTTTTGCTCATTTTGACGATAATTATATCTCTGTCGAAAACGGTGCAGCTGTGAAAATTAGGTTTGGCTATGGCAGCTCTAGCACCGTACCGTCCATCCCATTCAATGATCAATCGAACATTTCTGTACTATTGCACGTCTTTCATTATTTTGCCAAAAACTGCGATGTTTATCAGTTTGTAAATCAGTTTGTAAAAATTTTTCTCGAATTCGTTGTGAGATTTTTTCCGCAAATCGATATTCAAATCTATGTATTTTTTGAGCCACGGGGTTTGCCTGAATTTGAGAACTCTATGAATATTAGCCAACTTCAGACCTAATTGTAAGCATTGTTTCAAAACGCGATAGTGAACAACGTAGTTTTTCTTCGAAAGTAGCGAGGTTGTTAATTTTGGTTGCTTACTATTCGAGATCGGAGGTATTTAGTGCTCCGGACACAATGGTAAATTCTTATGAATTTCGCGCAGTTCCTCCGGATATTCCAAATCTACCTCCAGTATGTAACCAAACTTCGCATCGTTTGGGATTGCAAAAACGTCGCACTCTCTGAAATCTGAAATCCGTTTAAAGGAACTGTATGGCAGAGCAAAGCTCATAGCAGCACCATGCAAATTATTAACGTCAAAGTACATGAAATAAGATTCTTCGACTTCTGGATCGAATTCCTCTCCCATGTATATATTGTTGGCCTTTGCGTATCTATTCAAACACTGTGACACACCACTTTGAATACTTTTTTCGATAAACATAACCATATCTATATCGGTGAGAAGCTCGAGCTCGATGTCGGTACACTTTAATATTGCATCAAACGACAGACCGGGCCCTGTGTAGTAATGTCATGGGTCCAGTTTGAAGTTGTCCAACAATTCTGTCGAAAATTTTGAGAAACGTCGGCTAGTAAAAAAACGTCTGTCTGTAAATACAAGTCCGATTACTCTCCCAAAGTCTGAACGTTGAAAGTTTGCCAAACTTCACATGCATGTGTATAGTCGTCGTCTGATATATTCCGATCATTTGATTTTGAGTAAAATTGTTGTTTGGATGGTAGACGTGTGTCCTCAAGCTTTTTCCAATTACCCATATACTCGTACAGGAAGACTCCTCTTCTGTTAAATAACTGAAATTTATCTGAGCTACAATAAAATTTTCGTGCGATTGATTTTTGATCATCACGTTGCTAATTTTTCAAGACTACTGGGCATGAAACAGTACGGATCTATGAATCTAAACTTTATATATGTCCCCTTGACATATTTTGTGAAAGAAATGTACTTTTCTTTGTTGACGGGTAGAAGCTCAATTGTATCCTCGAACGATGTAGCCAACACTTCAATCATAAAATGCGAATCGTAACATTATAGATTATGCAATATCACAGGGACAATATGTGAGTTTTGATAATTTATATTGCAACCTTGATGAGCAGCACCGCGGTCCTTTCCCGTGAAATGACAGTGATCACAATGTTTTACGTCTGTGGGTGTAAACGGTTCTTCGCAAATATGACAGACCGTCGATAAGTCAAATTCGTTGATCAGATTGAAATTTAGTGCTTCCATGGGGACAACAGTTTTGTAACATCCCTTTAACGAATGTGCCAATTCCTTGAACTCGTTTGTAAACCATTGGATGCAAGTCTCTCCGCGATTAATTTTGAATTTTGCAAGCGAATCGTCAAACGTAGAATGTAGATAGTAAGCTATACTATACGGAAGATGCTTCTGATAAATTGTTCTATTTTCCCCAAAACTTTTAAGACTGGGCTGCAGTAAACATTCTAGATTTGCGTAAATGCAGAACGAAACGAATTCTTTATGTTCGAAATTTTTAAATTTTAGAATCTTGTCCTCTTCTGCTGATAAGGTAACTTTGGTTTTGTTCAAATTCATGCAATTATCTCGGTGCTCCAACAAGCATTTTCCGAAATTAAAAAGTGTCAGACACCTATCGCACAACCACGTCTGATGTGAGCGTTTGGAAACTTGAGAACTTGTTAATCTCGACAGATTTCGAATCCATGCAAAATGATGTGTTACATTCTTTTAAATATTTCCCATACCGTCATCATCATCGTCATCGTCGTTTTCAGTCTCTATTACTAAAAGATGGATTCTGGGTTTATCAGACTTGTTTCGGCTTGTATAAATGGGTACAATTTCACTGCGCTTTTGTTTTTCAATATAATCTATACCATGAACGTTAACTGAAAGACCGTTAAGTTTCTCAAATTTTGGAATCTGGTCTAAAGACATTGGAAAATGCAAACCGTCGTATTGTACCACTGAGCTGAAATGCGGATAGGAAGTGATTACGCTGGGATTGTTGTTAGCTGGAAAGAGGGCTGCGGTACCGACCATAGAAAGTAATATGTGTCGCTGTTGCGGATGTTGACGAAAGCCTTCTTATCTTGAATATCTTTGGGTAGTGGTGTGTATGTGAACACACCGCCTCGGAGTGGTACGTACTTGTTCAGATCCACAGTCAAATTGATTATTTCAGTCAGCGATCAACCAGAGTCTTTCTCTTGAAAATCTTTTACCTTGGCCAACACTTTTTGCTTTACGTTCTCTTCGAACCACCCGTGTATGTCTGCTTGCTGGAGGATGATCTGGTTTCTCGTATTGAAATATTTCATTTCTTTAACAAGTTCGGCGTTTTTTGTTACACCAAATTTGCAGGTCAAGATGCAGTTGGCTTTTAAACCTCCAGCCTTTCATAGCATTTTCTTCATTCTGACAACGATGAGGTGTTTGGCATATTCGAGAAATCTGTTCAAGTCCTTGTGTCGTAGATCGATGACGGCTCCCGTTCGAATTCGGCTCTCGAAAGCTGTCTCCAAATCTTCTCACCGTACTCGGTCGCTTCTTCGTCGGCTTCGTAATCCGTCACCCACTTTTTGAAATTGTTGAAATTTGGCTGTCAACGATTTCAGAATTTCAATTGTAGTCAAAATTATAGTCTTCTCCCCGATCGTTGAGGCGTTGTTGCGTGACCGCTCGCGGTCAAATCGAAACTCGTCGGACGCATTGTTTGTCGGCCTACGTTTCCGAGAATCTTTCGGGGTCGCGGCGGCTTCTTCACACGGCTCACGAACTCATCGTCGCGTCGCACCGCGATCCGTTGTCCGCAGACCGCTCGCCGTCAAGGCAAAACTCGTCGAATGCGTTGTTTGTCAGTCTAAGTTTCCGAGAATCTTTCAGGGTCAAAGGAGCTCTTTTTCACGGTCCAGGACTGCTCGCTGTCAAGTCGAAACTTGTCCAAAGCATTGTTTGTCAGCCTATATTCGTTCAGGATCGAAGCAGCCGCATAAAAATTTCAGAACCTTCCAGAATTCAACGTCGCACCGCAATCTCGTCGGACGATTCCGAGAATTGTTTGTCGGCCTGAAATTCGTTCAAGGTCAGAGCGGGTCTTTCAGAATTCAACGTCGAAACCGAAATCTTTTGACCGCGTGCAGCTTAACCTCGAGTCGAAACACGTCGGACGAATTGTTTGTCAGCCTAGATTCGTTCAAGGCCGTTGCATGAGCCTCCCAACGTCGTACCTTCGCCCTCGAAACCTCTTGATCGCCAGAGAATCTTCTCGAACCTTCTGGAAGCTCTCAAAATCTGACACATGCCAAGATTCTCGGTTGAACGTCCGAGGATCCACGAGGTCCACTCGAACGCCTAAGGATTCGCGGAGTGCGCTCGGTAATGCAGTTATCGATCCCGCTCGACGGCATGATTTTCTTTATCGATAAAGAGCACAATTTATCCCACAAGGGGTAATACCACGGCAATTTCAGGCATTTTTCACCAACGATCATGGTCATTTGGAGGATTTGTTACCGACGATCATGGTCATTTGGAGGATTTCTTACTAACGATCATGGTCATTTGGGAGATTTTCATACCGACGAGCGGTCGGCAGAGCACGTTCTATCTTACGAGAGTGGGGGTAACCTTCAAGGGCTTGCGACTGGAATGCGCCTGGTTGCTGGGAAGGTGCTTTGCCGGTAAGGTAGGTGTTTGTATCCAGAACCCGCCTTATACTGCTACTTCTGTCACCCATTATTGAAATCAATTTTTTCTTTATTTGAAAATTCAGAAGCAATGAATGAAACGAGTATTGATAACGAGCTTGGCGTTATTCCGATGTCGAAGACGATTCTAATCGTCCCACTCGTATTCAAATCTGTGGTTGAGTCGGCCAGGTCAGGTTATGCCGCCTGCGACGTGGTATTTATGTTTTGCTAGCTGTCAGTCGAGACTGGCTTGATGGACTAGGATTCACTGTCGATTGTTCGAATAAATTATCGTTTTCGAAAAAGTTGAAAGTAATCAGTAGACAAAAGTAGAAATTAAATTAATTAAAAATTTATTTTTCAACTGGGCTAGCCCACTAGTCATTTAAATGTGTCCTTTCCAACTAGAGTATAGTGTGACACAGTCATGGACGTTGTCCGTCTATGGTTGTACTCCATATGGATTAACCTGTAAACTTATAGGTAGCATCACGGAGTAGGGTGGCACTATCGCAGCTCGACAGCACGTGAAACTAGCCGCAGGTGCTCCATCTCAATTTCTTATAGTATATGGTATAATGAGCATATGTCTACTGTCAATCTTCATGGTAATAGGCTCGATTGCTCGAAAATTGTCCACAATTTTGGACAATCTTAGATAACTTCAAAACTTGTTACTCGATCGATAGCTGTCGAAATTTAGTTATTTTCCGATCGCCGATCTATTCCGTTAACGTGTACACTTGATTGTTGTATTTTTATTTTCATTAATAAATAATTCGACGTGACGTGTAATTCTCATTATACAATGGACAGGTATGTGACAATTATTTCCAAAAACGTTTTTTATAACCAAGCCTGATGCCCAATCAATGTTTGGGTTGGGCCCCACCCCCATACCTTGATAAACCCATAACCCAAAACCCAAATACTCTGAACTCTACGATATATGGTACACTCACTAACACACGACACCAAATTTTCCTTTCTATTCTTATCTCTCCATCTCAAATCGTGTAATAATTAACTTTCCCTACCAACTGAATGAAACCAGATTCTTTCTTTCTACAGATATTTAATTATTACACCGAAGAATAAAAATTTCACAATACGAGCGAGTGCAGGGGATCTTGCCGAATCGACAGGGCCAAAGACGAAGGTCTGTGAAAATGAAAAACGCATGGAAGATGACGAAAGAAAAGAATCTTCGGGATCAAGTACCGACTCTCCGAACGACGACGAAAAAAACGAAGAAAAAAAACAACTATAAAAAAAATGAACAAAATATAGAAAACAAAGGGAGGTATGTATGAAACCATATGTTTTGGAAATTCTTCAAATTACTTGACTCAAAGTATTGCATTTTACATGTAGATGTAGCTCGCTTTCAGTCCGCTCTTCATCAGAGATGGTTGATGTTGCCGATATCGATACCGACATCAGTGATTTTAAGGGGCCGCCACACGTGAATGAAAAAAAAGTGGTACAAACAGAAATTCAAGAATGAATGGAAGCAGAAATATCGTTGGCTCGAAGTAACGTCACACGCGGGCACATTAACTTCATTCTGCAAGGCATGTGACAAAGTTATTGAAGGCGGGAAAGGGCAGTTGGATAGACACGAGGCTACAAACATTCACATATCCAACTGGTTTATATTTTGCAACGCTGTTTCTACATGACGAGCTACATGAAAGATACTTATTACTGTCAGCGGTCTTAAATTTTCACAAATGCGCTTCCGGAAATTTACGTAAATCTCGAGATTTTTTATTGTCTGCAGTATGAAAATGATAAGATTATTTTCAGGTTGAGAATTCATATTTATAGTCGTGAAAAAGTAAAAACTTACGAGATGGTGGTTTGTTGAATGGATTGAAACACTTTTTGATAGGTATTTTCCTAATTTTCGGCATGACAAACAATGTAATTTGTCTTTGATGAGTTCAAATTAGTGCTAATGCGGAATAAATTTTGTCGCTTCTCTTAGATAGTTCGTGCGACGACCGTGACAGCAGCACAATACAGATCGGCAATTCATCACAGAACTTTCAACTTTATTTTGCTATGTTTTATTTTTAGATAATCTGAAAAAGTCTGAACTTTTTGAAAAAAATATTTTAAAAAATATTAAAAATATTACATTGTTAGAAAAAGCGTTTTTTAGTTTTTGACCTCATTTTTCAGGGGTTTCCCGAGACTGGAGAGAATTGAAAATATTTTTTTCAGAAAGCTGAGACTTTTTTACACAAAAACCATAATTTTATTTATTTTTAGAAATTTTACAAGGGGTTGATATTTTAATATCTAAAGTCAAGAATTGCAAATCTTGCAATTTTCGATCTACTGTATCTTCGAAAGGGTTCCACTAAAAAATTTGAAAAAAATCATGAAAGCTCTCTTTGTTATGTACTTTTCAATAGAATTTTTTGTGGAGTTCAGACCCCCCGGCACAACTTCACTCAATAATTGGTGAAATGACCCATATATATTAGGCAATTCAAATTCAACCTCTAAAAAAGCATGCGGTCAAACCGCCGTAATCCATCAGTGACTTTACGTCAATTCTCTTCAGTATGATACTATGGTTTTTTTTGTGTTTTTCTTTGATTATTTATTATCAATTTTTCTTGTTTCTTTCTTCGATGTACAAAATTTTTCTTCTGTTTTTCTCGTAACAAAGATCAGCCCGATGATGGCAGGCTGGGCCCGACGAAACGTCGCTGAAAGAAATCAAAAATACGCAAACGTAAAGAATTAACCGTGGCGTGAAATGTAAACCAAAAATGGCATAAACGAAAAATACCACAAACGAAGATACCGTAAACGAACAATACCCTAAACGAAAAATACCATAATTGAACAATGGTAAACGTTGTTTCTTTTTATTTATTTATTTATTTCTTTTTTGCGTATTTTTTTTCTTCCATTTTTTTTTTTCTATTTTTTTCCCCAGTTTACAACAAAACCTGAGAGCAAAGAAAATATTGAATACATCGATGTCTGGTCAAGTTAAGCTAATTGCTCGTAAGTTATTCACCTTCGTTCTTGCATTAAAAATTTACAAATTTTTTTATCTGCTCATGTGAAGAAAAGGTCATTCTAAATACATGCACATGATTCATTTCTGTAGGAAAATTTTGTATCGATTGTTTATTTCCAAATATCGTATCTTCTGGTTTCTTTTACGTGATTACGGAAATAAAATTTACAACCTAAAGGCCATAGGACGATAAGCATAGTGAATCGGCCCCAGAAGAATATCTGGATCATCATTTGAGGGTATGTTGGTACTAATAAAATACGTTGATTCTGCAAGTTTCAGATCTCTATCTACTTTGGTTTTTGAATAAATCGAAAAAAACAGAAAATCAGAATAATTTTTTTTTTTTTTTAAACGGCTTAACCGATTTAAATGTTTGGTCACATCATAGAGCTATACGTAAAGGCTATGATCGGGAAAAATAACAACTCATAATCTTCAGAATAACCATATAAAACAGGTGATTTTTTCTCTATGATAACGTCTTCGTACAATTTTGAAAATAATTTTTTTTTCATTCCTTTTCCGATGTAGAATAACCTCTCAAATCCACCAATTGATCGAAAAGGTACACCATATTGAAAATATTAAAAAACCAATTTTTTGATGTAAAAACCGATTTATTTCAATGTTTTTACGTTTGAAAAAACAGAAACGAAGCTTATTCGATTACTTTATAAGTATATATACTTATAAGAAAATGTTTTTTTTTTTTATTAAAATACTTTAATATTCAAAAATTAATTATAAACTGTGCTTTAGCATACTTATAATAAAACTACGCTTTGGAGGATATAAGCGTTCCTTCTTAATTATCAGTTCGTCCGGGACCATAAAATGGCACTGTTATTTAATGTTGGTAACACCACCATTTTATCTCGGACAAACAACCATCAGACTTGTGGCTTCAAATTGTTCACTAGTTGGTAGCAAGCACTTAGATAGCTAACCTAATATACCGGCCCACAAAAAAAAAAGTGGTCTGTACATTTGAATGTGAATGTGAATGTGAATCAGTCAGAAATTTACCAAAAATCGTTCAAAAGAGTATAGAAAGATAAGGTAAGGAACGTGCTTTATCGATATCAAAGGAAGTGGAATGTCAACATGATGGCAGATTTTTGATGGACGCTGAAGAGAAAAGTAACGAAGGAGATTAAAAAACGAAAGAGGAACCCGTTGCGTAGGTCATTTGAAGACAGAAGAGTTCGACACAAACGAAGAACAGCTTGAAATCGATAAAGCTCGTTCCCTACCTTATCTTTCTATGCTTTTTTGAACGATTTTTGATAAATTTTTTACTGAAACCGTACAACGTTTCAGTAAATTATTACGTTTTTTTTACGTCTGATTCTCAAGGTTATATTCACGTAATGAAGTAACGTCATTCTTAAGTATGAGAAAGAAAGTTCAAAAGAATTAATACATAAAATGTCAGAAGACTGTTATCAACGTTAATTTGACCTGAAGAAAAATGTTATTGGTAACTATGCAAAAAGATTTAATAGAATAAAACTTAATACGTTATTAAGTGCTATATTTTTAACATGAATATTAATTTAGGCTCTTCTGATGATAAACGTTGAGTGCACCGAAGGATAAAACTTTATTGTTTACTTGGCGAAACACTGTTAATATAGTAAATACTTGATATCTTTACAAAATACATGTTTTTGGTTTGTACGTATAATTAGTTCAGTTATAAGCGGTTATATAAGGTTTGAATAATATGTTTATGTTACGGGTGCAAAAAATGTTCAACAGACGGTATATGGCGTTGCTATTTTTCAGAAAATTTAATCTTAAATGAGTAGTAGGTTTACGTGTTTCGTTTAGTCAATACTTATCCGTTTATTCGACACGCCTGTTCTTATCGGGTAACCTACAAAAGGGGCAGTTGTAACTCGAGAGACCGTGCGTCACTGAGTTCAGGTTGCAAGTGGGCCACTCGGGGGAGGGAAGCCCCAAAGCTTTATTCACGATCCTCTAGTTGTCTGCTTTTGCTATTACCTGCTGACTGCTAACGAACCTTGGTGACCATTCGATGGGCGTTTTTCTCCAACGCTATAACCGTAAACGTAACGTAGGTACGCGAACCTTCCCTACCTCCGCAATATATTGACTTCGTCTTATCTAGCTGTAATTATAACTTAGTGGAGCTACACATTATGTTTAGGAAGGAGGCTGAAATGTAAATTATGTACATGGAGACACTGTACCGAAGCCTTAATAATGACAATCAATAAGTTATCTCTACTTTATGTAAGTCCATACTGGTCATGAAGATTTTAATTTTGAGGAGAAAACGTTGGCCTCATTTAAATACATTTCTGTTTCGTACCGAAATTGATACGATAAAATCTATATAGCAAACAGCTGCAAGTATTGACAAACATCTAGCAATGGTTATTTAGATACTCGTACCATACGCCTCCTACTAACCCTCGTCCAACGCAGGCGAAACGTAATTATATACAGAGTTGGACGCTTTTGTAATGAATTGCTGTCAGATTACAAATTAAAAATGTAAATTGTACGTGTTTTAGGTAATGAATATTATACAATCAGTGAACAGACTCATTTATTACCAAGCGCTGTACACCATGGTTCACATGCGATTAGTCTGTATACGCGATACAACACAATACAATATTTACATCACACAAATCCTTTCATAATAATCCATCCTTTTATCTTACTTACACTACATATACAAAATGTAGTTTGTAATTCAAATAAAACAAATTACTGATTAGTATTTTAATTTGTAACTCAAAGAATAAAAAATACGAATTACAATTGTTATTTTTAATTACAACTATTTCAATAACAAATTACGAATGTGATCAGTATCGGTGTTTCGTCTAATTACAAATTACGAATGAAATGAGTACCAGTTTTTTTTTTGATTATAAATTACAAATGTAATAAGCATTGATTTTTTTTTTTTTTGCAATTAAAACTGTAATTCGTATCAATTTTACTTCTAACTACAAAATACAAATGAAATCAGCATCGATTTTTCTTCTAATTATAAATTACGAATGTAAGTAGTATCGATTTTTCTTATTATTGTTACGTGCTAGGAATAACGCTGCGGTAGATCTTTAATTCACTGCTTAATTCAGATTTGACTTCGATTTGCAAACCTTCTGATGTGCAGGTTCACAAACTTCGATAAGCTGAGCGTCCAAACCAAAAATTCATATTTGTTTTCAAGGATGAATTAGGAACACATGGATACCAGTAAAAAAAATATCCTATCACACAATGTTCGTTACTTGTTTGAATAGTATGAAACGAACTTTTTCGTCATATAAAGTTATTAATATTGAGGGGATAATGGGTCAAAGGTTAGGTGATTTTTTTTGCATATGCTTCGTTCTACAGCGATATTTTGAGTTCTACTGGACCGATTTCAGTAAAGTTTCACTGGACTGCTCCTAGGATCTGTAGTTTTCGGGCCATGCGCAGAGAAAACAAAAATGAATGAAATTCGACAATTTTCATAAAAATATTGATTTTTAACTAGAATTCGAAGCTTCGTTAATTGATAAATAGAAAATTAAAGTTTTTTTGGCAACTTCCGAGCATAGGCCGAAAATGACGAACATAATGAAGATACTTTTCGAATTCGAAGTCGATCAGAAGTTTTGTTTTCCAGAAATCGTGCAAATATACTCAAAAAAAAAAAAAGTTGAATGCGTTAAAGACGCGCTTAAAGTTTTTGATGCCATTTTGTAACTCTTACTAGTTCTTAAGACGAATAAAAGTTCCCTGCGCTGTAATACGTAGTTTCTAGTGTTTGATTCTACTCGATCCTTTGTTGCTCAATGGGTTTTTTGTCTAATTCGGCCTTTTTTTGACCGTTTTTGCATAATAATGTTTGCGTCACGCACGCAGCGAACGTCTTTTGCCTTGCAAACTGTTACTACTCGTTCGCCAATTTTGATGTCCAACTCTATCAAAAATAATAAAGAACCTTTGCATTATTGAATTTTGCTGCAACAAGAAAGGTTGTATTTTAACTGTTTTATTGCCGTTAAAATTATTTTTAGCAGCTATTCGACAGATGAGATTGTTGTTGGGCAAAAGTGGTGTTGCGGGCTCTCATCTGTCAGATACTTGTGGTAGTAAGTGGCTATAATAGCCTTCTGGATTTTTTTTACATTTCGACTTTGTATCGCTTTCAAGATCTCTCGAACACTACTAGGATCGAGTTCACTTCCATATTAGTGGAACTTCCGTTATATCTCATCTGGCATTCGTCTTTGTGGCTATCCAGTCGTCCTTCATACTCCTGAGTGTCAAAACGAGGTTTCCATTGTTTACAAGCAGCACAGTGGAGTGATTTTATAATAGTATCATATACTTTTTCTGTGTGGTGCTCAATGAGCGACGTGATGCCGTGTAGAGACTGTAATCGACGTTTTCTCCAGCTGCCAATCTCCGGATACTTTCATACTTTCTTCGTCATCAGAATTCAAAGTTTGTGAATTGATTTTCGCAGCCATTGACATTTTTGCAATACTTTGAGCAATGTTTGCATTTGTTTTAGAATTCCACCGTAGGCAATGCGTTTAAAAGGTGCTGGAAGATCCATAAGTTCACAAAATATCATGAGCAAATAGTAACCGATTCCCATCTTTCTGAGTGCAGCACATGTTTCAGTATTAATATGGTAAATGACATTAATTTTGTCTGCAATATTCGCAGGACTCGAGTGAACAAATCTGTCTTTACACGTTTCACAGGAAATTTTTATTTGATAGCCGAGTCCGCGTGGATTGTATGTTTGAAATCGACGTTGTCTCCACAAATTTTACATTTCAAAAATGAGGTAATAGCATTAACAATGCTAATACATGTTATTATCTCATATCCAGTTTTATTATTCACTACTGTTACGTGCTTAGTCTCTCTTTGCACTGACGACTGATTCTTTGTCTCTCCTACCTAATTATCTCTCCATTTCACCTGATTGCCGCCTTTCATGCCCAGAAACCTGAGCCTGCATTCTGCTCTCTGCACTCGCGAACGCTTCATTCCGCTCGACTCGGGACACTTCTCACCGATCCTTTAAGCTGCACACTTCGTTTCAACTGTTCTATCAACTTCCTTAAAATGAACATATAATTGATATTCTAAAAACACACCTATAGTTATTCAACCCATATCCTGATCTCCGGTTGTCATAGAACGTAAAAGCAAAGCAGTGCCAGTCTATTCCTTACCGCACGGTATTAAACGACATTCGACTCATCACATCGGTGACTAGCGGTGGTTTTCACTTTCCGGATAATCTACGATCTAATTCTTCACGTGTGCGACGCACACAGTACTCTTCGATACACTATTCTTGACTATATTTCGTCGTGACAAATCTTGATCCTGCTCTACGACTGTGTGTGAATTTTAAAACTTGCGTCTTTCGTTCCAAATTGTCGAAATATATATATTTTTTTTTGTACTGAAAAGTTTTTGGCGTTGTATTTCAATATGTGCCTTTCGGGTATCATACGCACATTTTTTTTATAGAAAACTCCTTACTTTATTCTTCTTGACAGGGTGAAATTTTCAACTAGATCAATTTCGTACATCTCAGTAAAAAAACAATTTCTTCAAACATTTTATTCCAATATTATTCACTGTTTACTTGTAAAATATTTTTGGATGAAGTTCTGAAAAACCCATACTGCCGATTCATTTGAAATTTCGTATACATATATATATTTCGCCTCGTTCATCATAAATATAATAACGAAAATACCCGCAAATTTGATTTTCAAGGTCAAATCTCACAAAAATTAATATTTAAAAAGTTTTCCAATTTTATTTCAATAAGTGATACTCTTAGAGAAAAATGTGTTTCGCCAAAGTTGTAGCCTATAAAAAAACTTATCTTTTCTGGTCATGCATTACTTGTGTGAAATCATTCTTTTCCATGAAAATGGAAAAATACTCCAATGAGTACGTTTTACCAAAGCTCTATTAGGTTCGATATCGTCTACTGGCCCATTTTACTGTGTAACAGTTAGAGTTTGGTCTTTGAAGTCCATGTTTTTTACTGTGTATTTTTTGATTTTTCTGTTTTCAATCGTACCGAAAACGTGGGAGGTGACTGTCGCAGTCCAAAGGTTAAAATGAGTTTGACCTCCGTATCACAGGAGCATAACTGAAACCACAACATACCATCCCGTACGAAAAATGCGGAAGATGACTGTCGAGGTGGGGGTAAAAATTCCAAAAGACCAAAAAGTCCGCTGGTCGAATTTCCCCAATTTTCGAGATGTCAAATTTCAAACAACGAATGATCAACGTACCGAAATTGGCATTTCGACAAATCACCCGGTAGAATAACTGTTTACCCGAAAGATTATTTAACCGAACGCCCTCTTATCCGAAAAAGTATTTTCAGAACACTCGGCAATCCGAATTACTAAAGCACAGAATTTGGAGGTACAGAAAAATGGAAGTTACCAAATTGAAAATTGAGAGCGGCTAATACTTCGAACAGCTGCAAAACTGAAAAAATTTATTCACGACAATAAAAGTTTAGAAGTGGCAAAATTGCCATCCGCATAATGTAAAAGGGCCAGAAAGCCGAAGGCCGCAATATTTATGTTGTCATAGTTATGTCGACTTAAGCTAGGTGGCACTAGACACCGGCCATCGGATACGAGTGGCGTTGCAGAGAATATACGTGTTTCTGAAGTCATCCAACCTTTTAGCATTTTGTCTTCAGCGGCTTTCGAGATTTTGACTTTCCGAGTCTTTGGTCAATCGTTATTGATAAATTCAGATTCGCAGATTTTCGACAAAGGCACGAGTCTTATATTTGAAAAGTCGACTTTTTGGCTGTTTGGTATTTTTGCAATTCAACCTTTTTGTCTTCGAATCTTGGCCATTCTCAAAAAAAATTCTGGTATCAATTTATTCATACACTTTTGCGCTATCAATTTATATTTTTCTAGAAGTCATCTTTTCATGTATATGGTCTTTCTACGTTTTTAAGCGTCGGTGGTTTGACTTTTGGAATTTTGTTGCATTGGCTTTTTGGTCTATCGCATTTTTGTACTCCACCTGACTCTCCCAACCCAAAAATTAGAATAAGTACGGCCTCCGCATAATACAGAAAAAAGCAAACAATAAAATACATTACAAAAAAAACGCAAGACAGAAAAACATGTGCTTTAAAAACCAAACTCGAATCGTCCTACAGCAAAGCGAGTATTTAAACAATATTGAAACTAATCGAGTTTGGCAAAACATACTTGTTCGAGTATTATTCCATTATGCTCGAGAAAGATGATTTGAAAGATCAATATCCCTGTAGAAATTGTTTCGGGGCGCCAATACGGGCCATATTTACTTTTCCTCGATTTCTTTAGGCCCAAGTTTGGTTGTCCGCATTGGGTCAATATTTATATGTAACGCTTTTTTTGGTTGGTCCTACAGAGGCTCCTAAGTTTGGGTCAACATTGACAATAGAATATGGCCTGACACTGGATGTCAAACGTGGGATGGTATTAGATATTAAACTCAGCCCAAAAGTGGTTGGCATAGTAAGGCCTAACTTTGGGTGTTAACCTTCGGCCTAAATTTGCAATAATTTCATGCCTCCCCTCCCCCTCCCCCCTCTCCCCCTTCCCCATTACCTAATCACCATCATTTGGTCGTTAAATTATACATATATTACGTCCAGCATACCACTTCTCTCTATTTTTCTTACTTGCTAACTCTCCCACAGTTCTTAAATGAACCTCATGGTCTCTGTCCTGTCCTCTTGTCTCTACGTAGTCCCACGCTATTCACTATCGCGCTTACTCATCAAATTCTATTCCCTACCTTTAGCATCTTCACACCTTTTCTGCACCCGTACGTTTCAAGTCTCTAGCGACACTCCTATTTTAACTCTCGACAACTCCACATCTGGACTTCTTATATATCTTTCGCACAGCACAATTCATTCCTACCGGTATCTTAACTTCTACGCAATAAACATATAATCGATTTATCAAACATACTTCAGTTTATTTAATCCTCATGCTGATTTCCGGTTTACCTGGAACGTAAAAGCGAAGCCAACCAGTTTACTCCTACCGCTCAGGAGTAAACTCTACTCATGGACGTAACACATACTAAAATTAGTATTTTATGGGTGATTTTAAATTGTATGTGCATATTATAGCATTATGCATAATGATTATTTTATCGTTATATTTTCATTTACAGTCTTATTACCTTGATTTATTGCCTACGCAATGCATATGTAATATTTTACGTAGTAGCTCATATAATTCTAATACTACGTGCACACACATTTCTACTTTATACATATATACTTGTATATGCATTGTGACGGGACGCCGTGCTGACGTACCGGCACCTGACGGTCAACCCGAGCTCCCAAATATTATGCTTATCGGGACAAGCCCAAATCTTGCTTCACACTCGCTAACCCCACTACGTACCGATAAACCAACCAAATCACGCGATTTACCGTGCCCCCTCTTCAAGGGACACGGCCAATCACCACCCCTAGAATCTGCAAAACTATACCCCAAGCATGTATAAAAGTCAAGCACAAATGTGGCTTGACATCTATCATCTATCGTATATCGTCACTATACACAGACTAGATCAGTTATTCCGTCCGAATCCGGACGCATCCGTACATTCGCTTGGCGAACCACGACATCTCACCGAGGATCTAGCAGTCGACACAGCCCTACGATCACGAGACAGGGACTGGTCACTCCAAGGATCCTCGAACACTACTCTCAATCGAAGGAGGGTATTCAACGTATATAACGAATTTCGTCTCTTTTTAATAAAAGTTCGCAGGTATTAGGGAGCCGTGTCTGAACAAAGCCCAGCATTGCAACTGACGCAGAAACTCAGATACGGTGATCGTCTCAGAATCCTCTGACCCATAAGTAGGGCCCCTGAACCCGTCAAGAGCTTCCTGCATTGCGACAGGCTGTCTTGATACAGGCGACGGTATAATTGCGTAGAATTCCCGTCCATCTGACCACCACGCTATCACGTAAATAATATTCTGTCTTGCCATTTGCGAAACGAATCATTATTAATACCAAACAATAACTCGTCAACTACGATTTTCTATCGTCAAATACCGTCCTTCTGACGACCACGCTATCACGTAAATAATATCTCGTCTTGCCGTTTACGAGACGAAGCATTATCACGACCTAATAATAAATTGTCAACGACGATCTTCCATCGTCAAAGTTAACTGAAATTTCAGCATGTGCGAAGTTATCACAGGAATCAAATAAGAGAAGCCAATTCCTTCTCACCTTACAACAATATTTCTTGACATTACAGAAAAAGTAAATTCACGACATTCTTTCCTGTCACGCATCCCACTTCTTGGGGACAAAAATATTTAATTATTCTTAAACAAAAGGATTTCCTTTTTGGAAACAAATTTCTCGCCTCACGAGTCCATCAATCGTTGTGATTACTCTGTGTCTTGCTTCAAAAGCATGGAACAAGCTTGACCTTCAACCGTTCATACGGCCTGTCATGATGGGTTTATTCCACTCGTGCCATTGCACATGATAGTGATGAAACAACTTTTGAGGCTATTTCGAAAACCAACTTAAAGGGTCAAACTCTAGCAACCTCTTCGAGGAGCTCATTAAATAATAAACAAGTAAATATTTTCCACTTTCCTTCCGAGTGCAGAGACCAAATCCTGTCTTTCTACTTACGAGACAGGAAATTCATAAAACAATTATAATATTCGAGTTTATGTAAAATCGTTAAATAAACGTTATTTCATATCACGTATGAATAGATCGCGATATTCGGCGCATAAATAAACTCGAAACATTTCAGTATAGGAAAATAATATATAGAGCTTTAGCTATAGGAATAGATGCAATATATAATATAATGTAGGTTGATGAAGAATAAATGACAAATATGTCGCAGGATTAAATTCTTCTCAAAATTGAAATCAAAACCTCTCTAGCCACTTCTTTTAGTCACTTGCGATCAAAATTTTTATTGAACATTTTCTTAACTTTTTTTTTTGTCATTGAATTCAAGTACGTTTTCGGGGAACAAACGGATATCAAAAATAAGAGAAAAGAAATTTCTTGATCTCAATTCTGATGAGAATTACTCTGTAGTCGTGAAAAATAAAATCTAACAAATTAATCTTTTGGAATAACCGATACCCAAATTTGCTATTGCTTTTTCTGTTTTCTCTTTAAATATAACCTGTATAAAAGTTATAGGTCATAGCTAATTAAGATAACGTAAAATTGCCATATTGTACCGAATATAAGTTGACATTTTTTTTACTACACATAATTATTAGTTGAGGTGATGCATTGCATTTTCAATGACTGTAAACGATCCCAAAAAAACGGTTCAATCGTATAATTAAAATATGTTACACTTACTAATATTGAAGTAGTTTTCTAATTGCATTCAGATATTCAAAGTTTTTAGCGCTTGAAGAAATAAGGTGATAAAGAGTATTAACTAGTCTTGAGATTTTACCTTTCATGACCGTCACGATTCAGCTAATTTTGATGACTTTTAAATTTCCGTGTACGGCACAAAAAATACTTGAATAGAAAGTTGGACGTAATTTTGATATTCAGATCTTAGATGCTTTCGGCCCGAAGCCTAGAACCTGTCCAAATTGGAGCACGAATAAGTGCAGGAAAATGGCACTGGTGTATTACAAGAAGTAATGACTCGAAATTTTTGCAGCATCTATAGATGTAAACTTTCAGATGATCACCGCATAATACATATATCGCTCCAATGAAAACTCATGTCCGGTACAAGGGGGGAGTTCACTTTAAGGGAGCTTTCCAGTGTGAAATTTTCAAAAAATCGATTTTTTTTTTTTTTGCTTTATCGAATAGTATACACTCTTCCGAATATTCCCTGAAATTTTCATGCCGAAATTCAGATTATTTCGGTTACTGTACAGTATTTCTTGGAAGAAGGCAACGGAGCGCTACAGCTGCCGCGTCGGCCGTCTGCCCGTGCGACCGTTATTTCTATTGTCTCGTTCCTACCTGCACTTACATGAACTTGGCTCGCCAATTGTCGAAAATGTGAATTCGGACTATTGCATAATTTGCCGTTAATTAGCCGTAAATTAGTCGCGCGACTTATTTTTTTGTCGCACTCAATTTTCAAAAAAAAAAAGCGGATGGCGTGCTAAATTCTTGAAAATCAATCAATCACTGTGTGTGGCAACTAGCCCCAAAGCACGTATTCTGCGGCAAGCAGATAGTAGAAATCGCTACGCAGAGTGCTGTGTGCACCTTCAATGAAGGTTACGACCCAATTTTAAAAATTTTGGAGACGATGGGATGCACGATAGGGCCGAGCGCCGCAGATTTCGCCGCTAAGTACAAGAATGCGCGCATCACCCAAGCAAACCGCCGGGCGTCCCTGGATAGCAAAGAGGCGAGGACAGCTCGTCGGACTGAACAATCCATTGAGCACGATCTTTTCGAAGAAGCAGAAGGGATATTGTATGGACCTGGCATCGCTGATTGACCGTAAGTAAACGATTTACCTAAAATTTCCTCACTTGAAACTTTGAACGCGTTTTTGTCGAAATAGCATTTTTCAAAACGGTGTCCAACTTGGAGGGCAGAGTTTTAAAGCTATCGAGTTGAATTTTTTACACAATATTCTTAACGTCATTGTTTATCGTGCTATGGAAGCTTTTTTTTTTTTGACATCTTCCTATTTTTTTGTAAAAAAAACTGTAAAAAACGATACTTTTTGTTCAAACCGGCGTCATTTTGCCAAAAAAAAAAAAAAAAAGCCTCCATAGCACGAAAGCCAATTATATACCGATCAATAATCTTTTTGTGTTTTTTGTTTCAGATCAAAATTGTGACCCCCAACGTGGACACCACATCCAAGTGTATTTTCTACAACAATTGTTTCATCATTTTTATAGATATTAATTAATAAATAAATCGATCTTTAAAAAATTGTTTAGTATTCTTCAATACCCAATTAATATACAAAAAAAACCAGACCGATTAGATTATTTTTTCTTTAAAAAAAAAAATCGCGAAAAACAGCGATTTTTCAGGCTGTCACACTGGAAAGCTCCCTTAAGTGCGTAGGAACTTTAAGTCCGTTTAATGAGATCAAGTAGTGAATTCTTCAAAGTATACCGAATCTGTCCCCGTTAATTCACCCAATCTCCAGACCTTATGTTCTCTCAGTTGATATATTGTTACAAAGGGTGAAATCACCCATCTTACACCCCTTTCTAATGATTTAGTAGTCATCAAAGATAAAAGAAGTTTGTAAACGTCTTATGTCTTAAAATGAATAAGGTTGCTGTGTCAACCGGCATTCTTGTAAAAATAGTCTTGTTTCAGACTTTAAATGCTTAACACCACATTTTGCAATAAAACATTACTTTGCCAACTTTTTAATTTTCTCCACTTATTTGCCACACAAGTCCAAGAACCCACATTTTATTACGTAACTTCAACGAGAGTTACAATATTATTCACTTATGTTGTCATCGTAGTTTTGAATGAATTTCTTCAACTTCGTTTCAAAGATTTTTGGCTCAAATAATTTTTTTAGATTTTTGCCTATATTGATAACTGAAAAAATTCCAAAAGTAAATGAAATTCTATGGTTTACATCGAACAGCTTGGAAAAATATCGAGAGAATGTATCTGCTATTTTGTTAAAATGTCGTTAGATTGTTCTTCTCTTTTCTCACACGATTAGGAAAATTATTTATATAAAAAAGCTATTAATTTTATCATTTGAAAATTTAAAGTTCCTGGACTAAAGTGCAATTCCTCATATTTATTTAATGCCACATTTATGGAATGATAAAAAGACCAGTGTTTACAAGAATAAAATTTTTGATTCAGAGAAAAAAAGAGCAAGAAAGTGAAACGGTAAATTGAAAAAAGCCAGAACAACTGTCTCCGCATTGTTGAAAGCGGAGGGCAGCTGATCTACATCATTGGCCGAACGTATTGTCAGTTTTACGAAACCAGTCGAAATTTATAGTTTAAAAAATCGTCATTTTAAAAGGATTGACCCAAAAGATATTTAAAATTTTAGAAAATTCTGTCAGGCTAGGACGAGATGAAAGAAACGCAGATAAAAGATTAGAGATAGTGAGATCCCAAAATGGGGTAAATTTATGTGTGCCAGTCTTATTTTATAGGTTCAGGTAACGATCATTGGATCGAGTCGTTAATAGATCGAGTACAACTGTCTTTTCGGGAATGACTGCTGCTGGAAGTTGTATCAGGCTGTTTTTACGATAACCATACCAATGTATTGAATTAGTAAGATGTGCAGACAGGGTATTATAAAATTCCTTCTTAGTAACAACCCCATCGTCTGGTTTTTTTGTAGAAACTTCCCACAAAGTCAGAAACATAACGAAAACTTGTGTTATTACACGGTGTCTAGACATTTAGAATACATGAGAATTAGTGAGCGCTCGTACTAAAAAAAATGCTGTAGAATGTAATTCCGTTCAAAACCAGTTTACTCTTGGATTGGCGGTATGCCGTACAATTTGTAGCCAGATTTAGTTGGAAAATTCTAGTGATCGTTCGTGTAATTGTTTTTTATCGATCTGTGCCGACTAAGAATTCCATCACAGCTTTCAAGGATTAGAATAAATCTATCATAATACAAATCAAATTTCTTACCAAGTATTCAACTAAGAAAAACTATTCAACTCTGATCATATACAATTTCAATACATCAATTCACTAAATATTGTAAAGTTACGTTGTTTCATACATTACATATTATAAATGTGAAGTTCGACTTTGATCGAACGACAAGTTCGGAAACGACTCAATTTTCAGTTTTATTATTGTTTCTTAGTGTGATGTCTTTGCTTATTTTGTTCCTTGTAGAATTACTGATCGAAAACTTGGGCTCAAGAAAATTTATCCTTACAGTTTAACTGTACCAAGTTTGAAACATGATTAAAAAAATACGTTACATTAGAAAGCACAGCTCCCGGTGTTTTTTGGTTGACTTGCTCGTTTGTGCCCGCAGCCTTTGCATCGTTGTGATACTCAGGTCTGTATACAGGGAGTGCCAGCAACAGTGCAAACCAGAGCTCAACCGGGACAGGGGAATAAGTTGAGTTAAAATTCCGGATTGCTGGCACGAAAGTGTGTGCGTGGAGAATTTTTAGCAGTGGTGGGCAGAATCTTCTTCGAAAGGTTCCTTATGCATACATTGTCATAGCGAGGGGCTGAAATTTTTTTCAAAGCCCGTACTACCACATTCTGAAAATTGGTGGAAGGATTTTCTTATACGACTTTTATCAAACCTATCTGAAAGCACGGTGGTTTTGCCCAAATAGATCCATATTGCTAACACAGGGTTAAGAATTGACCTTTTGTCTGCACACCTCTGCCACGATCCGTTGACTGCATGTAGGGTCAATCGGTCCCCAGACAATAATCAGCCTTGAATATCTCAGCAACTATGAAATTTTTGAAAAAAGGTAGATACTTATCGTATTAAATTGATTAAACTTTAAGCCTGTGCAGTCAGATTTACAAAAATAAAAAATGTAACCGTCGCAAACGAGCTTAAAGTTGACCGTACCGTTTAGCGCTATTTAAAAACAAAGATAAATTTGGGGTTATCATGACTTCGTGTGCAGACGAAGGGTTGAGAAACCGTTTTTTGGCCAAAATTTCAGCATTCTTATCTTAAGGCTTACACTTATTTATTGCACAGTACAATTGAATAGAAATTCAGAAATAAAATTGACCCACGCCATAATAGAAATGGCTGAGCTTGTGCAAACTGCAGTAGGTATTAGTTGCAGCGACGCCAAGTAGTAGTGAGGTTATGTTTTTTCATCATTACTTGATTACGTATTTGATGAATTGTTACAGGGAATTTTCAAACAATAATACTGTCAAATAAACTTGCGTAAAGTACTGTTGCTTACTAACGGTACACTGCAAAATACGTCGTTTGCTTTTATACTTCACATTATGAATCTGTTACCGGTGCCACGAGCAGCAGGAAAACCTGAGCGCAAAATAAATTGATGGATGGGTGTTGCGCGATAAGTGCACGGTAAGCGTAAAGTAGTGTAACGAACCGTGCAGTAGGGGATTGGAAAACAACGTTATTTTTGTTACATCTAACCTTATAACTTTTTTTTCATGGTACACATACCCGTGTAAGTCTGAAGATATTATTTTGGAGGTGGACATCTGTTGTAATTCATAATATGGTGTTTATAAAAAATGAACATTTTGAATCGAATTCATTAATGACATACTGCGTAGAAATTACGCGTATTTACCATCAATAGTTTTTATCTCGTTATTTCTGAGTTTGTTTACTTTAAAACATGAATTTCACTTTTACAGAATAGCTAACAAGAAGTTGCTGTACAGCTACAAGTATCAGCAGGCAATTTATTCAATAAACAAGAGTAGATAAGGAAATATGAACACGAATTCCAGAAAATCATCTTCAAGCAATCGTGTAAAAAAACACAAGGCTATTCGTAAAATGTGTAGGACCGATATCACCGAAGTTCTACACACAGATGTAATTTGCTCTGCAACTTACAATACAAAAGGTATAGGTATGCATTGTTAGATGCTATAATTTTTATACCGTTGTGTTACTTGCACCTATATACCACATTTTTTGGGTGAGGTAAGAAAATGGGAAAGTCCAAAAAATCGAAGGAATGAGATCCTGAAAGTCAAACGACCGGCAGTTAAAAACTTTAAGAGACCATAAATGAGGGATTCTCCGTCAACTCGGCCACTTTTTTTTCGACCATCTCACATCTGCCCCATAATTGGTTATATCAAAGTACTACTGAAAGGTACTCTATGTGAATTTTTTCAGATTTTTTAATTCGTTATTTGAGAAATTGCTGTTTTCTTTCAAATAAATATATCTCGGAAACTTGGAGTAATTGAAAAAAAATGACTTCACATAAAAGTTGTAGTTTTTTGTTAGCTATCGAGAAAAATTTTTGAAAAAAATTTTACTTTCCGGTAACGCTGATTTTTTACCAAAAAAGGAAGAAATTATTTTTTGTATTCAAAAAGGACCCTTTTTTTTGCTGAAAAAATTACAGATTC
The DNA here is from genome assembly GCF_021901495.1 of Neodiprion virginianus. Taxonomy (NCBI): domain Eukaryota; kingdom Metazoa; phylum Arthropoda; class Insecta; order Hymenoptera; family Diprionidae; genus Neodiprion; species Neodiprion virginianus. Next base: position 13,100,776 of record NC_060881.1, on the reverse strand, counting down.
TTCCAATATGTGTGACAATATCGCCAAAAAATTTCCAGAGTGGTACGGGTCAAGGTTCCGGTATAAAGAAATTAATTTGTATGGCTTCATTTTTTTTACCCTAGAACCTCGACCCGTGCCACTCTGGCGATTTTTTGGTGATATTGTCATACATATTGGAAGACTCTGTAATTTTTTCAGCAAAAAAAAAGGGTCCATCTTGAATAATGAAAATAATTTTTTCCTTTTTTGGTGAAAAAATCAGCGTTATCGGAACGTAAAAATTCTTCCAAAAATTCCTCTCGAAAATTAAAAACAAACTACAACTTTTATGTAGAGTCATTTTTTTCAGTTACTTCAAGTTTCCGAGATATATTCATTTGAAAAAAAACGGCAATTTCTTAAATAATGAATTAAAAAATCTGAAAAAATTCACATAGAGTACCTTTGAGTAGTACTTTGATATAACCAATTATGGGGCAGATCTGAGATGGTCGAAAAAAAAGTGGCCGAGTTGACGGAGAATCCTTCAAATACGATAAAATGACTTGTAGAAAAATAAGAATTGAAAACGCAAAAATGTAGAAATAAAGGGCATAGGGGGATAAGCATGGTGAAAGTGTCCCTAGCAGAAATGCGATTTCAACTACGAAGTTATGTAGGCATTTACAGAAGACGGTAAGCCTCAAAATTTCAGACTTCAAACTCAACCGGCTAGCTTGACGAATTGAAGCTGCCTGCCCACCTCTATTTCCTCAATTTTTTCCTCGCCGGTGCAGCTAGCTTAGAATTGACCT